>NC_091285.1:89778381-91008164 GCF_032444005.1 Ranitomeya imitator
GCTCTAACACTGCCAGTCGGTGCCTAGAAGTGCTGTCCGCACAGTCAACAGTCGCTCCTCTGTTATTGGGGTTCAGTAACGTCAGCTGTTCCCCTGCTGTGTGTGCGGCAATACCTCAAATCTGCTCCATCTGCTGTCCCTGGGCTCTAACTCCACCAGTTGGTGCCCGGTACTGCTGACTGCAACACTTGCTGCCGTGTTACTGGGTTTCAGTAACGTCAGCTGATTCCCTGCTGTGTATCTGGCAACGTGTCCAGCAAAAGCCACGCTGGCACAATAACAGACAGAAAACTGCCTCCAGTGCAGGCTTCGGCCTACACACTGCTTCTCCTGCTGTCCCTGGGCTCCAATACTGCCAGTTGGTGCTCAGAAGTGCTGGCTGCAAAGAGAAAAACAGTCGCTCCTGTGTCAGTGGGGTTCAGTAACGCCAGCTGTTCCCCTGCTGTGTAGCCGGCAACATGTCCTGCAACCGCCACGCAGGCACAACAACAGACACTAAACTCCCTCCAGTGTTGGCCTCAGCCTTCACTATGCTCCACCTGCTGTCCCTGGGCACTTACACCTCCAGTTCATGCTCGGAAGTGCTGGCTGCACAGAGAAAAACACTCGCTCATGTGTCAGTGGGGTTCAGTAACGTCAGCTGTTCCCCTGCTGTGTAGCCGGCAATGTGTCCAGCGACAGCCATGCTGACTCAACAACAGATATTAAACTGTCTCGAGTGCAGGCTTCGGCCTACACTCTTCTGCTCCTGCTGTCCCTGGGCTCCAACACCGCCAGTTGGTGCCTGGAACTGCTGTCTGCACAGTCAAGAGTCGCTCCTCTGTTATTGGGGTTCAGTAACGTCAGCTGTTCCCCGGCTGTGTAACATAGTAACATAGTAACATAGTTAGTAAGGCCGAAAAAAGACATTTGTCCATCCAGTTCAGCCTATATTCCATCATAATAAATACCCAGATGTGTGCCGCAATACCTCAACTCTGCTCCTCTTGCTGTCCCTGGGCTCTAATACCGCCAGTTGGTGCCTGGAAAAGCTGTCCGCACAGTCAACAGTCGCTCCTCTGTTATTGGGGTTCAGTAACGTCAGCTGTTCCCCTGCTGTGTGTGCGGCAATACCTCAAATCTGCTCCTCCTGCTGTCCCTGGGCTCTAACACCGCCAGTTGTTGCCCGGTAGTGCTGGCTGCACAGTCAACAATTGCTGCCGTGTTATTGGGTTTCAGTAACGTCAGCTGATTCCCAACTGTGTATCCAGCAATCTGTCCAGCGACCATCACGCTGACACAACAACAGATATTAAACTGTCTCGAGTGCAGGCTTTGGCCTACACTCTGCTGCTCCTAATGTCCCTGGGCTCTAACACCGCCAGTTGGTGCCTGGAAATGCTGTCCGCACAGTCAACAGTCGCTCTTCTGTTATTGGGTTCAGTAACGTTAGCTGTTCCCCTGCTGTGTGTGTGGCAATACCTCAAATCTGCTCCTCCTGCTGTCCCTGGGTTCTAACACTGCCAGTTGGTGCCTGGAAGTGCTGTCCGCACAGTCAACAGTCGCTCCTCTGATATTGGGATTCAGTAACGTCAGCTGTTCTGCTGCTGTGTGTGTGGCAATACCTCAAATCTGCTCCTCCTGCTGTCCATGGGCTCTAACACTGCCAGTTGGTGCCTGGAATTGCTGTCTGCACAGTCAACAGACGCTCCTCTGTTATTGGGGTTCAGTAACGTCAACTGTTCCCCTGCTGTGTGTGCGGCAATACCTCAAATCTGCTCCTCCTGCTGTCCCTGGGCTCCAAAACCGCCAGTTGGTGCTCGGAAGTGCTGGCTGCACAGAGAAAAACACTCGCTCATGTGTCAGTGGGGTTCAGTAATGCCAGCTGTTCCCCTGCTGTGCAGCCGACAATGTGTCCAGCAAAAGCCACACTGGCACAATAACAGACATTAAAATGCCTCCAGTGCAAGCTTCTTCCTTCACACTGCTCCTCCTGCTGTCCCTGGGCTCCAATACCACCAGTTGGTGCTCAGAAGTGCTGGCTGCACAGAGAAAACCACTCGCTCATGTGTCAGTGGGGTTCAGTAATGCCAGCTGTTCCCCTGCTGTGTAGTCGGCAACGTTTCCAGCTAATGCCATGCTGGCACAATAACAGACATTAAACTGCCTCCAGTGCAGGCTTCGGCCTACACACTGCTTCTCCTGCTGTCCCTGGGCTCCAATACCACCAGTTATTGCTTGGAAGTGCTGGCTGCACAGAGAAAAACACTTGCTCATGTGTCAGTGGGGTTCAGTAACGCCAGCTGTTCCCCTGCTGTGTAGCCGGCAAAGTGTCCAGCAAAAGCCAATCTGGCACAATAAAAGACATTAAAATGCCTCCAGTGCAGGCTTCGGCCTACACACTGCTCCTCCTGCTGTCCCTGGGCTCCAATACCGCCAGTTGGTGCTCGGAAGTGCTGGCTGCACAGAGAAAAACACTCACTCATGTGCCAGTGGGGTTCAGTAACGCCAGCTGTTCCCCTGCTGTGTAGTCGGCAACGTGTCCAGCAAAAGCCATGCTGGCACAATAACAGACATTAAACTGTGAGCTTCCTTTGGTGGATGAGAGTGGTACTGCGGCTTCTGAGTTTCCTTCCTCAGGTGATGAGGTTAAGTCGTTAGGTGCTGCTCTATTTAACTCCACCTAGTGCTTTGATCCTGGCCTCCAGTCAATGTTCTAGTATTGGTCTTGCTTTCTCCTGGATCGTTCCTGTGGCCTGTCTTCCTGCATAAGCTAAGTTTTGCTTGTGTTATTTTTGTTTGCTATTTTTTCTGTCCAGCTTGCTATATTGGTTTTTCTTGCTTGCTGGAAGCCCTGGGACGCATAGGGAGCACCTCCGTACCGTTAGTCGGTGCGGAGGGTCTTTTTGCCCCCTCTGCGTGGTTGTTTGTAGGGTTTTGTGTTGACCGCAAAGCAATCTTTCCTATCTTCGGTCTGTTCAGTAAGTTGGGCCTCACTTTGCTAAATCTATTTAATCTCTGCGTTTGTATTTTCATCTCAACTCACAGTCATTATATGTGGGGGGCTGCCTTTTCCTTTGGGGTATTTCTCTGAGGCAAGCTATGCTCATTTTTCTCTCTTCAGGGCTAGCTAGTTTCTCAGGCTGTGCTCGAGGCGCATAGGACTGGTCAGGAGCGCTCCACGGCTACCTCTAGTGTGGTTGGATAGGATTAGGGATTGCGGTCAGCAGAGTTCCCACGTCTCAGAGCTCGTCCTATGTTTTTGGTAATTTTCAGGTCACTTTGTGTACTCTGAACTTCAAGGTCCATTGTGGTTCTGAATTACCTGTTCATAACAGTACTGGAGGCCCAAAGTACTAATGCTTCTCAATAGAGGGAAAAGAGAAGTTCTGAGACCATTTTTTTTTCTTTGCACTGTGTTCTGTCTTTCTTTTCCCCTTTACATCAGGGTGGTTCAGAACACAGGTGTGGACATGGACATTCAGGGTCTGTTCTCTTTGATGGATAATCTCGCTATAAATGTACAGAATATTCAAGATTTATTGGTTCAGAATCCTATGTTAGAACCTAAAATTCCTATTCCTGAGTTATTTTCTGGAGAAAGAGCTAAGTTTTTGAATTTTAAAAATAATTGTAAACTATTTCTGGCTTTGAAACCTCGCTCCTCTGGTGACCCAGTTCAACAAGTTAAGATCATTATTTCTTTATTACGTGGCGACCCTCAAGACTGGTCATTTTCCCTTGCGCCAGGAGATCCTGCATTATGTAATATTGATGCGTTTTTTCTGGCGCTCGGATTGCTGTACGATGAACCTAATTCAGTGGATCAGGCAGAGAAAAATTTGCTGGCTCTGTGTCAGGGTCAGGATGAGATAGAGATTTATTGTCAGAAGTTTAGAAAGTAGTCCGTGCTCACTCAATGGAATGAATGTGCGCTGGCAGCTATTTTCAGAAAGGGTCTCTCTGAAGCCCTTAAGGATGTCATGGTGGGATTTCCTATGCCTGCTGGTCTGAATGAGTCTATGTCTTTGGCCATTCAGATCGGTCGACGCTTGCGTGAGCGTAAATCTGTGCACCATTTGGCGGTATTATCT
Organism: Ranitomeya imitator; assembly: GCF_032444005.1. NCBI lineage: Eukaryota > Metazoa > Chordata > Amphibia > Anura > Dendrobatidae > Ranitomeya > Ranitomeya imitator. Next base: position 89,782,455 of record NC_091285.1, read on the forward strand.
GAGCATAAACCTGAGCCTATGCAGTGCGATAGGACTTTGACCAGAGCTGAAAGGCAAGAACACAGATGTCAGAAAGGGCTGTGCTTCTACTGTGGTGATTCCACTCATGCTATCTCCGATTGTCCTAAGCGCACTAAGCGGTTCGCTAGGTCTGCCACCATTGGTACGGTAAAGTCGAAATTTCTTTTGTCCGTTAATTTGATCTGCTTTTTGTCTTCCTATTCTGTCATGGCATTTGTGGATTCAGGCGCTGCCCTGAATTTGATGGACTTGGAGTTTGCTAGGCGCTGTGGGTTTGTCTTGGAGCCCTTGCAGTGTCCTATTCCATTGAGAGGAATTGATGCTACGCCTTTGGCCAAGAATAAGCCTCAGTATTGGACCCAGCTGACCATGTGCATGGCTCCTGCGCACCAGGAGGATATTCGCTTTCTGGTGTTGCATAATCTGCATGATGTGGTCGTGTTGGGGTTGCCATGGCTACAAGTCCATAACCCAGTATTAGATTGGAAATCAATGTCTGTGTCCAGCTGGGGTTGTCAGGGGGTACATGGTGATGTTCCATTTCTGTCTATCTCATCATCCACCCCTTCTGAGGTCCCAGAGATCTTGTCTGATTACCCGGATGTATTCGATGAGCCCAAGTCCAATGCCCTACCTCCGCATAGGGATTGTGATTATGCTATCGATTTGATTCCTGGTAGTAAGGTTCCTAAGGGTCGACTGTTTAATTTATCTGTACCTGAGCACGCCGCTATGCGGAGTTACGTGAAGGAGTCTTTGGAGAAGGGTCATATTCGCCCTTCATCGTCGCCATTGGGAGCGGGGTTCTTTTTTGTGGCCAAGAAGGATGGTTCGTTGAGACCGTGTATTGATTACCGCCTTCTAAATAAAATTATGGTCAAATTTCAGTACCCCTTGCCGCTGCTGTCTGATTTGCTTGCTCGGATTAAGGGGGCTAGTTGGTTCACCAAGATAGATCTTCGTGGTGCATATAATCTTGTGCGTATTAAACGGGGCGATGAATGGAAAACAGCATTTAATACGCCCGAAGGCCATTTTGAGTACCTGGTTATGCCATTCGGGCTTTCTAATGCTCCATCGGTGTTTCAGTCCTTTATGCATGACATCTTCCGAGAGTACCTGGATAAATTCCTGATTGTATACTTGGATGATATTTTGGTCTTCTCGGATGATTGGGAGTCTCATGTGAAGCAGGTCAGAATGGTGTTCCAGGTCCTGCGTGCTAATTCTTTGTTTGTGAAGGGGTCAAAGTGTCTCTTTGGTGTTCAGAAGGTTTCATTTTTGGGGTTCATTTTTTCTCCTTCTACTATCGTAATGGACCCTGTTAAAGTTCAGGCCATTTATGATTGGACTCAGCCAACGTCTCTGAAGAGTCTGCAGAAGTTCCTGGGCTTTGCTAATTTTTATCGTCGCTTCATCAATAATTTTTCTAGTATTGCTAAACCGTTGACTGATTTAACCAAGAAGGGTGCTGATGTGGTCAATTGGTCTTCTGCTGCTGTGGAAGCTTTTCAGGAGTTGAAGCGTCGTTTTTCTTCTGCCCCTGTGTTGTGCCAACCAGATGTTTTGCTTCCATTCCAGGTCGAGGTTGATGCTTCTGATATTGGAGCAGGGGCTGTTTTGTCGCAGAGAAGTTCTGATTGCTCGGTGATGAAACCCTGTGCCTTCTTTTCCAGGAAATTTTCGCCTGCTGAGCGAAATTATGATGTTGGCAATCGAGAGTTGCTAGCCATGAAGTGGGCATTCGAGGAGTGGCGTCATTGGCTTGAAGGAGCTAAGCATCGCATGGTGGTCTTGACTGATCACAAGAACTTGACTTACCTCGAGTCTGCCAAACGGTTGAATCCTAGACAGGCTCGTTGGTCGCTGTTTTTCTCCCGTTTTGACTTTGTGGTTTCATACCTTCCGGGCCCTAAAATTGTGAAGGCGGATGCCTTGTCTAGGAGTTTTGTGCCCGATTCTCCGGGTTTGCCTGAGCCGGCGGGTGTTCTCAAAGAGGGGGTAATTTTGTCTGCCATCTCCCCTGATTTGCGGCGGGTGCTGCAAAAATTTCAGGCTAATAGACCTGACCGTTGTCCAGCGGAGAAACTGTTTGTCCCTGATAGGTGGACGAATGAAGTTATCTCTGAGGTTCATTGTTCGGTGTTGGCTGGTCATCCTGGAATCTTTGGTACCAGAGATTTGGTGGCTAGATCCTTTTGGTGGCCGTCTCTGTCGCGGGATGTGCGTTCTTTTGTGCAGTCCTGTGGGATTTGTGCTCGGGCAAAGCCCTGCTGTTCTCGTGCCAGTGGGTTGCTTTTGCCCTTGTCCCGAAGAGGCCTTGGACATACATTTCTACGGATTTTATTTCGGATCTCCCCGTCTCTCAAAGAATGTCGGTCATTTGGGTGGTTTGTGATCGCTTCTCTAAGATGGTCCATTTGGTGCCCTTGTCTAAATTGCCTTCCTCCTCTGATTTGGTGCCATTGTTTTTCCAGCATGTGGTTCGTTTACATGGCATTCCAGAGAACATCGTTTCTGACAGAGGTTCCCAGTTTGTTTCGAGATTTTGGTGAGCCTTTTGTGCTAGGATGGGCATTGATTTGTCTTTTTCCTCGGCTTTCCATCCTCAGACAAATGGCCAGACTGAACGAACCAATCAGACCTTGGAAACATATCTGAGATGTTTTGTTTCTGCTGATCAGGATGATTGGGTGTCCTTTTTGCCTTTGGCTGAGTTCGCCCTTAATAATCGGGCCAGCTCGGCTACTTTGGTTTTGCCGTTTTTTTGCAATTCTGGGTTCCACCCTCGTTTCTCTTCAGGGCAGGTTGAGTCTTCGGACTGTCCTGGTGTGGATACTGTGTTGGATAGGTTGCAGCAGATTTGGACTCATGTAGTGGACAATTTGACCTTGTCCCAGGAGAAGGCTCAACGTTTCGCTAACCGCAGGCGCTGTGTGGGTCCCCGACTTCGTGTTGGGGATTTGGTTTGGTTGTCATCTCGTTATATTCCTATGAAGGTTTCCTCTCCTAAGTTTAAGCCTCGTTTCATTGGTCCATATAGGATTTCTGAGGTTCTTAATCCTGTGTCTTTTCGTTTGACTCTTCCAGCTTCTTTTTCCATCCATAACGTGTTCCATAGGTCATTGTTGCGGAGATACGTGGCACCTGTGGTTCCATCTATTGATCCTCCTGCTCCGGTTTTGGTTGAAGGGGAGTTGGAGTATATAGTGGAGAAGATTTTGGATTCTCGTGTTTCGAGACGGAAACTCCAGTATCTGGTTAAGTGGAAAGGTTATGGTCAGGAAGATAATTCCTGGGTCTTTGCCTCTGATGTCCATGCTGCCGATCTGGTTCGTGCCTTTCATGTGGCTCTTCCTGGTCGGCCTGGGGGCTCTTGTGAGGGTTCGGTGACCCCTCCTCAAGGGGGGGGTACTGTTGTGAATTCTGTGGCCAGGCTCCCTCCTGTGGTCGTGAGTGGTACTTCGGCTGGTTCTGTCTGTGAGCTTCCTTTGGTGGATGAGAGTGGTACTGCAGCTTCTGAGTTTCCTTCCTCAGGTGATGAGGTTAAGTCGTTAGGTGCTGCTCTATTTAACTCATGCTTGACAAAGGTCTTAAGGACCGAAACGTTGCAAGAGGTCGAATAAACAAGTGGTTCTTTTTTCACAACTGCTGTGGTGCTGTCCCTCTTTTTTACATTTGGACTTGGATTTGGATACCGGGATGGATTCCCTGGTAAGGACGTGCACCATATTATCCATAAAGATAGCACATGTTTAGGGTGCGGCTGGACTACTATTCTGTGGAGCGTTCCTGTGGCCTGTCTTCCTGCATAAGCTAAGTTTTGCTTGTGTTATTTTTGTTTGCTATTTTTTCTGTCCAGCTTGCTATATTGGTTTTTCTTGCTTGCTGGAAGCTCTGGGACGCAGAGGGACCACCTCCGTACCGTTAGTCGTGCAGAGGGTCTTTTTGCCCCCTCTGCGTGGTTGTTTGTAGGGTTTTGTGTTGACCGCAAAGCAATCTTTCCTATCTTCGGTCTGTTCAGTAAGTTGGGCGTCACTTTGCTAAATCTATTTCATCTCTGCGTTTGTATTTTCATCTCAACTCACAGTCATTATATGTGGGGGGCTGCCTTTTCCTTTGGGGTATTTCTCTGAGGCAAGCTAGGCTTATTTTTCTCTCTTCAGGGCTAGCAAGTTTCTCAGGCTGTGCTCAAGGCGCATAGGACTGGTCAGGAGCGCTCCACGGCTACCTCTAGTGTGGTTGGATAGGATTAGGGATTGCGGTCAGCAGAGTTCCCACGTCTCAGAGCTCGTCCTATGTTTTTGGTAATTGTCAGGTCACTTTGTGTGCTCTGAACTTCAAGGTCCATTGTGGTTCTGAATTACCTGTTCATAACATGCCCCCGAATCTGTTCTGTTGGACTCGTAGAAGGACTATTGTTTCGTTTATCGGGTGCGGGATTACTGGAAAGCACCTCCAGATCTGTTTATTTACTTGGACTTATTGTGGACTTCTGGTGGACCTGAAGGACATCATGGATATTTGATGTTGTATGCTCCCTGCTTTAATAAATCTCATTGGATCATCCCTCGGCCTGTTGTCCCTTCCTGCTCTGCTGTACACCCCGTCAAAAACTGGTTGGCAGCAGTGGGATCAGAGCAGAAGGAATGGAGGACAAAGGCCCATCAACATTGGGAACCAGCACCGCATAGTACAAGAACAGGACTGCGATGAACCTACAAACAAAGGCCCATGAAGTAGGAGTCCGTTTTAAAGGACTCTCCAAGGAGCAGCTAATTGAGGCTTTGGAAGGAGTTCGCCTGCAAGATGACCCTGAGGAAGGAACCTCACAGCAAATGGAGGAAAGACTGCAGCCGGAGGTAAATACCCAAAAAAGTCAGTGGGTTGTGTGGTACGAGGAGGAGTTGGCATTTCTGGGAGAAGACGACACCATAGACGATAAGAGGGAGGCCATTCACAGAGCTCAGGAGATGGCATTGCTGGAGCAGATCGCTTTGGAAGCAGCTAGAAGCTCCAGACAGACTGTAACCTCAGCACCCACCATGAGGGAACTCCCCAGAGTGTCCCACAAAGACTTTAAGCCCTTTAATGAGGCTGCAGGCGACATTGAGGGCTTCTTCCAGGACTTTGAGCCTCAGTGTTGATTAATGGAAGTCCCGGAAAGGGAGCGAGTTCGACATCTTGTGGGGCTCTTAGAGGGTGGAGCTGCTGAAGCCTATAGAGCTATGGACCCTCGGGGGAACTGTGAATATGCGGCGATTAAACAGACTATTCAAGAACATTATGCTATGTTAAACCTTGTTATCTTTTTCTTATAATTATGCTAACATACAAAATTAGCATATGCTTTAATCCCACTGCTGCCAGTATTATGCGGTCTTGAAATGTTTTTGTATTTATTCTTATGATTTTGCTAACATGCAAATTAACATGTGATTTAATCTTTTGTATTTGTATAATTTTGTGGTTTTCAGTTAAGATAAGGAATCTTAAAAATCATGCTGTTAAAGGTAGCATGGCCGAGTGGTCTAAGGCGCTGGATTTAGGCTCCAGTCTCTTTGGAGGCGTGGGTTCAAATGCCAGTGTATTTTGACTTTGAAACTTTTTAGCTTATATTTATGAATTTGCTAATAGAAAAATTAGCATGTGCTTTATTATTTTGTATTTGTATGAGTGCATGCTTTGCTGTTTTGCAAAAGACAGTAGATAGAATCATTGCTTTTTCCTTTTTGGTTAGAGACCTATCCATTTTCCACCTTGCAGAAGTTAAAATGTAGGAAAATTCACTAAACTTACTCTAAGGAAGCTTTTTTTATGTAGTGTATTAAGGTAGCATGGCCGAGCGGTCTAAGGCGCTGGATTAAAGCTCCAGTCTCTTTTGAGGCGTGGGTTCAAATCACACTGCTGCCAGTAGGTCTTCAGAACCTTTTGATCTAATTCTTATGATTTTGTATTTGCATGAGTGTGTGGATTTCTGTTTAGGAAAAGACAGTTGATAGAATCTTTGGTTTTTCCTAATGTTTAGAGTCTTAACCATTTTACAACAGACCTGTAGGTTCAAATCCCACTGCTGCCAGTAGTAAGAGTTTCTAAAAACCTTTTTATCTTATTCTTATAACTATGCTAACATACAAAATTAGCATATGCTTTAATCCCACTGCTGCCAGTATTATGAGGTCTTAAAATGTTTTTTTACTTATTCTTATGATTTTGCTAAATTGCAAATTAGCATGTGATTTAATTTTCCTTTGCATTTGTATAATTTTGCGGTTTTCAGTTAAGATAAGGAATCTTAAAAATCATGCTGTTAAAGGTAGCATGGCTGAGTGGTCTATGGTGCTGGATTTAGGCTCCAGTCTCTTTGGAGGTGTGGGTTCAAATCCAACTGCTGCCACTGTATTTTGACTTTGGAACTTTGTAGCCTATATTTATGATTTTGCTAATAGAAAAATTAGCATGTGCTTTATCATTTTGTATTTGTATGAGTGCATGCTTTGCTGTTTTGCAAAAGACAGTAGATAGAATCATTGGTTTTGCCTTTTTGCTTAGAGACCTATCCATTTTCCACCTTGCAGAAGTTAAAATGTAGGAAAATACACTAAACTTGCTCTAAGGAAGCTTTTTTAATGTAGCATGTTAAGGTAGCATGGCCGAGCGGTCTAAGGTGCTGGATTAAGGCTCCCGTCTATTCAGAAGGGGGGGTTCAAATCCCACTGCTGCCAGTAGGAACCTTTTGATCTAATTCTTTCGATTTTGTATTTGCATGAGTGTGTGGATTTCTGTTTAGGAAAAGACAGTTGATAGAATCATTGGTTTTTCCTATTGTTTAGAGACTTAACCATTTTACAACAGACCTGTAGGTTTAAATCCCACTGCTGCCAGTAGTAAGAGTTCCTTAAAACCTTGTTATCTTATTCTTATAATTATGCTAACATACAAAATTAGCATATGCCAGTATTATGAGGTCTTGAAATGTTTTTGTACCTATTCTTATGATTTTGCTAACATGCAAATTAGCATGTGATTTAATCTTCTTTTGTATTTGTATAATTTTGAGGTTTTCAGTTAAGATAAGGAATCTTAAAAATCATGCTGTTAAAGATAGCATGGCTGAGTGGTCTAAGGTGCTGGATTTAGGCTCCAGTCTCTTTTGAGGTGTGGGTTCAAATGCCAGTGTATTTTGACTTTGAAACTTTTTAGCTTATATTTATGATTTTGCTAATAGAAAAATTAGCATGTGCTTTATTATTTTGTATTTGTATGAGTGCATGCTTTGCTGTTTTGCAAAAGACAGTAGATAGAATCATTGCTTTTTCCTTTTTGTTTAGAGACCTATCCATTTTCCTCCTTGCAGAAGTTAAAATGTAAGAAAATACACTAAACTTACTCTAAGAAAGCTTTTTTATTGTAGCATATTAAGGTAGCATGGCCGAGCGGTCAAAGGGGCTGGATTAATGCTCCAGTCTCTTCCGAGGCGTGGGTTCAAATCTATCTGCTGCCAGTAGGTCTTAAGAACCTTTTGATCTATTTCTTATGATTTTGTATTTGCATGAGTGTGTGGATTTCTGTTTAGGAAAAGACAGTTGATAGAATCATTGGTTTTTCTTATTGTTTAGAGACTTAACCATTTTACAACAGACCTGTAGGTTTAAATCCCACTGCTGCCAGTAGTAAGAGTTCCTTAAAACCTTTTTATCTTATTCTTATAACTATGCTAACATACAAAATTAGCATATGCTTTAATCCCACTGCTGCCAGTATTATGAGGTCTTGAAATGTTTTTGTACTTATTCTTATGATTTTGCTAACATGCAAATTAGCATGTGATCTAATGTTCTTTTTTTATTTGTATGATTTTTCGGTTTTCAGTTAAGATAAAGACCGTTGATAGAATCATTGGTTTTTCCTAATGTTTAGAGACATGCCCTTTTTCCAACATGCACTAATTTTAAATGTTGTCAAATGTACTTCACTTACTCTAAGGAAGCCTACTTAATCATGCTGAGTATGACTCAGCAGTATGAGTTCTTGAAAATCTTTTGATCTTATTCTTATAATTATGATAACAGACAAAATTTGCGTGTGCTTTCATCCCACTGCTGCCAGTATGATATGTGCTTGAAAATTGTTTTGAACTTCCTCTTATGATTTTACTAACATACAAACTTACATGTGTTTTAATCTTCTTTTGTATTTGCTTAAGTGTTTTCTTTCTGGTTAAGATAAAAACAGTTGATAGAATTATTGTTTTTTCCTAATATTTAGAGACATGTCTGTCATGATATGTACTTTTGCCCTGTCCTGTATTTGAATAATATGCCATTTGATGTATGTAACTGTTCTCTGGTTTCTATTAGCTGTAATTTATGTATTTTCTTGTGCTGGGAGTTCACCTGTAACAATATGTCTCCTTCCCCCAATACTTGCAGCCCTAAGCTATAATGTAATTAAGGTTTGTCAACACCACTAGTGAAGAATAGCCATTCTTTCTCACAGCAGGTGGCTAGTCATATGTACATACTAGATAGACTAAGAGGAGCCAACCTGTTGTGAATTCTGTGGCAGAGCTCCCTCTTGTGGTCACAAGTGGTACTTCGGCTGATTCTCTCTGTGAGCTTCCGTTGGTGGAGGAAAGTGGTACTGCGGCTTCTGAGTTTCCTTCCTCAGGTGATATTGTGAAGTCGTTAGGTGCTACCCTATTTAACTCCACCTAGTGCTTTGATCCTGGCTTCCAGTCAATGTTCTAGTATTGGACCTGTTTCCTCCTGGATCGTTCCTGTGGCCTGCTGCTCTGCATAGCTAAGTTCCTCTTTGCTATTTGTTTGCTGTTTTTTTTCTGTCCAGCTTGTCAATTTGTTTTTTCTGCTTGCTGGAAGCTCTGGGACGCAGAGGGTGTACCTCCGTGCCGTTAGTTCGGTACGGAGGGTCTTTTTGCCCCCTTTGCGTGGTTTTTGTAGGGTTTTGTGTTGACCGCAAAGTTACCTTTCCTATCCTCGCTCTGTTCAGAAAGTTGGGCCTCACTTTGCTAAGTCTATTTCATCTCTACGTTTGTCTTTTCATCTTAACTCACAGTCATTATATGTGGGGGCTGCCTTTTCCTTTGGGGTATTTCTCTGAGGCAAGGTAGGCTTATTTTCTATCTTCAGGCTAGCTGGTTTCTCAGGCCGTGCCAAGTTGCATAGGCAGCGTTAGGCGCAATCCACGGCTGCCTCTAGTGTGGTTTGAGAGGATTAGGGATTGCGGTCAACAGAGTTCCCACGTCTCAGAGCTCGTTCTTGTTTTTTGGGTTATTGCCAGGTCACTGTATGTGCGCTGACCTCTATGTCCATTGTGGTACTGAATTACCTTTCATAACAGTACTGGAAGCCAAAAGTACTAATGATTCTCAATAGAGGGAAAAAAGAAGTTCTGAGACCATTTTTTTTTCTTTGCACTGTGTTTTGCCTTTTTTTCCCCTAGACATTTGGGTAGTTCAGGACACAGGTGTGGACATGGATATTCAGGGTCTGTGCTCTTCATTGGATAATCTCGTTATAAATGTACAAAAGATTCAAGATTTGGTGGTTCAGAAGCCTATGTTAGAACCAAGAATTCCTATTCCTGATTTGTTTTATGGTGATAGAGCGAAGTTTGTGAATTTCAAAAATAATTGCAAACTGTTTCTGGCCTTGAAACCTCGCTCCTCTGGTGATCCGGTTCAACAAGTGAGAATTGTTATTTCTTTTTTGCGTGGCGATCCTCAGGACTGGGCATTTTCCCTTGCGCCAGGGGATCCTGCATTGAGTAATGTTGATGCGTTTTTCCTGGCGCTCGGATTGCTGTACGATGAGCCTAATTCAGAGGATCAGGCAGAGAAGAATTTGCTGGCTCTGTGTCAGGGTCAGGATGAGATAGAGGTATATTGTCAGAAATTTAGAAAGTGGTCTGTACTTACTCAGTGGAATGAAGGTGCGCTCGCAGCTATTTTCAGAAGAGGTCTCTCTGAAGCCCTTAAGGATGTCATGGTGGGATTTCCTATGCCTGCTGGTCTGAATGAGTCTATGTCTTTGGCCATTCAGATCGGTCGATGCTTGTGCGAGCGTAAATCTGTGCACCATTTGGCGGTATTACCTGAGCTTACACCTGAGCCTATGAAGTGCGATAGGACTTGGACCAGAGTTGCACGGCAAGAACATAGACGTCTGAATGGGCTGTGTTTCTACTGTGGTGATTCCACTCATGCTATCTCTGATTGTCCTAAGCGCACTAAGTGGTTCGCTAGGTCTGCCACCATTGGTATGGTACAGTCAAAATTTCTTCTGTCCATTACCTTGATCTGCTCTTTGTCATCGTATTCTGTCATGGCATTTGTGGACTGAGGCGCTGCTCTGAATTTGATGGACTTGGAGTATGCTAGGCGTTGTGGGTTTTTCTTGGAGCCCTTGCAGTGTCCTATTCCATTGAGAGGAATTGATGCTACGCCTTTGGCCAAGAATAAGCCTCAGTACTGGACCCAGCTGACCATGTGCATGGCTCCTGCACATCAGGAGGTTATTCGCTTTCTGGTGTTGCATAATCTGCATGATGTGGTCGTGTTGGGGTTGCCATGGCTACAAGTCCATAATCCAGTATTAGATTGGAAATCCATGTCTGTGTCCAGCTGGGGTTGTCAGGGGGTACATGGTGATGTCCCATTTCTGACTATTTCGTCATCCACCCCTTCTGAGGTTCCTGAGTTCTTGTCTGATTACCGGGATATATTTGATGAGCCCAAGTCCGATACCCGACCTCCGCATAGGGATTGTGATTGTGCTATCGATTTGATTCCTGGTAGTAAATTCCCAAAAGGTCGACTGTTTAATTTATCTGTGCCTGAGCACGCCGCTATGCGGAGTTATGTGAAGGAGTCTTTGGAGAAGGAGCATATTCGCCCGTCATCGTCGCCATTAGGAGCAGGGTTGTTTTTTGTAGCCAAGAAGGATGGTTCACTGAGACCTTGTATAGATTACCGCCTTCTAAATAAGATTACGGTTAAATTTCAGTACCCTTTGCCATTATTATCTGATTTGTTTGCTCGCATTAAGGGGGCTAGTTGGTTCACCAAGATAGATCTTCGTGGTGCGTATAATCTTGTGCGTATTAAGCGAGGCGATGAGTGGAAAACTGCATTTAATATGCCCGAGGGCCATTTTGAGTATCTTGTAATGCCATTCGGACTTCAAGGAAATAGCCAAATACTAGGAGTAACCAGATATGGTACCCCTGTAAGGTCCTCTAATAGAAAGTCTATATATATAAAGCCAGGAGGAACCTGATAAATCTAAAACATAACCTTTATTTGTATTCTTCTAAAAAGATTTCTTATGGACAAACAGTGAAAAGTGCATAAAGTGCTCAAAATAACCAGTGCTCAATAAAAAATGGTTTGATCTCACCACATCAGTCGTTTCTCAGGAGCGTCCTCATGTATGTTTAAGGGCAAGGGAAAAGTACACAATAACTATGCTACCCAGTCGTGCCCCTGTATTGCTCCCGTCCTGACAAGGACAGTCCCCAAGTCAGGCTAAGTTTTTTACCCACCACAAACAGATTACTTTCCCTACGCGTTTCCTCTCCCATAGGGGAGATTCATCAGGGGAATAGAAGAACGGTGGTATGCATATAATGCAATATTCTATTTGGGGATATCAAGCCCCTGCATTGGCAGGCGGCTCCTATGTGTCCAGTGCACTTGACTTCCAGTGTGGACTATGGTGAGGTGAGATGCACGCAGGGACCATACTCCCTAATGTAGTCTCACCCCCTCTCAATCTAATTACATGGCGTCCTACCTCACTTCTGGTTAATGGTTATGGCCGGTAAGCTTCCTGCGTGTTCCCGGCGTCATGTTGCCATGTGAACGCCCGTCCGAGTACCAAGCCGGTCTCCATTACTGCGCATGCGGACTCTGCCCACTGCTGAGTCCGCCCTCACTTCCGGTTCATAATACTCGTTATGTCCGGTCCTGCGCAGTCCCGACTCAGGATCCGCTCTGTTGTCTGCCTGCGTCTCCATCCCCATGACTACCCACGATATGTCATGGTAGTGCGCATGCGACCTTTTTACCCGTGATCACGCGCTATGCGGGCCGGCAGCTCAGGTCCCCAATCTTTTTCGCCTCTGTGCACATGCGGACTTCTCTTGTATCTACCATTACTCGCTCCGCAGTCAGGTGCATCAAGTTCCTAGTACCTCTGCTTCTTGTATAAATACTAGTGAGAGGTGTGTGTTAATATCCTAATATGATCACCTTGATCCCTATATTAGTACCGGAAAATTACATAACGCTAGTTTATTTCTTAGTAAAGAAAACAACCGCTATGCCAGGATATTCTTAGATATAGCCATGAGAGGAGGTGGCTAAGCATAGGGGAAGAAATCCCTCTAGGTAAATCCATAAAAAATATATAAAATCTCCCCTTAATACCCCCTATGTTTGGGTCGGAGAAATATGTATATCTGCAGGGTATGGCAATGGCTCATAGCCTAAATATCCCAATGGATAATAAACGTCCTGTTTTATAGACTTACAGCCCCCAAGGACCGCAAACCAGACTCTAACCTATAAGCCCATTAAAGACTAGAGAGGGAAATGAAAATATGTACACCCCTCTTTTAATTCAAAGAAAGCAGCCGTAATTCAATTGATCATTCAGACCTTGCGGATGACAGGTCTGAAGGCGAAAAATCCACCTTGACTCTTTTTGGAGCAAAATCCTATCAAAGTCACCCCCTCTCCTTAGTGGTCTCACTTTCTCAATACCCATAAACTTAATGGCCTTCATGTCCCCATTATGCATAACATTGACGTGTCTGGCCACTGACGTCTCTCTTTTATTCCGAACATCACCTAAGTGCTCACCTATCCTCCTCCTAAATTCTCTAAATGTTTTGCCTACATAGGCCTTACCACATCTACACAGAATGCGATAGATGATACCTTTGGTTTTACAGTTGATGAAGTCCCTGATCTCAAAGGACTCATCAACACCTTCAAACTTTTTTCCCACCATTATGTGTTCACAGGCTATACAGTCCCCACATCGATAACAGCCATTGGTCTTCGTTGGTAGCCAGGTTTCCCTCGTGGCAGGTGTAACAAAGTGGCTACGTACTAGTCGATTACCGATGGTCTTACTCTTTCTGTATGTAATCAGGGGTCTTTCACCTACGAACTCTACGGTCCTTGGGGGCTGTAAGTCTATAAAACAGGACGTTTATTATCCATTGGGATATTTAGGCTATGAGCCATTGCCATACCCTGCAGATATACATATTTCTCCGACCCAAACATAGGGGGTATTAAGGGGAGATTTTATATATTTTTTATGGATTTACCTAGAGGGATTTCTTCCCCTATGCTTAGCCACCTCCTCTCATGGCTATATCTAAGAATATCCTGGCATAGCGGTTGTTTTCTTTACTAAGAAATAAACTAGCGTTATGTAATTTTCCGGTACTAATATAGGGATCAAGGTGATCATATTAGGATATTAACACACACCTCTCACTAGTATTTATACAAGAAGCAGAGGTACTAGGAACTTGATGCACCTGACTGCGGAGCGAGTAATGGTAGATACAAGAGAAGTCCGCATGCGCACAGAGGCGAAAAAGATTGGGGACCTGAGCTGCCGGCCCGCATAGCGCGTGATCACGGGTAAAAAGGTCGCATGCGCACTACCATGACATATCGTGGGTAGTCATGGGGATGGAGACGCAGGCAGACAACAGAGCGGATCCTGAGTCGGGACTGCGCAGGACCGGACATAACGAGTATTATGAACCGGAAGTGAGGGCGGACTCAGCAGTGGGCAGAGTCCGCATGCGCAGTAATGGAGACCGGCTTGGTACTCGGACGGGCGTTCACATGGCAACATGACGCCGGGAACACGCAGGAAGCTTACCGGCCATAACCATTAACCGGAAGTGAGGTAGGACGCCATGTAATTAGATTGAGAGGGGGTGAGACTACATTAGGGAGTATGGTCCCTGCGTGCATCTCACCTCACCATAGTCCACACTGGAAGTCAAGTGCACTGGACACATAGGAGCCGCCTGCCAATGCAGGGGCTTGATATCCCCAAATAGAATATCGCATTATATGCATACCATCGTTCTTCTATTCCCCTGATGAATCTCCCCTATGGGAGAGGAAACGCGTAGGGAAAGTAATCTGTTTGTGGTGGGTGCAAAACTTAGCCTGACTTGGGGACTGTCCTTGTCAGGACGGGAGCAATACAGGGGCACGACTGGGTAGCATAGTTATTGTGTACTTTTCCCTTGCCCTTAAACATACATGAGGACGCTCCTGAGAAACGACTGATGTGGTGAGATCAAACCATTTTTTATTGAGCACTGGTTATTTGAGCACTTTATGCACTTTTCACTGTTTGTCCATAAGAAATCTTTTTAGAAGAATACAAATAAAGGTTATGTTTTAGATTTATCAGGTTCCTCCTGGCTTTATATATATAGACTTTCTATTAGAGGACCTTACAGGGGTACCATATCTGGTTACTCCTAGTATTTGGCTATTTCCTTGCTGTCAGTGGTGCTTTCTTGTTATGGCTGGCTTCCTGGCGACGGGACCAGACACTGATCTATGGCTTAGTGAAGCTAAAGATATTTTCTCTGAGAAAACATTTGCCCAGAAAAAATATACTCCAACGTATACAGCAGCATTCAAAGATTTAAACAAAATATATAAAGAACATACGAGTTCATGGTGGGAAATTCAGAGCCTTGAAACATATATTAAGAACAATATAGTGCCGAGGGGACTACGTATTACCCTGCTGCCGGCCCCTCGTTGTCGGAATCCACAGTTGCTAAATCTTTGGGAAAAAGAAGCAACTAATAGTTCGCTAAGGTTTATGAACCTATTGGTCACTGAGGAAAAAAACAACTTTGAGAAATTAAATACAAAATTAAAAGAACAAATTGAGATAGTTACAAAATTTAAAGGAGAAAGTGACTTCAGTATTAAGGAAACACAATTACAGAACTCAATTGAAAAATTCCAATACAAATTAAAAGAGAGAAAACACAAACAATTTTTAAGGGATCTCCAGGATTTTAGAGATAATAAAATCTATCAGGTTCTGGGAGACCGCGGGGAGAGAGGAGAAAGGGAAACAGACCTATCCTCAACAGAAACCGATATCTCAGACACAGAAACAAGACAAAGATCAACCCGTGGCCGGCAGAGGGGTAAAAATAGAGGCTATTCTAGGGGGGGCAATTTTCATCCAGCCTCCAGACCTGGTTTTTTAGACAACCCATACTCACTGAGAAGCAGGAACCCCTTCAACAGGGATTAGAGCTTCAGGTTATTAACCTCTCGGACAGAGAGATCAGTGAAATAGAGATGACGGTTTTGAGTAAGGGGCTATCATTCATTCCCACCACGGATTTTTCCACTTTTGATTGTGTTAAGGACATAAACTTATTTGTTAGAAAATTGAGATGGCATAAATTTTTTAAACAACAGAATAGGCGGATTTGCGCAGGGCTGGACATCCCAGTGGATATACTCCAGGATGTGCAGCTCTTAGCTAATCTTGACCACACATTGCCATCGACAAGCGGCCAAGGTCCTTTTTCATCTCTGAGAAAAGCGAGTACTAGGATGCCACCAATCGGGGGTGATGTTTCCGCGATAGATGTGTTTCTTCAACTAACCACAGAGGAAATTAAACAAAATGAGAACATCCATACTAGATACAATCTAACTAAGAATCAGATGGAGGCTCTCCAGAGTTTAGAAAGAGATACATCTATAGTGGTGAAACCCTCCGATAAAGGGGGAAACATAGTGGTTATGAATACAGGGGGATATAGGGACATGTGCCTCTCCTTGTTGAATGACACAGCTACGTACACCTGGGTTAGGAGTAACCAGATGGATACCACAAAGGAAAAATTAAAAAATATTCTTGATGGGGCTATAAATAAAAAACTGATTAGCCAGGAAGAGTATGACTACCTCTTGCCTAAACACCCAGTGATGGCCACGTTTTATGCGCTTCCAAAACTGCATAAAGGGCTTCACCCTTTGAAGGGAAGACCCATTGTATCGGGGATTGGGAGTATAAGCCAAAATGTGGGTACTTACCTGGATGAGGTTCTTAGACCCTTTGTGAGCTCACTGCCATCATATTTGAGGGATACGGCTGACCTCCTGAACAAATTGGACAGTATCATTGTGGAACCAGAGGTACTCCTAGCAAGCATAGATATTGAGGCCCTGTACTCGTCAATTCCACACAACTTTGGAATTCTGGGTGTTAAACACTTCTTGGGTACAAGGGGTTGCCAATGTGCCCCCCATAATGAGTTGATTATTGCCCTTCTTGAATTTGTCCTGCAGAATAATTATTTTACCTTTGATGGTAAAGTCCTCCACCAGCTCAGGGGCACCGCCATGGGTAATCCATGTGCGCCAAGTTACGCAAATCTGTTCCTGGGCTGGTGGGAGGACACCATCGTATTCTCAGACAGACTGATGCACCTCACAAGTAAGGTGGACCTATGGGTCAGGTTTATAGACGACGTCTTCATCCTGTGGCGGGGTACGGTTTTTGAATTTCGGGAGCTTATTGATCAACTTAATCAAAATGAGATAGGCCTGAGGTTCACTTATGAAGTGGACCCTACTAGATTGGCATTTCTTGATGTCTTAATAACGAAACCAATAAATGGGGACACATTAGAAACTACCATTTTTCGAAAACCTACCTCCACTAACTCTCTTTTGAAGTGGGAGAGTCATCACCCATATTCCCTTAAGAGAGGTATACCTAAGGGCCAATACCTACGTTTGAAAAGGAACTGTTCAAACCCTAGGGATTTCAAAACCAAGGCGGATGACTTACGGCAGAGATTTCTGACCAAAGGATACCCTGATCGAATACTGAGAGAAGCATTTAAATATGCAAAAGAACAGAACAGGAGGGAACTCATGATACCCAAAAAGAGAACTGAACATCAGAATAAAAAGGCCAGGCTTATTTGTACTTATGATAACGGGGCCCAAATGGTCAGACAAGTGGTTCAAAAGCATTGGGGCATCCTTCGGATGGATGAAGACATTAGAGAGTTCGTAGGTGAAAGACCCCTGATTACATACAGAAAGAGTAAGACCATCGGTAATCGACTAGTACGTAGCCACTTTGTTACACCTGCCACGAGGGAAACCTGGCTACCAACGAAGACCAATGGCTGTTATCGATGTGGGGACTGTATAGCCTGTGAACACATAATGGTGGGAAAAAAGTTTGAAGGTGTTGATGAGTCCTTTGAGATCAGGGACTTCATCAACTGTAAAACCAAAGGTATCATCTATCGCATTCTGTGTAGATGTGGTAAGGCCTATGTAGGCAAAACATTTAGAGAATTTAGGAGGAGGATAGGTGAGCACTTAGGTGATGTTCGGAATAAAAGAGAGACGTCAGTGGCCAGACACGTCAATGTTATGCATAATGGGGACATGAAGGCCATTAAGTTTATGGGTATTGAGAAAGTGAGACCACTAAGGAGAGGGGGTGACTTTGATAGGATTTTGCTCCAAAAAGAGTCAAGGTGGATTTTTCGCCTTCAGACCTGTCATCCGCAAGGTCTGAATGATCAATTGAATTACGGCTGCTTTCTTTGAATTAAAAGAGGGGTGTACATATTTTCATTTCCCTCTCTAGTCTTTAATGGGCTTATAGGTTAGAGTCTGGT
Source organism: Ranitomeya imitator (assembly GCF_032444005.1). NCBI lineage: Eukaryota > Metazoa > Chordata > Amphibia > Anura > Dendrobatidae > Ranitomeya > Ranitomeya imitator. Next base: position 89,800,224 of record NC_091285.1, read on the forward strand.
TTGCGGTCCTTGGGGGCTGTAAGTCTATAAAACAGGACGTTTATTATCCATTGGGATATTTAGGCTATGAGCCATTGCCATACCCTGCAGATATACATATTTCTCCGACCCAAACATAGGGGGTATTAAGGGGAGATTTTATATATTTTTTATGGATTTACCTAGAGGGATTTCTTCCCCTATGCTTAGCCACCTCCTCTCATGGCTATATCTAAGAATATCCTGGCATAGCGGTTGTTTTCTTTACTAAGAAATAAACTAGCGTTATGTAATTTTCCGGTACTAATATAGGGATCAAGGTGATCATATTAGGATATTAACACACACCTCTCACTAGTATTTATACAAGAAGCAGAGGTACTAGGAACTTGATGCACCTGACTGCGGAGCGAGTAATGGTAGATACAAGAGAAGTCCGCATGCGCACAGAGGCGAAAAAGATTGGGGACCTGAGCTGCCGGCCCGCATAGCGCGTGATCACGGGTAAAAAGGTCGCATGCGCACTACCATGACATATCGTGGGTAGTCATGGGGATGGAGACGCAGGCAGACAACAGAGCGGATCCTGAGTCGGGACTGCGCAGGACCGGACATAACGAGTATTATGAACCGGAAGTGAGGGCGGACTCAGCAGTGGGCAGAGTCCGCATGCGCAGTAATGGAGACCGGCTTGGTACTCGGACGGGCGTTCACATGGCAACATGACGCCGGGAACACGCAGGAAGCTTACCGGCCATAACCATTAACCGGAAGTGAGGTAGGACGCCATGTAATTAGATTGAGAGGGGGTGAGACTACATTAGGGAGTATGGTCCCTGCGTGCATCTCACCTCACCATAGTCCACACTGGAAGTCAAGTGCACTGGACACATAGGAGCCGCCTGCCAATGCAGGGGCTTGATATCCCCAAATAGAATATCGCATTATATGCATACCACCGTTCTTCTATTCCCCTGATGAATCTCCCCTATGGGAGAGGAAACGCGTAGGGAAAGTAATCTGTTTGTGGTGGGTACAAAACTTAGCCTGACTTGGGGACTGTCCTTGTCAGGACGGGAGCAATACAGGGGCACGACTGGGTAGCATAGTTATTGTGTACTTTTCCCTTGCCCTTAAACATACATGAGGACGCTCCTGAGAAACGACTGATGTGGTGAGATCAAACCATTTTTTATTGAGCACTGGTTATTTTGAGCACTTTATGCACTTTTCACTGTTTGTCCATAAGAAATCTTTTTAGAAGAATACAAATAAAGGTTATGTTTTAGATTTATCAGGTTCCTCCTGGCTTTATATATATAGCCATTCGGACTTGCCAATGCTCCATCAGTGTTTCAGTCCTTTATGCATGACATCTTCCGAGAGTACCTGGATAAATTCCTGATTGTGTACTTGGATGACATTTTGATCTTCTCGGATGATTGGGAGTCTCATGTGAAGCAGGTCAGAACGGTGTTTCAGGTCCTGCGTGCTAATTCTTTGTTTGTGAAGGGATCAAAGTGTCTCTTTGGTGTCCAGAAGGTTTCATTTTTGGGGTTCATCTTTTCCCCTTCTACTATCGAGATGGACCCTGTTAAGGTCCAAGCCATCCATAATTAGACTCAGCCGACATCTCTGAAAAGTCTGTAAAAGTTCCTGGGCTTTGCTAATTTTTATCGTCGCTTCATCTGCAATTTTTCTAGTATTGCTAAACCATTGACCGATTTGACCAAGAAAGGTGCTGATGTGGTCAATTGGTCTTCTGCTGCTGTGGAAGCTTTTCAAGAGTTGAAGCGTTGTTTTTCTTCTGCCCCTGTGTTGTGTCAACCAGATGTTTCACTTCCGTTCCAGGTCGAGGTTGATGCTTCTGAGATTGGAGCAGGGGCCGTTTTGTCGCAGAGAAGTTCTGATTGCTCGGTGATGAAACCATGCGCCTTCTTTTCCAGGAAGTTTTCGTCTGCTGAGCGAAATTATGATGTGGGCAATCGAGAGTTGCTGGCCATGAAGTGGGCATTCGAGGAGTGACGTCATTGGCTTGAATGAGCTATGCATCGCGTGGTGGTCTTGACTGATCATAAGAACTTGACTTATCTCGAATCCGCCAAGCGCTTGAATCCTAGACAGGCTCGTTGGTCGTTGTTTTTTGCCTGTTTTGACTTTGTGATTTCATATCTTCCGGGCTCTAAAAATGTGAAGGCGGATGCTCTGTCTAGGAGTTTTGTGCCCGACTCTCCGGGTGTATCTGAGCCGGTGGGTATCCTCAAAGAGGGAGTAATTGTGTCTGCTATCTCCCCTGATTTGCGGCGGGTGCTGCAAAAATTTCAGGCTGATAAACCTGATCGTTGCCCAATGGAGAAACTGTTTGTCCCTGATAGGTGGACGAATAAACTTATCTCTGAGGTTCATTGTTCGGTGTTGGCTGGTCATCCTGGAATCTTTGGTACCAGAGAGTTAGTGGCTAGATCCTTTTGGTGGCCATCTCTGTCGCGGGATGTGCGTACTTTTGTGCAGTCCTGTGGGATTTGTGCTCGGGCTAAGCCCTGCTGTTCTCGTGCCAGTGGGTTGCTTTTGCCCTTGCTGGTCCCGAAGAGACCTTGGACACATATCTCTATGGATTTTATTTCAGATCTTCCCGTCTCTCAAAAGATGTCAGTCATTTGGGTGGTCTGTGGTCGCTTCTCTAAGATGGTCCATTTGGTACCCTTGTCTAAATTGCCTTCCTCCTCTGATATGGTGCCATTGTTTTTCCAGCATGTGGTTCGTTTACATGGCATTCCAGAGAATATCGTTTCTGACAGAGGTTCCCAGTTTGTTTCGAGGTTTTGGCGAGCCTTTTGTGGTAGGATGGGCATTAACTTGTCTTTTTCCTCGGCTTTCCATCCTCAGACTAATGGCCAGACCGAACGAACAATCAGACCTTGGAAACATATCTGAGATGCTTTGTTTCTGCTGATCAGGATGACTGGGTGTCCTTTTTGCCTTTGGCTGAGTTCGCCCTTAATAATCGGGCCAGCTCGGCTACCTTGGTTTCACCGTTTTTCTGCAACTCTGGGTTCCATCCTCGTGTCTCTTCAGGGCAGGTTGAGTCTTCGGACTGTCCTGGTGTGGATACTGTGGTGGACAGGTTGCAGCAGATTTAGACTCATGTAGTGGACAATTTGACCTTGTCCCAGGAGAAGGCTCAACGTTTCGCTAATCGCAGACGCTGTGTGGGTCCCCGACTTCGGGTTGGGGACTTGGTTTGGTTATCTTCTCGTCATATTCCTATGAAGGTTTCCTCTCCTAAGTTTAAACCTCGTTTTATTGGTCCGTATAGGATTTCTGAGGTTCTTAATCCTGTGTCTTTTCGTCTGACCCTTCCAGATTCTTTTTCCATACATAACGTATTCCATAGGTCATTGTTGCGGAGATACGTGGAACCCGTGGTTCCATCTGTTGATCCTCCTGCCCCGGTTTTGGTGGAGGGGGAGTTGGAGTATATTGTGGAGAAGATTTTGGATTCTCGTGTTTCTAGACGGAAACTCCAGTATCTGGTTAAGTGGAAGGGTTATGCTCACGAAGATAATTCCTGGGTCTTTGCCTCTGATGTCCATGCTCCCGATCTTGTTCGTGCCTTTCATATGGCTCATCCTGGTCGTCCTGGGAGCTCTGGTGAGGGTTCGGTGACCCCTCCTCAAGGGGGGGTACTGTTGTGAATTCTGTGGCAGAGCTCCCTCTTGTGGTCACAAGTGGTACTTCGACTGATTCTCTCTGTGAGCTTCCGTTGGTGGAGGAAAGTGGTACTGCGGCTTCTGAGTTTCCTTCCTCAGGTGATATTGTGAAGTCGTTAGGTGCTACCCTATTTAACTCCACCTAGTGCTTTGATCCTGGCTTCCAGTCAATGTTCTAGTATTGGACCTGTTTCCTCCTGGATCGTTCCTGTGGCCTGCTGTTCTGCATAGGTAAGTTCCTCTTTGCTATTTGTTTGCTGTTTTTTTTCTGTCCAGCTTGTCAATTTGTTTTTTCTGCTTGCTGGAAGCTCTGGGACGCAGAGGGTGTACCTCCGTTCCGTTAGTTCGGTACGGAGGGTCTTTTTGCCCCCTTTGCGTGGTTTTTGTAGGGTTTTGTGTTGACCGCAAAGTTACCTTTCCTATCCTCGCTCTGTTCAGAAAGTTGGGCCTCACTTTGCTAAGTCTATTTCATCTCTACGTTTGTCTTTTCATCTTAACTCACAGTCATTATATGTGGGGGCTGCCTTTTCCTTTGGGGTATTTCTCTGAAGCAAGGTAGGCTTATTTTCTATCTTCAGGCTAGCTAGTTTCTCAGGCCGTGCCGAGTTGCATAGGCAGCGTTAGGCGCAATCCACGGCTGCCTCTAGTGTGGTTTGAGAGGATTAGGGATTGCGGTCAACAGAGTTCCCACGTCTCAGAGCTCGTTCTTGTTTTTTGGGTTATTGCCAGGTCACTGTATGTGCGCTGACCTCTATGTCCATTGTGGTACTGAATTACCTTTCATAACACCAACCAGTCTAGAATCTTCAGGTGGACCCAACCATTGAATAGAAGGTGTGACCCCTACCCCACTTCATGGGCGGATCCCGGGAGCTCAGACAATCCATTCTTATTTTTGAGATCAGATGTGAGTTAATCCTTAAAGGGGAAGGAGTGGGTATTCTTAGCTGAGGCAAGACCCCACGTCCATCTGTGACTGTGGAAGCGAACGGGATGAGACTTGAGCTGAGGACATATCTCGTCGTTCGTGAGATTGTTTTGGGATCCCTTGGACTCATGTGGACTATTGCTTTGTTAGCGGGCACAAGGATTATCGGGAGGTGCCCCCGAATCTGTTCTGTTGGACTCGTGGAAGGACTATTGTTTCAGTTATTGGGTGCGGGATTACTGGAAAGCACCTCCAGATCTGTTTATTTACTTGGACTTATTGTGGACTTCTGGTGGACTTGAAGGACATTATGAATATTTGATGTTGTATGCTCCCTGCATTAATAAATCTCATTGGATCATCCCTCGGCCTGTTGTCCCTTCCTGCTCTGCCTTACACCCCGTCACAAACTGGTTGGCAGCAGTGGGATCAGAGCAGAAGGAATGGAGGACAAAGGCCCATCAACATCGGGAACCAGCACCGCAGAGTACAAGAACTGGACTGCGATGAACCTACAAACAAAGGCCCATGAAGTAGGAGTCCATTTTAAAGGACTCTCCAAGGAGCAGCTAATTGAGGCTTTGGAAGGAGTTCGCCTGCAAGATGACGCTGAGGAAGGATCCTCACAGCAAATGGAGGAAAGACTGCAGTCGGAGGTAAATACCCAAAAAAGTCAGTGGGTTGTGTGGTACGAGGAGAAGTTGGCATTTCTGGAAGAAGAGGCCACCATAGACGATAAGAGGGAGGCCATTCACAGAGCTCAGGAGATGGCATTGCTGGAGCAGATCGCTTTGGAAGCAGCTAGAAGCTCCAGACAGACTGTAACCTCAGCACCCACCATGAGGGAACTCCTCAGAGTGTCGCACAAAGACTTTAAGCCCTTTAATGAGGCTGCCAGTGACATTGATGGCTTCTTCCAGGACTTTGAGCATCAGTGTTGATTAATGCAAGTCCCGGAAAGGGAGCGAGTTCGACATCTTGTGGGGCTCTTAGAGGGTGGAGCTGCTGAAGCCTATAGAGCTATGGACCCTCGGGGGAACTGTGAGTATGCGGCGATTAAACAGACTATTCTAGAACATTATGCTATGTTCTTCCCTTACTCTAAGGAAGCTTATGTAATGTAGCATGTTAAGGTAGCATAGCTGAGCGGTCTAAGGCGATGGGTTAAGGTTCTACTCTCTTCAGAGGTGTGGGTTCAAATCCCTCTGCTGCCAGTAGGTCTTCAGAACCTTGTGATCTAATTCTTATGATTTTGTATTTGCATGAGTGTGTGGATTTCTGTTTAGGAAAAGACAGTTGATAGAATCATTGGTTTTTCCTATTGTTTAGAGACTTAACCATTTTACAACAGACCTGTAGGTTTTAAATCCCACTGCTGATAGTAGTAAGAGATCTTTAAAACATTTTTATCTTATTCTTATAATTATGCTAACATACAAAATTATCATATGCTTTAATCCCACTGCTGCCATTATTATGAGGTCTTGAAATGTTTTTGTATTTATTCTTATGATTTTGCTAACATGCAAATTAGCATGTGATTTAATCTTCTTTTGTATTCATATAATTTTGCGTTTTTCAGTTAAGATAAGGAATCTTCAAATTAATGCTGTTAAAGGTAGTATGGCCGAGTGGTCTAAGGCACTGGATTTAGGCTCCCAGGCTCTTTGGAGGTGTGGGTTCAAATCCCACTGCTGCCACTGTATTTTGACTTTTTAGCTTATATTTATGATTTTGCTAATAGAAAAATGAGCATGTGCTTTATTATTTTGTATTTGTATGAGTGCATGCTTTGCTGTTGTGCAAAAGACAGTAGATAGAATCGTTGTTTTTTTCTTTTTGTTTAGAGACCTATCCATTTTCCACCTTGCAGAAGTTAAAATGTAGGAAAATACACTAAACTTACTCTAAGGAAACTTTTTTAATATAGGATATTAAGGTAGCATGGCCAAGCGGTCTAAGGTGCTTGATTAAGGCTCCAGTATCTTCAGAGGCGTGGGTTCAAATCCCGCTGCTGCCAGTAGGTCTTCAAAACCTTTTCATCTAATTTTTATGATTTTGTATTTGCATGAGTGTGTGGATTTCTGGTTAGAAAAAGACAGTTGATAGAATTATTGGTTTTTCCTATTGTTTAGAGACTTAACCATTTTACAACAGACCTGTAGGTTCAAATCCCACTGCTGCCAGTAGTAAGAGTTCCTTAAAACCTTGTTATCTTATTCTTATAATTATGCTAACATAAAAAATTAGCATATGCTTTAATCCCACTGCTGCCAGCATTATGAGGTCTTGAAATGTTTTTGTTCTTATTCTTATGATTTTGCTAACATGCAAATTAGCATGTGATTTAATCTTTTGTATTGGTATGATTTTGCGGTTTTCAGTTAAGATAAGGAATCTTAAAAATCATGCAGTTTAAGGTAGCATGGCCTAGTGGTCTAGGGTGCTGAATTTAGGCTCCAGTCTCTTCAGGGGCGTGGGTTCAAATCCCACTGCTGGCAGTGTATTTTGACTTTGGAACTTTTTAGCCTATATTTATGATTTTGCTAATAGAAAAATTAGCATGTGCTTTATCATTTTGTATTTGTATGAGTGCATGCTTTGCTGTTTTGCAAAAGATAGAAGATAGAATCATTGCTTTTTCCTTTTTGTTTAGAGACCTATCCATTTTCCACCTTTCAGAAGTTAAAATGAAGGAAAATACACTAAACTTACTCTAAGGAAGCTTTTTTAATGTAGCATATTAAGGTAGCATGGCCGAGCGGTCTAAGGTGCTGGATTAAGGTTCCAGTCTCTTCAGAGGCGTGGGTTCAAATCCCACTGCTGCCAGTAGGTCTTCAGAACATTTTGATCTAATTCTCATGATTTTGTATTTGCATGAGTGTGTGGATTTCTGTTTAGGAAAAGACAGTTGATAGAATCGTTGGTTTTTCCTATTTTTTAGAGTCTTAACCATTTTACAACAGGCCTGTAGGTTTTAAATCCCACTGCTGCCAGTATTAAGAGATCCTTAAAACCTTTTTATCTTATTCTTATAATTATGCTAACATACAAAATTATCATATGTTTAATACCACTGCTGCCAGTATTATGAAGTCTTGAAATGTTTTTGTACTTATTCTTATGATTTTGCTAACATGCAAATTAGTCTCTTCAGAGGCGTGGGTTCAAATCCCACTGCTGCCAGTAGGTCTTCAGAACCTTTTGATCTAATTCTTATGATTTTGTATTTGCATGAGTGTGTGGATTTCTGTTTAGGAAAAGACAGTTGATAGAATCATTGTTTTTTCCTATTGTTTAGAGACTTAACCATTTTACAACAGACCTGTAGGTTCAAATCCCACTGCTGCCAGTAGTAAGAGTTCCTTAAAACCTTTTTATCTTATTCTTGTAACTATGCTAACATACAAAATTAGCACATGCTTTAATCCCACTGCTGCCAGTATTATGAGGTCTTGAAATGTTTTTGTACCTATTCTTATGATTTTGCTAACATGCAAATTAGCATGTGATCTAATCTTCTTTTGTATTTGTATTATTTTTTGGTTTTCAGTTAAGATAAAGACCGTTGATAGAATCATTGGTTTTTCCTAATGTTTAGAGACATGCCCTTTTTCCAACATGCACTAATTTTAAATGTTGTCAAATGTACTTCACTTACTCTAAGGAAGCCTACTTAATCATGCTGAGTATGACTCAGCAGTATGAGTTCTTGAAAATCTTTTGATCTTATTCTTATAATTATGATAACAGACAAAATTTGCATGTGCTTTTATCCCACTGCTGCCAGTATGATATGTGCTTGAAAATTGTTTTGAACTTACTCTTATGATTTTGCTAACATACAAACTTACATGTGTTTTAATCTTCTTTTGTATTTGCTTAAGTGTTTTCTTTCTGGTTAAGATAAAAACAGTTGATAGAATTATTGTTTTTTTCCTAATATTTAGAGACATGTCTGTCATGATATGTACTTTTGCCCTGTCCTGTATTTGAATAATATGCCATTTGATGTATGTAACTGTTCTCTGGTTTCTATTAGCTGTAATTTATGTATTTTCTTGTGCTGGGAGTTCACCTGTAACAATATGTCTCCTTCCCCCAATACTTGCAGCCCTAAGCTATAATGTAATTAAGGTTTGTCAACACCACTAGTGAAGAATAGCCATTCTTTCTCACAGCAGGTGGCTAGTCATATGTACATACTAGATAGACTAAGAGAAGCCGACCAGTCTAGAATCTTCAGGTGGACCCAACCATTGAATAGAAGGTGTGACCCCTATCCCCATTCATGGGCGGATCCCAGGAGCTCAGACAATCCATTCTTATTTTTGAGATCAGATGTGAGTTGATCCTTAAAGGGGAAGGAGTGGGGATTCTTAGCTGAGGCAAGACCCCACGTCCATCTGTGACTGCGGAAGCGAACGGGATGTGACTTGAGCTGAGGACATATCTCGTCGTTCGTGAGATTGTTTTGGGATCCCTTGGACTCATGTGGACTATTGCTTTGTTAGCTGGCACAAGGATTATCGGGAGGTGCCCCCGAATCTGTTCTGTTGGACTCGTGGAAGGACTATTGTTTCGTTTATCAGGTGCGGGATTACTGGAAAGCACCTCCAGATCTGTTTATTTACTTGGGCTTATTGTGGACTTCTGGTGGACTTGAAGGACATTATGGATATTTGATGCTGTATGCTCCCTGCTTTAATAAATCTCATTGGATCATCCCTCGGCCTGTTGTCCCTTCCTGCTCTGCTGTACACCCCGTCACAAACTGGTTGTCAGCAGTGGGATCAGAGCAGAAGGAATGGAGGACAAAGGCCCATCAACATTGGGAACCAGCACCGCAGAGTACAAGAACTGGACTGCGATGAACCTACAAACAAAGGCCCATGAAGTAGGAGTCCGTATTAAAGGACTCTCCAAGGAGCAGCTAATTGAGGCTTTGGAAGGAGTGCGCCTGCAAGATGACACTGAGGAAGGATCCTCACAGCAAATGGAGGAAATACTGCAGCCGGAGGTAAATACCAAAAAAAAAGTCAGTGGGTTGTGTGGTACGAGGAGGAGTTGGCATTTCTGGGAGAAGAGGCCACCATAGACGATAAGAGGGAGGCCATTCACAGAGCTCAGGAGATGGCATTGCTGGAGCAGATCTGTTTGGAAGCAGCTAGAAGGAGACAGATTGTAACCTCAGCACCCACCATGAGGGAACTCCCCAGAGTGTCCCACAAAGACTTTAAGCCCTTTAATGAGGCTGCAGGCGACTGTTGTGAATTCTGTGGCAGAGCTCCCTCCTGTGGTCACAAGTGGTACTGCGGCTTCTGAGTTTCCTTCCTCAGGTGATGTGGTGAAGTCGTTAGGTGCTGCTCTATGTAACTCCACCTAGTGCTTTGCTCCTGGCCTCCAGTCAATGTTCTAATATTGGTCTTGCTTCCTCCTGGATCGTTCCTGTGGCCTGTCTTCCTGCATAAGCTAAGTTTTGCTTGTGTTATTTTTGTTTGCTATTTTTTCTGTCCAGCTTGCTTAATTGGTTTTTCTTGCTCTGGAAGCTCTGGGACGCAGAGGGAGCACCTCCGTACCGTTAGTCGGTGCGGAGGGTCTTTTTGCCCCCTTTGCGTGGTTGTTTGTAGCGTTTTGTGTTGACCGCAAGGCAATCTTTTCTATCCTTGGTCTGTTCAGTAAGTTGGGCCTCACTTTGCTAAATCTATTTCATCTCTGCGTTTGTATTTTCATCTCAACTCACAGTCATTATATGTGGGGGGCTGCCTTTTCCTTTGGGGTATTTCTCTGAGGCAAGGTAGGCTTATTTTTCCTTCTTAGGCCTAGCTAGTTTCTCAGGCTGTGCCGAGTTGCATAGGGAGCGTTAGGCGCAATCCACGGCTGCCTCTAGTGTGGTTGGATAGGATTAGGGATTGCGGTCAGCAGAGTTACCACATCTCAGAGCTCGTCCTTTGTCTTTTGGTTATTGTCAGGTCACTTTGTGTGCTCTGAACTTCAAGGTCCATTGTGGTTCTGAATTACCTATTCACAACAGTACTGGAGGCCCAAAGTACTAATGCTTCTCAATAGAGGGAAAAAAGAAGTTCTGAGACCATTTTTTTTTCTTTGCACTGTGTTTTGCCTTTTTTTCCCCTAGACATTTGGGTGGTTCAGGACACAGGTGTAGTGATGGACATTAAAGGTCTGTCTTCTTGTGTGGATAATCTCACTGCAAGAGTACAAAAAATTCAAGACATTATGGTTCAGAAATCTATGTTAGAACCTAGAATTCCTATTCCTGATTTGTTTTCTGGAGATAGAACTAAGTTTCTCAATTTCAAAAATAATTGCAAACTGTTTCTGGCTTTGAAACCTCGCTCCTCTGGTGGCCCAGTTCAACAATTTAGGATTATTATTTCTTTATTACGTGGCGAGCCTCAAGACTGGGCATTTTCCCTTGCGCCAGGAGATCCTGCATTATGTAATATTGATGCGTTTTTCCTGGCGCTCGGATTGCTGTATGATGAACCTAATTCGGTGGATCAGGCAGAGAAAAATTTGCTGGCTCTGTGTCAGGGTCAGGATGAGATAGAGATTTATTGTCAGAAGTTTAGAAAGTGGTCCGTGCTCACTCAATGGAATGAAGGTGCGCTGGCAGCTATTTTCAGAAAGGGTCTCTCTGAAGCCCTTGAGGATATCATGGTGGGATTTCCTATGCCTGCTGGTCTGAATGAGTCTATGTCTTTGGCCATTCAGATCGGTCGACGCTTGCGTGAGCGTAAATCTGTGCACCATTTGGCGGTATTATCCGAGCATAAACCTGAGCCTATGCAGTGCGATAGGACTTTGACCAGAGTTGAACGGCAAGAACACAGACGTCAAAATGGGCTGTGCTTCTACTGTGGTGATTCCACTCATGCTATCTCTGATTGTCCTAAGCGCACTAAGCGGTTCGCTAGGTCTGCCACCATTGGTACAGGAACACATGGGCTACTTGCACAGTGAACAAGTCTGTATGATCATGTTCACACACCACCAAGAAACCTGAAGACACAAAAGGGAATAGTAAAACCAAAAACACTCAGTTTGAAAAAATGTTGCAGTAATCCGCAAGTGCTAGTAAAAGATGTAAAAAACAGGGTATTTGGTTGATACGTTTTTTGCAAAAAATGTATACTAAGCTGCTCTACCAATCTAAGTTTTTAAATACATCAGATAGGGATTGCATACATTAGTTAGGACTGCTCTGATAAGGGTATACCGTGAAGATTGGTAGAGCAGCTTAGTATACATTTTTTGCAAAAAACGTATCAACCAAATACCCTGTTTTTTACATCTTTTACTAGCACTTGCGGATTACTGCAACATTTTTTCAAACTGAGTGTTTTTGGTTTTACTATTCTCTTTTGTGTCTTCAGGTTTCTTGGTGGTGTGTGAACATGATCATACAAACTTGTTCACTGTGCAAGTAGCCCATGTGTTCCTGTTTCCATAATTGTTCTCTTGTGTCTACAAGACTGGGGAGTTCCACCACTCCTCTTGGGCTATCTGCACAAAAGCTGTTCTACCCTGTATGCACACATGGATTTTTCCTCTCTGAACCCTGTTCACACAGGTTATATACAGATGATCAGGTTTTTAAATACATCAGATAGGGATTGCATACATTAGTTAGGACTGCTCTGATAAGGGTATACCGTGAAGATTGGTAGAGCAGCTTAGTATACATTTTTTGCAAAAAACGTATCAACCAAATACCCTGTTTTTTACATCTTTTACTAGTAGGGTTGAGCGAAACGGGTCGAACATTTTCAAAAGTCGCCGACTTTTGGCGAAGTCGAGTTTCATGAAACCCGATCCGACCCCTGTGCGTGGTCGGCCATGCGGTACGCGACTTTCGCGCCAAAGTCGCGTTTCAATGACGCGAAAAGCGCCATTTCTCAGCCAATGAAGGTAAACGCAGAGTGTGGGCAGCGTGATGACATAGGTTCTGGTCCCCACCATCTTAGAGAAGGGCATTGCAGTGATTGGCTTGCTGTCTGCGGCGTCACAGGGGCTATAAAGGGGAGTTCCCGCCGACCGCCATGTTACTGCTGCTGATCTGAGCTTAGGGAGAGGTTGCTGCCGCTTCGTCAGAAGCAGGGATAGCGTTAGGCAGGGTCCATTAACCACAAAACCGCTTGTGCTGTAGCGATTTCCACTGCCCAACACCACCTTCGGTGTGCAGGGACAGTGGAAGCTCCTTTTTTTTTTTTTTTCCTCAGCGCTGTAGCTCATTTGGCTGCCCTAGAAGGCTCCCTGATAGCTGCATTGCTGTGTGTACGCCGCTGTGCAAACCAACTGCTTTTTTCAAAGCACAAATCCTCTTGTTCCTTCCTTTCTGCACAGCTATCTTGTTTGTTTGTCCACACTTTTTATTTAATTTGTGCATCAGTCCACTCCTTATTGCTGCCTGCCATACCTGGCTGAGATTACTGCAGGGAGATAGTAATTGAAGGACAGTTCCTTTTTTTTTTTTTTTTTTTTTTTTGTGGGAGATTAACATAGTAACATAGTAACATAGTTAGTAAGGCCGAAAAAAGACATTTGTCCATCCAGTTCAGCCTATATTCCATCATAATAAATCCCCAGATCTACGTCCTTCTACAGAACCTAATAATTGTATGATACAATATTGTTCTGCTCCAGGAAGACATCCAGGCCTCTCTTGAACCCCTCGACTGAGTTCGCCATCACCACCTCCTCAGGCAAGCAATTCCAGATTCTCACTGCCCTAACAGTAAAGAATCCTCTTCTATGTTGGTGGAAAAACCTTCTCTCCTCCAGACGCAAAGAATGCCCCCTTGTGCCCGTCACCTTCCTTGGTATAAACAGATCCTCAGCGAGATATTTGTATTGTCCCCTTATATACTTATACATGGTTATTAGATCGCCCCTCAGTCGTCTTTTTTCTAGACTAAGTAATCCTAATTTCGCTAATCTATCTGGGTATTGTAGTTCTCCCATCCCCTTTATTAATTTTGTTGCCCTCCTTTGTACTCTCTCTAGTTCCATTATATCCTTCCTGAGCACCGGTGCCCAAAACTGGACACAGTACTCCATGTGCGGTCTAACTAGGGATTTGTACAGAGGCAGTATAATGCTCTCATCATGTGTATCCAGACCTCTTTTAATGCACCCCATGATCCTGTTTGCCTTGGCAGCTGCTGCCTGGCACTGGCTGCTCCAGGTAAGTTTATCATTAACTAGGATCCCCAAGTCCTTCTCCCTGTCAGATTTACCCAGTGGTTTCCCGTTCAGTGTGTAATGGTGATATTGATTCCCTCTTCCCATGTGTATAACCTTACATTTATCATTGTTAAACCTCATCTGCCACCTTTCAGCCCAAGTTTCCAACTTATCCAGATCCATCTGTAGCAGAATACTATCTTCTCTTGTATTAACTGCTTTACATAGTTTTGTATCATCTGCAAATATCGATATTTTACTGTGTAAACCTTCTACCAGATCATTAATGAATATGTTGAAGAGAACAGGTCCCAATACTGACCCCTGCGGTACCCCACTGGTCACAGCGACCCAGTTAGAGACTATACCATTTATAACCACCCTCTGCTTTCTATCACTAAGCCAGTTACTAACCCATTTACACACATTTTCCCCCAGACCAAGCATTCTCATTTTGTGTACCAACCTCTTGTGCGGCACGGTATCAAACGCTTTGGAAAAATCGAGATATACCACGTCCAATGACTCACCGTGGTCCAGTCTATAGCTTACCTCTTCATAAAAACTGATTAGATTGGTTTGACAGGAGCGATTTCTCATAAGATTGACATTTCTGCTAGAGTGCCATTTCTGTCTGTGTCATCTCTCACTCAGTGGGCCATAGAAAGCCTATTTATTTTTTTGCTTGATTTGGGTTCCAAAATCTACCAGAAAAAATCACAACATCAATCAGTGGGAGAAAAATATTGGCCTCAGGGCTTGTGTGCCACTCCTTACTCCTGTGTGTGCCATCTCTCACTCAGTGGGCCATAGAAAGCCTATTAATTTTTTTGCTTGATTTGGGTTCTAAATTCTACCTGAAAAAATCAATAAATCAATCAGTGGGAGATTAATATTGGCCTTTGGGCTTGTGTGCCAGTCCTAAGCGTGCCATCTCTCTCTCTCTCAGATAGTGGGCCATAGAAAGCCTATTTTTTTATTATTTTATTGGGTTTATAAATTTTCCCTGGAAAAAAAAAAAAAGTGGGAGATTAATATTGGCCTCTGGGCTTGTGTGCCAGTCCTGAGCGTGCCATCTCTCTCACAAATAGTGGGCCATAGAAAGCCTATTTATTTTTTTGGTTGATTTGGGTTCATAATTCTACCTGAAAAAATCAATCAATCAATCAATCAATCAATCAATCAATCAATCAATCAGTGGGAGATTAATATTGGCCTTTGGGCTTGTGTGCCAGTCCTAAGCGTGCCATCTCTCTCTCTCAGATAGTGGGCCATAGAAAGCCTATTTATTATTATTTTTTTATTGGGTTTATAAATTTTCCCTGGAAAAAAAAAAAAATGGGAGATTAATATTGGCCTCTGGGCTTGTGTGCCAGTCCTGAGCGTGCCATCTCTCTCACAAATAGTGGGCCATAGAAAGCCTATTAATTTTTTTGCTTGATTTGGGTTCCAAAATCTACCAAAAAAAATCACTAAATCAATCAGTGGGAGATTAATATTGGCCTCTGGGCTTGTGTGCCACTCCTGACTCCTGTGAGCGTCATCTGTCACTCAGTGGGCCCTAGAAAGCCTATTTTTTGTTTTATTTGTTTTCTAAATTCTCCCTGAAAAAATCATTTTATTTTCTTTGGTTTCTAAATTATTCCTGAAAAAAATCATTTTTTTGGTATTTTTTTTTCTCTAAAGTCTCCCTGAAAAAAAAAAAAAAAAAAATCTGTGGGAGATTCATATTGCCCCTTCTGCTTGTGTGCCAGTCTTGACTCCTGGGTGTGCCATCTCTCTCTCTCTCCCCAATTGTGGGCCATAGAAAGCCTATTAATTTTTTTGCTTGATTTGGGTTCCAAAATCTACCAAAAAAAATAACTAAATCAATCAGTGGGAGATTAATATTGGCCTCTGGGCTTGTGTGCCACTCCTGACTCCTGTGTGCGTCATCTGTCACTCAGTGGGCCCTAGAAAGCCTATTTTTTGTTTTATTTGTTTTCTAAATTCTCCCTGAAACAATCATTTTATTTTCTTTGGTTTCTAAATTATTCCTGAAAAAAATCATTTTTTTTGTATTTTTTTTTCTCTCAAATCTCCCTGAAAAAAAAAAAAAAAAAAATCTGTGGGAGATTCATATTGCCCCTTCTGCTTGTGTGCCAGTCTTGACTCCTGGGTGTGCCATCTCTCTCTCTCTCCCCAATTGTGGGCCATAGAAAGCCTATTAATTTTTTTGCTTGATTTGGGTTCCAAAATCTACCAAAAAAAATCACTAAATCAATCAGTGGGAGATTAATATTGGCCTCTGGGCTTGTGTGCCACTCCTGACTCCTGTGTGCGTCATCTGTCACTCAGTGGGCCCTAGAAAGCCTATTTTTTGTTTTATTTGTTTTCTAAATTCTCCCTGAAACAATCATTTTATTTTCTTTGGTTTCTAAATTATTCCTGAAAAAAATCATTTTTTTTGTATTTTTTTTTCTCTCAAGTCTCCCTAAAAAAAAAAAAAAAAAAAAAATCTGTGGGAGATTCATATTGCATCTTCTGCTTGTGTGCCAGTCTTGACTCCTGGGTGTGCCATCTCTCTCTCTCTCCCCAATTGTGGGCCATAGAAAGCCTATTAATTTTTTTGCTTGATTTGGGTTCCAAAATCTACCAAAAAAAATAACTAAATCAATCGGTGGGAGATTAATATTGGCCTCTGGGCTTGTGTGCCACTCCTGACTCATGTGTGCGTCCTCTCTCACTCAGTGGGCCCTACAAAGCCTTTTTTTTTTTTTCCTAAATTCTCCCTGAAACAATCATTTCATTTTATTTGTTTTATAAATTCTTCTGTAAAAAATAATTTTTTTTTAATTTTTTTTTTTTCTGAAGTCTCCCTTTTAAAAAAAACAAACACAAATCAGTGGGAGATAAATATTTACATTTGCGCTTCAGTGACAGTCCTGCGTGTGTGCCATCTCATTTGTTGCCAACAACAACAGAGTGTGTAACATTGTGGCTGATTTTCGTTGTGGTCTCACCCACCTGTAAAGGGGTAGCTAAATCATACTGAAGTTATAGCTCACCGTGTAAGTTGTGTGACAGCAACAAATACCGTTCGTTTGGTAACGTTTTTAAAACAATGAGGAAGTCTGGTGGAAGAGGTCGTGGCCGGGGGCGTTCATTGTCAGCTGGTAATGAGGGTAGTGGTAGTGGTGGAGCATCAGGTGGTCGTGGGAAAAAAAATATTGCACCTAAGTCTGGAGCTGTGGAGCCAGGTTCGTCGTCTGGCTACACAAGGCCTCGAACCCTCCCTTTTCTGGGAGTAGGAAAACCGCTTTTAAAGCCGGAGCATCAAGAGCAAGTTTTGGCTTATCTTGCTGACTCAGCCTCTAGCTCTTTTGCCTCCTCTCGTGAAACTGGTAAAAGTAAAAGCAGCGCGTCGTTAGTGGATGTTCACGGTCAGGGACAAGTCGCTTCCTTGTCCTCTTCAGCAAAAACAACAACAGAGAAGAATGCAGCAGGCGACACAACGGGTTACTCCATGGAGCTCTTTACACATACCGTCCCTGGCTTAGAAAGTGAAGCAGTTAACAGTCCATGCCCATTACAAGTTGAATCTGACATGGAGTGCACTGATGCACAGCCACAGCCAGACTACTATGCTGGTCCTTTGACTCAGACCACAACATTGCCCTCGCAGGGTGCTGATCAAGAATCAGACCCTGATGAGACTATGTTGCCCCATCACGAACGCTATACCACCGACCGACACGGTGACACAGACGAAGTTGCACACGAGCTACAAGAAGAGGTAATAGATGACCGAGTTCTTGACCCCGATTGGCAGCCATTGGGGGAACAGGGTGCAGGCGGCAGCAGTTCTGAAGCGGAGGAGGAGGGGCCGCAGCAGGCATCAACATCGCAACAGGTTCCATCTGCCGGGCCCGTATCTTGGCCAAAACGCGTGGCAAAGTCAAAACCTGTTGGAGGACAGCGTGGCCATCCAGTTAAAGCTCAGTCTGCAATGCCTGAAAAGGTATCCGATGCTAGAAAGAGTGCAGTCTGGAATTTTTTTAAACAACATCCAATTGATCAGCACAAAGTAATCTGTCAAAAATGTTCAACTACCTTAAGCAGAGGGCAGAATCTGAAAAGTCTCAATACAAGTTGCATGCATAGACATTTAACCACCATGCATTTGCAAGCTTGGACTAACTACCAAACGTCCCTTAAGGTTGTAGCACCCTCGGCCAATGAAGCTACTCATCAACGCAACATCCCTTCCGGCAGTGTAGGGCCACCATTTTCTGCACCACCTGCAGTATCTGTGCAGGTTTCTTTGCCAGGCCAAAGCAGTCAGGGTCAGGGAATCTCCAGTTTCGTAGTAGGAAACACTGCATCTAGGGCACCGGCGGCAACAATACCATCTCCCACCGTCTCTCAGTCTGCCATGTCCACCGGCACCCCCGCTAGTTCCACGATCTCCAGCTCTCCAGTCCAGCTCACCCTACATGAGACTATGGTTAGAAAAAGGAAGTACTTAGCCTCGCATCCGCGTACACAGGGTTTGAACGCCCACATAGCTAGACTAATCTCGTTAGAGATGATGCCCTACCAGTTAGTTGAAAGCGAAGCTTTCAAAGACCTGATGGACTACGCTGTACCACGCTACGAGCTACCCAGTCGACACTTTATTTCCAGAAAAGCCATCCCAGCCCTCCACCAGCATGTTAAAGAGCGCATCATCCATGCACTCAGGCAATCTGTGAGCACAAAGGTGCACCTGACAACAGATACATGGACCAGTAGGCATGGCCAGGGACGTTACGTGTCCATCACGGCACACTGGGTAAATGTGGTGGATTCAGGGTCCACAGGGGACAGCAAGTTTGGGACAGTTCTGCCTAGCCCACGGTCTAGGAAACAGTTGGCTGTAGCCGTTCGCACCCCCTCCTCCTCCTCCTCCTCCTCGTCCTCCTGCAGAAGCGAGAGCTCGTCCACAGACCGCAGTCGCACAACCACTCCATCCGCAGCTGCCACTGTTGCACACCAGGTCTCCCATTATGGGGCAGCTACTGGCAAACGTCAGCAGGCTGTATTGGCTATGAAGTGTTTGGGCGACAACAGACACACCGCGGAAGTTCTGTCCGAGTTCTTGCAGCAAGAAACGCAGTCGTGGCTGGGCACTGTAGATCTTGAGGCAGGCAAGGTAGTGAGTGATAACGGAAGGAATTTCATGGCTGGCATCTCCCTTTCCCAACTGAAACACATTCCTTGCCTGGCTCACACCTTAAACCTGGTGGTGCAG
Organism: Ranitomeya imitator; assembly: GCF_032444005.1. Lineage (NCBI taxonomy): Eukaryota > Metazoa > Chordata > Amphibia > Anura > Dendrobatidae > Ranitomeya > Ranitomeya imitator. Next base: position 89,819,320 of record NC_091285.1, read on the forward strand.
TGCTTCCTGAAAAGTTATCCGGGGTTATCCGACCTGCTCCTCAAAGTGCGTGGACTTTGCGCACATATCCGCCGTTCGCCTGTACACTCCATCCGTATGCAGACCTATCAGCGTTCTTTGAACCTTCCCCAGCATCGCCTAATCATAGACGTTGTTACAAGGTGGAACTCAACACTGCACATGCTTCAGAGACTGTGCGAACAGAGGCGGGCTGTTATGTTTTTGTGGGAGGATACACATACACGGGCAGGCAGTAGGATGGCAGACATGGAGTTGTCAGGTGTGCAGTGGTCGAAGATTCAAGACATGTGTCAAGTCCTTCAGTGTTTTGAGGAATGCACACGGCTGGTTAGTGCAGACAACGCCATAATAAGCATGAGCATCCCCCTAATGTGTCTGCTGATGCAAAGTTTGACGCACATAAAGGATCAGGCGTCTGCACCAGAGGAAGAGGAAAGCCTTGATGACAGTCAGCCATTGTCTGGTCAGGGCAGTGTACAGGACGAGGTAGCGGGCGAAGAGGAGGTGGAGGATGAGGAGGATGATGGGTATGAGTATATTTTTAATGAGGAAGCTTTCCCGGGGTCATTGGAAATTGGTGGCGTGGCAAGGGCGGGTTCTGGTTTTTTGAGGGACACAAGTGACGTAGATTTGCCTGCAACTGCCCCTCAACCAAGCACAACCGCAGATTTGACAACTGGAACTTTGGCCCACATGGCGGATTATGCCTTGCGTATCCTCAAAAGGGACACACGCATTACAAAAATGATGAACGATGACGATTACTGGTTGGCCTGCCTCCTTGATCCTCGCTATAAAGGCAAATTGCAAAATATTATGCCACATGAGAACTTGGAACTAATATTAGCAACAAAACAATCAACTCTTGTTGACCGTTTGCTTCTGGCATTCCCTGCACACAGCGCCCGTGATCGTTCTCACACGAGCTCCAGGGACCAGCAGACCAGAGGTGTTAGAGGGGCAGAAATCAGAAGTGGCGTTGGCCAGAGGGGTTTTCTGACCAGGTTGTGGAGTGATTTTGCTATGACCGCAGACAGGACAGGTACTGCAGCATCAATTCAAAGTGACAGGAGACAACATTTGTCCAGTATGGTTACAAACTATTTTTCATCCCTTATCGACGTTCTCCCTCAACCGTCATTCCCATTTGATTACTGGGCATCCAAATTAGACACCTGGCCAGAATTGGCAGAATATGCATTGCAGGAGCTTGCTTGCCCGGCAGCTAGTGTCCTATCAGAAAGAGTATTCAGTGCTGCAGGTTCAATACTAACTGAAAAAAGGACTCGTCTGGCTACCCAAAATGTAGATGATCTAACCTTCATTAAAATGAACCACAACTGGATTTCGAAATCTTTTGCCCCACCTTGCCCGGCTGACACCTAACTTTCCTATGAAAAGGTCTTGCCTGTGGACTCTTCTGAATGACTTTTCCAATCTCGTAATTTTCTGCACCTGATTGTCCAGCATACGACATGTTTACTCCTAACAAAATGGCCAAACTCCCCACACGGGGCCGTGGTATCGCCACTTTGCGCCAGCACCCGTGAGAGTGCTGTTTGTCTGAAGAGGTGGGTGTGCCCGCTTTTGGTCGACGGCACTGCCACTGGGTCCCTCATAGTACAATAAAGTGTCTCTGGCGGTGGTGGTGCGCACCCAACGTCAGACACACCATTGTAATATGAGGGGCCCTGGGCCTGTACCGCCGGCCACAAGACAGTTCCCCCCCCAGCTCAAACAGTGCTCTACCACTAGCAAAATTATCTCTCACAGCTTCACCAATGTTTAGTCTATGCGCTGACATCCTTCAATGCCTGGCACTGACAATACCATTGTTTTGACATTTTTGTTATGTTAGGCCTTCAAAGCCTGTCTGCGGTCCATTCTTTCTACAACTACTACACTGACCAGGCCACTGCTGGCCGTGTTCCCCTGGAACCAATTTAAACTTGCCTACAGCCAGCCCAATTTTGTTATGTTAGGCCTTCTTAGCCTGTCTGCCGTCACTCCTTCCACTAGACTTCCACTGACCAGACCACTGTTGCCCGTGTACCCCTGGAACCAATTTTAAATTGCCAACAGCCAAATGTTATTATGTTAGGCCTTTGATGCCTGTCTGCCGTCACTCCTTCCACTAGACTTCCACTGACCAGACCACTGTTGCCCGTGTACCCCTGGAACCAATTTTAAATTGCCAACAGCCCAATGTTATGATGTTAGGCCTTTGATGCCTGTCTGCCGTCACTCCTTCCACTAGGCCTCCACTGACCTGTCTACTGCTGCCCGTGTTCCCATGGAACCAATTGTAAATTGCCTACAGCCAGCCCATTTTATTACGTTAGGCCTTCGAAGCCTGTCTGCGGTCCCTCCTTCCACTAGGCCTCCACTTACCTGTCTACTGCTGCCCGTGTTCCCCTGGAACCAATTTTAAATTGCCTACAGGCAGCCCAATTTATTATGTTAGGCCTTCGAAGCCTGTCTGCGGTCCCTCCTTCCACTAGGCCTCCACTTACCTGTCTACTGCTGCCCGTGTTCCCCTGGAACCAATTTTAAATTGCCTACAGCCAGCCCATTTTATTATGTTAGGCCTTCGAAGCCTGTCTGCGGTCCCTCCTTCCACTAGGCCTCCACTGACCTGTCTACTGCTGCCCGTGTTCCCCTGGAACCAATTTTAAATTGCCTACAGCCAGCCCATTTTATTATGTTAGGCCTTCGAAGCCTGTCTGCGGTCCCTCCTTCCACTAGGCCTCCACTTACCTGTCTACTGCTGCCCGTGTTCCCCTGGAACCAATTTTAAATTGCCTACAGGCAGCCCAATTTATTATGTTAGGGCTTCGAAGCCTGTCTGCGGTCCCTCCTTCCACTAGGCCTCCACTGACCTGTCTACTGCTGCCCGTGTTCCCCTGGAACCAATTTTAAACTGCCTACAGGCAGCCCAATTTATTATGTTAGGGCTTCGAAGCCTGTCTGCGGTCCCTCCTTCCACTAGGCCTCCACTGACCTGTCTACTGCTGCCCGTGTACCCCTTGAACCAACATCATAAAATAAAAAAAAAAGTATTTTGCTTATAAAAAAGAAAATACTGGTGAGATATCAAATGCAGACATTTTAACATTAAAAACAAACACACAACTAAAATCTGGTACAGTACTAAAAATGGCCACCAGCTACAATTACTTTATCCTGCAAGTATTTAACTGAAAGGTTTTTTAAATTGAAAACACAGATATGGCATCCACCGAGTGTTGTCCTGTCGCGTCTTCTTTATATTATTGCCGAGAAGATGCAAAACAATGAAAATAATAAAATCATTAATTACCAAAATAATAGAGAAAGTCAACACCACATTGCAAATAAACATTCATTCCAAATAAAGAAGCAGGGCGCGTCCGAGGGTGAGTATATACCTAATAAGAATATAATCACCCTCGGACGCGCAATGCTTATTTCCAACAGCCTTCCTTCCTAAGAATCAGCCCTTCCGTGGTGTAGAGAGACGTTGTGTTACACTTCAAGGTGTTCCCCAGGTTGTCTTTCCTGAGCTTCGATCTTCCGGCTCTCGTTTAGTAGTTCTTGGAAACTACACTGCATTAGGCCTTCAAATTGGGTATGGGGTGTAGAGAGAGGGTGTGTTACACTCCAAGGTGTTCCCCAGGTTGCCTTTCCTGAGCTTCGATCTTCCGGCTCTCGTTTAGTAGTTGTTGGAAACTACGCTGCATTAGGCCTTCAAATTGGGTATGGGGTGTAGAGAGAGGGTGTGTTACACTCCAAAGTGTTCCCCAGGTTGCCTTTCCTGAGCTTCGATCTTCCGGCTCTCGTTTAGTAGTTCTTGGAAACTACACTGCATTAGGCCTTCAAATTGGGTATGGGGTGTAGAGAGAGGGTGTGTTACACTCCAAGGTGTTCCCCAGGTTGCCTTTCCTGAGCTTCGATATTCCAGCTCTCGTTTAGTAGTTGTTGGAAACTACACTGCATTAGGCCTACAAATTTGGTATGGGGGAAACATTGGCGCATCTGCGGTCCCTCCTTCCTCTAGGCCTCCACTGACCTGTCTACTGCTGCCCGTGTTCCCCTGGAACCAATTTTAAATTGCCTACAGGCAGCCCAATTTATTATGTTAGGGCTTCGAAGCCTGTCTGCGGTCCCTCCTTCCACTAGGCCTCCACTGACCTGTCTACTGCTGCCCGTGTACCCCTTGAACCAACATCATAAAATAAAAAAAAAAGTATTTTGCTTATAAAAAAGAAAATACTGGTGAGATATCAAATGCAGACATTTTAACATTAAAAACAAACACACAACTAAAATCTGGTACAGTACTAAAAATGGCCACCAGCTACAATTACTTTCTCCTGCAAGTAGTTAACTGAAAGGTTTTTTAAATTGAAAACACAGATATGGCATCCACCGAGTGTTGTCCTGTCGCGTCTTCTTTATATTATTGCCGAGAAGATGCAAAACAATGAAAATAATAAAATCATTAATTACCAAAATAATAGAGAAAGTCAACACCACATTGCAAATAAACATTCATTACAAATAAAGAAGCAGGGCGCGTCTGAGGGTGAGTATATACCTAATAAGAATATAATCACTCTCGGACGCGCAATGCTTATTTCCAACAGCCTTCCTTCCTAAGAATCAGCCCTTCCGTGGTGTAGAGAGACGTTGTGTTACACTCCAAGGTGTTCCCCAGGTTGCCTTTCCTGAGCTTCGATCTTCCGGCTCTCGTTTAGTAGTTGTTGGAAACTACGCTGCATTAGGCCTTCAAATTGGGTATGGGGTGTAGAGAGATGGTGTGTTCCACTCCAAGGTGTTCCCCAGGTTGCCTTTCCTGAGCTTCGATCTTCCGGCTCTCGTTTAGTAGTTCTTGGAAACTACACTGCATTAGGCCTTCAAATTGGGTATGGGGTGTAGAGAGAGGGTGTGTTACACTCCAAGGTGTTCCCCAGGTTGCCTTTCCTGAGCTTCGATCTTCATGCTCTCGTTTAGTAGTTGTCGGAAACTACGCTGCATTAGGCCTACAAATTGGGTATGGGGTGTAGAGAGAGGTTTTGTTACACTCCAAGGTGTTCCCCAGGTTGCCTTTCCTGAGCTTCGATCTTCCGGCTCTCGTTTAGTAGTTGTTGGAAACTACGCTGCATTAGGCCTTCAAATTGGGTATGGGGTGTAGAGAGAGGGTGTGTTACACTCCAAGGTGTTCCCCAGGTTGCCTTTCCTGAGCTTCGATCTTCCGGCTCTCGTTTAGTAGTTCTTGGAAACTACACTGCATTAGGCCTTCAAATTGGGTATGGGGTGTAGAGAGAGGGTGTGTTACACTCCAAGGTGTTCCCCAGGTTGCCTTTCCTGAGCTTCGATCTTCCGGCTCTCGTTTAGTAGTTCTTGGAAACTACACTGCATTAGGCCTACAAATTGGGTATGGGGTGGAGAGAGATGGTTTGTTACACTCCAAGGTGTTCCCCAGGTTTCCTTGCCATTGCTTCTATCTTCAGGCTCTCATTAAATTGTGGTTAAATGGAACAACTGCATTTGGCGTACTAGTTGGTTTGGGGCCTACTATCGGTGTCTGCCACTCCTTGCTGTTCTCCTGGTTTCCTGTCCTGAAATTCCATTTTCAGGCTCTCATTAAGTAGTTGTTAATGTTAGACTGCATTTGGACTACTAGTTGGGTTGGGGCCTACTATCGGTGTCTGCCACTCCTTGCTGTTCTCCTCCACTGAACAAAGCTGTGCCGCCTGTTTACTACGGTTGCCAATTTTGAACTGCATTTCGACTACTTACTGATTTGGCCCTACTCTCTGTGTCAGCCTCTCATTCTAGTTATCCTCCACTGCAATGCCCCCTGGTTATTCCTGTGTTACCAATTTTGAACTGCATTTAGCCCACTTTATTCTTTGGGCCTATATCTGTGTTTCCACTTCATCGTGCCCATTGCCCAGCCAGTGATAGATGAGTCTGCTGGTACATTGACCCATAACGCAACATTCCCCGTGCACGCTACACAACAACATTGTGACCCTGCTGAAAGTCAGGTTGCTCTTCCCGCATACCATACCACCTTACACGGGGACAAAGAGGAAGGTGCAGATGAAAGTGCAGGTTCCTTCATCAGGTGGGGGGAGGAATACTAGTTGGCGACGTCACTGGCACAGGGCCTCTCATAGTACGCAAAAGTGTTGCTGCCGGTGGGAGGCGCCCCCGCCGTGCAAACACACCGCTGTACTTTGAGGGGCCCTGTGCCAGTGCCAATGCCAACAAGTGGGCCCCCCCTGCTTGCTCAAGATCACAGCACTTGCAAAGTTGAAATACTTACCTCTCCCTGCTCCACTGCCGTGACGTGGTCCAGATTTCCTGGGCCCACTAATTACTTGAACCAGCCCTACCCCACACAACTTTAGCCAAATGACCCCCAATTTCAAATGCCTTCCAATTATTATAAGGTAAATTACGCTTGACAAGCTTCATTAAGAAGAATGGATGGTTTTGACATTAAAATGGGCACTCTAGGTGTTTTCCTGGCCCCCACTCACTGCCGACTATGCTGCCCCATTGACTTGCATTGGGTTTCGTGTTTCGGTCGATCCCGACTTTTCGCCATAATCGGCCGATTTCACTCGACCCGACTTTTGAGATAGTTGGGTTTCGCGAAACCCGGCTCGACTCTAAAAAGGTCAAGGTCGCTCAACTCTATTTACTAGCACTTGCGGATTATTGCAACATTTTTTCAAACTGAGTGTTTTTGGTTTTACTATTCTCTTTTGTGTCTTCAGGTTTCTTGGTGGTGTGTCAACATGATCATACAGACTTGTTCACTGTGCAAGTAGCCCATGTGTTCCTGTTTCCATAATTGTTCTCTTGTGTCTACAAGACTGGGGAGTTCCACCACTCCTCTTGGGCTATCTGCACAAAAGCTGTTCTACCCTGTATGCACACATGGATTTTTCCTCTCTGAACCCTGTTCACACAGGTTATATACAGATGATCAGGTTTTTAAATACATCAGATAGGGATTGCATACATTAGTTAGGACTGCTCTGATAAGGGTATACCGTGAAGATTGGTAGAGCAGCTTAGTATACATTTTTTGCAAAAAACGTATCAACCAAATACCCTGTTTTTTACATCTTTTACTAGCACTTGCGGATTACTGCAACATTTTTTCAAACTGAGTGTTTTTGGTTTTACTATTCTCTTTTGTGTCTTCAGGTTTCTTGGTGGTGTGTGAACATGATCATACAGACTTGTTCACTGTGCAAGTAGCCCATGTGTTCCTGTTTCCATAATTGTTCTCTTGTGTCTACAAGACTGGGGAGTTCCACCACTCCTCTTGGGCTATCTGCACAAAAGCTGTTCTACCCTTTATGCACACATGGATTTTTCCTCTCTGAACCCTGTTCACACAGGTTATATACAGATGATCAGGTTTTTAAATACATCAGATAGGGATTGCATACATTAGTTAGGACTGCTCTGATAAGGGTATACCGTGAAGATTGGTAGAGCAGCTTAGTATACATTTTTTGCAAAAAACGTATCAACCAAATACCCTGTTTTTTACATCTTTTACTAGCACTTGCGGATTACTGCAACATTTTTTCAAACTGAGTGTTTTTGGTTTTACTATTCTCTTTTGTGTCTTCAGGTTTCTTGGTGGTGTGTGAACATGATCATACAGACTTGTTCACTGTGCAAGTAGCCCATGTGTTCCTGTTTCCATAATTGTTCTCTTGTGTCTACAAGACTGGGGAGTTCCACCACTCCTCTTGGGCTATCTGCACAAAAGCTGTTCTACCCTGTATGCACACATGGATTTTTCCTCTCTGAACCCTGTTCACACAGGTTATATACAGATGATCAGGTTTTTAAATACATCAGATAGGGATTGCATACATTAGTTAGGACTGCTCTGATAAGGGTATACCGTGAAGATTGGTAGAGCAGCTTAGTATACATTTTTTGCAAAAAACGTATCAACCAAATACCCTGTTTTTTACATCTTTTACTAGCACTTGCAGATTACTGCAACATTTTTTCAAACTGAGTGTTTTTGGTTTTACTATTCTCTTTTGTGTCTTCAGGTTTCTTGGTGGTGTGTCAACATGATCATACAGACTTGTTCACTGTGCAAGTAGCCCATGTGTTCCTGTTTCCATAATTGTTCTCTTGTGTCTACAAGACTGGGGAGTTCCACCACTCCTCTTGGGCTATCTGCACAAAAGCTGTTCTACCCTGTATGCACACATGGATTTTTCCTCTCTGAACCCTGTTCACACAGGTTATATACAGTTGATCAGGTTTTTAAATACATCAGATAGGGATTGCATACATTAGTTAGGACTGCTCTGATAAGGGTATACCGTGAAGATTGGTAGAGCAGCTTAGTATACATTTTTTGCAAAAAACGTATCAACCAAATACCCTGTTTTTTACATCTTTTACTAGCACTTGCGGATTACTGCAACATTTTTTCAAACTGAGTGTTTTTGGTTTTACTATTCTCTTTTGTGTCTTCACCATTGGTGCAGTACAGTCAAAATTTCTTTTGTCCGTTACTTTGATCTGCTCTTTGTCATCTTATTCTGTCATGGCATTTGTGGATTCAGGCGCTGCCCTGAATTTGATGGACTTGGAGTATGCTAGGCATTGTGGGTTTTTCTTGGAGCCCTTGCAGTGTCCTATTCCATTGAGAGGAATTGATGCTACGCCTTTGGCCAAGAATAAGCCTCAGTACTGGACCCAGCTGACCATGTGCATGGCTCCTGCACATCAGGAGGATATTCGCTTTCTGGTGTTGCATAATCTGCATGATGTGGTCGTGTTGGGGTTGCCATGGCTACAAGTCCATAACCCAGTATTAGATTGGAAATCAATGTCTGTGTCCAGCTGGGGTTGTCAGGGGGTACATGGTGATGTCCCATTTCTGTCTATTTCGTCATCCACCCCTTCTGAGGTCCCAGAGTTCTTGTCTGATTACCGGGATGTATTTGATGAGCCCAAGTCCAATGCCCTACCTCCGCATAGGGATTGTGATTGTGCTATCGATTTGATTCCTGGTAGTAAGTTTCCTAAAGGTCAACTGTTTAATTTATCTATGCCTGAGCACGCCGCTATGCGGAGTTACGTGAAGGAGTCCTTGGAGAAGGGTCATATTCGCCCGTCATCGTCGCCATTGGGAGCGGGGTTCATTTTTGTGGCCAAGAAGGATGGTTCGCTGAGACCTTGTATAGATTACCGCCTTCTAAATAAAATCACGGTCAAATTTCAGTACCCCTTGCCGCTGTTATCTGATTTGTTTGCTCGGATCAAGGGGGCTAGTTGGTTCACCAAGATAGATCTTTGTGGTGCGTATAATCTTGTGCGTATTAAGCGGGGCGATGAATGGAAAACTGCATTTAGTATGCCCGAGAGCCATTTTGAGTACCTAGTTATGCCATTCGGACTTGCCAATGCTCCATCGGTGTTTCAGTCCTTTATGCATGACATCTTCCGAGAGTACCTGGATAAATTCCTGATTGTATACTTGGATGATATTTTGGTCTTCTCGGATGATTGGGAGTCTCATGTGAAGCAGGTCAGAATGGTGTTCCAGGTCCTGCGTGCTAATTCTTTGTTTGTGAAGGGATCAAAGTGTCTCTTTGGTGTCCAGAAGGTTTCATTTTTGGGGTTCATTTTTTCCCCTTCTACTATCGAGATGGACCCTGTTAAGGTCCAGGCCATCTATGATTGGACTCAGCTGACATCTCTGAAGAGTCTGCAAAAGTTCCTGGGCTTTGCTAATTTTTATCGTCGTTTCATCTGTAATTTTTCTAGTATTGCTAAACCATTGACCGATTTGACCAAGAAGGGTGCTGATGTGGTCAATTGGTCTTCTGCTGCTGTGGAAGCTTTTCAAGAGTTAAAGCGTCGTTTTTCTTCTGCCCCTGTGTTGTGTCAACCAGATGTTTCGCTTCCGTTCCAGGTCGAGGTTGATGCTTCTGAAATTGGAGCGGGGGCTGTTTTGTCGCAAAGAGGTTCTGATTGCTCGGTGATGAAACCATGCGCCTTCTTTTCCAGGAAGTTTTCGCCTGCTGAGCGAAATTATGATGTTGGCAATCGAGAGTTGCTGGCCATGAAGTGGGCATTCGAGGAGTGGCGTCATTAGCTTGAAGGAGCTAAGCATCGCGTGGTGGTCTTGACTGATCACAAGAATTTAACTTATCTCGAGTCTGCCAAACGGTTGAATCCTAGACAGGCTCGTTGGTCGCTGTTTTTCTCCCGTTTTGACTTTGTGGTTTCGTACCTTCCGGGCTCTAAAAATGTGAAGGCGGATGCCCTGTCTAGGAGTTTTGTGCCCGACTCTCCGGGTTTGTCTGAGCCGGCGGGTATTCTCAAAGAGGGAGTAATTTTGTCTGCCATCACCCCTGATTTGCGGCGGGTGCTGCAAAAATTTCAGGCTAATAAACCTGATCGTTGCCCAGCGGAGAAACTGTTTGTCCCTGATAGGTGGACGAATAAAGTTATCTCTGAGGTTCATTGTTCGGTGTTGGCTGGTCATCCTGGAATCTTTGGTACCAGAGAGTTAGTGGCTAGATCCTTTTAGTGGCCATCTCTGTCGCGGGATGTGCGTTCTTTTGTGCAGTCCTGTGGGATTTGTGCTCGGGCTAAGCCCTGCTGTTCTCGTTCCAGTGGGTTGCTTTTGCCCTTGCCGGTCCCGGAGAGGCCTTGGACACATATCTCTATGGATTTTATTTCGGATCTCCCCGTTTCTCAAAAAATGTCGGTCATTTGGGTGGTTTGTGATCGCTTCTCTAAGATGGTCCATTTGGTACCCTTGTCTAAATTACCTTCCTCCTCTGATTTGGTGCCATTGTTCTTCCAGCATGTGGTTCGTTTACATGGCATTCCAGAGAACATCGTTTCTGACAGAGGTTCCCAGTTTGTTTCGAGGTTTTGGCGAGCCTTTTGTGCTAGGATGGGCATTGATTTGTCTTTTTCCTCGGCTTTCCATCCTCAGACAAATGGCTAGACTGAACGAACAAATCAGACCTTGGAAACATATCTGAGATGCTTTGCTTCTGCTGATCAGGATGATTGGGTGTCCTTCTTGCCTTTGGCGGAGTTCGCCCTTAATAATCGGGCCAGCTCGGCTACCTTGGTTTCGCCATTTTTCTGCAACTCTGGGTTCCATCCTCGTTTCTCTTCAGGGCAGGTAGAGTCTTCGGACTGTCCTGGTGTGGATACTGTGGTGGACAGGTTACAGCAGATTTGGACTCATGTAGTGGACAATTTGACCTTGTCCCAGGAGAAGGCTCAACGTTTTGCTAATCGCAGACGCTGTGTGGGTCCCCGACTTCGTGTTGGGGATATGGTTTGGTTGTCATCTCGTCATATTCCTATGAAGGTTTCCTCTCCTAAGTTTAAGCCTCGTTTCATTGGTCCGTATAGGATTTCTGAGGTTCTTAATCCTGTGTCTTTTCGTTTGACCCTTCCAGATTCTTTTTCCATCCATAACGTATTCCATAGGTCATTGTTGCGGAGATACGTGGCACCTATGGTTCCATCTGTTGATCCTCCTGCCCCGGTTTTGGTGGAGGGGGAGTTGGAGTATATTGTAGAGAAGATTTTGGATTCTCGTATTTCGAGACGGAAACTCCAGTATCTGGTTAAGTGGAAGGGTTATGGTCAGGAGGATAATTCCTGGGTCTTTGCCTCTGATGTTCATGCTGCCGATCTTGTTCGTGCCTTTCATATGGCTCATCCTGGTCGGCCTGGGGGCTCTGGTGAGGGTTCGGTGACCCCTCCTCAAGGGAGGGGTACTGTTGTGAATTCTGTGGCAGAGCTCCCTCCTGTGGTCACAAGTGGTACTGCGGCTTCTGAGTTTCCTTCCTCAGGTGATGTGGTGAAGTCGTTAGGTGCTGCTCTATTTAACTCCACCTAGTGCTTTGATCCTGGCCTCCAGTCAATGTTCTAGTATTGGTCTTGCTTCCTCCTGGATCGTTCCTGTGGCCTGTCTTCCTGCATAAGCTAAGTTTTGCTTGTGTTATTTTTGTTTGCTATTTTTTCTGTCCAGCTTGCTTAATTGGTTTTTCTTGCTCTGGAAGCTCTGGGACGCAGAGGGAGCACCTCCGTACCGTTAGTCGGTGCGGAGGGTCTTTTTGCCCCCTTTGCGTGGTTGTTTGTAGGGTTTTGTGTTGACCACAAGGCAATCTTTTCTATCCTTGGTCTGTTCAGTAAGTTGGGCCTCACTTTGCTAAATCTATTTCATCTCTGCGTTTGTATTTTCATCTCAACTCACAGTCATTATATGTGGGGGGCTGCCTTTTCCTTTGGGGTATTTCTCTGAGGCAAGGTAGGCTTATTTTTCCTTCTTAGGCCTAGCTAGTTTCTCAGGCTGTGCCGAGTTGCATAGGGAGCGTTAGGCGCAATCCACGGCTGCCTCTAGTGTGGTTGGATAGGATTAGGGATTGCGGTCAGCAGAGTTACCACGTCTCAGAGCTCGTCCTTTGTCTTTTGGTTATTGTCAGGTCACTTTGTGTGCTCTGAACTTCAAGGTCCATTGTGGTTCTGAATTACCTATTCACAACAGGCGACATTGAGGGCTTCTTCCAGGACTTTGAGTATCAGTGTTGATTAATGGAAGTCCCAGAAAGGGAGCGAGTTCGACATCTTGTGGGGCTCTTAGGGTATGTGTCCACGTTCAGGATTGCATCAGGATTTGGTCAGGATTTTATGTCAGTATTTGTAAGCCAAAACCAGGAGTGGAACAATTAGAGGAAAAGTATAATGGAAACATATGCACCACTTCTGGATTTATCACCCGCTCCTGGTTTTGGCTTACAAATACTGACATAAAATCCTGACCAAATCCTGATGCAATCCTGAAGATGGACACATACCCTTAGAGGGTGGAGCTGCTGAAGCCTATAGAGCTATGGACCCTCGGGGGAACTGTGAGTATGCGGCGATTAAACAGACTATTCTAGAACATTATGCTATGTTAAACCAGTATTATGCGGCCTTGAAATGTTTTTGTACTTATTCTTATGATTTTGCTAACATGCAAATTAACATGTGATTTAATCTTTTGTATTTCTATAATTTTGCGGTTTTCAGTTAAGATAAGGAATCATAAAAATCATGCTGTTAAAGGTAGCATGGCCGATTGGTCTAAGGCGCTGGAATTAGGCTCCAGTCTCTTTTGAGGCGTGGGTTCAAATCCCACTGATGCCAGTGTATTTTGACTTTGAAACTTTTTAGCTTATATTTATGATTTTGCTAATAGAAAAATTAGCATGTGCTTTATTATTTTGTATTTGTATGAGTGCATGCATTGCTGTTTTGCAAAAGACAGTAGATAGAATCATTGCTTTTTCCTTTTTGCTTAGAGACCTATCCATTTTCCACCTTGAAGAAGTTAAAATGTAGGAAAATTCACTAAACTTACTCTAAGGAAGCTTTTTTCATGTAGTCTATTGAGGTAGCATGGCCGAGCGGTCTAAGGCGCTGGATTAAGGCTCCAGTCTCTTCAGAGGCGTGGGTTCAAATCCCACTGCTGCCAGTAGGTCTTCAGAACCTTTTGATCTAATTCTAATGATTTTGTATTTGCATGAGTGTGTGGATTTCTGTTTAGGAAAAGACAGTTGATAGAATCATTGGTTTTTCCTATTGTTTAGAAACTTAACCATTTTACAACAGACCTGTAGGTTCAAATCCCACTGCTGCCAGTAGTAAGAGTTCCTTAAAACCTTTTAATCTTATTCTTATAACTATGCTAACATACAAAATTAGCATATGCTTTAATCCCACTGCTGCCAGTATTATGAGGTCTTGAAATGTTTTTGTACTTATTCTTATGATTTTGCTAACATGCAAATTAGCATGTGATCTAATCTTCTTTTGTATTTGTATGATTTTTCGGTTTTCAGTTAAGATAAAGACCGTTGATAGAATCATTGGTTTTTCTTAATGTTTAGAGACATGCCCTTTTTCCAACATGCACTAATTTTAAATGTTGTCAAATGTACTTCACTTACTCTAAGGAAGCCTACTTAATCATGCTGAGTATGACTTAGCAGTATGAGTTCTTGAAAATCTTTTGATCTTATTCTTATAATTATGATAACAGACAAAATTTGCATGTGCTTTCATCCCACTGCTGCCAGTATGATATGTGCTTAAAAATTGTTTTGAACTTACTCTTATGATTTTACTAACGTACAAACTTACATGTGTTTTAATCTTCTTTTGTATTTGCTTAAGTGTTTTCTTTCTGGTTAAGATAAAAACAGTTGATAGAATTATTGTTTTTTCCTAATATTTAGAGACATGTCTGTCATGATATGTACTTTTGCCCTGTCCTGTATTTGAATAATATGCCATTTGATGTATGTAACTGTTCTCTGGTTTCTATTAGCTGTAATTTATGTATTTTCTTGTGCTGGGAGTTCACCTGTAACAATATGTCTCCTTCCCCCAATACTTGCAGCCCTAAGCTATAATGTAATTAAGGTTTGTCAACACCACTAGTGAAGAATAGCCATTCTTTCTCACAGCAGGTGGCTAGTCATATGTACATACTAAATAGACTAAGAGGAGCCAACCAGTCTAGAATCTTCAGGTGGACCCAACCATTGAATAGAAGGTGTGACCTGTTGTGAATTCTGTGGCCAAGCTCCCTCCTGTGGTCGTGAGTGGTACTTCGGCTGGTTCTGTCTATGAGCTTCCTTTGGTGGATGAGAGTGGTACTGCGGCTTCTGAGTTTCCTTCCTCAGGTGATGAGGTTAAGTCGTTAGGTGCTGCTCTATTTAACTCCACCTAGTGCTTTGATCCTGGCCTCCAGTCAATGTTCTAGTATTGGTCTTGCTTTCTCCTGGATCGTTCCTGTGGCCTGTCTTCCTGCATAAGCTAAGTTTTGCATGTGTTATTTTTGTTTGCTATTTTTTCTGTCCTGCTTGCTATATTGGTTTTTCTTGCTTGCCGGAAGCTCTGGGACGCAGAGGGAGCACCTCCGTACCGTTAGTCGGTGCGGAGGGTCTTTTTGCCCCCTCTGCGTGGTTGTTTGTAGGGTTTTGTGTTGACCGCAAAGCAATCTTTCCTATCTTCGGTCTGTTCAGTAAGTTGGGCCTCACTTTGCTAAATCTATTTCATCTCTGCGTTTGTATTTTCATCTCAACTCACAGTCATTATATGTGGGGGGCTGCCTTTTCCTTTGGGGAATTTCTCTGAGGCAAGCTAGGCTTATTTTTCTTTCTTAGGGCTAGCTAGTTTCTCAGGCTGTGCTCGAGGCGCATAGGACTGGTCAGGAGCGCTCCACGGCTACCTCTAGTGTGGTTGGATAGGATTAGGGATTGTGGTCAGCAGAGTTCCCACGTCTCAGAGCTCGTCCTATGTTTTTGGTAATTGTCAGGTCACTTTGTGTGCTCTGAACTTCAAGGTCCATTGTGGTTCTGAATTACCTGTTCATAACAGTACTGGAGGCCCAAAGTACTAATGTTTCTCAATAGAGGGAAAAGAGAAGTTCTGAGACCATTTTTTTTTCTTTGCACTGTGTTCTGTCTTTCTTTTCCCCTTTACATCAGGGTGGTTCAGAACACAGGTGTGGACATGGACATTAAGGGTCTGTTCTCTTTGATGGATAATCTCGCTATAAATGTACAGAATATTCAAGATTTAGTGGTTCAGAATCCTATGTTAGAACCTAAAATTCCTATTCCTGAGTTATTTTCTGGAGATAGAGCTAAGTTTTTGAATTTTAAAAATAATTGTAAACTATTTCTGGCTTTGAAACCCCGCTCCTCTGGTGACCCAGTTCAACAAGTTAAGATCATTATTTCTTTATTACGTGGCGACCCTCAAGACTGGGCATTTTCCCTTGCGCCAGGAGATCCTGCATTATGTAATATTGATGCATTTTTTCTGGCGCTCGGATTGCTGTACGATGAACCTAATTCAGTGGATCAGGCAGAGAAAAATTTGCTGGCTCTGTGTCAGGGTCAGGATGAGATAGAGATTTATTGTCAGAAGTTTAGAAAGTGGTCGGTGCTCACTCAATGGAATGAATGTGCGCTGGCAGCTATTTTCAGAAAGGGTCTCTCTGAAGCCCTTAAGGATGTCATGGTGGGATTTCCTATGCCTGCTGGTCTGAATGAGTCTATGTCTTTGGCCATTCAGATCGGTCGACGCTTGTGTGAGCGTAAATCTGTGCACCATTTGGCGGTATTATCTGAGCATAAACCTGAGCCTATGCAGTGCGATAGGACTTTGACCAGAGCTGAAAGGCAAGAACACAGACGTCAGAATGGGCTGTGTTTCAACTGTGGTGATTCCACTAATGCTATCTCCGATTGTCCTAAGCGCACTAAGCGGTTCGCTAGGTCTGCCACCATTGGTACGGTACAGTCGAAATTTCTTTTGTCCGTTACTTTGATCTGCTCTTTGTCTTCCTATTCTGTCATGGCATTTGTGGATTCAGGCGCTGCCCTGAATTTGATGGACTTGGAGTTTGCTAGGCGCTGTGGGTTTGTCTTGGAGCCCTTGCAGTGTCCTATTCCATTGAGAGGAATTGATGCTACGCCTTTGGCCAAGAATAAGCCTCAGTATTGGACCCAGCTGACCATGTGCATGGCTCCTGCGCACCAGGAGGATATTCGCTTTCTGGTGTTGCATAATCTGCATGATGTGGTCGTGTTGGGGTTGCCATGGCTACAAGTCCATAACCCAGTATTAGATTGGAAATCAATGTCTGTGTCCAGCTGGGGTTGTCAGGGGGTACATGGTGATGTTCCATTTCTGTCTATCTCATCATCCACCCCTTCTGAGGTCCCAGAGTTCTTGTCTGATTACCCAGATGTATTCGATGAGCCCAAGTCCAATGCCCTACCTCCGAATAGGGATTGTGATTGTGCTATCGATTTGATTCCTTGTAGTAAGTTTCCTAAGGGTCGACTGTTTAATTTATCTGTACCTGAGCACGCCGCTATACGGAGTTACGTGAAGGAGTCTTTGGAGAAGGGTCATATTCGCCCGTCATCGTCGCCATTGGGAGCGGGGTTCATTTTTGTGGCCAAGAAGGATGGTTCGCTGAGACCTTGTATTGATTACCGCCTTCTAAATAAAATTACGGTCAAATTTCAGTACCTTTTGCCGCTGCTGTCTGATTTGTTTGCTCGGATTAAGGGGGCTAGTTGGTTCACCAAGATAGATCTTCGTGGTGCATATAATCTTGTGCGTATTAAACGGGGCGATGAATGGAAAACAGCATTTAATACACCCGAAGGCCATTTTGAGTACCTGGTTATGCCATTCAGGCTTTCTAATGCTCCATCAGTGTTTCAGTCCTTTATGCATGACATCTTCCGAGAGTACCTGGATAAATTCCTGATTGTATACTTGGATGATATTTTGGTCTTCTCGGATGATTGGGAGTCTCATGTGAAGCAGGTCAGAATGGTGTTCCAGGTCCTGCGTGCTAATTCTTTGTTTGTGAAGGGGTCAAAGTGTCTCTTTGGTGTTCAGAAGGTTTCATTTTTGGGGTTCATTTTTTCTCCTTCTACTATCGAGATGGACCCTGTTAAAGTTCAGGCCATTTATGATTGGACTCAGCCAACATCTCTGAAGAGTCTGCAGAATTTCCTGGGCCTTGCTAATTTTTATCGTCGCTTCATCAATAATTTTTCTAGTATTGCTAAACCGTTGACTGATTTAACCAAGAAGGGTGCTGATGTGTTCAATTGGTCTTCTGCTGCTGTGGAAGCTTTTCAGGAGTTGAAGCGTCGTTTTTCTTCTGCCCCTGTGTTGTGCCAACCAGATGTTTTGCTTCCGTTCCAGGTCGAGGTTGATGCTTCTGAAATTGGAGCAGGGGCTGTTTTGTCGCAGAGAAGTTCTGATTGCTCGGTGATGAAACCATGCGCCTTCTTTTCCAGGCAATTTTCGCCTGCTGAGCGAAATTATGATGTTGGCAATCGAGAGTTGCTAGCCATGAAGTGGGCATTCGAGGAGTGGCGTCATTGGCTTGAAGGAGCTAAGCATCGCGTGGTGGTCTTGACTGATCACAAGAACTTGACTTATCTCGAGTCTGCCAAACGGTTGAATCCTAGACAGGCTCGTTGGTCGCTGTTTTTCTCCCGTTTTGACTTTGTGGTTTCGTACCTTCCGGGCTCTAAAAATGTGAAGGCGGATGCCCTGTCAAGGAGTTTTGTGCCCGATTCTCCGGGTTTGCCTGAGCCGGCGGGTGTTCTCAAAGAGGGAGTAATTTTGTCTGCCATCTCCCCTGATTTGCGGCGGGTGCTGCAAAAATTTCAGGCTAATAGACCTGACCGTTTCCCAGCGGAGAAACGGTTTGTCCCTGATAGGTGGACGAATAAAGTTATCTCTGAGGTTCATTGTTCGGTGTTGGCTGGTCATCCTGGAATCTTTGGTACCAGAGATTTGGTGGCTAGATCCTTTTGGTGGCCGTCTCTGTCGCTGGATGTGCGTTCTTTCGTGCAGTCCTGTGGGATTTGTGCTCGGGCTAAGCCCTGCTGTTCTCGTGCCAGTGGGTTGCTTTTGCCCTTGCCGGTCCCGAAGAGGCCTTGGACAGATATCTCTATGGATTTTATTTCAGATCTCCCCGTCTCTCAAAGAATGTCAGTCATTTGGGTGGTTTGTGATCGCTTCTCTAAGATGGTCCATTTGGTGCCCTTGTCTAAATTGCCTTCCTCCTCTGATTTGGTGCCATTGTTTTTCCAGCATGTGGTTCGTTTGCATGGCATTCCAGAGAATATCGTTTCTGACAGAGGTTCCCAGTTTGTTTCGAGGTTTTGGCGAGCCTTTTGTGGTAGGATGGGCATTGACTTGTCTTTTTCCTCGGCTTTCCATCCTCAGACTAATGGCCAGACCGAACGAACCAATCAGACCTTGGAAACCTATCTGAGATGCTTTGTTTCTGCCGATCAGGATGACTGGGTGTCCTTTTTGCCTTTGGCTGAGTTCGCCCTTAATAATCGGGCCAGCTCGGCTACCTTGGTTTCGCCATTTTTCTGCAATTCTGGGTTCCATCCTCGTTTCTCTTCAGGACAGGTTGAGTCTTCGGACTGTCCTGGTGTGTATACTGTGGTGGACAGGTTGCAGCAGATTTGGACTCATGTAGTGGACAATTTGACCTTGTCCCAGGAGAAGGCTCAACGTTTTGCTAATCGCAGACGCCGTGGGGGTCCCCGACTTCGTGTTGGGGATCTGGTTTGGTTATCTTCTCGTCATATTCCT
The DNA here is from genome assembly GCF_032444005.1 of Ranitomeya imitator. Lineage (NCBI taxonomy): Eukaryota > Metazoa > Chordata > Amphibia > Anura > Dendrobatidae > Ranitomeya > Ranitomeya imitator. The sequence continues at coordinate 89,838,562 of NC_091285.1, forward strand.
ATGAAGGTTTCCTCTCCTAAGTTTAAACCTTGTTTCATTGGTCCGTATAGGATTTCTGAGGTTCTTAATCCTGTGTCTTTTCGTCTGACCCTCCCAGATTCTTTTTCCATACATAACGTATTCCATAGGTCGTTGTTGCGAAGATACGTGGCACCTATGGTTCCATCTGTTGACCCTCCTGCCCCGGTTTTGGTGGAGGGAGAATTGGAGTATATTGTGGAGAAGATTTTGGATTCTCGTGTTTCAAGACGGAAACTCCAGTATCTGGTTAAATGGAATGCGTATGCTCAGGAAGATAATTCCTGGGTTTTTGCCTCTGATGTCCATGCTCCCGATCTTGTTCGTGCCTTTCATGTGGCTCATCCTGGTCGGCCTGGGGGCTCTGGTGAGGGTTCGGTGACCCCTCCTCAAGGGGGGGGTACTGTTGTGAATTCTGTGGCAGAGCTCCCTCCTGTGGTCACAAGTGGTACTTCGGCTGATTCTCTCTGGGAGCTTCCGTTTGTGGAGGAAAGTGGTACTGCGGCTTCTGAGTTTCCTCCCTCAGGTGATCTGAAGAGGTCGTTAGGTGCTTCTCTACTTAACTCCACCTGATGCTTTGATCCATGCTTCCTGTCAATGTTCCAGTGTTGGACTTGTTTTTCCCTGGATCTTTCCTGTGGCCTGCTGCTCTGCATAGCTAAGTTCTTCTTTGCTATTTGTTTGCTATTTTTTCTGTCCAGCTTGTCTTATTGTTTTGCTGGAAGCTCTCGGATGCAAAGGGTGTACCTCCATGCCGTTAGTTCGGTACGGAGGGTCTTTTTGCCCCCTTTGCGTGGTTTTCTTTAGGGTTTTGTGTAGACCGCAAAGTCATCTTTCCTATCCTCGCTCTGTTAAGAAAGTCGGGCCTCACTTTGCTGAATCTGTTTCATCCCTATGTTTGTCTTTTCAACTTAACTCACAGTCATTATATGTGGGGGGCTGCCTTTTCCTTTGGGGTATTTCTCTGAGGCAAGGTAGGCTTATTTTCTATCTTCAGGCTAGTTAGTTTCTCAGGCTGTGCCGAGTTGCATAGGCAGAGTTAGGCGCAATCCACGGCTGCCTCTAGTGTTGTTTGGAGAGGATTATGGATTGCGGTCTGCAGAGTTCCCACGTCTCAGAGCTCGTTCTATTATTTTGGGTTATTGTCAGATCACTGTATGTGCTCTGACCGCTATGTCCATTGTGATACTGAATTGCCTATCACAACACTTCCCCTTTAAGGATCAACTCACATCTGATCTCAAAAATAAGAATGGATTGTCTGAGCCCCTGGGATCCACCCATGAAGGGGGGTAGGAGTCACTGTTATGAACAGGTAATTCAGAACCACAATGGACCTTGAAGTTCAGAGCACACAAAGTGACCTGACAATTACCAAAAACATAGGACGAGCTCTGAGACGTGGGAACTCTGCTGACCACAATCCCTAATCCTATCCAACCACACTAGAGGTAGCCGTGGAGCGCTCCTGACCAGTCCTATGCGCCTCGAGCACAGCCTGAGAAACTAGCTAGCCCTAAGAAAGAAAAATAAGCCTAGCTTGCCTCAGAGAAATACCCCAAAGAAAAAGGCAGCCCCCCACATATAATGACTGTGAGTTGAGATGAAAATACAAACGCAGAGATGAAATAGATTTAGCAAAGTGAGGCCCAACTTACTGAACAGACCGAAGATAGGAAAGATTGCTTTGCGGTCAACACAAAACCCTACAAACAACCACACAGAGGGGGCAAAAAGACCCTCCGCACCAACTAACGGTACGGAGGTGCTCCCTCTGCGTCCCAGAGCTTCCAGCAAGCAAGAAAAACCAATATAGCAAGCTGGACAGAAAAAATAGCAAACAAAAATAACACAAGCAAAACTTAGCTTATGCAGGAAGACAGGCCACAGGAACGATCCAGGAGATAGCAAGACCAATACTAGAACATTGACTGGAGGCCAGGATCAAAGCACTAGGTGGAGTTAAATAGAGCAGCACCTAACGACTTAACCTCATCACCTGAGGAAGGAAACTCAGAAGCCGCAGTACCACTCTCATCCACCAAAGGAAGCTCATAGACAGAAGCAGCCGAAGTACCACTCACGACCACAGGAGGGAGCTTGGCCACAGAATTCACAACAGTACCCCCCTTGAGGAGGGGTCAACGAACCCTCACCAGAGCCCCCAGGCCGACCAGGATGAGCCACATGAAAGGCACGAACCAGATCGGCAGCATGGACATCAGAGGCAAAGACCCAGGAATTATCTTCCTGACCATAACCTTTCCACTTAACCAGATACTGGAGTTTCCGTCTCGAAACACGAGAATCCAAAATCTTCTCCACTATATACTCCAACTCCCCTTCAACCAAAACCGGAGCAGGAACGGGATGAGACTTGAGCTGAGGATATATCTCGTCGTTCGTGAGATTGTTTTGGGATCCCTTGGACTCATGTGGACTATTGCTTTGTTAGCTGGCACAAGGATTATCGGGAGGTGCCCCCAAATCTGTTCTGTTGGACTCGTGGAAGGACTATTGTTTCGTTTATCGGGTGCGGGATTACTGGAAAGCACCTCCAGATCTGTTTATTTACTTGGACTTATTGTGGACTTCTGGTGGACCTGAAGGACATTATGGATATTTGATGTTGTATGCTCCCTGCTTTAATAAATCTCATTGGATCATCCCTCGGCCTGTTGTCCCTTCCTGCTCTGCTGTACACCCCGTCACAAACTGGTTCGCAGCAGTGGGATCAGAGCAGAAGGAATGGAGGACAAAGGCCCATCAACATTGGGAACCAGCACCGCATAGTACAAGAACTGGACTGCGATTAACCTACAAACAAAGGCCCATGAACTAGGAGTCCGTTTTAAAGGACTCTCCAAGGAGCAGCTAATTGAGGCTTTGGAAGGAGTTCGCCTGCAAGATGACACTGAGGAAGGATCCTCACAGCAAATGGAGGAAAGACTGCAGCCGGAGGTAAATACCCAAAAAAGTCAGTGGATTGTGTGGTACGAGGAGGAGTTGGCATTTCTGGGAGAAGAGGCCACCATAGACGATAAGAGGGAGGCCATTCACAGAGCTCAGGAGATGGCATTGCTGGAGCAGATCGCTTTGGAAGCAGCTAGAAGCTCCAGACAGACTGTAACCTCAGCACCCACCATGAGGGAACTCCCCAGAGTGTCCCACAAAGACTTTAAGCCCTTTAATGAGGCTGCAGGCGACATTGAGGGCTTCTCCCAGGACTTTGAGCATCAGTGTTGATTAATGGAAGTCCCGGAAAGGGAGCGAGTTCGACATCTTGTGGGGCTCTTAGAGGGTGGAGCTGCTGAAGCCTATAGAGCTATGGACCCTCGGGGGAACTGTGAGTATGCGGCGATTAAACAGACTATTCTAGAACATTATGCTATGTTAAACCTTGTTATCTTATTCTTATAATTATGCTAACATACAAAATTAGCATATGCTTTAAACCCCACTGCTGCCAGTATTATGCGGTCTTGAAATGTTTTTGTACTTATTCTTATGATTTTGCTAACATGCAAATTAACATAGTAACATAGTAACATAGTAACATAGTAACATAGTTAGTAAGGCCGAAAAAAGACATTTGTCCATCCAGTTCAGCCTATATTCCATCATAATAAATACCCAGATCTACGTCCTTCTACAGAACCTAATAATTGTATGATACAATATTGTTCTGCTCCAGGAAGACATCCAGGCCTCTCTTGAACCCCTCGACTGAGTTCGCCATCACCACCTCCTCAGGCAAGCAATTCCAGATTCTCACTGCCCTAACAGTAAAGAATCCTCTTCTATGTTGGTGGAAAAACCTTCTCTCCTCCAGACGCAAAGAATGCCCCCTTGTGCCCGTCACCTTCCTTGGTATAAACAGATCCTCAGCGAGATATTTGTATTGTCCCCTTATATACTTATACATGGTTATTAGATCACCCCTCAGTCGTCTTTTTTCTAGACTAAATAATCCTAATTTCGCTAATCTATCTGGGTATTGTAGTTCTCCCATCCCCTTTATTAATTTTGTTGCCCTCCTTTGTACTCTCTCTAGTTCCATTATATCCTTCCTGAGCACCGGTGCCCAAAACTGGACACAGTACTCCATGTGCGGTCTAACTAGGGATTTGTACAGAGGCAGTATAATGCTCTCATCATGTGTATCCAGACCTCTTTTAATGCACCCCATGATCCTGTTTGCCTTGGCAGCTGCTGCCTGGCACTGGCTGCTCCAGGTAAGTTTATCATTAACTAGGATCCCCAAGTCCTTTTCCCTGTCAGATTTACCCAGTGGTTTCCCGTTCAGTGTGTAATGGTGATATTGATTCCCTCTTCCCATGTGTATAACCTTACATTTATCATTGTTAAACCTCATCTGCCACCTTTCAGCCCAAGTTTCCAACTTATCCAGATCCATCTGTAGCAGAATACTATCTTCTCTTGTATTAACTGCTTTACATAGTTTTGTATCATCTGCAAATATCGATATTTTACTGTGTAAACCTTCTACCAGATCATTAATGAATATGTTGAAGAGAACAGGTCCCAATACTGACCCCTGCGGTACCCCACTGGTCACAGCGACCCAGTTAGAGACTATACCATTTATAACCACCCTCTGCTTTCTATCACTAAGCCAGTTACTAACCCATTTACACACATTTTCCCCCAGACCAAGCATTCTCATTTTGTGTACCAACCTCTTGTGCGGCACGGTATCAAACGCTTTGGAAAAATCGAGATATACCACGTCCAATGACTCACCGTGGTCCAGCCTATAGCTTACCTCTTCATAAAAACTGATTAGATTGGTTTGACAGGAGCGATTTCTCATAAACCCATGCTGATATGGAGTTAAACAGTTATTCTCATTGAGATAATCCAGAATAACATCCCTCAGAAACCCTTCAAATATTTTACCAACAATAGAGGTTAGACTTACTGGCCTATAATTTCCAGGTTCACTTTTAGAGCCCTTTTTGAATATTGGCACCACATTTGCTATGCGCCAGTCCTGCGGAACAGACCCTGTCGCTATAGAGTCACTAAAAATAAGAAATAATGGTTTATCTATTACATTACTTAGTTCTCTTAGTACTCGTGGGTGTATGCCATCCGGACCCGGAGATTTATCTATTTTAATCTTATTTAGCCGGTTTCGCACCTCTTCTTGGGTTAGATTGGTGACCCTTAATATTGGGTTTTCATTGTTTCTTGGGATTTCACCTAGCATTTCATTTTCCACCGTGAATACCGTGGAGAAGAAGGTGTTTAATATGTTAGCTTTTTCCTCGTCATCTACAACCATTCTTTCCTCACTATTTTTTAAGGGGCCTACATTTTCAGTTTTTATTCTTTTACTATTGATATAGTTGAAGAACAGTTTGGGATTAGTTTTACTCTCCTTAGCAATGTGCTTCTCTGTTTCCTTTTTGGCAGCTTTAATTAGTTTTTTAGATAAAGTATTTTTCTCCCTATAGTTTTTTAGAGCTTCAATGGTGCCATCCTGCTTTAGTAGTGCAAATGCTTTCTTTTTACTGTTAATTGCCTGTCTTACTTCTTTGTTTAGCCACATTGGGTTTTTCCTATTTCTAGTCCTTTTATTCCCACAAGGTATAAACCGCTTACACTGCCTATTTAGGATGTTCTTAAACATTTCCCATTTATTATCTGTATTCTCATTTCTGAGGATATTGTCCCAGTCTACCAGATTAAGGGCATCTCTAAGCTGTTCAAACTTTGCCTTCCTAAAGTTCAATGTTTTTGTGACTCCCTGACAAGTCCCCCTAGTGAAAGACAGGTGAAACTGCACAATATTGTGGTCGCTATTTCCTAAATGCCCAACCACCTGCAGATTTGTTATTCTGTCAGGTCTATTAGACAGTATTAGGTCTAAAAGTGCTGCTCCTCTGGTTGGATTCTGCACCAATTGTGAAAGATAATTTTTCTTGGTTATTAGCAGAAACCTGTTGCCTTTATGGGTTTCACAGGTTTCTGTTTCCCAGTTAATATCCGTGTAGTTAAAGTCCCCCATAACCAGGACCTCATTATGGGTTGCAGCTTCATCTATCTGCTTTAGAAGTAGACTTTCCATGCTTTCTGTTATATTTGGGGGTTTGTAACAGACCCCAATGAGAATTTTGTTACCATTTTTCCCTCCATGAATTTCAACCCATATGGACTCGACATCCTCATTTCCTTCGCTAATATCCTCCCTTAAAGTGGACTTTAGACAAGACTTTACATAGAGACAAACCCCTCCTCCTCTCCGATTTTTACGATCCTTTCTAAACAGACTGTAACCCTGTAAGTTAACTGCCCAGTCATAGCTTTCATCTAACCATGTCTCGGTTATTCCCACTATGTCAAAGTTACCTGTAGATATTTCTGCTTCTAGTTCTTCCATCTTGTTTGTCAGGCTTCTGGCGTTTGCGAGCATGCAGTTTAGAGGATTTTGTTTTGTTCCAATCTCCTCACTGTGGATTGTTTTAGAAATGTTCTTACCTCCCTTCTGAGTATGTTTTCCTGGGTCGTCTTTGTTCGAGTCTAATGTTTTTCTTCCCGTCCCCTCTTCTTCTAGTTTAACGCCCTCCTGATGAGTGTAGCGAGTCTTCTGGCGAATGTGTGTTTCCCAGGTTTGTTGAGGTGTAGTCCGTCTCTGGCGAGGAGTCCATCATACCAGTAATTCACACCGTGGTCCAGGAATCCAAATCCTTGTTGTCTGCACCATCGTCTTAGCCAGTTGTTTGCATCAAGGATCCTGTTCCATCTCCTGGTGCCATGCCCGTCTACTGGAAGGATAGAAGAAAAAACTACCTGTGCATCCAGTTCCTTTACTTTCTTCCCCAACTCTTCAAAGTCCTTGCAGATTGTGATTGTGATTTAATCTTTTGTATTTGTATAATTTTGCGGTTTTCAGTTAAGATAAGGAATCTTAACCCCTCTGTGACCTTAGACGTACTATCCCGTCGAGGTGCCCTGGGCTTATCTGACCCTGGACGGGATAGTATGTCATAGCCGATCGGCCGCGCTCTAGGGGGGAGCGCGGCCGATTGCGGCCGGGTGTCAGCTGCTTATCGCAGCTGACATCCGGCACTATGTGCCAGGAGCGGTCACGGACCGCCCCCGGCACATTAACCCCTGGCACACCGCGATCAAAGATGATCGCGATGTGCCGGCGGTGCAGGGAAGCACCGCGCAGGGAGGGGGCTCCCTGCGGGCTTCCCTGATCCCCCCCGCAGCAACGCGATGTGATCGCGTTGCTGCGAGGGTCTCCTCACCTCCCTCCCTGCTCGAGCCCCGGATCCAAGATGGCCGCGGATCCGGGTCCTGCAGGGAGGGAGGTGGCTTCACAGAGCCTGCTTAGAGCAGGCACTGTGAAGGCTGCAGCGCTGCATGTCAGATCAGTGATCTGACAGAGTGCTGTGCAAACTGTCAGATCACTGATCTGTGATGTCCCCCCCTGGGACAAAGTAAAAAAGTAAAAAAAAATTTTTCCAAATGTGTAAAAAAAATAAAAAAAAATATTCCAAAATAATGAAAAAAAAAAAAAATATTATTCCCATAAATACATTTCTTCATCTAAATAAAAAAAAAAACCAATAAAAGTACACATATTTAGTATCGCCGCGTCCATAACGACCCGACCTATAAAACTGTCCCACTAGTTAACCCCTTCAGTAAACACCGTAAGAAAAAAAAAAAAAAACGAGGCAAAAAACAACGCTTTATTATCATACCGCCAAACAAAAAGTGGAATAACACGCGATCAAAAGGACAGATATAAATAACCATGATACCGCTGAAAGCGTCATATTGTCCCGCAAAAAAAGAGCCGCCATACAGCATCATCAGCAAAAAAATAAAAAAGTTATAGTCCTGAGAATAAAGCGATGCAAAAATAATTATTTTTTCTGTAAAATAGTTTTTATCGTATAAAAGCACCAAACCATAAAAAAATGATATAAATGAGGTATCGCTGTAATCGTACTGACCCGAAGAATAAAACTGATTTATAAATTTTACCAAACGCGGAACGGTATAAACGCCTCCCCCAATAGAAATTCATGAATAGCTGGCTTTTGGTCATTCTTCCTCACAAAAATCGGAATAAAAAGCGATAAAAAAATGTCACGTGCCCAAAAATGTTTTCAATAAAAACGTCAACTCGTCCCGCAAAAAACAAGACCTCACATGACTCTGTGGACCAAAATATGGAAAAATTATAGCTCTCAAAATGTGGTATTGCAAAAAATATTTTTTGCAATAAAAAGGGTCTTTCAGTGTGTGACGGCTGCCAATCATAAAAATCCGCTAAAAAACTCGCTATAAAAGTAAATCAAACCCCCCTTCATCACCCCCTTAGTTAGGGAAAAATAAAAAAAAATGTATTTATTTCCATTTTCCCATTAGGGCTAGGGTTAGGGCTAGGATTAGGGTTAGGGTTAGGGTTAGGGCTAGGGTTAGGGCTAGGGTTAGAACTAGGGCTAGGGTTAGGGCTAGGGTTAGGGCTAGGGCTAGGGTTAGGGTTAGGGCTAGGGTTAGGGCTAGGGTTAGGGCTAGGGTTAGGGCTAGGGTTAGGGTTAGGGTTAGGGTTAGGGCTAGGGTTAGGGCTAGGGTTAGGGCTAGGGTTAGGGTTAGGGCTAGGGTTAGGGCTAGGGTTAGGGTTAGGGTTGGGGCTACAGTTAGGGTTGGGGCTAAAGTTAGGGTTAGGGTTTAGATTACATTTACAGTTGGTTGGGAATAGGGTTGGGATTAGGGTTAGGGGTGTGTCAGGGTTAGAGGTGTGGTTAGGGTTACCGTTGGAATTAGGGTTAGGGGTGTGTTTAGATTAGGGTTTCAGTTATAATTGGGGGGTTTCCACTGTTTCGGCACATCAGGGGCTCTCCAAACACGACATGGCGTCCGATCTCAATTCCAGCCAATTCTGCGTTGAAAAAGTAAAACAGTGCTCCTTCCCTTCCGAGCTCTCCTGTGTGCCCAAACAGGGGTTTACCCCAACATATGGGGTATCAGCGTACTCAGGACAAATTGGACAACAACTTTTGTGGACCAATTTCTCCTGTTACCCTTGGGAAAATACAAAACTGGGGGCTAAAAAATAATTTTTGTGGGAAAACAAAAAGATTTTTTATTTTCACGGCTCTGCGTTATAAACTGTAGTGAAACACTTGGGGGTTCAAAGTTCTCACAACACATCTAGATAAGTTCATTGAGGGGTCTAGTTTCCAATATGGGGTCACTTGTGGGGGGTTTCTACTGTTTAGGTACATTAGGGGCTCTGCAAACGCAATGTGACGCCTGCAGACCAATCCATCTAAGTCTGCATTCCAAATGATGCTCCTTCCCTTCCGAGCCCTCCCATGCGCCCAAACGGTGGTTCCCCACCACATATCGGGTATCAGCGTACTCAGGACAAATTGGACAACAACATTTAGGGTCCAATTTCTCCTGCTAACCTTGGAAAAATACAAAACTGGGGGCTAAAATATAATTTTTGTGGAAAAAAAAATATTTTTTATTTGCATGGCTCTGCGTTATAAACTGTAGTGAAATACTTGGGGGTTCAAAGCTCTCACAACACATCAAGATGAGTTCCTTAGGGGGTCTACTTTCCAAAATGGTGTCACTTGTGGGGGGTTTCTACTGTTTAGGTACATTAGGGGCTCTGCAAACGCAATGTGACGCCTGCAGACCATTCCATCTAAGTCTGCATTCCAAATGGCGCTCCTTCCCTTCCGAACCCTCCCATGCGCCCAAACGGTGGTTCCCCCCCACATATGGGGTATCAGCGTACTCAGGACAAATTGGACAACAACTTTTGGGGTCCAATTTCTCCTGTTACCCTAGGGAAAATACAAAACTGGGGGCTAAAAAATAATTTTTGTGGGAAAAAAATTTTGTTTTATTTTTATGGCTCTGCATTATAAACTTCTGTGAAGCCCTTGGTGGGTCAAAGTGCTCACCACACATCCAGATAAGTTCCTTAGGGGGTCTACTTTCCAAAATGGTGTCACTTGTGGGGGGTTTCAATGTTTAGGCACATCAGTGGCTCTCCAAACGCAACATGGCGTCCCATCTCAATTTCTGTCAATTTTGCATTGAAAAGTCAAATTGCGCTCCTTCCCTTCCGAGCTCTCCCATGCGCCCAAACAGTGGTTTACTGCCACATATGGGGTATCAGCGTACTCGGGACAAATTGGACAACAACTTTTGAGGTCCAATTTCTTCTCTTACCCTTGGAAAAATAAAAAATTGGGGGCAAAAATATAATTTTTGTGAAAAAATATGATTTTTTATTTTTACGGTTCTGCATTATAAACTTCTGTGAAGCACTTGGTGGGTCAAAGTGCTCACCACACCTCTAGATAAGTTCCTTAGGGGGGTCTACTTTCCAAAATGGTGTCACTTGTGGGGGGTTTCAATGTTTAGGCACATCAGTGGCTCTCCAAATGCAACATGGCGTCCCATCTCAATTTCTGTCAATTTTGCATTGAAAAGTCAAATTGCGCTCCTTCCCTTCCGAGCTCTCCCATGCGCCCAAACAGTGGTTTACTGCCACATATGGGGTATCAGCATACTCAGGACAAATTGGACAACAACTTTTGAGGTCCAATTTCTTCTCTTACCCTTGGAAAAATAAAAAATTGGGGGCAAAAATATAATTTTTGTGAAAAAATATGATTTTTTATTTTTACGGTTCTGCATTATAAACTTCTGTGAAGCACTTGGTGGGTCAAAGTGCTCACCACACATCCAGATAAGTTCCTTAGGGGGTCTACTTTCCAAAATGGTGTCACTTGTGGGGGGTTTCAATGTTTAGGCACATCAGTGGCTCTCCAAACGCAACATGGCGTCCCATCTCAATTCCTGTCAATTTTGCATTGAAAAGTCAAATAGCGCTCCTTCCCTTCCGAGCTCTCCCATGCGCCCAAACAGTGGTTTACTGCCACATATGGGGTATCAGCGTACTCAGGACAAATTGGACAACAACTTTTTGGGTCCAATTTCTCCTGTTACCCTTGGTAAAATAAAACAAATTGGAGCTGAAGTAAATTTTTTGTGTAAAAAAGTTAAATGTTCATTTTTATTTAAACATTCCAAAAATTCCTATTAAACACCTGAAGGGTTAATAAACTTCTTGAATGTGGTTTTGAGCACCTTGAAGGGTGCTGTTTTTAGAATGGTGTCACACTTGGGCATTTTCTATCATATAGACCCCTCAAAATGACTTCAAATGAGACGTGGTCCCTAAAAAAAAATGGTGTTGTAAAAATGAGAAATTGCTGGTCAACTTTTAACCCTTATAACTCCCTAACAAAAAAAAAATTGGTTCCAAAATTATGCTGATGTAAAGGAGACATGTGGGAAATGTTACTTATTAAGTATTTTGTGTGACATATCTCTGTGATTTAATTGCATGAAAATTCAAAGTTTGAAAATTGCGAAATTTTCAAAATTTTCGCCAAATTTCCGTTTATTTCACAAATAAACGCAGGTACTATCAAAGAAATTTTACCACTATCATGAAGTACAATATGTCACGAGAAAACAATGTCAGAATCACCAGGATCCGTTGAAGCGTTTCGGAGTTATAACCTCATAAAGGGACAGTGGTCAGAATTGTAAAAATTGGCCTGGTCATTAACGTGCAAACCACCCTTGGGGGTAAAGGGGTTAAAAACCATGCTGTTAAAGGTAGCATGGCCGAGTGGTCTAAGGTGCTGGATTTAGGCTCCAGTCTCTTTGGAGGCGTGGGTTCAAATCCCACTGCTACCAGTGTATTTTGACTTTGAAACATTTTAGCTTATATTTATGATTTTGCTAACAGAAAAATTAGTATGTGCTTTATTATTTTGTATTTGTATGAGTGCATGGTTTGCTGTTTTGCAAAAGACAGTAGATAGAATCATTGCTTTTTCCTTTTTGTTTAGAGACCTATCCATTTTCCACCTTGCAGAAGTTAAAATGTAGGAAAATTCACTAAACTTACTCTAAGGAAGCTTTTGTCATGTAGGATATTAAGGCAGCATGGCTGAGCGGTCTAAGGCGCTGGATTAAGTCTCCAGTCTCTTCAGAGGCGTGGGTTCAAATCCCACTGCTGCCAGTAGGTCTTCAGAAATTTTTGATTTAATTCTTATGATTTTGTATTTGCATGAGTGTGTGGGTTTCTTTTTAGGAAAAGACAGTTGATAGAATCATTGGTTTTTCCTATTGTTTAGAGACTTAACAATTTTACAACAGACCTGTAGGTTTAAATCCCACTGCTGCCTGTAGTAAGAGTTCCTTAAAACCTTGTTATCTTATTCTTATAACTATGCTAACATACAAAATTAGCATATGCTTTAATCCCACTGCTGCCAGTATTATGAGGTCTTGAAATGTTTTTGTACTTATTCTTATGATTTTGCTAACATGCAAATTAGCATGTGATTTAATCTTCTTTTGTATTTGTATAATTTTGCGGTTTTCAGTTAAGATAAGGAATCTTAAAATTCATGTAGTTAAAGGTAGCATGGCTGAGTGGTCTAAGGTTCTGGATTTAGGCTCCAGTCTCTTTGGAGGCGTGGGTTCAAATCTCACCGCTGCCTGTGTATTTTGACTTTGAAACTTTTTAGCTTATATTTATGATTTTGCTAATAGAAAAATTAGCATGTGCTTTATTATTTTGTATTTGTATGAGTGCATGCTTTGCTGTTTTGCAAAAGACAGTAGATAGAATCATTGCTTTTTCCTTTTTGTTTAGAGACCTATCCATTTTCCACCTTGCAGAAGTTAAAATGTAGGAAAATACACTAAACTTACTCTAAGGAAGCTTTTTAAATGTAGCATGGCCGAGCGGTCTAAGGCGCTGGATTAAGGCTCCAGTCTCTTCAGAGGCGTGGGTTCAAATCCCACTGCTGCCAGAAGGTCTTCAGAACCTTTTGATCTAATTCTTATGATTTTGTATTTGCATGAGTGTGTGGATTTCTGTTTAGGAAAAGACAGTTCATAGAATCATTTGTTTTTCCTATTGCTTAGAGACTTAACCATTTTACAACAGACCTGTAGGTTCAAATCCCACTGCTGCCAGTAGTAAGAGTTCCTTAAAACCTTTAAATCTTATTCTTATAACTATGCTAACATACAAAATTAGCATATGCTTTAATCCCACTGCTGCCAGTATTATGAGGTCTTGAAATGTTTTTGTACTTATTCTTATGATTTTGCTAACATGCAAATTAGCATGTGATCTAATCTTCTTTTGTATTTGTATGATTTTTCGGTTTTCAGTTAAGATAAAGACCGTGGATAGAATCATTGGTTTTTCCTAATGTTTAGAGACATGCCCTTTTTCCAAGATGCATTAATTTTAAATGTTGTCAAATGTACTTCACTTACTCTAAGGAAGCCTACTTAATCATGCGGAGTATGACTCAGCAGTATGAGTTCTTGAAAATCTTTTGATCTTATTCTTATAATTATGATAACAGACAAAATTTGCATGTGCTTTCATCCCACTGCTGTCAGTATGATGTGTGCTTGAAAATTGTTTTGAACTTACTCTTATGATTTTACTAACATACAAACTTACATGTGTTTTAATCTTCTATTGTATTTGCTTAAGTGTTTTCTTTCTGGTTAAGATAAAAACAGTTGATAGAATTATCGTTTTTTTCCTAATATTTAGAGACATGTCTGTCATGATATGTACTTTTGCCCTGTCCTGTATTTGAATAATATGCCATTTGATGTATGTAACTGTTCTCTGGTTTCTATTAGCTGTAATTTATGTATTTTCTTGTGCTGGGAGTTCACCTGTAACAATATGTCTCCTTCCCCCAATACTTGCAGCCCTAATAACCTTGTTATCTTATTCTTATAATTATGCTAACATACAAAATTAGCATATGCTTTAATCCCACCGCTGCCAGTATTATGCGGTCTTGAAATGTTTTTGTACTTATTCTTATGATTTTGCTAACATGCAAATTAGCATGTGATTTAATCTTCTTTTGTATTTGTATAATTTTGCGGTTTTCAGTTAAGATAAGGAATCTTAAAATTCATGTAGTTAAAGGTAGCATGGCTGAGTGGTCTAAGGTTCTGGATTTAGGCTCCAGTCTCTTTGGAGGCGTGGGTTCAAATCTCACCGCTGCCTGTGTATTTTGACTTTGAAACTTTTTAGCTTATATTTATGATTTTGCTAATAGAAAAATTAGCATGTGCTTTATTATTTTGTATTTGTATGAGTGCATGCTTTGCTGTTTTGCAAAAGACAGTAGATAGAATCATTGCTTTTTCCTTTTTGTTTAGAGACCTATCCATTTTCCACCTTGCAGAAGTTAAAATGTAGGAAAATACACTAAACTTACTCTAAGGAAGCTTTTTAAATGTAGCATGGCCGAGCGGTCTAAGGCGCTGGATTAAGGCTCCAGTCTCTTCAGAGGCGTGGGTTCAAATCCCACTGCTGCCAGAAGGTCTTCAGAACCTTTTGATCTAATTCTTATGATTTTGTATTTGCATGAGTGTGTGGATTTCTGTTTAGGAAAAGACAGTTCATAGAATCATTTGTTTTTCCTATTGCTTAGAGACTTAACCATTTTACAACAGACCTGTAGGTTCAAATCCCACTGCTGCCAGTAGTAAGAGTTCCTTAAAACCTTTAAATCTTATTCTTATAATTATGCTAACATACAAAATTAGCATATGCTTTAATCCCACTGCTGCCAGTATTATGAGGTCTTGAAATGTTTTTGTACTTATTCTTATGATTTTGCTAACATGCAAATTAGCATGTGATCTAATCTTCTTTTGTATTTGTATGATTTTTCGGTTTTCAGTTAAGATAAAGACCGTGGATAGAATCATTGGTTTTTCCTAATGTTTAGAGACATGCCCTTTTTCCAAGATGCATTAATTTTAAATGTTGTCAAATGTACTTCACTTACTCTAAGGAAGCCTACTTAATCATGCGGAGTATGACTCAGCAGTATGAGTTCTTGAAAATCTTTTGATCTTATTCTTATAATTATGATAACAGACAAAATTTGCATGTGCTTTCATCCCACTGCTGTCAGTATGATATGTGCTTGAAAATTGTTTTGAACTTACTCTTATGATTTTACTAACATACAAACTTACATGTGTTTTAATCTTCTATTGTATTTGCTTAAGTGTTTTCTTTCTGGTTAAGATAAAAACAGTTGATAGAATTATCGTTTTTTTCCTAATATTTAGAGACATGTCTGTCATGATATGTACTTTTGCCCTGTCCTGTATTTGAATAATATGCCATTTGATGTATGTAACTGTTCTCTGGTTTCTATTAGCTGTAATTTATGTATTTTCTTGTGCTGGGAGTTCACCTGTAACAATATGTCTCCTTCCCCCAATACTTGCAGCCCTAATAACCTTGTTATCTTATTCTTATAATTATGCTAACATACAAAATTAGCATATGCTTTAATCCCACCGCTGCCAGTATTATGCGGTCTTGAAATGTTTTTGTACTTATTCTTATGATTTTGCTAACATGCAAATTAACATGTGATTTAATCTTTTGTATTTGTATAATTTTGCGGTTTTCAGTTAAGATAAGGAATCGTAAAAATCATGCTGTTAAAGGTAGCATGGCAGAGTGGTCTAAGGCGCTGGATTTAGGCTCCAGTCTCTTAGGAGGCGTGGGTTCAAATCCCATGGCTACCAGTGTATTTTGACTTTGACACTTTTTAGCTAATATTTATGATTTTGCTAATAGAAAAATTAGCATGTGCTTTATTATTTTGTATTTGTATGAGTGCATGCTTTGCTGTTTTGCAAAAGACAGTAAATAGAATCATTGCTTTTTCCTTTTTGCTTAGAGACCTATCCATTTTCCACCTTGAAGAAGTTAACCCCTTCATGACCCAGCCTATTTTGACCTTAAAGACCTTGCCATTTTTTGCAATTCTGACCAGTGCCCTTTATGAGGTAATAACTCGGGAACACTTCAATGGATCCTAGCGATTCTGAGATTGTTTTCTCGTGACATATTGGGCTTCATGTTGGTGGTAATTTTAGGTCAATATATTATGTGTTTATTTGTGATAAAAACGGAAATTTGGCGAAAATTTTGAAAATTTTGCAATTTTCACATTTTGAACTTTTATTTTGTTAAACCAGAGAGTTATGTGACACAAAATAGTTAATAAATAACATTTCCCACACGTCTAATTTACATCAGCACAATTTTGGAAACAACATTTTTTTTTGCTAGGAAGTTATAAGGGTTAAAATTTGACCAGCGATTTCTCATTTTTACAACGAAATTTACAAAACCATTTTTTTTAGGGACCACCTCACATTTGAAGTCAGTTTAAGGGGTCTATATGGCTGAAAATACCCAAAAGTGACACCATTCTAAAAACTGCACCCCTCAAGGTGCACAAAACCACATTCCAGAAGTTTATTAACCCTTCAGGTGCTTCACAGCAGTGGAAGCAACATGGAAGGAAAAAATGAACATTTAACTTTTTAGTCACAAAAATTATCATTGAGCAACAATTTTTTTATTTTCCCAATGGTAAAAGGAGAAACTGAACCACGAAAGTTGTTGTCCAATTTGTCCTGAGTACGCTGATACCTCATATGTAGGGGTAAACCACTGTTTGGGCGCACGGCAGGGCTTGGAAGGGAAGGAGCGCCATTTGACTTTTTGAATGAAAAATTGGCTGCACTCTTTAGCGGACACCATGTCACATTTGGAGAGCCCCCGTGTGCCTAAAAATTGGAGCTCCCCCACAAGTGACCCCATTTTGGAAACTAGACGCCCCAAGGAACTTATCTAGATGCATAGTGAGCACTTTAAACCCCCAGGTGCTTCACAAATTGATCCATAAAAATGAAAAAGTACTTTTTTTTCACAAAAAAATTCTTTTAGCCTCAATTTTTTCATTTTCACATGGGCAACAGGATAAAATGGATCCTGTTGTGGATTCTGTTTTTGGGCTCCCTCTGGTGGTTACAGATGGTACTGGGTGACTTGTGTTTTCTGCGGTCTCTGGTGTCCACCTGTTCTATCAGGATATGGGAGTTTCCTATTTAACCTGGCTTTCTTGTCATTTCCTCGCCGGCTATCAATGTAATCAGTGTGTCTTGTTTCCTCTGCTTCCCGCTTCTGTAATCTTCAGGACAAGCTAAGTTTTTGATTTTCCTGTTCCACGTTTTGCTTAATTTTTGTCTTAGTCCAGCTTGCAGATATGTGATTCCTTTTTGCTGGTTGCTCTAGTGGGCTGATATTACTCCTCATGTTCCATGAGTTTGCACATGAGTTCAAGTAATTTCAGGATGGTTTTTTGTAGGGTTTTTCGCTGACCGCGCAGTTCATTTTTGTATCCTCTGCTATCTAGCTTTAGCGGGCCTCATTTTGCTGAATCTGTTTTCATAACTACGTATGTGCTTTCCTCTCATTTCACCGTCATTACATGTGGGGGGCTGCTATTTCTGTGGGGTGTTTCTCTGGAGGCAAGAGAGGTCTGTGTTTCTTCTAATAGGGGAAGTTAGTCCTTCGGCTGGCGTGAGACGTCTAGGAATCATCGTAGGCACGTTCCCCGGCTACAGCTAGTTGTGTGTTTAGGTTCAGGATCGCGGTCAGCTCAGTTTCCATCACCCTAGAGCTTGTTTTGTTTTTTGTGCTTGTCCTTTTTTGATCCCCTGCCATTGGGATCATGACAGTATAGCCGGCCGAAAAGTGGTAATCGTATTGGCTGAAGTAGGAGGAAAAGTAGTCTGAGGAAGTTTTTTTTTTTTTTTTTCTCCACTCAGAGTTTGCTGCCTAGCCTTAATTGCAGCCTGGCTGCGTCTTACCTCCTCTTAATCCTTGAATGGCTCTGACCTCAGCTGTTTATCATGGACGTCCAGAGTTTGGCTTCCAGCCTGAATAATCTTGCTGCTAAGGTTCAAAATATACAAGATTTTGTTGTACTTGCTCCTATGTCTGAACCTAGAATTCCTATCCCAGAGTTTTTTTCTGGAGATAGATCTAGTTTTCTGAATTTTAGGAACAATTGCAAGTTGTTTCTTTCTTTGAAATCTCGCTCCTCTGGAGACCCTGCTCAGCAAGTCAAAATTGTTATATCTTTCCTGCGGGGTGACCCTCAGAATTGGGCATTTGCATTGGCACCAGGGGATCCTGCGTTGCTCAATGTGGATGCGTTTTTTCTGGCATTGGGTTTGCTCTATGAGGAACCTAACCTAGAGATTCAGGCTGAAAAAGCTTTATTGGCTCTCTCTCAGGTGCAAGATGAAGCAGAAATATATTGTCAGAAATTTCGGAAATGGTCGGTGTTTACTCAGTGGAATGAGTGCACCCTGGCTGCAAGATTCAGAGATGGCCTTTCTGAGGCCATTAAAAATGTTATGGTGGGGTTCCCTGCGCCTACAGGTCTGAATGAGTCTATGACTATGGCTATTCAGATTGATCGGCGTTTACGGGAGCGCAAACCTGTGCACCATTTGGCGGTGTCTTCTGAACAGGCACCTGAGACAATGCAATGTGATAGAATTCAGTCCAGAAGTGAACGGCAAAACTATAGGCGGAAAAATGGGTTGTGTTTTTATTGTGGTGATTCAGCTCATGTTATATCAGCATGCTCTAAACGCACAAAAAAGGTTGATAAGTCTGTTGCCATTAGTACTTTACAGTCTAAGTTCATTCTGTCTGTGACTCTGATTTGTTCATTATCAGCCATTTCCGTCGATGCCTATGTGGATTCAGGCGCTGCCCTGAGTCTTATGGATTGGTCATTTGCCAACCGCTGTGGGTTTAGTCTGGAGCTTCTGGAAGTCCCTATTCCTTTGAAAGGAATTGACTCTACACCTTTGGCTATGAACAAACCTCAGTACTGGACACAAGTGACCATGCGTATGACTCCCGTTCATCAGGAGGTGATTCGCTTCCTGGTACTGTATAATTTACATGAGGTCTTAGTGCTTGGTCTGCCATGGTTACAAACTCATAACCCAGTCTTGGACTGGAAAACGATGTCTGCGTTAAGCTGGGGATGTCAGGGGGTTCATGATGATGCACCTCCGATTTCTATCGCTTCATCTACTCCTTCTGAGGTTCCTGTATTTTTGTCTGATTATCGGGATGTTTTTGAGGAGCCTAAGCTCAATTCGCTTCCTCCTCACAGGGATTGCGATTGTGCTATAGATTTGATTCCTGGCAGTAAATTTCCTAAAGGACGTTTGTTCAATCTGTCAGTGCCAGAGCATACTGCTATGCGGGATTATGTTAAGGAGTCCTTGGAAAAGGGACATATCCGTCCATCTTCGTCCCCTTTGGGAGCAGGTTTTTTTTTCGTGGCCAAAAAAGATGGTTCCTTGAGGCCTTGTATAGATTACCGTCTTTTGAATAAGATTACAGTCAAATATCAGTATCCTTTGCCACTGTTAACTGATTTGTTCGCTCGCATTAAGGGGGCTAAATGGTTCACTAAGATTGATCTTCGGGGTGCGTATAATCTTGTGCGGATAAAGCAGGGTGATGAGTGGAAAACCGCATTTAATACGCCTGAGGGCCATTTTGAGTATTTGGTGATGCCTTTTGGACTTTCTAATGCTCCTTCTGTCTTCCAGTCCTTTATGCACGATATTTTCCGTGAATATCTGGATAAATTTATGATTGTGTATTTGGATGATGTTTTGGTTTTTTCTGATGACTGGGAGTCCCATGTTCAGCAGGTCAGGAAGGTGTTTCAGGTCCTGCGGGCCAATTCTTTGTTTATAAAGGGTTCAAAGTGTCTCTTTGGAGTCCAGAAGATTTCTTTTTTGGGGTATATTTTTTCCCCTTCTACTATTGAGATGGATCCCGTCAAGGTTCAGGCTATTTGTGACTGGATGCAGCCTACATCTCTTAAGAGTCTGCAGAAGTTCTTGGGATTTGCTAATTTTTATCGTCGTTTCATAACTAATTTTTCTAGAAGGGTGCTGATGTTGCTGATTGGTCTCCTGCGGCTGTGGAGGCCTTTCAGGAACTTAAGCGCCGGTTTTCTTCTGCTCCTGTGTTGCGTCAGCCAGATGTTTCGCTTCCTTTTCAGGTTGAGGTTGATGCTTCCGAGATTGGAGCGGGGGCGGTTTTGTCGCAGAGAAGCTCCGATTGCTCAGTGATGAAGCCATGTGCGTTCTCTTCTAGAAAGTTTTCGCCCACTGAGCGGAATTATGATGTTGGTAATCGGGAGCTTTTGGCCATGAAGTGGGCATTTGAGGAGTGGCGTCATTGGCTTGAGGGTGCTAGACATCGTTTGGTGAACTAGTAACAAAACCCAGCACTCAACTTGTTGCGAAAAGAAGATTGGATACTTTATTATGTCCCAACGCACAAACGTTTCGGTCACACATGTGACCTTCGTCAGTGACTGTAAAGTATATTACAAAATAATGCATCACAATAGGGTACAAAAAGAATCAAAACAATAAATAAATAATAAACAAGGTATATACAACATAGACATGGACAACCGTACATGTGTATGGCCAAGGAAAGAGATTCTATATCCGTGAAACATATGTGGTACTGAGAGTTATAGGACTATACTGGCACAGTGAGTGAGGAGGAAAATATGGAGAAATACATACCAAAGATTGGGATGATAGATAGGTACTGATGGCTATATACGTTGCCTAGAGTGATGAAAACATGGAAAGAAGCCGGTAAATCCCGGTGAGGTAGGGAGTAGAACTAGGTGAAAAGATGTAGGAAGATACATACCGAAGATGGGAGTAATCTAAGAATGCTGATGGCTAAAAGCGCTATCTAGAATAGGAATGGAGACATGGCGGAAAAACCGGTTAGTACCGGTATAAATGAGGAAAAAACTACGGTGGAAAGCATATATGTCAGGCCTACCAACAATGTCCTGAATGCAGCGTTAATCTTAGATGAGAGTCTCTCGATGCAGTCTAAGAAGAGTGGGTGGGGGAGAAAAAAGGTCAGGAAATAGGTGCCATAAATGGTTCAGAGTAATAGCGATGGTCTCAATACAGTACCTTATGCAGAGCTAGTTCCGCTGTGTCCACCGCTGTAAGGAGAACTGTGAAGACAGGGTATATAAACCCAGAGGGCGGGATGACCACCGGAAATGTGGGGGCTAAGAAGCGTCAGAGTCCCAGATAGGGCGGATGTGACGCGCTATAGGAGATGGTGCGGACCGCACTAAAGAAAAATGTAGGGCAGGCAGACAGGAGTCGGATATGACGAACCGGAAGTGGGGCACCGGACGTCATATGGACACACAGCATCGCCATATTGGATGAGGCTGTGTCAAGTATAGATCGAAAATAGCGAGCCGGAAGTGGGGCACCGGCTGACACAATCCATCTAGAATGGGGCAGGGCTACATCGTATGTGACCGCTAGTATCCTGGATAGGCAGGCTTAAATAAACGGGTAATAGGGCACAGGACAAAAGGGGGAGTACCTACGCCATATTGGATGAGGCAGAACTGCCTAATACATCGGTATGTGTATAGGAAAACCCTATGTGAGAGCGCTTAGACTTAGCAAAAAGGCAATAAAAAGAGGGGAAAAAATAGAAGCAGAAACTACAAATACATGACAGTAGGTTGCACCTAAATAGTAATCTACTGATGTTCCAAAAGGTAGAGGAACGTGGCTGTGAGTGACCTAAGAGGAAAAAAGAGGAGAGAAAGAGGATGATGAAGGTGGGCGTGACTTATCCAGAGCACAGTGATAGCCAGTAGATGGGACGGTGCTCGTGATCCGTGGTGCCAATAAGTCAGTATAGGCGACTCTAAAAAGATAGAAAAGAGCAAATTAGTGATCATATACAGCAAGAACCATTAAACAAACGCCATAAGCTCATAGTCACGGTTAAGACCCTTAGGAGCTAATGTCTCTAAGGTATGTATCCAGAATGCCTCTTTCTTATGTAGTGAAGTGACTCTATCGCCACCCCTCCTAGGGGGTGGAACACTATCGATGACCTGAAATCGTAGTCGAGAAATGGAATGGCCCATGGTGTGAAAATGGTGTGGGATCGGCAGGAGTAGGTTCTTGCACCGAATTGTAGATTTGTGCTTTGAAATCCTGTCCCTTACTGACTGTGTTGTCTCCCCCACATATAATAGCCCACATGGGCACTTGATGAGGTATACCACGTAAGATGACTCACACGTGAAAAAGTGATTAATTTTAAAGGTTTTGCCTGATCTGGGGTGTTGAAACGTATTACCCTTTAGCACATTATGGCACTGTGCACAATGAAGGCATGGAAAAGTGCCAGTTCTAGGACATGATAGAAATGTCTGTCTCCTCTGATCCCCTGTCCCGATGTCGGCTCTGACTAAACTATCCCTCAGGTTAGGCGGCCGTCTAAAACATGGTAGGAATGGTGTCCTGAATTCTGGAATATCCGGATGTGCTGTGGACAGAAGGTGCCAATGTCGTCTTATGGCCTTATGAAGGATAGAGGAGAAGGGATGATACGAATGTACAAAGGGAATACGTTTACTCTGATCTCTGGCTGGGGACCTAGGTGGAGGGTCCCGGGATTGTGCGAGGACTGTAGGTGGATACCCTCTTTCCAAGAATTTAGTGGTCATCTGCTGGAGTCGATCATCACATAAATTTTTATCTGGGACTATGCGTTTTACTCGTTGGAACTGTGAGATTGGTATCGAACGTTTGGTTGCTGGTGGATGGAAGCTCCGATAATGTAATAAGCTGTTTCTATCAGTGGGTTTAGAGAAAAGGTCTGTAGTCAGAACGCCTGTTTGATCCTTAATCACCATAGTATCCAAAAAGTTGATGCAATGTAAATCATGGCTCATCGTAAACTTAATACCTGGCCAAGCTCCATTGAGAAATTGAAAAAATTCCTGTAGGGACTCCAATGTGCCACCCCAAATGCAGAAAATATCATCTATGAAGCGTTTCCATAGGGAGACGTTTTGAACGAACAATGGATGTTCATAAATGACGGAAGTTTCAAATTCCGCCATATACGTGTTAGCATACGGGGGTGCCACATTGGAGCCCATTGCGGTGCCCCGCTTCTGGAGGTAGAAGGTGTCCTGAAAAAGGAAGAAATTATTATACAGGACGATAGTCAATAATTCGACACATAAATCAATCTGATCTTTGGTGAGGCCCGCTTTAGTCAAGGAATGATGTACTGCATTGATGCCATTGAGGTGAGGAATGGACGTGTAAAGGTCCTTAACGTCTAACGTGACTAAAAGGGTGTCCGTGGGTACCCTATGTAATTCCCTAATGCGCTGCAAGAACTCCCCCGTATCTAAGATAAAGGAGGGGGATGTCTGTGTGATAGGGGTTAGGAGTTTCTCGAGATATATTGAGAGTGGAGACAAAATTGAGTCCGTGGAGGCCACGATGGGTCTGCCCGGTGGGTTAGATAAGTCTTTATGTATTTTAGGTAAAGTGTAGAACACCGGTGTGATGGGATTGCTTTTCCTGAGGAATTCACAGGTTTTGTTATCGATTACACTTAGATTAGAATACGTAGTTATTATAGCTTCTATTTTGCTCCTAATCTCAGAGGTGGGGTCCCTTGAGAGTTGGGTATAGACTGATGTGTCACCGAGTTGACGGTGTATTTCTGTAATATACTGAACCTTGTCCATTACTACCAGTGCTCCCCCCTTGTCGGCTGGTTTGATAACTAGGGTGGGGTCCCGTTGGAGTGTGGTCAGTGCCTGGTGTTCTGCAGGAGTGAGATTAGAGGGGTAGTGTAACCTACCTTTTTCTATATCCTCACGTAAGGTCTGAAAGGAATTTTGGACAAAGCTAATAAAAGTCTCCACTGCATGGGACCCTTGTGGAGGACGAAAGGATTACGCAATAAGAGTTCCTTTCGTCCTCCACAAGGGTCCCATGCAGTGGAGACTTTTATTAGCTTTGTCCAAAATTCCTTTCAGACCTTACGTGAGGATATAGAAAAAGGTAGGTTACACTACCCCTCTAATCTCACTCCTGCAGAACACCAGGCACTGACCACACTCCAACGGGACCCCACCCTAGTTATCAAACCAGCCGACAAGGGGGGAGCACTGGTAGTAATGGACAAGGTTCAGTATATTACAGAAATACACCGTCAACTCGGTGACACATCAGTCTATACCCAACTCTCAAGGGACCCCACCTCGGAGATTAGGAGCAAAATAGAAGCTATAATAACTAAGTATTCTAATCTAAGTGTAATCGATACCAAAACCTGTGAATTCCTCAGGAAAAGCAATCCCATCACACCGGTGTTCTACACTTTACCTAAAATACATAAAGACTTATCTAACCCACCGGGCAGACCCATCGTGGCCTCCACGGACTCAATTTTGTCTCCACTCTCAATATATCTCGAGAAACTCCTAACCCCTATCACACAGACATCCCCCTCCTTTATCTTAGATACGGGGGAGTTCTTGCAGCGCATTAGGGAATTACATAGGGTACCCACGGACACCCTTTTAGTCACGTTAGACGTTAAGGACCTTTACACGTCCATTCCTCACCTCAATGGCATCAATGCAGTACATCATTCCTTGACTAAAGCGGGCCTCACCAAAGATCAGATTGATTTATGTGTCGAATTATTGACTATCGTCCTGTATAATAATTTCTTCCTTTTTCAGGACACCTTCTACCTCCAGAAGCGGGGCACCGCAATGGGCTCCAATGTGGCACCCCCGTATGCTAACACGTATATGGCGGAATTTGAAACTTCCGTCATTTATGAACATCCATTGTTCGTTCAAAACGTCTCCCTATGGAAACGCTTCATAGATGACATTTTCTGCATTTGGGGTGGCACATTGGAGTCCCTACATGAAATTTTTTCAATTTCTCAATGGAGCTTGGCCAGGTATTAAGTTTACGATGAGCCATGATTTACATTGCATCAACTTTTTGGACACTATGGTGATTAAGGATCAAACAGGCGTTCTGACTACAGACCTTTTCTCTAAACCCACTGATAGAAACAGCTTATTACATTATCGGAGCTTCCATCCACCAGCAACCAAACTTTCGATACCAATCTCACAGTTCCAACGAGTAAAACGCATAGTCCCAGATAAAAATTTATGTGATGATCGACTCCAGCAGATGACCACTAAATTCTTGGAAAGAGGGTATCCACCTACAGTCCTCGCACAATCCCGGGACCCTCCACCTAGGTCCCCAGCCAGAGATCAGAGTAAACGTATTCCCTTTGTACATTCGTATCATCCCTTCTCCTCTATCCTTCATAAGGCCATAAGACGACATTGGCACCTTCTGTCCACAGCACATCCGGATATTCCAGAATTCAGGACACCATTCCTACCATGTTTTAGACGGCCGCCTAACCTGAGGGATAGTTTAGTCAGAGCCGACATCGGGACAGGGGATCAGAGGAGACAGACATTTCTATCACGTCCTAGAACTGGCACTTTTCCATGCCTTCATTGTGCACAGTGCCATAATGTGCTAAAGGGTAATACGTTTCAACACCCCAGATCAGGCAAAACCTTTAAAATTAATCACTTTTTCACGTGTGAGTCATCTTACGTGGTATACCTCATCAAGTGCCCATGTGGGCTATTATATGTGGGGGAGACAACACAGTCAGTAAGGGACAGGATTTCAAAGCACAAATCTACAATTCGGTGCAAGAACCTACTCCTGCCGATCCCACACCATTTTCACACCATGGGCCATTCCATTTCTCAACTACGATTTCAGGTCATCGATAGTGTTCCACCCCCTAGGAGGGGTGGCGATAGAGTCACTTCACTACATAAGAAAGAGGCATTCTGGATACATACCTTAGAGACATTAGCTCCTAAGGGTCTTAACCGTGACTATGAGCTTATGGCGTTTGTTTAATGGTTCTTGCTGTATATGATCACTAATTTGCTCTTTTCTATCTTTTTAGAGTCGCCTATACTGACTTATTGGCACCACGGATCACGAGCACCGTCCCATCTACTGGCTATCACTGTGCTCTGGATAAGTCACGCCCACCTTCATCATCCTCTTTCTCTCCTCTTTTTTCCTCTTAGGTCACTCACAGCCACGTTCCTCTACCTTTTGGAACATCAGTAGATTACTATTTAGGTGCAACCTACTGTCATGTATTTGTAGTTTCTGCTTCTATTTTTTCCCCTCTTTTTATTGCCTTTTTGCTAAGTCTAAGCGCTCTCACATAGGGTTTTCCTATACACATACCGATGTATTAGGCAGTTCTGCCTCATCCAATATGGCGTAGGTACTCCCCCTTTTGTCCTGTGCCCTATTACCCGTTTATTTAAGCCTGCCTATCCAGGATACTAGCGGTCACATACGATGTAGCCCTGCCCCATTCTAGATGGATTGTGTCAGCCGGTGCCCCACTTCCGGCTCGCTATTTTTGATCTATACTTGACACAGCCTCATCCAATATGGCGATGCTGTGTGTCCATATGACGTCCGGTGCCCCACTTCCGGTTCGTCATATCCGACTCCTGTCTGCCCGCCCTACATTTTTCTTTAGTGCGGTCCGCACCATCTCCTATAGCGCGTCACATCCACCCTATCTGGGACTCTGACGCTTCTTAGCCCCCACATTTCCGGTGGTCATCCCGCCCTCTGGGTTTATATACCCTGTGTTCACAGTTCTCCTTACAGCGGTGGACACCGCGGAACTAGCTCTGCATAAGGTACTGTATTGAGACCATCGCTATTACTCTGAACCATTTATGGCACCTATTCCCTGACCTTTTTTCTCCCCCACCCCCTCTCCTTAGACTGCATCGAGAGACTCTCATCTAAGATTAACGCTGCATTCAGGACATTGTTGGTAGGCCTGACATATATGCTTTCCACCGTAGTTTTTTCCTCATTTATACCGGTACTAACCGGTTTTTCCGCCATGTCTCCATTCCTAATCTAGATAGCGCTTTTAGCCATCAGCATTCTTAGATTACTCCCATCTTCGGTATGTATCTTCCTACATCTTTTCACCTAGTTCTACTCCCTACCTCACCGGGATTTACCGGCTTCTTTCCATGTTTTCATCACTCTAGGCAACGTATATAGCCATCAGTACTTATCTATCATCCCAATCTTTGGTATGTATTTCTCCATATTTTCCTCCTCACTCACTGTGCCAGTATAGTCCTATAACTCTCAGTACCACATATGTTTCACGGATATAGAATCTCTTTCCTTGGCCATACACATGTACGGTTGTCCATGTCTATGTTGTATATACCTTGTTTATTATTTATTTATTGTTTTGATTCTTTTTGTACCCTATTGTGATGCATTATTTTGTAATATACTTTACAGTCACTGACGAAGGTAACATGTGTGACCGAAACGTTTGTGCGTTGGGACATAATAAAGTATCGAATCTTCTTTTCGCAACAAGTTGAGTGCTGGGTTTTGTTACTAGTTATCCTATGGTTTGGGAACCTACCCATGCACCAATTTAAAGTTGTGCACACGTTGACCTCCCACTAGACATCGTGTGGTGGTCTTGACTGATCACAAAAATCTGATTTACCTTGAGTCTGCCAAGCGTCTGAATCCTAGACAGGCTCGTTGGTCACTGTTTTTCTCCCGTTTCGATTTTGTGGTTTCATACCTGCCAGGTTCAAAGAATGTGAAGGCGGATGCTCTTTCTAGGAGTTTTGTGCCTGACTCCCCTGGAAATTCTGAGCCCACTGGCATCCTTAGGGATGGGGTGATTTTGTCGGCTGTCTCCCCAGACTTGCGACGTGCTTTGCAGGAGTTTCAGGCGGATAAACCTGATCGTTGTCCGACTGAAAGACTGTTTGTTCCGGATAATTGGACCAGTAGAGTCATCTCCGAGGTCCATTCTTCTGCGTTGGCAGGTCATCCTGGAATATTTGGTACTAGAGACTTGGTGGCCAGGTCTTTTTGGTGGCCTTCCTTGTCGAGGGATGTGCGTTCTTTTGTGCAGTCTTGTGAAGTTTGCGCTCGGGCTAAGCCTTGCTGTTCTCGGGCCAGTGGATTGTTGTCACCTTTGCCTATCCCGAAGAGGCCTTGGACGCACATTTCCATGGACTTTATTTCGGATCTCCCTGTCTCTCAAAAAATGTCCGTCATCTGGGTTGTGTGTGACCGCTTTTCTAAGATGGTTCATCTGGTACCCTTGCCTAAGTTACCTTCCTCCTCTGAGTTGGTCCCTCTGTTTTTTCAGAACGTGGTTCGTTTGCATGGGATTCCGGAGAACATCGTTTCTGACAGGGGATCCCAGTTTGTGTCTAGATTTTGGCGGACGTTCTGTGCTAAGATGGGCATTGATTTGTCCTTTTCGTCTGCATTCCATCCTCAGACGAATGGCCAGACGGAACGAACTAATCAGACCTTGGAAACTTATTTAAGGTGTTTTGTTTCTGCTGATCAAGATGACTGGGTTACCTTTTTGCCGCTTGCTGAATTTGCCCTTAATAATCGGGCTAGTTCTGCTACCTTGGTTTCTCCTTTCTTTTGTAATTCGGGGTTTCATCCTCGTTTTTCCTCTGGTCAGGTGGAGCCTTCTGATTGTCCTGGAGTGGACATGGTGGTGGATAGGTTGCATCAGATTTGGAGTCATGTGGTGGACAATTTGAAGTTGTCCCAGAAGAGGGCTCAGCAGTTTGCTAATCGCCGTCGCCACGTGGGTCCTCGACTTCGTGTTGGGGACTTGGTGTGGTTGTCTTCTTGTTTTGTTCCTATGAAGGTCTCTTCTCCTAAGTTCAAGCCTCGGTTCATCGGTCCCTATAGGATCTTGGAAATTCTTAACCCTGTGTCGTTTCGTTTGGATCTCCCGGCATCGTTTGCTATTCATAATGTGTTCCATCGGTCGTTGTTGCGGAAGTACGAGGTACCTGTTGTTCCTTCGCTTGAACCTCCTGCTCCGGTGCTGGTGGAGGGAGAATTGGAGTATGTTGTGGAGAAGATCTTGGATTCTCGTGTTTCCAGACGGAAACTCCAGTATTTGGTCAAGTGGAAGGGTTATGGTCAGGAGGATAATTCTTGGGTGGTTGCCTCTGATGTTCATGCTGCTGATTTGGTCCGTGCTTTTCATAGGGCTCATCCTGGTCGCCTTGGTGGTTCTCGTGAGAGTTCGGTGACCCCTCCTCAAGGGGGGGTACTGTTGTGGATTCTGTTTTTGGGCTCCCTCTGGTGGTTACAGATGGTACTGGGTGACTTGTGTTTTCTGCGGTCTCTGGTGTCCACCTGTTCTATCAGGATATGGGAGTTTCCTATTTAACCTGGCTTTCTTGTCATTTCCTCGCAGGCTATCAATGTAATCAGTGTGTCTTGTTTCCTCTGCTTCCCGCTTCTGTAATCTTCAGGACAAGCTAAGTTTTTGATTTTCCTGTTCCACGTTTTGCTTAATTTTTGTCTTAGTCCAGCTTGCAGATATGTGATTCCTTTTTGCTGGTTGCTCTAGTGGGCTGATATTACTCCTCATGTTCCATGAGTTGGCACATGAGTTCAAGTAATTTCAGGATGGTTTTTTGTAGGGTTTTTCGCTGACCGCGCAGTTCACTTTTGTATCCTCTGCTATCTAGCTTTAGCGGGCCTCATTTTGCTGAATCTGTTTTCATAACTACGTATGTGCTTTCCTCTCATTTCACCGTCATTACATGTGGGGGGCTGCTATTTCTGTGGGGTGTTTCTCTGGAGGCAAGAGAGGTCTGTGTTTCTTCTAATAGGGGAAGTTAGTCCTTCGGCTGGGCGAGACGTCTAGGAATCATCGTAGGCACGTTCCCCGGCTACAGCTAGTTGTGTGTTTAGGTTCAGGATCGCGGTCAGCTCAGTTTCCATCACCCTAGAGCTTGTTTTGTTTTTTGTGCTTGTCCATTTTTGATCCCCTGCCATTGGGATCATGACAGGATCCTAAAATTTGTTGGGCAATTTCTCCTGAGTTCACCGATACCTCAAATGTGGGGGCAAACCACTGTTTGGGCATATGGTAAGGCTCGGGAGGGAAGGAGCGCCATTTGACTTTTTGAATGAAAAATTATCTCCATCGTTAGCGGACACCATGTCGCGTTTGGAGAGACCCTGTGTGCCTAAACATTGGAGCTCCCCCGCAAGTGACCCCATTTTGGAAACTGGACCCCCCAAGGAACTTATCTAGATGCCTAGTGAGCACTTTAAACCCTTAGGTGCTTCACAAATTGATCCGTAAAAATGAAAAAGTACTTTTTTTCACAAAAAATTTATTTTCGCCTCAATTTTTTCATTTTCACATGGGCAATAGGATTAAATAGATCCTAAAATTTGTTGGGCAATTTCTCCCAAGTACGCCGATACCTCATATGTGGGGGTAAACCACTGTTTGGGCACACGGCAGGGCTCGGAAGGGAAGGCGCGCCTTTTGACTTTTTGAATGGAAAATTAGCTCCAATTGTTAGCGGACACCATGTCGCGTTTGGAGAGCCCCTGTGTGCCTATGCATTGGAGCTCCCCCACAAATGACCCAATTTTGGAAACTAAACCCCCCAAGGAACTTATCTAGATACATACTGAGCACTTTAAACCCCCAGGTGCTTCACAGAAGTTTATAACGCAGAGCCATGAAAATAAAAAATAATTTTTCTTTCCTCAAAAATGATTTTTTAGCCTGGAATTTCCTATTTTGCCAACGGTAATAGGAGAAATTGGACCACAAATTTTGTTGTCCAGTTTGTTCTGAGTACGCAGATACCCCATATGTGGGGGTAAACCACTGTTTGTGTGCACGGCAGGGCTCAGAAGGGAAGGCACGCCATTTGGCTTTTTAAATGGAAAATTAGTTCCAATCATTAGCGGACACCATGTCGCGTTTGGAGAGCCCCTGTGTGCCTAAACATTGGAGATCCCCCACAAAGGACCCCATTTTGGAAACTAGACCCCCAAAGGAACTAATCTAGATGTGTGGTGAGCACTTTGAACCCTCAAGTGCTTCACAGAAGTTTATAACGCAGAGCCATGAAAAAAAAAAAAATATTTTCTCAAAAATGATTTTTTAGCCCGCAATTTTTTATTTTCCCAAGGGTAACAGGAGAAATTTGACCCCAAAAGTTGTTTTCCAGTTTCTCCTGAGTACGCTGATACCCCATATGTGGGGGTAAACCACTGTTTGGGCACATGCTGGGGCTCAGAAGTGAAGTAGTGACGTTTTGAAATGCAGACTTTGATGGAATGATCTGCGGGCATCACGTTGCGTTTGCAGAGTTCCTGATGTGGCTAAACAGTAGAAACCCCCCACAAGTGACCCCATTTTGTAAACTAGACCACCCAAGGAACTTATCTAGCTGTGTGGTGAGCACTTTCAACCCCCAAGTGCTTCACAGAAGTTTATAACGCAGAGCCGTGAAAATAATAAATACGTTTTCTTTCCTCAAAAATAATTTTTTAGCCCAGAATTTTTTATTTTCCCAAGGGTTACAGGAGAAATTGGATGCCAAAAGTTGTTGTCCAGTTTCTCCTGAGTACGCTGATACCCGATGTGTGGGGGTAAACCACTGTTTGGGCACACGTCGGGGCTCAGAAGGGAAGTAGTGACTTTTGAAATGCAAACTTTGATGGAATGGTCTGCGGACATCACGTTGCGTTTGCAGAGCCCCTGGTGTGCCTAAACAGTAGAAACCCCCCACAAGTGACCCTATTTTGTAAACTAGACCCCCCAAGGAACTTAACTAGATATGTGGTGAGCACTTTGAACCCCCAAATGCTTCACAGACGTTTACAACGCAGAGCCGTGAAAATAAAAAATAATTTTTCTTTCCACAAAAATGATGTTTTAGCAAGCAATTTTTTATTTTCTCAAGGGTAACAGGAGAAATTGGACCCCAGTAATTGTTGCGCAGTTTGTCCTGAGTATGCTGGTACCCCATCTGTGTGGGTAAACCACTGTTTGGGCACACGTCGGGGCTCGAAGTGAGGGAGCACCATTTGACTTTTTGAATACAAGATTGGCTGGAATCAATGGTGGCGCCATGTTACGTTTGGAGACCCCCTGATGTGCCTAAACAGTGGAAACCCCTCAATTCTAAGTCCAACACTAACCCCAACACACCCCTAACCCTAATCCCAACTGTAGCCGTAACCCTAATCACAACCCTAACCCCAACACACCCCTAACCCTAACCACAACCCTAATTCCATCCCAACCCTAACCCTAAGGCTATGTGCCCATGTTGAGGATTCGTGTGAGATTTTTCAGCATCATTTTTGAAAAATCCGCGGGTAAAAGGCACTGCGTTTTACCTGCGGATTTTCCGCGGATTTCCAGTGTTTTTTGTGTGGATTTCACCTGCGGATTCCTACTGAGGAACAGGTGTAAAACGCTGAGGAATCCGCACAAAGAATTGACATGCTGCGGAAAATACAACGCAGCGTTTCCGCGCGGTATTTTCCGCACCATGGGCACAGCGGATTTGGTTTTCCATGGTACTGTAAACCTGATGGAACACTGCTGCGAATCCGCAGCGGCCAATCCGCTGCGGATCCGCAGCCAAATCCGCACCGTGTGCACATAGCCTAATTCTAAATGTATGTGCACATGCTGCGGAAAACGCTGCGGATCCGCAGCAGTTTCCCATGAGTTTACAGTTCAATGTAAACCTATGGGAAACAAAAATCGCTGTACACATGCTGCAGAAAAACTGCACGGAAACGCAGCGGTTTACATTCCGCAGCATGTCACTTCTTTCTGCGGATTCCGCAGCGGTTTTACAACTGCTCCAATAGAAAATCGCAGTTGTAAAACCGCAGTGAAATGCGCAGAAAAACCGCGGTAAATCCGCGATAAATCCACAGCGGTTTAGCACTGCGGATTTATGAAATCCGCTGCGGAAAAATCCGCAGAGGACCAGAATACGTGTGCACATTCCTAACCCTAACCCTACCCCTAACCCTACCCCTAGCCCTAACCCTACCCCTAACCCTACCCCTAACCCTAACCTTACCCCTAACCCTAACCCTAGTTCTAACTCCAACCTTAGTGGGGGAAAAAAAAATCTTTATTTTATTATTCTCCCTACCTATGGGGGTGACAAAGGGGAGGGTCATTTACTGTTTTTTTTATTTTGATCACTGTGAGGTTTTATCACAGTGATCAAAATTCACTCTGGAACGAATCTGCCGGCCCCCAGATTCGGTGGGCGCACTGCGCATGCGCCCACCATTTTGGAAGATGGCGGCACCCAGGAAAGAAGACGGACGGACCCCGGGAGGCTCGGTAAGTATAAGGGGGGAGATCAGGGCATGGGGGGCGTCGGAGCATGGGGAGGAGGGATCGGAGCATGGGGGGGTGGATCGATGTGCGGGCGGGTGGATCGGTGTGCGGTCGGGTGGATCGGTGTGCGGGGGGGTGGATCGGTGTGCGGAGGGGTGGATCGCAGTGTGGGGGGGTGGATCGGAGTGCAGGGGGGTGGGATTGGAGCACTGGGGGTGGGATTGGAGCACGGGGGGAGCGGACAGGAGGATGGGGGAGCGGAGCACAGGACGGAGGGGAGCGGACCACAGATCGGAGGGCTGGGGGGGCGATCGGTGGGGTGGGGTGGGGGCACATTAGTGTTTCCAGCCATGGCCGATGATATTGCAGCATCGGCCATGGCTGGATTGTAATATTTCACCAGTTTTTTGATGAAATATTGAAATATTAATAGATATAATTAAATGATGAAATATATGAAATATAAATATGAAATAGGTGAAATATTACAAATCGCTCTGATTGGCAGTTTCACTTTCAACAGCCATTCAGAGCGATCGTAGCCACGAGGGGGTGAAGCCACCCCCCCTGGGCTAAAGTAGAACTCCTCCTGTCCCTGCACGCCGGGTGAAATTACAGTTAACCATTTCACCCGGCCTGCAGGAACGCGATTCTGCCATGACGCATACGCTGTGTCATGGGTCGGAATGGCACCGACTTTCATGACGCAGCGTATGCGTCAAAGGTCGGGAAGGGGTTAAAATGTAGGAAAATTCACTAAACTTACTCTAAGGAAGCTTTTTTCACGTAGTATGTTAAGGTAGCATGGCTGAGCGGTCTAAGGCGCTGGATTAAGGCTCCAGTCTCTTCAGAGGCGTTGGTTCAAATCCCACTGCTGCCAGTAGGTCTTCAGAACCTTTTGATCTAATTCTTATGATTTTGTATTTGCATGAGTGTGTGGATTTCTGTTTAGGAAAAGACAGTTGATAGAATCATTGATTTTTCCTATTGTTTAGAGACTTAACCATTTTACAACAGACCTGTAGGTTCAAATCCCACTGCTGACAGTAGTAAGAATTGCTTAAAACTTTTTTATCTTATTCTTATAACTATGCTAACATACAAAATTAGCATATGCTTTAATCCCACTGCTGCCAGTATTATGAGGTCTTGAAATGTTTTTGTACTTATTCTTATGATTTTGCTAACATGCAAATTAGCATGTGATCTAATCTTCTTTTGTATTTGTATGATTTTCGGTTTTCAGTTAAGATAAAGACCGTTGATAGAATCATTGGTTTTTCCTAATGTTTAGAGACATGCCCTTTTTCCAACATGCACTAATTTTAAATGTTGTCAAATGTACTTCACATACTCTAAGGAAGCCTACTTAATCATGCTGAGTATGACTCAGCAGTGTGAGTTCTTGAAAATCTTTTGATCTTATTCTTATAGTTATGATAACAGACAAAATTTGCATGTGCTTTCATCCCACTGCTGCCAGTATGATATGTGCTTGAAAATTGTTTTGAACTTACTCTTATGATTTTACTAACATACAAACTTACATGTGTTTTAATCTTCTTTTGTATTTGCTTAAGTGTTTTCTTTCTGGTTAAGATAAAAACAGTTGATAGAATTATTGTTTTTTTCCTAATATTTAGAGACATGTCTGTCATGATATGTACTTTTGCCCTGTCCTGTATTTGAATAATATGCCATTTGATGTATGTAACTGTTCTCTGGTTTCTATTAGCTGTAATTTATGTATTTTCTTGTGCTGGGAGTTCACCTGTAACAATATGTCTCCTTCCCCCAATACTTGCAGCCCTAAGCTATAATGTAATTAAGGTTTGTCAACACCACTAGTGAAGAATAGCCATTCTTTCTCACAGCAGGTGGCTAGTCATATGTACATACTAGATAGACTAAGAGGAGCCGACCAGTCTAGAATCTTCAGGTGGACCCAAGCATTGAATAGAAGGTGTGACCCCTACCCCCCTTCATGGGCGGATCCCAGGAGCTCAGACAATCCATTCTTATTTTTGAGATCAGATGTGAGTTGATCCTTAAAGGGGAAGGAGTGGGGATTCTTAGCTGAGGCAAGACCCCACGTCCATCTGTGACTGCGGAAGTGAACGGGATGAGACTTGAGCTGAGGACATATCTCGTCGTTCGTGAGATTGTTTTGGGATCCCTTGGACTCATGTGGACTATTGCTTTGTTAGCTGGCACAAGGATTATCTGGAGGTGCCCCCGAATCTGTTCTGTTGGACTCGTGGAAGGACTATTGTTTCGTTTATCGGGTGCGGGATTACTGGAAAGCACCTCCAGATCTGTTTATTTACTTGGGCTTATTGTGGACTTCTGGTGGACTTGAAGGACATTATGGATATTTGATGTTGTATGCTCCCTGCTTTAATAAATCTCATTGGATCATCCCTCGGCCTGTTGTCCCTTCCTGCTCTGCTGTACACCCCGTCACAAACTGGTTGGCAGCAGTGGGATCAGAGCAGAAGGAATGGAGGACAAAGGCCCATCAACATTGGGAACCAGCACCGCAGAGTACAAGAACTGGACTGCGATGAACCTACAAACAAAGGCCCATGAAGTAGGAGTCCGTTTTAAAGGACTTTCCAAGGAGCAGCTAATTGAGGCTTTGGAAGGAGTTCGCCTGCAAGATGACACTGAGGAAGGATCCTCACAACAAATGGAGGAAAGACTGCAGCCGGAGGTAAATACCCTAAAAAGTCAGTGGGTTGTGTGGTACGAGGAGGAGTTGGCATTTCTGGGAGAAGAGGCCACCATAGACGATAAGAGGGAGGCCATTCACAGAGCTCATGAGATGGCATTGCTGGAGCAGATCGCTTTGGAAGCAGCTAGAAGCTCCAGACAGACTGTAACCTCAGCACCCACCATGAGGGAACTCCCCAGAGTGTCCCACAAAGACTTTAAGCCCTTTAATGAGGCTGCAGGCGACATTGAGGGCTTCTTCCAGGACTTTGAGCATCAGTGTTGATTAATGGAAGTCCCGGAAAGGGAGTGAGTTCGACATCTTGTGGGGCT
Source organism: Ranitomeya imitator (assembly GCF_032444005.1). Taxonomy (NCBI): domain Eukaryota; kingdom Metazoa; phylum Chordata; class Amphibia; order Anura; family Dendrobatidae; genus Ranitomeya; species Ranitomeya imitator. Next base: position 89,874,824 of record NC_091285.1, read on the forward strand.
CTTAGAGGGTGAAGCTGCTGAAGCAAATAGAGCTATGGACCCTCGGGGGAACTGTGAGTATGCGGCGATTAAACAGACTATTCTAGAACATTATGCTATGTTCTTCACTTACTCTAAGGAAGCCTATTTAATGTAGCATGTTAAGGTAGCATGGCCGAGCGGTCTAAGGTGATGGGTTAAAGGGAACCTGTCACCTGAATTTGGTGGGACTGGTTTTGGGTCATATGGGCGGAGTTTTCGGGTGTTTGATTCACCCTTTCCTTACCCGCTGGCTGCATGCTGGCTGCAATATTGGATTGAAGTTCATTCTCTGTCCTCCATAGTACATGCCTGCACAAGGCAAGATTGCTTTTCACAGGCGTGTACTATGGAGGACAGAGAATGAACTTCAATCCAATATTGCAGCCAGCATGCAGCCAGCGGGTAAGGGCAGGGTGAATCAAACACCCAAAAACTCTGCCCATATGACCCAAGACCAGTCCCGCCAAATTCAGGTGACATAGTCCCTTTAAGGTTCCAGTCTCTTCAGAGGCGTGGGTTCAAATCCCACTGCTGCCAGTAGGTCTTCAGAACCTTTTGATCTAATTCTTATGATTTTGTATTTGCATGAGTGTGTGGATTTCTGTTTAGGAAAAGACAGTTGATAGAATCATTGGTTTTTCCTATTGTTTAGAGACTTAACCATTTTACAACAGACCTGTAGGTTGAAATCCCACTGCTGGCAGTAGTACGAGTTCCTTAAAACCTTGTTATCTTATTCTTATAATTATGTTAACATACAAAATTAGCATATGGTTTAATCCCACTGCTGCCAGTATTATGAGGTCTTGAAATGTTTTTGTACTTATTCTTATGATTTTGCTAACATGCAAATTAGCATGTGATTTAATCTTCTTTTGTATTTGTATAATTTTGCGGTTTTCAGTTAAGATAAGGAATCTTAAAAATCATGCTGTTAAAGGTAGCATGGCTGAGTGGTCTAAGGTGCTGGATTTAGGCTCCAGTCTCTTGGGAGGCATGGGTTCAAATGCCAGTGTAATTTGACTTTGAAACTTTTTAGCTTATATTTATGATTTTGCTAATAGAAAAATTAGCATGTGCTTTATTATTTTGTATTTGTATGAGTGCACGCTTTGCTGTTTTGCAAAAGACAGTAAATAGAATCATTGCTTTTTCCTTTTTGCTTAGAGACCTATCCATTTTCCACCTTGCAGAAATTAAAATGTAGGAAAATACACTAAACTTACTCTAAGGAAGCTTTTTTCATGTAGTATATTAAGGTAAAAAGAGAGAAGCCAGCGCTGCTTGTGGTCAGAACGCAATTTGAAAAGCGCAAATGCGCATATTAAATTCTGACTGTATATCAAAATGAGATATTTAGCAAAAAATTGATCAATTCTTTGAGCCGCCACGTCACGGCAATCTCTTGGGGCAGTCCTGCTCTACAATTTTTATATTCGCAGTGCCATTATGGCCTCCTTAATATGCTGGGAGAAAGACCACATTAGTCCCGCTGCAAGTTTTTTTATGTTTTACTCACTGTGCCATTACGGCCTCCTAAATGTGTTAAAAGCGGGACCATATTGAATGCAAACCGTACCTGTAGCTTTTCCGAATCACTCCCATGGCGCCAGAAAGGGAATGCGACAATAACGGTCGACCAGGTCCAAGCATGGACATGTCAGATCTGACCTCCACAATGCCTGACCAGCACCATGGCTTAAAGAGAGAGACAGGCCCAGGCACAGGTGCACTAATTAAAACAGAGCCCGGGCAGAGCAGGGCTGCTGTAAGTGTGTACAGCAGCCTAGATCAATCACAATGAAAACAGAAAGAATGGCGTAAATGACCCAAGCGCGCACGGCAACAGTGGTGGTCAGCCACAAACCAATACAAAACAAAAAGAGAGAAGCCAGCGCTGCTTGTGGTCAGAACACAATTTGAAAAGCGCAAATGCGCATATTAAATTCTGACTGTGTATCAAAATGAGATATTTAGCAAACAATTGATCAATTCTTTGAGCCGCCACGTCACGGCAATCTCTTGGGGCAGTCCTGCTCTACGATTTTTATATTCGCTGTGCCATTACGGCCTCCTTAATATGCTGGGAGAAAGAACACATTAGTCCCGCTGTAAGTTTTTTTATGTTTTACTCACTGTGCCATTACGGCCTCCTAAATGTGTTAAAAGCGGGACGATATTGAATGCAAACCGTACCTGTAGCTTAAAAAAGTTACAGGTACGGTTTGCATTTAATATGGTCCCGCTTTTAATACATTTAGGAAGCAGTAATGGCACAGTGAGTAAAACATAAAAAAAACATACAGCGGGACTAACGTGGTCTTTCTCCTAACATATTAAGGAGGCCGTAATGGCACAGCGAATATAAAAAAAGTAGAGCAGGACTGCCCCAAGAGATTGCCGTGACGTGGCGGGGTGGCTCAAAGAATTGATCAATTGTTTGCTAAATATCTCATTTTGATATACAGTCAGAAATTAATATGTGCATTTGCACTTTTCAAATTGTGTTCTGACCACAAGCAGCGCTGGATTCTCCCCTTTTGTTTTGTATTGGTTTGTGGCTGACCACCACTGTTGCCGTGCGCGCTTGGGTCATTTACGCCATTCTTTCTGTTTTCATTGTGATTGATCTAGGCTGCTGTACACACTTACAGCAGCGCTGCCCTGCCCGGGCTCTGTTTTAATTAGTGCACCTGTGCCTGGGCCTGTCTCTCTCTCTTTAGCCATGGTGCTGGTCAGGCATTGTGGAGGTCAGATCTGACATGTCCATGCTTGGACCTGGTCGACCGTTATTGTCGCATATCCTTTCTAGTGCTATGGGAGTGATTCGGAAAAGCTACAGGTACGGTTTGCATTTAATATGGTCCCGCTTTTAATACATTTAGGAGGCCGTAATGGCACAGTGAGTAAAATGTAAAAAAAAACGTACAGCGGGACTAACGTGGTCTTTATCCTAACAGACTAAGGAGGCCGTAATGGCACAGCGAATATAAAAAACATAGAGCAGGACTGCCCCAAGAGATTGCCGTGACGTGGCGGGGTGGCTCAAAGAATTGATCAATTGTTTGCTAAATATCTCATTTTGATATACAGTCAGAAATTAATATGTGCATTTGCACTTTTCAAATTGCGTTCTGACCACAAGCAGCGCTGGCTTCTCCCCTTTTGTGTAGCATATTAAGGTAGCATGGCCGAGCGGTCTAAGGCGCTGGATTAAGGCTTCAGTCTCTTCAGAGGTGTGGGTTCAAATCCCACTGCTGCCAGTAGGTCTTCTGAACCTTTCGATCTAATTCTCATGATTTTGTATTTGCATGAGTGTGTGGATTTCTGTTTAGGAAAAGACAGTTGATCGAATCAATGGTTTTTCTTATTGTTTAGAGACTTAACCATTTTACAAGAGACCTGTAGGTTTAAATCCCACTGCTGCCAGTAGTAGAAGTTCCTTAAAAGCTCGTTATCTTATTCTTATAATTATGCTAACATACAAAATTAGCTTATGCCAGTATTATGAGGTCTTGAAATGTTTTTGTACTTATTCTTATGATTTTGCTAACATGCAAATTAACGTGATTTAATCGTTTGTATTTGTATAATTTTGCGGTTTTCAGTTAAGATAAGGAATCGTAAAAATCACGATTTTGAAGGTAGCATGGCCGAGTGGTCTAAGGCGCTGGATTTAGGCTCCAGTCTCTTTGGAGGCGTGGGTTCAAATCCCACTGCTGCCAGTGTATTTTGACTTTGAAACTTTTTAGCTTATATTTATGATTTTGCTAATAGAAAAATTAGCATGTGCTTTATTATTTTGTATTTGTATGAGTGCATGCTTTGCTGTTTTGCAAAAGACAGTAGATAGAATCATTGCTTTTTCCTTTTTGCTTAGAGACCTATCCATTTTCCACCTTGAAGAAGTTAAAATGTAGGTAAATTCACTAAACTTACTCTAAGGAAGCTTTTTTCATATAGTATATTAAGGTAGCATGGCCGAGCGGTCTAAGGCAGAGGTCCCCAACTCCAGTCCTCAAGGCCCACCAACAGGTCATGTTTTCAGGATTTCCTTTGCATTGCACAGGTGATGCAATTATTACCTGGGCAAGACTAAGGAAATCCTGAAAACATGACCTGTTGGTGGGCCTTGAGGACTGGAGTTGGGGACCTCTGGTCTAAGGCGCTGGATTAAGGCTCCAGTCTCTTCAGAGGCGTGGGTTCAAATCCCACTGCTGCCAGTAGGTCTTTAGAACCTTTTGATCTAATTCAAATGATTTTGTATTTGCATGAGTGTGTGGGTTTCTGTTTAGGAAAAGACAGTTGATAGAATCATTGTTTTTTCCTATTGTTTAGAGACTTAACCTTTTTAAAACAGACCTGTAGGTTTAAATCCCACTGCTGCCAGTAGTAAGAGTTCCTTAAAACCTTTTTATCTTATTCTTATACATACGCTAACATACAAAATTAGCATATGCTTTAATCCCACTGCTGCCAGTATTATGCGGTCTTGAAATGTTTTTGTACTTATTCTTATGATTTTGCTAACATGCAAATTAACATGTGATTTAATCTTTTGTATTTGTATAATTTTGTGGTTTTCAGTTAAGATAAGGAATCTTAAAAATCATGCTGCTAAAGGTAGCATGGCCGAGCGATCTATGGCGAAGGATTAAGGCTCCAGTCTCTTCAGATGCGTGGGTTCAAATCCCACTGCTGCCAGTAGGTCTTCAGAACCTTTTGATCTAATTCCTATGATTTTGTATTTGCATGAGTGTGTGGATTTCTGTTTAGGAAAAGACAGTTGATAGAATCATTGGTTTTTCCTATTGTTTAGAGACTTAACCATTTTACAACAGACCTGTAGGTTCAAATCCCACTGCTGCCAGTAGTAAGAGTTCCTTAAAACCTTTTTATCTTATTCTTATAACTATGCTAACATACAAAATTAGCAAATGCTTTAATCCCACTGCTGCCAGTATTATGAGGTCTTGAAATGTTTTTGTACTTATTCTTATGTTTTTCCTAACATGCAAATTAGCATGTGATCTAATCTTCTTTTGTATTTGTATGATTTTTCGGTTTTCAGTTAAGATAAAGACCGTTGATAGAATCATTGGTTTTTCCTAATGTTTAGAGACATGCCCTTTTACCAACATGCACTAATTTTAAATGTTGTCAAATATACTTCACTTACTCTAAGGAAGCCTACTTAATCATGCTGAGTATGACTCAGCAGTATGAGTTCTTGAAAATCTTTTGATCTTATTCTTATAATTATGATAACAGACAAAATTTGCATGTGCTTTCATCCCACTGCTGCCAGTATGATATGTGCTTGAAAATTGTTTTGAACTTACTCTTATGATTTTACTAACATACAAACTTACATGTGTTTTAATCTTCTTTTGTATTTGCTTAAGTGTTTTCTTTCTGGTTAAGATAAAAACAGTTGATAGAATTATTGTTTTTTTCCTAATATTTAGAGACATGTCTGTCATGATATGTACTTTTGCCCTGTCCTGTATTTGAATAATATGCCATTTGATGTATGTAACTGTTCTCTGGTTTCTATTAGCTGTAATTTATGTATTTTCTTGTGCTGGGAGTTCACCTGTAACAATATGTCTCCTTCCCCCAATACTTGCAGCCCTAAGCTATAATGTAATTAAGGTTTGTCAACACCACTAGTGAAGAATAGCCATTCTTTCTCACAGCAGGTGGCTAGTCATATGTACATACCAGATAGACTAAGAGGAGCCGACCAGTCTAGAATCTTCAGGTGGACCCAACCATTGAATAGAAGGTGTGACCCCTACCACCCTTCATGGGCGGAGCTCAGACAATCCATTCTTATTTTTGAGATCAGATGTGAGTTGATCCTTAAAGGGGAAGGAGTGGGGATTCTTAGCTGAGGCAAGACCCCACGTCCATCTGTGACTGCGGAAGCGAACGGGATGAGACTTGAGCTGAGGACATATCTCGTCGTTCGTGAGATTGTTTTGGGATCCCTTGGACTCATGTGGACTATTGCTTTGTTTGCTGGCACAAGGATTATCGGGAGGTGCCCCCGAATCTGTTCTGTTGGACTCGTGGAAGGACTATTGTTTCATTTATCGGGTGCGGGATTACTGGAAAGCACCTCCAGATCTGTTTATTTACTTGGGCTTATTGTGGACTTCTGGTGGACTTGAAGGACATTATGGATATTTGATGTTGTATGCTCCCTGCTTTAATAAATCTCATTGGATCATCCCTCGGCCTGTTGTCCCTTCCTGCTCTGCTGTACACCCCGTCACAAACTGGTTGGCAGCAGTGGGATCAGAGCAGAAGGAATGGAGGACAAAGGCCCATCAACATTGGGAACCAGCACCGCAGAGTACAAGAACTGGCCTGCGATGAACCTACAAACAAAGGCCCATGAAGTAGGAGTCTGCTTTAAAGGACTCTCCAAGGAGCAGCTAATTGAGGCTTTGGAAGGAGTTCGCCTGCAAGATGACATTGAGGAAAGATCCTCACAGCAAATGGAGGAAAGACTGTAGCCGGAGGTAAATGCCCAAAAAAGTCAGTGGGTTATGTGGTACGAGGAGGAGTTGGCATTTCTGGGAGAAGAGGCCACCATAGACTATAAGAGGGAGGCCATTCACAGAGCTCAGGAGATGGCATTGCTGGAGCAGATCGCTTTGGAAGCAGCTAGAAGCTCCAGACAGACTGTAACCTCAGCACCCACCATGAGGCAACTCCCCAGAGTGTCCCACAAAGTTTTAAGCCCTTTAATGAGGCTGCAGGCGACATTGAGGGCTTCTTCCAGGACTTTGAGCATCAGTGTTGATTAATGGAAGTCCCGGAAAGGGAGCGAGTTTGACATCTTGTAGGGCTCTTAGAGGGTTTTGCTGCTGAAGCCTATAGAGCTATGGACCCTCGGGGGAACTGTGAGTATGCGGCGATTAAACAGACTATTCTAGAACATTATGCTATGTTAAACCTTGTTATCTTATTCTTATAATTATGCTAACATACAAAATTAGCATATGCTTTCATCCCACTGCTGCCAGTATTATGCGGTCTTGAAATATTTTTGTACTTATTCTTATGATTTTGCTAACATGCAAATTAACATGTGATTTAATCTTTTGTACTTGTATAATTTTGCGGTTTTCAGTTAAGACAAGGAATCGTAAAATTCATGCTGTTTAAGGTAGCATGGCCGAGTGGTCAAAGGCGCAGGATTTAGGCTTCAGTCTCTTTGGAGGCGTGGGTTCAAATGCCAGTGTAATTTGACTTTGAAACTTTTTAGCTTATATTTATGATTTTGCTAATAGAAAAATTAGCATGTGCTTTATTATTTTTTATTTGTATGAGTGCATGCTTTGCTGTTTTGCAAAAGACAGTTGATAGAATAATTCCTTTTTCCTTTTTGCTTAGAGACCTATCCATTTTCCACCTTGAAGAAGTTAAAATGTAGGAAAATTCACTAAACTTACTCTAAGGAAGCTTTTTTCATGTAGTATATTAAGGTAGCATGGCCGAGTGGTCTAAGGCGCTGGATTTAGGCTCCAGTCTCTTTGGAGGCGTGGGTTCAAATCCCACTGCTGCCAGTGTATTTTGACTTTGAAACTTTTTAGCTTATATTTATGATTTTGCTAATAGAAAAATTAGCATGTGCTTTATTATTTTGTATTTGTATGAGTGCATGCTTTGCTGTTTTGCAAAAGACAGTAGATAGAATCATTGCTTTTTCCTTTTTGCTTAGAGACCTACCCATTTTCCACCTTGAAGAAGTTAAAATGTAGGTAAATTCACTAAACTTACTCTAGGGAAGCTTATTTCATATAGTATATTAAGGTAGCATGGCCGAGCGGTCTAAGGCGCTGGATTAAGGCTCCAGTCACTTCAGAGGCGTGGGTTCAAATCCCACTGCTGCCAGTAGGTCTTCAGAACCTTTTGATCTAATTCAAATGATTTGTATTTGCATGAGTGTGTGGGTTTCTGTTTAGGAAAAGACGGTTGATGGAATCATTGTTTTTTCCTATTGTTTACAGACTTAACCATTTTAAAACAGACCTGTAGGTTTAAATCCCACTGCTGCCAGTAGTAAGAGTTCCTTAAATCCTTTTTATCTTATTCTTATACATACACTAACATACAAAATTAGCATATGCTTTAATCCCACTGCTGCCAGTATTATGAGGTCTTGAAATGTTTTTGTACTTATTCTTATGATTTTGCTAACATGCAAATTAGCATGTGATCTAATCTTCTTTTGTATTTGTATGATTTTTCGGTTTTCAGTTAAGATAAAGACCATTGATAGAATCATTGGTTTTTCCTAATGTTTAGAGACATGCCCTTTTTCCAACATGCACTAATTTTAAATGTTGTCAAATGTACTTCACTTACTCTAAGGAAGCCTACTTAATCATGCTGAGTATGACCCAGCAGTATGAGTTCTTGAAAATCTTTTGATCTTCTTCTTATAATTATGATAACAGACAAAATTTGCATGTGCTTTCATCCCACTGCTGCCAGTATGATATGTGCTTGAAAATTGTTTTGAACTTACTCTTATGATTTTACTAACATACAAACGTACATGTGTTTTAATCTTCTTTTGTATTTGCTTAAGTGTTTTCTTTCTGGTTAAGATAAAAACAGTTGATAGAATTATTGTTTTTTTCCTAATATTTAGAGACATGTATGTCATCATATGTACTTTTGCCCTGTCCTGTATTTGAATAATATGCCATTTGATGTATGTAACTGTTCTCTGGTTTCTATTAGCTGTAATTTATGTATTTTCTTATGCTGGGAGTTCACCTGTAACAATATGTCTCCTTCCCCCAATACTTGCAGCCCTAAGCTATAATGTAATTAAGGTTTGTCAACACCACTAGTGAAGAACAGCCATTCTTTCTCACAGCAGGTGGCTAGTCATATGTACATACTAGATAGACTAAGAAGATATAGAAGAGGAGGAAGCAACATAGAAGAGGATTCTTTACTGTTAGGGCAGTGAGAATCTGGAATTGCTTGCCTGGGGAGGTGGTGATGGCGAACTCAGTCGAGGGGTTCAAGAGAGGCCTGGATATCTTCCTGGAGCAGAACAATATTGTATCATACAATTATTAGGTTCTGTAGAAGGAAGTAGATCTGGGTATTTATTATAATGGAATATAGGCTGAACTGGATGGACAAATGTCTTTTTTCGGCCTTACTAACTATGTTACTATGTATGTTACTATGTTACTATGTAAGAGGAGCCGACCAGTCTAGAATCTTCAGGTGGACCCAACCATTGAATAGAAGGTGTGACCCCTACCACCCTTCATGGGCGGAGCTCAGACAATCCATTCTTATTTTTGAGATCAGATGTGAGTTGATCCTTAAAGGGGAAGGAGTGGGGATTCTTAGCTGAGGCAAGACCCCACGTCCATCTGTGACTGCGGAAGCGAACGGGATGAGACTTGAGCTGAGGACATATCTCGTCGTTCGTTAGATTGTTTTGGGATCCCTTGGACTCATGTGGACTATTGCTTTGTTTGCTGGCACAAGGATTATCGGGAGGTGCCCCCGAATCTGTTCTGTTGGACTCGTGGAAGGACTATTGTTTCATTTATCGGGTGCGGGATTACTGGAAAGCACCTCCAGATCTGTTTATTTACTTGGGCTTATTGTGGACTTCTGGTGGACTTGAAGGACATTATGGATATTTGATGTTGTATGCTCCCTGCTTTAATAAATCTCATTGGATCATCCCTCGGCCTGTTGTCCCTTCCTGCTCTGCTGTACACCCCGTCACAAACTGGTTGGCAGCAGTGGGATCAGAGCAGAAGGAATGGAGGACAAAGGCCCATCAACATTGGGAACCAGCACCGCAGAGTACAAGAACTGGCCTGCGATGAACCTACAAACAAAGGCCCATGAAGTAGGAGTCTGCTTTAAAGGACTCTCCAAGGAGCAGCTAATTGAGGCTTTGGAAGGAGTTCGCCTGCAAGATGACATTGAGGAAAGATCCTCACAGCAAATGGAGGAAAGACTGTAGCCGGAGGTAAATGCCCAAAAAAGTCAGTGGGTTGTGTGGTACGAGGAGGAGTTGGCATTTCTGGGAGAAGAGGCCACCATAGACTATAAGAGGGAGGCCATTCACAGAGCTCAGGAGATGGCATTGCTGGAGCAGATCGCTTTGGAAGCAGCTAGAAGCTCCAGACAGACTGTAACCTCAGCACCCACCATGAGGGAACTCCCCAGAGTGTCCCACAAAGTTTTAAGCCCTTTAATGAGGCTGCAGGCGACATTGAGGGCTTCTTCCAGGACTTTGAGCATCAGTGTTGATTAATGGAAGTCCCGGAAAGGGAGCGAGTTTGACATCTTGTAGGGCTCTTAGAGGGTTTTGCTGCTGAAGCCTATAGAGCTATGGACCCTCGGGGGAACTGTGAGTATGCGGCGATAAAACAGACTATTCTAGAACATTATGCTATGTTAAACCTTGTTATCTTATTCTTATAATTATGCTAACATACAAAATTAGCATATGCTTTCATCCCACTGCTGCCAGTATTATGCGGTCTTGAAATATTTTTGTACTTATTCTTATGATTTTGCTAACATGCAAATTAACATGTGATTTAATCTTTTGTACTTGTATAATTTTGCGGTTTTCAGTTAAGACAAGGAATCGTAAAATTCATGCTGTTTAAGGTAGCATGGCCGAGTGGTCAAAGGCGCAGGATTTAGGCTTCAGTCTCTTTGGAGGCGTGGGTTCAAATGCCAGTGTAATTTGACTTTGAAACTTTTTAGCTTATATTTATGATTTTGCTAATAGAAAAATTAGCATGTGCTTTATTATTTTTTATTTGTATGAGTGCATGCTTTGCTGTTTTGCAAAAGACAGTTGATAGAATAATTCCTTTTTCCTTTTTGCTTAGAGACCTATCCATTTTCCACCTTGAAGAAGTTAAAATGTAGGAAAATTCACTAAACTTACTCTAAGGAAGCTTTTTTCATGTAGTATATTAAGGTAGCATGGCCGAGCGGTCTAAGGCGCTGGATTAAGGCTCCAGTCACTTCAGAGGCGTGGGTTCAAATCCCACTGCTGCCAGTAGGTCTTCAGAACCTTTTGATCTAATTCAAATGATTTTGTATTTGCATGAGTGTGTGGGTTTCTGTTTAGGAAAAGACGGTTGATGGAATCATTGTTTTTTTCCTATTGTTTACAGACTTAACCATTTTAAAATAGACCTGTAGGTTTAAATCCCACTGCTGCCAGTAGTAAGAGTTCCTTAAATCCTTTTTATCTTATTCTTATACATACACTAACATACAAAATTAGCATATGCTTTAATCCCACTGCTGCCAGTATTATGAGGTCTTGAAATGTTTTTGTACTTATTCTTATGATTTTGCTAACATGCAAATTAGCATGTGATCTAATCTTCTTTTGTATTTGTATGATTTTTCGGTTTTCAGTTAAGATAAAGACCATTGATAGAATCATTGGTTTTTCCCAATGTTTAGAGACATGCCCTTTTTCCAACATGCACTAATTTTAAATGTTGTCAAATGTACTTCACTTACTCTAAGGAAGCCTACTTAATCATGCTGAGTATGACTCAGCAGTATGAGTTCTTGAAAATCTTTTGATCTTCTTCTTATAATTATGATAACAGACAAAATTTGCATGTGCTTTCATCCCACTGCTGCCAGTATGATATGTGCTTGAAAATTGTTTTGAACTTACTCTTATGATTTTACTAACATACAAACTTACATGTGTTTTAATCTTCTTTTGTATTTTCTTAAGTGTTTTCTTTCTGGTTAAGATAAAAACAGTTGATAGAATTATTGTTTTTTTCCTAATATTTAGAGACATGTATGTCATCATATGTACTTTTGCCCTGTCCTGTATTTGAATAATATGCCATTTGATGTATGTAACTGTTCTCTGGTTTCTATTAGCTGTAATTTATGTATTTTCTTATGCTGGGAGTTCACCTGTAACAATATGTCTCCTTCCCCCAATACTTGCAGCCCTAAGCTATAATGTAATTAAGGTTTGTCAACACCACTAGTGAAGAACAGCCATTCTTTCTCACAGCAGGTGGCTAGTCATATGTACATACTAGATAGACTAAGAGGAGCCGACCAGTCTAGAATCTTCAGGTGGACCCAACCATTGAATAGAAGGTGTGACCCCTACCACCCTTCATGGGCGGAGCTCAGACAATCCATTCTTATTTTTGAGATCAGATGTGAGTTGATCCTTAAAGGGGAAGGAGTGGGGATTCTTAGCTGAGGCAAGACCCCACGTCCATCTGTGACTGCGGAAGCGAACGGGATGAGACTTGAGCTGAGGACATATCTCGTCGTTCGTGAGATTGTTTTGGGATCCCTTGGACTCATGTGGACTATTGCTTTGTTTGCTGGCACAAGGATTATCGGGAGGTGCCCCCGAATCTGTTCTGTTGGACTCGTGGAAGGACTATTGTTTCATTTATCGGGTGCGGGATTACTGGAAAGCACCTCCAGATCTGTTTATTTACTTGGGCTTATTGTGGACTTCTGGTGGACTTGAAGGACATTATGGATATTTGATGTTGTATGCTCCCTGCTTTAATAAATCTCATTGGATCATCCCTCGGCCTGTTGTCCCTTCCTGCTCTGCTGTACACCCCGTCACAAACTGGTTGGCAGCAGTGGGATCAGAGCAGAAGGAATGGAGGACAAAGGCCCATCAACATTGGGAACCAGCACCGCAGAGTACAAGAACTGGCCTGCGATGAACCTACAAACAAAGGCCCATGAAGTAGGAGTCTGCTTTAAAGGACTCTCCAAGGAGCAGCTAATTGAGGCTTTGGAAGGAGTTCGCCTGCAAGATGACATTGAGGAAAGATCCTCACAGCAAATGGAGGAAAGACTGTAGCCCGAGGTAAATGCCCAAAAAAGTCAGTGGGTTGTGTGGTACGAGGAGGACTTGGCATTTCTGGGAGAAGAGGCCACCATAGACTATAAGAGGGAGGCCATTCACAGAGCTCAGGAGATGGCATTGCTGGAGCAGATCGCTTTGGAAGCAGCTAGAAGCTCCAGACAGACTGTAACCTCAGCACCCACCATGAGGGAACTCCCCAGAGTGTCCCACAAAGTTTTAAGCCCTTTAATGAGGCTGCAGGCGACATTGAGGGCTTCTTCCAGGGACTTTGAGCATCAGTGTTGATCAATGGAAGTCCCGGAAAGGGAGCGAGTTTGACATCTTGTAGGGCTCTTAGAGGGTTTTGCTGCTGAAGCCTATAGAGCTATGGACCCTCGGGGGAACTGTGAGTATGCGGCGATTAAACAGACTATTCTAGAACATTATGCTATGTTAAACCTTGTTATCTTATTCTTATAATTATGCTAACATACAAAATTAGCATATGCTTTCATCCCACTGCTGCCAGTATTATGCGGTCTTGAAATATTTTTGTACTTATTCTTATGATTTTGCTAACATGCAAATTAACATGTGATTTAATCTTTTGTACTTGTATAATTTTGCGGTTTTCAGTTAAGACAAGGAATCGTAAAATTCATGCTGTTTAAGGTAGCATGGACGAGTGGTCAAAGGCGCAGGATTTAGGCTTCAGTCTCTTTGGAGGCGTGGGTTCAAATGCCAGTGTAATTTGACTTTGAAACTTTTTAGCTTATATTTATGATTTTGCTAATAGAAAAATTAGCATGTGCTTTATTATTTTTTATTTGTATGAGTGCATGCTTTGCTGTTTTGCAAAAGACAGTTGATAGAATAATTCCTTTTTCCTTTTTGCTTAGAGACCTATCCATTTTCCACCTTGAAGAAGTTAAAATGTAGGAAAATTCACTAAACTTACTCTAAGGAAGCTTTTTTCATGTAGTATATTAAGGTAGCATGGCCGAGCGGTCTAAGGCGCTGGATTAAGGCTCTAGTCTCTTCAGACCTGTAGGTTTAAATCCCACTGCTGCCAGTAGTAAGAGTTCCTTAAATCCTTTTTATCTTATTCTTATACATACACTAACATACAAAATTAGCATATGCTTTAATCCCACTGCTGCCAGTATTATGCGGTCTTGAAATGTTTTTGTACTTATTCTTATGATTTTGCTAACATGCAAATTAACATGTGATTTAATCTTTTGTATTTGTATAATTTTGCAGTTTTCAGTTAAGATAAGGAATCTTAAAAATCATGCTGCTAAAGGTAGCATGGCCGAGCGGTCTAAGGCGCTGAATTAAGGCTCCAGTCTCTTCAGAGGCGTGGGTTCAAATCCCACTGCTGCCAGTAGGTCTTCAGAACCTTTTGATCTAATTCTTATGATTTTGTATTTGCATGAGTGTGTGGATTTCTGTTTAGGAAAAGACAGTTGATAGAATCATTGGTTTTTCCTATTGTTTAGAGACTTAACCATTTTACAACAGACCTGTAGGTTCAAATCCCACTACTGCCAGTAGAAAGAGTTCCTTAAAACCTTTTTATCTTATTCTTATAACTATGCTAACATACAAAATTAGCAGATGCTTTAATCCCACTGCTGCCAGTATTATGAGGTCTTGAAATGTTTTTGTACTTATTCTTATGATTTTGCTGACATGCAAATTAGCATGTGATCTAATCTTCTTTTGTATTTGTATGATTTTTCGGTTTTCAGTTAAGATAAAGACCATTGATAGAATCATTGGTTTTTCCTAATGTTTAGAGACATGCCCTTTTTCCAACATGCACTAATTTTAAATGTTGTCAAATGTACTTCACTTACTCTAAGGAAGCCTACTTAATCATGCTGAGTATGACTCAGCAGTATGAGTTCTTGAAAATCTTTTGATCTTATTCTTATAATTATGATAACAGACAAAATTTGCATGTGCTTTCATCCCACTGCTGCCAGTATGATATGTGCTTGAAAATTGTTTTGAACTTACTCTTATGATTTTACTAACATACAAACTTACATGTGTTTTAATCTTCTTTTGTATTTGCTTAAGTGTTTTTATTCTGGTTAAGATAAAAACAGTTGATAGAATTATTGTTTTTTTCCTAATATTTAGAGACATGTCTGTCATGATATGTACTTTTGCCCTGTCCTGTATTTGAATAATATGCCATTTGATGTATGTAACTGTTCTCTGGTTTCTATTAGCTGTAATTTATGTATTTTCTTGTGCTGGGAGTTCCCCTGTAACAATATGTCTCCTTCCCCCAATACTTGCAGCCCTAAGCTATAATGTAATTAAGGTTTGTCAACACCACTAGTGAAGAATAGCCATTCTTTCTCACAGCAGGTGGCTAGTCATATGTACATACTAGATAGACTTAGAGGAGCCGACCAGTCTAGAATCTTCAGGTGGACCCAACCATTGAATAGAAGGTGTGACCCCTACCCCCCTTCAAGTGCGGATTCCAGGAGCTCAGACAATCCATTCTTATTTTTGAGATCAGATGTGAGTTGATCCTTAAAGGGGAAGGAGTGGGGATTCTTAGCTGAGGCAAGACCCCACGTCCATCTGTGACTGCGGAAGCGAACTGGATGAGACTTGAGCTGAGGACATATCTCGTCGTTCGTGAGATTGTTTTGGGATCCCTTGGACTCATGTGGACTATTGCTTTGTTAGCTGGCACAAGGATTATCGGGAGGAGCCCCCGAATCTGTTCTGTTGGACTCGTGGAAGGACTATTGTTTCGTTTATTGGGTGCGGGATTACTGGAAAGCACCTCCAGATCTGTGTATTTACTTGGGCTTATTGTGGACTTCTGGTGGACTTGAAGGACATTATGGATATTTGATGTTGTATGCTCCCTGCTTTAATAAATCTCATTGGATCATCCCTCGGCCTGTTGTCCCTTCCTGCTCTGCTGTACACCCCGTCACAAATTGGTTGGCAGCAGTGGGATCAGAGCAGAAGGAATGGAGGACAAAGGCCCATCAACATTGGGACTTTTTAAAGGACTCTCCAAGGAGCAGCTAATTGAGGCTTTGGAAGGAGTTCGCCTGCAAGATGACACTGAGGAATGATCCTCACAGCAAATGGAGGAAAGACTGCAGCCGGAGGTAAATACCCAAAAAAGTCAGTGGGTTGTGTGGTACGAGGAGGAGTTGGCATTTCTGGGAGAAGAGGCCACCATAGACGATAAGAGGAAGGCCATTCACAGAGCTCAGGAGATGGCATTGCTGGAGCAGATCGCTTTGGAAGCAGCTAGAAGCTCCAGACAGACTGTAACCTCAGCACCCACCATGAGGGAACTCCCCAGAGTGTCCCACAAAGACTTTAAGCCCTTTAATGAGGCTGCAGGCGACATTGAGGGCTTATTCCAGGACTTTGAGCATCAGTGTTGATTAATGGAAGTCCCGGAAAGGGAGCGAGTTCGACATCTTGTGGGGTTCTTAGAGGGTGGAGCTTCTGAAGCCTATAGAGCTATGGACCCTCGGGGGAACTGTGAGTATGCGGCGATTAAACAGACTATTCTAGAACATTATGCTATGTTAAACCTTGTTATCTTATTCTTATAATTATGCTGACATACAAAATTAGCATATGCTTTAATCCCACTGCTGCCAGTATTATGCGGTCTTGAAATGTTTTTGTACTTATTCTTATGATTTTGCTAACATGCAAATTACCATGTGATTTAATCTTTTCTATTTGTATAATTTTGCGGTTTTCAGTTAAGATAAGGAATCGTAAAAATCGTGCTGTTAAAGGTAGCATGGCCGAGTGGTCTAAGGCGCTGGACTTAGGCTCCAGTCTCTTTGGAGGCGTGGGTTCAAATCCCACTGCTGCCAGTGTATTTCTACTTTGAAACTTTTTAGCTTATATTTATGATTTTGCTAATAGAAAAATTAGCATGTGTTTTATTATTTTGTATTTGTATGAGTCCATGCTTTGCTGTTTTGCAAAAGACAGTAGATAGAATCATTGCTTTTTCCTTTTTGCTTAGAGACCTATCCATTTTCCACCTTGAAGAAGTTACACTGTAGGAAAATTCACTAAACTTACTCTAAGGAAGCTTTTTTTATGTAGTATATTAGGGTAGCATGGCTGAGCGGTCTAAGGCGCTGGATTAAGGCTCCAGTCTCTTCAGAGGCGTGGGTTCAAATCCCACTGCTGCCAGTAGGTCTTCAGAACATTTTGATCTAATTCAAATGATTTTGTATTTGCATGAGTGTGTGGATTTCTGTTTAGGAAAAGACAGTTGATAGAATCATTGGTTTTTCCTATTGTTTAGAGACTTAACCATTTTACAACAGACCTGTAGGTTCAAATCCCACTGCTGCCAGTAGTAAGAGTTCCTTAAAACCTTTTTATCTTATTCTTATAACTATGCTAACATACAAAATTAGCATATGCTTTAATCCCACTGCTGCCAGTATTATGAGGTCTTGAAATGTTTTTGTACTTATTCTTATGATTTTGCTAACATGCAAATTAGCATGTGATCTAATCTTCTTTTGTATTTGTATGATTTTTCGGTTAAGATAAAGACCGTTCATAGAATCATTGGTTTTTCCTAATGTTTAGAGACATGCCCTTTTTCCAACATGCACTAATTTTAAATGTTGTCAAATGTACTTCACTTACTCTAAGGAAGCCTACTTAATCATGCTGAGTATGACTCAGCAGTATGAGTTCTTGAAAATCTTTTGATCTTATTCTCATAATTATGAAAACAGACAAAATTTGCATGTGCTTTCATCCCACTGCTGCCAGTATGATATGTGCTTGAAAATTGTTTTGAACTTACTCTTATGATTTTACTAACATACAAACTTACATGTGTTTTAATCTTCTTTTGCATTTGCTTAAGTGTTTTCTTTCTGGTTAAGATAAAAACAGTTGATAGAATTATTGTTTTTTTCCTAATATTTAGAGACATGTCTGTCATGATATGTACTTTTGCCCTGTCCTGTATTTGAATAATATGCCATTTGATGTATGTAACTGTTCTCTGGTTTCTATTAGCTGTAATTTATGTATTTTCTTGTGCTGGGAGTTCACCTGTAACAATATGTCTCCTTCCCCCAATACTTGCAGCCCTAAGCTATAATGTAATTAAGGTTTGTCAACACCACTAGTGAAGAATAGCCATTCTTTCTCACAGCAGGTGGCTAGTCATATGTACATACTAGATAGACTAAGAGGAGCCGAACAGTCTAGAATCTTCAGGTGGACCCAACCATTGAATAGAAGGTGTGACCCCTACCCCCCTTCATGGGCGGATCCCAGGAGCTCAGATAATCCATTCTTATTTTTGAGATCAGATGTGAGTTGATCCTTAAAGGGGAAGGAGTGGGGATTCTTAGCTGAGGCAAGACCCCACGTCCATCTGTGACTGCGGAAGCGTACGGGATGAGACTTGAGCTGAGGACATATCTCATCGTTCGTGAGATTGTTTTGGGATCCCTTGGACTCATGTGGACTATTGCTTTGTTAGCTGGCACAAGGATTATCTGGAGGTGCCCCCGAATCTGTTCTGTTGGACTCGTGGAAGGACTATTGTTTCATTTATCGGGTGCGGGATTACTGGAAAGCACCTCCAGATCTGTTTATTTACTTGGGCTTATTGTGGACTTCTGGTGGACTTGAAGGACATTATGGATATTTGATGTTGTATGCTCCCTGCTTTAATAAATCTCATTGGATCATCCCTCGGCCTGTTGTCCCTTCCTGCTCTGCTGTACACCCCGTCACAAACTGGTTGGCAGCAGTGGGATCAGAGCAGAAGGAATGGAGGACAAAGGCCCATCAACATTGGGAACCAGCACCGCAGAGTACAAGAGCTGGACTGCGATGAACCTACAAACAAAGGCCCATGAAGTAGGAGTCCGTTTTAAAGGACTCTCCAAGGAGCAGCTAATTGAGGCTTTGGAAGGAGTTCGCCTGCAAGATGACACTGAGGAAGGATCCTCACAGCAAATGGAGGAAAGACTGCAGCCGGAGGTAAATACCCAAAAAAGTCAGTGGGTTGTGTGGTACGAGGAGGAGTTGGCATTTCTGGGAGAAGAGGCCACCATAGACGATAAGAGGAAGGCCATTCACAGAGCTCAGGAGATGGCATTGCTGGAGCAGATCGCTTTGGAAGCAGCTAGAAGCTCCAGACAGACTGTAACCTCAGCACCCACCATGAGGGAACTCCCCAGAGTGTCCCACAAAGACTTTAAGCCCTTTAATGAGGCTGCAGGCGACATTGAGGGCTTCTTCCAGGACTTTGAGCATCAGTGTTGATTAATGGAAGTCCCGGAAAGGGAGCGAGTTCGACATCTTGTGGGGTTCTTAGAGGGTGGAGCTGCTGAAGCCTATAGAGCTATGGACCCTCGGGGGAACTGTGAGTATGCGGCGATTAAACAGACTATTCTAGAACATTATGCTATGTTAAACCTTGTTATCTTATTCTTATAATTATGCTGACATACAAAATTAGCATATGCTTTAATCCCACTGCTGCCAGTATTATGCGGTCTTGAAATGTTTTTGTACTTATTCTTATGATTTTGCTAACATGCAAATTAACATGTGATTTAATCTTTTGTATTTGTATAATTTTGCGGTTTTCAGTTAAGATAAGGAATCGTAAAAATCATGCTGTTAAAGGTAGCATGGCCGAGTGGTCTAAGGCGCTGGACTTAGGCTCCAGTCTCTTTGGAGGCGTGGGTTAAAATCCCACTGCTGCCAGTGTATTTCTACTTTGAAACTTTTTAGCTTATATTTATGATTTTGCTAATAGAAAAATTAGCATGTGTTTTATTATTTTGTATTTGTATGAGTCCATGCTTTGCTGTTTTGCAAAAGACAGTAGATAGAATCATTGCTTTTTCCTTTTTGCTTAGAGACCTATCCATTTTCCACCTTGAAGAAGTTAAACTGTAGGAAAATTCACTAAACTTACTCTAAGGAAGCTTTTTTTATGTAGTATATTAGGGTAGCATGGCCGAGCGGTCTAAGGCGCTGGATTAAGGCTCCAGTCTCTTCAGAGGCGTGGGCTCAAATCCCACTGCTGCCAGTAGGTCTTCAGAACATTTTGATCTAATTCAAATGATTTTGTATTTGCATGAGTGTGTGGGTTTCTGTTTAGGAAAAGACAGTTGATAGAATCATTGTTTTTTCCTATTGTTTAGAGACTTAACCATTTTACAACAGACCTGTAGGTTTAAATCCCACTGCTGCCAGTAGTAAGAGTTCCTTAAAACCTTTTTATCTTATTCTTATACATACGCTAATATACAAAATTAGCATATGCTTTAATCCCACTGCTGCCAGTATTATGCGGTCTTGAAATGTTTTTGTACTTATTCTTATGATTATTCTTATGATTTTGCTAACATGCAAATTAACATTATTATTATTATTATTATTATTATTTATTATTATAGCGCCATTTATTCCATGGCGCTTTACATGTGAGGAGGGGTATACATAATAAAACAAGTACAATAATCTTGAAAAATACAAGTCACAACTGGTACAGGAGGAGAGAGGACCCTGCCCGCGAGGGCTCACAATCTACAAGGGATGGGTGAGGATACAGTAGGTGAGGGTAGAGCTGGCCGTGTAGCGGTTTGGTCAATCGGTGGTTACTGCAGGTTGTAGGCTTGTCGGAAGAGGTGGGTCTTCAGGTTCTTTTTGAAGGTTTCGATGGTAGGCGAGAGTCTGATATGTTGTGGTAGAGCATTCCAGAGTAGGGGGGATGCACGAGAGAAATCTTGTATGCGATTGTGGGAAGAGGAGATAATAGGGGAGTAGAGAAGGAGATCTTGTGAGGATCGGAGGTTGCGTGCAGGAAAGTACCGGGAGACGAGGTCACAGATGTATGGAGGAGACAGGTTGTGGATGGCTTTATATGTCATGGTTAGGCTTTTGTACTGGAGTCTCTGGGTGATGGGGAGCCAGTGCAGGGATTGACAGAGGGGAGAGGCCGGGGAATAGCGGGGGGACAGGTGGATTAGTCGGGCAGCAGAGTTTAGAATAGATTGGAGGGGTGCAAGAGTGTTAGAGGGGAGGCCACAGAGCAGGAGGTTACAGTAGTCAAGGCGGGAGATGATGAGGGCATGGACTAGGGTTTTTGCAGATTCTTGGTTTAGGAATGTGCGGATCCGTGAAATATTTTTGAGTTGGAGGCGGCAGGAAGTGGAAAGGGTTTGGATATGTGGTTTAAAGGAGAGATCAGTGTCAAGGATTACCCCAAGACAGCGGGCTTGTGGGACTGGGGAGAGTGGGCAGCCGTTTACTGTAATGGATAGGTTCGTTGGGGAGATCGCGTGAGATGGGGGAAAGATGATGAATTCTGTTTTGTCCATGTTAAGTTTTAGAAATCTAGTGGAGAAGAAGGATGAAATAGCAGACAGACATTGAGGGATTCTGGTTAGTAGGGAGGTGATATCTGGTCCAGAGATGTAGATCTGTGTGTCGTCAGCATAGAGATGATACTGAAAGCCGTGAGATTCTATGAGCTGTCCCAGGCCAAAGGTGTAGATGGAGAAGAGCCGGGGTCCTAGAACTGAACCTTGCGGGACTCCGACAGATAGGGGGCGAGGTGAGGAGGTGGTATGTGAGTGGGAGACGCTGAATGTACGGTCAGTTAGGTATGATGAGATCCAGGATAGGGCCAATTCTGTGATGCCAAGGGATGAGAGGGTCTGCAGCAGCAGGGAATGGTCCACTGTGTCAAAGGCAGAGGACAGGTCCAGGAGGAGGAGGACAGAGTAGTGTCGCTTGCTCTTGGCGGTTAATAGGTCATTGGTGACCTTAGTTAGGGCAGTTTCAGTGGAGTGGTGTGACCGGAAGCCTGATTGAAAGCGGTCGAAGAAGGAGCAGGAAGATAGATGGGAGGACAGTTCAATATGGACATGTTGTTCCAGTAGTTTTGAGGCAAAGGGGAGAAGTGATATAGGGCGATAGCTAGATACAGAGGATGGGTCAAGAGAGGGCTTTTTGAGGATAGGTGTGATTGTGGCATGTTTAAAGCTTGAGGGGAAAATGCCAGTTGTTAGTGATAGGTTAAAGAGATGGGTTAGGGTTGGGATGAAGACTGTGGTGAGGTTTGGGATGAAGTGGGATGGGAGTGGGTCAAGTGCACAGGTGGTGAGATGCGATCTTGAGAGTAGAGTGGAGAGTCCGTCTTCTGTAATGGTGGAGAAGTTGGTTTTGGAGGTGGAGGGCTGGGTAGTTGGGAGGAAGGGTTCTGGGGGTTGTTTACTAAAACTGTCTCTGATGTTCTCAATTTTCTGCTTGAAAAATGAGGCAAAGTCTTCAGCTGAGATGAGTGGGGAGGGAGGAGGTGCTGGGGGACGGAGGAGAGAGTTGAAGGTGTTGAATAACTGTTTGGGGTTGTGAGACAGGGAGGATATGAGAGATGAGAAGTAGGTTTGTTTTGCTGTGGCGAGCATGGTTTTGAAAGCAGTGAGGGACTGTTTGAATGCGATGAAGTGCTCGATGGAGTGGGATCTTTTCCATCTGCGCTCAGCAGCTCTGGAAGCTCGCCTCAGTTCTTTTGTCATGCTGGTGTGCCAGGGTTGTCTGTTGATTTTGCGAGCTTTGGTATGTGTGAGAGGGGCAAGAGATTCCAAAGCTGCAGCTATTGTGGTGTTATATAGAGTGGCAGCATCATCCGCATTGTGTAGGGAGCTTATGTCTGTGAGAGGGAGGAGGGATTCAGAGAGTGAGTGAAGATCAAGGTGTTTAAGATTTCTGCGAGGGTGTGAGAGTTTGTGGGGTGGGGGTTGTAGACAAGGAGTGGAAAGGGAAGAGAATGTAAGTAGGTTGTGGTCAGAAAGAGGAAGAGGTGAGTTTGAGAGGTTAGATAGGGAGCAGAGGCGGGTGAGAATGAGGTCCAGTGTGTGACCATCTTTGTGGGTGGCTGTAGAAGACCATTGAGTGAGGCCAAAGGAGGAAGTGAGAGATAGAAGTTTAGTGGCAGCTGAGAGGGAAGTGTCAATGGGGATGTTGAAGTCGCCCATGATGATAGTGGGGATGTCAGCGGCGAGGAAGTGGAGTAGCCAGGTGGTGAAGTGGTCGAAGAAGGTGGTGGCTGGCCCTGGGTGACGGTAGATGACAGCCAGTTGGAGGTTGGAGGGGGAGTAGATGCGCACAGAGTGCACCTCAAAGGAAGGGAGGATAACAGAGGGTGGCAGTGGGATTGGGGTGAAGGAGCAGTTATCTGACAGGAGAAAACCAACTCCTCCGCCATGCTTGCTGCTGGGGCGGGGTGTGTGAGAAAGGTGGAAGCCACCGTAAGAGAGTGCCGCAGGGGAGGCTGTGTCAGAAGGGGTGAGCCAGGTTTCAGTGATGCCGAGGAAGGAGAGTTTGTTATTGATAAAGAGGTCATGGATAAATGGAAGTTTATTGCAGACAGAGCGTGCGTTCCATAGTGCTCCAGATAGGGAAATTGGGGGAGTGGGGGCAGGATGAATGGGTATGAGGTTACTGTGGTTGCGAGGACGTGTAGAGGATCGTGGCAGGGGATTAGAAATGAGTGTGGGGATGTGATGAGGAGGGCCAGGATTTGGGGATATGTCGCCAGCAATGAGGAGCAGCAGACAGAGCGTTAGAAGGTGTGAGCTGGATAGGTCATGATGTGGCCGTGTGTGCCTGGCGAGAAAGGATTGTATGTGGAGGAATAGTTCTGTGGAGGAGGTGAGATGACTGGGGAGGATGGAGGGAGAAATGACTAGTTCTTTACTGGGTGGAGGGACTACAGGAGATAGGAAGAAATAGAGTAGTATGGGGGTGAATGTGAAAAGAAACCGAAACATTATAGTGGTTTTCTATTCCTTTACCTTCCAGTCGAATTCTAGTCTAATTCATAGCAATTAAAAAACTGCAATTTAAAAATGCAATTTCTAAGATGGTCAGACACGTCTGGTCAGACTCATGGCTATGAATTTATGGGCACCTAAGGGCTCACAGCTGAGAGGGAGGATGTGGGCGTGTGTGTCTAGAGCACATGTTCACAGTTAAGCCAGGTCATAAAGAGGGGGTGGGGTAGATGGCCACTCAGGTATGCAAGCAAGAAGCAAGGGAAGTGAAATACGAATGGATAGAAAACAATGGGTAAGCAAAGCATACCAGGTGGGAATTATATGCAGTTCACATAAACACACATTGCAGGAAAGGCAGAGTAGATGGACAGCAGCATACCAGGTGGGAATTATATGCAGTTCACATAAACACACATTGCAGGAAAGGCAGAGTAGATGGACAGCAGCATACCAGGTGGGAATTATATGCAGTTCACATAAACACACATTGCAGGAAAGGCAGAGTAGATGGACAGCAGCATACCAGGTGGGAATTATATGCAGTTCACATAAACACACATTGCAGGAAAGGCAGAGTAGATGGACAGCAGCATACCAGGTGGGAATTATATGCAGTTCACATAAACACACATTGCAGGAAAGGCAGAGTAGATGGACAGCAGCATACCAGGTGGGAATTATATGCAGTTCACATAAACACACATTGCAGGAAAGGCAGAGTAGATGGACAGCAGCATACCTGTGGGTAGACAAAACAGCTTGATTAGAGGATACAGGTGGTGATGAGGATGATGAAAGTACAGCAGTGATGAATTCTCAAATGCCCCATGGAATTCTAGTCTAATTCATAGCAATTAAAAAACTGCAATTTAAAAATGCAATTTCTAAGATGGTCAGACACGTCTGGTCAGACTCATGGCTATGAATTTATGTGCTTTACATGTGATTTAATCTTTTGTATTTGTATAATTTTGTGGTTTTCAGTTAAGATAAGGAATCTTAAAAATCATGCTGCTAAAGGTAGCATGGCCGAGCGGTCTAAGGCGCTGAATTAAGGCTCCAGTCTCTTCAAAGGCGTGGGTTCAAATCCCACTGCTGCCAGTAGGTCTTCAGAACCTTTTGATCTAATTCTTTTATTTTGTATTTGCATGAGTGTGTGGATTTCTGTTTAGGAAAAGACAGTTGATAGAATCATTGGTTTTTCCTATTGTTTAGAGACTTAACCATTTTACAACAGACCTGTAGGTTCAAATCCCACTGCTGCCAGTAGTAAGAGTTCCTTAAAACCTTTTTATCTTATTCTTATAACTCTGCTAACATACAAAATTAGCAGATGCTTTAATCCCACTGCTGCCAGTATTATGAGGTCTTGAAATGTTTTTGTACTTATTCTTATGATTTTGCTGACATGCAAATTAGCATGTGATTTAATCTTCTTTTGTATTTGTATGATTTTTCGGTTTTCAGTTAAGATAAAGACCATTGATAGAATCATTGGTTTTTCCTAATGTTTAGAGACATGCCCTTTTTCCAACATGCACTAATTTTAAATGTTGTCAAATGTACTTCACTTACTCTAAGGAAGCCTACTTAATCATGCTGAGTATGACTCAGCAGTGTGAGTTCTTGAAAATCTTTTGATCTTATTCTTATAATTATGATAACAGACAAAATTTGCATGTGCTTTCATCCCACTGTTGCCAGTATGATATGTGCTTGAAAATTGTTTTGAACTTACTCTTATGATTTTACTAACATACAAACTTACATGTGTTTTAATCTTCTTTTGTATTTGCTTAAGTGTTTTCTTTCTGGTTAAGATAAAAACAGTTGATAGAATTATTGTTTTTTTCCTAATATTTAGAGACATGTCTGTCATGATATGTACTTTTTCCCTGTCCTGTATTTGAATAATATGCAATTTGATGTATGTAACTGTTCTCTGGTTTCTATTAGCTGTAATTTATGTATTTTCTTGTGCTGGGAGTTCCCCTGTAACAATATGTCTCCTTCCCCCAATACTTGCAGCCCTAAGCTATAATGTAATTAAGGTTTGTCAACACCACTAGTGAAGAATAGCCATTCTTTCTCACAGCAGGTGGCTAGTCATATGTACATACTAGATAGACTTAGAGGAGCCGACCAGTCTAGAATCTTCAGGTGGACCCAACCATTGAATAGAAGGTGTGACCCCTACCCCCCTTCAAGGGCGGATTCCAGGAGCTCAGACAATCCATTCCTATTTTTGAGATCAGATGTGAGTTGATCCTTAAAGGGGAAGGAGTGGGGATTCTTAGCTGAGGCAAGACCCCACGTCCATCTGTGACTGCGGAAGCGAACGGGATGAGACTTGAGCTGAGGACATATCTCGTCGTTCGTGAGATTGTTTTGGGATCCCTTGGACTCATGTGGACTATTGCTTTGTTAGCTGGCACAAGGATTATCGGGAGGTGCCCCCGAATCTGTTCTGTTGGACTCGTGGAAGGACTATTGTTTCGTTTATCGGGTGCGGGATTACTGGAAAGCACCTCCAGATCTGTGTATTTACTTGGGCTTATTGTGGACTTCTGGTGGACTTGAAGGACATTATGGATATTTGATGTTGTATGCTCCCTGCTTTAATAAATCTCATTGGATCATCCCTCGGCCTGTTGTCCCTTCCTGCTCTGCTGTACACCCCGTCACAAACTGGTTGGCAGCAGTGGGATCAGAGCAGAAGGAATGGAGGACAAAGGCCCATCAACATTGGGAACCAGCACCGCAGAGTACAAGAGCTGGACTGCGATGAACCTACAAACAAAGGCCCATGAAGTAGGAGTCCGTTTTAAAGGACTCTCCAAGGAGCAGCTAATTGAAGCTTTGGAAGGAGTTCGCCTGCAAGATGAGACTGAGGAAGGATCCTCACAGCAAATGGAGGAAAGACTGCAGCCGGAGGTAAATACCAAAAAAAAAAGTCAGTGGGTTGTGTGGTACGAGGAGGAGTTGGCATTTCTGGGAGAAGAGGCCACCATAGACGATAAGAGGAAGGCCATTCACAGAGCTCAGGAGATGGCATTGCTGGAGCAGATCGCTTTGGAAGCAGCTAGAAGCTCCAGACAGACTGTAACCTCAGCACCCACCATGAGGGAACTCCCCAGAGTGTCCTGTCATGATCCCAATGGCAGGGGATCACTAAAGGACAAGCACAGATACAAACAAGCTCTAGGGCGATGGAACCTGAGCTGACCGCGACCCTGAACCTAACACACAAATAAAAGTAGCCGGGGAACGTGCCTACGATGATCCTAGACGTCTCGCTCCAGCCGAAGATCTAACTTCCCCTATTAGAAGAAACACAGACCTCTCTTGCCTCCAGAGAAATACCCCACAGAAATAGCAGCCCCCCACATATAATGACGGTGAAATGAGAGGAAAGCACATACGCAGTATGAAAACAGTTTCAGCAAAATGAGGCCCGCTAAAGCTAGATAGCAGAGGATACAAAAGTGAACTGCGCGGTCAGCGAAAAACCCTTTTAAAAACCATCCTGAAATTACTTGAACTCATGTGCCAACTCATGGTACATGAGGAGCAATTTCAGCCCACTAGAGCAACCAGCAGCAATAATCACATATCTGCAGGCTGGACTAAAAAAACAAATAAAGCAAAACACCAAAACAGGAAAATCCAAACTTAGCTTGACCAGAAGGTTCTAGGAGCAGGGAGCAGAGGTAACAAGACACACTGGATACATTGATAACCGGCGAGGAAATGCCAGCAAAGCCAGGTTAAATAGGAAACTCCCATATCCTGATGGAACAGGTGGAACCCAGAGACCCAGGAAAGACAAGTCACCCAGTACCATCAGTAACCACCAGAGGGAGCCCAAAAACAGAACTCACAACAGTACCCCCCCCTTGAGGAGGGGTCACCGAACCCTCACGAGAACCATCAGGGCGACCAGGATGAGCCCTATGAAAAGCGCGAACCAAATCATCAGCCTGAACATCCGAGGCAACCACCCAAGAATTATCCTCCTGACCATAACCCTTCCACTTGACCAAATACTGGAGTTTCCATCTGGAAACACGAGAATCCAAGATCTTCTCCACAACATACTCCAATTCTCCCTCCACCAGCACTGGAGCAGGAGGCTCAAGCGAAGGAATAACAGGTACCTCATACTTCCGCAACAACGACCGATGGAACACATTATGAATAGCAAACGATGCCGGGAGATCCAAACGAAACGACACAGGGTTAAGAATTTCCAAGATCCTATAGGGACCGATGAACCGAGGCTTGAACTTAGGAGAAGAGACCTTCATAGGAACAAAACGAGAAGACAACCACACCAAGTCCCCAACAAGAAGTCGAGGACCCACGCGGCGACGGCGATTAGCAAACTGCTGAGCCTTCTCCTGGGACAACTTCAAATTGTCCACCACATGACTCCAAATCCGATGCAACCTATCCACCACCATGTCCACTCCAGGACAATCAGAAGGTTCCACCTGACCAGAGGAAAAACGAGGATGAAACCCCGAATTACAAAAGAAAGGAGAAACCAAGGTAGCAGAACTAGCCCGATTATTAAGGGCAAATTCGGCCAGCGGCAAAAAGGTAACCCAGTCATCCTGATCAGCAGAAACAAAACACCTTAAATAAGTTTCCAAGGTCTGATTAGTTCGTTCAGTCTGGCCATTCGTCTGAGGATGGAATGCAGACGAAAAGGACAAATCAATGCCCATCTTAGCACAGAACGTCCGCCAAAATCTAGACACAAACTGGGATCCCCTGTCAGAAACGATGTTCTCAGGAATCCCATGCAAACGAACCACATTCTGAAAAAACAGAGGGACCAACTCAGAGGAGGAAGGTAACTTAGGCAAGGGTACCAGATGAACCATTTTAGAAAAGCGATCACACACAACCCAGATGACGGACATTTTTTGAGAGACAGGGAGATCCGAAATAAAGTCCATGGAAATGTGCGTCCAAGGCCTCTTCGGGATAGGCAAAGGTGACAACAATCCACTGGCCCGAGAACAGCAAGGCTTAGCCCGAGCACAAACCTGCACTGCACAAAAGAACGCACATCCCTCGACAAGGAAGGCCACCAAAAAGACCTGGCCACCAAGTCTCTAGTACCAAATATTCCAGGATGACCTGCCAACGCAGAAGAATGGACCTCGGAGATGACTCTACTGGTCCAATTATCCGGAACAAACAGTCTCTCAGGCGGACAACGATCAGGTTTACCCGCCTGAAACTCCTGCAAAGCACGTCGCAAGTCTGGGGAGACAGCAGACAAAATCACCCCATCCCTAAGGATACCAGAGGGCTCAGAATTTCCAAGGGAGTCAGGCACAAAACTCCTAGAAAGAGCATCCGCCTTCACATTCTTTGAACCTGGCAGGTATGAAACCACAAAATTGAAACGAGAGAAAAACAGTGACCAACGCGCCTGTCTAGGATTCAGACGCCTGGCAGACTCAAGGTAAATCAAATTTTTGTGATCAGTCAAGACCACCACACGATGTCTAGCACCCTATAGCCAATGATGCCACTCCTCAAATGCCCACTTCATGGCCAAAAGTTCCTGATTACCAACATCATAATTCCGCTCAGCCGGCGAAAACTTTCTAGAAAAAAACGCGCATGGCTTCATCACTGAGCCATCGGAGCTTCTCTGTGACAAAACCGCCCCCGCTCCAATCTCGGAAGCATCAACCTCAACCTGAAAAGGGAGCGAAACATCTGGCTGACGCAACACAGGAGCAGAAGAAAACCGGCGCTTAAGTTCCTGAAAGGCCTCCACAGCCGCAGGAGACCAATTAGCAACATCAGCACCCTTCTTAGTCAAATCCGTCAAAGGCTTAACAACACTAGAAAAATTAGTTATAAAACGACGATAGAAATTAGCAAAGCCCAAGAATTTCTGTAGACTCTTAAGAGATGTAGGCTGCGTCCAGTCACAAATAGCCTGAACCTTGACGGGATCCATCTCAATAGTAGAAGGGGAAAAAATATACCCCAAGAAAGAAATCTTCTGGACTCCAAAGAGACACTTTGAGCCTTTTACAAACAAGGAATTGGCCCGCAGGACCGGAAACACCTTCCTGACCTGCTGAACATGAGACTCCCAGTCATCAGAAAAAACCAAAATATCATCCAAATACACAATCATAAATTTATCCAGATATTCACGGAAAATATCGTGCATAAAGGACTGGAAGACTGAAGGAGCATTAGAAAGTCCGAAAGGCATTACCAAATACTCAAAATGGCCCTCAGGCGTATTAAATGCGGTTTTCCACTCATCACCTTGCTTTATTCGTATAAGATTATACGCACCCCGAAGATCAATCTTAGTGAACCATTTAGCCCCCTTAATGCGAGCAAACAAATCAGTCAACAATGGCAAAGGATACTGATATTTTACGGTAATCTTATTCAAAAGACGATAATCTATACAAGGCCTCAAGGAACCATCTTTTTTGGCCACGAAAAAAAAACCTGCTCCCAAAGGGGACAAAGATGGACGGATATGTCCCTTTTCCAAGGACTCCTTAACATAATCCCGCATAGCAGTATGCTCTGGCACTGACAGATTGAACAAACGACCTTTAGGAAATTTACTGCCTGGAATTAAATTTATAGCACAATCGCAATCCCTGTGAGGAGGAAGCGAACTGAGCTTAGGCTCCTCAAAAACATCCCGATAGTCAGACAAAAACACAGGAATCTCAGAAGGAGTAGATGAAGCGATAGAAATCGGAGGTGCATCATCATGAACCCCCTGACAACCCCAGCTTAACACAGACATCGATTTCCAGTCAAGGACTGGATTATGAGTTTGTAACCATGGCAGACCAAGCACTAGGACATCATGCAAATTATACAGTACCAGGAAGCGAATCACCTCCTGATGAACAGGAGTCATACGCATGGTCACTTGTGTCCAGTACTGAGGTTTATTCATAGCCAAAGGTGTAGAGTCAATTCCCTTCAAAGGAATAGGGACTTCCAGAGGCTCCAGACTAAACCCACAGCGATTGGCAAATGACCAATCCATAAGACTCAGGGCAGCGCCTGAATCCACATAGGCATCGACGGAAATGGATGATAATGAACAAATCAGAGTCACAGACAGAATGAACTTAGACTGTAAAGTACTAATGGCAACAGACTTATCAACCTTTTTTGTGCGTTTAGAGCATGCTGATATAACATGAGCTGAATCACCACAATAAAAGCACAACCTTTTTTTCCGCCTATAATTTTGCCGTTCACTTCTGGACTGAATTTTATCACATTGCATTATCTCAGGTGACGGTTCAGATGACACCGCCAAATGGTGCACAGGTTTGCGCTCCCGTAAACGCCGATCAATCTGAATAGCCATAGTCATAGACTCATTCAGACCAGTAGGCGCAGGGAACCCCACCATAACATCTTTAATGGCCTCAGAAAGGCCATCTCTGAACCTTGCAGCCAGGGCGCACTCATTCCACTGAGTAAGCACCGACCACTTCCGAAATTTTTGACAATAAATTTCTGCTTCATCTTGCCCCTGAGAGAGGGCCAACAAAGCTTTTTCAGCCTGAATCTCTTGGTTAGGTTCCTCATAGAGCAAACCCAATGCCAGACAAAAAAAACGCATCCGCATTAAGCAACGCAGGGTCCCCTGGTGCCAATGCAAATGCCCAATCCTGAGGGTCACCCCGCAGGAAAGATATAATAATCTTGACTTGCTGAGCAGGGTCTCCAGAGGAGCGAGATTTCAAAGAAAGAAACAACTTGCAATTGTTCCTAAAATTCAGAAAACGAGATCTATCTCCAGAAAAAAACTCTGGGACAGGAATTCTAGGTTCAGACATAGGAGCATGTACAACAAAATCCTGTATATTTTGAACCTTAGCGGCAAGATTATTCAGGCTGGAAGCCAAACTCTGGACGTCCATGATAAACAGCTGGGATCAGAGCCATTCAAAGATTAAGAGGAGGAGGAAGTAGCCACGCTGCAATAAGGCTAGGCAGCAAACTCTGTGGGAAAGAGAAAAAAAAAAAAAAAAAACTTCCTCAGACTACTTATCCTCCTACTTCAGCCAATACAATTAACACTTTGTGGGCCGGTTATACTGTCATGATCCCAATGGCAGGGGATCACTAAAGGACAAGCACAGATACAAACAAGCTCTAGGGCGATGGAACCTGAGCTGACCACGACCCTGAACCTAACACACAAATAAAAGTAGCCGGGGAACGTGCCTACGATGATCCTAGACGTCTCGCTCCAGCCGAAGATCTAACTTCCCCTATTAGAAGAAACACAGACCTCTCTTACCTCCAGAGAAATACCCCACAGAAATAGCAGCCCCCCACATATAATGACGGTAAAATGAGAGGAAAGCACATACGCAGTATGAAAACAGTTTCAGCAAAATGAGGCCCGCTAAAGCTAGATAGCAGAGGATACAAAAGTGAACTGCGCGGTCAGCGAAAAACCCTTCAAAAAACCATCCTGAAATTACTTGAACTCATGTGCCAACTCATGGTACATGAGGAGCAATTTCAGCCCACTAGAGCAACCAGCAGCAATAATCACATATCTGCAGGCTGGACTAAAAAACCAAATAAAGCAAAACACCAAAACAGGAAAATCCAAACTTAGCTTGACCAGAAGGTTCTAGGAGCAGGGAACAGAGGTAACAAGAAGGAAGGATATAATGGAACTAGAGAGAGTACAAAGGAGGGCAACAAAATTAATAAAGGGGATGGGAGAACTACAATACCCAGATAGATTAGCGAAATTAGGATTATTTAGTCTAGAAAAAAGACGACTGAGGGGCGATCTAATAACCATGTATAAGTATATAAGGGGACAATACAAATATCTCGCTGAGGATCTGTTTATACCAAGGAAGGTGACGGGCACAAGGGGGCATTCTTTGCATCTGGAGGAGAGAAGGTTTTTCCACCAACATAGAAGAGGATTCTTTACTGTTAGGGCAGTGAGAATCTGGAATTGCTTGCCTGAGGAGGTGGTGATGGCGAACTCAGTCGAGGGGTTCAAGAGAGGCCTGGATGTCTTCCTGGAGCAGAACAATATTGTATCATACAATTATTAGGTTCTGTAGAAGGACGTAGATCTGGGTATTTATTATGATGGAATATAGGCTGAACTGGATGGACAAATGTCTTTTTTCGGCCTTACTAACTATGTTACTAAGACACACTGGATACATTGATAACCGGCGAGGAAATGCCAGCAAAGCCAGGTTAAATAGGAAACTCCCATATCCTGATGGAACAGGTGGAACCCAGAGACCCAGGAAAGACAAGTCACCCAGTACCATCAGTAACCACCAGAGGAAGCCCAAAAACAGAACTCACAACAGTGTCCCACAAAGACTTTAAGCCCTTTAATGAGGCTGCAGGCGACATTGAGGGCTTCTTCCAGGACTTTGAGCATCAGTGTTGATTAATGGAAGTCCCGGAAAGGGAGCGAGTTCGACATCTTGTGGGGTTCTTAGAGGGTGGAGCTGCTGAAGCCTATAGAGCTATGGACCCTCGGGGGAACTGTGAGTATGCGGCGATTAAACAGACTATTCTAGAACATTATGCTATGTTAAATCTGATTCTTATAATTATGCTAACACACAAAATTAGCATATGCTTTAATCCCACTGCTGCCAGTATTATGCAATCTTGAAATGTTTTTGTACTTATTCTTATGATTTTGCTAACATGCAAATTAACATGTGATTTAATCTTTTGTATTTGTATAATTTTGTGGTTTTCAGTTAAGATAAGGAATCTTAAAAATCATGCTGCTAAAGGTAGCATGGCCGAGCAGTCTAAGGCGCTGGATTAAGGCTCCAGTCTCTTCAGAGGCGTGGGTTCAAATCCCACTGCTGCCAGTAGGTCTTCAGAAC
Source organism: Ranitomeya imitator (assembly GCF_032444005.1). Taxonomy (NCBI): domain Eukaryota; kingdom Metazoa; phylum Chordata; class Amphibia; order Anura; family Dendrobatidae; genus Ranitomeya; species Ranitomeya imitator. Next base: position 89,908,504 of record NC_091285.1, read on the forward strand.
CTTTTGATCTAATTCTTATGATTTTGTATTTGCATGAGTGTGTGGATTTCTGTTTAGGAAAAGACAGTTGATAGAATCATTGGTTTTTCCTATTGTTTAGAGACTTAACCATTTTACAACAGACCTGTAGGTTGAAATCCCACTGCTGCCAGTAGTAAGAGTTCCTTAAAACCTTTTTATCTTATTCTTATAACTATGCTAACATACAAAATTAGCATATGCTTTAATCCCGCTGCTGCCAGTATTATGAGGTCTTGAAATGTTTTTGTACTTATTCTTATGATTTTGCTAACATGCAATCATAAGAGTAAGTTCAAAACAATTTTCAAGCACATATCATACTGGCAGCAGTGGGATGAAAGCACATGCAAATTTTGTCTGTTTTCATAATTATAAGAATAAGATCAAAAGATTTTCAAGAACTCATACTGCTGAGTCATACTCAGCATGATTAAGTAGGCTTCCTTAGAGTAAGTGAAGTACATTTGACAACATTTAAAATTAGTGCATGTTGGAAAAAGGGCATGTCTCTAAACATTAGGAAAAACCAATGATTCTATCAACGGTCTTTATCTTAACCGAAAACCGAAAAATCATACAAATACAAAAGAAGATTAGATCACATGCTAATTTGCATGTTAGCAAAATCATAAGAATAAGTACAAAAACATTTCAAGACCTCATAATACTGGCAGCAGTGGGATTAAAGCATATGCTAATTTTGTATGTTAGCATAGTTATAAGAATAAGATAAAAAGGTTTTAAGGAACTCTTACTACTGACAGCAGTGGGATTTGAACCTACAGGTCTGTTGTAAAATGGTTAAGTCTCTAAACAATAGGAAAAACCAATGATTCTATCAACTGTCTTTTCCTAAACAGAAATCCACACACTCATGCAAATACAAAATCATAAGAATTAGATCAAAAGGTTCTGAAGACCTACTGGCAGCAGTGGGATTTGAACCCACGCCTCTGAAGAGACTGGAGCCTTAATCCAGCGCCTTAGACCGCTCGGCCATGCTACCTTTAGCTGCATGATTTTTAAGATTCCTTATCTTAACTGAAAACCACAAAATTATACAAATACAAAAGATTAAATCACATGTTAATTTGCATGTTAGCAAAATCATAAGAATAAGTACAAAAACATTTCAAGACCGCATAATACTGGCAGCAGTGGGATTAAAGCATATGCTAATTTTGTATATTAGCGTATGTATAAGAATAAGATAAAAAGGTTTTAAGGAACTCTTACTACTGGCAGCAGTGGGATTTAAACCTACAGGTCTGTTGTAAAATGGTTAAGTCTCTAAACAATAGGAAAAAACAATGATTCTATCAACTGTCTTTTCCTAAACAGAAACCCACACACTCATGCAAATACAAAATCATTTGAATTAGATCAAAATGTTCTGAAGACCTACTGGCAGCAGTGGGATTTGAACCCACGCCTCTGAAGAGACTGGAGCCTTAATCCAGCGCCTTAGACCGCTCGGCCATGCTACCTTAATATACTACATGAAAAAAGCTTCCTTAGAGTAAGTTTAGTGAATTTTCCTACATTTTAACTTCTTGAAGGTGGAAAATGGATAGGTCTCTAAGCAAAAAGGAAAAAGGAATTATTCTATCTACTGTCTTTTGCAAAACAGCAAAGCATGCACTCATACAAATACAAAATAATAAAACACATGCTAATTTTTCTATTAGCAAAATCATAAATATAAGCTAAGAAGTTTCAAAGTCATAATACACGGGCAGCAGTGGGATTTAAACCCACGCCTCCAAAGAGACTGGAGCCTAAATCCAGCGCCTTAGACCACTCGGCCATGCTACCTTTAACAGCATGATTTTTACGATTCCTTATCTTAACTGAAAACCGCAAAATTATACAAATACAAAAGATTAAATCACATGTTAATTTGCATGTTAGCAAAATCATAAGAATAAGTACAAAAACATTTCAAGACCGCATAATACTGGCAGCAGTGGGATTAAAGCATATGCTAATTTTGTATGTTAGCATAATTATAAGAATAAGATAACAAGGTTTAACATAGCATAATGTTCTAGAATAGTCTGTTTAATCGCCGCATACTCACAGTTCCCCCGATGGTCCATAGCTCTATAGGCTTCAGCAGCTCCACCCTCTAAGAGCCCCACAAGATGTCGAATTCGCTCTCTTTCCGGGACTTCCATTAATCAACACTGATGCTCAAAGTCCTGGAAGAAGCCCTCAATGTCGCCTGCAGCCTCATTAAAGGGCTTAAAGTCTTTGTGGGACACTCTGGGGAGTTCCCTCATGGTGGGTGCTGAGGTTACAGTCTGTCTGGAGCTTCTAGCTGCTTCCAAAGCGATCTGCTCCAGCAATGCCATCTCCTGAGCTCTGTGAATGGCCTCCCTCTTATCGTCTATGGTGGCCTCTTCTCCCAGAAATGCCAACTCCTCCTCGTACCACACAACCCACTGACTTTTTTGGGTATTTACCTCCGGCTGCAGTCTTTCCTTCATTTGCTGTGAGGATCTTTCCTCAGTGTCATCTTGCAGGCGAACTCCTTCCAAAGCCTCAATTAGCTGCTCCTTGTAGAGTCCTTTAAAACGGACTCCTACTTGACAGGGAGAAGGACTTGGGGATCCTAGTTAATGATAAACTTACCTGGAGCAGCCAGTGCCAGGCAGCAGCTGCCAAGGCAAACAGGATCATGGGGTGCATTAAAAGAGGTCTGGATACACATGATGAGAGCATTATACTGCCTCTGTACAAATCCCTAGTTAGACCGCACATGGAGTACTGTGTCCAGTTTTGGGCACCGGTGCTCAGGAAGGATATAATGGAACTAGAGAGAGTACAAAGGAGGGCAACAAAATTAATAAAGGGGATGGGAGAACTACAATACCCAGATAGATTAGCGAAATTAGGATTATTTAGTCTAGAAAAAAGATGACTGAGGGGCGATCTAATAACCATGTATAAGTATATAAGGGGACAATACAAATATCTAGCTGAGGATCTGTTTATACCAAGGAAGGTGACGGGCACAAGGGGGCATTCTTTGCGTCTGGAGGAGAGAAGGTTTTTCCACCAACATAGAAGAGGATTGTTTACTGTTAGGGCAGTGAGAATCTGGAATTGCTTGCCTGAGGAGGTGGTGATGGTGAACTCAGTCGAGGGGTTCAAGAGAGGCCTGGATGTCTGTCATGATCCCAATGGCAGGGGATCACTAAAGGACAAGCACAGATACAAACATGCTCTAGGGCGATGGAACCTGAGCTGACCGCGACCCTGAACCTAACACACAAATAAAAGTAGCCGGGGAACGTGCCTACGATGATCCTAGACGTCTCGCTCCAGCCAAAGATCTAACTTCCCCTATTAGAAGAAACACAGACCTCTCTTGCCTCCAGAGAAATCCCCCACAGAAATAGCAGCCCCCCACATATAATGACGGTGAAATGAGAGGAAAGCACATACGCAGTATGAAAACAGTTTCAGCAAAATGAGGCCCGCTAAAGCTAGATAGCAGAGGATACAAAAGTGAACTGCGCGGTCAGCGAAAAACCCTTCAAAAAACCATCCTGAAATTACTTGAACTCATGTGCCAACTCATGGTACATGAGGAGCAATTTCAGCCCACTAGAGCAACCAGCAGCAAGAAACACATATCTGCAGGCTGGACTAAAAACCAAATAAAGCAAAACACTAAAACAGGAAAATCCAAACTTAGCTTGACCAGAAGGTTCTAGGAGCAGGGAGCAGAGGTAACAAGACACACTGGATACATTGATAACCGGCGAGGAAATGCCAGCAAAGCCAGGTTAAATAGGAAACTCCCATATCCTGATGGAACAGGTGGAACCCAGAGACCCAGGAAAGACAAGTCACCCAGTACCATCAGTAACCACCAGAGGGAGCCCAAAAACAGAACTCACAACAGTACCCCCCCTTGAGGAGGGGTCACCGAACCCTCACGAGAACCACCAGGGCGACCAGGATGAGCCCTATGAAAAGCGCGAACCAAATCATCAGCATGAACATCCGAGGCAACCACCCAAGAATTATCCTCCTGACCATAACCCTTCCACTTGACCAAATACTGGAGTTTCCGTCTGGAAACACGAGAATCCAAGATCTTCTCCACAACATACTCCAATTCTCCCTCCACCAGCACTGGAGCAGGAGGCTCAAGCGAAGGAACAACAGGTACCTCATACTTCCGCAACAACGGCCGATGGAACACATTATGAATAGCAAACGATGCCGGGAGATCCAAACGAAACGACACAGGGTTAAGAATTTCCAAGATCCTATAGGGACCGATGAACCGAGGCTTGAACTTAGGAGAAGAGACCTTCATAGGAACAAAACGAGAAGACAACCACACCAAGTCACCAACAAGAAGTCGAGGACCCACGCGGCGACGGCGATTAGCAAACTGCTGAGCCTTCTCCTGGGACAACTTCAAATTGTCCACCACATGACTCCAAATCCGATGCAACCTATCCACCACCATGTCCACTCCAGGACAATCAGAAGGTTCCACCTGACCAGAGGAAAAACGAGGATGAAACCCCGAACTACAAAAGAAAGGAGAAACCAAGGTAGCAGAACTAGCCCGATTATTAAGGGCAAACTCGGCCAGCGGCAAAAAGGTAACCCAGTCATCCTGATCAGCAGAAACAAAACACCTTAAATAAGTTTCCAAGGTCTGATTAGTTCGTTCAGTCTGGCCATTCGTCTGAGGATGGAATGCAGACGAAAAGGACAAATCAATGCCCATCTTAGCACAGAACGTCCGCCAAAATCTAGACACAAACTGGGATCCCCTGTCAGAAACGATGTTCTCAGGAATCCCATGCAAACGAACCACATTCTGAAAAAACAGAGGGACCAACTCAGAGGAGGAAGGCAACTTAGGCAAGGGTACCAGATGAACCATTTTAGAAAAGCGATCACACACAACCCAGATGACGGACATTTTTTGAGAGACAGGGAGATCAGAAATAAAGTCCATGGAAATGTGCGTCCAAGGCCTCTTCGGGATAGGCAAAGGTGACAACAATCCACTGGCCCGAGAACAGCAAGGCTTAGCCCGAGCACAAACCCCACAAGACTGCACAAAAGAACGCACATCCCTCGACAAGGAAGGCCACCAAAAAGACCTGGCCACCAAGTCTCTAGTACCAAATATTCCAGGATGACCTGCCAACGCAGAAGAATGGACCTCGGAGATGACTCTACTGGTCCAATTATCCGGAACAAACAGTCTCTCAGGCGGACAACGATCAGGTTTACCCGCCTGAAACTCCTGCAAAGCACGTCGCAAGTCTGGGGAGACAGCAGACAAAATCACCCCATCCCTAAGGATACCAGAGGGCTCAGAATTTCCAAGGGAGTCAGGCACAAAACTCCTAGAAAGAGCATCCGCCTTCACATTCTTTGAACCTGGCAGGTATGAAACCACAAAATTGAAACGAGAGAAAAACAGTGACCAACGAGCCTGTCTAGGATTCAGACGCCTGGCAGACTCAAGGTAAATCAAATTTTTGTGATCAGTCAAGACCACCACACGATGTCTAGCACCCTCTAGCCAATGACGCCACTCCTCAAATGCCCACTTCATGGCCAAAAGTTCCCGATTACCAACATCATAATTCCGCTCAGCCGGCGAAAACTTTCTAGAAAAAAACGCGCATGGCTTCATCACTGAGCCATCGGAGCTTCTCTGTGACAAAACCGCCCCCGCTCCAATCTCGGAAGCATCAACCTCAACCTGAAAAGGGAGCGAAACATCTGGCTGACGCAACACAGGAGCAGAAGAAAACCGGCGCTTAAGTTCCTGAAAGGCCTCCACAGCCGCAGGAGACCAATTAGCAACATCAGCACCCTTCTTAGTCAAATCCGTCAAAGGCTTAACAACACTAGAAAAATTAGTTATAAAACGACGATAGAAATTAGCAAAGCCCAAGAACTTCTGTAGACTCTTAAGAGATGTAGGCTGCGTCCAGTCACAAATAGCCTGAACCTTGACGGGATCCATCTCATTAGTAGAAGGGGAAAAAATATACCCCAAGAAAGAAATCTTCTGGACTCCAAAGAGACACTTTGAGCCTTTTACAAACAAGGAATTGGCCCGCAGGACCTGAAACACCTTCCTGACCTGCTGAACATGAGACTCCCAGTCATCAGAAAAAACCAAAATATCATCCAAATACACAATCATAAATTTATCCAGATATTCACGGAAAATATCGTGCATAAAGGACTGGAAGACTGAAGGAGCATTAGAAAGTCCAAAAGGCATTACCAAATACTCAAAATGGCCCTCAGGCGTATTAAATGCGGTTTTCCACTCATCACCTTGCTTTATTCGTATAAGATTATACGCACCCCGAAGATCAATCTTAGTGAACCATTTAGCCCCCTTAATGCAAGCAAACAAATCAGTCAACAATGGCAAAGGATACTGATATTTTACGGTAATCTTATTCAAGAGACGATAATCTATACAAGGCCTCAAGGAACCATCTTTCTTGGCCACGAAAAAAAAACCTGCTCCCAAAGGGGACAAAGATGGACGGATATGTCCCTTTTCCAAGGACTCCTTAACATAATCCCGCATAGCAGTATGCTCTGGCACTGACAGATTGAACAAACGACCTTTAGGAAATTTACTGCCTGGAATTAAATTTATAGCACAATCGCAATCCCTGTGAGGAGGAAGCTAACTGAGCTTAGGCTCCTCAAAAACATCCCGATAGTCAGACAAAAACACAGGAATCTCAGAAGGAGTAGATGAAGCGATAGAAATCGGAGGTGCATCATCATGAACCCCCTGACAACCCCAGCTTAACACAGACATTGATTTCCAGTCAAGGACTGGATTATGAGTTTGCAACCATGGCAGACCAAGTACTAGAACATCATGCAAATTATACAGTACCAGGAAGCGAATCACCTCCTGTCTGTCATGATATGTACTTTTGCCCTGTCCTGTATTTGAATAATATGCCATTTGATGTATGTAACTGTTCTCTGGTTTCTATTAGCTGTAATTTATGTATTTTCTTGTGCTGGGAGTTCCCCTGTAACAATATGTCTCCTTCCCCCAATACTTGCAGCCCTAAGCTATAATGTAATTAAGGTTTGTCAACACCACTAGTGAAGAATAGCCATTCTTTCTCACAGCAGGTGGCTAGTCATATGTACATACTAGATAGACTTAGAGGAGCCGACCAGTCTAGAATCTTCAGGTGGACCCAACCATTGAATAGAAGGTGTGACCCCTACCCCCCTTCAAGGGCGGATTCCAGGAGCTCAGACAATCCATTCTTATTTTTGAGATCAGATGTGAGTTGATCCTTAAAGGGGAAGGAGTGGGGATTCTTAGCTGAGGCAAGACCCCACGTCCATCTGTGACTGCGAAAGCGAACGGGATGAGACTTGAGCTGAGGACATATCTCGTCGTTCGTGAGATTGTTTTGGGATCCCTTGGACTCATGTGGACTATTGCTTTGTTAGCTGGCACAAGGATTATCGGGAGGTGCCCCCGAATCTGTTCTGTTGGACTCGTGGAAGGACTATTGTTTCGTTTATCGGGTGCGGGATTACTGGAAAGCACCTCCAGATCTGTGCATTTACTTGGGCTTATTGTGGACTTCTGGTGGACTTGAAGGACATTATGGATATTTGATGTTGTATGCTCCCTGCTTTAATAAATCTCATTGGATCATCCCTCGGCCTGTTGTACCTTCCTGCTCTGCTGTACACCCCGTCACAAACTGGTTGGCAGCAGTGGGATCAGAGCAGAAGGAATGGAGGACAAAGGCCCATCAACATTGGGAACCAGCACCGCAGAGTACAAGAACTGGACTGCGATGAACCTACAAACAAAGGCCCATGAAGTAACATAGTAACATAGTAACATAGTTAGTAAGGCCGAAAAAAGACATTTGTCCATCCAGTTCAGCCTATATTCCATCATAATAAATCCACAGATCTACGTCCTTCTACAGAACCTAATAATTGTATGATACAATATTGTTCTGCTCCAGGAAGACATCTGTTGTGAGTTCTGTTTTTGGGCTCCCTCTGGTGGTTACTGATGGTACTGGGTGACTTGTCTTTCCTGGGTCTCTGGGTTCCACCTGTTCCATCAGGATATGGGAGTTTCCTATTTAACCTGGCTTTGCTGGCATTTCCTCGCCGGTTATCAATGTATCCAGTGTGTCTTGTTACCTCTGCTCCCTGCTCCTAGAACCTTCTGGTCAAGCTAAGTTTGGATTTTCCTGTTTTGGTGTTTTGCTTTATTTGGTTTTTAGTCCAGCCTGCAGATATGTGTTTCTTGCTGCTGGTTGCTCTAGTGGGCTGAAATTGCTCCTCATGTACCATGAGTTGGCACATGAGTTCAAGTAATTTCAGGATGGTTTTTTGAAGGGTTTTTCGCTGACCGCGCAGTTCACTTTTGTATCCTCTGCTATCTAGCTTTAGCGGGCCTCATTTTGTTGAAACTGTTTTCATACTGCGTATGTGCTTTCCTCTCATTTCACCGTCATTATATGTGGGGGGCTGCTATTTCTGTGGGGGATTTCTCTGGAGGCAAGAGAGGTCTGTGTTTCTTCTAATAGGGGAAGTTAGATCTTTGGCTGGAGCGAGACGTCTAGGATCATCGTAGGCACGTTCCCCGGCTACTTTTATTTGTGTGTTAGGTTCAGGGTCGCGGTCAGCTCAGGTTCCATCGCCCTAGAGCATGTTTGTATCTGTGCTTGTCCTTTAGTGATCCCCTGCCATTGGGATCATGACAGTATAACCGGCCCACAAAGTGTTAATTGTATTGGCTGAAGTAGGAGGATAAGTAGTCTGAGGAAATTTTTTTTTTCTTTTTTTTTTTTTTTCTTTCTCTTTCCCTCAGAGTTCGCTGCCTAGCCTTATTGCAGCCTGGCTACTTCCTCCTCTTAATCTTTGAATGGCTCTGATCCCAGCTGTTTATTATGGACGTCCAGAGTTTGGCTTCCAGCCTGAATAATCTTGCCACTAAGGTTCAAAATATACAGGATTTTGTTGTACATGCTCCTATGTCTGAACCTAGAATTCCTGTCCCAGAGTTTTTTTCTGGAGATAGATCTCGTTTTCTGAATTTTAGGAACAATTGCAAGTTGTTTCTTTCTTTGAAATCTCGCTCCTCTGGAGACCCTGCTCAGCAAGTCAAGATAATTATATCTTTCCTGCGGGGTGACCCTCAGGATTGGGCATTTGCATTGGCACCAGGGGACCCTGCGTTGCTTAATGCGGATGCGTTTTTTCTGGCATTGGGTTTGCTCTATGAGGAACCTAACCAAGAGATTCAGGCTGAAAAAGCTTTGTTGGCCCTCTCTCAGGGGCAAGATGAAGCAGAAATTTATTGTCAGAAATTTCGGAAGTGGTCGGTGCTTACTCAGTGGAATGAGTGCGCTCTGGCTGCAAAGTTCAGAGATGGCCTTTCTGAGGCCATTAAAGATGTTATGGTGGGGTTCCCTGCGCCTGCTGGTCTGAATGAGTCTATGACTATGGCTGTTCAGATTGATCGGCGTTTACGGGAGCGCAAACCTGTGCATCATTTGGCGGTGTCGTCTGAACCGTCACCTGAGATAATGCAATGTGATAGAATTCAGTCCAGAAGTGAACGGCAAAAGTATAGGCGGAAAAAAGGGTTGTGCTTTTATTGTGGTGATTCAGCTCATGTTATATCAGCATGCTCTAAACGCACAAAAAAGGTTGATAAGTCTGTTGCCATTAGTACTTTACAGTCTAAGTTCATTCTGTCTGTGACTCTGATTTGTTCATTATCATCCATTTCCGTCGATGCCTATGTGGATTCAGGCGCTGCCCTGAGTCTTATGGATTGGTCATTTGCCAATCGCTGTGGGTTTAGTCTGGAGCCTCTGGAAGTCCCTATTCCTTTGAAGGGAATTGACTCTACACCTTTGGCTATGAATAAACCTCAGTACTGGACACAAGTGACCATGCGTATGACTCCCGTTCATCAGGAGGTGATTCGCTTCCTGGTACTGTATAATTTGCATGATGTTCTAGTACTTGGTCTGCCATGGTTACAAACTCATAATCCAGTCCTTGACTGGAAATCAATGTCTGTGTTAAGCTGGGGTTGTCAGGGGGTTCATGATGATGCACCTCCGATTTCTATCGCTTCATCTACTCCTTCTGAGATTCCTGTGTTTTTGTCTGACTATCGGGATGTTTTTGAGGAGCCTAAGCTCAGTTCGCTTCCTCCTCACAGGGATTGCGATTGTGCTATAAATTTAATTCCAGGCAGTAAATTTCCTAAAGGTCGTTTGTTCAATCTGTCAGTGCCAGAGCATACTGCTATGCGGGATTATGTTAAGGAGTCCTTGGAAAAGGGACATATCCGTCCATCTTTGTCCCCTTTGGGAGCAGGTTTTTTTTTCGTGGCCAAGAAAGATGGTTCCTTGAGGCCTTGTATAGATTATCGTCTTTTGAATAAGATTACCGTAAAATATCAGTATCCTTTGCCATTGTTGACTGATTTGTTTGCTTGCATTAAGGGGGCTAAATGGTTCACTAAGATTGATCTTCGGGGTGCGTATAATCTTATACGAATAAAGCAAGGTGATGAGTGGAAAACCGCATTTAATACGCCTGAGGGCCATTTTGAGTATTTGGTAATGCCTTTTGGACTTTCTAATGCTCCTTCAGTCTTCCAGTCCTTTATGCACGATATTTTCCGTGAATATCTGGATAAATTTATGATTGTGTATTTGGATGATATTTTGTTTTTTTCTGATGACTGGGAGTCTCATGTTCAGCAGGTCAGGAAGGTGTTTCAGGTCCTGCGGGCCAATTCCTTGTTTGTAAAAGGCTCAAAGTGTCTCTTTGGAGTCCAGAAGATTTCTTTCTTGGGGTATATTTTTTCCCCTTCTACTATTGAGATGGATCCCGTCAAGGTTCAGGCTATTTGTGACTGGACGCAGCCTACATCTCTTAAGAGTCTACAGAAGTTCTTGGGCTTTGCTAATTTCTATCGTCGTTTTATAACTAATTTTTCTAGTGTTGTTAAGCCTTTGACGGATTTGACTAAGAAGGGTGCTGATGTTGCTAATTGGTCTCCTGCGGCTGTGGAGGCCTTTCAGGAACTTAAGCGCCGGTTTTCTTCTGCTCCTGTGTTGCGTCAGCCAGATGTTTCGCTCCCTTTTCAGGTTGAGGTTGATGCTTCCGAGATTGGAGCGGGGGCGGTTTTGTCACAGAGAAGCTCCGATGGCTCAGTGATGAAGCCATGCGCGTTTTTTTCTAGAAAGTTTTCGCCGGCTGAGCGGAATTATGATGTTGGTAATCGGGAACTTTTGGCCATGAAGTGGGCATTTGAGGAGTGGCGTCATTGGCTAGAGGGTGCTAGACATCGTGTGGTGGTCTTGACTGATCACAAAAATTTGATTTACCTTGAGTCTGCCAGGCGTCTGAATCCTAGACAGGCTCGTTGGTCACTGTTTTTCTCTCGTTTCAATTTTGTGGTTTCATACCTGCCAGGTTCAAAGAATGTGAAGGCGGATGCTCTTTCTAGGAGTTTTGTGCCTGACTCCCTTGGAAATTCTGAGCCCTCTGGTATCCTTAGGGATGGGGTGATTTTGTCTGCTGTCTCCCCAGACTTGCGACGTGCTTTGCAGGAGTTTCAGGCGGGTAAACCTGATCGTTGTCCGCCTGAGAGACTGTTTGTTCCGGATAATTGGACCAGTAGAGTCATCTCCGAGGTCCATTCTTCTGCGTTGGCAGGTCATCCTGGAATATTTGGTACTAGAGACTTGGTGGCCAGGTCTTTTTGGTGGCCTTCCTTGTCGAGGGATGTGCGTTCTTTTGTGCAGTCTTGTGGGGTTTGTGCTCGGGCTAAGCCTTGCTGTTCTCGGGCCAGTGGATTGTTGTCACCTTTGCCTATCCCGAAGAGGCCTTGGACGCACATTTCCATGGACTTTATTTCTGATCTCCCTGTCTCTCAAAAAATGTCCGTCATCTGGGTTGTGTGTGATCGCTTTTCTAAAATGGTTCATCTGGTACCCATGCCTAAGTTGCCTTCCTCCTCTGAGTTGGTCCCTCTGTTTTTTCAGAATGTGGTTCGTTTGCATGGGATTCCTGAGAACATCGTTTCTGACAGGGGATCCGAGTTTGTGTCTAGATTTTGGCGGACGTTCTGTGCTAAGATGGGCATTGATTTGTCCTTTTCGTCTGCATTCCATCCTCAGACGAATGGCCAGACTGAACGAACTAATCAGACCTTGGAAACTTATTTAAGGTGTTTTGTTTCTGCTGATCAGGATGACTGGGTTACCTTTTTGCCGCTGGCCGAGTTTGCCCTTAATAATCGGGCTAGTTCTGCTACCTTGGTTTCTCCTTTCTTTTGTAATTCGGGGTTTCATCCTCGTTTTTCCTCTGGTCAGGTGGAACCTTCTGATTGTCCTGGAGTGGACATGGTGGTGGATAGGTTGCATCGGATTTGGAGTCATGTGGTGGACAATTTGAAGTTGTCCCAGGAGAAGGCTCAGCAGTTTGCTAATCGCCGTCGCCGCGTGGGTCCTCGACTTCTTGTTGGTGACTTGGTGTGGTTGTCTTCTCGTTTTGTTCCTATGAAGGTGTCTTCTCCTAAATTCAAGCCTCGGTTCATCGGTCCCTATAGGATCTTGGAAATTCTTAACCCTGTGTCGTTTCGTTTGGATCTCCCGGCATCGTTTGCTATTCATAATGTGTTCCATTGGTCGTTGTTGCGGAAGTATGAGGTACCTGTTGTTCCTTCGCTTGAGCCTCCTGCTCCAGTGCTGGTGGAGGGAGAATTGGAGTATGTTGTGGAGAAGATCTTGGATTCTCGTGTTTCCAGACGGAAACTCCAGTATTTGGTCAAGTGGAAGGGTTATGGTCAGGAGGATAATTCTTGGGTGGTTGCCTCGGATGTTCATGCTGATGATTTGGTTCGCGCTTTTCATAGGGCTCATCCTGGTCGCCCTGGTGGTTCTCGTGAGGGTTCGGTGACCCCTCCTCAAGGGGGGGGTACTGTTGTGAGTTCTGTTTTTGGGCTCCCTCTGGTGGTTACTGATGGTACTGGGTGACTTGTCTTTCCTGGGTCTCTGGGTTCCACCTGTTCTATCAGGATATGGGAGTTTCCTATTTAACCTGGCTTTGCTGGCATTTCCTCGCCGGTTATCAATGTATCCAGTGTGTCTTGTTACCTCTGCTCCCTGCTCCTAGAACCTTCTGGTCAAGCTAAGTTTGGATTTTCCTGTTTTGGTGTTTTGCTTTATTTGGTTTTTAGTCCAGCCTGCAGATATGTGTTTCTTGCTGCTGGTTGCTCTAGTGGGCTGAAATTGCTCCTCATGTACCATGAGTTGGCACATGAGTTCAAGTAATTTCAGGATGGTTTTTTGAAGGGTTTTTCGCTGACCGCGCAGTTCACTTTTGTATCCTCTGCTATCTAGCTTTAGCAGGCCTCATTTTGCTGAAACTGTTTTCATACTGCGTATGTGCTTTCCTCTCATTTCACCGTCATTATATGTGGGGGGCTGCTATTTCTGTGGGGGATTTCTCTGGAGGCAAGAGAGGTCTGTGTTTCTTCTAATAGGGGAAGTTAGATCTTTGGCTGGAGCGAGACGTCTAGGATCATCGTAGGCACGTTCCCCGGCTACTTTTATTTGTGTGTTAGGTTCAGGGTCGCGGTCAGCTCAGGTTCCATCGCCCTAGAGCATGTTTGTATCTGTGCTTGTCCTTTAGTGATCCCCTGCCATTGGGATCATGACAGACATCCAGGCCTCTCTTGAACCCCTCGACTGAGTTCACCATCACCACCTCCTCAGGCAAGCAATTCCAGATTCTCACTGCCCTAACAGTAAACAATCCTCTTCTATGTTGGTGGAAAAACCTTCTCTCCTCCAGACGCAAAGAATGCCCCCTTGTGCCCGTCACCTTCCTTGGTATAAACAGATCCTCAGCGAGATATTTGTATTGTCCCCTTATATACTTATACATGGTTATTAGATCGCCCCTCAGTCATCTTTTTTCTAGACTAAATAATCCTAATTTCGCTAATCTATCTGGGTATTGTAGTTCTCCCATCCCCTTTATTAATTTTGTTGCCCTCCTTTGTACTCTCTCTAGTTCCATTATATCCTTCCTGAGCACCGGTGCCCAAAACTGGACACAGTACTCCATGTGCGGTCTAACTAGGGATTTGTACAGAGGCAGTATAATGCTCTCATCATGTGTATCCAGACCTCTTTTAATGCACCCCATGATCCTGTTTGCCTTGGCAGCTGCTGCCTGGCACTGGCTGCTCCAGGTAAGTTTATCATTAACTAGGATCCCCAAGTCCTTCTCCCTGTCAAGTAGGAGTCCGTTTTAAAGGACTCTACAAGGAGCAGCTAATTGAGGCTTTGGAAGGAGTTCGCCTGCAAGATGACACTGAGGAAAGATCCTCACAGCAAATGAAGGAAAGACTGCAGCCGGAGGTAAATACCCAAAAAAGTCAGTGGGTTGTGTGGTACGAGGAGGAGTTGGCATTTCTGGGAGAAGAGGCCACCATAGACGATAAGAGGGAGGCCATTCACAGAGCTCAGGAGATGGCATTGCTGGAGCAGATCGCTTTGGAAGCAGCTAGAAGCTCCAGACAGACTGTAACCTCAGCACCCACCATGAGGGAACTCCCCAGAGTGTCCCACAAAGACTTTAAGCCCTTTAATGAGGCTGCAGGCGACATTGAGGGCTTCTTCCAGGACTTTGAGCATCAGTGTTGATTAATGGAAGTCCCGGAAAGAGAGCGAATTCGACATCTTGTGGGGCTCTTAGAGGGTGGAGCTGCTGAAGCCTATAGAGCTATGGACCATCGGGGGAACTGTGAGTATGCGGCGATTAAACAGACTATTCTAGAACATTATGCTATGTTAAACCTTGTTATCTTATTCTTATAATTATGCTAACATACAAAATTAGCATATGCTTTAATCCCACTGCTGCCAGTATTATGCGGTCTTGAAATGTTTTTGTACTTATTCTTATGATTTTGCTAACATGCAAATTAACATGTGATTTAATCTTTTGTATTTGTATAATTTTGCGGTTTTCAGTTAAGATAAGGAATCGTAAAAATCATGCTGTTAAAGGTAGCATAGCCGAGTGGTCTAAGGCGCTGGATTTAGGCTCCAGTCTCTTTGGAGGCGTGGGTTTAAATCCCACTGCTGCCCATGTATTATGACTTTGAAACTTCTTAGCTTATATTTATGATTTTGCTAATAGAAAAATTAGCATGTGTTTTATTATTTTGTATTTGTATGAGTGCATGCTTTGCTGTTTTGCAAAAGACAGTAGATAGAATAATTCCTTTTTCCTTTTTGCTTAGAGACCTATCCATTTTCCACCTTCAAGAAGTTAAAATGTAGGAAAATTCACTAAACTTACTCTAAGGAAGCTCTTTTCATGTAGTATATTAAGGTAGCATGGCCGAGTGGTCTAAGGCGCTGGATTAAGGCTCCAGTCTCTTCAGAGGCGTGGGTTCAAATCCCACTGCTGCCAGTAGGTCTTCAGAACATTTTGATCTAATTCAAATGATTTTGTATTTGCATGAGTGTGTGGGTTTCTGTTTAGGAAAAGACAGTTGATAGAATCATTGTTTTTTCCTATTGTTTAGAGACTTAACCATTTTACAACAGACCTGTAGGTTCAAATCCCACTGCTGCCAGTAGTAAGAGTTCCTTAAAACCTTTTTATCTTATTCTTATAACTATGCTAACATACAAAATTAGCATATGCTTTAATCCCACTGCTGCCAGTATTATGAGGTCTTGAAATGTTTTTGTACTTATTCTTATGATTTTGCTAACATGCAAATTAGCATGTGATCTAATCTTCTTTTGTATTTGTATGATTTTTCGGTTTTCGGTTAAGATAAAGACCGTTGATAGAATCATTGGTTTTTCCTAATGTTTAGAGACATGCCCTTTTTCCAACATGCACTAATTTTAAATGTTGTCAAATGTACTTCACTTACTCTAAGGAAGCCTACTTAATCATGCTGAGTATGACTCAGCAGTATGAGTTCTTGAAAATCTTTTGATCTTATTCTTATAATTATGAAAACAGACAAAATTTGCATGTGCTTTCATCCCACTGCTGCCAGTATGATATGTGCTTGAAAATTGTTTTGAACTTACTCTTATGATTTTACTAACATACAAACTTACATGTGTTTTAATCTTCTTTTGTATTTGCTTAAGTGTTTTCTTTCTGGTTAAGATAAAAACAGTTGATAGAATTATTGTTTTTTTCCTAATATTTAGAGACATGTCTGTCATGATATGTACTTTTGCCCTGTCCTGTATTTGAATAATATGCCATTTGATGTATGTAACTGTTCTCTGGTTTCTATTAGCTGTAATTTATGTATTTTCTTGTGCTGGGAGTTCACCTGTAACAATATGTCTCCTTCCCCCAATACTTTCAGCCCTAAGCTATAATGTAATTAAGGTTTGTCAACACCACTAGTGAAGAATAGCCATTCTTTCTCACAGCAGGTGGCTAGTCATATGTACATACTAGATAGACTTAGAGGAGCCGACCAGTCTAGAATCTTCAGGTGGACCCAACCATTGAATAGAAGGTGTGACTCCTACCCCCCTTCATGGGCGGATCCCAGGAGCTCAGATAATCCATTCTTATTTTTGAGAAAACCAGGGATTCAAGCTTCAGGAGGCTAATTTGCATATTCCAGGTGCCTTCTGGGAGAAGCGAAGTCTCCCTAAGCTAGAAGATCGTTGGGTACAGCCGGGACCAGCTGCTTCGAAAGCATCACCAAACCAGGGATTCAAGCTTCAGGGGGCTAATTTGCATATTCTAGGTGCCTTCTGGGAGAAGCGAAGTCTCCCTAAGCTAGAAGATCGTTGGGTACAGCCGGGACCAGCTGCTTCGAAAGCATCACCAAACCAGGGATTCAAGCTTCAGGAGGCTAATTTGCATATTCCAGGTGCCTTCTGGGAGAAGCGAAGTCTCCCTAAGCTAGAAGATCGTTGGGTACAGCCGGGACCAGCTGCTTCGAAAGCATCACCAAACCAGGGATTCAAGCTTCAGGAGGCTAATTTGCATATTCCAGGTGCCTTCTGGGAGAAGCGAAGTCTCCCTAAGCTAGAAGATCGTTGGGTACAGCCGGGACCAGCTGCTTCGAAAGCATCACCAAACCAGGGATTCAAGCTTCAGGAGGCTAATTTGCATATTCCAGGTGCCTTCTGGGAGAAGCGAAGTCTCCCTAAGCTAGAAGATCGTTGGGTACAGCCGGGACCAGCTGCTTCGAAAGCATCACCAAACCAGGGATTCAAGCTTCAGGAGGCTAATTTGCATATTCCAGGTGCCTTCTGGGAGAAGCGAAGTCTCCCTAAGCTAGAAGATCGTTGGGTACAGCCGGGACCAGCTGCTTCGAAAGCATCACCAAACCAGGGATTCAAGCTTCAGGAGGCTAATTTGCATATTCCAGGTGCCTTCTGGGAGAAGCGAAGTCTCCCTAAGCTAGAAGATCGTTGGGTACAGCCGGGACCAGCTGCTTCGAAAGCATCACCAAACCAGGGATTCAAGCTTCAGGAGGCTAATTTGCATATTCCAGGTGCCTTCTGGGAGAAGCGAAGTCTCCCTAAGCTAGAAGATCGTTGGGTACAGTCGGGACCAGCTGCTTCGAAAGCATCACCAAACCAGGGATTCAAGCTTCAGGAGGCTAATTTGCATATTCCAGGTGCCTTCTGGGAGAAGCGAAGTCTCCCTAAGCTAGAAGATCGTTGGGTACAGCCGGGACCAGCTGCTTCGAAAGCATCACCAAACCAGGGATTCAAGCTTCAGGAGGCTAATTTGCATATTCCAGGTGCCTTCTGGGAGAAGCGAAGTCTCCCTAAGCTAGAAGATCGTTGGGTACAGCCGGGACCAGCTGCTTCGAAAGCATCACCAAACCAGGGATTCAAGCTTCAGGAGGCTAATTTGCATATTCCAGGTGCCTTCCGGGAGAAGCGAAGTCTCCCTAAGCTAGAAGAACGTTGGGTACAGCCGGGACCAGCTGCTTCGAAAGCATCACCAAACCGCGCGCCGTAAGAATTTTTGCCTGTAGGACATTATTGCAAGAGAGCTTGGCTGAGTAGATTACACAAGAAGGAAAACACACAGCAAGTCAGCAGGATCTAGGAGCAACATGGCAGATGTGACAACCTACATGGTGAGCTGCAGCATGTGCTACATGTTCACAGATCGACCAGAAGAAGAATCCAATTTCACCTGTCAGAAGTGTAGACTAGTGGCCCTTTTAGAAGAAAAGGTGCGGGGTCTGGAAGAAAGAATAGCAACTTTGAAACTCATCAAAGAGAATGAAGACTTTCTAGACAGAACAGAAGCATCTCTACTGGTCACAGAAGGTGCAAAAAGTGTCAGAGAACCTCCAAAAGCAGATGAGTGGAAGCATGTGACCAAAAGAAGCAAGAAGACCATGGAGAAATCACCAACCACACAACTGAAGAACCGATATCAAATCTTTGTAGAGGATGAAGATGGCACACCTAAGAATGAAGCAATACCAGCAAGCAAAAAAGAAAAGGGCACACAGCAACAAGTGACAGCAAAAAGTACAGCCAAGAAGCAACGAAGAGTGGTGGTGGTGGGAGACTCACTACTGAGAGGCACCGAAGCAGCCATCTGCAGACCGGACATAACTGCAAGAGAAGTATGCTGCCTTCCAGGTGCGATGATCAAGGATGTGACCGATAGGATACCAAAGCTCTTCAGCTCCAAGGACGTCCACCCATTTCTTCTGATACATGTTGGCACCAATGACACGGCAAGGAAGGACCTACCGACAATCTGCAAGGACTTTGAAGAGTTGGGGAAGAAAGTAAAGGAACTGGATGCACAGGTAGTTTTTTCTTCTATCCTTTCAGTAGACGGGCATGGCACCAGGAGATGGAACAGGATCCTTGATGCAAACAACTGGCTAAGACGATGGTGCAGACAACAAGGATTTGGATTCCTGGACCACGGTGTGAATTACTGGTATGATGGACTCCTCGCCAGAGACGGACTACACCTCAACAAACCTGGGAAACACACATTCGCCAGAAGACTCGCTACACTCATCAGGAGGGCGTTAAACTAGAAGAAGAGGGGACGGGAAGAAAAACATTAGACTCGAACAAAGACGACCCAGGAAAACATACTCAGAAGGGAGGTAAGAACATTTCTAAAACAATCCACAGTGAGGAGATTGGAACAAAACAAAATCCTCTAAACTGCATGCTCGCAAACGCCAGAAGCCTGACAAACAAGATGGAAGAACTAGAAGCAGAAATATCTACAGGTAACTTTGACATAGTGGGAATAACCGAGACATGGTTAGATGAAAGCTATGACTGGGCAGTTAACTTACAGGGTTACAGTCTGTTTAGAAAGGATCCTAAAAATCGGAGAGGAGGAGGGGTTTGTCTCTATGTAAAGTCTTGTCTAAAGTCCACTTTAAGGGAGGATATTAGCGAAGGGAATGAGGATGTCGAGTCCATATGGGCTGAAATTCATGGAGGGAAAAATGGTAACAAAATTCTCATTGGGGTCTGTTACAAACCCCCAAATATAACAGAAAGCATGGAAAGTCTACTTCTAAAGCAGATAGATGAAGCTGCAACCCATAATGAGGTCCTGGTTATGGGGGACTTTAACTACCCGGATATTAACTGGGAAACAGAAACCTGTGAAACCCATAAAGGCAACAGGTTTCTGCTAATAACCAAGAAAAATTATCTTTCACAATTGGTGCAGAATCCAACCAGAGGAGCAGCACTTTTAGACCTAATACTATCTAATAGACCTGACAGAATAACAAATCTGCAGGTGGTTGGGCATTTAGGAAATAGCGACCACAATATTGTGCAGTTTCACCTGTCTTTCACTAGGGGGACTTGTCAGGGAGTCACAAAAACATTGAACTTTAGGAAGGCAAAGTTTGACCAGCTTAGAGATGCCCTTAATCTGGTAGACTGGGACAATATCCTCAGAAATGAGAATACAGATAATAAATGGGAAATGTTTAAGAACATCCTAAATAGGCAGTGTAAGCGGTTTATACCTTGTGGGAATAAAAGGACTAGAAATAGGAAAAACCCAATGTGGCTAAACAAAGAAGTAAGACAGGCAATTTACAGTAAAAAGAAAGCATTTGCACTACTAAAGCAGGATGGCACCATTGAAGCTCTAAAAAACTATAGGGAGAAAAATACTTTATCTAAAAAACTAATTAAAGCTGCCAAAAAGGAAACAGAGAAGCACATTGCTAAGGAGAGTAAAACTAATCCCAAACTGTTCTTCAACTATATCAATAGTAAAAGAATAAAAACTGAAAATGTAGGCCCCTTAAAAAATAGTGAGGAAAGAATGGTTGTAGATGACGAGGAAAAAGCTAACATATTAAACACCTTCTTCTCCACGGTATTCACGGTGGAAAATGAAATGCTAGGTGAAATCCCAAGAAACAATGAAAACCCTATATTAAGGGTCACCAATCTAACCCAAGAAGAGGTGCGAAACCGGCTAAATAAGATTAAAATAGATAAATCTCCGGGTCCGGATGGCATACACCCACGAGTACTAAGAGAACTAAGTAATGTAATAGATAAACCATTATTTCTTATTTTTAGTGACTCTATAGCGACAGGGTCTGTTCCGCAGGACTGGCACATAGCAAATGTGGTGCCAATATTCAAAAAGGGCTCTAAAAGTGAACCTGGAAATTATAGGCCAGTAAGTCTAACCTCTATTGTTGGTAAAATATTTGAAGGGTTTCTGAGGGATGTTATTCTGGATTATCTCAATGAGAATAACTGTTTAACTCCATATCAGCATGGGTTTATGAGAAATCGCTCCTGTCAAACCAATCTAATCAGTTTTTATGAAGAGGTAAGCTATAGACTGGACCACGGTGAGTCATTGGACGTGGTATATCTCGATTTTTCCAAAGCGTTTGATACCGTGCCGCACAAGAGGTTGGTACACAAAATGAGAATGCTTGGTCTGGGGGAAAATGTGTGTAAATGGGTTAGTAACTGGCTTAGTGATAGAAAGCAGAGGGTGGTTATAAATGGTATAGTCTCTAACTGGGTCGCTGTGACCAGTGGGGTACCGCAGGGGTCAGTATTGGGACCTGTTCTCTTCAACATATTCATTAATGATCTGGTAGAAGGTTTACACAGTAAAATATCGATATTTGCAGATGATACAAAACTATGTAAAGCAGTTAATACAAGAGAAGATAGTATTCTGCTACAGATGGATCTGGATAAGTTGGAAACTTGGGCTGAAAGGTGGCAGATGAGGTTTAACAATGATAAATGTAAGGTTATACACATGGGAAGAGGGAATCAATATCACCATTACACACTGAACGGGAAACCACTGGGTAAATCTGACAGGGAGAAGGACTTGGGGATCCTAGTTAATGATAAACTTACCTGGAGCAGCCAGTGCCAGGCAGCAGCTGCCAAGGCAAACAGGATCATGGGGTGCATTAAAAGAGGTCTGGATACACATGATGAGAGCATTATACTGCCTCTGTACAAATCCCTAGTTAGACCGCACATGGAGTACTGTGTCCAGTTTTGGGCACCGGTGCTCAGGAAGGATATAATGGAACTAGAGAGAGTACAAAGGAGGGCAACAAAATTAATAAAGGGGATGGGAGAACTACAATACCCAGATAGATTAGCGAAATTAGGATTATTTAGTCTAGAAAAAAGATGACTGAGGGGCGATCTAATAACCATGTATAAGTATATAAGGGGACAATACAAATATCTCGCTGAGGATCTGTTTATACCAAGGAAGGTGACGGGCACAAGGGGGCATTCTTTGCGTCTGGAGGAGAGAAGGTTTTTCCACCAACATAGAAGAGGATTGTTTACTGTTAGGGCAGTGAGAATCTGGAATTGCTTGCCTGAGGAGGTGGTGATGGTGAACTCAGTCGAGGGGTTCAAGAGAGGCCTGGATGTCTGTCATGATCCCAATGGCAGGGGATCACTAAAGGACAAGCACAGATACAAACATGCTCTAGGGCGATGGAACCTGAGCTGACCGCGACCCTGAACCTAACACACAAATAAAAGTAGCCGGGGAACGTGCCTACGATGATCCTAGACGTCTCGCTCCAGCCAAAGATCTAACTTCCCCTATTAGAAGAAACACAGACCTCTCTTGCCTCCAGAGAAATCCCCCACAGAAATAGCAGCCCCCCACATATAATGACGGTGAAATGAGAGGAAAGCACATACGCAGTATGAAAACAGTTTCAGCAAAATGAGGCCCGCTAAAGCTAGATAGCAGAGGATACAAAAGTGAACTGCGCGGTCAGCGAAAAACCCTTCAAAAAACCATCCTGAAATTACTTGAACTCATGTGCCAACTCATGGTACATGAGGAGCAATTTCAGCCCACTAGAGCAACCAGCAGCAAGAAACACATATCTGCAGGCTGGACTAAAAACCAAATAAAGCAAAACACCAAAACAGGAAAATCCAAACTTAGCTTGACCAGAAGGTTCTAGGAGCAGGGAGCAGAGGTAACAAGACACACTGGATACATTGATAACCGGCGAGGAAATGCCAGCAAAGCCAGGTTAAATAGGAAACTCCCATATCCTGATAGAACAGGTGGAACCCAGAGACCCAGGAAAGACAAGTCACCCAGTACCATCAGTAACCACCAGAGGGAGCCCAAAAACAGAACTCACAACAGTACCCCCCCCTTGAGGAGGGGTCACCGAACCCTCACGAGAACCACCAGGGCGACCAGGATGAGCCCTATGAAAAGCGCGAACCAAATCATCAGCATGAACATCCGAGGCAACCACCCAAGAATTATCCTCCTGACCATAACCCTTCCACTTGACCAAATACTGGAGTTTCCGTCTGGAAACACGAGAATCCAAGATCTTCTCCACAACATACTCCAATTCTCCCTCCACCAGCACTGGAGCAGGAGGCTCAAGCGAAGGAACAACAGGTACCTCATACTTCCGCAACAACGACCGATGGAACACATTATGAATAGCAAACGATGCCGGGAGAT
The DNA here is from genome assembly GCF_032444005.1 of Ranitomeya imitator. NCBI lineage: Eukaryota > Metazoa > Chordata > Amphibia > Anura > Dendrobatidae > Ranitomeya > Ranitomeya imitator. The sequence continues at coordinate 89,931,616 of NC_091285.1, forward strand.
CCAAACGAAACGACACAGGGTTAAGAATTTCCAAGATCCTATAGGGACCGATGAACCGAGGCTTGAACTTAGGAGACGAGACCTTCATAGGAACAAAACGAGAAGACAACCACACCAAGTCACCAACAAGAAGTCGAGGACCCACGCGGCGACGGCGATTAGCAAACTGCTGAGCCTTCTCCTGGGACAACTTCAAATTGTCCACCACATGACTCCAAATCCGATGCAACCTATCCACCACCATGTCCACTCCAGGACAATCAGAAGGTTCCACCTGACCAGAGGAAAAACGAGGATGAAACCCCGAATTACAAAAGAAAGGAGAAACCAAGGTAGCAGAACTAGCCCGATTATTAAGGGCAAACTCGGCCAGCGGCAAAAAGGTAACCCAGTCATCCTGATCAGCAGAAACAAAACACCTTAAATAAGTTTCCAAGGTCTGATTAGTTCGTTCAGTCTGGCCATTCGTCTGAGGATGGAATGCAGACGAAAAGGACAAATCAATGCCCATCTTAGCACAGAACGTCCGCCAAAATCTAGACACAAACTGGGATCCCCTGTCAGAAACGATGTTCTCAGGAATCCCATGCAAACGAACCACATTCTGAAAAAACAGAGGGACCAACTCAGAGGAGGAAGGCAACTTAGGCAAGGGTACCAGATGAACCATTTTAGAAAAGCGATCACACACAACCCAGATGACGGACATTTTTTGAGAGACAGGGAGATCAGAAATAAAGTCCATGGAAATGTGCGTCCAAGGCCTCTTCGGGATAGGCAAAGGTGACAACAATCCACTGGCCCGAGAACAGCAAGGCTTAGCCCGAGCACAAACCCCACAAGACTGCACAAAAGAACGCACATCCCTCGACAAGGAAGGCCACCAAAAAGACCTGGCCACCAAGTCTCTAGTACCAAATATTCCAGGATGACCTGCCAACGCAGAAGAATGGACCTCGGAGATGACTCTACTGGTCCAATTATCCGGAACAAACAGTCTCTCAGGCGGACAACGATCAGGTTTACCCACCTGAAACTCCTGCAAAGCACGTCGCAAGTCTGGGGAGACAGCAGACAAAATCACCCCATCCCTAAGGATACCAGAGGGCTCAGAATTTCCAAGGGAGTCAGGCACAAAACTCCTAGAAAGAGCATCCGCCTTCACATTCTTTGAACCTGGCAGGTATGAAACCACAAAATTGAAACGAGAGAAAAACAGTGACCAACGAGCCTGTCTAGGATTCAGACGCCTGGCAGACTCAAGGTAAATCAAATTTTTGTGATCAGTCAAGACCACCACACGATGTCTAGCACCCTCTAGCCAATGACGCCACTCCTCAAATGCCCACTTCGTGGCCAAAAGTTCCCGATTACCAACATCATAATTCCGCTCAGCCGGCGAAAACTTTCTAGAAAAAAACGCGCATGGCTTCATCACTGAGCCATCGGAGCTTCTCTGTGACAAAACCGCCCCCGCTCCAATCTCGGAAGCATCAACCTCAACCTGAAAAGGGAGCGAAACATCTGGCTGACGCAACACAGGAGCAGAAGAAAACCGGCGCTTAAGTTCCTGAAAGGCCTCCACAGCCGCAGGAGACCAATTAGCAACATCAGCACCCTTCTTAGTCAAATCCGTCAAAGGCTTAACAACACTAGAAAAATTAGTTATAAAACGACGATAGAAATTAGCAAAGCCCAAGAACTTCTGTAGACTCTTAAGAGATGTAGGCTGCGTCCAGTCACAAATAGCCTGAACCTTGACGGGATCCATCTCAATAGTAGAAGGGGAAAAAATATACCCCAAGAAAGAAATCTTCTGGACTCCAAAGAGACACTTTGAGCCTTTTACAAACAAGGAATTGGCCCGCAGGACCTGAAACACCTTCCTGACCTGCTGAACATGAGACTCCCAGTCATCAGAAAAAACCAAAATATCATCCAAATACACAATCATAAATTTATCCAGATATTCACGGAAAATATCGTGCATAAAGGACTGGAAGACTGAAGGAGCATTAGAAAGTCCAAAAGGCATTACCAAATACTCAAAATGGCCCTCAGGCGTATTAAATGCGGTTTTCCACTCATCACCTTGCTTTATTCGTATAAGATTATACGCACCCCGAAGATCAATCTTAGTGAACCATTTAGCCCCCTTAATGCAAGCAAACAAATCAGTCAACAATGGCAAAGGATACTGATATTTTACGGTAATCTTATTCAAAAGACGATAATCTATACAAGTCCTTCTCCCTGTCAAGTAGGAGTCCGTTTTAAAGGACTCTACAAGGAGCAGCTAATTGAGGCTTTGGAAGGAGTTCGCCTGCAAGATGACACTGAGGAAAGATCCTCACAGCAAATGAAGGAAAGACTGCAGCTGGAGGTAAATACCCAAAAAAGTCAGTGGGTTGTGTGGTACGAGGAGGAGTTGGCATTTCTGGGAGAAGAGGCCACCATAGACGATAAGAGGGAGGCCATTCACAGAGCTCAGGAGATGGCATTGCTGGAGCAGATCGCTTTGGAACCGCAAAATTATACAAATACAAAAGATTAAATCACGTTAATTTGCATGTTAGCAAAATCATAAGAATAAGTACAAAAACATTTCAAGACCGCATAATACTGGCAGCAGTGGGATTAAAGCATATGCTAATTTTGTATGTTAGCATAATTATAAGAATAAGATAACAAGGTTTAACATAGCATAATGTTCTAGAATAGTCTGTTTAATCGCCGCATACTCACAGTTCCCCTGAGGGTCCATAGCTCTATAGGCTTCAGCAGCTCCACCCTCTAAGAACCCCACAAGATGTCGAACTCGCTCCCTTTCCGGGACTTCCATTAATCAACACTGATGCTCAAAGTCCTGGAAGAAGCCCTCAATGTCGCCTGCAGCCTCATTAAAGGGCTTAAAGTCTTTGTGGGACACTCTGGGGAGTTCCCTCATGGTGGGTGCTGAGGTTACAGTCTGTCTGGAGCTTCTAGCTGCTTCCAAAGCGATCTGCTCCAGCAATGCCATCTCCTGAGCTCTGTGAATGGCCTTCCTCTTATCGTCTATGGTGGCCTCTTCTCCCAGAAATGCCAACTCCTCCTCGTACCACACAACCCACTGACTTTTTTGGGTATTTACCTCCGGCTGCAGTCTTTCCTCCATTTGCTGTGAGGATCCTTCCTCAGTGTCATCTTGCAGGCGAACTCCTTCCAAAGCCTCAATTAGCTGCTCCTTGGAGAGTCCTTTAAAACGGACTACTACTTCATGGGCCATTGTTTGTAGGTTCATCGCAGTCCAGCTCTTGTACTCTGCGGTGCTGGTTCCCAATGTTGATGGGCTTTTGTCCTCCATTCCTTCTGCTCTGATCCCACTGCTGCCAACCAGTTTGTGACGGGGTGTACAGCAGAGCAGGAAGGGACAACAGGCCGAGGGATGATCCAATGAGATTTATTAAAGCAGGGAGCATACAACATCAAATATCCATAATGTCCTTCAAGTCCACCAGAAGTCCACAATAAGCCCAAGGAAATAAACAGATCTGGAGGTGCTTTCCAGTAATCCCGCACCCGATAAACGAAACAATAGTCCTTCCACGAGTCCAACAGAACAGATTCGGGGGCACCTCCAGATAATCCTTGTGCCAGCTAACAAAGCAATAGTCCACATGAGTCCAAGGGATCCCAAAACAATCTCACGAACGACGAGATATGTCCTCAGCTCAAGTCTCATCCCGTACGCTTCCGCAGTCACAGATGGACGTGGGGTCTTGCCTCAGCTAAGAATCCCCACTCCTTCCCCTTTAAGGATCAACTCACATCTGATCTCAAAAATAAGAATGGATTATCTGAGCTCCTGGGATCCGCCCATGAAGGGGGGTAGGGGTCACACCTTCTATTCAATGGTTGGGTCCACCTGAAGATTCTAGACTGGTCGGCTCCTCTTAGTCTATCTAGTATGTACATATGACTAGCCACCTGCTGTGAGAAAGAATGGCTATTCTTCACTAGTGGTGTTGACAAACCTTAATTACATTATAGCTTAGGGCTGCAAGTATTGGGGGAAGGAGACATATTGTTACAGGTGAACTCCCAGCACAAGAAAATACATAAATTACAGCTAATAGAAACCAGAGAACAGTTACATACATCAAATGGCATATTATTCAAATACAGGACAGGGCAAAAGTACATATCATGACAGACATGTCTCTAAATATTAGGAAAAAAACAATAATTCTATCAACTGTTTTTATCTTAACCAGAAAGAAAACACTTAAGCAAATACAAAAGAAGATTAAAACACATGTAAGTTTGTATGTTAGTAAAATCATAAGAGTAAGTTCAAAACAATTTTCAAGAACATATCATACTGGCAGCAGTGGGATGAAAGCACATGCAAATTTTGTCTGTTTTCATAATTATAAGAATAAGATCAAAAGATTTTCAAGAACTCATACTGCTGAGTCATACTCAGCATGATTAAGTAGGCTTCCTTAGAGTAAGTGAAGTACATTTGACAACATTTAAAATTAGTGCATGTTGGAAAAAGGGCATGTCTCTAAACATTAGGAAAAACCAATGATTCTATCAACGGTCTTTATCTTAACCGAAAACCGAAAAATCATACAAATACAAAAGAAGATTAGATCACATGCTAATTTGCATGTTAGCAAAATCATAAGAATAAGTACAAAAACATTTCAAGACCTCATAATACTGGCAGCAGTGGGATTAAAGCATATGCTAATTTTGTATGTTAGCATAGTTATAAGAATAAGATAAAAAGGTTTTAAAGGAACTCTTACTACTGGCAGCAGTGGGATTTGAACCTACAGGTCTGTTGTAAAATGGTTAAGTCTCTAAACAATAGGAAAAACCAATGATTCTATCAACTGTCTTTTCCTAAACAGAAATCCACACACTCATGCAAATACAAAATCATAAGAATTAGATCAAAAGGTTCTGAAGACCTACTGGCAGCAGTGGGATTTGAACCCACGCCTCTGAAGAGACTGGAGCCTTAATCCAGCGCCTTAGACCGCTCGGCCATGCTACCTTTAGCAGCATGATTTTTAAGATTCCTTATCTTAACTGAAAACCACAAAATTATACAAATACAAAAGATTAAATCACATGTTAATTTGCATGTTAGCAAAATCATAAGAATAAGTACAAAAACATTTCAAGACCGCATAATACTGGCAGCAGTGGGATTAAAGCATATGCTAATTTTGTATATTAGCGTATGTATAAGAATAAGATAAAAAGGTTTTAAGGAACTCTTACTACTGGCAGCAGTGGGATTTAAACCTACAGGTCTGTTGTAAAATGGTTAAGTCTCTAAACAATAGGAAAAAACAATGATTCTGTCAACTGTCTTTTCCTAAACAGAAACCCACACACTCATGCAAATACAAAATCATTTGAATTAGATCAAAATGTTCTGAAGACCTACTGGCAGCAGTGGGATTTGAACCCACGCCTCTGAAGAGACTGGAGCTTTAATCCAGCGCCGTAGACCGCTCGGCCATGCTACCCTAATATACTACACAAAAAAAAGCTTCCTTAGAGTAAGTTTAGTGAATTTTCCTACAGTTTAACTTCTTCAAGGTGGAAAATGGATAGGTCTCTAAGCAAAAAGGAAAAAGCAATGATTCTATCTACTGTCTTTTGCATGCACTCATACAAATACAAAATAATAAAACACATGCTAATTTTTCTATTAGCAAAATCATAAATATAAGCTAAAAAGTTTCAAAGTAAAAATACACTGGCAGCAGTGGGATTTGAACCGTGGGATTTGAGCAGTGGGGCTGAACTGGATGGACAAATGTCTTTTTTCGGCCTTACTAACTATGTTACTATGCCTCCAAAGAGACTGGAGCCTAAATCCAGCGCCTTAGACCACTCGGCCATGCTACCTTTAACAGCATGATTTTTACGATTCCTTATCTTAACTGAAAACCGCAAAATTATACAAATACAAAAGATTAAATCACATGTTAATTTGCATGTTAGCAAAATCATAAAAATAAGTACAAAAACATTTCAAGACCGCATAATACTGGCAGCAGTGGGATTAAAGTATATGCTAATTTTGTATGTTAGCATAATTATAAGAATAAGATAACAAGGTTTAACATAGCATAATGTTCTAGAATAGTCTGTTTAATCGCCGCATACTCACAGTTCGCCCGAGGGTCCATAGCTCTATAGGCTTCAGCAGCTCCACCCTCTAAGAACCCCACAAGATGTCGAACTCGCTCCCTTTCCGGGACTTCCATTAATCAACACTGATGCTCAAAGTCCTGGAAGAAGCCCTCAATGTCGCCTGCAGCCTCATTAAAGGGCTTAAAGTCTTTGTGGGACACTCTGGGGAGTTCCCTCATGGTGGGTGCTGAGGTTACAGTCTGTCTGGAGCTTCTAGCTGCTTCCAAAGCGATCTGCTCCAGCAATGCCATCTCCTGAGCTCTGTGAATGGCCTTCCTCTTATCGTCTATGGTGGCCTCTTCTCCCAGAAATGCCAACTCCTCCTCGTACCACATAACCCACTGACTTTTTTGGGTATTTACCTCCGGCTGCAGTCTTTCCTCCATTTGCTGTGAGGATCCTTACTCAGTGTCATCTTGCAGGCGAACTCCTTCCAAAGCCTCAATTAGCTGCTCCTTGGAGAGTCCTTTAAAACGGACTCCTACTTCATGGGCCTTTGTTTGTAGGTTCATCGCAGTCCAGCTCTTGTACTCTGCGGTGCTGGTTCCCAATGTTGATGGGCCTTTGTCCTCCATTCCTTCTGCTCTGATCCCACTGCTGCCAACCAGTTTGTGACGGGGTGTACAGCAGAGCAGGAAGGGACAACAGGCCGAGGGATGATCCAATGAGATTTATTAAAGCAGGGAGCATACAACATCAAATATCCATAATGTCCTTCAAGTCCACCAGAAGTCCACAATAAGCCCAAGTAAATAAACAGATCTGGAGGTGCTTTCCAGTAATCCCGCACCCGATAAACGAAACAATAGTCCTTCCACGAGTCCAACAGAACAGGTTCGGGGGCACCTCCCGATAATCCTTGTGCCAGCTAACAAAGCAATAGTCCACATGAGTCCAAGGGATCCCAAAACAATCTCACAAACGACGAGATATGTCCTCAGCTCAAGTCTCATCCCGTTCGCTTCTGCAGTCACAGATGGACGTGGGGTCTTGCCTCAGCTAAGAATCCCCACTCCTTCCCCTTTAAGGATCAACTCACATCTGATCTCAAAAATAAGAATGGATTGTCTGAGCTCCTGGGATCCGCCCATGAAGGGGGGTGGGGGTCACACCTTCTATTCAATGGTTGGGTCCACCTGAAGATTCTAGACTGGTCGGTTCCTCTTAGTCTATCTAGTATGTACATATGACTAGCCACCTGCTGTGAGAAAGAATGGCTATTCTTCACTAGTGGTGTTGACAAACCTTAATTACATTATAGCTTAGGGCTGCAAGTTTTGGGGGAAGGAGACATATTGTTACAGGTGAACTCCCAGCACAAGAAAATACATAAATTACAGCTAATAGAAACCAGAGAACAGTTACATACATCAAATGGCATATTATTCAAATACAGGACAGGGCAAAAGTACATATCATGACAGACATGTCTCTAAATATTAGGAAAAAAACAATAATTCTATCAACTGTTTTTATCTTAACCAGAAAGAAAACACTTAAGCAAATACAAAAGAAGATTAAAACACATGTAAGTTTGTATGTTAGTAAAATCATAAGAGTAAGTTCAAAACAATTTTCAAGCACATATCATACTGGCAGCAGTGGGATGAAAGCACATGCAAATTTTGTCTGTTTTCATAATTATAAGAATAAGATCAAAAGATTTTCAAGAACTCATACTGCTGAGTCATACTCAGCATGATTAAGTAGGCTTCCTTAGAGTAAGTGAAGTACATTTGACAACATTTAAAATTAGTGCATGTTGGAAAAAGGGCATGTCTCTAAACATTAGGAAAAACCAATGATTCTATCAACGGTCTTTATCTTAACTGAAAACCGAAAAATCATACAAATACAAAAGAAGATTAGATCACATGCTAATTTGCATGTTAGCAAAATCATAAGAATAAGTACAAAAACATTTCAAGACCTCATAATACTGGCAGCAGTGGGATTAAAGCATATGCTAATTTTGTATGTTAGCATAGTTATAAGAATAAGATAAAAAGGTTTTAAGGAACTCTTACTACTGGCAGCAGTGGGATTTGAACCTACAGGTCTGTTGTAAAATGGTTAAGTCTCTAAACAATAGGAAAAACCAATGATTCTATCAACTGTCTTTTCCTAAACAGAAATCCACACACTCATGCAAATACAAAATCATAAGAATTAGATCAAAAGGTTCTGAAGACCTACTGGCAGCAGTGGGATTTGAACCCACGCCTCTGAAGAGACTGGAGCCTTAATCCAGCGCCTTAGACTGCTCAGCCATTCTACCTTTAGCAGCATGATTTTTAAGATTCCTTATCTTAACTGAAAACCACAAAATTATACAAATACAAAAGATTAAATCACATGTTAATTTGCATGTTAGCAAAATCATAAGAATAAGTACAAAAACATTTCAAGACCGCATAATACTGGCAGCAGTGGGATTAAAGCATATGTTAATTTTGTATGTTAGCGTATGTATAAGAATAAGATAAAAAGGTTTTAAGGAACTCTTACTACTGGCAGCAGTGGGATTTAAACCTACAGGTCTGTTGTAAAATGGTTAAGTCTCTAAACAATAGGAAAAAACAATGATTCTATCAACTGTCTTTTCCTAAACAGAAACCCACACACTCATGCAAATACAAAATCATTTGAATTAGATCAAAATGTTCCGAAGACCTACTGGCAGCAGTGGGATTTGAACCCACGCCTCTGAAGAGACTGGAGCCTTGATCCAGCGCCTTAGACCGCTCGGCCATGCTATCTTAATATACTACATGAAAAAAGCTTCCTTAGAGTAAGTTTAGTGAATTTTCCTACATTTTAACTTCTTCAAGGTGGAAAATGGATAGGTCTCTAAGCAAAAAGGAAAAAGCAATGATTCTATCTACTGTCTTTTGCAAAACAGCAAAGCATGCACTCATACAAATACAAAATAATAAAGCACATGCTAATTTTTCTATTAGCAAAATCATAAATATAAGCTAAAAAGTTTCAAAGTAAAAATACACTGGCAGCAGTGGGATTTGAACCCACGCCTCCAAAGAGACAGGAGCTTAAATCCAGCGCCTTAGACCACTCGGCCATGCTACCTTTTTCAGCATGATTTTTACGATTCCTTATCTTAACTGAAAACCGCAAAATTATACAAATACAAAAGATTAAATCACATGTTAATTTGCATGTTAGCAAAATCATAAGAATAAGTACAAAAACATTTCAAGACCGCATAATACTGGCAGCAGAGGGATTAAAGCATATGCTAATTTTGTATGTTAGCTTATGTATAAGAATAAGATAAAAAGGTTTTAAGGAACTCTTACTACTGGCAGCAGTGGGATTTAAACCTACAGGTCTGTTGTAAAATGGTTAAGTCTCTAAACAATAGGAAAAAACAATGATTCTATCAACTGTCTTTTCCTAAACAGAAACACTCATGCAAATACAAAATCATTTGAATTAGATCAAAATGTTCTGAAGACCTACTGGCAGCAGTGGGATTTGAACCCACGCCTCTGAAGAGACTGGAGCCTTAATCCAGCGCCTTAGACCACTCGGCCATGCTACCTTAATATACTACATGAAAAAAGCTTCCTTAGAGTAAGTTTAGTGAATTTTCATACATTTTAACTTCTTCAAGGTGGAAAATGGATAGGTCTCTAAGCAAAAAGAAAAAAGCAATGATTCTATCTACTGTCTTTTGCATGCACTTATACAAATACAAAATAATAAAACACATGCTAATTGTTCTATTAGCAAAATCATAAATATAAGCTAAAAAGTTTCAAAGAAAAAATACACTGGCAGCAGTGGGATTTGAACCCACGCCTCCAAAGAGACTGGCGCCTAAATCCAGCGCCTTAGACCACTCGGCCATGCTACCTTTAGCAGCATGATTTTTAAGATTCCTTATCTTAACTGAAAACCACAAAATTATACAAATACAAAAGATTAAATCACATGTTAATTTGCATGTTAGCAAAATCATAAGAATAAGTACAAAAACATTTCAAGACCGCATAATACTGGCAGCAGTGGGATTAAAGCATATGCTAATTTTGTATATTAGCGTATGTATAAGAATAAGATAAAAAGGTTTTAAGGAACTCTTACTACTGGCAGCAGTGGGATTTAAACCTACAGGTCTGTTGTAAAATGGTTAAGTCTCTAAACAATAGGAAAAAACAATGATTCTATCAACTGTCTTTTCCTAAACAGAAACCCACACACTCATGCAAAATCATTTGAATTAGATCAAAATGTTCTGAAGACCTACTGGCCGCAGTGGGATTTGAACCCACGCCTCTGAAGAGACTGGAGCCTTAATCCAGCACCTTAGACCGCTCGGCCATGCTACCCTAATATACTACATAAAAAAAGCTTCCTTAGAGTAAGTTTAGTGAATTTTCCTACAGTTTAACTTCTTCAAGGTGGAAAATGGATAGGTCTCTAAGCAAAAAGGAAAAAGCAATGATTCTATCTACTGTCTTTTGCAAAACAGCAAAGCATGGACTCATACAAATACAAAATAATAAAACACATGCTAATTTTTCTATTAACAAAATCATAAATATAAGCTAAAAAGTTTCAAAGTAGAAATACACTGGCATTTGAACCCACGCCTCCAAAGAGACTGGAGCCTAAGTTCAGCGCCTTAGACCACTCAGCCATGCTACCTATAACAGCATGATTTTTACGATTCCTTATCTTAACTGAAAACTGCAAAATTATACAAATACAAAAGATTAAATCACATGTTAATTTGCATGTTAGCAAAATCATAAGAATAAGTACAAAAACATTTCAAGACCGCATAATACTGGCAGCAGTGGGATTAAAGCATATGCTAATTTTGTATGTTAGCATAATTATAAGAATAAGATAACAAGGTTTAACATAGCATAATGTTCTAGAATAGTCTGTTTAATCGCCGCATACTCACAGTTCCCCCGAGGGTCCATAGCTCTATAGGCTTCAGCAGCTCCACCCTCTAAGAACCCCACAAGCTGTCGAACTCGCTCCCTTTCCGGGACTTCCATTAATCAACACTGATGCTCAAAGTCCTGGAAGAAGCCCTCAATGTCGCCTGCAGCCTCATTAAAGGGCTTAAAGTCTTTGTGGGACACTCTGGGGAGTTCCCTCATGGTGGGTGCTGAGGTTACAGTCTGTCTGGAGCTTCTAGCTGCTTCCAAAGCGATCTGCTCCAGCAATGCCATCTCCTGAGCTCTGTGAATGGCCTTCCTCTTATCGTCTATGGTGGCCTCTTCTCCCAGAAATGCCAACTCCTCCTCGTACCACACAACCCACTGACTTTTTTGGGTATTTACCTCCGGCTGCAGTCTTTCCTCCATTTGCTGTGAGGATCCTTCCTCAGTGTCATCTTGCAGGCGAACTCCTTCCAAAGCCTCAATTAGCTGCTCCTTGGAGAGTCCTTTAAAACGGACTCCTACTTCATGGGCCTTTGTTTGTAGGTTCATCGCAGTCCAGCTCTTGTACTCTGCGGTGCTGGTTCCCAATGTTGATGGGCCTTTGTCCTCCATTCCTTCTGCTCTGATCCCACTGCTGCCAACCAGTTTGTGACGGGGTGTACAGCAGAGCAGGAAGGGACAACAGGCCGAGGGATGATCCAATGAGATTTATTAAAGCAGGGAGCATACAACATCAAATATCCATAATGTCCTTCAAGTCCACCAGAAGTCCACAATAAGCCCAAGGAAATAAACAGATCTGGAGGTGCTTTCCAGTAATCCCGCACCCGATAAACGAAACAATAGTCCTTCCACGAGTCCAACAGAACAGGTTCGGGGGCACCTCCCGATAATCCTTGTGCCAGCTAACAAAGCAATAGTCCACATGAGTCCAAGGGATCCCAAAACAATCTCACAAACGACGAGATATGTCCTCAGCTCAAGTCTCATCCCGTTCGCTTCCGCAGTCACAGATGGACGTGGGGTCTTGCCTCAGCTAAGAATCCCCACTCCTTCCCCTTTAAGGATCAACTCACATCTGATCTCAAAAATAAGAATGGATTGTCTGAGCTCCTGGGATCCGCCCATGAAGGGGGGTGGGGGTCACACCTTCTATTCAATGGTTGGGTCCACCTGAAGATTCTAGACTGGTCGGCTCCTCTTAGTCTATCTAGTATGTACATATGACTAGCCACCTGCTGTGAGAAAGAATGGCTATTCTTCACTAGTGGTGTTGACAAACCTTAATTACATTATAGCTTAGGGCTGCAAGTATTGGGGGAAGGAGACATATTGTTACAGGTGAACTCCCAGCACAAGAAAATACATAAATTACAGCTAATAGAAACCAGAGAACAGTTACATACATCAAATGGCATATTATTCAAATACAGGACAGGGCAAAAGTACATATCATGACAGACATGTCTCTAAATATTAGGAAAAAAACAATAATTCTATCAACTGTTTTTATCTTAACCAGAAAGAAAACACTTAAGCAAATACAAAAGAAGATTAAAACACATGTAAGTTTGTATGTTAGTAAAATCATAAGAGTAAGTTCAAAACAATTTTCAAGCACATATCATACTGGCAGCAGTGGGATGAAAGCACATGCAAATTTTGTCTGTTTTCATAATTATAAGAATAAGATCAAAAGATTTTCAAGAACTCATACTGCTGAGTCATACTCAGCATGATTAAGTAGGCTTCCTTAGAGTAAGTGAAGTACATTTGACAACATTTAAAATCAGTGCATGTTGGAAAAAGGGCATGTCTCTAAACATTAGGAAAAACCAATGATTCTATCAACGGTCTTTATCTTAACTGAAAACCGAAAAATCATACAAATACAAAAGAAGATTAGATCACATGCTAATTTGCATGTTAGCAAAATCATAAGAATAAGTACAAAAACATTTCAAGACCTCATAATACTGGCAGCAGTGGGATTAAAGCATATGCTAATTTTGTATGTTAGCATAGTTATAAGAATAAGATAAAAAGGTTTTAAGGAACTCTTACTACTGGCAGCAGTGGGATTTGAACCTACAGGTCTGTTGTAAAATGGTTAAGTCTCTAAACAATAGGAAAAACCAATGATTCTATCAACTGTCTTTTCCTAAACAGAAATCCACACACTCATGCAAATACAAAATCATAAGAATTAGATCAAAAGGTTCTGAAGACCTACTGGCAGCAGTGGGATTTGAACCCACGCCTCCAAAGAGACTGGAACCTAAATCCAGCGCCTTAGACCACTCGGCCATGCTACCTTTAACAGCATGATTTTTACGATTCCTTATCTTAACTGAAAACCGCAAAATTATACAAATACAAAAGATTAAATCACATGTTAATTTGCATGTTAGCAAAATCATAAGAATAAGTACAAAAACATTTCAAGACCGCATAATACTGGCAGCAGTGGGATTAAAGCATATGCTAATTTTGTATGTTAGCATAATTATAAGAATAAGATAACAAGGTTTAACATAGCATAATGTTCTAGAATAGTCTGTTTAATCGCCGCATACTCACAGTTCCCCCGAGGGTCCATAGCTCTATAGGCTTCAGCAGCTCCACCCTCTAAGAACCCCACAAGATGTCGAACTCGCTCCCTTTCAGGGACTTCCATTAATCAACACTGATGCTCAAAGTCCTGGAAGAAGCCCTCAATGTCGCCTGCAGCCTCATTAAAGGGCTTAAAGTCTTTGTGGGACACTCTGGGGAGTTCCCTCATGGTGGGTGCTGAGGTTACAGTCTGTCTGGAGCTTCTAGCTGCTTCCAAAGCGATCTGCTCCAGCAAGGGTTTCTGAGGGATGTTATTCTGGATTATCTCAATGAGAATAACTGTTTAACTCCATATCAGCATGGGTTTATGAGAAATCGCTCCTGTCAAACCAATCTAATCAGTTTTTATGAAGAGGTAAGCTATAGGCTGGACCACGGTGAGTCATTGGACCTGGTATATCTCGATTTTTCCAAAGCGTTTGATACCGTGCCGCACAAGAGGTTGGTACACAAAATGAGAATGCTTGGTCTGGGGGAAAATGTGTGTAAATGGGTTAGTAACTGGCTAAGTGATAGAAAGCAGAGGGTGGTTATAAATGCGAAAAACCCTTCAAAAAACCATCCTGAAATTACTTGAACTCATGTGCCAACTCATGGTACATGAGGAGCAATTTCAGCCCACTAGAGCAACCAGCAGCAAGAAACACATATCTGCAGGCTGGACTAAAAACCAAATAAAGCAAAACACCAAAACAGGAAAATCCAAACTTAGCTTGACCAGAAGGTTCTAGGAGCAGGGAGCAGAGGTAACAAGACACACTGGATACATTGATAACCGGCGAGGAAATGCCAGCAAAGCCAGGTTAAATAGGAAACTCCCATATCCTGATAGAACAGGTGGAACCCAGAGACCCAGGAAAGACAAGTCACCCAGTACCATCAGTAACCACCAGAGGGAGCCCAAAAACAGAACTCACAACAGTACCCCCCCCTTGAGGAGGGGTCACCGAACCCTCACGAGAACCACCAGGGCGACCAGGATGAGCCCTATGAAAAGCGCGAACCAAATCATCAGCATGAACATCCGAGGCAACCACCCAAGAATTATCCTCCTGACCATAACCCTTCCACTTGACCAAATACTGGAGTTTCCGTCTGGAAACACGAGAATCCAAGATCTTCTCCACAACATACTCCAATTCTCCCTCCACCAGCACTGGAGCAGGAGGCTCAAGCGAAGGAACAACAGGTACCTCATACTTCCGCAACAACGACCGATGGAACACATTATGAATAGCAAACGATGCCGGGAGATCCAAACGAAACGACACAGGGTTAAGAATTTCCAAGATCCTATAGGGACCGATGAACCGAGGCTTGAACTTAGGAGACGAGACCTTCATAGGAACAAAACGAGAAGACAACCACACCAAGTCACCAACAAGAAGTCGAGGACCCACGCGGCGACGGCGATTAGCAAACTGCTGAGCCTTCTCCTGGGACAACTTCAAATTGTCCACCACATGACTCCAAATCCGATGCAACCTATCCACCACCATGTCCACTCCAGGACAATCAGAAGGTTCCACCTGACCAGAGGAAAAACGAGGATGAAACCCCGAATTACAAAAGAAAGGAGAAACCAAGGTAGCAGAACTAGCCCGATTATTAAGGGCAAACTCGGCCAGCGGCAAAAAGGTAACCCAGTCATCCTGATCAGCAGAAACAAAACACCTTAAATAAGTTTCCAAGGTCTGATTAGTTCGTTCAGTCTGGCCATTCGTCTGAGGATGGAATGCAGACGAAAAGGACAAATCAATGCCCATCTTAGCACAGAACGTCCGCCAAAATCTAGACACAAACTGGGATCCCCTGTCAGAAACGATGTTCTCAGGAATCCCATGCAAACGAACCACATTCTGAAAAAACAGAGGGACCAACTCAGAGGAGGAAGGCAACTTAGGCAAGGGTACCAGATGAACCATTTTAGAAAAGCGATCACACACAACCCAGATGACGGACATTTTTTGAGAGACAGGGAGATCAGAAATAAAGTCCATGGAAATGTGCGTCCAAGGCCTCTTCGGGATAGGCAAAGGTGACAACAATCCACTGGCCCGAGAACAGCAAGGCTTAGCCCGAGCACAAACCCCACAAGACTGCACAAAAGAACGCACATCCCTCGACAAGGAAGGCCACCAAAAAGACCTGGCCACCAAGTCTCTAGTACCAAATATTCCAGGATGACCTGCCAACGCAGAAGAATGGACCTCGGAGATGACTCTACTGGTCCAATTATCCGGAACAAACAGTCTCTCAGGCGGACAACGATCAGGTTTACCCACCTGAAACTCCTGCAAAGCACGTCGCAAGTCTGGGGAGACAGCAGACAAAATCACCCCATCCCTAAGGATACCAGAGGGCTCAGAATTTCCAAGGGAGTCAGGCACAAAACTCCTAGAAAGAGCATCCGCCTTCACATTCTTTGAACCTGGCAGGTATGAAACCACAAAATTGAAACGAGAGAAAAACAGTGACCAACGAGCCTGTCTAGGATTCAGACGCCTGGCAGACTCAAGGTAAATCAAATTTTTGTGATCAGTCAAGACCACCACACGATGTCTAGCACCCTCTAGCCAATGACGCCACTCCTCAAATGCCCACTTCGTGGCCAAAAGTTCCCGATTACCAACATCATAATTCCGCTCAGCCGGCGAAAACTTTCTAGAAAAAAACGCGCATGGCTTCATCACTGAGCCATCGGAGCTTCTCTGTGACAAAACCGCCCCCGCTCCAATCTCGGAAGCATCAACCTCAACCTGAAAAGGGAGCGAAACATCTGGCTGACGCAACACAGGAGCAGAAGAAAACCGGCGCTTAAGTTCCTGAAAGGCCTCCACAGCCGCAGGAGACCAATTAGCAACATCAGCACCCTTCTTAGTCAAATCCGTCAAAGGCTTAACAACACTAGAAAAATTAGTTATAAAACGACGATAGAAATTAGCAAAGCCCAAGAACTTCTGTAGACTCTTAAGAGATGTAGGCTGCGTCCAGTCACAAATAGCCTGAACCTTGACGGGATCCATCTCAATAGTAGAAGGGGAAAAAATATACCCCAAGAAAGAAATCTTCTGGACTCCAAAGAGACACTTTGAGCCTTTTACAAACAAGGAATTGGCCCGCAGGACCTGAAACACCTTCCTGACCTGCTGAACATGAGACTCCCAGTCATCAGAAAAAACCAAAATATCATCCAAATACACAATCATAAATTTATCCAGATATTCACGGAAAATATCGTGCATAAAGGACTGGAAGACTGAAGGAGCATTAGAAAGTCCAAAAGGCATTACCAAATACTCAAAATGGCCCTCAGGCGTATTAAATGCGGTTTTCCACTCATCACCTTGCTTTATTCGTATAAGATTATACGCACCCCGAAGATCAATCTTAGTGAACCATTTAGCCCCCTTAATGCAAGCAAACAAATCAGTCAACAATGGCAAAGGATACTGATATTTTACGGTAATCTTATTCAAAAGACGATAATCTATACAAGTCCTTCTCCCTGTCAAGTAGGAGTCCGTTTTAAAGGACTCTACAAGGAGCAGCTAATTGAGGCTTTGGAAGGAGTTCGCCTGCAAGATGACACTGAGGAAAGATCCTCACAGCAAATGAAGGAAAGACTGCAGCTGGAGGTAAATACCCAAAAAAGTCAGTGGGTTGTGTGGTACGAGGAGGAGTTGGCATTTCTGGGAGAAGAGGCCACCATAGACGATAAGAGGGAGGCCATTCACAGAGCTCAGGAGATGGCATTGCTGGAGCAGATCGCTTTGGAACCGCAAAATTATACAAATACAAAAGATTAAATCACGTTAATTTGCATGTTAGCAAAATCATAAGAATAAGTACAAAAACATTTCAAGACCGCATAATACTGGCAGCAGTGGGATTAAAGCATATGCTAATTTTGTATGTTAGCATAATTATAAGAATAAGATAACAAGGTTTAACATAGCATAATGTTCTAGAATAGTCTGTTTAATCGCCGCATACTCACAGTTCCCCTGAGGGTCCATAGCTCTATAGGCTTCAGCAGCTCCACCCTCTAAGAACCCCACAAGATGTCGAACTCGCTCCCTTTCCGGGACTTCCATTAATCAACACTGATGCTCAAAGTCCTGGAAGAAGCCCTCAATGTCGCCTGCAGCCTCATTAAAGGGCTTAAAGTCTTTGTGGGACACTCTGGGGAGTTCCCTCATGGTGGGTGCTGAGGTTACAGTCTGTCTGGAGCTTCTAGCTGCTTCCAAAGCGATCTGCTCCAGCAATGCCATCTCCTGAGCTCTGTGAATGGCCTTCCTCTTATCGTCTATGGTGGCCTCTTCTCCCAGAAATGCCAACTCCTCCTCGTACCACACAACCCACTGACTTTTTTGGGTATTTACCTCCGGCTGCAGTCTTTCCTCCATTTGCTGTGAGGATCCTTCCTCAGTGTCATCTTGCAGGCGAACTCCTTCCAAAGCCTCAATTAGCTGCTCCTTGGAGAGTCCTTTAAAACGGACTACTACTTCATGGGCCATTGTTTGTAGGTTCATCGCAGTCCAGCTCTTGTACTCTGCGGTGCTGGTTCCCAATGTTGATGGGCTTTTGTCCTCCATTCCTTCTGCTCTGATCCCACTGCTGCCAACCAGTTTGTGACGGGGTGTACAGCAGAGCAGGAAGGGACAACAGGCCGAGGGATGATCCAATGAGATTTATTAAAGCAGGGAGCATACAACATCAAATATCCATAATGTCCTTCAAGTCCACCAGAAGTCCACAATAAGCCCAAGGAAATAAACAGATCTGGAGGTGCTTTCCAGTAATCCCGCACCCGATAAACGAAACAATAGTCCTTCCACGAGTCCAACAGAACAGATTCGGGGGCACCTCCAGATAATCCTTGTGCCAGCTAACAAAGCAATAGTCCACATGAGTCCAAGGGATCCCAAAACAATCTCACGAACGACGAGATATGTCCTCAGCTCAAGTCTCATCCCGTACGCTTCCGCAGTCACAGATGGACGTGGGGTCTTGCCTCAGCTAAGAATCCCCACTCCTTCCCCTTTAAGGATCAACTCACATCTGATCTCAAAAATAAGAATGGATTATCTGAGCTCCTGGGATCCGCCCATGAAGGGGGGTAGGGGTCACACCTTCTATTCAATGGTTGGGTCCACCTGAAGATTCTAGACTGGTCGGCTCCTCTTAGTCTATCTAGTATGTACATATGACTAGCCACCTGCTGTGAGAAAGAATGGCTATTCTTCACTAGTGGTGTTGACAAACCTTAATTACATTATAGCTTAGGGCTGCAAGTATTGGGGGAAGGAGACATATTGTTACAGGTGAACTCCCAGCACAAGAAAATACATAAATTACAGCTAATAGAAACCAGAGAACAGTTACATACATCAAATGGCATATTATTCAAATACAGGACAGGGCAAAAGTACATATCATGACAGACATGTCTCTAAATATTAGGAAAAAAACAATAATTCTATCAACTGTTTTTATCTTAACCAGAAAGAAAACACTTAAGCAAATACAAAAGAAGATTAAAACACATGTAAGTTTGTATGTTAGTAAAATCATAAGAGTAAGTTCAAAACAATTTTCAAGAACATATCATACTGGCAGCAGTGGGATGAAAGCACATGCAAATTTTGTCTGTTTTCATAATTATAAGAATAAGATCAAAAGATTTTCAAGAACTCATACTGCTGAGTCATACTCAGCATGATTAAGTAGGCTTCCTTAGAGTAAGTGAAGTACATTTGACAACATTTAAAATTAGTGCATGTTGGAAAAAGGGCATGTCTCTAAACATTAGGAAAAACCAATGATTCTATCAACGGTCTTTATCTTAACCGAAAACCGAAAAATCATACAAATACAAAAGAAGATTAGATCACATGCTAATTTGCATGTTAGCAAAATCATAAGAATAAGTACAAAAACATTTCAAGACCTCATAATACTGGCAGCAGTGGGATTAAAGCATATGCTAATTTTGTATGTTAGCATAGTTATAAGAATAAGATAAAAAGGTTTTAAAGGAACTCTTACTACTGGCAGCAGTGGGATTTGAACCTACAGGTCTGTTGTAAAATGGTTAAGTCTCTAAACAATAGGAAAAACCAATGATTCTATCAACTGTCTTTTCCTAAACAGAAATCCACACACTCATGCAAATACAAAATCATAAGAATTAGATCAAAAGGTTCTGAAGACCTACTGGCAGCAGTGGGATTTGAACCCACGCCTCTGAAGAGACTGGAGCCTTAATCCAGCGCCTTAGACCGCTCGGCCATGCTACCTTTAGCAGCATGATTTTTAAGATTCCTTATCTTAACTGAAAACCACAAAATTATACAAATACAAAAGATTAAATCACATGTTAATTTGCATGTTAGCAAAATCATAAGAATAAGTACAAAAACATTTCAAGACCGCATAATACTGGCAGCAGTGGGATTAAAGCATATGCTAATTTTGTATATTAGCGTATGTATAAGAATAAGATAAAAAGGTTTTAAGGAACTCTTACTACTGGCAGCAGTGGGATTTAAACCTACAGGTCTGTTGTAAAATGGTTAAGTCTCTAAACAATAGGAAAAAACAATGATTCTGTCAACTGTCTTTTCCTAAACAGAAACCCACACACTCATGCAAATACAAAATCATTTGAATTAGATCAAAATGTTCTGAAGACCTACTGGCAGCAGTGGGATTTGAACCCACGCCTCTGAAGAGACTGGAGCTTTAATCCAGCGCCGTAGACCGCTCGGCCATGCTACCCTAATATACTACACAAAAAAAAGCTTCCTTAGAGTAAGTTTAGTGAATTTTCCTACAGTTTAACTTCTTCAAGGTGGAAAATGGATAGGTCTCTAAGCAAAAAGGAAAAAGCAATGATTCTATCTACTGTCTTTTGCATGCACTCATACAAATACAAAATAATAAAACACATGCTAATTTTTCTATTAGCAAAATCATAAATATAAGCTAAAAAGTTTCAAAGTAAAAATACACTGGCAGCAGTGGGATTTGAACCGTGGGATTTGAGCAGTGGGGCTGAACTGGATGGACAAATGTCTTTTTTCGGCCTTACTAACTATGTTACTATGCCTCCAAAGAGACTGGAGCCTAAATCCAGCGCCTTAGACCACTCGGCCATGCTACCTTTAACAGCATGATTTTTACGATTCCTTATCTTAACTGAAAACCGCAAAATTATACAAATACAAAAGATTAAATCACATGTTAATTTGCATGTTAGCAAAATCATAAAAATAAGTACAAAAACATTTCAAGACCGCATAATACTGGCAGCAGTGGGATTAAAGTATATGCTAATTTTGTATGTTAGCATAATTATAAGAATAAGATAACAAGGTTTAACATAGCATAATGTTCTAGAATAGTCTGTTTAATCGCCGCATACTCACAGTTCGCCCGAGGGTCCATAGCTCTATAGGCTTCAGCAGCTCCACCCTCTAAGAACCCCACAAGATGTCGAACTCGCTCCCTTTCCGGGACTTCCATTAATCAACACTGATGCTCAAAGTCCTGGAAGAAGCCCTCAATGTCGCCTGCAGCCTCATTAAAGGGCTTAAAGTCTTTGTGGGACACTCTGGGGAGTTCCCTCATGGTGGGTGCTGAGGTTACAGTCTGTCTGGAGCTTCTAGCTGCTTCCAAAGCGATCTGCTCCAGCAATGCCATCTCCTGAGCTCTGTGAATGGCCTTCCTCTTATCGTCTATGGTGGCCTCTTCTCCCAGAAATGCCAACTCCTCCTCGTACCACATAACCCACTGACTTTTTTGGGTATTTACCTCCGGCTGCAGTCTTTCCTCCATTTGCTGTGAGGATCCTTACTCAGTGTCATCTTGCAGGCGAACTCCTTCCAAAGCCTCAATTAGCTGCTCCTTGGAGAGTCCTTTAAAACGGACTCCTACTTCATGGGCCTTTGTTTGTAGGTTCATCGCAGTCCAGCTCTTGTACTCTGCGGTGCTGGTTCCCAATGTTGATGGGCCTTTGTCCTCCATTCCTTCTGCTCTGATCCCACTGCTGCCAACCAGTTTGTGACGGGGTGTACAGCAGAGCAGGAAGGGACAACAGGCCGAGGGATGATCCAATGAGATTTATTAAAGCAGGGAGCATACAACATCAAATATCCATAATGTCCTTCAAGTCCACCAGAAGTCCACAATAAGCCCAAGTAAATAAACAGATCTGGAGGTGCTTTCCAGTAATCCCGCACCCGATAAACGAAACAATAGTCCTTCCACGAGTCCAACAGAACAGGTTCGGGGGCACCTCCCGATAATCCTTGTGCCAGCTAACAAAGCAATAGTCCACATGAGTCCAAGGGATCCCAAAACAATCTCACAAACGACGAGATATGTCCTCAGCTCAAGTCTCATCCCGTTCGCTTCTGCAGTCACAGATGGACGTGGGGTCTTGCCTCAGCTAAGAATCCCCACTCCTTCCCCTTTAAGGATCAACTCACATCTGATCTCAAAAATAAGAATGGATTGTCTGAGCTCCTGGGATCCGCCCATGAAGGGGGGTGGGGGTCACACCTTCTATTCAATGGTTGGGTCCACCTGAAGATTCTAGACTGGTCGGTTCCTCTTAGTCTATCTAGTATGTACATATGACTAGCCACCTGCTGTGAGAAAGAATGGCTATTCTTCACTAGTGGTGTTGACAAACCTTAATTACATTATAGCTTAGGGCTGCAAGTTTTGGGGGAAGGAGACATATTGTTACAGGTGAACTCCCAGCACAAGAAAATACATAAATTACAGCTAATAGAAACCAGAGAACAGTTACATACATCAAATGGCATATTATTCAAATACAGGACAGGGCAAAAGTACATATCATGACAGACATGTCTCTAAATATTAGGAAAAAAACAATAATTCTATCAACTGTTTTTATCTTAACCAGAAAGAAAACACTTAAGCAAATACAAAAGAAGATTAAAACACATGTAAGTTTGTATGTTAGTAAAATCATAAGAGTAAGTTCAAAACAATTTTCAAGCACATATCATACTGGCAGCAGTGGGATGAAAGCACATGCAAATTTTGTCTGTTTTCATAATTATAAGAATAAGATCAAAAGATTTTCAAGAACTCATACTGCTGAGTCATACTCAGCATGATTAAGTAGGCTTCCTTAGAGTAAGTGAAGTACATTTGACAACATTTAAAATTAGTGCATGTTGGAAAAAGGGCATGTCTCTAAACATTAGGAAAAACCAATGATTCTATCAACGGTCTTTATCTTAACTGAAAACCGAAAAATCATACAAATACAAAAGAAGATTAGATCACATGCTAATTTGCATGTTAGCAAAATCATAAGAATAAGTACAAAAACATTTCAAGACCTCATAATACTGGCAGCAGTGGGATTAAAGCATATGCTAATTTTGTATGTTAGCATAGTTATAAGAATAAGATAAAAAGGTTTTAAGGAACTCTTACTACTGGCAGCAGTGGGATTTGAACCTACAGGTCTGTTGTAAAATGGTTAAGTCTCTAAACAATAGGAAAAACCAATGATTCTATCAACTGTCTTTTCCTAAACAGAAATCCACACACTCATGCAAATACAAAATCATAAGAATTAGATCAAAAGGTTCTGAAGACCTACTGGCAGCAGTGGGATTTGAACCCACGCCTCTGAAGAGACTGGAGCCTTAATCCAGCGCCTTAGACTGCTCAGCCATTCTACCTTTAGCAGCATGATTTTTAAGATTCCTTATCTTAACTGAAAACCACAAAATTATACAAATACAAAAGATTAAATCACATGTTAATTTGCATGTTAGCAAAATCATAAGAATAAGTACAAAAACATTTCAAGACCGCATAATACTGGCAGCAGTGGGATTAAAGCATATGTTAATTTTGTATGTTAGCGTATGTATAAGAATAAGATAAAAAGGTTTTAAGGAACTCTTACTACTGGCAGCAGTGGGATTTAAACCTACAGGTCTGTTGTAAAATGGTTAAGTCTCTAAACAATAGGAAAAAACAATGATTCTATCAACTGTCTTTTCCTAAACAGAAACCCACACACTCATGCAAATACAAAATCATTTGAATTAGATCAAAATGTTCCGAAGACCTACTGGCAGCAGTGGGATTTGAACCCACGCCTCTGAAGAGACTGGAGCCTTGATCCAGCGCCTTAGACCGCTCGGCCATGCTATCTTAATATACTACATGAAAAAAGCTTCCTTAGAGTAAGTTTAGTGAATTTTCCTACATTTTAACTTCTTCAAGGTGGAAAATGGATAGGTCTCTAAGCAAAAAGGAAAAAGCAATGATTCTATCTACTGTCTTTTGCAAAACAGCAAAGCATGCACTCATACAAATACAAAATAATAAAGCACATGCTAATTTTTCTATTAGCAAAATCATAAATATAAGCTAAAAAGTTTCAAAGTAAAAATACACTGGCAGCAGTGGGATTTGAACCCACGCCTCCAAAGAGACAGGAGCTTAAATCCAGCGCCTTAGACCACTCGGCCATGCTACCTTTTTCAGCATGATTTTTACGATTCCTTATCTTAACTGAAAACCGCAAAATTATACAAATACAAAAGATTAAATCACATGTTAATTTGCATGTTAGCAAAATCATAAGAATAAGTACAAAAACATTTCAAGACCGCATAATACTGGCAGCAGAGGGATTAAAGCATATGCTAATTTTGTATGTTAGCTTATGTATAAGAATAAGATAAAAAGGTTTTAAGGAACTCTTACTACTGGCAGCAGTGGGATTTAAACCTACAGGTCTGTTGTAAAATGGTTAAGTCTCTAAACAATAGGAAAAAACAATGATTCTATCAACTGTCTTTTCCTAAACAGAAACACTCATGCAAATACAAAATCATTTGAATTAGATCAAAATGTTCTGAAGACCTACTGGCAGCAGTGGGATTTGAACCCACGCCTCTGAAGAGACTGGAGCCTTAATCCAGCGCCTTAGACCACTCGGCCATGCTACCTTAATATACTACATGAAAAAAGCTTCCTTAGAGTAAGTTTAGTGAATTTTCATACATTTTAACTTCTTCAAGGTGGAAAATGGATAGGTCTCTAAGCAAAAAGAAAAAAGCAATGATTCTATCTACTGTCTTTTGCATGCACTTATACAAATACAAAATAATAAAACACATGCTAATTGTTCTATTAGCAAAATCATAAATATAAGCTAAAAAGTTTCAAAGAAAAAATACACTGGCAGCAGTGGGATTTGAACCCACGCCTCCAAAGAGACTGGCGCCTAAATCCAGCGCCTTAGACCACTCGGCCATGCTACCTTTAGCAGCATGATTTTTAAGATTCCTTATCTTAACTGAAAACCACAAAATTATACAAATACAAAAGATTAAATCACATGTTAATTTGCATGTTAGCAAAATCATAAGAATAAGTACAAAAACATTTCAAGACCGCATAATACTGGCAGCAGTGGGATTAAAGCATATGCTAATTTTGTATATTAGCGTATGTATAAGAATAAGATAAAAAGGTTTTAAGGAACTCTTACTACTGGCAGCAGTGGGATTTAAACCTACAGGTCTGTTGTAAAATGGTTAAGTCTCTAAACAATAGGAAAAAACAATGATTCTATCAACTGTCTTTTCCTAAACAGAAACCCACACACTCATGCAAAATCATTTGAATTAGATCAAAATGTTCTGAAGACCTACTGGCCGCAGTGGAATTTGAACCCACGCCTCTGAAGAGACTGGAGCCTTAATCCAGCACCTTAGACCGCTCGGCCATGCTACCCTAATATACTACATAAAAAAAGCTTCCTTAGAGTAAGTTTAGTGAATTTTCCTACAGTTTAACTTCTTCAAGGTGGAAAATGGATAGGTCTCTAAGCAAAAAGGAAAAAGCAATGATTCTATCTACTGTCTTTTGCAAAACAGCAAAGCATGGACTCATACAAATACAAAATAATAAAACACATGCTAATTTTTCTATTAACAAAATCATAAATATAAGCTAAAAAGTTTCAAAGTAGAAATACACTGGCATTTGAACCCACGCCTCCAAAGAGACTGGAGCCTAAGTTCAGCGCCTTAGACCACTCAGCCATGCTACCTTTAACAGCATGATTTTTACGATTCCTTATCTTAACTGAAAACTGCAAAATTATACAAATACAAAAGATTAAATCACATGTTAATTTGCATGTTAGCAAAATCATAAGAATAAGTACAAAAACATTTCAAGACCGCATAATACTGGCAGCAGTGGGATTAAAGCATATGCTAATTTTGTATGTTAGCATAATTATAAGAATAAGATAACAAGGTTTAACATAGCATAATGTTCTAGAATAGTCTGTTTAATCGCCGCATACTCACAGTTCCCCCGAGGGTCCATAGCTCTATAGGCTTCAGCAGCTCCACCCTCTAAGAACCCCACAAGCTGTCGAACTCGCTCCCTTTCCGGGACTTCCATTAATCAACACTGATGCTCAAAGTCCTGGAAGAAGCCCTCAATGTCGCCTGCAGCCTCATTAAAGGGCTTAAAGTCTTTGTGGGACACTCTGGGGAGTTCCCTCATGGTGGGTGCTGAGGTTACAGTCTGTCTGGAGCTTCTAGCTGCTTCCAAAGCGATCTGCTCCAGCAATGCCATCTCCTGAGCTCTGTGAATGGCCTTCCTCTTATCGTCTATGGTGGCCTCTTCTCCCAGAAATGCCAACTCCTCCTCGTACCACACAACCCACTGACTTTTTTGGGTATTTACCTCCGGCTGCAGTCTTTCCTCCATTTGCTGTGAGGATCCTTCCTCAGTGTCATCTTGCAGGCGAACTCCTTCCAAAGCCTCAATTAGCTGCTCCTTGGAGAGTCCTTTAAAACGGACTCCTACTTCATGGGCCTTTGTTTGTAGGTTCATCGCAGTCCAGCTCTTGTACTCTGCGGTGCTGGTTCCCAATGTTGATGGGCCTTTGTCCTCCATTCCTTCTGCTCTGATCCCACTGCTGCCAACCAGTTTGTGACGGGGTGTACAGCAGAGCAGGAAGGGACAACAGGCCGAGGGATGATCCAATGAGATTTATTAAAGCAGGGAGCATACAACATCAAATATCCATAATGTCCTTCAAGTCCACCAGAAGTCCACAATAAGCCCAAGGAAATAAACAGATCTGGAGGTGCTTTCCAGTAATCCCGCACCCGATAAACGAAACAATAGTCCTTCCACGAGTCCAACAGAACAGGTTCGGGGGCACCTCCCGATAATCCTTGTGCCAGCTAACAAAGCAATAGTCCACATGAGTCCAAGGGATCCCAAAACAATCTCACAAACGACGAGATATGTCCTCAGCTCAAGTCTCATCCCGTTCGCTTCCGCAGTCACAGATGGACGTGGGGTCTTGCCTCAGCTAAGAATCCCCACTCCTTCCCCTTTAAGGATCAACTCACATCTGATCTCAAAAATAAGAATGGATTGTCTGAGCTCCTGGGATCCGCCCATGAAGGGGGGTGGGGGTCACACCTTCTATTCAATGGTTGGGTCCACCTGAAGATTCTAGACTGGTCGGCTCCTCTTAGTCTATCTAGTATGTACATATGACTAGCCACCTGCTGTGAGAAAGAATGGCTATTCTTCACTAGTGGTGTTGACAAACCTTAATTACATTATAGCTTAGGGCTGCAAGTATTGGGGGAAGGAGACATATTGTTACAGGTGAACTCCCAGCACAAGAAAATACATAAATTACAGCTAATAGAAACCAGAGAACAGTTACATACATCAAATGGCATATTATTCAAATACAGGACAGGGCAAAAGTACATATCATGACAGACATGTCTCTAAATATTAGGAAAAAAACAATAATTCTATCAACTGTTTTTATCTTAACCAGAAAGAAAACACTTAAGCAAATACAAAAGAAGATTAAAACACATGTAAGTTTGTATGTTAGTAAAATCATAAGAGTAAGTTCAAAACAATTTTCAAGCACATATCATACTGGCAGCAGTGGGATGAAAGCACATGCAAATTTTGTCTGTTTTCATAATTATAAGAATAAGATCAAAAGATTTTCAAGAACTCATACTGCTGAGTCATACTCAGCATGATTAAGTAGGCTTCCTTAGAGTAAGTGAAGTACATTTGACAACATTTAAAATCAGTGCATGTTGGAAAAAGGGCATGTCTCTAAACATTAGGAAAAACCAATGATTCTATCAACGGTCTTTATCTTAACTGAAAACCGAAAAATCATACAAATACAAAAGAAGATTAGATCACATGCTAATTTGCATGTTAGCAAAATCATAAGAATAAGTACAAAAACATTTCAAGACCTCATAATACTGGCAGCAGTGGGATTAAAGCATATGCTAATTTTGTATGTTAGCATAGTTATAAGAATAAGATAAAAAGGTTTTAAGGAACTCTTACTACTGGCAGCAGTGGGATTTGAACCTACAGGTCTGTTGTAAAATGGTTAAGTCTCTAAACAATAGGAAAAACCAATGATTCTATCAACTGTCTTTTCCTAAACAGAAATCCACACACTCATGCAAATACAAAATCATAAGAATTAGATCAAAAGGTTCTGAAGACCTACTGGCAGCAGTGGGATTTGAACCCACGCCTCCAAAGAGACTGGAACCTAAATCCAGCGCCTTAGACCACTCGGCCATGCTACCTTTAACAGCATGATTTTTACGATTCCTTATCTTAACTGAAAACCGCAAAATTATACAAATACAAAAGATTAAATCACATGTTAATTTGCATGTTAGCAAAATCATAAGAATAAGTACAAAAACATTTCAAGACCGCATAATACTGGCAGCAGTGGGATTAAAGCATATGCTAATTTTGTATGTTAGCATAATTATAAGAATAAGATAACAAGGTTTAACATAGCATAATGTTCTAGAATAGTCTGTTTAATCGCCGCATACTCACAGTTCCCCCGAGGGTCCATAGCTCTATAGGCTTCAGCAGCTCCACCCTCTAAGAACCCCACAAGATGTCGAACTCGCTCCCTTTCAGGGACTTCCATTAATCAACACTGATGCTCAAAGTCCTGGAAGAAGCCCTCAATGTCGCCTGCAGCCTCATTAAAGGGCTTAAAGTCTTTGTGGGACACTCTGGGGAGTTCCCTCATGGTGGGTGCTGAGGTTACAGTCTGTCTGGAGCTTCTAGCTGCTTCCAAAGCGATCTGCTCCAGCAAGGGTTTCTGAGGGATGTTATTCTGGATTATCTCAATGAGAATAACTGTTTAACTCCATATCAGCATGGGTTTATGAGAAATCGCTCCTGTCAAACCAATCTAATCAGTTTTTATGAAGAGGTAAGCTATAGGCTGGACCACGGTGAGTCATTGGACCTGGTATATCTCGATTTTTCCAAAGCGTTTGATACCGTGCCGCACAAGAGGTTGGTACACAAAATGAGAATGCTTGGTCTGGGGGAAAATGTGTGTAAATGGGTTAGTAACTGGCTAAGTGATAGAAAGCAGAGGGTGGTTATAAATGGTATAGCCTCTAACTGGGTCGCTGTGACCAGTGGGGTACCGCAGGGGTCAGTATTGGGACCTGTTCTCTTCAACATATTCATTAATGATCTGGTAGAAGGTTTACACAGTAAAATATCGATATTTGCAGATGATACAAAACTATGTAAAGCAGTTAATACAAGAGAAGATAGTATTCTGCTACAGATGGATCTGGATAAGTTGGAAACTTGGGCTGAAAGGTGGCAGATGAGGTTTAACAATGATAAATGTAAGGTTATACACATGGGAAGAGGGAATCAATATCACCATTACACACTGAACGGGAAACCACTGGGTAAATCTGACAGGGAGAAGGACTTGGGGATCCTAGTTAATGATAAACTTACCTGGAGCAGCCAGTGCCAGGCAGCAGCTGCCAAGGCAAACAGGATCATGGGGTGCATTAAAAGAGGTCTGGATACACATGATGAGAGCATTATACTGCCTCTGTACAAATCCCTAGTTAGACCGCACATGGAGTACTGTGTCCAGTTTTGGGCACCGGTGCTCAGGAAGGATATAATGGAACTAGAGAGAGTACAAAGGAGGGCAACAAAATTAATAAAGGGGATGGGAGAACTACAATACCCAGATAGATTAGCGAAATTAGGATTATTTAGTCTAGAAAAAAGACGACTGAGGGGCGATCTAATAACCATGTATAAGTATATAAGGGGACAATACAAATATCTCGCTGAGGATCTGTTTATACCAAGGAAGGTGACGGGCACAAGGGGGCATTCTTTGCGTCTGGAGAAGAGAAGGTTTTTCCACCAACATAGAAGAGGATACTTTACTGTTAGGGCAGTGAGAATCTGGAATTGCTTGCCTGAGGAGGTGGTGATGGCAAACTCAGTCGAGGGGTTCAAGAGAGGCCTGGATGTCTTCCTGGAGCAGAACAATATTGTATCATACAATTATTAGGTTCTGTAGAAGGACGTAGATCTGGGTATTTATTATGATGGAATATAGGCTGAACTGGATGGACAAATGTCTTTTTTCGGCCTTACTAACTATGTTACTATGTTACTATGTTAATGCCATCTCCTGAGCTCTGTGAATGGCCTTCCTCTTATCGTCTATGGTGGCCTCTTCTCCCAGAAATGCCAACTCCTCCTCGTACCACACAACCCACTGACTTTTTTGGGTATTTACCTCCGGCTGCAGTCTTTCCTCCATTTGCTGTGAGGATCCTTCCTCAGTGTCATCTTGCAGGCGAACTCCTTCCAAAGCCTCAATTAGCTGCTCCTTGGAGAGTCCTTTAAAACGGACTCCTACTTCATGGGCCTTTGTTTGTAGGTTCATCGCAGTCCAGCTCTTGTACTCTGCGGTGCTGGTTCCCAATGTTGATGGGCCTTTGTCCTCCATTCCTTCTGCTCTGATCCCACTGCTGCCAACCAGTTTGTGACGGGGTGTACAGCAGAGCAGGAAGGGACAACGGGCCGAGGGATGATCCAATGAGATTTATTAAAGCAGGGAGCATACAACATCAAATATATATAATGTCCTTCAAGTCCACCAGAAGTCCACAATAAGCCCAAGTAAATAAACAGATCTGGAGATGCTTTCCAGTAATCCCGCACCCGATAAACGAAACAATAGTCCTTCCACGAGTCCAACAGAACAGATTCGGGGGCACCTCCAGATAATCCTTGTGCCAGCTAACAAAGCAATAGTCCACATGAGTCCAAGGGATGCCAAAACAATCTCACGAACGACGAGATATGTCCTCAGCTCAAGTCTCATCCCGTTCGCTTCCGCAGTCACAGATGGACGTGGGGTCTTGCCTCAGCTAAGAATCCCCACTCCTTCCCCTTTAAGGATCAACTCACATCTGATCTCAAAAATAAGAATGGATTGTCTGAGCTCCTGGGATCCGCCCATGAAGGGGGGTGGGGGTCACACCTTCTATTCAATGGTTGGGTCCACCTGAAGATTCTAGACTGGTGGGCTCCTCTTAGTCAATCTAGTATGTACATATGACTAGCCACCTGCTGTGAGAAAGAATGGCTATTCTTCACTAGTGGTGTTGACAAACCTTAATTACATTATAGCTTAGGGCTGCAAGTATTGGGGGAAGGAGACATATTGTTACAGGTGAACTCCCAGCACAAGAAAATACATAAATTACAGCTAATAGAAACCAGAGAACAGTTACATACATCAAATGGCATATTATTCAAATACAGGACAGGGCAAAAGTACATATCATGACAGACATGTCTCTAAATATTAGGAAAAAAACAATAATTCTATCAACTGTTTTTATCTTAACCAGAAAGAAAACACTTAAGCAAATACAAAAGAAGATTAAAACACATGTAAGTTTGTATGTTAGTAAAATCATAAGAGTAAGTTCAAAACAATTTTCAAGCACATATCATACTGGCAGCAGTGGGATGAAAGCACATGCAAATTTTGTCTGTTTTCATAATTATAAGAATAAGATCAAAAGATTTTCAAGAACTCATACTGCTGAGTCATACTCAGCATGATTAAGTAGGCTTCCTTAGAGTAAGTGAAGTACATTTGACAACATTTAAAATCAGTGCATGTTGGAAAAAGGGCATGTCTCTAAACATTAGGAAAAACCAATGATTCTATCAACGGTCTTTATCTTAACTGAAAACCGAAAAATCATACAAATACAAAAGAAGATTAGATCACATGCTAATTTGCATGTTAGCAAAATCATAAGAATAAGTACAAAAACATTTCAAGACCTCATAATACTGGCAGCAGTGGGATTAAAGCATATGCTAATTTTGTATGTTAGCATAGTTATAAGAATAAGATAAAAAGGTTTTAAGGAACTCTTACTACTGGCAGCAGTGGGATTTGAACCTACAGGTCTGTTGTAAAATGGTTAAGTCTCTAAACAATAGGAAAAACCAATGATTCTATCAACTGTCTTTTCCTAAACAGAAATCCACACACTCATGCAAATACAAAATCATAAGAATTAGATCAAAAGGTTCTGAAGACCTACTGGCAGCAGTGGGATTTGAACCCACGCCTCCAAAGAGACTGGAACCTAAATCCAGCGCCTTAGACCACTCGGCCATGCTACCTTTAACAGCATGATTTTTACGATTCCTTATCTTAACTGAAAACCGCAAAATTATACAAATACAAAAGATTAAATCACATGTTAATTTGCATGTTAGCAAAATCATAAGAATAAGTACAAAAACATTTCAAGACCGCATAATACTGGCAGCAGTGGGATTAAAGCATATGCTAATTTTGTATGTTAGCATAATTATAAGAATAAGATAACAAGGTTTAACATAGCATAATGTTCTAGAATAGTCTGTTTAATCGCCGCATACTCACAGTTCCCCCGAGGGTCCATAGCTCTATAGGCTTCAGCAGCTCCACCCTCTAAGAACCCCACAAGATGTCGAACTCGCTCCCTTTCAGGGACTTCCATTAATCAACACTGATGCTCAAAGTCCTGGAAGAAGCCCTCAATGTCGCCTGCAGCCTCATTAAAGGGCTTAAAGTCTTTGTGGGACACTCTGGGGAGTTCCCTCATGGTGGGTGCTGAGGTTACAGTCTGTCTGGAGCTTCTAGCTGCTTCCAAAGCGATCTGCTCCAGCAATGCCATCTCCTGAGCTCTGTGAATGGCCTTCCTCTTATCGTCTATGGTGGCCTCTTCTCCCAGAAATGCCAACTCCTCCTCGTACCACACAACCCACTGACTTTTTTGGGTATTTACCTCCGGCTGCAGTCTTTCCTCCATTTGCTGTGAGGATCCTTCCTCAGTGTCATCTTGCAGGCGAACTCCTTCCAAAGCCTCAATTAGCTGCTCCTTGGAGAGTCCTTTAAAACGGACTCCTACTTCATGGGCCTTTGTTTGTAGGTTCATCGCAGTCCAGCTCTTGTACTCTGCGGTGCTGGTTCCCAATGTTGATGGGCCTTTGTCCTCCATTCCTTCTGCTCTGATCCCACTGCTGCCAACCAGTTTGTGATGGGGTGTACAGCAGAGCAGGAAGGGACAACAGGCCGAGGGATGATCCAATGAGATTTATTAAAGCAGGGAGCATTCAACATCAAATATCCATAATGTCCTTCAAGTCCACCAGAAGTCCACAATAAGCCCAAGGAAATAAACAGATCTGGAGGTGCTTTCCAGTAATCCCGCACCCGATAAACGAAACAATAGTCCTTCCACGAGTCCAACAGAACAGATTCGGGGGCACCTCCAGATAATCCTTGTGCCAGCTAACAAAGCAATAGTCCACATGAGTCCAAGGGATCCCAAAACAATCTCACGAACGACGAGATATGTCCTCAGCTCAAGTCTCATCCCGTACGCTTCCGCAGTCACAGATGGACGTGGGGTCTTGCCTCAGCTAAGAATCCCCACTCCTTCCCCTTTAAGGATCAACTCACATCTGATCTCAAAAATAAGAATGGATTATCTGAGCTCCTGGGATCCGCCCATGAAGGGGGGTAGGGGTCACACCTTCTATTCAATGGTTGGGTCCACCTGAAGATTCTAGACTGGTCGGCTCCTCTTAGTCTATCTAGTATGTACATATGACTAGCCACCTGCTGTGAGAAAGAATGGCTATTCTTCACTAGTGGTGTTGACAAACGTTAATTACATTATAGCTTAGGGCTGCAAGTATTGGGGGAAGGAGAGATATTGTTACAGGTGAACTCCCAGCACAAGAAAATACATAAATTACAGCTAATAGAAACCAGAGAACAGTTACATACATCAAATGGCATATTATTCAAATACAGGACAGGGCGAAAGTACATATCATGACAGACATGTCTCTAAATATTAGGAAAAAAACAATAATTCTATCAACTGTTTTTATCTTAACCAGAAAGAAAACACTTAAGCAAATACAAAAGAAGATTAAAACACATGTAAGTTTGTATGTTAGTAAAATCATAAGAGTAAGTTCAAAACAATTTTCAAGCACATATCATACTGGCAGCAGTGGGATGAAAGCACATGCAAATTTTGTCTGTTTTCATAATTATAAGAATAAGATCAAAAGATTTTCAAGAACTCATACTGCTGAGTCATACTCAGCATGATTAACTAAGCTTCCTTAGAGTAAGTGAAGTACATTTGACAACATTTAAAATTAGTGCATGTTGGAAAAAGGGCATGTCTCTAAACATTAGGAAAAACCAATGATTCTATCAACGGTCTTTATCTTAACCAAAAACCGAAAAATCATAGAAATACAAAAGAAGATTAGATCACATGCTAATTTGCATGTTAGCAAAATCATAAGAATAAGTACAAAAACATTTCAAGACCTCATAATACTGGCAGCAGTGGGATTAAAGCATATGCTAATTTTGTATGTTAGCATAGTTGTAAGAATAAGATAAAAAGGTTTTAAGGAACTCTTACTACTGGCAGCAGTGGGATTTGAACCTACCGGTCTGTTTTAAAATGGTTAAGTCTCTAAACAATAGGAAAAACCAATGATTCTATCAACTGTCTTTTCCTAAACAGAAATCCACACACTCATGCAAATACAAAATCATAAGAATTAGATCAAAAGGTTCTGAAGACCTACTGGCAGCAGTAGGATTTGAACCCACGCCTCTGAAGAGACTGGAGCCTTAATCCAGCCCCTTAGACCGCTCGGCCATGCTACCTTTAGCAGCATGATTTTTAAGATTCCTTATCTTAACTGAAAACCACAAAATTATACAAATACAAAAGATTAAATCACATGTTAATTTGCATGTTAGCAAAATCATAAGAATAAGTACAAAAACATTTCAAGACCGCATAATACTGGCAGCAGTGGGATTAAAGCATATGCTAATTTTGTATATTAGCGTATGTATAAGAATAAGATAAAAAGGTTTTAAGGAACTCTTACTACTGGCAGCAGTGGGATTTAAACCTACAGGTCTGTTGTAAAATGGTTAAGTCTCTAAACAATAGGAAAAAACAATGATTCTATCAACTGTCTTTTCCTAAACAGAAACCCACACACTCATGCAAATACAAAATCATTTGAATTAGATCAAAATGTTCTGAAGTGCAGCAGTGGGATTTGAACCCACGCCTCCAAATATACTGGAGCCTAATTTCAGCGCCTTAGACCACTCGGCCATGCTACCTTTAACAGCATGATTTTTACGATTCCTTATCTTAACTGAAAACCGCAAAATTATACAAATACAAAAGATTAAATCACGTTAATTTGCATGTTAGCAAAATCATAAGAATAAGTACAAAAACATTTCAAGACCGCATAATACTGGCAGCAGTGGGATTAAAGCATATGCTAATTTTGTATGTTAGCATAATTATAAGAATAAGATAACAAGGTTTAACATAGCATAATGTTCTAGAATAGTCTGTTTAATCGCCGCATACTCACAGTTCCCCTGAGGGTCCATAGCTCTATAGGCTTCAGCAGCTCCACCCTCTACGAACCCCACAAGATGTCGAACTCGCTCCCTTTCCGGTACTTCCATTAATCAACACTGATGCTCAAAGTCCTGGAAGAAGCCCTCAATGTCGCCTGCAGCCTCATTAAAGGGCTTAAAGTCTTTGTGGGACACTCTGGGGAGTTCCCTCATGGTGGGTGCTGAGGTTACAGTCTGTCTGGAGCTTCTAGCTGCTTCCAAAGCGATCTGCTCCAGCAATGCCATCTCCTGAGCTCTGTGAATGGCCTTCCTCTTATCGTCTATGGTGGCCACTTCTCCCAGAAATGCCAACTCCTCCTCGTACCACACAACCCACTGACTTTTTTGGGTATTTACCTCCGGCTGCAGTCTTTCCTCCATTTGCTGTGAGGATCCTTCCTCAGTGTCATCTTGCAGGCGAACTCCTTCCAAAGCCTCAATTAGCTGCTCCTTGGAGAGTCCTTTAAAACGGACTCCTACTTCATGGGCCATTGTTTGTAGGTTCATCGCAGTCCAGCTCTTGTACTCTGCGGTGCTGGTTCCCAATGTTGATGGGCCTTTGTCCTCCATTCCTTCTGCTCTGATCCCACTGCTGCCAACCAGTTTGTGACGGGGTGTACAGCAGAGCAGGAAGGGACAACAGGCCGAGGGATGATCCAATGAGATTTATTAAAGCAGGGAGCATACAACATCAAATATCCATAATGTCCTTCAAGTCCACCAGAAGTCCACAATAAGCCCAAGGAAATAAACAGATCTGGAGGTGCTTTCCAGTAATCCCGCACCCGATAAACGAAACAATAGTCCTTCCACGAGTCCAACAGAACAGATTCGGGGGCACCTCCAGATAATCCTTGTGCCAGCTAACAAAGCAATAGTCCACATGAGTCCAAGGGATCCCAAAACAATCTCACGAACGACGAGATATGTCCTCAGCTCAAGTCTCATCCCGTACGCTTCCGCAGTCACAGATGGACGTGGGGTCTTGCCTCAGCTAAGAATCCCCACTCCTTCCCCTTTAAGGATCAACTCACATCTGATCTCAAAAATAAGAATGGATTATCTGAGCTCCTGGGATCCGCCCATGAAGGGGGGTAGGGGTCACACCTTCTATTCAATGGTTGGGTCCACCTGAAGATTCTAGACTGGTCGGCTCCTCTTAGTCTATCTAGTATGTACATATGACTAGCCACCTGCTGTGAGAAAGAATGGCTATTCTTCACTAGTGGTGTTGACAAACGTTAATTACATTATAGCTTAGGGCTGCAAGTATTGGGGGAAGGAGACATATTGTTACAGGTGAACTCCCAGCACAAGAAAATACATAAATTACAGCTAATAGAAACCAGAGAACAGTTACATACATCAAATGGCATATTATTCAAATACAGGACAGGGCAAAAGTACATATCATGACAGACATGTCTCTAAATATTAGGAAAAAAACAATAATTCTATCAACTGTTTTTATCTTAACCAGAAAGAAAACACTTAAGCAAATACAAAAGAAGATTAAAACACATGTAAGTTTGTATGTTAGTAAAATCATAAGAGTAAGTTCAAAACAATTTTCAAGCACATATCATACTGGCAGCAGTGGGATGAAAGCACATGCAAATTTTGTCTGTTTTCATAATTATAAGAATAAGATCAAAAGATTTTCAAGAACTCATACTGCTGAGTCATACTCAGCATGATTTAGTAGGCTTCCTTAGAGTAAGTGAAGTACATTTGACAACATTTAAAATTAGTGCATGTTGGAAAAAGGGCATGTCTCTAAACATTAGGAAAAACCAATGATTCTATCAACGGTCTTTATCTTAACCGAAAACCGAAAAATCATACAAATACAAAAGAAGATTAGATCACATGCTAATTTGCATGTTAGCAAAATCATAAGAATAAGTACAAAAACATTTCAAGACCTCATAATACTGGCAGCAGTGGGATTAAAGCATATGCTAATTTTGTATGTTAGCATAGTTATAAGAATAAGATAAAAAGGTTTTAAAGGAACTCTTACTACTGGCAGCAGTGGGATTTGAACCTACAGGTCTGTTGTAAAATGGTTAAGTCTCTAAACAATAGGAAAAACCAATGATTCTATCAACTGTCTTTTCCTAAACAGAAATCCACACACTCATGCAAATACAAAATCATTAGAATTAGATCAAAAGGTTCTGAATACCTACTGGCAGCAGTGGGATTTGAACCCACGCCTCTGAAGAGACTGGAGCCTTAATCCAGCGCCTTAGACCGCTCGGCCATGCTACCTTTAGCAGCATGATTTTTAAGATTCCTTATCTTAACTGAAAACCACAAAATTATACAAATACAAAAGATTAAATCACATGTTAATTTGCATGTTAGCAAAATCATAAGAATAAGTACAAAAACATTTCAAGACCGCATAATACTGGCAGCAGTGGGATTAAAGCATATGCTAATTTTGTATATTAGCGTATGTATAAGAATAAGATAAAAAGGTTTTAAGGAACTCTTACTACTGGCAGCAGTGGGATTTAAACCTACAGGTCTGTTGTAAAATGGTTAAGTCTCTAAACAATAGGAAAAAACAATGATTCTATCAACTGTCTTTTCCTAAACAGAAACCCACACACTCATGCAAATACAAAATCATTTGAATTAGATCAAAATGTTCTAAAGACCTACTGGCAGCAGTGGGATTTGAACCCACGCCTCTGAAGAGACTGGAGCCTTAATCCAGCGCCGTAGACCGCTCGGCCATGCTACCCTAACATACTACATAAAAAAAGCTTCCTTAGAGTAAGTTTAGTGAATTTTCCTACAGTTTAACTTCTTCAAGGTGGAAAATGGATAGGTCTCTAAGCAAAAAGGAAAAAGCAATGATTCTATCTACTGTCTTTTGCAAAACAGCAAAGCATGGACTCATACAAATACAAAATAATAAAACACATGCTAATTTTTCTATTAGCAAAATCATAAATATAAGCTAAAAAGTTTCAAAGTAGAAATACACTGGCAGCAGTGGGATTTGAACCCACGCCTCCAAAGAGACTGGAGCCTAAGTCCAGCGCCTTAGACCACTCGGCCATGCTACCTTTAACAGCATGATTTTTACGATTCCTTATCTTAACTGAAAACCGCAAAATTATACAAATACAAAAGATTAAATCACATGTTAATTTGCATGTTAGCAAAATCATAAAAATAAGTACAAAAACATTTCAAGACCGCATAATACTGGCAGCAGTGGGATTAAAGCATATGCTAATTTTGTATGTTAGCATAATTATAAGAATAAGATAACAAGGTTTAACATAGCATTATGTTCTAGAATAGTCTGTTTAATCGCCGCATACTCACAGTTCCCCCGAGGGTCCATAGCTCTATAGGCTTCAGCAGCTCCACCCTCTAAGAACCCCACAAGATGTCGAACTCGCTCCCTTTCCGGGACTTCCATTAATCAACACTGATGCTCAAAGTCCTGGAAGAAGCCCTCAATGTCGCCTGCAGCCTCATTAAAGGGCTTAAAGTCTTTGTGGGACACTCTGGGGAGTTCCCTCATGGTGGGTGCTGAGGTTACAGTCTGTCTGGAGCTTCTAGCTGCTTCCAAAGTGATCTGCTCCAGCAATGCCATCTCCTGAGCTCTGTGAATGGCCTTCCTCTTATCGTCTATGGTGGCCTCTTCTCCCAGAAATGCCAACTCCTCCTCGTACCACACAACCCACTGACTTTTTTGGGTATTTACCTCCGGCTGCAGTCTTTCCTCCATTTGCTGTGAGGATCCTTCCTCAGTGTCATCTTGCAGGCGAACTCCTTCCAAAGCCTCAATTAGCTGCTCCTTGGAGAGTCCTTTAAAACGGACTCCTACTTCATGGGCCTTTGTTTCTAGGTTCATCGCAGTCCAGCTCTTGTACTCTGCGGTGCTGGTTCCCAATGTTGATGGGCCTTTGTCCTCCATTCCTTCTGCTCTGATCCCACTGCTGCCAACCAGTTTGTGACGGGGTGTACAGCAGAGCAGGAAGGGACAACAGGCCGAGGGATGATCCAATGAGATTTATTAAATTAGGGAGCATTCAACATCAAATATCCATAATGTCCTTCAAGTCCACCAGAAGTCCACAATAAGCCCAAGGAAATAAACAGATCTGGAGGTGCTTTCCAGTAATCCCGCACCCGATAAACGAAACAATAGTCCTTCCACGAGTCCAACAGAACAGATTCGGGGGCACCTCCAGATAATCCTTGTGCCAGCTAACAAAGCAATAGTCCACATGAGTCCAAGGGATCCCAAAACAATCTCACGAACGACGAGATATGTCCTCAGCTCAAGTCTCATCCCGTACGCTTCCGCAGTCACAGATGGACGTGGGGTCTTGCCTCAGCTAAGAATCCCCACTCCTTCCCCTTTAAGGATCAACTCACATCTGATCTCAAAAATAAGAATGGATTATCTGAGCTCCTGGGATCCGCCCATGAAGGGGGGTAGGGGTCACACCTTCTATTCAATGGTTGGGTCCACCTGAAGATTCTAGACTGGTCGGCTCCTCTTAGTCTATCTAGTATGTACATATGACTAGCCACCTGCTGTGAGAAAGAATGGCTATTCTTCACTAGTGGTGTTGACAAACGTTAATTACATTATAGCTTAGGGCTGCAAGTATTGGGGGAAGGAGAGATATTGTTACAGGTGAACTCCCAGCACAAGAAAATACATAAATTACAGCTAATAGAAACCAGAGAACAGTTACATACATCAAATGGCATATTATTCAAATACAGGACAGGGCGAAAGTACATATCATGACAGACATGTCTCTAAATATTAGGAAAAAAACAATAATTCTATCAACTGTTTTTATCTTAACCAGAAAGAAAACACTTAAGCAAATACAAAAGAAGATTAAAACACATGTAAGTTTGTATGTTAGTAAAATCATAAGAGTAAGTTCAAAACAATTTTCAAGCACATATCATACTGGCAGCAGTGGGATGAAAGCACGTGCAAATTTTGTCTGTTTTCATAATTATAAGAATAAGATCAAAAGATTTTCAAGAACTCATACTGCTGAGTCATACTCAGCATGATTAAGTAAGCTTCCTTAGAGTAAGTGAAGTACATTTGACAACATTTAAAATTAGTGCATGTTGGAAAAAGGGCATGTCTCTAAACATTAGGAAAAACCAATGATTCTATCAACGGTCTTTATCTTAACCAAAAACCGAAAAATCATACAAATACAAAAGAAGATTAGATCACATGCTAATTTGCATGTTAGCAAAATCATAAGAATAAGTACAAAAACATTTCAAGACCTCATAATACTGGCAGCAGTGGGATTAAAGCATATGCTAAATTTGTATGTTAGCATAGTTGTAAGAATAAGATAAAAAGGTTTTAAGGAACTCTTACTACTGGCAGCAGTGGGATTTGAACCTACCGGTCTGTTTTAAAATGGTTAAGTCTCTAAACAATAGGAAAAACCAATGATTCTATCAACTGTCTTTTCCTAAACAGAAATCCACACACTCATGCAAATACAAAATCATTTGAATTAGATCAAAATGTTCTGAAGTGCAGCAGTGGGATTTGAACCCACGCCTCCAAAGATACTGGAGCCTAATTTCAGCGCCTTAGACCACTCGGCCATGCTACCTTTAACAGCATGATTTTTACGATTCCTTATCTTAACTGAAAACCGCAAAATTATACAAATACAAAAGATTAAATCACGTTAATTTGCATGTTAGCAAAATCATAAGAATAAGTACAAAAACATTTCAAGACCGCATAATACTGGCAGCAGTGGGATTAAAGCATATGCTAATTTTGTATGTTAGCATAATTATAAGAATAAGATAACAAGGTTTAACATAGCATTATGTTCTAGAATAGTCTGTTTAATCGCCGCATACTCACAGTTCCCCCGAGGGTCCATAGCTCTATAGGCTTCAGCAGCTCCACCCTCTAAGAACCCCACAAGATGTCGAACTCGCTCCCTTTCCGGGACTTCCATTAATCAACACTGATGCTCAAAGTCCTGGAAGAAGCCCTCAATGTCGCCTGCAGCCTCATTAAAGGGCTTAAAGTCTTTGTGGGACACTCTGGGGAGTTCCCTCATGGTGGGTGCTGAGGTTACAGTCTGTCTGGAGCTTCTAGCTGCTTCCAAAGCGATCTGCTCCAGCAATGCCATCTCCTGAGCTCTGTGAATGGCCTTCCTCTTATCGTCTATGGTGGCCTCTTCTCCCAGAAATGCCAACTCCTCCTCGTACCACACAACCCACTGACTTTTTTGGGTATTTACCTCCGGCTGCAGTCTTTCCTCCATTTGCTGTGAGGATCCTTCCTCAGTGTCATCTTGCAGGCGAACTCCTTCCAAAGCCTCAATTAGCTGCTCCTTGGAGAGTCCTTTAAAACGGACTCCTACTTCATGGGCCTTTGTTTGTAGGTTCATCGCAGTCCAGCTCTTGTACTCTGCGGTGCTGGTTCCCAATGTTGATGGGCCTTTGTCCTCCATTCCTTCTGCTCTGATCCCACTGCTGCCAACCAGTTTGTGACGGGGTGTACAGCAGAGCAGGAAGGGACAACAGGCCGAGGGATGATCCAATGAGATTTATTAAAACAGGGAGCATACAACATCAAATATCCATAATGTCCTTCAAGTCCACCAGAAGTCCACAATAAGCCCAAGGAAATAAACAGATCTGGAGGTGCTTTCCAGTAATCCCGCACCCGATAAACGAAACAATAGTCCTTCCACGAGTCCAACAGAACAGATTCGGGGGCACCTCCAGATAATCCTTGTGCCAGCTAACAAAGCAATAGTCCACATGAGTCCAAGGGATCCCAAAACAATCTCACGAACGACGAGATATGTCCTCAGCTCAAGTCTCATCCCGTACGCTTCCGCAGTCACAGATGGACGTGGGGTCTTGCCTCAGCTAAGAATCCCCACTCCTTCCCCTTTAAGGATCAACTCACATCTGATCTCAAAAATAAGAATGGATTATCTGAGCTCCTGGGATCCGCCCATGAAGGGGGGTAGGGGTCACACCTTCTATTCAATGGTTGGGTCCACCTGAAGATTCTAGACTGGTCGGCTCCTCTTAGTCTATCTAGTATGTACATATGACTAGCCACCTGCTGTGAGAAAGAATGGCTATTCTTCACTAGTGGTGTTGACAAACGTTAATTACATTATAGCTTAGGGCTGCAAGTATTGGGGGAAGGAGACATATTGTTACAGGTGAACTCCCAGCACAAGAAAATACATAAATTACAGCTAATAGAAACCAGAGAACAGTTGCATACATCAAATGGCATATTATTCAAATACAGGACAGGGCAAAAGTACATATCATGACAGACATGTCTCTAAATATTAGGAAAAAAACAATAATTCTATCAACTGTTTTTATCTTAACCAGAAAGAAAACACTTAAGCAAATACAAAAGAAGATTAAAACACATGTAAGTTTGTATGTTAGTAAAATCATAAGAGTAAGTTCAAAACAATTTTCAAGCACATATCATACTGGCAGCAGTGGGATGAAAGCACATGCAAATTTTGTCTGTTTTCATAATTATAAGAATAAGATCAAAAGATTTTCAAGAACTCATACTGCTGAGTCATACTCAGCATGATTAAGTAGGCTTCCTTAGAGTAAGTGAAGTACATTTGACAACATTTAAAATTAGTGCATGTTGGAAAAAGGGCATGTCTCTAAACATTAGGAAAAACCAATGATTCTATCAACGGTCTTTATCTTAACCGAAAACCGAAAAATCATACAAATACAAAAGAAGATTAGATCACATGCTAATTTGCATGTTAGCAAAATCATAAGAATAAGTACAAAAACATTTCAAGACCTCATAATACTGGCAGCAGTGGGATTAAAGCATATGCTAATTTTGTATGTTAGCATAGTTATAAGAATAAGATAAAAAGGTTTTAAGGAACTCTTACTACTGACAGCAGTGGGATTTGAACCTACAGGTCTGTTGTAAAATGGTTAAGTCTCTAAACAATAGGAAAAACCAATGATTCTATCAACTGTCTTTTCCTAAACAGAAATCCACACACTCATGCAAATACAAAATCATAAGAATTAGATCAAAAGGTTCTGAAGACCTACTGGCAGCAGTGGGATTTGAACCCACGCCTCTGAAGAGACTGGAGCCTTAATCCAGCGCCTTAGACCGCTCGGCCATGCTACCTTTAGCTGCATGATTTTTAAGATTCCTTATCTTAACTGAAAACCACAAAATTATACAAATACAAAAGATTAAATCACATGTTAATTTGCATGTTAGCAAAATCATAAGAATAAGTACAAAAACATTTCAAGACCGCATAATACTGGCAGCAGTGGGATTAAAGCATATGCTAATTTTGTATATTAGCGTATGTATAAGAATAAGATAAAAAGGTTTTAAGGAACTCTTACTACTGGCAGCAGTGGGATTTAAACCTACAGGTCTGTTGTAAAATGGTTAAGTCTCTAAACAATAGGAAAAAACAATGATTCTATCAACTGTCTTTTCCTAAACAGAAACCCACACACTCATGCAAATACAAAATCATTTGAATTAGATCAAAATGTTCTGAAGACCTACTGGCAGCAGTGGGATTTGAACCCACGCCTCTGAAGAGACTGGAGCCTTAATCCAGCGCCTTAGACCGCTCGGCCATGCTACCTTAATATACTACATGAAAAAAGCTTCCTTAGAGTAAGTTTAGTGAATTTTCCTACATTTTAACTTCTTGAAGGTGGAAAATGGATAGGTCTCTAAGCAAAAAGGAAAAAGGAATTATTCTATCTACTGTCTTTTGCAAAACAGCAAAGCATGCACTCATACAAATACAAAATAATAAAACACATGCTAATTTTTCTATTAGCAAAATCATAAATATAAGCTAAGAAGTTTCAAAGTCATAATACACGGGCAGCAGTGGGATTTAAACCCACGCCTCCAAAGAGACTGGAGCCTAAATCCAGCGCCTTAGACCACTCGGCCATGCTACCTTTAACAGCATGATTTTTACGATTCCTTATCTTAACTGAAAACCGCAAAATTATACAAATACAAAAGATTAAATCACATGTTAATTTGCATGTTAGCAAAATCATAAGAATAAGTACAAAAACATTTCAAGACCGCATAATACTGGCAGCAGTGGGATTAAAGCATATGCTAATTTTGT
Organism: Ranitomeya imitator; assembly: GCF_032444005.1. Classification (NCBI taxonomy): domain Eukaryota; kingdom Metazoa; phylum Chordata; class Amphibia; order Anura; family Dendrobatidae; genus Ranitomeya; species Ranitomeya imitator. The sequence goes on from NC_091285.1 coordinate 89,976,498, forward strand.
ATGTTAGCATAATTATAAGAATAAGATAACAAGGTTTAACATAGCATAATGTTCTAGAATAGTCTGTTTAATCGCCGCATACTCACAGTTCCCCCGATGGTCCATAGCTCTATAGGCTTCAGCAGCTCCACCCTCTAAGAGCCCCACAAGATGTCGAATTCGCTCTCTTTCCGGGACTTCCATTAATCAACACTGATGCTCAAAGTCCTGGAAGAAGCCCTCAATGTCGCCTGCAGCCTCATTAAAGGGCTTAAAGTCTTTGTGGGACACTCTGGGGAGTTCCCTCATGGTGGGTGCTGAGGTTACAGTCTGTCTGGAGCTTCTAGCTGCTTCCAAAGCGATCTGCTCCAGCAATGCCATCTCCTGAGCTCTGTGAATGGCCTCCCTCTTATCGTCTATGGTGGCCTCTTCTCCCAGAAATGCCAACTCCTCCTCGTACCACACAACCCACTGACTTTTTTGGGTATTTACCTCCGGCTGCAGTCTTTCCTTCATTTGCTGTGAGGATCTTTCCTCAGTGTCATCTTGCAGGCGAACTCCTTCCAAAGCCTCAATTAGCTGCTCCTTGTAGAGTCCTTTAAAACGGACTCCTACTTGACAGGGAGAAGGACTTGGGGATCCTAGTTAATGATAAACTTACCTGGAGCAGCCAGTGCCAGGCAGCAGCTGCCAAGGCAAACAGGATCATGGGGTGCATTAAAAGAGGTCTGGATACACATGATGAGAGCATTATACTGCCTCTGTACAAATCCCTAGTTAGACCGCACATGGAGTACTGTGTCCAGTTTTGGGCACCGGTGCTCAGGAAGGATATAATGGAACTAGAGAGAGTACAAAGGAGGGCAACAAAATTAATAAAGGGGATGGGAGAACTACAATACCCAGATAGATTAGCGAAATTAGGATTATTTAGTCTAGAAAAAAGATGACTGAGGGGCGATCTAATAACCATGTATAAGTATATAAGGGGACAATACAAATATCTCGCTGAGGATCTGTTTATACCAAGGAAGGTGACGGGCACAAGGGGGCATTCTTTGCGTCTGGAGGAGAGAAGGTTTTTCCACCAACATAGAAGAGGATTGTTTACTGTTAGGGCAGTGAGAATCTGGAATTGCTTGCCTGAGGAGGTGGTGATGGTGAACTCAGTCGAGGGGTTCAAGAGAGGCCTGGATGTCTGTCATGATCCCAATGGCAGGAGATCACTAAAGGACAAGCACAGATACAAACATGCTCTAGGGCGATGGAACCTGAGCTGACCGCGACCCTGAACCTAACACACAAATAAAAGTAGCCGGGGAACGTGCCTACGATGATCCTAGACGTCTCGCTCCAGCCAAAGATCTAACTTCCCCTATTAGAAGAAACACAGACCTCTCTTGCCTCCAGAGAAATCCCCCACAGAAATAGCAGCCCCCCACATATAATGACGGTGAAATGAGAGGAAAGCACATACGCAGTATGAAAACAGTTTCAGCAAAATGAGGCCCGCTAAAGCTAGATAGCAGAGGATACAAAAGTGAACTGCGCGGTCAGCGAAAAACCCTTCAAAAAACCATCCTGAAATTACTTGAACTCATGTGCCAACTCATGGTACATGAGGAGCAATTTCAGCCCACTAGAGCAACCAGCAGCAAGAAACACATATCTGCAGGCTGGACTAAAAACCAAATAAAGCAAAACACTAAAACAGGAAAATCCAAACTTAGCTTGACCAGAAGGTTCTAGGAGCAGGGAGCAGAGGTAACAAGACACACTGGATACATTGATAACCGGCGAGGAAATGCCAGCAAAGCCAGGTTAAATAGGAAACTCCCATATCCTGATGGAACAGGTGGAACCCAGAGACCCAGGAAAGACAAGTCACCCAGTACCATCAGTAACCACCAGAGGGAGCCCAAAAACAGAACTCACAACAGTACCCCCCCTTGAGGAGGGGTCACCGAACCCTCACGAGAACCACCAGGGCGACCAGGATGAGCCCTATGAAAAGCGCGAACCAAATCATCAGCATGAACATCCGAGGCAACCACCCAAGAATTATCCTCCTGACCATAACCCTTCCACTTGACCAAATACTGGAGTTTCCGTCTGGAAACACGAGAATCCAAGATCTTCTCCACAACATACTCCAATTCTCCCTCCACCAGCACTGGAGCAGGAGGCTCAAGCGAAGGAACAACAGGTACCTCATACTTCCGCAACAACGGCCGATGGAACACATTATGAATAGCAAACGATGCCGGGAGATCCAAACGAAACGACACAGGGTTAAGAATTTCCAAGATCCTATAGGGACCGATGAACCGAGGCTTGAACTTAGGAGAAGAGACCTTCATAGGAACAAAACGAGAAGACAACCACACCAAGTCACCAACAAGAAGTCGAGGACCCACGCGGCGACGGCGATTAGCAAACTGCTGAGCCTTCTCCTGGGACAACTTCAAATTGTCCACCACATGACTCCAAATCCGATGCAACCTATCCACCACCATGTCCACTCCAGGACAATCAGAAGGTTCCACCTGACCAGAGGAAAAACGAGGATGAAACCCCGAACTACAAAAGAAAGGAGAAACCAAGGTAGCAGAACTAGCCCGATTATTAAGGGCAAACTCGGCCAGCGGCAAAAAGGTAACCCAGTCATCCTGATCAGCAGAAACAAAACACCTTAAATAAGTTTCCAAGGTCTGATTAGTTCGTTCAGTCTGGCCATTCGTCTGAGGATGGAATGCAGACGAAAAGGACAAATCAATGCCCATCTTAGCACAGAACGTCCGCCAAAATCTAGACACAAACTGGGATCCCCTGTCAGAAACGATGTTCTCAGGAATCCCATGCAAACGAACCACATTCTGAAAAAACAGAGGGACCAACTCAGAGGAGGAAGGCAACTTAGGCAAGGGTACCAGATGAACCATTTTAGAAAAGCGATCACACACAACCCAGATGACGGACATTTTTTGAGAGACAGGGAGATCAGAAATAAAGTCCATGGAAATGTGCGTCCAAGGCCTCTTCGGGATAGGCAAAGGTGACAACAATCCACTGGCCCGAGAACAGCAAGGCTTAGCCCGAGCACAAACCCCACAAGACTGCACAAAAGAACGCACATCCCTCGACAAGGAAGGCCACCAAAAAGACCTGGCCACCAAGTCTCTAGTACCAAATATTCCAGGATGACCTGCCAACGCAGAAGAATGGACCTCGGAGATGACTCTACTGGTCCAATTATCCGGAACAAACAGTCTCTCAGGCGGACAACGATCAGGTTTACCCGCCTGAAACTCCTGCAAAGCACGTCGCAAGTCTGGGGAGACAGCAGACAAAATCACCCCATCCCTAAGGATACCAGAGGGCTCAGAATTTCCAAGGGAGTCAGGCACAAAACTCCTAGAAAGAGCATCCGCCTTCACATTCTTTGAACCTGGCAGGTATGAAACCACAAAATTGAAACGAGAGAAAAACAGTGACCAACGAGCCTGTCTAGGATTCAGACGCCTGGCAGACTCAAGGTAAATCAAATTTTTGTGATCAGTCAAGACCACCACACGATGTCTAGCACCCTCTAGCCAATGACGCCACTCCTCAAATGCCCACTTCATGGCCAAAAGTTCCCGATTACCAACATCATAATTCCGCTCAGCCGGCGAAAACTTTCTAGAAAAAAACGCGCATGGCTTCATCACTGAGCCATCGGAGCTTCTCTGTGACAAAACCGCCCCCGCTCCAATCTCGGAAGCATCAACCTCAACCTGAAAAGGGAGCGAAACATCTGGCTGACGCAACACAGGAGCAGAAGAAAACCGGCGCTTAAGTTCCTGAAAGGCCTCCACAGCCGCAGGAGACCAATTAGCAACATCAGCACCCTTCTTAGTCAAATCCGTCAAAGGCTTAACAACACTAGAAAAATTAGTTATAAAACGACGATAGAAATTAGCAAAGCCCAAGAACTTCTGTAGACTCTTAAGAGATGTAGGCTGCGTCCAGTCACAAATAGCCTGAACCTTGACGGGATCCATCTCATTAGTAGAAGGGGAAAAAATATACCCCAAGAAAGAAATCTTCTGGACTCCAAAGAGACACTTTGAGCCTTTTACAAACAAGGAATTGGCCCGCAGGACCTGAAACACCTTCCTGACCTGCTGAACATGAGACTCCCAGTCATCAGAAAAAACCAAAATATCATCCAAATACACAATCATAAATTTATCCAGATATTCACGGAAAATATCGTGCATAAAGGACTGGAAGACTGAAGGAGCATTAGAAAGTCCAAAAGGCATTACCAAATACTCAAAATGGCCCTCAGGCGTATTAAATGCGGTTTTCCACTCATCACCTTGCTTTATTCGTATAAGATTATACGCACCCCGAAGATCAATCTTAGTGAACCATTTAGCCCCCTTAATGCAAGCAAACAAATCAGTCAACAATGGCAAAGGATACTGATATTTTACGGTAATCTTATTCAAAAGACGATAATCTATACAAGGCCTCAAGGAACCATCTTTCTTGGCCACGAAAAAAAAACCTGCTCCCAAAGGGGACAAAGATGGACGGATATGTCCCTTTTCCAAGGACTCCTTAACATAATCCCGCATAGCAGTATGCTCTGGCACTGACAGATTGAACAAACGACCTTTAGGAAATTTACTGCCTGGAATTAAATTTATAGCACAATCGCAATCCCTGTGAGGAGGAAGCTAACTGAGCTTAGGCTCCTCAAAAACATCCCGATAGTCAGACAAAAACACAGGAATCTCAGAAGGAGTAGATGAAGCGATAGAAATCGGAGGTGCATCATCATGAACCCCCTGACAACCCCAGCTTAACACAGACATTGATTTCCAGTCAAGGACTGGATTATGAGTTTGTAACCATGGCAGACCAAGTACTAGAACATCATGCAAATTATACAGTACCAGGAAGCGAATCACCTCCTGTCTGTCATGATATGTACTTTTGCCCTGTCCTGTATTTGAATAATATGCCATTTGATGTATGTAACTGTTCTCTGGTTTCTATTAGCTGTAATTTATGTATTTTCTTGTGCTGGGAGTTCCCCTGTAACAATATGTCTCCTTCCCCCAATACTTGCAGCCCTAACTATAATGTAATTAAGGTTTGTCAACACCACTAGTGAAGAATAGCCATTCTTTCTCACAGCAGGTGGCTAGTCATATGTACATACTAGATAGACTTAGAGGAGCCGACCAGTCTAGAATCTTCAGGTGGACCCAACCATTGAATAGAAGGTGTGACCCCTACCCCCCTTCAAGGGCGGATTCCAGGAGCTCAGACAATCCATTCTTATTTTTGAGATCAGATGTGAGTTGATCCTTAAAGGGGAAGGAGTGGGGATTCTTAGCTGAGGCAAGACCCCACGTCCATCTGTGACTGCGAAAGCGAACGGGATGAGACTTGAGCTGAGGACATATCTCGTCGTTCGTGAGATTGTTTTGGGATCCCTTGGACTCATGTGGACTATTGCTTTGTTAGCTGGCACAAGGATTATCGGGAGGTGCCCTCGAATCTGTTCTGTTGGACTCGTGGAAGGACTATTGTTTCGTTTATCGGGTGCGGGATTACTGGAAAGCACCTCCAGATCTGTGTATTTACTTGGGCTTATTGTGGACTTCTGGTGGACTTGAAGGACATTATGGATATTTGATGTTGTATGCTCCCTGCTTTAATAAATCTCATTGGATCATCCCTCGGCCTGTTGTCCCTTCCTGCTCTGCTGTACACCCCGTCACAAACTGGTTGGCAGCAGAGGGATCAGAGCAGAAGGAATGGAGGACAAAGGCCCATCAACATTGGGAACCAGCACCGCAGAGTACAAGAACTGGACTGCGATGAACCTACAAACAAAGGCCCATGAAGTAACATAGTAACATAGTAACATAGTTAGTAAGGCCGAAAAAAGACATTTGTCCATCCAGTTCAGCCTATATTCCATCATAATAAATCCACAGATCTACGTCCTTCTACAGAACCTAATAATTGTATGATACAATATTGTTCTGCTCCAGGAAGACATCTGTTGTGAGTTCTGTTTTTGGGCTCCCTCTGGTGGTTACTGATGGTACTGGGTGACTTGTCTTTCCTGGGTCTCTGGGTTCCACCTGTTCCATCAGGATATGGGAGTTTCCTATTTAACCTGGCTTTGCTGGCATTTCCTCGCCGGTTATCAATGTATCCAGTGTGTCTTGTTACCTCTGCTCCCTGCTCCTAGAACCTTCTGGTCAAGCTAAGTTTGGATTTTCCTGTTTTGGTGTTTTGCTTTATTTGGTTTTTAGTCCAGCCTGCAGATATGTGTTTCTTGCTGCTGGTTGCTCTAGTGGGCTGAAATTGCTCCTCATGTACCATGAGTTGGCACATGAGTTCAAGTAATTTCAGGATGGTTTTTTGAAGGGTTTTTCGCTGACCGCGCAGTTCACTTTTGTATCCTCTGCTATCTAGCTTTAGCGGGCCTCATTTTGTTGAAACTGTTTTCATACTGCGTATGTGCTTTCCTCTCATTTCACCGTCATTATATGTGGGGGGCTGCTATTTCTGTGGGGGATTTCTCTGGAGGCAAGAGAGGTCTGTGTTTCTTCTAATAGGGGAAGTTAGATCTTTGGCTGGAGCGAGACGTCTAGGATCATCGTAGGCACGTTCCCCGGCTACTTTTATTTGTGTGTTAGGTTCAGGGTCGCGGTCAGCTCAGGTTCCATCGCCCTAGAGCATGTTTGTATCTGTGCTTGTCCTTTAGTGATCCCCTGCCATTGGGATCATGACAGTATAACCGGCCCACAAAGTGTTAATTGTATTGGCTGAAGTAGGAGGATAAGTAGTCTGAGGAAATTTTTTTTTTCTTTTTTTTTTTTTTTCTTTCTCTTTCCCTCAGAGTTCGCTGCCTAGCCTTATTGCAGCCTGGCTACTTCCTCCTCTTAATCTTTGAATGGCTCTGATCCCAGCTGTTTATTATGGACGTCCAGAGTTTGGCTTCCAGCCTGAATAATCTTGCCACTAAGGTTCAAAATATACAGGATTTTGTTGTACATGCTCCTATGTCTGAACCTAGAATTCCTGTCCCAGAGTTTTTTTCTGGAGATAGATCTCGTTTTCTGAATTTTAGGAACAATTGCAAGTTGTTTCTTTCTTTGAAATCTCGCTCCTCTGGAGACCCTGCTCAGCAAGTCAAGATAATTATATCTTTCCTGCGGGGTGACCCTCAGGATTGGGCATTTGCATTGGCACCAGGGGACCCTGCGTTGCTTAATGCGGATGCGTTTTTTCTGGCATTGGGTTTGCTCTATGAGGAACCTAACCAAGAGATTCAGGCTGAAAAAGCTTTGTTGGCCCTCTCTCAGGGGCAAGATGAAGCAGAAATTTATTGTCAGAAATTTCGGAAGTGGTCGGTGCTTACTCAGTGGAATGAGTGCGCTCTGGCTGCAAAGTTCAGAGATGGCCTTTCTGAGGCCATTAAAGATGTTATGGTGGGGTTCCCTGCGCCTGCTGGTCTGAATGAGTCTATGACTATGGCTGTTCAGATTGATCGGCGTTTACGGGAGCGCAAACCTGTGCATCATTTGGCGGTGTCGTCTGAACCGTCACCTGAGATAATGCAATGTGATAGAATTCAGTCCAGAAGTGAACGGCAAAAGTATAGGCGGAAAAAAGGGTTGTGCTTTTATTGTGGTGATTCAGCTCATGTTATATCAGCATGCTCTAAACGCACAAAAAAGGTTGATAAGTCTGTTGCCATTAGTACTTTACAGTCTAAGTTCATTCTGTCTGTGACTCTGATTTGTTCATTATCATCCATTTCCGTCGATGCCTATGTGGATTCAGGCGCTGCCCTGAGTCTTATGGATTGGTCATTTGCCAATCGCTGTGGGTTTAGTCTGGAGCCTCTGGAAGTCCCTATTCCTTTGAAGGGAATTGACTCTACACCTTTGGCTATGAATAAACCTCAGTACTGGACACAAGTGACCATGCGTATGACTCCCGTTCATCAGGAGGTGATTCGCTTCCTGGTACTGTATAATTTGCATGATGTTCTAGTACTTGGTCTGCCATGGTTACAAACTCATAATCCAGTCCTTGACTGGAAATCAATGTCTGTGTTAAGCTGGGGTTGTCAGGGGGTTCATGATGATGCACCTCCGATTTCTATCGCTTCATCTACTCCTTCTGAGATTCCTGTGTTTTTGTCTGACTATCGGGATGTTTTTGAGGAGCCTAAGCTCAGTTCGCTTCCTCCTCACAGGGATTGCGATTGTGCTATAAATTTAATTCCAGGCAGTAAATTTCCTAAAGGTCGTTTGTTCAATCTGTCAGTGCCAGAGCATACTGCTATGCGGGATTATGTTAAGGAGTCCTTGGAAAAGGGACATATCCGTCCATCTTTGTCCCCTTTGGGAGCAGGTTTTTTTTTCGTGGCCAAGAAAGATGGTTCCTTGAGGCCTTGTATAGATTATCGTCTTTTGAATAAGATTACCGTAAAATATCAGTATCCTTTGCCATTGTTGACTGATTTGTTTGCTCGCATTAAGGGGGCTAAATGGTTCACTAAGATTGATCTTCGGGGTGCGTATAATCTTATACGAATAAAGCAAGGTGATGAGTGGAAAACCGCATTTAATACGCCTGAGGGCCATTTTGAGTATTTGGTAATGCCTTTTGGACTTTCTAATGCTCCTTCAGTCTTCCAGTCCTTTATGCACGATATTTTCCGTGAATATCTGGATAAATTTATGATTGTGTATTTGGATGATATTTTGTTTTTTTCTGATGACTGGGAGTCTCATGTTCAGCAGGTCAGGAAGGTGTTTCAGGTCCTGCGGGCCAATTCCTTGTTTGTAAAAGGCTCAAAGTGTCTCTTTGGAGTCCAGAAGATTTCTTTCTTGGGGTATATTTTTTCCCCTTCTACTATTGAGATGGATCCCGTCAAGGTTCAGGCTATTTGTGACTGGACGCAGCCTACATCTCTTAAGAGTCTACAGAAGTTCTTGGGCTTTGCTAATTTCTATCGTCGTTTTATAACTAATTTTTCTAGTGTTGTTAAGCCTTTGACGGATTTGACTAAGAAGGGTGCTGATGTTGCTAATTGGTCTCCTGCGGCTGTGGAGGCCTTTCAGGAACTTAAGCGCCGGTTTTCTTCTGCTCCTGTGTTGCGTCAGCCAGATGTTTCGCTCCCTTTTCAGGTTGAGGTTGATGCTTCCGAGATTGGAGCGGGGGCGGTTTTGTCACAGAGAAGCTCCGATGGCTCAGTGATGAAGCCATGCGCGTTTTTTTCTAGAAAGTTTTCGCCGGCTGAGCGGAATTATGATGTTGGTAATCGGGAACTTTTGGCCATGAAGTGGGCATTTGAGGAGTGGCGTCATTGGCTAGAGGGTGCTAGACATCGTGTGGTGGTCTTGACTGATCACAAAAATTTGATTTACCTTGAGTCTGCCAGGCGTCTGAATCCTAGACAGGCTCGTTGGTCACTGTTTTTCTCTCGTTTCAATTTTGTGGTTTCATACCTGCCAGGTTCAAAGAATGTGAAGGCGGATGCTCTTTCTAGGAGTTTTGTGCCTGACTCCCTTGGAAATTCTGAGCCCTCTGGTATCCTTAGGGATGGGGTGATTTTGTCTGCTGTCTCCCCAGACTTGCGACGTGCTTTGCAGGAGTTTCAGGCGGGTAAACCTGATCGTTGTCCGCCTGAGAGACTGTTTGTTCCGGATAATTGGACCAGTAGAGTCATCTCCGAGGTCCATTCTTCTGCGTTGGCAGGTCATCCTGGAATATTTGGTACTAGAGACTTGGTGGCCAGGTCTTTTTGGTGGCCTTCCTTGTCGAGGGATGTGCGTTCTTTTGTGCAGTCTTGTGGGGTTTGTGCTCGGGCTAAGCCTTGCTGTTCTCGGGCCAGTGGATTGTTGTCACCTTTGCCTATCCCGAAGAGGCCTTGGACGCACATTTCCATGGACTTTATTTCTGATCTCCCTGTCTCTCAAAAAATGTCCGTCATCTGGGTTGTGTGTGATCGCTTTTCTAAAATGGTTCATCTGGTACCCATGCCTAAGTTGCCTTCCTCCTCTGAGTTGGTCCCTCTGTTTTTTCAGAATGTGGTTCGTTTGCATGGGATTCCTGAGAACATCGTTTCTGACAGGGGATCCGAGTTTGTGTCTAGATTTTGGCGGACGTTCTGTGCTAAGATGGGCATTGATTTGTCCTTTTCGTCTGCATTCCATCCTCAGACGAATGGCCAGACTGAACGAACTAATCAGACCTTGGAAACTTATTTAAGGTGTTTTGTTTCTGCTGATCAGGATGACTGGGTTACCTTTTTGCCGCTGGCCGAGTTTGCCCTTAATAATCGGGCTAGTTCTGCTACCTTGGTTTCTCCTTTCTTTTGTAATTCGGGGTTTCATCCTCGTTTTTCCTCTGGTCAGGTGGAACCTTCTGATTGTCCTGGAGTGGACATGGTGGTGGATAGGTTGCATCGGATTTGGAGTCATGTGGTGGACAATTTGAAGTTGTCCCAGGAGAAGGCTCAGCAGTTTGCTAATCGCCGTCGCCGCGTGGGTCCTCGACTTCTTGTTGGTGACTTGGTGTGGTTGTCTTCTCGTTTTGTTCCTATGAAGGTGTCTTCTCCTAAATTCAAGCCTCGGTTCATCGGTCCCTATAGGATCTTGGAAATTCTTAACCCTGTGTCGTTTCGTTTGGATCTCCCGGCATCGTTTGCTATTCATAATGTGTTCCATTGGTCGTTGTTGCGGAAGTATGAGGTACCTGTTGTTCCTTCGCTTGAGCCTCCTGCTCCAGTGCTGGTGGAGGGAGAATTGGAGTATGTTGTGGAGAAGATCTTGGATTCTCGTGTTTCCAGACGGAAACTCCAGTATTTGGTCAAGTGGAAGGGTTATGGTCAGGAGGATAATTCTTGGGTGGTTGCCTCGGATGTTCATGCTGATGATTTGGTTCGCGCTTTTCATAGGGCTCATCCTGGTCGCCCTGGTGGTTCTCGTGAGGGTTCGGTGACCCCTCCTCAAGGGGGGGGTACTGTTGTGAGTTCTGTTTTTGGGCTCCCTCTGGTGGTTACTGATGGTACTGGGTGACTTGTCTTTCCTGGGTCTCTGGGTTCCACCTGTTCTATCAGGATATGGGAGTTTCCTATTTAACCTGGCTTTGCTGGCATTTCCTTGCCGGTTATCAATGTATCCAGTGTGTCTTGTTACCTCTGCTCCCTGCTCCTAGAACCTTCTGGTCAAGCTAAGTTTGGATTTTCCTGTTTTGGTGTTTTGCTTTATTTGGTTTTTAGTCCAGCCTGCAGATATGTGTTTCTTGCTGCTGGTTGCTCTAGTGGGCTGAAATTGCTCCTCATGTACCATGAGTTGGCACATGAGTTCAAGTAATTTCAGGATGGTTTTTTGAAGGGTTTTTCGCTGACCGCGCAGTTCACTTTTGTATCCTCTGCTATCTAGCTTTAGCAGGCCTCATTTTGCTGAAACTGTTTTCATACTGCGTATGTGCTTTCCTCTCATTTCACCGTCATTATATGTGGGGGGCTGCTATTTCTGTGGGGGATTTCTCTGGAGGCAAGAGAGGTCTGTGTTTCTTCTAATAGGGGAAGTTAGATCTTTGGCTGGAGCGAGACGTCTAGGATCATCGTAGGCACGTTCCCCGGCTACTTTTATTTGTGTGTTAGGTTCAGGGTCGCGGTCAGCTCAGGTTCCATCGCCCTAGAGCATGTTTGTATCTGTGCTTGTCCTTTAGTGATCCCCTGCCATTGGGATCATGACAGACATCCAGGCCTCTCTTGAACCCCTCGACTGAGTTCACCATCACCACCTCCTCAGGCAAGCAATTCCAGATTCTCACTGCCCTAACAGTAAACAATCCTCTTCTATGTTGGTGGAAAAACCTTCTCTCCTCCAGACGCAAAGAATGCCCCCTTGTGCCCGTCACCTTCCTTGGTATAAACAGATCCTCAGCGAGATATTTGTATTGTCCCCTTATATACTTATACATGGTTATTAGATCGCCCCTCAGTCATCTTTTTTCTAGACTAAATAATCCTAATTTCGCTAATCTATCTGGGTATTGTAGTTCTCCCATCCCCTTTATTAATTTTGTTGCCCTCCTTTGTACTCTCTCTAGTTCCATTATATCCTTCCTGAGCACCGGTGCCCAAAACTGGACACAGTACTCCATGTGCGGTCTAACTAGGGATTTGTACAGAGGCAGTATAATGCTCTCATCATGTGTATCCAGACCTCTTTTAATGCACCCCATGATCCTGTTTGCCTTGGCAGCTGCTGCCTGGCACTGGCTGCTCCAGGTAAGTTTATCATTAACTAGGATCCCCAAGTCCTTCTCCCTGTCAAGTAGGAGTCCGTTTTAAAGGACTCTACAAGGAGCAGCTAATTGAGGCTTTGGAAGGAGTTCGCCTGCAAGATGACACTGAGGAAAGATCCTCACAGCAAATGAAGGAAAGACTGCAGCCGGAGGTAAATACCCAAAAAAGTCAGTGGGTTGTGTGGTACGAGGAGGAGTTGGCATTTCTGGGAGAAGAGGCCACCATAGACGATAAGAGGGAGGCCATTCACAGAGCTCAGGAGATGGCATTGCTGGAGCAGATCGCTTTGGAAGCAGCTAGAAGCTCCAGACAGACTGTAACCTCAGCACCCACCATGAGGGAACTCCCCAGAGTGTCCCACAAAGACTTTAAGCCCTTTAATGAGGCTGCAGGCGACATTGAGGGCTTCTTCCAGGACTTTGAGCATCAGTGTTGATTAATGGAAGTCCCGGAAAGAGAGCGAATTCGACATCTTGTGGGGCTCTTAGAGGGTGGAGCTGCTGAAGCCTATAGAGCTATGGACCATCGGGGGAACTGTGAGTATGCGGCGATTAAACAGACTATTCTAGAACATTATGCTATGTTAAACCTTGTTATCTTATTCTTATAATTATGCTAACATACAAAATTAGCATATGCTTTAATCCCACTGCTGCCAGTATTATGCGGTCTTGAAATGTTTTTGTACTTATTCTTATGATTTTGCTAACATGCAAATTAACATGTGATTTAATCTTTTGTATTTGTATAATTTTGCGGTTTTCAGTTAAGATAAGGAATCGTAAAAATCATGCTGTTAAAGGTAGCATAGCCGAGTGGTCTAAGGCGCTGGATTTAGGCTCCAGTCTCTTTGGAGGCGTGGGTTTAAATCCCACTGCTGCCCGTGTATTATGACTTTGAAACTTCTTAGCTTATATTTATGATTTTGCTAATAGAAAAATTAGCATGTGTTTTATTATTTTGTATTTGTATGAGTGCATGCTTTGCTGTTTTGCAAAAGACAGTAGATAGAATAATTCCTTTTTCCTTTTTGCTTAGAGACCTATCCATTTTCCACCTTCAAGAAGTTAAAATGTAGGAAAATTCACTAAACTTACTCTAAGGAAGCTTTTTTCATGTAGTATATTAAGGTAGCATGGCCGAGTGGTCTAAGGCGCTGGATTAAGGCTCCAGTCTCTTCAGAGGCGTGGGTTCAAATCCCACTGCTGCCAGTAGGTCTTCAGAACATTTTGATCTAATTCAAATGATTTTGTATTTGCATGAGTGTGTGGGTTTCTGTTTAGGAAAAGACAGTTGATAGAATCATTGTTTTTTCCTATTGTTTAGAGACTTAACCATTTTACAACAGACCTGTAGGTTCAAATCCCACTGCTGCCAGTAGTAAGAGTTCCTTAAAACCTTTTTATCTTATTCTTATAACTATGCTAACATACAAAATTAGCATATGCTTTAATCCCACTGCTGCCAGTATTATGAGGTCTTGAAATGTTTTTGTACTTATTCTTATGATTTTGCTAACATGCAAATTAGCATGTGATCTAATCTTCTTTTGTATTTGTATGATTTTTCGGTTTTCGGTTAAGATAAAGACCGTTGATAGAATCATTGGTTTTTCCTAATGTTTAGAGACATGCCCTTTTTCCAACATGCACTAATTTTAAATGTTGTCAAATGTACTTCACTTACTCTAAGGAAGCCTACTTAATCATGCTGAGTATGACTCAGCAGTATGAGTTCTTGAAAATCTTTTGATCTTATTCTTATAATTATGAAAACAGACAAAATTTGCATGTGCTTTCATCCCACTGCTGCCAGTATGATATGTGCTTGAAAATTGTTTTGAACTTACTCTTATGATTTTACTAACATACAAACTTACATGTGTTTTAATCTTCTTTTGTATTTGCTTAAGTGTTTTCTTTCTGGTTAAGATAAAAACAGTTGATAGAATTATTGTTTTTTTCCTAATATTTAGAGACATGTCTGTCATGATATGTACTTTTGCCCTGTCCTGTATTTGAATAATATGCCATTTGATGTATGTAACTGTTCTCTGGTTTCTATTAGCTGTAATTTATGTATTTTCTTGTGCTGGGAGTTCACCTGTAACAATATGTCTCCTTCCCCCAATACTTTCAGCCCTAAGCTATAATGTAATTAAGGTTTGTCAACACCACTAGTGAAGAATAGCCATTCTTTCTCACAGCAGGTGGCTAGTCATATGTACATACTAGATAGACTTAGAGGAGCCGACCAGTCTAGAATCTTCAGGTGGACCCAACCATTGAATAGAAGGTGTGACCCCTACCCCCCTTCATGGGCGGATCCCAGGAGCTCAGATAATCCATTCTTATTTTTGAGAAAACCAGGGATTCAAGCTTCAGGAGGCTAATTTGCATATTCCAGGTGCCTTCTGGGAGAAGCGAAGTCTCCCTAAGCTAGAAGATCGTTGGGTACAGCCGGGACCAGCTGCTTCGAAAGCATCACCAAACCAGGGATTCAAGCTTCAGGGGGCTAATTTGCATATTCTAGGTGCCTTCTGGGAGAAGCGAAGTCTCCCTAAGCTAGAAGATCGTTGGGTACAGCCGGGACCAGCTGCTTCGAAAGCATCACCAAACCAGGGATTCAAGCTTCAGGAGGCTAATTTGCATATTCCAGGTGCCTTCTGGGAGAAGCGAAGTCTCCCTAAGCTAGAAGATCGTTGGGTACAGCCGGGACCAGCTGCTTCGAAAGCATCACCAAACCAGGGATTCAAGCTTCAGGAGGCTAATTTGCATATTCCAGGTGCCTTCTGGGAGTAGCGAAGTCTCCCTAAGCTAGAAGATCGTTGGGTACAGCCGGGACCAGCTGCTTCGAAAGCATCACCAAACCAGGGATTCAAGCTTCAGGAGGCTAATTTGCATATTCCAGGTGCCTTCTGGGAGAAGCGAAGTCTCCCTAAGCTAGAAGATCGTTGGGTACAGCCGGGACCAGCTGCTTCGAAAGCATCACCAAACCAGGGATTCAAGCTTCAGGAGGCTAATTTGCATATTCCAGGTGCCTTCTGGGAGAAGCGAAGTCTCCCTAAGCTAGAAGATCGTTGGGTACAGCCGGGACCAGCTGCTTCGAAAGCATCACCAAACCAGGGATTCAAGCTTCAGGAGGCTAATTTGCATATTCCAGGTGCCTTCTGGGAGAAGCGAAGTCTCCCTAAGCTAGAAGATCGTTGGGTACAGCCGGGACCAGCTGCTTCGAAAGCATCACCAAACCAGGGATTCAAGCTTCAGGAGGCTAATTTGCATATTCCAGGTGCCTTCTGGGAGAAGCGAAGTCTCCCTAAGCTAGAAGATCGTTGGGTACAGTCGGGACCAGCTGCTTCGAAAGCATCACCAAACCAGGGATTCAAGCTTCAGGAGGCTAATTTGCATATTCCAGGTGCCTTCTGGGAGAAGCGAAGTCTCCCTAAGCTAGAAGATCGTTGGGTACAGCCGGGACCAGCTGCTTCGAAAGCATCACCAAACCAGGGATTCAAGCTTCAGGAGGCTAATTTGCATATTCCAGGTGCCTTCTGGGAGAAGCGAAGTCTCCCTAAGCTAGAAGATCGTTGGGTACAGCCGGGACCAGCTGCTTCGAAAGCATCACCAAACCAGGGATTCAAGCTTCAGGAGGCTAATTTGCATATTCCAGGTGCCTTCCGGGAGAAGCGAAGTCTCCCTAAGCTAGAAGAACGTTGGGTACAGCCGGGACCAGCTGCTTCGAAAGCATCACCAAACCGCGCGCCGTAAGAATTTTTGCCTGTAGGACATTATTGCAAGAGAGCTTGGCTGAGTAGATTACACAAGAAGGAAAACACACAGCAAGTCAGCAGGATCTAGGAGCAACATGGCAGATGTGACAACCTACATGGTGAGCTGCAGCATGTGCTACATGTTCACAGATCGACCAGAAGAAGAATCCAATTTCACCTGTCAGAAGTGTAGACTAGTGGCCCTTTTAGAAGAAAAGGTGCGGGGTCTGGAAGAAAGAATAGCAACTTTGAAACTCATCAAAGAGAATGAAGACTTTCTAGACAGAACAGAAGCATCTCTACTGGTCACAGAAGGTGCAAAAAGTGTCAGAGAACCTCCAAAAGCAGATGAGTGGAAGCATGTGACCAAAAGAAGCAAGAAGACCATGGAGAAATCACCAACCACACAACTGAAGAACCGATATCAAATCTTTGTAGAGGATGAAGATGGCACACCTAAGAATGAAGCAATACCAGCAAGCAAAAAAGAAAAGGGCACACAGCAACAAGTGACAGCAAAAAGTACAGCCAAGAAGCAACGAAGAGTGGTGGTGGTGGGAGACTCACTACTGAGAGGCACCGAAGCAGCCATCTGCAGACCGGACATAACTGCAAGAGAAGTATGCTGCCTTCCAGGTGCGATGATCAAGGATGTGACCGATAGGATACCAAAGCTCTTCAGCTCCAAGGACGTCCACCCATTTCTTCTGATACATGTTGGCACCAATGACACGGCAAGGAAGGACCTACCGACAATCTGCAAGGACTTTGAAGAGTTGGGGAAGAAAGTAAAGGAACTGGATGCACAGGTAGTTTTTTCTTCTATCCTTTCAGTAGACGGGCATGGCACCAGGAGATGGAACAGGATCCTTGATGCAAACAACTGGCTAAGACGATGGTGCAGACAACAAGGATTTGGATTCCTGGACCACGGTGTGAATTACTGGTATGATGGACTCCTCGCCAGAGACGGACTACACCTCAACAAACCTGGGAAACACACATTCGCCAGAAGACTCGCTACACTCATCAGGAGGGCGTTAAACTAGAAGAAGAGGGGACGGGAAGAAAAACATTAGACTCGAACAAAGACGACCCAGGAAAACATACTCAGAAGGGAGGTAAGAACATTTCTAAAACAATCCACAGTGAGGAGATTGGAACAAAACAAAATCCTCTAAACTGCATGCTCGCAAACGCCAGAAGCCTGACAAACAAGATGGAAGAACTAGAAGCAGAAATATCTACAGGTAACTTTGACATAGTGGGAATAACCGAGACATGGTTAGATGAAAGCTATGACTGGGCAGTTAACTTACAGGGTTACAGTCTGTTTAGAAAGGATCGTAAAAATCGGAGAGGAGGAGGGGTTTGTCTCTATGTAAAGTCTTGTCTAAAGTCCACTTTAAGGGAGGATATTAGCGAAGGGAATGAGGATGTCGAGTCCATATGGGCTGAAATTCATGGAGGGAAAAATGGTAACAAAATTCTCATTGGGGTCTGTTACAAACCCCCAAATATAACAGAAAGCATGGAAAGTCTACTTCTAAAGCAGATAGATGAAGCTGCAACCCATAATGAGGTCCTGGTTATGGGGGACTTTAACTACCCGGATATTAACTGGGAAACAGAAACCTGTGAAACCCATAAAGGCAACAGGTTTCTGCTAATAACCAAGAAAAATTATCTTTCACAATTGGTGCAGAATCCAACCAGAGGAGCAGCACTTTTAGACCTAATACTATCTAATAGACCTGACAGAATAACAAATCTGCAGGTGGTTGGGCATTTAGGAAATAGCGACCACAATATTGTGCAGTTTCACCTGTCTTTCACTAGGGGGACTTGTCAGGGAGTCACAAAAACATTGAACTTTAGGAAGGCAAAGTTTGACCAGCTTAGAGATGCCCTTAATCTGGTAGACTGGGACAATATCCTCAGAAATGAGAATACAGATAATAAATGGGAAATGTTTAAGAACATCCTAAATAGGCAGTGTAAGCGGTTTATACCTTGTGGGAATAAAAGGACTAGAAATAGGAAAAACCCAATGTGGCTAAACAAAGAAGTAAGACAGGCAATTTACAGTAAAAAGAAAGCATTTGCACTACTAAAGCAGGATGGCACCATTGAAGCTCTAAAAAACTATAGGGAGAAAAATACTTTATCTAAAAAACTAATTAAAGCTGCCAAAAAGGAAACAGAGAAGCACATTGCTAAGGAGAGTAAAACTAATCCCAAACTGTTCTTCAACTATATCAATAGTAAAAGAATAAAAACTGAAAATGTAGGCCCCTTAAAAAATAGTGAGGAAAGAATGGTTGTAGATGACGAGGAAAAAGCTAACATATTAAACACCTTCTTCTCCACGGTATTCACGGTGGAAAATGAAATGCTAGGTGAAATCCCAAGAAACAATGAAAACCCTATATTAAGGGTCACCAATCTAACCCAAGAAGAGGTGCGAAACCGGCTAAATAAGATTAAAATAGATAAATCTCCGGGTCCGGATGGCATACACCCACGAGTACTAAGAGAACTAAGTAATGTAATAGATAAACCATTATTTCTTATTTTTAGTGACTCTATAGCGACAGGGTCTGTTCCGCAGGACTGGCACATAGCAAATGTGGTGCCAATATTCAAAAAGGGCTCTAAAAGTGAACCTGGAAATTATAGGCCAGTAAGTCTAACCTCTATTGTTGGTAAAATATTTGAAGGGTTTCTGAGGGATGTTATTCTGGATTATCTCAATGAGAATAACTGTTTAACTCCATATCAGCATGGGTTTATGAGAAATCGCTCCTGTCAAACCAATCTAATCAGTTTTTATGAAGAGGTAAGCTATAGACTGGACCACGGTGAGTCATTGGACGTGGTATATCTCGATTTTTCCAAAGCGTTTGATACCGTGCCGCACAAGAGGTTGGTACACAAAATGAGAATGCTTGGTCTGGGGGAAAATGTGTGTAAATGGGTTAGTAACTGGCTTAGTGATAGAAAGCAGAGGGTGGTTATAAATGGTATAGTCTCTAACTGGGTCGCTGTGACCAGTGGGGTACCGCAGGGGTCAGTATTGGGACCTGTTCTCTTCAACATATTCATTAATGATCTGGTAGAAGGTTTACACAGTAAAATATCGATATTTGCAGATGATACAAAACTATGTAAAGCAGTTAATACAAGAGAAGATAGTATTCTGCTACAGATGGATCTGGATAAGTTGGAAACTTGGGCTGAAAGGTGGCAGATGAGGTTTAACAATGATAAATGTAAGGTTATACACATGGGAAGAGGGAATCAATATCACCATTACACACTGAACGGGAAACCACTGGGTAAATCTGACAGGGAGAAGGACTTGGGGATCCTAGTTAATGATAAACTTACCTGGAGCAGCCAGTGCCAGGCAGCAGCTGCCAAGGCAAACAGGATCATGGGGTGCATTAAAAGAGGTCTGGATACACATGATGAGAGCATTATACTGCCTCTGTACAAATCCCTAGTTAGACCGCACATGGAGTACTGTGTCCAGTTTTGGGCACCGGTGCTCAGGAAGGATATAATGGAACTAGAGAGAGTACAAAGGAGGGCAACAAAATTAATAAAGGGGATGGGAGAACTACAATACCCAGATAGATTAGCGAAATTAGGATTATTTAGTCTAGAAAAAAGACGACTGAGGGGCGATCTAATAACCATGTATAAGTATATAAGGGGACAATACAAATATCTCGCTGAGGATCTGTTTATACCAAGGAAGGTGACGGGCACAAGGGGGCATTCTTTGCGTCTGGAGGAGAGAAGGTTTTTCCACCAACATAGAAGAGGATTCTTTACTGTTAGGGCAGTGAGAATCTGGAATTGCTTGCCTGAGGAGGTGGTGATGGCGAACTCAGTCGAGGGGTTCAAGAGAGGCCTGGATGTCTTCCTGGAGCAGAACAATATTGTATCATACAATTATTAGGTTCTGTAGAAGGACGTAGATCTGGGTATTTATTATGATGGAATATAGGCTGAACTGGATGGACAAATGTCTTTTTTCGGCCTTACTAACTATGTTACTATGTTACTATGTTACTATATATTACTTAGTTCTCTTAGTACTCATGGGTGTATGCCATCCGGACCCGGAGATTTATCTATTTTAATCTTATTTAGCCGGTTTCGCACCTCTTCTTGGGTTAGATTGGTGACCCTTAATATAGGGTTTTCATTGTTTCTTGGGATTTCACCTAGCATTTCATTTTCCACCGTGAATACCGTGGAGAAGAAGTCCTTGACTGGAAATCAATGTCTGTGTTAAGCTGGGGTTGTCAGGGGGTTCATGATGATGCACCTCCGATTTCTATCGCTTCATCTACTCCTTCTGAGATTCCTGTGTTTTTGTCTGACTATCGGGATGTTTTTGAGGAGCCTAAGCTCAGTTCGCTTCCTCCTCACAGGGATTGCGATTGTGCTATAAATTTAATTCCAGGCAGTAAATTTCCTAAAGGTCGTTTGTTCAATCTGTCAGTGCCAGAGCATACTGCTATGCGGGATTATGTTAAGGAGTCCTTGGAAAAGGGACATATCCGTCCATCTTTGTCCCCTTTGGGAGCAGGTTTTTTTTTCGTGGCCAAGAAAGATGGTTCCTTGAGGCCTTGTATAGATTATCGTCTTTTGAATAAGATTACCGTAAAATATCAGTATCCTTTGCCATTGTTGACTGATTTGTTTGCTTGCATTAAGGGGGCTAAATGGTTCACTAAGATTGATCTTCGGGGTGCGTATAATCTTATACGAATAAAGCAAGGTGATGAGTGGAAAACCGCATTTAATACGCCTGAGGGCCATTTTGAGTATTTGGTAATGCCTTTTGGACTTTCTAATGCTCCTTCAGTCTTCCAGTCCTTTATGCACGATATTTTCCGTGAATATCTGGATAAATTTATGATTGTGTATTTGGATGATATTTTGTTTTTTTCTGATGACTGGGAGTCTCATGTTCAGCAGGTCAGGAAGGTGTTTCAGGTCCTGCGGGCCAATTCCTTGTTTGTAAAAGGCTCAAAGTGTCTCTTTGGAGTCCAGAAGATTTCTTTCTTGGGGTATATTTTTTCCCCTTCTACTATTGAGATGGATCCCGTCAAGGTTCAGGCTATTTGTGACTGGACGCAGCCTACATCTCTTAAGAGTCTACAGAAGTTCTTGGGCTTTGCTAATTTCTATCGTCGTTTTATAACTAATTTTTCTAGTGTTGTTAAGCCTTTGATGGATTTGACTAAGAAGGGTGCTGATGTTGCTAATTGGTCTCCTGCGGCTGTGGAGGCCTTTCAGGAACTTAAGCGCCGGTTTTCTTCTGCTCCTGTGTTGCGTCAGCCAGATGTTTCGCTCCCTTTTCAGGTTGAGGTTGATGCTTCCGAGATTGGAGCGGGGGCGGTTTTGTCACAGAGAAGCTCCGATGGCTCAGTGATGAAGCCATGCGCGTTTTTTTCTAGAAAGTTTTCGCCGGCTGAGCGGAATTATGATGTTGGTAATCGGGAACTTTTGGCCATGAAGTGGGCATTTGAGGAGTGGCGTCATTGGCTAGAGGGTGCTAGACATCGTGTGGTGGTCTTGACTGATCACAAAAATTTGATTTACCTTGAGTCTGCCAGGCGTCTGAATCCTAGACAGGCTCGTTGGTCACTGTTTTTCTCTCGTTTCAATTTTGTGGTTTCATACCTGCCAGGTTCAAAGAATGTGAAGGCGGATGCTCTTTCTAGGAGTTTTGTGCCTGACTCCCTTGGAAATTCTGAGCCCTCTGGTATCCTTAGGGATGGGGTGATTTTGTCTGCTGTCTCCCCAGACTTGCGACGTGCTTTGCAGGAGTTTCAGGTGGGTAAACCTGATCGTTGTCCGCCTGAGAGACTGTTTGTTCCGGATAATTGGACCAGTAGAGTCATCTCCGAGGTCCATTCTTCTGCGTTGGCAGGTCATCCTGGAATATTTGGTACTAGAGACTTGGTGGCCAGGTCTTTTTGGTGGCCTTCCTTGTCGAGGGATGTGCGTTCTTTTGTGCAGTCTTGTGGGGTTTGTGCTCGGGCTAAGCCTTGCTGTTCTCGGGCCAGTGGATTGTTGTCACCTTTGCCTATCCCGAAGAGGCCTTGGACGCACATTTCCATGGACTTTATTTCTGATCTCCCTGTCTCTCAAAAAATGTCCGTCATCTGGGTTGTGTGTGATCGCTTTTCTAAAATGGTTCATCTGGTACCCTTGCCTAAGTTGCCTTCCTCCTCTGAGTTGGTCCCTCTGTTTTTTCAGAATGTGGTTCGTTTGCATGGGATTCCTGAGAACATCGTTTCTGACAGGGGATCCCAGTTTGTGTCTAGATTTTGGCGGACGTTCTGTGCTAAGATGGGCATTGATTTGTCCTTTTCGTCTGCATTCCATCCTCAGACGAATGGCCAGACTGAACGAACTAATCAGACCTTGGAAACTTATTTAAGGTGTTTTGTTTCTGCTGATCAGGATGACTGGGTTACCTTTTTGCCGCTGGCCGAGTTTGCCCTTAATAATCGGGCTAGTTCTGCTACCTTGGTTTCTCCTTTCTTTTGTAATTCGGGGTTTCATCCTCGTTTTTCCTCTGGTCAGGTGGAACCTTCTGATTGTCCTGGAGTGGACATGGTGGTGGATAGGTTGCATCGGATTTGGAGTCATGTGGTGGACAATTTGAAGTTGTCCCAGGAGAAGGCTCAGCAGTTTGCTAATCGCCGTCGCCGCGTGGGTCCTCGACTTCTTGTTGGTGACTTGGTGTGGTTGTCTTCTCGTTTTGTTCCTATGAAGGTCTCGTCTCCTAAGTTCAAGCCTCGGTTCATCGGTCCCTATAGGATCTTGGAAATTCTTAACCCTGTGTCGTTTCGTTTGGATCTCCCGGCATCGTTTGCTATTCATAATGTGTTCCATCGGTCGTTGTTGCGGAAGTATGAGGTACCTGTTGTTCCTTCGCTTGAGCCTCCTGCTCCAGTGCTGGTGGAGGGAGAATTGGAGTATGTTGTGGAGAAGATCTTGGATTCTCGTGTTTCCAGACGGAAACTCCAGTATTTGGTCAAGTGGAAGGGTTATGGTCAGGAGGATAATTCTTGGGTGGTTGCCTCGGATGTTCATGCTGATGATTTGGTTCGCGCTTTTCATAGGGCTCATCCTGGTCGCCCTGGTGGTTCTCGTGAGGGTTCGGTGACCCCTCCTCAAGGGGGGGGTACTGTTGTGAGTTCTGTTTTTGGGCTCCCTCTGGTGGTTACTGATGGTACTGGGTGACTTGTCTTTCCTGGGTCTCTGGGTTCCACCTGTTCTATCAGGATATGGGAGTTTCCTATTTAACCTGGCTTTGCTGGCATTTCCTCGCCGGTTATCAATGTATCCAGTGTGTCTTGTTACCTCTGCTCCCTGCTCCTAGAACCTTCTGGTCAAGCTAAGTTTGGATTTTCCTGTTTTGGTGTTTTGCTTTATTTGGTTTTTAGTCCAGCCTGCAGATATGTGTTTCTTGCTGCTGGTTGCTCTAGTGGGCTGAAATTGCTCCTCATGTACCATGAGTTGGCACATGAGTTCAAGTAATTTCAGGATGGTTTTTTGAAGGGTTTTTCGCTGACCGCGCAGTTCACTTTTGTATCCTCTGCTATCTAGCTTTAGCGGGCCTCATTTTGCTGAAACTGTTTTCATACTGCGTATGTGCTTTCCTCTCATTTCACCGTCATTATATGTGGGGGGCTGCTATTTCTGTGGGGGATTTCTCTGGAGGCAAGAGAGGTCTGTGTTTCTTCTAATAGGGGAAGTTAGATCTTTGGCTGGAGCGAGACGTCTAGGATCATCGTAGGCACGTTCCCCGGCTACTTTTATTTGTGTGTTAGGTTCAGGGTCGCGGTCAGCTCAGGTTCCATCGCCCTAGAGCATGTTTGTATCTGTGCTTGTCCTTTAGTGATCCCCTGCCATTGGGATCATGACAGACATCCAGGCCTCTCTTGAACCCCTCGACTGAGTTCACCATCACCACCTCCTCAGGCAAGCAATTCCAGATTCTCACTGCCCTAACAGTAAACAATCCTCTTCTATGTTGGTGGAAAAACCTTCTCTCCTCCAGACGCAAAGAATGCCCCCTTGTGCCCGTCACCTTCCTTGGTATAAACAGATCCTCAGCGAGATATTTGTATTGTCCCCTTATATACTTATACATGGTTATTAGATCGCCCCTCAGTCATCTTTTTTCTAGACTAAATAATCCTAATTTCGCTAATCTATCTGGGTATTGTAGTTCTCCCATCCCCTTTATTAATTTTGTTGCCCTCCTTTGTACTCTCTCTAGTTCCATTATATCCTTCCTGAGCACCGGTGCCCAAAACTGGACACAGTACTCCATGTGCGGTCTAACTAGGGATTTGTACAGAGGCAGTATAATGCTCTCATCATGTGTATCCAGACCTCTTTTAATGCACCCCATGATCCTGTTTGCCTTGGCAGCTGCTGCCTGGCACTGGCTGCTCCAGGTAAGTTTATCATTAACTAGGATCCCCAAGTCCTTCTCCCTGTCAAGTAGGAGTCCGTTTTAAAGGACTCTACAAGGAGCAGCTAATTGAGGCTTTGGAAGGAGTTCGCCTGCAAGATGACACTGAGGAAAGATCCTCACAGCAAATGAAGGAAAGACTGCAGCTGGAGGTAAATACCCAAAAAAGTCAGTGGGTTGTGTGGTACGAGGAGGAGTTGGCATTTCTGGGAGAAGAGGCCACCATAGACGATAAGAGGGAGGCCATTCACAGAGCTCAGGAGATGGCATTGCTGGAGCAGATCGCTTTGGAAGCAGCTAGAAGCTCCAGACAGACTGTAACCTCAGCACCCACCATGAGGGAACTCCCCAGAGTGTCCCACAAAGACTTTAAGCCCTTTAATGAGGCTGCAGGCGACATTGAGGGCTTCTTCCAGGACTTTGAGCATCAGTGTTGATTAATGGAAGTCCCGGAAAGAGAGCGAATTCGACATCTTGTGGGGCTCTTAGAGGGTGGAGCTGCTGAAGCCTATAGAGCTATGGACCATCGGGGGAACTGTGAGTATGCGGCGATTAAACAGACTATTCTAGAACATTATGCTATGTTAAACCTTGTTATCTTATTCTTATAATTATGCTAACATACAAAATTAGCATATGCTTTAATCCCACTGCTGCCAGTATTATGCGGTCTTGAAATGTTTTTGTACTTATTCTTATGATTTTGCTAACATGCAAATTAACATGTGATTTAATCTTTTGTATTTGTATAATTTTGCGGTTTTCAGTTAAGATAAGGAATCGTAAAAATCATGCTGTTAAAGGTAGCATGGCCGAGTGGTCTAAGGCGCTGGATTTAGGCTCCAGTCTCTTTGGAGGCGTGGGTTTAAACCCCACTGCTGCCCGTGTATTATGACTTTGAAACTTCTTAGCTTATATTTATGATTTTGCTAATAGAAAAATTAGCATGTGTTTTATTATTTTGTATTTGTATGAGTGCATGCTTTGCTGTTTTGCAAAAGACAGTAGATAGAATAATTCCTTTTTCCTTTTTGCTTAGAGACCTATCCATTTTCCACCTTCAAGAAGTTAAAATGTAGGAAAATTCACTAAACTTACTCTAAGGAAGCTTTTTTCATGTAGTATATTAAGGTAGCATGGCCGAGCGGTCTAAGGCGCTGGATTAAGGCTCCAGTCTCTTCAGAGGCGTGGGTTCAAATCCCACTGCTGCCAGTAGGTCTTCAGAACATTCTGATCTAATTCAAATGATTTTGTATTTGCATGAGTGTGTGGGTTTCTGTTTAGGAAAAGACAGTTGATAGAATCATTGTTTTTTCCTATTGTTTAGAGACTTAACCTTTTTACAACAGACCTGTAGGTTTAAATCCCACTGCTGCCAGTAGTAAGAGTTTCTTAAAACCTTTTTATCTTATTCTTATACATAAGCTAACATACAAAATTAGCATATGCTTTAATCCCACTGCTGCCAGTATTATGCGGTCTTGAAATGTTTTGTACTTATTCTTATGATTTTGCTAACATGCAAATTAACATGTGATTTAATCTTTTGTATTTGTATAATTTTGCGGTTTTCAGTTAAGATAAGGAATCGTAAAAATCATGCTGAAAAAGGTAGCATGGCCGAGTGGTCTAAGGCGCTGGATTTAAGCTCCAGTCTCTTTGGAGGCGTGAGTTCAAATCCCACTGCTGCCAGTGTATTTTGACTTTGAAACTTTTTAGCTTATATTTATGATTTTGCTAATAGAAAAATTAGCATGTGCTTTATTATTTTGTATTTGTATGAGTGCATGCTTTGCTGTTTTGCAAAAGACAGTAGATAGAATAATTCATTTTTGCTTAGAGACCTATCCATTTTCCACCTTGAAGAAGTTAAAATGTAGGAAAATTCACTAAACTTACTCTAAGGAAGCTTTTTTCATGTAGTATATTAAGGTAGCATGGCCGAGCGGTCCAAGGCGCTGGATTAAGGCTCCAGTCTCTTCAGAGGCGTGGGTTCAAATCCCACTGCTGCCAGTAGGTCTTCAGAACATTTTGATCTAATTCAAATGATTTTGTATTTGCATGAGTGTGTGGGTTTCTGTTTAGGAAAAGACAGTTGATAGAATCATTGTTTTTTCCTATTGTTTAGAGACTTAACCATTTTACAACAGACCTGTAGGTTTAAATCCCACTGCTGCCAGTAGTAAGAGTTCCTTAATACCTTTTTATCTTATTCTTATACATAAGCTAACATACAAAATTAGCATATGCTTTAATCCCACTGCTGCCAGTATTATGCGGTCTTGAAATGTTTTTGTACTTATTCTTATGATTTTGCTAACATGTTTTTTTCCTAATATTTAGAGACATGTCTGTCATGATATGTACTTTTGCCCTGTCCTGTATTTGATACAATATGTCTCCTTCCCCCAATACTTGCAGCCCTAAGCTATAATGTAATTAAGGTTTGTCAACACTAGGGTTGAGCGAAACGGGTCGAACATTTTCAAAAGTCGCCGACTTTTGGCTAAGTCGGGGTTTCATGAAACCCGATCCGACCCCTGTGCGGGGTCGGCCATGCGGTACGCGACTTTCGCGCCAAAGTCGCGTTTCAATGACGCGAAAAGCGCCATTTCTCAGCCAATGAAGGTAAACGCAGAGTGTGGGCAGCGTGATGACATAGGTCCTGGTCCCCACCATCTTAGAGAAGGGCATTGCAGTGATTGGCTTGCTGTCTGCGACGTCACAGGGGCTATAAAGAGGCGTTCCCGCCGACCGCCATCTTACTGCTGCTGATCTGAGCTTAGGGAGAGGTTGCTGCCGCTTTGTCAGAAGCAGGGATAGCGTTAGGCAGGGTCCATTAACCACAAAACCGCTTGTGCTGCAGCGATTTGCACTGTCCAACACCACCCTCGGTGTGCAGGGACAGTGGAAGTTTTTTTTTTTTTTTTTTTCCCCTCAGCGCTGTAGCTCATTGGGCTGCCCTAGAAGGCTCCCTGATAGCTGCATTGCTGTGTGTACGCCGCTGTGCAAACCAACTGCTTTTTTCAAAGCACAAATCCTCTTGTTCCTTCCTTTCTGCACAGCTATCTTTTTTGTTTGTCCACACTTTTTATTTCATTTGTGCATCAGTCCACTCCTTATTGCTGCCTGCCATACCTGGCTGAGATTACTGCAGGCAGGGAGATAGTAGCTGCCTGCCATACCTGGCTGAGATTACTGCAGGCAGGGAGATAGTAATTGTAGGACATTCCCTGTTTTTTTTTTTTTTTTTTTTTTGGTGGGAGATTAAGATTGGCAATTTGGCATTTCTGCTAGAGTGCCATCCCTGTGTGTGCCATCTCTCTCACATAGTGGGCCATAGAAAGCCTTTTCATTTTTCTGTATTTTTTTTTGTGGGGTGTATAAATTCTCCCTGATAAAAATACAGTGGGAGATTAATATTGGCCTTTGGGCTTGTGTGCCAGTCCTGAGTGTGCCATCTCTCTCACAAATAGTGGGCCATAGAAAGCCTATTTATTTTTTTTTTGGGTTTTAGAAATTCTCCCTGAAAAAAGGGAGATTAATATTGGCCTCTGGGCTTGTGTGCCAGTTGTGAGCGTGCCATCTGTGCCAGTCCTGAGCGTGCCATCTCTCTCACAAATAGTGGGCCATAGAAAGCCTATTTAAATATTTTTTTGGTTTTATAAATTCTCCCAGAAAAAAAGGGAGATTAATATTGGCCTCTGGGCTTCTGTGCCAGTCCTGAGCGTGCCATCTGTGCCAGTCCTGAGCGTCCCATCTCTCTCACAAATAGTGGGCCATAGAAAGCCTATTTTATTTTTTTTGGGGGTTTTATAAATTCTCCCTGAAAAAAAGGGAGATTAATATTGGCCTCTGGGCTTCTGTGCCAGTCCTGAGCGTGCCATCTGTGCCAGTCCTGAGCGTCCCATCTCTCTCACAAATAGTGGGCCATAGAAAGCCTATTTTATTTTTTTTGGGGGTTTTATAAATTCTCCCTGAAAAAAAGGGAGATTAATATTGGCCTCTGGGCTTGTGTGCCAGTCCTGAGCGTGCCATCTGTGCCAGCCCTGAGCGTGCCATCTCTCTCACAAATAGTGGGCCATAGAAAGCCTATTTAATTTTTTTTTTTGTTTTATAAATTTTCCCTGAAAAAAGGGAGATTAATATTGGCCTCTGGGCTTGTGTGCCAGTTGTGAGCGTGCCATCTGTGCCAGTCCTGAGCGTGCCATCTCTCTCACAAATAGTGGGCCATAGAAAGCCTATTTAAATATTTTTTTGGTTTTATAAATTCTCCCAGAAAAAAAGGGAGATTAATATTGGCCTCTGGGCTTCTGTGCCAGTCCTGAGCGTGCCATCTGTGCCAGTCCTGAGCGTCCCATCTCTCTCACAAATAGTGGGCCATAGAAAGCCTATTTTATTTTTTTTTTTGGTTTTAGAAATTCTCCCTGAAAAAAGGGAGATTAATATTGGCCTCTGGGCTTGTGTGCCAGTTGTGAGCGTGCCATCTGTGCCAGTCCTGAGCGTGCCATCTCTCTCACAAATAGTGGGCCATAGAAAGCCTATTTAAATATTTTTTTGGTTTTATAAATTCTCCCAGAAAAAAAGGGAGATTAATATTGGCCTCTGGGCTTCTGTGCCAGTCCTGAGCGTGCCATCTGTGCCAGTCCTGAGCGTCCCATCTCTCTCACAAATAGTGGGCCATAGAAAGCCTATTTTATTTTTTTTTTGGGTTTTAGAAATTCTCCCTGAAAAAAGGGAGATTAATATTGGCCTCTGGGCTTGTGTGCCAGTTGTGAGCGTGCCATCTGTGCCAGTCCTGAGCGTGCCATCTCTCTCACAAATAGTGGGCCATAGAAAGCCTATTTAAATATTTTTTTGGTTTTATAAATTCTCCCAGAAAAAAAGGGAGATTAATATTGGCCTCTGGGCTTCTGTGCCAGTCCTGAGCGTGCCATCTGTGCCAGTCCTGAGCGTCCCATCTCTCTCACAAATAGTGGGCCATAGAAAGCCTATTTTATTTTTTTTTTGGGTTTTAGAAATTCTCCCT
This sequence comes from Ranitomeya imitator, assembly GCF_032444005.1. NCBI lineage: Eukaryota > Metazoa > Chordata > Amphibia > Anura > Dendrobatidae > Ranitomeya > Ranitomeya imitator. The sequence goes on from NC_091285.1 coordinate 90,006,136, forward strand.
GAAAAAAGGGAGATTAATATTGGCCTCTGGGCTTGTGTGCCAGTTGTGAGCGTGCCATCTGTGCCAGTCCTGAGCGTGCCATCTCTCTCACAAATAGTGGGCCATAGAAAGCCTATTTAAATATTTTTTTGGTTTTATAAATTCTCCCAGAAAAAAAGGGAGATTAATATTGGCCTCTGGGCTTCTGTGCCAGTCCTGAGCGTGCCATCTGTGCCAGTCCTGAGCGTCCCATCTCTCTCACAAATAGTGGGCCATAGAAAGCCTATTTTATTTTTTTTTTGGGTTTTAGAAATTCTCCCTGAAAAAAGGGAGATTAATATTGGCCTCTGGGCTTGTGTGCCAGTTGTGAGCGTGCCATCTGTGCCAGTCCTGAGCGTGCCATCTCTCTCACAAATAGTGGGCCATAGAAAGCCTATTTAAATATTTTTTTGGTTTTATAAATTCTCCCAGAAAAAAAGGGAGATTAATATTGGCCTCTGGGCTTCTGTGCCAGTCCTGAGCGTGCCATCTGTGCCAGTCCTGAGCGTCCCATCTCTCTCACAAATAGTGGGCCATAGAAAGCCTATTTTATTTTTTTGGGGGGTTTTATAAATTCTCCCTGAAAAAAAGGGAGATTAATATTGGCCTCTGGGCTTGTGTGCCAGTCCTGAGCGTGCCATCTGTGCCAGCCCTGAGCGTGCCATCTCTCTCACAAATAGTGGGCCATAGAAAGCCTATTTAATTTTTTTTTTTGTTTTATAAATTTTCCCTGAAAAAAGGGAGATTAATATTGGCCTCTGGGCTTGTGTGCCAGTTGTGAGCGTGCCATCTGTGCCAGTCCTGAGCGTGCCATCTCTCTCACAAATAGTGGGCCATAGAAAGCCTATTTAAATATTTTTTTGGTTTTATAAATTCTCCCAGAAAAAAAGGGAGATTAATATTGGCCTCTGGGCTTCTGTGCCTGTCCTGAGCGTGCCATCTGTGCCAGTCCTGAGCGTCCCATCTCTCTCACAAATAGTGGGCCATAGAAAGCCTATTTTATTTTTTTTTTGGGTTTTAGAAATTCTCCCTGGAAAAAAAAAGGGAGATTAATATTGCCCTTTGGGCTTGTGTGCCAGTACTAAGCGTTCCATCTCTCTCTCTCTCTCAGTCAGTGGGCCATAGAACGCCTATTTTTGGTTTTATTTGTTTTCTAAATTCTCCCTGAAAAAATCATTTTATTTTATTTGGTTTCTAAATTCTTCCTGATAAAATCATATTTTTTTTATTATTTTTATTTCTAAAGTCTCCCTGAAAAAAAAAAAAAAAAAACAACCAAAAAAACAGTGGGAGATTAATATTGGCCTTTCTGCTTGTGTGCCAGTCTTGACTCCTGGGTGTGCCATCTCTCTCTCTCTCTCTCTCTCTCTCTCTCTCCAATTGTGGTCCATAGAAAGCCTATATTTTTTTTCCTTGATTTGGGTTCTAAAATCTACCAGAGAAAATAACTACATCAATCATTGGTAGAAAAATATTGGCCTCTGGGTTTGTGTGCCACTCCTGACTCCTGTGTGCGTCATCTCTCAGTCAGTGGGCCATAGAACGCCTATTTTTGGTTTTATTTGTTTTCTAAATTCTCCCTGAAAAAATCATTTTATTTTATTTGGTTTCTAAATTCTTCCTGATAAAATCATATTTTTTTTATTATTTTTTTTTCTAAAGTCTCCCTGAAAAAAAAAAAAAAAAACAGTGGGAGATTAATATTGGCCTTTCTGCTTGTGTGCCAGTCTTGACTCCTGGGTGCGTCATCTCTCAGTCAGTGGGCCATAGAACGCCTATTTTTGGTTTTATTTGTTTTATAAATTCTCCCTGAAAAAATCATTTTATTTTATTTGGTTTCTAAATTCTTCCTGATAAAATCATATTTTTTTTATTATTTTTTTTTCTAAAGTCTCCCTGAAAAAAAAAAAAAAAAAACAACCAAAAAAAACAGTGGGAGATTAATATTGGCCTTTCTGCTTGTGTGCCAGTCTTGACTCCTGGGTGTGCCATCTCTCTCTCTCTCTCTCTCTCTCTCTCTCTCTCTCCAATTGTGGTCCATAGAAAGCCTATATTTTTTTTCCTTGATTTGGGTTCTAAAATCTACCAGAGAAAATAACTACATCAATCATTGGTAGAAAAATATTGGCCTCTGGGTTTGTGTGCCACTCCTGACTCCTGTGTGCGTCATCTCTCAGTCAGTGGGCCATAGAACGCCTATTTTTGGTTTTATTTGTTTTCTAAATTCTCCCTGAAAAAATCATTTTATTTTATTTGGTTTCTAAATTCTTCCTGATAAAATCATATTTTTTTTATTATTTTTTTTTCTAAAGTCTCCCTGAAAAAAAAAAAAAAAAACAGTGGGAGATTAATATTGGCCTTTCTGCTTGTGTGCCAGTCTTGACTCCTGGGTGCGTCATCTCTCAGTCAGTGGGCCATAGAACGCCTATTTTTGGTTTTATTTGTTTTATAAATTCTCCCTGAAAAAATCATTTTATTTTATTTGGTTTCTAAATTCTTCCTGATAAAATCATATTTTTTTTATTATTTTTTTTTCTAAAGTCTCCCTGAAAAAAAAAAAAAAAAACAACCAAAAAAAACAGTGGGAGATTAATATTGGCCTTTCTGCTTGTGTGCCAGTCTTGACTCCTGGGTGTGCCATCTCTCTCTCTCTCTCTCTCTCTCTCTCTCTCTCTCCAATTGTGGTCCATAGAAAGCCTATATTTTTTTTCCTTGATTTGGGTTCTAAAATCTACCAGAGAAAATAACTACATCAATCATTGGTAGAAAAATATTGGCCTCTGGGTTTGTGTGCCACTCCTGACTCCTGTGTGCGTCATCTCTCAGTCAGTGGGCCATAGAACGCCTATTTTTGTTTTTATTTGTTTTATAAATTCTCCCTGAAAAAATCATTTTATTTTATTTGGTTTCTAAATTCTTCCTGATAAAATCATATTTTTTTTATTATTTTTTTTTCTAAAGTCTCCCTGAAAAAAAAAAAAAAAAACAGTGGGAGATTAATATTGGCCTTTCTGCTTGTGTGCCAGTCTTGACTCCTGGGTGTGCCATCTCTCTCTCTCTCTCTCTCCAATTGTGGTCCATAGAAAGCCTACATTTTTTTTCCTTGATTTGGGTTCCAAAATCTACCAGAGAAAATAACTCCATCAATCATTGGTAGAAAAATATTGGCCTCTGGGCTTGTGTGCCACTCCTGATTCCTGTGTGCGTCATCTCTCACTCAGTGGCCCATAGAAAGCATATAGTTTGTTACATTTGTTTTCTAAATTCTCCCTGCAAAAATCTATTTTTTTTTTTTGGGGGGGTTTCTAAAGTGTTCCTGAAAAAAATAAAAATAAAAAAAAAATAATAGTGTGACATTAATATTAACATTTGTGCTTCAGTGACAGTCCTGCGTGTGGGGCATCTCTCTAATTTGCAGCCACCAAAAAAAGAGTGTGTAACATTGGGCCTGATTTTCGCTGTGGTCTCACCAACCTGTAAAGGGGTAGCTAAATCATACTGAAGTTATAGCTCACCGTGTAAGTTGTGTGACTGCAACAAATAACGTTAGTTTGGTTACGTTTTTAAAACAATGAGGAAGTCTAGTGGAAGAGGTCGTGGCCGGGGGCGTTCATTGTCAGCTGGTAATGAGGGTAGTGGTAGTGGTGGAGCATCAGGTGGTCGTGGGGGAAAAAATATTGCACCTAAGTCTGGAGCTGTGGAGCCAGGTTCGTCGTCCGGCTACACAAGGCCTCGAACGCTCCCTTTTCTGGGATTAGGAAAACCGCTTTTAAAGCCGGAGCAGCAAGAGCAAGTTTTGGCTTATCTTGCTGACTCAGCCTCTAGCTCTTTTGCCTCATCTCGTGAAACTGGTAAAAGTAAAAGCAGCGCGTCGTTAGTGGATGTTCACGGTCAGGGACAAGTCACTTCCTTGTCCTCTTCAGCAAAAACAACAACAGAGAAGAATGCAGCAGGCGACACAACGGGTTACTCCATGGAGCTCTTTACACATACCGTCCCTGGCTTAGAAAGTGAAGCAGTTAACAGTCCATGCCCATTACAAATTGAATCTGACATGGAGTGCACTGACGCACAGCCACAGCCAGACTACTATGCTGGTCCTTTGACTCAGACCACAACATTGCCCTCGCAGGGTGCTGATCAAGAATCAGACCCTGATGAGACTATGTTGCCCCATCACGAACGCTATACCACCGAACGACACGGTGACACAGACGAAGTTGCGCAGGAGGTACAAGAAGAGTTATTAGATGACCCAGTTCTTGACCCCGATTGGCAGCCATTGGGGGAACAGGGTGCAGGCGGCAGCAGTTCTGAAGCAGAGGAGGAGGAGGGGCCGCAGCAGGCATCAACATCGCCACAGGTTCCATCTGCCGGGCCCGTATCTTGCCCAAAACGCGTGGCAAAGCCAAAACCTGGTGGAGGACAGCGTGGCCATCCGGTTAAAGCTCAGTCTGCAATGCCTGAAAAGGTATCCGATGCTAGAAAGAGTGCAGTCTGGCATTTTTTTAAACAACATCCAATTGATCAGCGCAAAGTCATCTGTCAAAAATGTTCTACTTCCTTAAGCAGAGGTCAGAATCTGAAAAGTCTCAATACTAGTTGCATGCATAGACATTTAACCACCATGCATTTGAAAGCTTGGACTAACTACCAAACGTCCCTTAAGGTTGTTGCACCCTCGGCCAATGAAGCTAGTCATCAACGCAACATCCCTTCCGGCAGTGTAGGACCACCATTTAGCGCACCACCTGCTGTATCTGTGCAGGTATCTTTGCCAGGCCAAAGCAGTCAGGGTCAGGGAATCACCAGTTTCGTAGTAGGAAACACTGCATCTAGGGCACCGGCGGCAACAATACCATCTCCCACCGTCTCTCAGTCTGCCATGTCCACCGGCACCCCCGCTAGTTCCACGATCTCCAGCTCTCCAGTCCAGCTCACCCTACATGAGACTATGGTTAGAAAAAGGAAATACTTAGCCTCGCATCCGCGTACACAGGGTTTGAACGCCCACATAGCTAGACTAATCTCGTTAGAGATGATGCCCTACCGGTGAGTTGAAAGCGAAGCTTTCAAAGACCTGATGGACTACGCTGTACCACGCTACGAGCTACCCAGTCGACACTTTTTTTCCAGAAAAGCCATCCTAGCCCTCCACCAGCATGTTAAAGAGCGCATCGTCCATGCACTCAGGCAATCTGTGAGCACAAAGGTGCACCTGACAACAGATGCATGGACCAGTAGGCATGGCCAGGGACGTTACGTGTCCATCACGGCACACTGGGTAAATGTGGTGGATTCAGGGTCCACAGGGGACAGCAAGTTTGGGACAGTTCTGCCTAGCCCACGGTCTAGTAAACAGTTGTCTGTAGCCGTTCGCACCCCCTCCTCCTCCTCCTCCTCGTCCTCCTGCAGAAGCAAGAGCTCGTCCACAGACCGCAGTCGCACAAACACTCCATCCGCACCTGCCACTGTTGCACACCAGGTCTCCCATTATGGGGCAGCTACTGGCATACGTCAGCAGGCTGTATTGGCTATGAAGTGTTTGGGCGACAATAGACACACCGCGGAAGTTCTGTCCGAGTTCTTGCAGCAAGAAACGCAGTCGTGGCTGGGCACTGTAGATCTTGAGGCAGGCAAGGTAGTGAGTGATAACGGAAGGAATTTCATGGCTGCCATCTCCCTTTCCCAACTGAAACACATTCCTTGCCTGGCTCACACCTTAAACCTGGTGGTGCAGTGCTTCCTGAAAAGTTATCCGGGGTTATCCGACCTGCTCCTCAAAGTGCGTGGACTTTGCGCACATATCCGCCGTTCGCCTGTACACTCCAGCCGTATGCAGACCTATCAGCGTTCTTTGAACCTTCCCCAGCATCGCCTAATCATAGACGTTGCAACAAGGTGGAACTCAACACTGCACATGCTTCAGAGACTGTGCGAACAGAGGCGGGCTGTTATGTTTTTGTGGGAGGATACACATACACGGGCAGGCAGTAGGATGGCAGACATGGAGTTGTCAGGTGTGCAGTGGTCGAAGATTCAAGACATGTGTCAAGTCCTTCAGTGTTTTGAGGAATGCACACGGCTGGTTAGTGCAGACAACGCCATAATAAGCATGAGCATCCCCCTAATGCGTCTGCTGATGCAAAGTTTGACGCACATAAAGGATCAGGCGTCTGCACCAGAGGAAGAGGAAAGCCTTGATGACAGTCAGCGATTGTCTGGTCAGGGCAGTGTACATGACGAGGTACCGGGCGAAGAGGAGGTGGAGGATGAGGAGGATGATGGGGATGAGTATATTTTTAATGAGGAAGCTTTCCCGGGGGCACGGGAAATTGGTGGCGTGGCAAGGCCGGGTTCTGGTTTTTTGAGGGACACAAGTGACGTAGATTTGCCTGCAACTGCCCCTCAACCAAGCACAACCGCAGATTTGACAACGGGAACTTTGGCCCACATGGCGGATTATGCCTTGCGTATCCTCAAAAGGGACACACGCATTACAAAAATGATGAACGATGACGATTACTGGTTGGCCTGCCTCCTTGATCCTCGCTATAAAGGCAAATTGCAAAATATTATGCCACATGAGAACTTGGAACTAATATTAGCAACAAAACAATCAACTCTTGTTGACCGTTTGCTTCTGGCATTCCCTGCACACAGCGCCCGTGATCGTTCTCACACGAGCTCCAGGGGCCAGCAGACCAGAGGTGTTAGAGGGGCAGAAATCAGAAGTGGCGTTGGACAGAGGGGTTTTCTGACCAGGTTGTGGAGTGATTTTTCTATGACCGCAGACAGGACAGGTACTGCAGCATCAATTCAAAGTGACAGGAGACAACATTTGTCCAGTATGGTTACAAACTATTTTTCATCCCTTATCGACGTTCTCCCTCAACCGTCATTCCCATTTGATTACTGGGCATCCAAATTAGACACCTGGCCAGAATTGGCAGAATATGCATTGCAGGAGCTTGCTTGCCCGGCAGCTAGTGTCCTATCAGAAAGAGTATTCAGTGCTGCAGGTTCAATACTAACAGAAAAAAGGACTCGTCTGGCTACCCAAAATGTAGATGATCTAACCTTCATTAAAATGAACCACAACTGGATTTCAAAATCTTTTGCCCCACCCTGCCCGGCTGACACCTAGCTTTCCTATGAAAAGGTCTTGCCTGTGGACTATTCTGAATGACTTTTCCAATCTCGTAATTTTCTTCACCTGATTGTCCAGCATACGACATGTTTCCACCTCACGAAATGGCCAAACTCCCCACACGGGGCCGTGCTATCGCCACTTTGCGCTTGGACCCTTGAGAGTGCTGTTTGTCTGAAGAGGTGGGTGTGGCCGCTTTTGGTCGACGGCACTGCCACTGGGTCCCTCATAGTACAATAAAGTGTCTCTGGCAGTGGTGGTGCGCACCCAACGTCAGACACACCGTTGTAATATGAGGGGCCCTGTGCCTGTACCGCCGGCCACAAGACAGTTCCCCCCCCCAGCTCAAACAGTGCTCTACCACTAGCAAAATTATCTCTCACAGCTTCACCAATGTGTAGTCTAGCCGCTGACATCCTTCAATGCCTGGCACTGACAATACCATTGTTTTGACATTTTTGTTATGTTAGGCCTTCGAAGCCTGTCTGCGGTCCCTTCTTTCTACAACTACTACACTGACCAGGCCACTGCTGGCCGTGTTACCCTGGAACCAATTTAAAAGTGCCTACAGTCAGCCCAATTTTGTTATGTTAGGCCTTCGAAGACTGTCTGCCGTCACTCCTTCCACTAGACTTCCACTGACCATACACTGCTGCCCATGTACCCCTGGAACCAATTTAAAGTGCCTACAGCCAGCCCAATTTTGTTATGTTAGGCCTTCGAAGCCTGTCTGCGGTCACTCCTTCCACTAGACTTCCACTGACCAGACCACTGCTGCCCGTGTACCCCTGGAACCAATTTAAAAGTGCCTACAGCCAGCCCAAGTTTGTTATATTAGGCCTTGGAAGCCTGTCTGCGGTCACTCCTTCCACTAGACTTCCACTGACCAGACCACTGCTGCCCGTGTACCCCTGGAACCAATTTAAAAGTGCCTACAGCCAGCCCAAGTTTGTTATGTTAGGCCTTGGAAGCCTGTCTGCGGTCACTCCTTCCACTAGACTTCCACTGACCAGACCACTGCTGCCCGTGTACCCCTGGAACCAATTTAAAAGTGCCTACAGCCAGCCCAAGTTTGTTATGTTAGGCCTTCTAAGCCTGTCTGCGGTCCATTCTTTCAACTACTACTACACTGACCAGGTCACTGCTGCCCGTGTACCCCTGGAACCAATTTAAAATTGCCTACAGCCAGCCCAATTTTTTTATTTTAGGCCTTCGATGCCTGTCTGCGGTCCATTCTTTCAACTACTACTACACTGACCAGGTCACTGCTGTCCATGTACCCCTGGAACCAATTTAAAATTGCCTACAGCCATGTGTTATTATTTTAGGCCTTCGATGCCTGTCTGCGGTCACTCCTTCCACTAGGCCTCCACTGACCACACCACTGCTGTCCGTGTACCCCTGGAACCAATTTAAAATTGCCTACAGCCATGTGTTATTATTTTAGGCATTCGATGCCTGTCTGCGGTCCATTTTTTCAACTACTACTACACTGACCAGGTCACTGCTGCCCGTGTACCCCTGGAACCAATTTAAAATTGCCTACAGCCATGTGTTATTATTTTAGGCCTTCGATGCCTGTCTGCGGTCACTCCTTCCACTAGGCCTCCACTGACCACACCACTGCTGTCCGTGTACCCCTGGAACCAATTTAAAATTGCCTACAGCCAGCCCAATTTTTTTATTTTAGGCCTTCGATGCCTGTCTGCGGTCCATTCTTTCAACTACTACTACACTGACCAGGTCACTGCTGCCCGTGTACCCCTGGAACCAATTTAAAATTGCCTACAGCCATGTGTTATTATTTTAGGCATTCGATGCCTGTCTGCGGTCACTCCTTCCACTAGGCCTCCACTGACCACACCACTGCTGCCCGTGTACCCCGGGAACCAATTTAAAATTGCCTACAGCCATGTGTTATTATTTTAGGCCTTCGATGCCTGTCTGCGGTCACTCCTTCCACTAGGCCTCCACTGACCACACCACTGCTGTCCGTGTACCCCTGGAACCAATTTAAAATTGCCTACAGCCATGTGTTATTATTTTAGGCCTTCGATGCCTGTCTGCGGTCACTCCTTCCACTAGGCCTCCACTGACCACACCACTGCTGTCCGTGTACCCCTGGAAACAATTTAAAATTGCCTACAGCCAGCCCAATTTTTTTATTTTAGGCCTTCGATGCCTGTCTGCGGTCCATTCTTTCAACTACTACTACACTGACCAGGGCACTGCTGGCCGTGTACCCCTGGAACCAACATCAGAAAATATAAAAATAAGTATTTTGCTTATAAAAAAGAAAATACTGGTGAGATATCAAATGCAGACATTTTAACATTAAAAACAAACACACAACTAAAATCTGGTACAGTACTAAAAATGGCCACCAGCTACAATTACTTTCTCCTGCAAGTAGTTAACTGAAAGTTTTTTTAAATTGAAAACACACATATGGCATCCACCGAGTGTTGTCCTGTCGCGTCTTCTTTATATTATTGCCGAGAAGATGCAAAATAATGAAAATAATAAAATCATTAATTACCAAAATAATAGAGAAAGTCAACACCACATTGCAAATAAACATTCATTCCAAATAAAGAAGCAGGGCGCGTCCGAGGGTGAGTATATACCTAATAAGAATATAATCACCCTCGGACGCGCAATGCTTATTTCCAACAGCCTTCCTTCCTAAGAATCAGCCCTTCCGTCGTGTAGAGAGACGTTGTGTTACACTCCAAGGTGTTCCCCAGGTTGCCTTTCCTGAGCTTCGATCTTCCGGCTCTCGTTTAGTAGTTCTTGGAAACTACTCTGCATTAGGCCTTCAAATTGGGTATGGGGTGTAGAGAGATGGTGTGTTCCACTCCAAGGTGTTCCCCAGGTTGCCTTTCCTGAGCTTCGATCTTCCGGCTCTCGTTTAGTAGTTGTTGGAAACTACGCTGCATTAGGCCTTCAAATTGGGTATGGGGTGTAGCGAGAGGGTGTGTTACACTCCAAGGTGTTCCCCAGGTTGCCTTTCCTGAGCTTCGATCTTCCGGCTCTCGTTTTGTAGTTCTTGGAAACTACACTGCATTAGGCCTTCAAATTGGGTATGGGGTGTAGAGAGAGGGTGTGTTACACTCCAAGGTGTTCCCCAGGTTGCCTTTCCTGAGCTTCGATATTCCGGCTCTCGTTTAGTAGTTGTCGGAAACTACGCTGCATTAGGCCTACAAATTGGGTATGGGGCGTAGAGAGAGGGTGTGTTACACTCCAAGGTGTTCCCCAGGTTGCCTTTCCTGAGCTTCGATATTCCGGCTCTCGTTTAGTAGTTGTCGGAAACTACGCTGCATTAGGCCTACAAATTGGGTATGGGGTGTAGAGAGAGGGTGTGTTACACTCCAAGGTGTTCCCCAGGTTGCCTTTCCTGAGCTTCGATCTTCATGCTCTCGTTTAGTAGTTGTCGGAAACTACGCTGCATTAGGCCTACAAATTGGGTATGGGGTGTAGAGAGAGGGTTTGTTACACTCCAAGGTGTTCCCCAGGTTGCCTTTCCTGAGCTTCGATCTTCCGGCTCTCGTTTAGTAGTTGTTGGAAACTACGCTGCATTAGGCCTTCAAATTGGGTATGGGGTGTAGCGAGAGGGTGTGTTACACTCCAAGGTGTTCCCCAGGTTGCCTTTCCTGAGCTTCGATCTTCCGGCTCTCGTTTAGTAGTTCTTGGAAACTACACTGCATTAGACCTTCAAATTGGGTATGGGGTGTAGAGAGAGGGTGTGTTACACTCTAAGGTGTTCCCCAGGTTTCCTTGCCATTGCTTCGGTCTTCCGACTCTCGTTTAGTAGTTGTAGAAAAGTACACTGCATTAGGCCATACAAAATGGGTATGGGGTGGAGAGAGATGGTGTGTTACACTCCAAGGTGTTCCCCAGGTTGCCTTTCCTGAGCTTCTATCTTCAGGCTCTCATTAAATTGTGGTTAAATGGAACAACTGCATTTGGCGTACTAGTTGGTTTGGGGCCTACTATCGGTGTCTGCCACTCCTTGCTGTTCTCCTGGTTTCCTGTCCTGAAATACCATTTTCAGCCTCTCGTTAAGTAGTTGTTAATGTTAGACTGCATTTGGCCTACTAGTTGGGTTGGGGCCTACTATCGGTGTCTGCCACTCCTTGCTGTTCTCCTCCACTGAACAAAGCTGTGCCGCCTGTTTACTACGGTTGCCAATTTTGAACTGCATTTCGACTACTTACTGATTTGGCCCTACTCTCTGTGTCAGCCTCTCATTCCAGTTGTCCTCCACTGCAATGCCCCCTGGTTATTCCTGTGTTACCAATTTTGAACTGCATTTAGCCCACTTTCTTCTTTGGGCCTATATCTGTGTTTCCACTTCATCGTGCCCATTGCCCAGCCAGTGATAGATGAGTCTGCTGGTACATTGACCCATAACGCAACATTCCCCGTGCACGCTACACAACAACATTGTGACCCTGCTGAAAGTCAGGTTGCTCTTCCCGCATACCATACCACCTTACACGGGGACAAAGAGGAAGGTGCAGATGAAAGTGCAGGTTCCTTCATCAGGTGGGGGGAGGAATACTAGTTGGCGACGTCACTGGCACAGGGCCTCTCATAGTATGCAAAAGTGTTGCTGCCGGTGGGAGGCGCCCCCGCCGTGCAAACACACCGCTGTACTTTGAGGGGCCCTGTGCCAGTGCCAATGCCAACGAGTGGGCCCCCCCTGCTTGCTCAGGTTCACAGCACTTGCAAAGTTGAAATACTTACCTCTCCCTGCTCCACTGCCGTGACGTGGTCCAGATTTCCTGGGCCCACTAATTACTTGAACCAGCCCTACCCCCCACAACTTTAGCCAAATGACCCCCAATTTCAAATGCCTTCCAATTATTATAAGGTAAATTACGCTTGACAAGCTTCATTAAGAAGAATGGATGGTTTTGACATTAAAATGGCCACTCTAGGTGTTTTCCTGGCCCCCACTCACTGCCGACTATGCTGCCCCATTGACTTGCATTGGGTTTCGTGTTTCGGTCGATCCCGACTTTACGTCATAATCGGCCGATTTCACTCGACCCGACTTTGGACATAGTCGGGTTTCGCAAAACCCGGCTCGACTCTAAAAAGGTCAAGGTCGCTCAACTCTAGTCAACACCACTAGTGAAGAATAGCCATTCTTTCTCACAGCAGGTGGCTAGTCATATGTACATACTAGATAGACTTAGAGGAGCCAACCAGTCTAGAATCTTCAGGTGGACCCAACCATTGAATAGAAGGTGTGACCCCTACCCCCCTTCAAGGGCGGATTCCAGGAGCTCAGACAATCCATTCTTATTTTTGAGATCAGATGTGAGTTGATCCTTAAAGGGGAAGGAGTGGGGATTCTTAGCTGAGGCAAGACCCCACGTCCATCTGTGACTGCGAAAGCGAACGGGATGAGACTTGGGCTGAGGACATATCTCGTCGTTCGTGAGATTGTTTTGGGATCCCTTGGACTCATGTGGACTATTGCTTTGTTAGCTGGCACAAGGATTATCGGGAGGTGCCCCCGAATCTGTTCTGTTGGACTCGTGGAAGGACTATTGTTTCGTTTATCGGGTGCGGGATTACTGGAAAGCACCTCCAGATCTGTGTATTTACTTGGGCTTATTGTGGACTTCTGGTGGACTTGAAGGACATTATGGATATTTGATGTTGTATGCTCCCTGCTTTAATAAATCTCATTGGATCATCCCTCGGCCTGTTGTCCCTTCCTGCTCTGCTGTACACCCCGTCACAAACTGGTTGGCAGCAGTGGGATCAGAGCAGAAGGAATGGAGGACAAAGGCCCATCAACATTGGGAACCAGCACCGCAGAGTACAAGAACTGGACTGCGATGAACCTACAAACAAAGGCCCATGAAGTAACATAGTAACATAGTAACATAGTTAGTAAGGCCGAAAAAAGACATTTGTCCATCCAGTTCAGCCTATATTCCATCATAATAAATCCACAGATCTACGTCCTTCTACAGAACCTAATAATTGTATGATACAATATTGTTCTGCTCCAGGAAGACATCTGTTGTGAGTTCTGTTTTTGGGCTCCCTCTGGTGGTTACTGATGGTACTGGGTGACTTGTCTTTCCTGGGTCTCTGGGTTCCACCTGTTCCATCAGGATATGGGAGTTTCCTATTTAACCTGGCTTTGCTGGCATTTCCTCGCCGGTTATCAATGTATCCAGTGTGTCTTGTTACCTCTGCTCCCTGCTCCTAGAACCTTCTGGTCAAGCTAAGTTTGGATTTTCCTGTTTTGGTGTTTTGCTTTATTTGGTTTTTAGTCCAGCCTGCAGATATGTGTTTCTTGCTGCTGGTTGCTCTAGTGGGCTGAAATTGCTTCTCATGTACCATGAGTTGGCACATGAGTTCAAGTAATTTCAGGATGGTTTTTTGAAGGGTTTTTCGCTGACCGCGCAGTTCACTTTTGTATCCTCTGCTATCTAGCTTTAGCGGGCCTCATTTTGTTGAAACTGTTTTCATACTGCGTATGTGCTTTCCTCTCATTTCACCGTCATTATATGTGGGGGGCTGCTATTTCTGTGGGGGATTTCTCTGGAGGCAAGAGAGGTCTGTGTTTCTTCTAATAGGGGAAGTTAGATCTTTGGCTGGAGCGAGACATCTAGGATCATCGTAGGCACGTTCCCCGGCTACTTTTATTTGTGTGTTAGGTTCAGGGTCGCGGTCAGCTCAGGTTCCATCGCCCTAGAGCATGTTTGTATCTGTGCTTGTCCTTTAGTGATCCCCTGCCATTGGGATCATGACAGTATAACCGGCCCACAAAGTGTTAATTGTATTGGCTGAAGTAGGAGGATAAGTAGTCTGAGGAAGTTTTTTTTTTTTTTTTTTTTTTTTCTTTCTCTTTCCCTCAGAGTTCGCTGCTTAGCCTTATTGCAGCCTGGCTACTTCCTCCTCCTCTTAATCTTTGAATGGCTCTGATCCCAGCTGTTTATTATGGACGTCCAGAGTTTGGCTTCCAGCCTGAATAATCTTGCCACTAAGGTTCAAAATATACAGGATTTTGTTGTACATGCTCCTATGTCTGAACCTAGAATTCCTGTCCCAGAGTTTTTTTCTGGAGATAGATCTCGTTTTCTGAATTTTAGGAACAATTGCAAGTTGTTTCTTTCTTTGAAATCTCGCTCCTCTGGAGACCCTGCTCAGCAAGTCAAGATAATTATATCTTTCCTGCGGGGTGACCCTCAGGATTGGGCATTTGCATTGGCACCAGGGGACCCTGCGTTGCTTAATGCGGATGCGTTTTTTCTGGCATTGGGTTTGCTCTATGAGGAACCTAACCAAGAGATTCAGGCTGAAAAAGCTTTGTTGGCCCTCTCTCAGGGGCAAGATGAAGCAGAAATTTATTGTCAAAAATTTCGGAAGTGGTCGGTGCTTACTCAGTGGAATGAGTGCGCTCTGGCTGCAAAGTTCAGAGATGGCCTTTCTGAGGCCATTAAAGATGTTATGGTGGGGTTCCCTGCGCCTGCTGGTCTGAATGAGTCTATGACTATGGCTGTTCAGATTGATCGGCGTTTACGGGAGCGCAAACCTGTGCATCATTTGGCGGTGTTGTCTGAACCGTCACCTGAGATAATGCAATGTGATAGAATTCAGTCCAGAAGTGAACGGCAAAAGTATAGGCGGAAAAAAGGGTTGTGCTTTTATTGTGGTGATTCAGCTCATGTTATATCAGCATGCTCTAAACGCACAAAAAAGGTTGATAAGTCTGTTGCCATTAGTACTTTACAGTCTAAGTTCATTCTGTCTGTGACTCTGATTTGTTCATTATCATCCATTTCCGTCGATGCCTATGTGGATTCAGGCGCTGCCCTGAGTCTTATGGATTGGTCATTTGCCAATCGCTGTGGGTTTAGTCTGGAGCCTCTGGAAGTCCCTATTCCTTTGAAGGGAATTGACTCTACACCTTTGGCTATGAATAAACCTCAGTACTGGACACAAGTGACCATGCGTATGACTCCCGTTCATCAGGAGGTGATTCGCTTCCTGGTACTGTATAATTTGCATGATGTTCTAGTACTTGGTCTGCCATGGTTACAAACTCATAGTAACATAGTAACATAGTTAGTAAGGCCGAAAAAAGACATTTGTCCATCCAGTTCAGCCTATATTCCATCATAATAAATACCCAGATCTACGTCCTTCTACAGAACCTAATATTTTATGATACAATATTGTTCTGCTCCAGGAAGACATCCAGGCCTCTCTTGAACCCCTCGACTGAGTTCGCCATCACCACCTCCTCAGGCAAGCAATTCAAGATTCTCACTGCCCTAACAGTAAAGAATCCTCTTCTATGTTGGTGGAAAAACCTTCTCTCCTCCAGACGCAAAGAATGCCCCCTTGTGCCCGTCACCTTCCTTGGTATAAACAGATCCTCAGCGAGATATTTGTATTGTCCCCTTATATACTTATACATGGTTATTAGATCGCCCCTCAGTCGTCTTTTTTCTAGACTAAATAATCCTAATTTCGCTAATCTATCTGGGTATTGTAGTTCTCCCATCCCCTTTATTAATTTTGTTGCCCTCCTTTGTACTCTCTCTAGTTCCATTATATCCTTCCTGAGCACCGGTGCCCAAAACTGGACACAGTACTCCATGTGCGGTCTAACTAGGGATTTGTACAGAGGCAGTATAATGCTCTCATCATGTGTATCCAGACCTCTTTTAATGCACCCCATGATCCTGTTTGCCTTGGCAGCTGCTGCCTGGCACTGGCTGCTCCAGGTAAGTTTATCATTAACTAGGATCCCCAAGTCCTTCTCCCTGTCAGATTTACCCAGTGGTTTCCCGTTCAGTGTGTAATGGTGATATTGATTCCCTCTTCCCATGTGTATAACCTTACATTTATCATTGTTAAACCTCATCTGCCACCTTTCAGCCCAAGTTTCCAACTTATCCAGATCCATCTGTAGCAGAATACTATCTTCTCTTGTATTAACTGCTTTACATAGTTTTGTATCATCTGCAAATATCGATATTTTACTGTGTAAACCTTCTACCAGATCATTAATGAATATGTTGAAGAGAACAGGTCCCAATACCGACCCCTGCGGTACCCCACTGGTCACAGCGACCCAGTTAGAGACTATACCATTTATAACCACCCTCTGCTTTCTATCACTAAGCCAGTTACTAACCCATTTACACACATTTTCCCCCAGACCAAGCATTCTCATTTTGTGTACCAACCTCTTGTGCGGCACGGTATCAAACGCTTTGGAAAAATCGAGATATACCACGTCCAATGACTCACCGTGGTCCAGTCTATAGCTTACCTCTTCATAAAAACTGATTAGATTGGTTTGACAGGAGCGATTTCTCATAAACCCATGCTGATATGGAGTTAAACAGTTATTCTCATTGAGATAATCCAGAATAACATCCCTCAGAAACCCTTCAAATATTTTACCAACAATAGAGGTTAGACTTACTGGCCTATAATTTCCAGGTTCACTTTTAGAGCCCTTTTTGAATATTGGCACCACATTTGCTATGCGCCAGTCCTGCGGAACAGACCCTGTCGCTATAGAGTCACTAAAAATAAGAAATAATGGTTTATCTATTACATTACTTAGTTCTCTTAGTACTCGTGGGTGTATGCCATCCGGACCCGGAGATTTATCTATTTTAATCTTATTTAGCCGGTTTCGCACCTCTTCTTGGGTTAGATTGGTGACCCTTAATATAGGGTTTTCATTGTTTCTTGGGATTTCACCTAGCATTTCATTTTCCACCGTGAATACCGTGGAGAAGAAGTCCTTGACTGGAAATCAATGTCTGTGTTAAGCTGGGGTTGTCAGGGGGTTCATGATGATGCACCTCCGATTTCTATCGCTTCATCTACTCCTTCTGAGATTCCTGTGTTTTTGTCTGACTATCGGGATGTTTTTGAGGAGCCTAAGCTCAGTTCGCTTCCTCCTCACAGGGATTGCGATTGTGCTATAAATTTAATTCCAGGCAGTAAATTTCCTAAAGGTCGTTTGTTCAATCTGTCAGTGCCAGAGCATACTGCTATGCGGGATTATGTTAAGGAGTCCTTGGAAAAGGGACATATCCGTCCATCTTTGTCCCCTTTGGGAGCAGGTTTTTTTTTCGTGGCCAAGAAAGATGGTTCCTTGAGGCCTTGTATAGATTATCGTCTTTTGAATAAGATTACCGTAAAATATCAGTATCCTTTGCCATTGTTGACTGATTTGTTTGCTTGCATTAAGGGGGCTAAATGGTTCACTAAGATTGATCTTCGGGGTGCGTATAATCTTATACGAATAAAGCAAGGTGATGAGTTGAAAACCGCATTTAATACGCCTGAGGGCCATTTTGAGTATTTGGTAATGCCTTTTGGACTTTCTAATGCTCCTTCAGTCTTCCAGTCCTTTATGCACGATATTTTCCGTGAATATCTGGATAAATTTATGATTGTGTATTTGGATGATATTTTGGTTTTTTCTGATGACTGGGAGTCTCATGTTCAGCAGGTCAGGAAGGTGTTTCAGGTCCTGCGGGCCAATTCCTTGTTTGTAAAAGGCTCAAAGTGTCTCTTTGGAGTCCAGAAGATTTCTTTCTTGGGGTATATTTTTTCCCCTTCTACTATTGAGATGGATCCCGTCAAGGTTCAGGCTATTTGTGACTGGACGCAGCCTACATCTCTTAAGAGTCTACAGAAGTTCTTGGGCTTTGCTAATTTCTATCGTCGTTTTATAACTAATTTTTCTAGTGTTGTTAAGCCTTTGACGGATTTGACTAAGAAGGGTGCTGATGTTGCTAATTGGTCTCCTGCGGCTGTGGAGGCCTTTCAGGAACTTAAGCGCCGGTTTTCTTCTGCTCCTGTGTTGCGTCAGCCAGATGTTTCGCTCCCTTTTCAGGTTGAGGTTGATGCTTCCGAGATTGGAGCGGGGGCGGTTTTGTCACAGAGAAGCTCCGATGGCTCAGTGATGAAGCCATGCGCGTTTTTTTCTAGAAAGTTTTCGCCGGCTGAGCGGAATTATGATGTTGGTAATCGGGAACTTTTGGCCATGAAGTGGGCATTTGAGGAGTGGCGTCATTGGCTAGAGGGTGCTAGACATCGTGTGGTGGTCTTGACTGATCACAAAAATTTGATTTACCTTGAGTCTGCCAGGCGTCTGAATCCTAGACAGGCTCGTTGGTCACTGTTTTTCTCTCGTTTCAATTTTGTGGTTTCATACCTGCCAGGTTCAAAGAATGTGAAGGCGGATGCTCTTTCTAGGAGTTTTGTGCCTGACTCCCTTGGAAATTCTGAGCCCTCTGGTATCCTTAGGGATGGGGTGATTTTGTCTGCTGTCTCCCCAGACTTGCGACGTGCTTTGCAGGAGTTTCAGGCGGGTAAACCTGATCGTTGTCCGCCTGAGAGACTGTTTGTTCCGGATAATTGGACCAGTAGAGTCATCTCCGAGGTCCATTCTTCTGCGTTGGCAGGTCATCCTGGAATATTTGGTACTAGAGACTTGGTGGCCAGGTCTTTTTGGTGGCCTTCCTTGTCGAGGGATGTGCGTTCTTTTGTGCAGTCTTGTGGGGTTTGTGCTCGGGCTAAGCCTTGCTGTTCTAGGGCCAGTGGATTGTTGTCACCTTTGCCTATCCCGAAGAGGCCTTGGACGCACATTTCCATGGACTTTATTTCTGATCTCCCTGTCTCTCAAAAAATGTCCGTCATCTGGGTTGTGTGTGATCGCTTTTCTAAAATGGTTCATCTGGTACCCTTGCCTAAGTTGCCTTCCTCCTCTGAGTTGGTCCCTCTGTTTTTTCAGAATGTGGTTCGTTTGCATGGGATTCCTGAGAACATCGTTTCTGACAGGGGATCCCAGTTTGTGTCTAGATTTTGGCGGACGTTCTGTGCTAAGATGGGCATTGATTTGTCCTTTTCGTCTGCATTCCATCCTCAGACGAATGGCCAGACTGAACGAACTAATCAGACCTTGGAAACTTATTTAAGGTGTTTTGTTTCTGCTGATCAGGATGACTGGGTTACCTTTTTGCCGCTGGCCGAGTTTGCCCTTAATAATCGGGCTAGTTCTGCTACCTTGGTTTCTCCTTTCTTTTGTAATTCGGGGTTTCATCCTCGTTTTTCCTCTGGTCAGGTGGAACCTTCTGATTGTCCTGGAGTGGACATGGTGGTGGATAGGTTGCATCGGATTTGGAGTCATGTGGTGGACAATTTGAAGTTGTCCCAGGAGAAGGCTCAGCAGTTTGCTAATCGCCGTCGCCGCGTGGGTCCTCGACTTCTTGTTGGTGACTTGGTGTGGTTGTCTTCTCGTTTTGTTCCTATGAAGGTCTCTTCTCCTAAGTTCAAGCCTCGGTTCATCGGTCCCTATAGGATCTTGGAAATTCTTAACCCTGTGTCGTTTCGTTTGGATCTCCCGGCATCGTTTGCTATTCATAATGTGTTCCATCGGTCGTTGTTGCGGAAGTATGAGGTACCTGTTGTTCCTTCGCTTGAGCCTCCTGCTCCAGTGCTGGTGGAGGGAGAATTGGAGTATGTTGTGGAGAAGATCTTGGATTCTCGTGTTTCCAGACGGAAACTCCAGTATTTGGTCAAGTGGAAGGGTTATGGTCAGGAGGATAATTCTTGGGTGGTTGCCTCGGATGTTCATGCTGATGATTTGGTTCGCGCTTTTCATAGGGCTCATCCTGGTCGCCCTGGTGGTTCTCGTGAGGGTTCGGTGACCCCTCCTCAAGGGGGGGGTACTGTTGTGAGTTCTGTTTTTGGGCTCCCTCTGGTGGTTACTGATGGTACTGGGTGACTTGTCTTTCCTGGGTCTCTGGGTTCCACCTGTTCTATCAGGATATGGGAGTTTCCTATTTAACCTGGCTTTGCTGGCATTTCCTCGCCGGTTATCAATGTATCCAGTGTGTCTTGTTACCTCTGCTCCCTGCTCCTAGAACCTTCTGGTCAAGCTAAGTTTGGATTTTCCTGTTTTGGTGTTTTGCTTTATTTGGTTTTTAGTCCAGCCTGCAGATATGTGTTTCTTGCTGCTGGTTGCTCTAGTGGGCTGAAATTGCTCCTCATGTACCATGAGTTGGCACATGAGTTCAAGTAATTTCAGGATGGTTTTTTGAAGGGTTTTTCGCTGACCGCGCAGTTCACTTTTGTATCCTCTGCTATCTAGCTTTAGCGGGCCTCATTTTGCTGAAACTGTTTTCATACTGCGTATGTGCTTTCCTCTCATTTCACCGTCATTATATGTGGGGGGCTGCTATTTCTGTGGGGGATTTCTCTGGAGGCAAGAGAGGTCTGTGTTTCTTCTAATAGGGGAAGTTAGATCTTTGGCTGGAGCGAGACGTCTAGGATCATCGTAGGCACGTTCCCCGGCTACTTTTATTTGTGTGTTAGGTTCAGGGTCGCGGTCAGCTCAGGTTCCATCGCCCTAGAGCATGTTTGTATCTGTGCTTGTCCTTTAGTGATCCCCTGCCATTGGGATCATGACAGACATCCAGGCCTCTCTTGAACCCCTCGACTGAGTTCACCATCACCACCTCCTCAGGCAAGCAATTCCAGATTCTCACTGCCCTAACAGTAAACAATCCTCTTCTATGTTGGTGGAAAAACCTTCTCTCCTCCAGACGCAAAGAATGCCCCCTTGTGCCCGTCACCTTCCTTGGTATAAACAGATCCTCAGCGAGATATTTGTATTGTCCCCTTATATACTTATACATGGTTATTAGATCGCCCCTCAGTCATCTTTTTTCTAGACTAAATAATCCTAATTTCGCTAATCTATCTGGGTATTGTAGTTCTCCCATCCCCTTTATTAATTTTGTTGCCCTCCTTTGTACTCTCTCTAGTTCCATTATATCCTTCCTGAGCACCGGTGCCCAAAACTGGACACAGTACTCCATGTGCGGTCTAACTAGGGATTTGTACAGAGGCAGTATAATGCTCTCATCATGTGTATCCAGACCTCTTTTAATGCACCCCATGATCCTGTTTGCCTTGGCAGCTGCTGCCTGGCACTGGCTGCTCCAGGTAAGTTTATCATTAACTAGGATCCCCAAGTCCTTCTCCCTGTCAAGTAGGAGTCCGTTTTAAAGGACTCTACAAGGAGCAGCTAATTGAGGCTTTGGAAGGAGTTCGCCTGCAAGATGACACTGAGGAAAGATCCTCACAGCAAATGAAGGAAAGACTGCAGCCGGAGGTAAATACCCAAAAAAGTCAGTGGGTTGTGTGGTACGAGGAGGAGTTGGCATTTCTGGGAGAAGAGGCCACCATAGACGATAAGAGGGAGGCCATTCACAGAGCTCAGGAGATGGCATTGCTGGAGCAGATCGCTTTGGAAGCAGCTAGAAGCTCCAGACAGACTGTAACCTCAGCACCCACCATGAGGGAACTCCCCAGAGTGTCCCACAAAGACTTTAAGCCCTTTAATGAGGCTGCAGGCGACATTGAGGGCTTCTTCCAGGACTTTGAGCATCAGTGTTGATTAATGGAAGTCCCGGAAAGAGAGCGAATTCGACATCTTGTGGGGCTCTTAGAGGGTGGAGCTGCTGAAGCCTATAGAGCTATGGACCATCGGGGGAACTGTGAGTATGCGGCGATTAAACAGACTATTCTAGAACATTATGCTATGTTAAACCTTGTTATCTTATTCTTATAATTATGCTAACATACAAAATTAGCATATGCTTTAATCCCACTGCTGCCAGTATTATGCGGTCTTGAAATGTTTTTGTACTTATTCTTATGATTTTGCTAACATGCAAATTAACATGTGATTTAATCTTTTGTATTTGTATAATTTTGCGGTTTTCAGTTAAGATAAGGAATCGTAAAAATCATGCTGTTAAAGGTAGCATAGCCGAGTGGTCTAAGGCGCTGGATTTAGGCTCCAGTCTCTTTGGAGGCGTGGGTTTAAATCCCACTGCTGCCCGTGTATTATGACTTTGAAACTTCTTAGCTTATATTTATGATTTTGCTAATAGAAAAATTAGCATGTGTTTTATTATTTTGTATTTGTATGAGTGCATGCTTTGCTGTTTTGCAAAAGACAGTAGATAGAATAATTCCTTTTTCCTTTTTGCTTAGAGACCTATCCATTTTCCACCTTCAAGAAGTTAAAATGTAGGAAAATTCACTAAACTTACTCTAAGGAAGCTTTTTTCATGTAGTATATTAAGGTAGCATGGCCGAGTGGTCTAAGGCGCTGGATTAAGGCTCCAGTCTCTTCAGAGGCGTGGGTTCAAATCCCACTGCTGCCAGTAGGTCTTCAGAACATTTTGATCTAATTCAAATGATTTTGTATTTGCATGAGTGTGTGGGTTTCTGTTTAGGAAAAGACAGTTGATAGAATCATTGTTTTTTCCTATTGTTTAGAGACTTAACCATTTTACAACAGACCTGTAGGTTCAAATCCCACTGCTGCCAGTAGTAAGAGTTCCTTAAAACCTTTTTATCTTATTCTTATAACTATGCTAACATACAAAATTAGCATATGCTTTAATCCCACTGCTGCCAGTATTATGAGGTCTTGAAATGTTTTTGTACTTATTCTTATGATTTTGCTAACATGCAAATTAGCATGTGATCTAATCTTCTTTTGTATTTGTATGATTTTTCGGTTTTCGGTTAAGATAAAGACCGTTGATAGAATCATTGGTTTTTCCTAATGTTTAGAGACATGCCCTTTTTCCAACATGCACTAATTTTAAATGTTGTCAAATGTACTTCACTTACTCTAAGGAAGCCTACTTAATCATGCTGAGTATGACTCAGCAGTATGAGTTCTTGAAAATCTTTTGATCTTATTCTTATAATTATGAAAACAGACAAAATTTGCATGTGCTTTCATCCCACTGCTGCCAGTATGATATGTGCTTGAAAATTGTTTTGAACTTATTCTTATGATTTTACTAACATACAAACTTACATGTGTTTTAATCTTCTTTTGTATTTGCTTAAGTGTTTTCTTTCTGGTTAAGATAAAAACAGTTGATAGAATTATTGTTTTTTTCCTAATATTTAGAGACATGTCTGTCATGATATGTACTTTTGCCCTGTCCTGTATTTGAATAATATGCCATTTGATGTATGTAACTGTTCTCTGGTTTCTATTAGCTGTAATTTATGTATTTTCTTGTGCTGGGAGTTCACCTGTAACAATATGTCTCCTTCCCCCAATACTTTCAGCCCTAAGCTATAATGTAATTAAGGTTTGTCAACACCACTAGTGAAGAATAGCCATTCTTTCTCACAGCAGGTGGCTAGTCATATGTACATACTAGATAGACTTAGAGGAGCCGACCAGTCTAGAATCTTCAGGTGGACCCAACCATTGAATAGAAGGTGTGACCCCTACCCCCCTTCATGGGCGGATCCCAGGAGCTCAGATAATCCATTCTTATTTTTGAGATCAGATGTGAGTTGATCCTTAAAGGGGAAGGAGTGGGGATTCTTAGCTGAGGCAAGACCCCACGTCCATCTGTGACTGCGGAAACGTACGGGATGAGACTTGAGCTGAGGACATATCTCGTCGTTCGTGAGATTGTTTTGGGATCCCTTGGACTCATGTGGACTATTGCTTTGTTAGCTGGCACAAGGATTATCTGGAGGTGCCCCCGAATCTGTTCTGTTGGACTCGTGGAAGGACTATTGTTTCGTTTATCGGGTGCGGGATTACTGGAAAGCACCTCCAGATCTGTTTATTTCCTTGGGCTTATTGTGGACTTCTGGTGGACTTGAAGGACATTATGGATATTTGATGTTGTATGCTCCCTGTTTTAATAAATCTCATTGGATCATCCCTCGGCCTGTTGTCCCTTCCTGCTCTGCTGTACACCCCGTCACAAACTGGTTGGCAGCAGTGGGATCAGAGCAGAAGGAATGGAGGACAAAGGCCCATCAACATTGGGAACCAGCACCGCAGAGTACAAGAGCTGGACTGCGATGAACCTACAAACAAAGGCCCATGAAGTAGGAGTCCGTTTTAAAGGACTCTCCAAGGAGCAGCTAATTGAGGCTTTGGAAGGAGTTCGCCTGCAAGATGACACTGAGGAAGGATCCTCACAGCAAATGGAGGAAAGACTGCAGCCGGAGGTAAATACCCAAAAAAGTCAGTGGGTTGTGTGGTACGAGGAGGAGTTGGCATTTCTGGGAGAAGAGGCCACCATAGACGATAAGAGGAAGGCCATTCACAGAGCTCAGGAGATGGCATTGCTGGAGCAGATCGCTTTGGAAGCAGCTAGAAGCTCCAGACAGACTGTAACCTCAGCACCCACCATGAGGGAACTCCCCAGAGTGTCCCACAAAGACTTTAAGCCCTTTAATGAGGCTGCAGGCGACATTGAGGGCTTCTTCCAGGACTTTGAGCATCAGTGTTGATTAATGGAAGTCCCGGAAAGGGAGCGAGTTCGACATAGTAACATAGTAACATAGTAACATAGTTAGTAAGGCCGAAAAAAGACATTTGTCCATCCAGTTCAGCCTATATTCCATCATAATAAATCCCCAGATCTACGTCCTTCTACAGAACCTAATAATTGTATGATACAATATTGTTCTGCTCCAGGAAGACATCCAGGCCTCTCTTGAACCCCTCGACTGAGTTCGCCATCACCACCTCCTCAGGCAAGCAATTCCAGATTCTCACTGCCCTAACAGTAAAGAATCCTCTTCTATGTTGGTGGAAAAACCTTCTCTCCTCCAGACGCAAAGAATGCCCCCTTGTGCCCGTCACCTTCCTTGGTATAAACAGATCCTCAGCGAGATATTTGTATTGTCCCCTTATATACTTATACATGGTTATTAGATCGCCCCTCAGTCGTCTTTTTTCTAGACTAAATAATCCTAATTTCGCTAATCTATCTGGGTATTGTAGTTCTCCCATCCCCTTTATTAATTTTGTTGCCCTCCTTTGTACTCTCTCTAGTTCCATTATATCCTTCCTGAGCACCGGTGCCCAAAACTGGACACAGTACTCCATGTGCGGTCTAACTAGGGATTTGTACAGAGGCAGTATAATGCTCTCATCATGTGTATCCAGACCTCTTTTAATGCACCCCATGATCCTGTTTGCCTTGGCAGCTGCTGCCTGGCACTGGCTGCTCCAGGTAAGTTTATCATTAACTAGGATCCCCAAGTCCTTCTCCCTGTCAGATTTACCCAGTGGTTTCCCGTTCAGTGTGTAATGGTGATATTGATTCCCTCTTCCCATGTGTATAACCTTACATTTATCATTGTTAAACCTCATCTGCCACCTTTCAGCCCAAGTTTCCAACTTATCCAGATCCATCTGTAGCAGAATACTATCTTCTCTTGTATTAACTGCTTTACATAGTTTTGTATCATCTGCAAATATCGATATTTTACTGTGTAAACCTTCTACCAGATCATTAATGAATATGTTGAAGAGAACAGGTCCCAATACTGACCCCTGCGGTACCCCACTGGTCACAGCGACCCAGTTAGAGACTATACCATTTATAACCACCCTCTGCTTTCTATCACTAAGCCAGTTACTAACCCATTTACACACATTTTCCCCCAGACCAAGCATTCTCATTTTGTGTACCAACCTCTTGTGCGGCACGGTATCAAACGCTTTGGAAAAATCGAGATATACCACGTCCAATGACTCACCGTGGTCCAGTCTATAGCTTACCTCTTCATAAAAACTGATTAGATTGGTTTGACAGGAGCGATTTCTCATAAACCCATGCTGATATGGAGTTAAACAGTTATTCTCATTGAGATAATCCAGAATAACATCCCTCAGAAACCCTTCAAATATTTTACCAACAATAGAGGTTAGACTTACTGGCCTATAATTTCCAGGTTCACTTTTAGAGCCCTTTTTGAATATTGGCACCACATTTGCTATGCGCCAGTCCTGCGGAACAGACCCTGTCGCTATAGAGTCACTAAAAATAAGAAATAATGGTTTATCTATTACATTACTTAGTTCTCTTAGTACTCGTGGGTGTATGCCATCCGGACCTGGAGATTTATCTATTTTAATCTTATTTAGCCGGTTTCGCACCTCTTCTTGGGTTAGATTGGTGACTCTTAATATAGGGTTTTCATTGTTTCTTGGGATTTCACCTAGCATTTCATTTTCCACCGTGAATACCGTGGAGAAGAAGGTGTTTAATATGTTAGCTTTTTCCTCGTCATCTACAACCATTCTTTCCTCACTATTTTTTAAGGGGCCTACATTTTCAGTTTTTATTCTTTTACTATTGATATAGTTGAAGAACAGTTTGGGATTAGTTTTACTCTCCTTAGCAATGTGCTTCTCTGTTTCCTTTTTGGCAGCTTTAATTAGTTTTTTAGATAAAGTATTTTTCTCCCTATAGTTTTTTAGAGCTTCAGTGGTGCCATCCTGCTTTAGTAGTGCAAATGCTTTCTTTTTACTGTTAATTGCCTGCCTTACTTCTTTGTTTAGCCACATTGGGTTTTTCCTATTTCTAGTCCTTTTATTCCCACAAGGTATAAACCGCTTACACAGCCTATTTAGGATGTTCTTAAACATTTCCCATTTATTATCTGTATTCTCATTTCTGAGGATATTGTCCCAGTCTACCAGATTAAGGGCATCTCTAAGCTGTTCAAACTTTGCCTTCCTAAAGTTCAATGTTTTTGTGACTCCCTGACAAGTCCCCCTAGTGAAAGACAGGTGAAACTGCACAATATTGTGGTCGCTATTTCCTAAATGCCCAACCACCTGCAGATTTGTTATTCTGTCAGGTCTATTAGATAGTATTAGGTCTAAAAGTGCTGCTCCTCTGGTTGGATTCTGCACCAATTGTGAAAGATAATTTTTCTTGGTTATTAGCAGAAACCTGTTGCCTTTATGGGTTTCACAGGTTTCTGTTTCCCAGTTAATATCCGGGTAGTTAAAGTCCCCCATAACCAGGACCTCATTATGGGTTGCAGCTTCATCTATCTGCTTTAGAAGTAGACTTTCCATGGTTTCTGTTATATTTGGGGGTTTGTAACAGACCCCAATGAGAATTTCGTTACCATTCATCCCTCCATGAATTTCGACCCATATGGACTCGACATCCTCATTCCCTTCGCTAATATCCTCCCTTAAAGTGGACTTTAGACAAGACTTTACATAGAGACAAACCCCTCCTCCTCTCCGATTTTTACGATCCTTTCTAAACAGACTGTAACCCTGTAAGTTAACTGCCCAGTCATAGCTTTCATCTAACCATGTCTCGGTTATTCCCACTATGTCAAAGTTACCTGTAGATATTTCTGCTTCTAGTTCTTCCATCTTGTTTGTCAGGCTTCTGGCGTTTGCGAGCATGCAGTTTAGAGGATTTTGTTTTGTTCCAATCTCCTCACTGTGGATTGTTTTAGAAATGTTCTTACCTCCCTTCTGAGTATGTTTTCCTGGGTCGTCTTTGTTCGAGTCTAATGTTTTTCTTCCCGTCCCCTCTTCTTCTAGTTTAACGCCCTCCTGATGAGTGTAGCGAGTCTTCTGGCGAATGTGTGTTTCCCAGGTTTGTTGAGGTGTAGTCCGTCTCTGGCGAGGAGTCCATCGTACAAGTAATTGACACCGTGGTCCAGGAATCCGAATCCTTGTTGTCTGCACCATCGTCTTAGCCAGTTGTTTGCATCAAGGATCCTGTTCCATCTCCTGGTGCCATGCCCATCTACTGGAAGGATAGAAGAAAAAACTACCTGTGCATCCAGTTCCTTTACTTTCTTCCCCAACTCTTCAAAGTCCTTGCAGATTGTCGGTAGGTCCTTCCTTGCCGTGTCATTGGTGCCAACATGTATCAGAAGAAATGGGTGGACGTCCTTGGAGCTGAAGAGCTTTGGTATCCTATCGGTCACATCCTTGATCATCGCACCTGGAAGGCAGCATACTTCTCTTGCAGTTATGTCCGGTCTGCAGATGGCTGCTTCTGTGCCTCTCAGTAGTGAGTCTCCCACCACCACCACTCTTCGTTGCTTCTTGGCTGTACTTTTTGCTGTCACTTGTTGCTGTGTGCCCTTTTCTTTTTTGCTTGCTGGTATTGCTTCATTCTTAGGTGTGCCATCTTCATCCTCTACAAAGATTTGATATCGGTTCTTCAGTTGTGTGGTTGGTGACATCTTGTGGGGTTCTTAGAGGGTGGAGCTGCTGAAGCCTATAGAGCTATGGACCCTCGGGGGAACTGTGAGTATGCGGCGATTAAACAGACTATTCTAGAACATTATGCTATGTTAAACCTTGTTATCTTATTCTTATAATTATGCTAACATACAAAATTAGCATATGCTTTAATCCCACTGCTGCCAGTATTATGCGGTCTTGAAATGTTTTTGTACTTATTCTTATGATTTTGCTAACATGCAAATTAACATGTGATTTAATCTTTTGTATTTGTATAATTTTGCGGTTTTCAGTTAAGATAAGGAATCGTAAAAATCATGCTGTTAAAGGTAGCATGGCTGAGTGGTCTAAGGCGCTGAACTTAGGCTCCAGTCTCTTTGGAGGCGTGGGTTCAAATGCCAGTGTATTTCTACTTTGAAACTTTTTAGCTTATATTTATGATTTTGCTAATAGAAAAATTAGCATGTGTTTTATTATTTTGTATTTGTATGAGTCCATGCTTTGCTGTTTTGCAAAAGACAGTAGATAGAATCATTGCTTTTTCCTTTTTGCTTAGAGACCTATCCATTTTCCACCTTGAAGAAGTTAAACTGTAGGAAAATTCACTAAACTTACTCTAAGGAAGCTTTTTTTATGTAGTATATTAGGGTAGCATGGCCGAGCGGTCTAAGGTGCTGGATTAAGGCTCCAGTCTCTTCAGAGGCGTGGGTTCAAATCCCACTGCGGCCAGTAGGTCTTCAGAACATTTTGATCTATTTCAAATGATTTTGTATTTGCATGAGTGTGTGGGTTTCTGTTTAGGAAAAGACAGTTGATAGAATCATTGTTTTTTCCTATTGTTTAGAGACTTAACCATTTTACAACAGACCTGTAGGTTTAAATCCCACTGCTGCCAGTAGTAAGAGTTCCTTAAAACCTTTTTATCTTATTCTTATACATACGCTAATATACAAAATTAGCATATGCTTTAATCCCACTGCTGCCAGTATTATGCGGTCTTGAAATGTTTTTGTACTTATTCTTATGATTTTGCTAACATGCAAATTAACATGTGATTTAATCTTTTGTATTTGTATAATTTTGTGGTTTTCAGTTAAGATAAGGAATCTTAAAAATCATGCTGCTAAAGGTAGCATGGTCGAGCGGTCTAAGGGGCTGGATTAAGGCTCCAGTCTCTTCAGAGGCGTGGGTTCAAATCCTACTGCTGCCAGTAGGTCTTCAGAACCTTTTGATCTAATTCTTATGATTTTGTATTTGCATGAGTGTGTGGATTTCTGTTTAGGAAAAGACAGTTGATAGAATCATTGTTTTTTCCTATTGTTTAGAGACTTAACCATTTTACAACAGACCTGTAGGTTCAAATCCCACTGCTGCCAGTAGTAAGAGTTCCTTAAAACCTTTTTATCTTATTCTTATAACTATGCTAACATACAAAATTAGCATATGCTTTAATCCCACTGCTGCCAGTATTATGAGGTCTTGAAATGTTTTTGTACTTATTCTTATGATTTTGCTAACATGCAAATTAGCATGTGATCTAATCTTCTTTTGTATTTGTATGATTTTTCGGTTTTCGGTTAAGATAAAGACCGTTCATAGAATCATTGGTTTTTCCTAATGTTTAGAGACATGCCCTTTTTCCAACATGCACTAATTTTAAATGTTGTCAAATGTACTTCACTTACTCTAAGGAAGCCTACTTAATCATGCTGAGTATGACTCAGCAGTATGAGTTCTTGAAAATCTTTTGATCTTATTCTCATAATTATGAAAACAGACAAAATTTGCATGTGCTTTCATCCCACTGCTGCCAGTATGATATGTGCTTGAAAATTGTTTTGAACGTACTCTTATGATTTTACTAACATACAAACTTACATGTGTTTTAATCTTCTTTTGTATTTGCTTAAGTGTTTTCTTTCTGGTTAAGATAAAAACAGTTGATAGAATTATTGTTTTTTTCCTAATATTTAGAGACATGTCTGTCATGATATGTACTTTTGCCCTGTCCTGTATTTGAATAATATGCCATTTGATGTATGTAACTGTTCTCTGGTTTCTATTAGCTGTAATTTATGTATTTTCTTGTGCAGGGAGTTCACCTGTAACAATATGTCTCCTTCCCCCAATACTTGCAGCCCTAAGCTATAATGTAATTAAGGTTTGTCAACACCACTAGTGAAGAATAGCCATTCTTTCTCACAGCAGGTGGCTAGTCATATGTACATACTAGATAGACTAAGAGGAGCCCACCAGTCTAGAATCTTCAGGTGGACCCAACCATTGAATAGAAGGTGTGACCCCCACCCCCCTTCATGGGCGGATCCCAGGAGCTCAGACAATCCATTCTTATTTTTGAGATCAGATGTGAGTTGATCCTTAAAGGGGAAGGAGTGGGGATTCTTAGCTGAGGCAAGACCCCACGTCCATCTGTGACTGCGGAAGCGAACGGGATGAGACTTGAGCTGAGGACATATCTCGTCGTTCGTGAGATTGTTTTGGCATCCCTTGGACTCATGTGGACTATTGCTTTGTTAGCTGGCACAAGGATTATCTGGAGGTGCCCCCGAATCTGTTCTGTTGGACTCGTGGAAGGACTATTGTTTCGTTTATCGGGTGCGGGATTACTGGAAAGCACCTCCAGATCTGTTTATTTACTTGGGCTTATTGTGGACTTCTGGTGGACTTGAAGGACATTATATATATTTGATGTTGTATGCTCCCTGCTTTAATAAATCTCATTGGATCATCCCTCGGCCCGTTGTCCCTTCCTGCTCTGCTGTACACCCCGTCACAAACTGGTTGGCAGCAGTGGGATCAGAGCAGAAGGAATGGAGGACAAAGGCCCATCAACATTGGGAACCAGCATCGCAGAGTACAAGAGCTGGACTGCGATGAACCTACAAACAAAGGCCCATGAAGTAGGAGTCCGTTTTAAAGGACTCTCCAAGGAGCAGCTAATTGAGGCTTTGGAAGGAGTTCGCCTGCAAGATGACACTGAGGAAGGATCCTCACAGCAAATGGAGGAAAGACTGCAGCCGGAGGTAAATACCCAAAAAAGTCAGTGGGTTGTGTGGTACGAGGAGGAGTTGGCATTTCTGGGAGAAGAGGCCACCATAGACGATAAGAGGAAGGCCATTCACAGAGCTCAGGAGATGGCATTGCTGGAGCAGATCGCTTTGGAAGCAGCTAGAAGCTCCAGACAGACTGTAACCTCAGCACCCACCATGAGGGAACTCCCCAGAGTGTCCCACAAAGACTTTAAGCCCTTTAATGAGGCTGCAGGCGACATTTAGGGCTTCTTCCAGGACTTTGAGCATCAGTGTTGATTAATGGAAGTCCCTGAAAGGGAGCGAGTTCGACATCTTGTGGGGTTCTTAGAGGGTGGAGCTGCTGAAGCCTATAGAGCTATGGACCCTCGGGGGAACTGTGAGTATGCGGCGATTAAACAGACTATTCTAGAACATTATGCTATGTTAAACCTTGTTATCTTATTCTTATAATTATGCTAACATACAAAATTAGCATATGCTTTAATCCCACTGCTGCCAGTATTATGCGGTCTTGAAATGTTTTTGTACTTATTCTTATGATTTTGCTAACATGCAAATTAACATGTGATTTAATCTTTTGTATTTGTATAATTTTGCGGTTTTCAGTTAAGATAAGGAATCGTAAAAATCATTCTGTTAAAGGTAGCATGGCCGAGTGGTTTAAGGCGCTGGATTTAGGTTCCAGTCTCTTTGGAGGCGTGGGTTCAAATCCCACTGCTGCCAGTAGGTCTTCAGAACCTTTTGATCTAATTCTTATGATTTTGTATTTGCATGAGTGTGTGGATTTCTGTTTAGGAAAAGACAGTTGATAGAATCATTGGTTTTTCCTATTGTTTAGAGACTTAACCATTTTACAACAGACCTGTAGGTTCAAATCCCACTGCTGCCAGTAGTAAGAGTTCCTTAAAACCTTTTTATCTTATTCTTATAACTATGCTAACATACAAAATTAGCATATGCTTTAATCCCACTGCTGCCAGTATTATGAGGTCTTGAAATGTTTTTGTACTTATTCTTATGATTTTGCTAACATGCAAATTAGCATGTGATCTAATCTTCTTTTGTATTTGTATGATTTTTCGGTTTTCAGTTAAGATAAAGACCGTTGATAGAATCATTGGTTTTTCCTAATGTTTAGAGACATGCCCTTTTTCCAACATGCACTAATTTTAAATGTTGTCAAATGTACTTCACTTACTCTAAGGAAGCCTACTTAATCATGCTGAGTATGACTCAGCAGTATGAGTTCTTGAAAATCTTTTGATCTTATTCTTATAATTATGAAAACAGACAAAATTTGCATGTGCTTTCATCCCACTGCTGCCAGTATGATATGTGCTTGAAAATTGTTTTGAACTTACTCTTAAGATTTTACTAACATACAAACTTACATGTGTTTTAAGCTTCTTTTGTATTTGCTTAAGTGTTTTCTTTCTGGTTAAGATAAAAACAGTTGATAGAATTATTGTTTTTTTCCTAATATTTAGAGACATGTCTGTCATGATATGTACTTTTGCCCTGTCCTGTATTTGAATGATATGCCATTTGATGTATGTAACTGTTCTCTGGTTTCTATTAGCTGTAATTTATGTATTTTCTTGTGCTGGGAGTTCACCTGTAACAATATGTCTCCTTCCCCCAATACTTGCAGCCCTAAGCTATAATGTAATTAAGGTTTGTCAACACCACTAGTGAAGAATAGCCATTCTTTCTCACAGCAGGTGGCTAGTCATATGTACATACTTGATAGACTAAGAGGAGCCGACCAGTCTAGAATCTTCAGGTGGACCCAACCATTGAATAGAAGGTGTGACCCCTACCCCCCTTCATGGGCGGATCCCAGGAGCTCAGACAATCCATTCTTATTTTTGAGATCAGATGTGAGTTGATCCTTAAAGGGGAAGGAGTGGGGATTCTTAGCTGAGGCAAGACCCCACGTCCATCTGTGACTGCGGAAGCGAACGGGATGAGACTTGAGCTGAGGACATATCTCGTCGTTTGTGAGATTGTTTTGGCATCCCTTGGACTCATGTGGACTATTGCTTTGTTAGCTGGCACAAGGATTATCGGGAGGTGCCCCCGAATCTGTTCTGTTGGACTCGTGGAAGGACTATTGTTTCGTTTATCGGGTGCGGGATTACTGGAAAGCACCTCCAGATCTGTTTATTTACTTGGGCTTATTGTGGACTTCTGGTGGACTTGAAGGACATTATGGATATTTGATGTTGTATGCTCCCTGCTTTAATAAATCTCATTGGATCATCCCTCGGCCTGTTGTCCCTTCCTGCTCTGCTGTACACCCCGTCACAAACTGGTTGGCAGCAGTGGGATCAGAGCAGAAGGAATGGAGGACAAAGGCCCATCAACATTGGGAACCAGCACCGCAGAGTACAAGAACTGGACTGCGATGAACCTACAAACAAAGGCCCATGAAGTAACATAGTAACATAGTAACATAGTTAGTAAGGCCGAAAAAAGACATTTGTCCATCCAGTTCAGCCTATATTCCATCATAATAAATCCACAGATCTACGTCCTTCTACAGAACCTAATAATTGTATGATACAATATTGTTCTGCTCCAGGAAGACATCTGTTGTGAGTTCTGTTTTTGGGCTCCCTCTGGTGGTTACTGATGGTACTGGATGACTTGTCTTTCCTGGGTCTCTGGGTTCCACCTGTTCCATCAGGATATGGGAGTTTCCTATTTAACCTGGCTTTGCTGGCATTTCCTCGCCGGTTATCAATGTATCCAGTGTGTCTTGTTACCTCTGCTCCCTGCTCCTAGAACCTTCTGGTCAAGCTAAGTTTGGATTTTCCTGTTTTGGTGTTTTGCTTTATTTGGTTTTTAGTCCAGCCTGCAGATATGTGTTTCTTGCTGCTGGTTGCTCTAGTGGGCTGAAACCATGAGTTGGCACATGAGTTCAAGTAATTTCAGGATGGTTTTTTGAAGGGTTTTTCGCTGACCGCGCAGTTCACTTTTGTATCCTCTGCTATCTAGCTTTAGCGGGCCTCATTTTGTTGAAACTGTTTTCATACTGCGTATGTGCTTTCCTCTCATTTCACCGTCATTATATGTGGGGGGCTGCTATTTCTGTGGGGGATTTCTCTGGAGGCAAGAGAGGTCTGTGTTTCTTCTAATAGGGGAAGTTAGATCTTTGGCTGGAGCGAGACATCTAGGATCATCGTAGGCACGTTCCCCGGCTACTTTTATTTGTGTGTTAGGTTCAGGGTCGCGGTCAGCTCAGGTTCCATCGCCCTAGAGCATGTTTGTATCTGTGCTTGTCCTTTAGTGATCCCCTGCCATTGGGATCATGACAGTATAACCGGCCCACAAAGTGTTAATTGTATTGGCTGAAGTAGGAGGATAAGTAGTCTGAGGAAGTTTTTTTTTTTTTTTTTTTTTTTTTTCTTTCTCTTTCCCTCAGAGTTCGCTGCTTAGCCTTATTGCAGCCTGGCTACTTCCTCCTCCTCTTAATCTTTGAATGGCTCTGATCCCAGCTGTTTATTATGGACGTCCAGAGTTTGGCTTCCAGCCTGAATAATCTTGCCACTAAGGTTCAAAATATACAGGATTTTGTTGTACATGCTCCTATGTCTGAACCTAGAATTCCTGTCCCAGAGTTTTTTTCTGGAGATAGATCTCGTTTTCTGAATTTTAGGAACAATTGCAAGTTGTTTCTTTCTTTGAAATCTCGCTCCTCTGGAGACCCTGCTCAGCAAGTCAAGATAATTATATCTTTCCTGCGGGGTGACCCTCAGGATTGGGCATTTGCATTGGCACCAGGGGACCCTGCGTTGCTTAATGCGGATGCGTTTTTTCTGGCATTGGGTTTGCTCTATGAGGAACCTAACCAAGAGATTCAGGCTGAAAAAGCTTTGTTGGCCCTCTCTCAGGGGCAAGATGAAGCAGAAATTTATTGTCAAAAATTTCGGAAGTGGTCGGTGCTTACTCAGTGGAATGAGTGCGCTCTGGCTGCAAAGTTCAGAGATGGCCTTTCTGAGGCCATTAAAGATGTTATGGTGGGGTTCCCTGCGCCTGCTGGTCTGAATGAGTCTATGACTATGGCTGTTCAGATTGATCGGCGTTTACGGGAGCGCAAACCTGTGCATCATTTGGCGGTGTTGTCTGAACCGTCACCTGAGATAATGCAATGTGATAGAATTCAGTCCAGAAGTGAACGGCAAAAGTATAGGCGGAAAAAAGGGTTGTGCTTTTATTGTGGTGATTCAGCTCATGTTATATCAGCATGCTCTAAACGCACAAAAAAGGTTGATAAGTCTGTTGCCATTAGTACTTTACAGTCTAAGTTCATTCTGTCTGTGACTCTGATTTGTTCATTATCATCCATTTCCATCGATGCCTATGTGGATTCAGGCGCTGCCCTGAGTCTTATGGATTGGTCATTTGCCAATCGCTGTGGGTTTAGTCTGGAGCCTCTGGAAGTCCCTATTCCTTTGAAGGGAATTGACTCTACACCTTTGGCTATGAATAAACCTCAGTACTGGACACAAGTGACCATGCGTATGACTCCCGTTCATCAGGAGGTGATTCGCTTCCTGGTACTGTATAATTTGCATGATGTTCTAGTACTTGGTCTGCCATGGTTACAAACTCATAGTAACATAGTAACATAGTTAGTAAGGCCGAAAAAAGACATTTGTCCATCCAGTTCAGCCTATATTCCATCATAATAAATACCCAGATCTACGTCCTTCTACAGAACCTAATATTTTATGATACAATATTGTTCTGCTCCAGGAAGACATCCAGGCCTCTCTTGAACCCCTCGACTGAGTTCGCCATCACCACCTCCTCAGGCAAGCAATTCCAGATTCTCACTGCCCTAACAGTAAAGAATCCTCTTCTATGTTGGTGGAAAAACCTTCTCTCCTCCAGACGCAAAGAATACCCCCTTGTGCCCGTCACCTTCCTTGGTATAAACAAATCCTCAGCGAGATATTTGTATTGTCCCCTTATATACTTATACATGGTTATTAGATCGCCCCTCAGTCGTCTTTTTTCTAGACTAAATAATCCTAATTTCGCTAATCTATCTGGGTATTGTAGTTCTCCCATCCCCTTTATTAATTTTGTTGCCCTCCTTTGTACTCTCTCTAGTTCCATTATATCCTTCCTGAGCACCGGTGCCCAAAACTGGACACAGTACTCCATGTGCGGTCTAACTAGGGATTTGTACAGAGGCAGTATAATGCTCTCATCATGTGTATCCAGACCTCTTTTAATGCACCCCATGATCCTGTTTGCCTTGGCAGCTGCTGCCTGGCACTGGCTGCTCCAGGTAAGTTTATCATTAACTAGGATCCCCAAGTCCTTCTCCCTGTCAGATTTACCCAGTGGTTTCCCGTTCAGTGTGTAATGGTGATATTGATTCCCTCTTCCCATGTGTATAACCTTACATTTATCATTGTTAAACCTCATCTGCCACCTTTCAGCCCAAGTTTCCAACTTATCCAGATCCATCTGTAGCAGAATACTATCTTCTCTTGTATTAACTGCTTTACATAGTTTTGTATCATCTGCAAATATCGATATTTTACTGTGTAAACCTTCTACCAGATCATTAATGAATATGTTGAAGAGAACAGGTCCCAATACCGACCCCTGCGGTACCCCACTGGTCACAGCGACCCAGTTAGAGACTATACCATTTATAACCACCCTCTGCTTTCTATCACTAAGCCAGTTACTAACCCATTTACACACATTTTCCCCCAGACCAAGCATTCTCATTTTGTGTACCAACCTCTTGTGCGGCACGGTATCAAACGCTTTGGAAAAATCGAGATATACCACGTCCAATGACTCACCGTGGTCCAGTCTATAGCTTACCTCTTCATAAAAACTGATTAGATTGGTTTGACAGGAGCGATTTCTCATAAACCCATGCTGATATGGAGTTAAACAGTTATTCTCATTGAGATAATCCAGAATAACATCCCTCAGAAACCCTTCAAATATTTTACCAACAATAGAGGTTAGACTTACTGGCCTATAATTTCCAGGTTCACTTTTAGAGCCCTTTTTGAATATTGGCACCACATTTGCTATGCGCCAGTCCTGCGGAACAGACCCTGTCGCTATAGAGTCACTAAAAATAAGAAATAATGGTTTATCTATTACATTACTTAGTTCTCTTAGTACTCGTGGGTGTATGCCATCCGGACCCGGAGATTTATCTATTTTAATCTTATTTAGCCGGTTTCGCACCTCTTCTTGGGTTAGATTGGTGACCCTTAATATAGGGTTTTCATTGTTTCTTGGGATTTCACCTAGCATTTCATTTTCCACCGTGAATACCGTGGAGAAGAAGTCCTTGACTGGAAATCAATGTCTGTGTTAAGCTGGGGTTGTCAGGGGGTTCATGATGATGCACCTCCGATTTCTATCGCTTCATCTACTCCTTCTGAGATTCCTGTGTTTTTGTCTGACTATCGGGATGTTTTTGAGGAGCCTAAGCTCAGTTCGCTTCCTCCTCACAGGGATTGCGATTGTGCTATAAATTTAATTCCAGGCAGTAAATTTCCTAAAGGTCGTTTGTTCAATCTGTCAGTGCCAGAGCATACTGCTATGCGGGATTATGTTAAGGAGTCCTTGGAAAAGGGACATATCCGTCCATCTTTGTCCCCTTTGGGAGCAGGTTTTTTTTTCGTGGCCAAGAAAGATGGTTCCTTGAGGCCTTGTATAGATTATCGTCTTTTGAATAAGATTACCGTAAAATATCAGTATCCTTTGCCATTGTTGACTGATTTGTTTGCTTGCATTAAGGGGGCTAAATGGTTCACTAAGATTGATCTTCGGGGTGCGTATAATCTTATACGAATAAAGCAAGGTGATGAGTGGAAAACCGCATTTAATACGCCTGAGGGCCATTTTGAGTATTTGGTAATGCCTTTTGGACTTTCTAATGCTCCTTCAGTCTTCCAGTCCTTTATGCACGATATTTTCCGTGAATATCTGGATAAATTTATGATTGTGTATTTGGATGATATTTTGGTTTTTTCTGATGACTGGGAGTCTCATGTTCAGCAGGTCAGGAAGGTGTTTCAGGTCCTGCGGGCCAATTCCTTGTTTGTAAAAGGCTCAAAGTGTCTCTTTGGAGTCCAGAAGATTTCTTTCTTGGGGTATATTTTTTCCCCTTCTACTATTGAGATGGATCCCGTCAAGGTTCAGGCTATTTGTGACTGGACGCAGCCTACATCTCTTAAGAGTCTACAGAAGTTCTTGGGCTTTGCTAATTTCTATCGTCGTTTTATAACTAATTTTTCTAGTGTTGTTAAGCCTTTGACGGATTTGACTAAGAAGGGTGCTGATGTTGCTAATTGGTCTCCTGCGGCTGTGGAGGCCTTTCAGGAACTTAAGCGCCGGTTTTCTTCTGCTCCTGTGTTGCGTCAGCCAGATGTTTCGCTCCCTTTTCAGGTTGAGGTTGATGCTTCCGAGATTGGAGCGGGGGCGGTTTTGTCACAGAGAAGCTCCGATGGCTCAGTGATGAAGCCATGCGCGTTTTTTTCTAGAAAGTTTTCGCCGGCTGAGCGGAATTATGATGTTGGTAATCGGGAACTTTTGGCCATGAAGTGGGCATTTGAGGAGTGGCGTCATTGGCTAGAGGGTGCTAGACATCGTGTGGTGGTCTTGACTGATCACAAAAATTTGATTTACCTTGAGTCTGCCAGGCGTCTGAATCCTAGACAGGCTCGTTGGTCACTGTTTTTCTCTCGTTTCAATTTTGTGGTTTCATACCTGCCAGGTTCAAAGAATGTGAAGGCGGATGCTCTTTCTAGGAGTTTTGTGCCTGACTCCCTTGGAAATTCTGAGCCCTCTGGTATCCTTAGGGATGGGGTGATTTTGTCTGCTGTCTCCCCAGACTTGCGACGTGCTTTGCAGGAGTTTCAGGCGGGTAAACCTGATCGTTGTCCGCCTGAGAGACTGTTTGTTCCGGATAATTGGACCAGTAGAGTCATCTCCGAGGTCCATTCTTCTGCGTTGGCAGGTCATCCTGGAATATTTGGTACTAGAGACTTGGTGGCCAGGTCTTTTTGGTGGCCTTCCTTGTCGAGGGATGTGCGTTCTTTTGTGCAGTCTTGTGGGGTTTGTGCTCGGGCTAAGCCTTGCTGTTCTCGGGCCAGTGGATTGTTGTCACCTTTGCCTATCCCGAAGAGGCCTTGGACGCACATTTCCATGGACTTTATTTCTGATCTCCCTGTCTCTCAAAAAATGTCCGTCATCTGGGTTGTGTGTGATCGCTTTTCTAAAATGGTTCATCTGGTACCCTTGCCTAAGTTGCCTTCCTCCTCTGAGTTGGTCCCTCTGTTTTTTCAGAATGTGGTTCGTTTGCATGGGATTCCTGAGAACATCGTTTCTGACAGGGGATCCCAGTTTGTGTCTAGATTTTGGCGGACGTTCTGTACTAAGATGGGCATTGATTTGTCCTTTTCGTCTGCATTCCATCCTCAGACGAATGGCCAGACTGAACGAACTAATCAGACCTTGGAAACTTATTTAAGGTGTTTTGTTTCTGCTGATCAGGATGACTGGGTTACCTTTTTGCCGCTGGCCGAGTTTGCCCTTAATAATCGGGCTAGTTCTGCTACCTTGGTTTCTCCTTTCTTTTGTAATTCGGGGTTTCATCCTCGTTTTTCCTCTGGTCAGGTGGAACCTTCTGATTGTCCTGGAGTGGACATGGTGGTGGATAGGTTGCATCGGATTTGGAGTCATGTGGTGGACAATTTGAAGTTGTCCCAGGAGAAGGCTCAGCAGTTTGCTAATCGCCGTCGCCGCGTGGGTCCTCGACTTCTTGTTGGTGACTTGGTGTGGTTGTCTTCTCGTTTTGTTCCTATGAAGGTCTCTTCTCCTAAGTTCAAGCCTCGGTTCATCGGTCCCTATAGGATCTTGGAAATTCTTAACCCTGTGTCGTTTCGTTTGGATCTCCCGGCATCGTTTGCTATTCATAATGTGTTCCATCGGTCGTTGTTGCGGAAGTATGAGGTACCTGTTGTTCCTTCGCTTGAGCCTCCTGTTCCAGTGCTGGTGGAGGGAGAATTGGAGTATGTTGTGGAGAAGATCTTGGATTCTCGTGTTTCCAGACGGAAACTCCAGTATTTGGTCAAGTGGAAGGGTTATGGTCAGGAGGATAATTCTTGGGTGGTTGCCTCGGATGTTCATGCTGATGATTTGGTTCGCGCTTTTCATAGGGCTCATCCTGGTCGCCCTGGTGGTTCTCGTGAGGGTTCGGTGACCCCTCCTCAAGGGGGGGGGTACTGTTGTGAGTTCTGTTTTTGGGCTCCCTCTGGTGGTTACTGATGGTACTGGGTGACTTGTATTTCCTGGGTCTCTGGGTTCCACCTGTTCTATCAGGATATGGGAGTTTCCTATTTAACCTGGCTTTGCTGGCATTTCCTCGCCGGTTATCAATGTATCCAGTGTGTCTTGTTACCTCTGCTCCCTGCTCCTAGAACCTTCTGGTCAAGCTAAGTTTGGATTTTCCTGTTTTGGTGTTTTGCTTTATTTGGTTTTTAGTCCAGCCTGCAGATATGTGTTTCTTGCTGCTGGTTGCTCTAGTGGGCTGAAATTGCTCCTCATGTACCATGAGTTGGCACATGAGTTCAAGTAATTTCAGGATGGTTTTTTGAAGGGTTTTTCGCTGACCGCGCAGTTCACTTTTGTATCCTCTGCTATCTAGCTTTAGCGGGCCTCATTTTGCTGAAACTGTTTTCATACTGCGTATGTGCTTTCCTCTCATTTCACCGTCATTATATGTGGGGGGCTGCTATTTCTGTGGGGGATTTCTCTGGAGGCAAGAGAGGTCTGTGTTTCTTCTAATAGGGGAAGTTAGATCTTTGGCTGGAGCGAGACGTCTAGGATCATCGTAGGCACGTTCCCCGGCTACTTTTATTTGTGTGTTAGGTTCAGGGTCGCGGTCAGCTCAGGTTCCATCGCCCTAGAGCATGTTTGTATCTGTGCTTGTCCTTTAGTGATCCCCTGCCATTGGGATCATGACAGACATCCAGGCCTCTCTTGAACCCGTCGACTGAGTTCACCATCACCATCTCCTCAGGCAAGCAATTCCAGATTCTTACTGCCCTAACAGTAAACAATCCTCTTCTATGTTGGTGGAAAAACCTTCTCTCCTCCAGACGCAAAGAATGCCCCCTTGTGCCCGTCACCTTCCTTGGTATAAACAGATCCTCAGCGAGATATTTGTATTGTCCCCTTATATACTTATACATGGTTATTAGATCGCCCCTCAGTCATCTTTTTTCTAGACTAAATAATCCTAATTTCGCTAATCTATCTGGGTATTGTAGTTCTCCCATCCCCTTTATTAATTTTGTTGCCCTCCTTTGTACTCTCTCTAGTTCCATTATATCCTTCCTGAGCACCGGTGCCCAAAACTGGACACAGTACTCCATGTGCGGTCTAACTAGGGATTTGTACAGAGGCAGTATAATGCTCTCATCATGTGTATCCAGACCTCTTTTAATGCACCCCATGATCCTGTTTGCCTTGGCAGCTGCTGCCTGGCACTGGCTGCTCCAGGTAAGTTTATCATTAACTAGGATCCCCAAGTCCTTCTCCCTGTCAAGTAGGAGTCCGTTTTAAAGGACTCTACAAGGAGCAGCTAATTGAGGCTTTGGAAGGAGTTCGCCTGCAAGATGACACTGAGGAAAGATCCTCACAGCAAATGAAGGAAAGACTGCAGCCGGAGGTAAATACCCAAAAAAGTCAGTGGGTTGTGTGGTACGAGGAGGAGTTGGCATTTCTGGGAGAAGAGGCCACCATAGACGATAAGAGGGAGGCCATTCACAGAGCTCAGGAGATGGCATTGCTGGAGCAGATCGCTTTGGAAGCAGCTAGAAGCTCCAGACAGACTGTAACCTCAGCACCCACCATGAGGGAACTCCCCAGAGTGTCCCACAAAGACTTTAAGCCCTTTAATGAGGCTGCAGGCGACATTGAGGGCTTCTTCCAGGACTTTGAGCATCAGTGTTGATTAATGGAAGTCCCGGAAAGAGAGCGAATTCGACATCTTGTGGGGCTCTTAGAGGGTGGAGCTGCTGAAGCCTATAGAGCTATGGACCATCGGGGGAACTGTGAGTATGCGGCGATTAAACAGACTATTCTAGAACATTATGCTATGTTAAACCTTGTTATCTTATTCTTATAATTATGCTAACATACAAAATTAGCATATGCTTTAATCCCACTGCTGCCAGTATTATGCGGTCTTGAAATGTTTTTGTACTTATTCTTATGATTTTGCTAACATGCAAATTAACATGTGATTTAATCTTTTGTATTTGTATAATTTTGCGGTTTTCAGTTAAGATAAGGAATCGTAAAAATCATGCTGTTAAAGGTAGCATGGCCGAGTGGTCTAAGGCGCTGGATTTAGGCTCCAGTCTCTTTGGAGGCGTGGGTTTAAATCCCACTGCTGCCCGTGTATTATGACTTTGAAACTTCTTAGCTTATATTTATTATTTTGCTAATAGAAAAATTAGCATGTGTTTTATTATTTTGTATTTGTATGAGTGCATGCTTTGCTGTTTTGCAAAAGACAGTAGATAGAATAATTCCTTTTTCCTTTTTGCTTAGAGACCTATCCATTTTCCACCTTCAAGAAGTTAAAATGTAGGAAAATTCACTAAACTTACTCTAAGGAAGCTTTTTTCATGTAGTATATTAAGGTAGCATGGCCGAGCGGTCTAAGGCGCTGGATTAAGGCTCCAGTCTCTTCAGAGGCGTGGGTTCAAATCCCACTGCTGCCAGTAGGTCTTCAGAACATTTTGATCTAATTCAAATAATTTTGTATTTGCATGAGTGTGTGGGTTTCTGTTTAGGAAAAGACAGTTGATAGAATCATTGTTTTTTCCTATTGTTTAGAGACTTAACCATTTTACAACAGACCTGTAGGTTTAAATCCCACTGCTGCCAGTAGTAAGAGTTCCTTAAAACCTTTTT
Organism: Ranitomeya imitator; assembly: GCF_032444005.1. NCBI lineage: Eukaryota > Metazoa > Chordata > Amphibia > Anura > Dendrobatidae > Ranitomeya > Ranitomeya imitator. The sequence continues at coordinate 90,049,427 of NC_091285.1, forward strand.
ATCTTATTCTTATACATACGCTAATATACAAAATTAGCATATGCTTTAATCCCACTGCTGCCAGTATTATGCGGTCTTGAAATGTTTTTGTACTTATTCTTATGATTTTGCTAACATGCAAATTAACATGTGATTTAATCTTTTGTATTTGTATAATTTTGTGGTTTTCAGTTAAGATAAGGAATCTTAAAAATCATGCAGCTAAAGGTAGCATGGCCGAGCGGTCTAAGGCGCTGGATTAAGGCTCCAGTCTCTTCAGAGGCGTGGGTTCAAATCCCACTGCTGCCAGTAGGTCTTCAGAACCTTTTGATCTAATTCTTATGATTTTGTATTTGCATGAGTGTGTGGATTTCTGTTTAGGAAAAGACAGTTGATAGAAGCATTGGTTTTTCCTATTGTTTAGAGACTTAACCATTTTACAACAGACCTGTAGGTTCAAATCCCACTGCTGTCAGTAGTAAGAGTTCCTTAAAACCTTTTTATCTTATTCTTATAACTATGCTAACATACAAAATTAGCATATGCTTTAATCCCACTGCTGCCAGTATTATGAGGTCTTGAAATGTTTTTGTACTTATTCTTATGATTTTGCTAACATGCAAATTAGCATGTGATCTAATCTTCTTTTGTATTTGTATGATTTTTCGGTTTTCGGTTAAGATAAAGACCGTTGATAGAATCATTGGTTTTTCCTAATGTTTAGAGACATGCCCTTTTTCCAACATGCACTAATTTTAAATGTTGTCAAATGTACTTCACTTACTCTAAGGAAGCCTACTTAATCATGCTGAGTATGAGTCAGCAGTATGAGTTCTTGAAAATCTTTTGATCTTATTCTTATAATTATGAAAACAGACAAAATTTGCATGTGCTTTCATCCCACTGCTGCCAGTATGATATGTGCTTGAAAATTGTTTTGAACTTACTCTTATGATTTTACTAACATACAAACTTACATGTGTTTTAATCTTCTTTTGTATTTGCTTAAGTGTTTTCTTTCTGGTTAATATAAAAACAGTTGATAGAATTATTGTTTTTTTCCTAATATTTAGAGACATGTCTGTCATGATATGTACTTTTGCCCTGTCCTGTATTTGAATAATATGCCATTTGATGTATGTAACTGTTCTCTGGTTTCTATTAGCTGTAATTTATGTATTTTCTTGTGCTGGGAGTTCACCTGTAACAATATGTCTCCTTCCCCCAATACTTGCAGCCATAGCTATAATGTAATTAAGATTTGTCAACACCACTAGTGAAGAATAGCCATTCTTTCTCACAGCAGGTGGCTAGTCATATGTACATACTAGATAGACTAAGAGGAGCCGACCAGTCTAGAATCTTCAGGTGGACCCAACCATTGAATAGAAGGTGTGACCCCTACCCCCCTTCATGGGCGGATCCCAGGAGCTCAGATAATCCATTCTTATTTTTGAGATCAGATGTGAGTTGATCCTTAAAGGGGAAGGAGTGGGGATTCTTAGCTGAGGCAAGACCCCACGTCCATCTGTGACTGCGGAAGCGAACGGGATGAGACTTGAGCTGAGGACATATCTCGTCGTTCGTGAGATTGTTTTGGGATCCCTTGGACTCATGTGGACTATTGCTTTGTTAGCTGGCACAAGGATTATCTGGAGGTGCCCCCGAATCTGTTCTGTTGGACCCGTGGAAGGACTATTGTTTCGTTTATCGGGTGCGGGATTACTGGAAAGCACCTCCAGATCTGTTTATTTACTTGGGCTTATTGTGGACTTCTGGTGGACTTGAAGGACATTATGGATATTTGATGTTGTATGCTCCCTGCTTTAATAAATCTCATTGGATCATCCCTCGGCCTGTTGTCCCTTCCTGCTCTGCTGTACACCCCGTCACAAACTGGTTGGCAGCAGTGGGATCAGAGCAGAAGGAATGGAGGACAAAGGCCCATCAACATTGGGAACCAGCACCGCAGAGTACAAGAGCTGGACTGCGATGAACCTACAAACAAACGCCCATGAAGTAGGAGTCCGTTTTAAAGGACTCTCCAAGGAGCAGCTAATTGAGGCTTTGGAAGGAGTTCGCCTGCAAGATGACACTGAGGAAGGATCCTCACAGCAAATGGAGGAAAGACTGCAGCCGGAGGTAAATACCCAAAAAAGTCAGTGGGTTGTGTGGTACGACCTGTCTTTCACTAGGGGGACTTGTCAGGGAGTCACAAAAACATTGAACTTTAGGAAGGCAAAGTTTGAACAGCTTAGAGATGCCCTTAATCTGGTAGACTGGGACAATATCCTCAGAAATGAGAATACAGATAATAAATGGGAAATGTTTAAGAACATCCTAAATAGGCAGTGTAAGCGGTTTATACCTTGTGGGAATAAAAGGACTAGAAATAGGAAAAACCCAATGTGGCTAAACAAAGAAGTAAGACAGGCAATTAACAGTAAAAAGAAAGCATTTGCACTACTAAAGCAGGATGGCACCATTGAAGCTCTAAAAAACTATAGGGAGAAAAATACTTTATCAAAAAAACTAATTAAAGCTGCCAAAAAGGAAACAGAGAAGCACATTGCTAAGGAGAGTAAAACTAATCCCAAACTGTTCTTCAACTATATCAATAGTAAAAGAATAAAAACTGAAAATGTAGGCCCCTTAAAAAATAGTGAGGAAAGAATGGTTGTAGATGACGAGGAAAAAGCTAACATATTAAATACCTTCTTCTCCACGGTATTCACGGTGGAAAATGAAATGCTAGGTGAAATCCCAAGAAACAATGAAAACCCTATATTAAGGGTCACCAATCTAACCCAAGAAGAGGTGCGAAACCGGCTAAATAAGATTAAAATAGATAAATCTCCGGGTCCGGATGGCATACACCCACGAGTACTAAGAGAACTAAGTAATGTAATAGATAAACCATTATTTCTTATTTTTAGTGACTCTATAGCGACAGGGTCTGTTCCGCAGGACTGGCGCATAGCAAATGTGGTGCCAATATTCAAAAAGGGCTCTAAAAGTGAACCTGGAAATTATAGGCCAGTAAGTCTAACCTCTATTGTTGGTAAAATATTTGAAGGGTTTCTGAGGGATGTTATTCTGGATTATCTCAATGAGAATAACTGTTTAACTCCATATCAGCATGGGTTTATGAGAAATCGCTCCTGTCAAACCAATCTAATCAGTTTTTATGAAGAGGTAAGCTATAGACTGGACCACGGTGAGTCATTGGACGTGGTATATCTCGATTTTTCCAAAGCGTTTGATACCGTGCCGCACAAGAGGTTGGTACACAAAATGAGAATGCTTGGTCTGGGGGAAAATGTGTGTAAATGGGTTAGTAACTGGCTTAGTGATAGAAAGCAGAGGGTGGTTATAAATGGTATAGTCTCTAACTGGGTCGCTGTGACCAGTGGGGTACCGCAGGGGTCAGTATTGGGACCTGTTCTCTTCAACATATTCATTAATGATCTGGTAGAAGGTTTACACAGTAAAATATTGATATTTGCAGATGATACAAAACTATGTAAAGCAGTTAATACAAGAGAAGATAGTATTCTGCTACAGATGGATCTGGATAAGTTGGAAACTTGGGCTGAAAGGTGGCAGATGAGGTTTAACAATGATAAATGTAAGGTTATACACATGGGAAGAGGGAATCAATATCACCATTACACACTGAACGGGAAACCACTGGGTAAATCTGACAGGGAGAAGGACTTGGGGATCCTAGTTAATGATAAACTTACCTGGAGCAGCCAGTGCCAGGCAGCAGCTGCCAAGGCAAACAGGATCATGGGGTGCATTAAAAGAGGTCTGGATACACATGATGAGAGCATTATACTGCCTCTGTACAAATCCCTAGTTAGACCGCACATGGAGTACTGTGTCCAGTTTTGGGCACCGGTGCTCAGGAAGGATATAATGGAACTAGAGAGAGTACAAAGGAGGGCAACAAAATTAATAAAGGGGATGGGAGAACTACAATACCCAGATAGATTAGCGAAATTAGGATTATTTAGTCTAGAAAAAAGACGACTGAGGGGCGATCTAATAACCATGTATAAGTATATAAGGGGACAATACAAATATCTCACTGAGGATCTGTTTATACCAAGGAAGGTGACGGGCACAAGGGGGCATTCTTTGCGTCTGGAGGAGAGAAGGTTTTTCCACCAACATAGAAGAGGATTCTTTACTGTTAGGGCAGTGAGAATCTGGAATTGCTTGCCTGAGGAGGTGGTGATGGCGAACTCAGTCGAGGGGTTCAAGAGAGGCCTGGATGTCTTCCTGGAGCAGAACAATATTGTATCATACAATTATTAGGTTCTGTAGAAGGACGTAGATCTGGGTATTTATTATGATGGAATATAGGCTGAACTGGATGGACAAATGTCTTTTTTCGGCCTTACTAACTATGTTACTATGTTACTATGTTACTATGTTACTATGTTACTATGAGGAAGAGTTGGCATTTCTGGGAGAAGAGGCCACCATAGACGATAAGAGGAAGGCCATTCACAGAGCTCAGGAGAGGGCATTGCTGGAGCAGATCGCTTTGGAAGCAGCTAGAAGCTCCAGACAGACTGTAACCTCAGCACCCACCATGAGGGAACTCCCCAGAGTGTCCCACAAAGACTTTAAGCCCTTTAATGAGGCTGCAGGCGACATTGAGGGCTTCTTCCAGGACTTTGAGCATCAGTGTTGATTAATGGAAGTCCCGGAAAGGGAGCGAGTTCGACATCTTGTGGGGTTCTTAGAGGGTGGAGCTGCTGAAGCCTATAGAGCTATGGACCCTCGGGGGAACTGTGAGTATGCGGCGATTAAACAGACTATTCTAGAACATTATGCTATGTTAAACCTTGTTATCTTATTCTTATAATTATGCTAACATACAAAATTAGCATATGCTTTAATCCCACTGCTGCCAGTATTATGCGGTCTTGAAATGTTTTTGTACTTATTCTTATGATTTTGCTAACATGCAAATTAACATGTGATTTAATCTTTTGTATTTGTATAATTTTGCGGTTTTCAGTTAAGATAAGGAATCGTAAAAATCATGCTGTTAAAGGTAGCATGGCCGAGTGGTCTAAGGCGCTGGACTTAGGCTCCAGTCTCTTTGGAGGCGTGGGTTCAAATCCCACTGCTGCCAGTGTATTTCTACTTTGAAACTTTTTAGCTTATATTTATGATTTTGCTAATAGAAAAATTAGCATGTGTTTTATTATTTTGTATTTTTATGAGTCCATGCTTTGCTGTTTTGCAAAAGACAGTAGATAGAATCATTGCTTTTTCCTTTTTGCTTAGAGACCTATCCATTTTCCACCTTGAAGAAGTTAAACTGTAGGAAAATTCACTAAACTTACTCTAAGGAAGCTTTTTTTATGTAGTATATTAGGGTAGCATGGCTGAGCGGTCTAAGGCGCTGGATTAAGGCTCCAGTCTCTTCAGAGGCGTGGGTTCAAACCCCACTGCTGCCAGTAGGTCTTCAGAACATTTTGATCTAATTCAAATGATTTTGTATTTGCGTGAGTGTGTGGGTTTCTGTTTAGGAAAAGACAGTTGATAGAATCATTGTTTTTTCCTATTGTTTAGAGACTTAACCATTTTACAACAGACCTGTAGGTTTAAATCCCACTGCTGCCAGTAGTAAGAGTTCCTTAAAACCTTTTTATCTTATTCTTATACATACGCTAATATACAAAATTAGCATATGCTTTAATCCCACTGCTGCCAGTATTATGCGGTCTTGAAATGTTTTTGTACTTATTCTTATGATTTTGCTAACATGCAAATTAACATGTGATTTAATCTTTTGTATTTGTATAATTTTGTGGTTTTCAGTTAAGATAAGGAATCTTAAAAATCATGCTGCTAAAGGTAGCATGGCCGAGCGGTCTAAGGGGCTGGATTAAGGCTCCAGTCTCTTCAGAGGCGTGGGTTCAAATCCTACTGCTGCCAGTAGGTCTTCAGAACCTTTTGATCTAATTCTTATGATTTTGTATTTGCATGAGTGTGTGGATTTCTGTTTAGGAAAAGACAGTTGATAGAATCATTGGTTTTTCCTATTGTTTAGAGACTTAACCATTTTACAACAGACCTGTAGGTTCAAATCCCACTGCTGCCAGTAGTAAGAGTTCCTTAAAACCTTTTTATCTTATTCTTATAACTATGCTAACATACAAAATTAGTATATGCTTTAATCCCACTGCTGCCAGTATTATGAGGTCTTGAAATGTTTTTGTACTTATTCTTATGATTTTGCTAACATGAAAATTAGCATGTGATCTAATCTTCTTTTGTATTTGTATGATTTTTCGGTTTTCGGTTAAGATAAAGACCGTTCATAGAATCATTGGTTTTTCCAAATGTTTAGAGACATGCCCTTTTTCCAACATGCACTAATTTTAAATGTTGTCAAATGTCTTCACTTACTCTAAGGAAGCCTACTTAATCATGCTGAGTATGACTCAGCAGTATGAGTTCTTGAAAATCTTTTGATCTTATTCTCATAATTATGAAAACAGACAAAATTTGCATGTGCTTTCATCCCACTGCTGCCAGTATGATAAGTGCTTGAAAATTGTTTTGAACGTACTCTTATGATTTTACTAACATACAAACTTACATGTGTTTTAATCTTCTTTTGTATTTGCTTAAGTGTTTTCTTTCTGATTAAGATAAAAACAGTTGATAGAATTATTGTTTTTTTCCTAATATTTAGAGACATGTCTGTCATGATATGTACTTTTGCCCTGTCCTGTATTTGAATAATATGCCATTTGATGTATGTAGCTTTTCTCTGGTTTCTATTAGCTGTAATTTATGTATTTTCTTGTGCTGGGAGTTCACCTGTAACAATATGTCTCCTTCCCCCAATACTTGCAGCCCTAAGCTATAATGTAATTAAGGTTTGTCAACACCACTAGTGAAGAATAGCCATTCTTTCTCACAGCAGGTGGCTAGTCATATGTACATACTAGATAGACTAAGAGGAGCCGACCAGTCTAGAATCTTCAGGTGGACCCAACCATTGAATAGAAGGTGTGACCCCCACCCCCCTTCATGGGCGGATCCCAGGAGCTCAGACAATCCATTCTTATTTTTGAGATCAGATGTGAGTTGATCCTTAAAGGGGAAGGAGTGGGGATTCTTAGCTGAGGCAAGACCCCACGTCCATCTGTGACTGCGGAAGCGAACGGGATGAGACTTGAGCTGAGGACATATCTCGTCGTTCGTGAGATTGTTTTGGCATCCCTTGGACTCATGTGGACTATTGCTTTGTTAGCTGGCACAAGGATTATCGGGAGGTGCCCCCGAATCTGTTCTGTTGGACTCGTGGAAGGACTATTGTTTCGTTTATCGGGTGCGGGATTACTTGAAAGCACCTCCAGATCTGTTTATTTACTTGGGCTTATTGTGGACTTCTGGTGGACTTGAAGGACATTATGGATATTTGATGTTGTATGCTCCCTGCTTTAATAAATCTTATTGGATCATCCCTCGGCCCGTTGTCCCTTCCTGCTCTGCTGTACACCCCGTCACAAACTGGTTGGCAGCAGTGGGATCAGAGCAGAAGGAATGGAGGACAAAGGCCCATCAACATTGGGAACCAGCACCGCAGAGTACAAGAGCTGGACTGCGATGAACCTACAAACAAAGGCCCATGAAGTAGGAGTCCGTTTTAAAGGACTCTCCAAGGAGCAGCTAATTGAGGCTTTGGAAGGAGTTCGCCTGCAAGATGACACTGAGGAAGGATCCTCACAGCAAATGGAGGAAAGACTGCAGCCGGAGGTAAATACCCAAAAAAGTCAGTGGGTTGTGTGGCACGAGGAGGAGTTGGCATTTCTGGGAGAAGAGGCCACCATAGACGATAAGAGGAAGGCCATTCACAGAGCTCAGGAGATGGCATTGCTGGAGCAGATCGCTTTGGAAGCAGCTAGAAGCTCCAGACAGACTGTAACCTCAGCACCCACCATGAGGGAACTCCCCAGAGTGTCCCACAAAGACTTTAAGCCCTTTAATGAGGCTGCAGGCGACATTGAGGGCTTCTTCCAGGACTTTGAGCATCAGTGTTGATTAATGGAAGTCCTGGAAAGGGAGCGAGTTCGACATCTTGTGGGGTTCTTAGAGGGTGGAGCTGCTGAAGCCTATAGAGCTATGGACCCTCGGGGGAACTGTGAGTATGCGGCGATTAAACAGACTATTCTAGAACATTATGCTATGTTAAACCTTGTTATCTTATTCTTATAATTATGCTAACATACAAAATTAGCATATGCTTTAATCCCACTGCTGCCAGTATTATGCGGTCTTGAAATGTTTTTGTACTTATTCTTATGATTTTGCTAACATGCAAATTAACATGTGATTTAATCTTTTGTATTTGTATAATTTTGCGGTTTTCAGTTAAGATAAGGAATCGTAAAAATCATGCTGTTAAAGGTAGCATGGCCGAGTGGTCTAAGGCGCTGGATTTAGGCTCCAGTCTCCTTGGAGGCGTAGGTTCATATCCCACTGCTGCCAGTGTATTTTTACTTTGAAACTTTTTAGCTTATATTTATGATTTTGCTAATAGAAAAATTAGCATGTGTTTTATTATTTTCTATTTGTATGAGTCCATGCTTTGCTGTTTTGCAAAAGACAGTAGATAGAATCATTGCTTTTTCCTTTTTGCTTAGAGACCTATCCATTTTCCACCTTGAAGAAGTTAAAATGTAGGAAAATTCACTAAACTTACTCTAAGGAAGCTTTTTTCATGTAGTATATTAAGGTAGCATGGCCGAGCGGTCTAAGGCGCTGGATTAAGGCTCCAGTCTCTTCAGAGGCGTGGGTTCAAATCCCACTGCTGCCAGTAGGTCTTCAGAACCTTTTGATCTAATTCTTATGATTTTGTATTTGCATGAGTGTGTGGATTTCTGTTTAGGAAAAGACAGTTGATAGAATCATTGGTTTTTCCTATTGTTTAGAGACTTAACCATTTTACAACAGACCTGTAGGTTCAAATCCCACTGCTGCCAGTAGTAAGAGTTCCTTAAAACCTTTTTATCTTATTCTTATAACTATGCTAACATACAAAATTAGCATATGCTTTAATCCCACTGCTGCCAGTATTATGAGGTCTTGAAATGTTTTTGTACTTATTCTTATGATTTTGCTAACATGCAAATTAGCATGTGATCTAATCTTCTTTTGTATTTGTATGATTTTTCGGTTTTCAGTTAAGATAAAGACCGTTGATAGAATCATTGGTTTTTCCTAATGTTTAGAGACATGCCCTTTTTCCAACATGCACTAATTTTAAATGTTGTCAAATGTACTTCACTTACTCTAAGGAAGCCTACTTAATCATGCTGAGTATGACTCAGCAGTATGAGTTCTTGAAAATCTTTTGATCTTATTCTTATAATTATGAAAACAGACAAAATTTGCATGTGCTTTCATCCCACTGCTGCCAGTATGATATGTGCTTGAAAATTGTTTTGAACTTACTCTTATGATTTTACTAACATACAAACTTACATGTGTTTTAATCTTCTTTTGTATTTGCTTAAGTGTTTTCTTTCTGGTTAAGATAAAAACAGTTGATAGAATTATTGTTTTTTTCCTAATATTTAGAGACATGTCTGTCATGATATGTACTTTTGCCCTGTCCTGTATTTGAATAATATGCCATTTGATGTATGTAACTGTTCTCTGGTTTCTATTAGCTGTAATTTATGTATTTTCTTGTGCTGGGAGTTCACCTGTAACAATATGTCTCCTTCCCCCAATACTTGCAGCCCTAAGCTATAATGTAATTAAGGTTTGTCAACACCACTAGTGAAGAATAGCCATTCTTTCTCACAGCAGGTGGCTAGTCATATGTACATACTAAATAGACTAAGAGGAGCCGACCAGTCTAGAATCTTCAGGTGGACCCAACCATTGAATAGAAGGTGTGACCCCTACCCCCCTTCATGGGCGGATCCCAGGAGCTCAGACAATCCATTCTTATTTTTGAGATCAGATGTGAGTTGATCCTTAAAGGGGAAGGAGTGGGGATTCTTAGCTGAGGCAAGACCCCACGTCCATCTGTGACTGCGGAAGCGAACGGGATGAGACTTGAGCTGAGGACATATCTCGTCGTTCGTTAGATTGTTTTGGCATCCCTTGGACTCATGTGGACTATTGCTTTGTTAGCTGGCACAAGGATTATCGGGAGGTGCCCCCGAATCTGTTCTGTTGGACTCGTGGAAGGACTATTGTTTCGTTTATCGGGTGCGGGATTACTGGAAAGCACCTCCAGATCTGTTTATTTACTTGGGCTTATTGTGGACTTCTGGTGGACTTGAAGGACATTATGGATATTTGATGTTGTATGCTCCCTGCTTTAATAAATCTCATTGGATCATCCCTCGGCCCGTTGTCCCTTCCTGCTCTGCTGTACACCCCGTCACAAACTGGTTGGCAGCAGTGGGATCAGAGCAGAAGGAATGGAGGACAAAGGCCCATCAACATTGGGAACCAGCACCGCAGAGTACAAGAGCTGGACTGCGATGAACCTACAAACAAACGCCCATGAAGTAGGAGTCCGTTTTAAAGGACTCTCCAAGGAGCAGCTAATTGAGGCTTTGGAAGGAGTTCGCCTGCAAGATGACACTGAGGAAGGATCCTCACAGCAAATGGAGGAAAGACTGCAGCCGGAGGTAAATACCCAAAAAAGTCAGTGGGTTGTGTGGTACGAGGAGGAGTTGGCATTTCTGGGAGAAGAGGCCACCATAGACGATAAGAGGAAGGCCATTCACAGAGCTCAGGAGATGGCATTGCTGGAGCAGATCGCTTTGGAAGCAGCTAGAAGCTCCAGACAGACTGTAACCTCAGCACCCACCATGAGGGAACTTCCCAGAGTGTCCCACAAAGACTTTAAGCCCTTTAATGAGGCTGCAGGCGACATTGAGGGCTTCTTCCAGGACTTTGAGCATCAGTGTTGATTAATGGAAGTCCCGGAAAGGGAGCGAGTTCGACATCTTGTGGGGTTCTTAGAGGGTGGAGCTGCTCAAGCCTATAGAGCTATGGACCCTCGGGGGAACTGTGAGTATGCGGCGATTAAACAGACTATTCTAGAACATTATGCTATGTTAAACCTTGTTATCTTATTCTTATAATTATGCTAACATACAAAATTAGCATATGCTTTAATCCCACTGCTGCCAGTATTATGCGGTCTTGAAATGTTTTTGTACTTATTCTTATGATTTTACTAACATGCAAATTGACATGTGATTTAATCTTTTGTATTTGTATAATTTTGCGGTTTTCAGTTAAGATAAGGAATCGTAAAAATCATGCTGTTAAAGGTAGCATGGCCGAGTGGTCTAAGGCGCTGGACTTAGGCACCAGTCTCTTTGGAGGCGTGGGTTCAAATCCCACTGCTGCCAGTGTATTTCTACTTTGAAAATTTTTAGCTTATATTTATGATTTTGCTAATAGAAAAATTAGCATGTGTTTTATTATTTTGTATTTTTATGAGTCCATGCTTTGCTGTTTTGCAAAAGACAGTAGATAGAATCATTGCTTTTTCCTTTTTGCTTAGAGACCTATCCATTTTCCACCTTGAAGAAGTTAAACTGTAGGAAAATTCACTAAACTTACTCTAAGGAAGCTTTTTTTATGTAGTATATTAGGGTAGCATGGCTGAGCGGTCCAAGGCGCTGGATTAAGGCTCCAGTCTCTTCAGAGGCGTGGGTTCAAACCACGCCTTCAGAATGGTCTTCAGAACATTTTGATCTAATTCAAATGATTTTGTATTTGCGTGAGTGTGTGGGTTTCTGTTTAGGAAAAGACAGTTGATGGAATCATTGTTTTTTCCTATTGTTTAGAGACTTAACCATTTTACAACAGACCTGTAGGTTTAAATCCCACTGCTGCCAGTAGTAACATAGTAACATAGTAACATAGTAACATAGTAACATAGTAACATAGTAACATAGTTAGTAAGGCCGAAAAAAGACATTTGTCCATCCAGTTCAGCCTATATTCCATCATAATAAATACCCAGATCTACGTCCTTCTACAGAACCTAATAATTGTATGATACAATATTGTTCTGCTCCAGGAAGACATCCAGGCCTCTCTTGAACCCCTCGACTGAGTTCGCCATCACCACCTCCTCAGGCAAGCAATTCCAGATTCTCACTGCCCTAACAGTAAAGAATCCTCTTCTATGTTGGTGGAAAAACCTTCTCTCCTCCAGACGCAAAGAATGCCCCCTTGTGCCCGTCACCTTCCTTGGTATAAACAGATCCTCAGCGAGATATTTGTATCGTCCCCTTATATACTTATACATGGTTATTAGATCGCCCCTCAGTCGTCTTTTTTCTAGACTAAATAATCCTAATTTCGCTAATCTATCTGGGTATTGTAGTTCTCCCATCCCCTTTATTAATTTTGTTGCCCTCCTTTGTACTCTCTCTAGTTCCATTATATCCTTCCTGAGCACCGGTGCCCAAAACTGGACACAGTACTCCATGTGCGGTCTAACTAGGGATTTGTACAGAGGCAGTATAATGCTCTCATCATGTGTATCCAGACCTCTTTTAATGCACCCCATGATCCTGTTTGCCTTGGCAGCTGCTGCCTGGCACTGGCTGCTCCAGGTAAGTTTATCATTAACTAGGATCCCCAAGTCCTTCTCCCTGTCAGATTTACCCAGTGGTTTCCCGTTCAGTGTGTAATGGTGATATTGATTCCCTCTTCCCATGTGTATAACCTTACATTTATCATTGTTAAACCTCATCTGCCACCTTTCAGCCCAAGTTTCCAACTTATCCAGATCCATCTGTAGCAGAATACTATCTTCTCTTGTATTAACTGCTTTACATAGTTTTGTATCATCTGCAAATATCGATATTTTACTGTGTAAACCTTCTACCAGATCATTAATGAATATGTTGAAGAGAACAGGTCCCAATACTGACCCCTGCGGTACCCCACTGGTCACAGCGACCCAGTTAGAGACTATACCATTTATAACCACCCTCTGCTTTCTATCACTAAGCCAGTTACTAACCCATTTACACACATTTTCCCCCAGACCAAGCATTCTCATTTTGTGTACCAACCTCTTGTGCGGCACGGTATCAAACGCTTTGGAAAAATCGAGATATACCACGTCCAATGACTCACCGTGGTCCAGTCTATAGCTTACCTCTTCATAAAAACTGATTAGATTGGTTTGACAGGAGCGATTTCTCATAAACCCATGCTGATATGGAGTTAAACAGTTATTCTCATTGAGATAATCCAGAATAACATCCCTCAGAAACCCTTCAAATATTTTACCAACAATAGAGGTTAGACTTACTGGCCTATAATTTCCAGGTTCACTTTTAGAGCCCTTTTTGAATATTGGCACCACATTTGCTATGCGCCAGTCCTGCGGAACAGACCCTGTCGCTATAGAGTCACTAAAAATAAGAAATAATGGTTTATCTATTACATTACTTAGTTCTCTTAGTACTCGTGGGTGTATGCCATCCGGACCCGGAGATTTATCTATTTTAATCTTATTTAGCCGGTTTCGCACCTCTTCTTGGGTTAGATTGGTGACCCTTAATATAGGGTTTTCATTGTTTCTTGGGATTTCACCTAGCATTTCATTTTCCACCGTGAATACCGTGGAGAAGAAGGTGTTTAATATGTTAGCTTTTTCCTCGTCATCTACAACCATTCTTTCCTCACTATTTTTTAAGGGGCCTACATTTTCAGTTTTTATTCTTTTACTATTGATATAGTTGAAGAACAGTTTGGGATTAGTTTTACTCTCCTTAGCAATGTGCTTCTCTGTTTCCTTTTTGGCAGCTTTAATTAGTTTTTTAGATAAAGTATTTTTCTCCCTATAGTTTTTTAGAGCTTCAATGGTGCCATCCTGCTTTAGTAGTGCAAATGCTTTCTTTTTACTGTTAATTGCCTGTCTTACTTCTTTGTTTAGCCACATTGGGTTTTTCCTATTTCTAGTCCTTTTATTCCCACAAGGTATAAACCGCTTACACTGCCTATTTAGGATGTTCTTAAACATTTCCCATTTATTATCTGTATTCTCATTTCTGAGGATATTGTCCCAGTCTACCAGATTAAGGGCATCTCTAAGCTGTTCAAACTTTGCCTTCCTAAAGTTCAATGTTTTTGTGACTCCCTGACAAGTCCCCCTAGTGAAAGACAGGTGAAACTGCACAATATTGTGGTCGCTATTTCCTAAATGCCCAACCACCTGCAGATTTGTTATTCTGTCAGGTCTATTAGATAGTATTAGGTCTAAAAGTGCTGCTCATCCCACTGCTGCCAGTATGATATGTGCTTGAAAATTGTTTTGAACTTACTCTTATGATTTTACTAACATACAAACTTACATGTGTTTTAATCTTCTTTTGTATTTGCTTAAGTGTTTTCTTTCTGGTTAAGATAAAAACAGTTGATAGAATTATTCTTTTTTTCCTAATATTTAGAGACATGTCTGTCATGATATGTACTTTTGCCCTGTCCTGTATTTGAATAATATGCCATTTGATGTATGTAACTGTTCTCTGGTTTCTATTAGCTGTAATTTATGTATTTTCTTGTGCTGGGAGTTCACCTGTAACAATATGTCTCCTTCCCCCAATACTTGCAGCCCTAAGCTATAATGTAATTAAGGTTTGTCAACACCACTAGTGAAGAATAGCCATTCTTTCTCACAGCAGGTGGCTAGTCATATGTACATACTTGATAGACTAAGAGGAGCCGACCAGTCTAGAATCTTCAGGTGGACCCAACCATTGAATAGAAGGTGTGACCCCTACCCCCCTTCATGGGCGGATCCCAGGAGCTCAGATAATCCATTCTTATTTTTGAGATCAGATGTGAGTTGATCCTTAAAGGGGAAGGAGTGGGGATTCTTAGCTGAGGCAAGACCCCACGTCCATCTGTGACTGCGGAAGCGTACGGGATGAGACTTGAGCTGAGGACATATCTCGTCGTTCGTGAGATTGTTTTGGGATCCCTTGGACTCATGTGGACCATTGCTTTGTTAGCTGGCACAAGGATTATCTGGAGGTGCCCCCGAATCTGTTCTGTTGGACTCGTGGAAGGACTATTGTTTCGTTTATCGGGTGCGGGATTACTGGAAAGCACCTCCAGATCTGTTTATTTCCTTGAGCTTATTGTGGACTTCTGGTGGACTTGAAGGACATTATGGATATTTGATGTTGTATGCTCCCTGCTTTAATAAATCTCATTGGATCATCCCTCGGCCCGTTGTCCCTTCCTGCTCTGCTGTACACCCCGTCACAAACTGGTTGGCAGCAGTGGGATCAGAGCAGAAGGAATGGAGGACAAAGGCCCATCAACATTGGGAACCAGCACCGCAGAGTACAAGAGCTGGACTGCGATGAACCTACAAACAAAGGCCCATGAAGTAGGAGTCCGTTTTAAAGGACTCTCCAAGGAGCAGCTAATTGAGGCTTTGGAAGGAGTTCGCCTGCAAGATGACACTGAGGAAGGATCCTCACAGCAAATGGAGGAAAGACTGCAGCCGGAGGTAAATACCCAAAAAAGTCAGTGGGTTGTGTGGTACGACCTGTCTTTCACTAGGGGGACTTGTCAGGGAGTCACAAAAACATTGAACTTTAGG
Organism: Ranitomeya imitator; assembly: GCF_032444005.1. Taxonomy (NCBI): domain Eukaryota; kingdom Metazoa; phylum Chordata; class Amphibia; order Anura; family Dendrobatidae; genus Ranitomeya; species Ranitomeya imitator. The sequence continues at coordinate 90,065,055 of NC_091285.1, forward strand.
AAGGCAAAGTTTGAACAGCTTAGAGATGCCCTTAATCTGGTAGACTGGGACAATATCCTCAGAAATGAGAATACAGATAATAAATGGGAAATGTTTAAGAACATCCTAAATAGGCAGTGTAAGCGGTTTATACCTTGTGGGAATAAAAGGACTAGAAATAGGAAAAACCCAATGTGGCTAAACAAAGAAGTAAGACAGGCAATTAACAGTAAAAAGAAAGCATTTGCACTACTAAAGCAGGATGGCACCATTGAAGCTCTAAAAAACTATAGGGAGAAAAATACTTTATCTAAAAAACTAATTAAAGCTGCCAAAAAGGAAACAGAGAAGCACATTGCTAAGGAGAGTAAAACTAATCCCAAACTGTTCTTCAACTATATCAATAGTAAAAGAATAAAAACTGAAAATGTAGGCCCCTTAAAAAATAGTGAGGAAAGAATGGTTGTAGATGACGAGGAAAAAGCTAACATATTAAATACCTTCTTCTCCACGGTATTCACGGTGGAAAATGAAATGCTAGGTGAAATCCCAAGAAACAATGAAAACCCTATATTAAGGGTCACCAATCTAACCCAAGAAGAGGTGCGAAACCGGCTAAATAAGATTAAAATAGATAAATCTCCGGGTCCGGATGGCATACACCCACGAGTACTAAGAGAACTAAGTAATGTAATAGATAAACCATTATTTCTTATTTTTAGTGACTCTATAGCGACAGGGTCTGTTCCGCAGGACTGGCGCATAGCAAATGTGGTGCCAATATTCAAAAAGGGCTCTAAAAGTGAACCTGGAAATTATAGGCCAGTAAGTCTAACCTCTATTGTTAGTAAAATATTTGAAGGGTTTCTGAGGGATGTTATTCTGGATTATCTCAATGAGAATAACTGTTTAACTCATATCAGCATGGGTTTATGAGAAATCGCTCCTGTCAAACCAATCTAATCAGTTTTTATGAAGAGGTAAGCTATAGACTGGACCACGGTGAGTCATTGGACGTGGTATATCTCGATTTTTCCAAAGCGTTTGATACCGTGCCGCACAAGAGGTTGGTACACAAAATGAGAATGCTTGGTCTGGGGGAAAATGTGTGTAAATGGGTTAGTAACTGGCTTAGTGATAGAAAGCAGAGGGTGGTTATAAATGGTATAGTCTCTAACTGGGTCGCTGTGACCAGTGGGGTACCGCAGGGGTCAGTATTGGGACCTGTTCTCTTCAACATATTCATTAATGATCTGGTAGAAGGTTTACACAGTAAAATATCGATATTTGCAGATGATACAAAACTATGTAAAGCAGTTAATACAAGAGAAGATAGTATTCTGCTACAGATGGATCTGGATAAGTTGGAAACTTGGGCTGAAAGGTGGCAGATGAGGTTTAACAATGATAAATGTAAGGTTATACACATGGGAAGAGGGAATCAATATCACCATTACACACTGAACGGGAAACCACTGGGTAAATCTGACAGGGAGAAGGACTTGGGGATCCTAGTTAATGATAAACTTACCTGGAGCAGCCAGTGCCAGGCAGCAGCTGCCAAGGCAAACAGGATCATGGGGTGCATTAAAAGAGGTCTGGATACACATGATGAGAGCATTATACTGCCTCTGTACAAATCCCTAGTTAGACCGCACATGGAGTACTGTGTCCAGTTTTGGGCACCGGTGCTCAGGAAGGATATAATGGAACTAGAGAGAGTACAAAGGAGGGCAACAAAATTAATAAAGGGGATGGGAGAACTACAATACCCAGATAGATTAGCGAAATTAGGATTATTTAGTCTAGAAAAAAGACGACTGAGGGGCGATCTAATAACCATGTATAAGTATATAAGGGGACAATACAAATATCTCGCTGAGGATCTGTTTATACCAAGGAAGGTGACGGGCACAAGGGGGCATTCTTTGCGTCTGGAGGAGAGAAGGTTTTTCCACCAACATAGAAGAGGATTGTTTACTGTTAGGGCAGTGAGAATCTGGAATTGCTTGCCTGAGGAGGTGGTGATGGCGAACTCAGTCGAGGGGTTCAAGAGAGGCCTGGATGTCTTCCTGGAGCAGAACAATATTGTATCATACAATTATTAGGTTCTGTAGAAGGACGTAGATCTGGGTATTTATTATGATGGAATATAGGCTGAACTGGATGGACAAATGTCTTTTTTCGGCCTTACTAACTATGTTACTATGTTACTATGTTACTATGAGGAGGAGTTGGCATTTCTGGGAGAAGAGGCCACCATAGACGATAAGAGGAAGGCCATTCACAGAGCTCAGGAGAGGGCATTGCTGGAGCAGATCGCTTTGGAAGCAGCTAGAAGCTCCAGACAGACTGTAACCTCAGCACCCACCATGAGGGAACTCCCCAGAGTGTCCCACAAAGACTTTAAGCCCTTTAATGAGGCTGCAGGCGACATTGAGGGCTTCTTCCAGGACTTTGAGCATCAGTGTTGATTAATGGAAGTCCCGGAAAGGGAGCGAGTTCGACATCTTGTGGGGTTCTTAGAGGGTGGAGCTGCTGAAGCCTATAGAGCTAGGGACCCTCGGGGGAACTGTGAATATGCGGCGATTAAACTGACTATTCTAGAACATTATGCTATGTTAAACCTTGTTATCTTATTCTTATAATTATGCTAACATACAAAATTAGCATATGCTTTAATCCCACTGCTGCCAGTATTATGCGGTCTTGAAATGTTTTTGTACTTATTCTTATGATTTTGCTAACATGCAAATTAACATGTGATTTAATCTTTTGTATTTGTATAATTTTGCGGTTTTCAGTTAAGATAAGGAATCGTAAAAATCATGCTGTTAAAGGTAGCATGGTCGAGTGGTCTAAGGCGCTGGACTTAGGCTCCAGTCTCTTTGGAGGCGTGGGTTCAAATCCCACTGCTGCCAGTGTATTTTTACTTTGAAACTTTTTAGCTTATATTTATGATTTTGCTAATAGAAAAATTAGCATGTGTTTTATTATTTTGTATTTTTATGAGTCCATGCTTTGCTGTTTTGCAAAAGACAGTAGATAGAATCATTGCTTTTTCCTTTTTGCTTAGAGACCTATCCATTTTCCACCTTGAAGAAGTTAAACTGTAGGAAAATTCACTAAACTTACTCTAAGGAAGCTTTTTTTATGTAGTATATTAGGGTAGCATGGCTGAGCGGTCTAAGGCGCTGGATTAAGGCTCCAGTCTCTTCAGAGGCGTGGGTTCAAACCCCACTGCTGCCAGTAGGTCTTCAGAACATTTTGATCTAATTCAAATGATTTTGTATTTGCGTGAGTGTGTGGGTTTCTGTTTAGGAAAAGACAGTTGATAGAATCATTGTTTTTTCCTATTGTTTAGAGACTTAACCATTTTACAACAGACCTGTAGGTTTAAATCCCACTGCTGCCAGTAGTAAGAGTTCCTTAAAACCTTTTTATCTTATTCTTATACATACGCTAATATACAAAATTAGCATATGCTTTAATCCCACTGCTGCCAGTATTATGCGGTCTTGAAATGTTTTTGTACTTATTCTTATGATTTTGCTAACATGCAAATTAACATGTGATTTAATCTTTTGTATTTGTATAATTTTGTGGTTTTCAGTTAAGATAAGGAATCTTAAAAATCATGCTGCTAAAGGTAGCATGGCCGAGCGGTCTAAGGGGCTGGATTAAGGCTCCAGTCTCTTCAGAGGCGTGGGTTCAAATCCTACTGCTGCCAGTAGGTCTTCAGAACCTTTTGATCTAATTCTTATGATTTTGTATTTGCATGAGTGTGTGGATTTCTGTTTAGGAAAAGACAGTTGATAGAATCATTGGTTTTTCCTATTGTTTAGAGACTTAACCATTTTACAACAGACCTGTAGGTTCAAATCCCACTGCTGCCAGTAGTAAGAGTTCCTTAAAACCTTTTTATCTTATTCTTATAACTATGCTAACATACAAAATTAGTATATGCTTTAATCCCACTGCTGCCAGTATTATGAGGTCTTGAAATGTTTTTGTACTTATTCTTATGATTTTGCTAACATGAAAATTAGCATGTGATCTAATCTTCTTTTGTATTTGTATGATTTTTCGGTTTTCGGTTAAGATAAAGACCGTTCATAGAATCATTGGTTTTTCCTAATGTTTAGAGACATGCCCTTTTTCCAACATGCACTAATTTTAAATGTTGTCAAATGTACTTCACTTACTCTAAGGAAGCCTACTTAATCATGCTGAGTATGACTCAGCAGTATGAGTTCTTGAAAATCTTTTGATCTTATTCTCATAATTATGAAAACAGACAAAATTTGCATGTGCTTTCATCCCACTGCTGCCAGTATGATAAGTGCTTGAAAATTGTTTTGAACGTACTCTTATGATTTTACTAACATACAAACTTACATGTGTTTTAATCTTCTTTTGTATTTGCTTAAGTGTTTTCTTTCTGGTTAAGATAAAAACAGTTGATAGAATTATTGTTTTTTTCCTAATATTTAGAGACATGTCTGTCATGATATGTACTTTTGCCCTGTCCTGTATTTGAATAATATGCCATTTGATGTATGTAACTTTTCTCTGGTTTCTATTAGCTGTAATTTATGTATTTTCTTGTGCTGGGAGTTCACCTGTAACAATACGTCTCCTTCCCCCAATACTTGCAGCCCTAAGCTATATTGTAATTAAGGTTTGTCAACACCACTAGTAAAGAATAGCCATTCCTTCTCACAGCAGGTGGCTAGTCATATGTACATACTAGATAGACTAAGAGGAGCCGACCAGTCTAGAATCTTCAGGTGGACCCAACCATTGAATAGAAGGTGTGACCCCCACCCCCCTTCATGGGCGGATCCCAGGAGCTCAGACAATCCATTCTTTTTTTTGAGATCAGATGTGAGTTGATCCTTAAAGGGGAAGGAGTGGGGATTCTTAGCTGAGGCAAGACCCCACGTCCATCTGTGACTGCGGAAGCGAACGGGATGAGACTTGAGCTGAGGACATATCTCGTCGTTCGTGAGATTGTTTTGGCATCCCTTGGACTCATGTGGACTATTGCTTTGTTAGCTGGCACAAGGATTATCGGGAGGTGCCCCCGAATCTGTTCTGTTGGACTCGTGGAAGGACTATTGTTTCGTTTATCGGGTGCGGGATTACTGGAAAGCACCTCCAGATCTGTTTATTTACTTGGGCTTATTGTGGACTTCTGGTGGACTTGAAGGACATTATGGATATTTGATGTTGTATGCTCCCTGCTTTAATAAATCTCATTGGATCATCCCTCGGCCCGTTGTCCCTTCCTGTTCTGCTGTACACCCCGTCACAAACTGGTTGGCAGCAGTGGGATCAGAGCAGAAGGAATGGAGGACAAAGGCCCATCAACATTGGGAACCAGCACCGCAGAGTACAAGAGCTGGACTGCGATGAACCTACAAACAAACGCCCATGAAGTAGGAGTCCGTTTTAAAGGACTCTCCAAGGAGCAGCTAATTGAGGCTTTGGAAGGAGTTCGCCTGCAAGATGACACTGAGGAAGGATCCTCACAGCAAATGGAGGAAAGACTGCAGCCGGAGGTAAATACCCAAAAAAGTCAGTGGGTTGTGTGGTACGAGGAGGAGTTGGCATTTCTGGGAGAAGAGGCCACCATAGACGATAAGAGGAAGGCCATTCACAGAGCTCAGGAAATGGCATTGCTGGAGCAGATCGCTTTGGAAGCAGCTAGAAGCTCCAGACAGACTGTAACCTCAGCACCCACCATGAGGGAACTCCCCAGAGTGTCCCACAAAGACTTTAAGCCCTTTAATGAGGCTGCAGGCGACATTGAGGGCTTCTTCCAGGACTTTGAGCATCAGTGTTGATTAATGGAAGTCCTGGAAAGGGAGCGAGTTCGACATCTTGTGGGGTTCTTAGAGGGTGGAGCTGCTGAAGCCTATAGAGCTATGGACCCTCGGGGGAACTGTGAGTATGCGGCGATTAAACAGACTATTCTAGAACATTATGCTATGTTAAACCTTGTTATCTTATTCTTATAATTATGCTAACATACAAAATTAGCATATGCTTTAATCCCACTGCTGCCAGTATTATGCGGTCTTGAAATGTTTTTGTACTTATTCTTATGATTTTGCTAACATGCAAATTAACATGTGATTTAATCTTTTGTATTTGTATAATTTTGCGGTTTTCAGTTAAGATAAGGAATCGTAAAAATCATGCTGTTAAAGGTAGCATGGTCGAGTGGTCTAAGGCGCTGGACTTAGGCTCCAGTCTCTTTGGAGGCGTGGGATCAAATCCCACTGCTGCCAGTGTATTTTTACTTTGAAACTTTTTAGCTTATATTTATGATTTTGCTAATAGAAAAATTAGCATGTGTTTTATTATTTTGTATTTGTATGAGTCCATGCTTTGCTGTTTTGCAAAAGACAGTAGATAGAATCATTGCTTTTTCCTTTTTGCTTAGAGACCTATCCATTTTCCACCTTGAAGAAGTTAAAATGTAGGAAAATTCACTAAACTTACTCTAAGGAAGCTTTTTTCATGTAGTATATTAAGGTAGCATGGCCGAGCGGTCTAAGGCGCTGGATTAAGGCTCCAGTCTCTTCAGAGGCGTGGGTTCAAATCCCACTGCTGCCAGTAGGTCTTCAGAACATTTTGATCTAATTCAAATGATTTTGTATTTGCATGAGTGTGTGGGTTTCTGTTTAGGAAAAGACAGTTGATAGAATCATTGTTTTTTCCTATTGTTTAGAGACTTAACCATTTTACAACAGACCTGTAGGTTTAAATCCCACTGCTGCCAGTAGTAAGAGTTCCTTAAAACCTTTTTATCTTATTCTTATACATACGCTAACATACAAAATTAACATATGCTTTAATCCCACTGCTGCCAGTATTATGCGGTCTTGAAATGTTTTTGTACTTATTCTTATGATTTTGCTAACATGCAAATTAACATGTGATTTAATCTTTTGTATTTGTATAATTTAGTGGTTTTCAGTTAAGATAAGGAATCTTAAAAATCATGCTGCTAAAGGTAGCATGGCCGAGCGGTCTAAGGCGCTGGATTAAGGCTCCAGTCTCTTCAGAGGCGTTGGTTCAAATCCCACTGCTGCCAGTAGGTCTTCAGAACCTTTTGATCTAATTCTTATGATTTTGTATTTGCATGAGTGTGTGGATTTCTGTTTAGGAAAAGACAGTTGATAGATTCATTGGTTTTTCCTATTGTTTAGAGACTTAACCATTTTACAACAGACCTGTAGGTTCAAATCCCACTGCTGCCAGTAGTAAGAGTTCCTTAAAACCTTTTTATCTTATTCTTATAACTATGCTAACATACAAAATTAGCATATGCTTTAATCCCACTGCTGCCAGTATTATGAGGTCTTGAAATGTTTTTGTACTTATTCTTATGATTTTGCTAACATGCAAATTAGCATGTGATCTAATCTTCTTTTGTATTTGTATGATTTTTCGGTTTTCAGTTAAGATAAAGACCGTTGATAGAATCATTGGTTTTTCCTAATGTTTAGAGACATGCCCTTTTTCCAACATGCACTAATTTTAAATGTTGTCAAATGTACTTCACTTACTCTAAGGAAGCCTACTTAATCATGCTGAGTATGACTCAGCAGTATGAGTTCTTGAAAATCTTTTGATCTTATTCTTATAATTATGAAAACAGACAAAATTTGCATGTGCTTTCATCCCACTGCTGCCAGTATGATATGTGCTTGAAAATTGTTTTGAACTTACTCTTATGATTTTACTAACATACAAACTTACATGTGTTTTAATCTTCTTTTGTATTTGCTTAAGTGTTTTCTTTCTGGTTAAGATAAAAACAGTTGATAGAATTATTGTTTTTTTCCTAATATTTAGAGACATGTCTGTCATGATATGTACTTTTGCCCTGTCCTGTATTTGAATAATATGCCATTTGATGTATGTAACTGTTCTCTGGTTTCTATTAGCTGTAATTTATGTATTTTCTTGTGCTGGGAGTTCACCTGTAACAATATGTCTCCTTCCCCCAATACTTGCAGCCCTAAGCTATAATGTAATTAAGGTTTGTCAACACCACTAGTGAAGAATAGCCATTCTTTCTCACAGCAGGTGGCTAGTCATATGTACATACTTGATAGACTAAGAGGAGCCGACCAGTCTAGAATCTTCAGGTGGACCCAACCATTGAATAGAAGGTGTGACCCCTACCCCCCTTCATGGGCGGATCCCAGGAGCTCAGATAATCCATTCTTATTTTTGAGATCAGATGTGAGTTGATCCTTAAAGGGGAAGGAGTGGGGATTCTTAGCTGAGGCAAGACCCCACGTCCATCTGTGACTGCGGAAGCGTACGGGATGAGACTTGAGCTGAGGACATATCTCGTCGTTCGTGAGATTGTTTTGGGATCCCTTGGACTCATGTGGACCATTGCTTTGTTAGCTGGCACAAGGATTATCTGGAGGTGCCCCCGAATCTGTTCTGTTGGACTCGTGGAAGGACTATTGTTTCGTTTATCGGGTGCGGAATTACTGGAAAGCACCTCCAGATCTGTTTATTTCCTTGGGCTTATTGTGGACTTCTGGTGGACTTGAAGGACATTATGGATATTTGATGTTGTATGCTCCCTGCTTTAATAAATCTCATTGGATCATCCCTCGGCCTGTTGTCCCTTCCTGCTCTGCTGTACACCCCGTCACAAACTGGTTGGCAGCAGTGGGATCAGAGCAGAAGGAATGGAGGACAAAGGCCCATCAACATTGGGAACCAGCACCGCAGAGTACAAGAGCTGGACTGCGATGAACCTACAAACAAAGGCCCATGAAGTAGGAGTCCGTTTTAAAGGACTCTCCAAGGAGCAGCTAATTGAGGCTTTGGAAGGAGTTCGCCTGCAAGATGACACTGAGGAAGGATCCTCACAGCAAATGGAGGAAAGACTGCAGCCGGAGGTAAATACCCAAAAAAGTCAGTGGGTTGTGTGGTACGAGGAGGAGTTGGCATTTCTGGGAGAAGAGGCCACCATAGACGATAAGAGGAAGGCCATTCACAGAGCTCAGGAGATGGCATTGCTGGAGCAGATCGCTTTGGAAGCAGCTAGAAGCTCCAGACAGACTGTAACCTCAGCACCCACCATGAGGGAACTCCCCAGAGTGTCCCACAAAGACTTTAAGCCCTTTAATGAGGCTGCAGGCGACATTGAGGGCTTCTTCCAGGACTTTGAGCATCAGTGTTGATTAATGGAAGTCCCGGAAAGGGAGCGAGTTCGACATCTTGTGGGGTTCTTAGAGGGTGGAGCTGCTGAAGCCTATAGAGCTATGGACCCTCAGGGGAACTGTGAGTATGCGGCGATTAAACAGACTATTCTAGGACATTATGCTATGTTAAACCTTGTTATCTTATTCTTATAATTATGCTAACATACAAAATTAGCATATGCTTTAATCCCACTGCTGCCAGTATTATGCGGTCTTGAAATGTTTTTGTACTTATTCTTATGATTTTGCTAACATGCAAATTAACGTGATTTAATCTTTTGTATTTGTATAATTTTGCGGTTTTCAGTTAAGATAAGGAATCGTAAAAATCATGCTGTTAAAGGTAGCATGGCCGAGTGGTCTAAGGCGCTGGAATTAGGCTCCAGTCTCTTTGGAGGCGTGGGTTCAAATCCCACTGCTGCCAGTGTATTTCTACTTTGAAACTTTTTAGCTTATATTTATGATTTTGCTAATAGAAAAATTAGCATGTGTTTTATTATTTTGTATTTGTATGAGTCCATGCTTTGCTGTTTTGCAAAAGACAGTAGATAGAATCATTGCTTTTTCCTTTTTGCTTAGAGACCTTTCCATTTTCCACCTTGAAGAATTTAAACTGTAGGAAAATTCACTAAACTTACTCTAAGAAAGCTTTTTTCATATAGTATATTAAGGTAGCATGGCCGAGCGGTCTAAGGCGCTGGATTAAGGCTCCAGTTTCTTCAGAGGCGTGGGTTCAAATCCCACTGCTGCACTTCAGAACATTTTGATCTAATTCAAATGATTTTGTATTTGCATGAGTGTGTGGGTTTCTGTTTAGGAAAAGACAGTTGATAGAATCATTGGTTTTTCCTATTGTTTAGAGACTTAACCATTTTACAACAGACCTGTAGGTTTAAATCCCACTGCTGCCAGTAGTAAGAGTTCCTTAAAACCTTTTTATCTTATTCTTATACATACGCTAATATACAAAATTAGCATATGCTTTAATCCCACTGCTGCCAGTATTATGCGGTCTTGAAATGTTTTTGTACTTATTCTTATGATTTTGCTAACATGCAAATTAACATGTGATTTAATCTTTTGTATTTGTATAATTTTGTGGTTTTCAGTTAAGATAAGGAATCTTAAAAATCATGCTGCTAAATTTAGCATGGCCGAGCGGTCTAAGGCGCTGGATTAAGGCTCCAGTCTCTTCAGAGGCGTGGGTTCAAATCCCACTGCTGCCAGTAGGTCTTCAGAACCTTTTGATCTAATTCTTATGATTTTGTATTTGCATGAGTGTGTGGATTTCTGTTTAGGAAAAGACAGTTGATAGAATCATTGGTTTTTCCTATTGTTTAGAGACTTAACCATTTTACAACAGACCTGTAGGTTCAAATCCCACTGCTGCCAGTAGTAAGAGTTCCTTAAAACCTTTTTATCTTATTCTTATAACTATGCTAACATACAAAATTAGCATATGCTTTAATCCCACTGCTGCCAGTATTATGAGGTCTTGAAATGTTTTTGTACTTATTCTTATGATTTTGCTAACATGCATGTGCATGTGATCTAATCTTCTTTTGTATTTGTATGATTTTTCGGTTTTCGGTTAAGATAAAGACCGTTGATAGAATCATTGGTTTTTCCTAATGTTTAGAGACATGCCCTTTTTCCAACATGCACTAATTTTAAATGTTGTCAAATGTACTTCACTTACTCTAAGGAAGCCTACTTAATCATGCTGAGTATGACTCAGCAGTATGAGTTCTTGAAAATCTTTTGATCTTATTCTTATAATTATGAAAACAGACAAAATTTGCATGTGCTTTCATCCCACTGCTGCCAGTATGATATGTGCTTGAAAATTGTTTTGAACTTACTCTTATGATTTTACTAACATACAAACTTACATGTGTTTTAATCTTCTTTTGTATTTGCTTAAGTGTTTTCTTTCTGGTTAAGATAAAAACAGTTGATAGAATTATTGTTTTTTTCCTAATATTTAGAGACATGTCTGTCATGATATGTACTTTTGCCCTGTCCTGTATTTGAATAATATGCCATTTGATGTATGTAACTGTTCTCTGGTTTCTATTAGCTGTAATTTATGTATTTTCTTGTGCAGGGAGTTCACCTGTAACAATATGTCTCCTTCCCCCAATACTTGCAGCCCTAAGCTATAATGTAATTAAGGTTTGTCAACACCACTAGTGAAGAATAGCCATTCTTTCTCACAGCAGGTGGCTAGTCATATGTACATACTAGATAGACTAAGAGGAGCCGACCAGTCTAGAATCTTCAGGTGGACCCAACCATTGAATAGAAGGTGTGACCCCTACCCCCCTTCATGGGCGGATCCCAGGAGCTAAGATAATCCATTCTTATTTTTGAGATCAGATGTGAGTTGATCCTTAAAGGGGAAGGAGTGGGGATTCTTAGCTGAGGCAAGACCCCACGTCCATCTGTGACTGCGGAAGCGAACGGGATGAGACTTGAGCTGAGGACATATCTCGTCGTTCGTGAGATTGTTTTGGGATCCCTTGGACTCATGTGGACTATTGCTTTGTTAGCTGGCACAAGGATTATCTGGAGGTGCCCCCGAATCTGTTCTGTTGGACTCGTGGAAGGACTATTGTTTCGTTTATCGGGTGCGGGATTACTGGAAAGCACCTCCAGATCTGTTTATTTACTTGGGCTTATTGTGGACTTCTGGTGGACTTGAAGGACATTATGGATATTTGATGTTGTATGCTCCCTGCTTTAATAAATCTCATTGGATCATCCCTCGGCCTGTTGTCCCTTCCTGCTCTGCTGTACACCCCGTCACAAACTGGTTGGCAGCAGTGGGATCAGAGCAGAAGGAATGGAGGACAAAGGCCCATCAACATTGGGAACCAGCACCGCAGAGTACAAGAGCTGGACTGCGATGAACCTACAAACAAAGGCCCATGAAGTAGGAGTCCGTTTTAAAGGACTCTCCAAGGAGCAGCTAATTGAGGCTTTGGAAGGAGTTCGCCTGCAAGATGACACTGAGGAAGGATCCTCACAGCAAATGGAGGAAAGACTGCAGCCGGAGGTAAATACCCAAAAAAGTCAGTGGGTTGTGTGGTACGACCTGTCTTTCACTAGGGGGACTTGTCAGGGAGTCACGAAAACATTGAACTTTAGGAAGGCAAAGTTTGAACAGCTTAGAGATGCCCTTAATCTGGTAGACTGGGACAATATCCTCAGAAATGAGAATACAGATAATAAATGGGAAATGTTTAAGAACATCCTAAATAGGCAGTGTAAGCGGTTTATACCTTGTGGGAATAAAAGGACTAGAAATAGGAAAAACCCAATGTGGCTAAACAAAGAAGTAAGACAGGCAATTAACAGTAAAAAGAAAGCATTTGCACTACTAAAGCAGGATGGCACCATTGAAGCTCTAAAAAACTATAGGGAGAAAAATACTTTATCTAAAAAACTAATTAAAGCTGCCAAAAAGGAAACAGAGAAGCACATTGCTAAGGAGAGTAAAACTAATCCCAAACTGTTCTTCAACTATATCAATAGTAAAAGAATAAAAACTGAAAATGTAGGCCCCTTAAAAAATAGTGAGGAAAGAATGGTTGTAGATGACGAGGAAAAAGCTAACATATTAAATACCTTCTTCTCCACGGTATTCACGGTGGAAAATGAAATGCTAGGTGAAATCCCAAGAAACAATGAAAACCCTATATTAAGGGTCACCAATCTAACCCAAGAAGAGGTGCGAAACCGGCTAAATAAGATTAAAATAGATAAATCTCCGGGTCCGGATGGCATACACCCACGAGTACTAAGAGAACTAAGTAATGTAATAGATAAACCATTATTTCTTATTTTTAGTGACTCTATAGCGACAGGGTCTGTTCCGCAGGACTGGCGCATAGCAAATGTGGTGCCAATATTCAAAAAGGGCTCTAAAAGTGAACCTGGAAATTATAGGCCAGTAAGTCTAACCTCTATTGTTAGTAAAATATTTGAAGGGTTTCTGAGGGATGTTATTCTGGATTATCTCAATGAGAATAACTGTTTAACTCCATATCAGCATGGGTTTATGAGAAATCGCTCCTGTCAAACCAATCTAATCAGTTTTTATGAAGAGGTAAGCTATAGACTGGACCACGGTGAGTCATTGGACGTGGTATATCTCGATTTTTCCAAAGCGTTTGATACCGTGCCGCACAAGAGGTTGGTACACAAAATGAGAATGCTTGGTCTGGGGGAAAATGTGTGTAAATGGGTTAGTAACTGGCTTAGTGATAGAAAGCAGAGGGTGGTTATAAATGGTATAGTCTCTAACTGGGTCGCTGTGACCAGTGGGGTACCGCAGGGGTCAGTATTGGGACCTGTTCTCTTCAACATATTCATTAATGATCTGGTAGAAGGTTTACACAGTAAAATATCGATATTTGCAGATGATACAAAACTATGTAAAGCAGTTAATACAAGAGAAGATAGTATTCTGCTACAGATGGATCTGGATAAGTTGGAAACTTGGGCTGAAAGGTGGCAGATGAGGTTTAACAATGATAAATGTAAGGTTATACACATGGGAAGAGGGAATCAATATCACCATTACACACTGAACGGGAAACCACTGGGTAAATCTGACAGGGAGAAGGACTTGGGGATCCTAGTTAATGATAAACTTACCTGGAGCAGCCAGTGCCAGGCAGCAGCTGCCAAGGCAAACAGGATCATGGGGTGCATTAAAAGAAGTCTGGATACACATGATGAGAGCATTATACTGCCTCTGTACAAATCCCTAGTTAGACCGCACATGGAGTACTGTGTCCAGTTTTGGGCACCGGTGCTCAGGAAGGATATAATGGAACTAGAGAGAGTACAAAGGAGGGCAACAAAATTAATAAAGGGGATGGGAGAACTACAATACCCAGATAGATTAGCGAAATTAGGATTATTTAGTCTAGAAAAAAGACGACTGAGGGGCGATCTAATAACCATGTATAAGTATATAAGGGGACAATACAAATATCTCGCTGAGGATCTGTTTATACCAAGGAAGGTGACGGGCACAAGGGGGCATTCTTTGCGTCTGGAGGAGAGAAGGTTTTTCCACCAACATAGAAGAGGATTCTTTACTGTTAGGGCAGTGAGAATCTGGAATTGCTTGCCTGAGGAGGTGGTGATGGCGAACTCAGTCGAGGGGTTCAAGAGAGGCCTGGATGTCTTCCTGGAGCAGAACAATATTGTATCATACAATTATTAGGTTCTGTAGAAGGACGTAGATCTGGGTATTTATTATGATGGAATATAGGCTGAACTGGATGGACAAATGTCTTTTTTCGGCCTTACTAACTATGTTACTATGTTACTATGTTACTATGTTACTATGAGGAGGAGTTGGCATTTCTGGGAGAAGAGGCCACCATAGACGATAAGAGGAAGGCCATTCACAGAGCTCAGGAGAGGGCATTGCTGGAGCAGATCGCTTTGGAAGCAGCTAGAAGCTCCAGACAGACTGTAACCTCAGCACCCACCATGAGGGAACTCCCCAGAGTGTCCCACAAAGACTTTAAGCCCTTTAATGAGGCTGCAGGCGACATTGAGGGCTTCTTCCAGGACTTTGAGCATCAGTGTTGATTAATGGAAGTCCCGGAAAGGGAGCGAGTTCGACATCTTGTGGGGTTCTTAGAGGGTGGAGCTGCTGAAGCCTATAGAGCTAGGGACCCTCGGGGGAACTGTGAATATGCGGCGATTAAACTGACTATTCTAGAACATTATGCTATGTTAAACCTTGTTATCTTATTCTTATAATTATGCTAACATACAAAATTAGCATATGCTTTAATCCCACTGCTGCCAGTATTATGCGGTCTTGAAATGTTTTTGTACTTATTCTTATGATTTTGCTAACATGCAAATTAACATGTGATTTAATCTTTTGTATTTGTATAATTTTGCGGTTTTCAGTTAAGATAAGGAATCGTAAAAATCATGCTGTTAAAGGTAGCATGGTCGAGTGGTCTAAGGCGCTGGACTTAGGCTCCAGTCTCTTTGGAGGCGTGGGTTCAAATCCCACTGCTGCCAGTGTATTTCTACTTTGAAACTTTTTAGCTTATATTTATGATTTTGCTAATAGAAAAATTAGCATGTGTTTTATTATTTTGTATTTTTATGAGTCCATGCTTTGCTGTTTTGCAAAAGACAGTAGATAGAATCATTGCTTTTTCCTTTTTGCTTAGAGACCTAGCCATTTTCCACCTTGAAGAAGTTAAACTGTAGGAAAATTCACTAAACTTACTCTAAGGAAGCTTTTTTAATGTAGTATATTAGGGTAGCATGGCTGAGCGGTCTAAGGCGCTGGATTAAGGCTCCAGTCTCTTCAGAGGCGTGGGTTCAAACCCCACTGCTGCCAGTAGGTCTTCAGAACATTTTGATCTAATTCAAATGATTTTGTATTTGCGTGAGTGTGTGGGTTTCTGTTTAGGAAAAGACAGTTGATAGAATCATTGTTTTTTCCTATTGTTTAGAGACTTAACCATTTTACAACAGACCTGTAGGTTTAAATCCCACTGCTGCCAGTAGTAAGAGTTCCTTAAAACCTTTTTATCTTATTCTTATACATACGCTAATATACAAAATTAGCATATGCTTTAATCCCACTGCTGCCAGTATTATGCGGTCTTGAAATGTTTTTGTACTTATTCTTATGATTTTGCTAACATGCAAATTAACATGTGATTTAATCTTTTGTATTTGTATAATTTTGTGGTTTTCAGTTAAGATAAGGAATCTTAAAAATCATGCTGCTAAAGGTAGCATGGCCGAGCGGTCTAAGGGGCTGGATTAAGGCTCCAGTCTCTTCAGAGGCGTGGGTTCAAATCCTACTGCTGCCAGTAGGTCTTCAGAACCTTTTGATCTAATTCTTATGATTTTGTATTTGCATGAGTGTGTGGATTTCTGTTTAGGAAAAGACAGTTGATAGAATCATTGGTTTTTCCTATTGTTTAGAGACTTAACCATTTTACAACAGACCTGTAGGTTCAAATCCCACTGCTGCCAGTAGTAAGAGTTCCTTAAAACCTTTTTATCTTATTCTTATAACTATGCTAACATACAAAATTAGCATATGCTTTAATCCCACTGCTGCCAGTATTATGAGGTCTTGAAATGTTTTTGTACTTATTCTTATGATTTTGCTAACATGCAAATTAGCATGTGATCTAATCTTCTTTTGTATTTGTATGATTTTTCGGTTTTCGGTTAAGATAAAGACCGTTCATAGAATCATTGGTTTTTCCTAATGTTTAGAGACATGCCCTTTTTCCAACATGCACTAATTTTAAATGTTGTCAAATGTACTTCACTTACTCTAAGGAAGCCTACTTAATCATGCTGAGTATGACTCAGCAGTATGAGTTCTTGAAAATCTTTTGATCTTATTCTTATAATTATGAAAACAGACAAAATTTGCATGTGCTTTCATCCCACTGCTGCCAGTATGATATGTGCTTGAAAATTGTTTTGAACTTACTCTTATGATTTTACTAACATACAAACTTACATGTGTTTTAATCTTCTTTTGTATTTGCTTAAGTGTTTTCTTTCTGGTTAAGATAAAAACAGTTGATAGAATTATTGTTTTTTTCCTAATATTTAGAGACATGTCTGTCATGATATGTACTTTTGCCCTGTCCTGTATTTGAATAATATGCCATTTGATGTATGTAACTGTTCTCTGGTTTCTATTAGCTGTAATTTATGTATTTTCTTGTGCTGGGAGTTCACCTGTAACAATATGTCTCCTTCCCCCAATACTTGCAGCCCTAAGCTATAATGTAATTAAGGTTTGTCAACACCACTAGTGAAGAATAGCCATTCTTTCTCACAGCAGGTGGCTAGTCATATGTACATACTTGATAGACTAAGAGGAGCCGACCAGTCTAGAATCTTCAGGTGGACCCAACCATTGAATAGAAGGTGTGACCCCTACCCCCCTTCATGGGCGGATCCCAGGAGCTCAGACAATCCATTCTTATTTTTGAGATCAGATGTGAGTTGATCCTTAAAGGGGAAGGAGTGGGGATTCTTAGCTGAGGCAAGACCCCACGTCCATCTGTGACTGCGGAAGCGTACGGGATGAGACTTGAGCTGAGGACATATCTCGTCGTTCGTGAGATTGTTTTGGGATCCCTTGGACTCATGTGGACCATTGCTTTGTTAGCTGGCACAAGGATTATCTGGAGGTGCCCCCGAATCTGTTCTGTTGGACTCGTGGAAGGACTATTGTTTCGTTTATCGGGTGCGGGATTACTGGAAAGCACCTCCAGATCTGTTTATTTCCTTGGGCTTATTGTGGACTTCTGGTGGACTTGAAGGACATTATGGATATTTGATGTTGTATGCTCCCTGCTTTAATAAATCTCATTGGATCATCCCTCGGCCTGTTGTCCCTTCCTGCTCTGCTGTACACCCCGTCACAAACTGGTTGGCAGCAGTGGGATCAGAGCAGAAGGAATGGAGGACAAAGGCCCATCAACATTGGGAACCAGCACCGCAGAGTACAAGAGCTGGACTGCGATGAACCTACAAACAAAGGCCCATGAAGTAGGAGTCCGTTTTAAAGGACTCTCCAAGGAGCAGCTAATTGAGGCTTTGGAAGGAGTTCGCCTGCAAGATGACACTGAGGAAGGATCCTCACAGCAAATGGAGGAAAGACTGCAGCCGGAGGTAAATACCCAAAAAAGTCAGTGGGTTGTGTGGTACGAGGAGGAGTTGGCATTTCTGGGAGAAGAGGCCACCATAGACGATAAGAGGAAGGCCATTCACAGAGCTCAGGAGATGGCATTGCTGGAGCAGATCGCTTTGGAAGCAGCTAGAAGCTCCAGACAGACTGTAACCTCAGCACCCACCATGAGGGAACTCCCCAGAGTGTCCCACAAAGACTTTAAGCCCTTTAATGAGGCTGCAGGCGACATTGAGGGCTTCTTCCAGGACTTTGAGCATCAGTGTTGATTAATGGAAGTCCCGGAAAGGGAGCGAGTTCGACATCTTGTGGGGTTCTTAGAGGGTGGAGCTGCTGAAGCCTATAGAGCTATGGACCCTCAGGGGAACTGTGAGTATGCGGCGATTAAACAGACTATTCTAGGACATTATGCTATGTTAAACCTTGTTATCTTATTCTTATAATTATGCTAACATACAAAATTAGTATATGCTTTAATCCCACTGCTGCCAGTATTATGCGGTCTTGAAATGTTTTTGTACTTATTCTTATGATTTTGCTAACATGCAAATTAACGTGATTTAATCTTTTGTATTTGTATAATTTTGCGGTTTTCAGTTAAGATAAGGAATCGTAAAAATCATGCTGTTAAAGGTAGCATGGCCGAGTGGTCTAAGGCGCTGGAATTAGGCTCCAGTCTCTTTGGAGGCGTGGGTTCAAATCCCACTGCTGCCAGTGTATTTCTACTTTGAAACTTTTTAGCTTATATTTATGATTTTGCTAATAGAAAAATTAGCATGTGTTTTATTATTTTGTATTTGTATGAGTCCATGCTTTGCTGTTTTGCAAAAGACAGTAGATAGAATCATTGCTTTTTCCTTTTTGCTTAGAGACCTTTCCATTTTCCACCTTGAAGAATTTAAACTGTAGGAAAATTCACTAAACTTACTCTAAGAAAGCTTTTTTCATATAGTATATTAAGGTAGCATGGCCGAGCGGTCTAAGGCGCTGGATTAAGGCTCCAGTCTCTTCAGAGGCCTGGGTTCAAATCCCACTGCTGCACTTCAGAACATTTTGATCTAATTCAAATGATTTTGTATTTGCATGAGTGTGTGGGTTTCTGTTTAGGAAAAGACAGTTGATAGAATCATTGGTTTTTCCTATTGTTTAGAGACTTAACCATTTTACAACAGACCTGTAGGTTTAAATCCCACTGCTGCCAGTAGTAAGAGTTCCTTAAAACCTTTTTATCTTATTCTTATACATACGCTAATATACAAAATTAGCATATGCTTTAATCCCACTGCTGCCAGTATTATGCGGTCTTGAAATGTTTTTGTACTTATTCTTATGATTTTGCTAACATGCAAATTAACATGTGATTTAATCTTTTGTATTTGTATAATTTTGTGGTTTTCAGTTAAGATAAGGAATCTTAAAAATCATGCTGCTAAATTTAGCATGGCCGAGCGGTCTAAGGCGCTGGATTAAGGCTCCAGTCTCTTCAGAGGCGTGGGTTCAAATCCCACTGCTGCCAGTAGGTCTTCAGAACCTTTTGATCTAATTCTTATGATTTTGTATTTGCATGAGTGTGTGGATTTCTGTTTAGGAAAAGACAGTTGATAGAATCATTGGTTTTTCCTATTGTTTAGAGACTTAACCATTTTACAACAGACCTGTAGGTTCAAATCCCACTGCTGCCAGTAGTAAGAGTTCCTTAAAACCTTTTTATCTTATTCTTATAACTATGCTAACATACAAAATTAGCATATGCTTTAATCCCACTGCTGCCAGTATTATGAGGTCTTGAAATGTTTTTGTACTTATTCTTATGATTTTGCTAACATGCAAATTAGCATGTGATCTAATCTTCTTTTGTATTTGTATGATTTTTCGGTTTTCGGTTAAGATAAAGACCGTTGATAGAATCATTGGTTTTTCCTAATGTTTAGAGACATGCCCTTTTTCCAACATGCACTAATTTTAAATGTTGTCAAATGTACTTCACTTACTCTAAGGAAGCCTACTTAATCATGCTGAGTATGACTCAGCAGTATGAGTTCTTGAAAATCTTTTGATCTTATTCTTATAATTATGAAAACAGACAAAATTTGCATGTGCTTTCATCCCACTGCTGCCAGTATGATATGTGCTTGAAAATTGTTTTGAACTTACTCTTATGATTTTACTAACATACAAACTTACATGTGTTTTAATCTTCTTTTGTATTTGCTTAAGTGTTTTCTTTCTGGTTAAGATAAAAACAGTTGATAGAATTATTGTTTTTTTCCTAATATTTAGAGACATGTCTGTCATGATATGTACTTTTGCCCTGTCCTGTATTTGAATAATATGCCATTTGATGTATGTAACTGTTCTCTGGTTTCTATTAGCTGTAATTTATGTATTTTCTTGTGCAGGGAGTTCACCTGTAACAATATGTCTCCTTCCCCCAATACTTGCAGCCCTAAGCTATAATGTAATTAAGGTTTGTCAACACCACTAGTGAAGAATAGCCATTCTTTCTCACAGCAGGTGGCTAGTCATATGTACATACTAGATAGACTAAGAGGAGCCGACCAGTCTAGAATCTTCAGGTGGACCCAACCATTGAATAGAAGGTGTGACCCCTACCCCCCTTCATGGGCGGATCCCAGGAGCTAAGATAATCCATTCTTATTTTTGAGATCAGATGTGAGTTGATCCTTAAAGGGGAAGGAGTGGGGATTCTTAGCTGAGGCAAGACCCCACGTCCATCTGTGACTGCGGAAGCGAACGGGATGAGACTTGAGCTGAGGACATATCTCGTCGTTCGTGAGATTGTTTTGGGATCCCTTGGACTCATGTGGACTATTGTTTTGTTAGCTGGCACAAGGATTATCTGGAGGTGCCCCCGAATCTGTTCTGTTGGACTCGTGGAAGGACTATTGTTTCGTTTATCGGGTGCGGGATTACTGGAAAGCACCTCCAGATCTGTTTATTTACTTGGGCTTATTGTGGACTTCTGGTGGACTTGAAGGACATTATGGATATTTGATGTTGTATGCTCCCTGCTTTAATAAATCTCATTGGATCATCCCTCGGCCTGTTGTCCCTTCCTGCTCTGCTGTACACCCCGTCACAAACTGGTTGGCAGCAGTGGGATCAGAGCAGAAGGAATGGAGGACAAAGGCCCATCAACATTGGGAACCAGCACCGCAGAGTACAAGAGCTGGACTGCGATGAACCTACAAACAAAGGCCCATGAAGTAGGAGTCCGTTTTAAAGGACTCTCCAAGGAGCAGCTAATTGAGGCTTTGGAAGGAGTTCGCCTGCAAGATGACACTGAGGAAGGATCCTCACAGCAAATGGAGGAAAGACTGCAGCCGGAGGTAAATACCCAAAAAAGTCAGTGGGTTGTGTGGTACGACCTGTCTTTCACTAGGGGGACTTGTCAGGGAGTCACAAAAACATTGAACTTTAGGAAGGCAAAGTTTGAACAGCTTAGAGATGCCCTTAATCTGGTAGACTGGGACAATATCCTCAGAAATGAGAATACAGATAATAAATGGGAAATGTTTAAGAACATCCTAAATAGGCAGTGTAAGCAGTTTATACCTTGTGGGAATAAAAGGACTAGAAATAGGAAAAACCCAATGTGGCTAAACAAAGAAGTAAGACAGGCAATTAACAGTAAAAAGAAAGCATTTGCACTACTAAAGCAGGATGGCACCATTGAAGCTCTAAAAAACTATAGGGAGAAAAATACTTTATCTAAAAAACTAATTAAAGCTGCCAAAAAGGAAACAGAGAAGCACATTGCTAAGGAGAGTAAAACTAATCCCAAACTGTTCTTCAACTATATCAATAGTAAAAGAATAAAAACTGAAAATGTAGGCCCCTTAAAAAATAGTGAGGAAAGAATGGTTGTAGATGACGAGGAAAAAGCTAACATATTAAATACCTTCTTCTCCACGGTATTCACGGTGGAAAATGAAATGCTAGGTGAAATCCCAAGAAACAATGAAAACCCTATATTAAGGGTCACCAATCTAACCCAAGAAGAGGTGCGAAACCGGCTAAATAAGATTAAAATAGATAAATCTCCGGGTCCGGATGGCATACACCCACGAGTACTAAGAGAACTAAGTAATGTAATAGATAAACCATTATTTCTTATTTTTAGTGACTCTATAGCGACAGGGTCTGTTCCGCAGGACTGGCGCATAGCAAATGTGGTGCCAATATTCAAAAAGGGCTCTAAAAGTGAACCTGGAAATTATAGGCCAGTAAGTCTAACCTCTATTGTTAGTAAAATATTTGAAGGGTTTCTGAGGGATGTTATTCTGGATTATCTCAATGAGAATAACTGTTTAACTCCATATCAGCATGGGTTTATGAGAAATCGCTCCTGTCAAACCAATCTAATCAGTTTTTATGAAGAGGTAAGCTATAGACTGGACCACGGTGAGTCATTGGACGTGGTATATCTCGATTTTTCCAAAGCGTTTGATACCGTGCCGCACAAGAGGTTGGTACACAAAATGAGAATGCTTGGTCTGGGGGAAAATGTGTGTAAATGGGTTAGTAACTGGCTTAGTGATAGAAAGCAGAGGGTGGTTATAAATGGTATAGTCTCTAACTGGGTCGCTGTGACCAGTGGGGTACCGCAGGGGTCAGTATTGGGACCTGTTCTCTTCAACATATTCATTAATGATCTGGTAGAAGGTTTACACAGTAAAATATCGATATTTGCAGATGATACAAAACTATGTAAAGCAGTTAATACAAGAGAAGATAGTATTCTGCTACAGATGGATCTGGATAAGTTGGAAACTTGGGCTGAAAGGTGGCAGATGAGGTTTAACAATGATAAATGTAAGGTTATACACATGGGAAGAGGGAATCAATATCACCATTACACACTGAACGGGAAACCACTGGGTAAATCTGACAGGGAGAAGGACTTGGGGATCCTAGTTAATGATAAACTTACCTGGAGCAGCCAGTGCCAGGCAGCAGCTGCCAAGGCAAACAGGATCATGGGGTGCATTAAAAGAGGTCTGGATACACATGATGAGAGCATTATACTGCCTCTGTACAAATCCCTAGTTAGACCGCACATGGAGTACTGTGTCCAGTTTTGGGCACCGGTGCTCAGGAAGGATATAATGGAACTAGAGAGAGTACAAAGGAGGGCAACAAAATTAATAAAGGGGATGGGAGAACTACAATACCCAGATAGATTAGCGAAATTAGGATTATTTAGTCTAGAAAAAAGACGACTGAGGGGCGATCTAATAACCATGTATAAGTATATAAGGGGACAATACAAATATCTCGCTGAGGATCTGTTTATACCAAGGAAGGTGACGGGCACAAGGGGGCATTCTTTGCGTCTGGAGGAGAGAAGGTTTTTCCACCAACATAGAAGAGGATTCTTTACTGTTAGGGCAGTGAGAATCTGGAATTGCTTGCCTGAGGAGGTGGTGATGGCGAACTCAGTCGAGGGGTTCAAGAGAGGCCTGGATGTCTTCCTGGAGCAGAACAATATTGTATCATACAATTATTAGGTTCTGTAGAAGGACGTAGATCTGGGTATTTATTATGATGGAATATAGGCTGAACTGGATGGACAAATGTCTTTTTTCGGCCTTACTAACTATGTTACTATGTTACTATGTTACTATGTTACTATGAGGAGGAGTTGGCATTTCTGGGAGAAGAGGCCACCATAGACGATAAGAGGAAGGCCATTCACAGAGCTCAGGAGAGGGCATTGCTGGAGCAGATCGCTTTGGAAGCAGCTAGAAGCTCCAGACAGACTGTAACCTCAGCACCCACCATGAGGGAACTCCCCAGAGTGTCCCACAAAGACTTTAAGCCCTTTAATGAGGCTGCAGGCGACATTGAGGGCTTCTTCCAGGACTTTGAGCATCAGTGTTGATTAATGGAAGTCCCGGAAAGGGAGCGAGTTCGACATCTTGTGGGGTTCTTAGAGGGTGGAGCTGCTGAAGCCTATAGAGCTAGGGACCCTCGGGGGAACTGTGAATATGCGGCGATTAAACTGACTATTCTAGAACATTATGCTATGTTAAACCTTGTTATCTTATTCTTATAATTATGCTAACATACAAAATTAGCATATGCTTTAATCCCACTGCTGCCAGTATTATGCGGTCTTGAAATGTTTTTGTACTTATTCTTATGATTTTGCTAACATGCAAATTAACATGTGATTTAATCTTTTGTATTTGTATAATTTTGCGGTTTTCAGTTAAGATAAGGAATCGTAAAAATCATGCTGTTAAAGGTAGCATGGTCGAGTGGTCTAAGGCGCTGGACTTAGGCTCCAGTCTCTTTGGAGGCGTGGGTTCAAATCCCACTGCTGCCAGTGTATTTCTACTTTGAAACTTTTTAGCTTATATTTATGATTTTGCTAATAGAAAAATTAGCATGTGTTTTATTATTTTGTATTTTTATGAGTCCATGCTTTGCTGTTTTGCAAAAGACAGTAGATAGAATCATTGCTTTTTCCTTTTTGCTTAGAGACCTATCCATTTTCCACCTTGAAGAAGTTAAACTGTAGGAAAATTCACTAAACTTACTCTAAGGAAGCTTTTTTTATGTAGTATATTAGGGTAGCATGGCTGAGCGGTCTAAGGCGCTGGATTAAGGCTCCAGTCTCTTCAGAGGCGTGGGTTCAAACCCCACTGCTGCCAGTAGGTCTTCAGAACATTTTGATCTAATTCAAATGATTTTGTATTTGCGTGAGTGTGTGGGTTTCTGTTTAGGAAAAGACAGTTGATAGAATCATTGTTTTTTCCTATTGTTTAGAGACTTAACCATTTTACAACAGACCTGTAGGTTTAAATCCCACTGCTGCCAGTAGTAAGAGTTCCTTAAAACCTTTTTATCTTATTCTTATACATACGCTAATATACAAAATTAGCATATGCTTTAATCCCACTGCTGCCAGTATTATGCGGTCTTGAAATGTTTTTGTACTTATTCTTATGATTTTGCTAACATGCAAATTAACATGTGATTTAATCTTTTGTATTTGTATAATTTTGTGGTTTTCAGTTAAGATAAGGAATCTTAAAAATCATGCTGCTAAAGGTAGCATGGCCGAGCGGTCTAAGGGGCTGGATTAAGGCTCCAGTCTCTTCAGAGGCGTGGGTTCAAATCCTACTGCTGCCAGTAGGTCTTCAGAACCTTTTGATCTAATTCTTATGATTTTGTATTTGCATGAGTGTGTGGATTTCTGTTTAGGAAAAGACAGTTGATAGAATCATTGGTTTTTCCTATTGTTTAGAGACTTAACCATTTTACAACAGACCTGTAGGTTCAAATCCCACTGCTGCCAGTAGTAAGAGTTCCTTAAAACCTTTTTATCTTATTCTTATAACTATGCTAACATACAAAATTAGTATATGCTTTAATCCCACTGCTGCCAGTATTATGAGGTCTTGAAATGTTTTTGTACTTATTCTTATGATTTTGCTAACATGAAAATTAGCATGTGATCTAATCTTCTTTTGTATTTGTATGATTTTTCGGTTTTCGGTTAAGATAAAGACCGTTCATAGAATCATTGGTTTTTCCTAATGTTTAGAGACATGCCCTTTTTCCAACATGCACTAATTTTAAATGTTGTCAAATGTACTTCACTTACTCTAAGGAAGCCTACTTAATCATGCTGAGTATGACTCAGCAGTATGAGTTCTTGAAAATCTTTTGATCTTATTCTCATAATTATGAAAACAGACAAAATTTGCATGTGCTTTCATCCCACTGCTGCCAGTATGATATGTGCTTGAAAATTGTTTTGAACTTACTCTTATGATTTTACTAACATACAAACTTACATGTGTTTTAATCTTCTTTTGTATTTGCTTAAGTGTTTTCTTTCTGGTTAAGATAAAAACAGTTGATAGAATTATTGTTTTTTTCCTAATATTTAGAGACATGTCTGTCATGATATGTACTTTTGCCCTGTCCTGTATTTGAATAATATGCCATTTGATGTATGTAACTGTTCTCTGGTTTCTATTAGCTGTAATTTATGTATTTTCTTGTGCAGGGAGTTCACCTGTAACAATATGTCTCCTTCCCCCAATACTTGCAGCCCTAAGCTATAATGTAATTAAGGTTTGTCAACACCACTAGTGAAGAATAGCCATTCTTTCTCACAGCAGGTGGCTAGTCATATGTACATACTAGATAGACTAAGAGGAGCCGACCAGTCTAGAATCTTCAGGTGGACCCAACCATTGAATAGAAGGTGTGACCCCTACCCCCCTTCATGGGCGGATCCCAGGAGCTCAGATAATCCATTCTTATTTTTGAGATCAGATGTGAGTTGATCCTTAAAGGGGAAGGAGTGGGGATTCTTAGCTGAGGCAAGACCCCACGTCCATCTGTGACTGCGGAAGCGTACGGGATGAGACTTGAGCTGAGGACATATCTCGTCGTTCGTGAGATTGTTTTGGGATCCCTTGGACTCATGTGGACTATTGCTTTGTTAGCTGGCACAAGGATTATCTGGAGGTGCCCCCGAATCTGTTCTGTTGGACTCGTGGAAGGACTATTGTTTCGTTTATCGGGTGCGGGATTACTGGAAAGCACCTCCAGATCTGTTTATTTACTTGGGCTTATTGTGGACTTCTGGTGGACTTGAAGGACATTATGGATATTTGATGTTGTATGCTCCCTGCTTTAATAAATCTCATTGGATCATCCCTCGGCCTGTTGTCCCTTCCTGCTCTGCTGTACACCCCGTCACAAACTGGTTGGCAGCAGTGGGATCAGAGCAGAAGGAATGGAGGACAAAGGCCCATCAACATTGGGAACCAGCACCGCAGAGTACAAGAGCTGGACTGCGATGAACCTACAAACAAAGGCCCATGAAGTAGGAGTCCGTTTTAAAGGACTCTCCAAGGAGCAGCTAATTGAGGCTTTGGAAGGAGTTCGCCTGCAAGATGACACTGAGGAAGGATCCTCACAGCAAATGGAGGAAAGACTGCAGCCGGAGGTAAATACCCAAAAAAGTCAGTGGGTTGTGTGATACGAGGAGGAGTTGGCATTTCTGGGGGAAGAGGCCACCATAGACGATAAGAGGAAGGCCATTCACAGAGCTCAGGAGATGGCATTGCTGGAGCAGATCGCTTTGGAAGCAGCTAGAAGCTCCAGACAGACTGTAACCTCAGCACCCACCATGAGGGAACTCCCCAGAGTGTCCCACAAAGACTTTAAGCCCTTTAATGAGGCTGCAGGCGACATTGAGGGCTTCTTCCAGGACTTTGAGCATCAGTGTTGATTAATTGAAGTCCCGGAAAGGGAGCGAGTTCGACATCTTGTGGGGTTCTTAGAGGGTGGAGCTGCTGAAGCCTATAGAGCTATGGACCCTCGGGGGAACTGTGAGTATGCGGCGATTAAACAGACTATTCTAGAACATTATGCTATGTTAAACCTTGTTATCTTATTCTTATAATTATGCTAACATACAAAATTAGCATATGCTTTAATCCCACTGCTGCCAGTATTATGCGGTCTTGAAATGTTTTTGTACTTATTCTTATGATTTTGCTAACATGCAAATTAACATGTGATTTAATCTTTTGTATTTGTATAATTTTGCGGTTTTCAGTTAAGATAAGGAATCGTAAAAATCAAGCTGTTAAAGGTAGCATGGCCGAGTGGTCTAAGGCGCTGGACTTAGGCTCCAGTCTCTTTGGAGGCGTGGGTTCAAATCCCACTGCTGCCAGTGTATTTCTACTTTGAAACTTTTTAGCTTATATTTATGATTTTGCTAATAGAAAAATTAGCATGTGTTTTATTATTTTGTATTTGTATGAGTCCATGCTTTGCTGTTTTGCAAAAGACAGTAGATAGAATCATTGCTTTTTGCTTAGAGACCTATCCATTTTCCACCTTGAAGAAGTTAAACTGTAGGAAAATTCACTAAACTTACTCTAAGGAAGCTTTTTTTATGTAGTATATTAGGGTAGCATGGCTGAGCGGTCTAAGGCGCTGGATTAAGGCTCCAGTCTCTTCAGAGGCGTGGGTTCAAATCCCACTGCTGCCAGTAGGTCTTTAGAACATTTTGATCTAATTCAAATGATTTTGTATTTGCGTGAGTGTGTGGGTTTCTGTTTAGGAAAAGACAGTTGATAGAATCATTGTTTTTTCCTATTGTTTAGAGACTTAACCATTTTACAACAGACCTGTAGGTTTAAATCCCACTGCTGCCAGTAGTAAGAGTTCCTTAAAACCTTTTTATCTTATTCTTATACATACGCTAATATACAAAATTAGCATATGCTTTAATCCCACTGCTGCCAGTATTATGCGGTCTTGAAATGTTTTTGTACTTATTCTTATGATTTTGCTAACATGCAAATTAACATGTGATTTAATCTTTTGTATTTGTATAATTTTGTGGTTTTCAGTTAAGATAAGGAATCTTAAAACTCATGCTGCTAAAGGTAGCATGGCCGAGCGGTCTAAGGGGCTGGATTAAGGCTCCAGTCTCTTCAGAGGCGTGGGTTCAAATCCTACTGCTGCCAGTAGGTCTTCAGAACCTTTTGATCTAATTCTTATGATTTTGTATTTGCATGAGTGTGTGGATTTCTGTTTAGGAAAAGACAGTTGATAGAATCATTGGTTTTGCCTATTGTTTAGAGACTTAACCATTTTACAACAGACCTGTAGGTTCAAATCCCACTGCTGCCAGTAGTAAGAGTTCCTTAAAACCTTTTTATCTTATTCTTATAACTATGCTAACATACAAAATTAGTATATGCTTTAATCCCACTGCTGCCAGTATTATGAGGTCTTGAAATGTTTTTGTACTTATTCTTATGATTTTGCTAACATGCAAATTAGCATGTGATCTAATCTTCTTTTGTATTTGTATGATTTTTCGGTTTTCGGTTAAGATAAAGACCGTTCATAGAATCATTGGTTTTTCCTAATGTTTAGAGACATGCCCTTTTTCCAACATGCACTAATTTTAAATGTTGTCAAATGTACTTCACTTACTCTAAGGAAGCCTACTTAATCATGCTGAGTATGACTCAGCAGTATGAGTTCTTGAAAATATTTTGATCTTATTCTCATAATTATGAAAACAGACAAAATTTGCATGTGCTTTCATCCCACTGCTGCCAGTATGATATGTGCTTGAAAATTGTTTTGAACTTACTCTTATGATTTTACTAACATACAAACTTACATGTGTTTTAATCTTCTTTTGTATTTGCTTAAGTGTTTTCTTTCTGGTTAAGATAAAAACAGTTGATAGAATTATTGTTTTTTTCCTAATATTTAGAGACATGTCTGTCATGATATGTACTTTTGCCCTGTCCTGTATTTGAATAATATGCCATTTGATGTATGTAACTTTTCTCTGGTTTCTATTAGCTGTAATTTATGTATTTTCTTGTGCTGGGAGTTCACCTGTAACAATACGTCTCCTTCCCCCAATACTTGCAGCCCTAAGCTATAATGTAATTAAGGTTTGTCAACACCACTAGTGAAGAATAGCCATTCCTTCTCACAGCAGGTGGCTAGTCATATGTACATACTAGATAGACTAAGAGGAGCCGACCAGTCTAGAATCTTCAGGTGGACCCAACCATTGAATAGAAGGTGTGACCCCCACCCCCCTTCATGGGCGGATCCCAGGAGCTCAGACAATCCATTCTTATTTTTGAGATCAGATGTGAGTTGATCCTTAAAGGGGAAGGAGTGGGGATTCTTAGCTGAGGCAAGACCCCACGTCCATCTGTGACTGCGGAAGCGAACGGGATGAGACTTGAGCTGAGGACATATCTCGTCGTTCGTGAGATTGTTTTGGCATCCCTTGGACTCATGTGGACTATTGCTTTGTTAGCTGGCACAAGGATTATCGGGAGGTGCCCCCGAATCTGTTCTGTTGGACTCGTGGAAGGACTATTGTTTCGTTTATCGGGTGCGGGATTACTGGAAAGCACCTCCAGATCTGTTTATTTACTTGGGCTTATTGTGGACTTCTGGTGGACTTGAAGGACATTATGGATATTTGATGTTGTATGCTCCCTGCTTTAATAAATCTCATTGGATCATCCCTCGGCCCGTTGTCCCTTCCTGCTCTGCTGTACACCCCGTCACAAACTGGTTGGCAGCAGTGGGATCAGAGCAGAAGGAATGGAGGACAAAGGCCCATCAACATTGGGAACCAGCACCGCAGAGTACAAGAGCTGGACTGCGATGAACCTACAAACAAACGCCCATGAAGTAGGAGTCCGTTTTAAAGGACTCTCCAAGGAGCAGCTAATTGAGGCTTTGGAAGGAGTTCGCCTGCAAGATGACACTGAGGAAGGATCCTCACAGCAAATGGAGGAAAGACTGCAGCCGGAGGTAAATACCCAAAAAAGTCAGTGGGTTGTGTGGTACGAGGAGGAGTTGGCATTTCTGGGAGAAGAGGCCACCATAGACGATAAGAGGAAGGCCATTCACAGAGCTCAGGAGATGGCATTGCTGGAGCAGATCGCTTTGGAAGCAGCTAGAAGCTCCAGACAGACTGTAACCTCAGCACCCACCATGAGGGAACTCCCCAGAGTGTCCCACAAAGACTTTAAGCCCTTTAATGAGGCTGCAGGCGACATTGAGGGCTTCTTCCAGGACTTTGAGCATCAGTGTTGATTAATGGAAGTCCTGGAAAGGGAGCGAGTTCGACATCTTGTGGGGTTCTTAGAGGGTGGAGCTGCTGAAGCCTATAGAGCTATGGACCCTCGGGGGAACTGTGAGTATGCGGCGATTAAACAGACTATTCTAGAACATTATGCTATGTTAAACCTTGTTATCTTATTCTTATAATTATGCTAACATACAAAATTAGCATATGCTTTAATCCCACTGCTGCCAGTATTATGCGGTCTTGAAATGTTTTTGTACTTATTCTTATGATTTTGCTAACATGCAAATTAACATGTGATTTAATCTTTTGTATTTGTATAATTTTGCGGTTTTCAGTTAAGATAAGGAATCGTAAAAATCATGCTGTTAAAGGTAGCATGACCGAGTGGTCTAAGGCGCTGGATTTAGGCTCCAGTCTCTTTGGAGGCGTGGGTTCAAATCCCACTGCTACCAGTGTATTTTTACTTTGAAACTTTTTAGCTTATATTTATGATTTTGCTAATAGAAAAATTAGCATGTGTTTTATTATTTTGTATTTGTATGAGTCCATGCTTTGCTGTTTTGCAAAAGACAGTAGATAGAATCATTGCTTTTTCCTTTTTGCTTAGAGACCTATCCATTTTCCACCTTGAAGAAGTTAAAATGTAGGAAAATTCACTAAACTTACTCTAAGGAAGCTTTTTTCATGTAGTATATTAAGGTAGCATGGCCGAGCGGTCTAAGGCGCTGGATTAAGGCTCCAGTCTCTTCAGAGGCGTGGGTTCAAATCCCACTGCTGCCAGTAGGTCTTCAGAACATTTTGATCTAATTCAAATGATTTTGTATTTGCATGAGTGTGTGGGTTTCTGTTTAGGAAAAGACAGTTGATAGAATCATTGTTTTTTCCTATTGTTTAGAGACTTAACCATTTTACAACAGACCTGTAGGTTTAAATCCCACTGCTGCCAGTAGTAAGAGTTCCTTAAAACCTTTTTATCTTATTCTTATACATACGCTAACATACAAAATTAACATATGCTTTAATCCCACTGCTGCCAGTATTATGCGGTCTTGAAATGTTTTTGTACTTATTCTTATGATTTTGCTAACATGCAAATTAACATGTGATTTAATCTTTTGTATTTGTATAATTTTGTGGTTTTCAGTTAAGATAAGGAATCTTAAAAGTCATGCTGCTAAAGGTAGCATGGCCGAGCGGTCTAAGGCGCTGGATTAAGGCTCCAGTCTCTTCAGAGGCGTGGGTTCAAATCCCACTGCTGCCAGTAGGTCTTCAGAACCTTTTGATCTAATTCTTATGATTTTGTATTTGCATGAGTGTGTGGATTTCTGTTTAGGAAAAGACAGTTGATAGAATCATTGGTTTTTCCTATTGTTTAGAGACTTAACCATTTTACAACAGACCTGTAGGTTCAAATCCCACTGCTGCCAGTAGTAAGAGTTCCTTAAAACCTTTTTATCTTATTCTTATAACTATGCTAACATACAAAATTAGCATATGCTTTAATCCCACTGCTGCCAGTATTATGAGGTCTTGAAATGTTTTTGTACTTATTCTTATGATTTTGCTAACATGCAAATTAGCATGTGATCTAATCTTCTTTTGTATTTGTATGATTTTTCGGTTTTCGGTTAAGATAAAGACCATTGATAGAATCATTGGTTTTTCCTAATGTTTAGAGACATGCCCTTTTTCCAACATGCACTAATTTTAAATGTTGTCAAATGTACTTCACTTACTCTAAGGAAGCCTACTTAATCATGCTGAGTATGACTCAGCAGTATGAGTTCTTGAAAATCTTTTGATCTTATTCTTATAATTATGAAAACAGACAAAATTTGCATGTGCTTTCATCCCACTGCTGCCAGTATGATATGTGCTTGAAAATTGTTTTGAACTTACTCTTATGATTTTACTAACATACAAACTTACATGTGTTTTAATCTTCTTTTGTATTTGCTTAAGTGTTTTCTTTCTGGTTAAGATAAAAACAGTTGATAGAATTATTGTTTTTTTCCTAATATTTAGAGACATGTCTGTCATGATATGTACTTTTGCCCTGTCCTGTATTTGAATAATATGCCATTTGATGTATGTAACTGTTCTCTGGTTTCTATTAGCTGTAATTTATGTATTTTCTTGTGCAGGGAGTTCACCTGTAACAATATGTCTCCTTCCCCCAATACTTGCAGCCCTAAGCTATAATGTAATTAAGGTTTGTCAACACCACTAGTGAAGAATAGCCATTCTTTCTCACAGCAGGTGGCTAGTCATATGTACATACTAGATAGACTAAGAGGAGCCGACCAGTCTAGAATCTTCAGGTGGACCCAACCATTGAATAGAAGGTGTGACCCCTACCCCCCTTCATGGGCGGATCCCAGGAGCTCAGATAATCCATTCTTATTTTTGAGATCAGATGTGAGTTGATCCTTAAAGGGGAAGGAGTGGGGATTCTTAGCTGAGGCAAGACCCCACGTCCATCTGTGACTGCGGAAGCGTACGGAATGAGACTTGAGCTGAGGACATATCTCGTCGTTCGTGAGATTGTTTTGGGATCCCTTGGACTCATGTGGACTATTGCTTTGTTAGCTGGCACAAGGATTATCTGGAGGTGCCCCCGAATCTGTTCTGTTGGACTCGTGGAAGGACTATTGTTTCGTTTATCGGGTGCGGGATTACTGGAAAGCACCTCCAGATCTGTTTATTTACTTGGGCTTATTGTGGACTTCTGGTGGACTTGAAGGACATTATGGATATTTGATGTTGTATGCTCCCTGCTTTAATAAATCTCATTGGATCATCCCTCGGCCTGTTGTCCCTTCCTGCTCTGCTGTACACCCCGTCACAAACTGGTTGGCAGCAGTGGGATCAGAGCAGAAGGAATGGAGGACAAAGGCCCATCAACATTGGGAACCAGCACCGCAGAGTACAAGAGCTGGACTGCGATGAACCTACAAACAAAGGCCCATGAAGTAGGAGTCCGTTTTAAAGGACTCTCCAAGGAGCAGCTAATTGAGGCTTTGGAAGGAGTTCGCCTGCAAGATGACACTGAGGAAGGATCCTCACAGCAAATGGAGGAAAGACTGCAGCCGGAGGTAAATACCCAAAAAAGTCAGTGGGTTGTGTGGTACGAGGAGGAGTTGGCATTTCTGGGAGAAGAGGCCACCATAGACGATAAGAGGAAGGCCATTCACAGAGCTCAGGAGATGGCATTGCTGGAGCAGATTGCTTTGGAAGCAGCTAGAAGCTCCAGACAGACTGTAACCTCAGCACCCACCATGAGGGAACTCCCCAGAGTGTCCCACAAGGACTTTAAGCCCTTTAATGAGGCTGCAGGCGACATTGAGGGCTTCTTCCAGGACTTTGAGCATCAGTGTTGATTAATGGAAGTCCCGGAAAGGGAGCGAGTTCGACATCTTGTGGGGTTCTTAGAGGGTGGAGCTGCTGAAGCCTATAGAGCTATGGACCCTCGGGGGAACTGTGAGTATGCGGCGATTAAACAGACTATTCTAGAACATTATGCTATGTTAAACCTTGTTATCTTATTCTTATAATTATGCTAACATACAAAATTAGCATATGCTTTAATCCCACTGCTGCCAGTATTATGCGGTCTTGAAATGTTTTTGTACTTATTCTTATGATTTTGCTAACATGCAAATTAACATGTGATTTAATCTTTTGTATTTGTATAATTTTGCGGTTTTCAGTTAAGATAAGGAATCGTAAAAATCATGCTGTTAAAGGTAGCATGGCTGAGTGGTCTAAGGCGCTGGACTTAGGCTCCAGTCTCTTTGGAGACGTGGGTTCAAATCCCACTGCTGCCAGTGTATTTCTACTTTGAAACTTTTTAGCTTATATTTATGATTTTGCTAATAGAAAAATTAGCATGTGTTTTATTATTTTGTATTTGTATGAGTCCATGCTTTGCTGTTTTGCAAAAGACAGTAGATAGAATCATTGCTTTTTGCTTAGAGACCTATCCATTTTCCACCTTGAAGAAGTTAAAATGTAGGAAAATTCACTAAACTTACTCTAAGCAAGCTGTTTTTATGTAGTATATTAGGGTTGCATGGCCGAGCGGTCTAAGGCGCTGGATTAAGGCTCCAGTCTCTTCAGAGGCGTGGGTTCAAATCCCACTGCTGCCAGTCTTCAGAACATTTTGATCTAATTCAAATGATTTTGTATTTGCATGAGTGTGTGGGTTTCTGTTTAGGAAAAGACAGTTGATAGAATCATTGTTTTTTCCTATTGTTTAGAGACTTAACCATTTTACAACAGACCTGTAGGTTTAAATCCCACTGCTGCCAGTAGTAAGAGTTCCTTAAAACCTTTTTATCTTATTCTTATACATACGCTAATATACAAAATTAGCATATGCTTTAATCCCACTGCTGCCAGTATTATGCGGTCTTGAAATGTTTTTGTACTTATTCTTATGATTTTGCTAACATGCAAATTAACATGTGATTTAATCTTTTGTATTTGTATAATTTTGTGGTTTTCAGTTAAGATAAGGAATCTTAAAAGTCATTCTGCTAAAGGTAGCATGGCCGAGCGGTCTAAGGCGCTGGATTAAGGCTCCAGTCTCTTCAGAGGCGTGGGTTCAAATCCCACTGCTGCCAGTAGGTCTTCAGAACCTTTTGATCTAATTCTTATGATTTTGTATTTGCATGAGTGTGTGGATTTCTGTTTAGGAAAAGACAGTTGATAGAATCATTGGTTTTTCCTATTGTTTAGAGACTTAACCATTTTACAACAGACCTGTAGGTTCAAATCCCACTGCTGCCAGTAGTAAGAGTTCCTTAAAACCTTTTTATCTTATTCTTATAACTATGCTAACATACAAAATTAGCATATGCTTTAATCCCACTGCTGCCAGTATTATGAGGTCTTGAAATGTTTTTGTACTTATTCTTATGATTTTGCTAACATGCAAATTAGCATGTGATCTAATCTTCTTTTGTATTTGTATGATTTTTCGGTTTTCAGTTAAGATAAAGACCGTTGATAGAATCATTGGTTTTTCCTAATGTTTAGAGACATGCCCTTTTTCCAACATGCACTAATTTTAAATGTTGTCAAATGTACTTCACTTACTCTAAGGAAGCCTACTTAATCATGCTGAGTATGACTCAGCAGTATGAGTTCTTGAAAATCTTTTGATCTTATTCTTATAATTATGAAAACAGACAAAATTTGCATGTGCTTTCATCCCACTGCTGCCAGTATGATATGTGCTTGAAAATTGTTTTGAACTTACTCTTATGATTTTACTAACATACAAACTTACATGTGTTTTAATCTTCTTTTGTATTTGCTTAAGTGTTTTCTTTCTGGTTAAGATAAAAACAGTTGATAGAATTATTGTTTTTTTCCTAATATTTAGAGACATGTCTGTCATGATATGTACTTTTGCCCTGTCCTGTATTTGAATAATATGCCATTTGATGTATGTAACTGTTCTCTGGTTTCTATTAGCTGTAATTTATGTATTTTCTTGTGCTGGGAGTTCACCTGTAACAATATGTCTCCTTCCCCCAATATTTGCAGCCCTAAGCTATAATGTAATTAAGGTTTGTCAACACCACTAGTGAAGAATAGCCATTCTTTCTCACAGCAG
The DNA here is from genome assembly GCF_032444005.1 of Ranitomeya imitator. Classification (NCBI taxonomy): domain Eukaryota; kingdom Metazoa; phylum Chordata; class Amphibia; order Anura; family Dendrobatidae; genus Ranitomeya; species Ranitomeya imitator. Next base: position 90,101,264 of record NC_091285.1, read on the forward strand.
GTGGCTAGTCATATGTACATACTAGATAGACTAAGAGGAGCCGACCAGTCTAGAATCTTCAGGTGGACCCAACCATTGAATAGAAGGTGTGACCCCTACCTCCCTTCATGGGCGGATCCCAGGAGCTCAGATAATCCATTCTTATTTTTGAGATCAGATGTGAGTTGATCCTTAAAGGGGAAGGAGTGGGGATTCTTAGCTGAGGCAAGACCCCACGTCCATCTGTGACTGCGGAAGCGAACGGGATGAGACTTGAGCTGAGGACATATCTCGTCGTTCGTGAGATTGTTTTGGGATCCCTTGGACTCATGTGGACTATTGCTTTGTTAGCTGGCACAAGGATTATCTGGAGGTGCCCCCGAATCTGTTCTGTTGGACTCGTGGAAGGACTATTGTTTCGTTTATCGGGTGCGGGATTACTGGAAAGCACCTCCAGATCTGTTTATTTACTTGGGCTTATTGTGGACTTCTGGTGGACTTGAAGGACATTATGGATATTTGATGTTGTATGCTCCCTGCTTTAATAAATCTCATTGGATCATCCCTCGGCCTGTTGTCCCTTCCTGCTCTGCTGTACACCCCGTCACAAACTGGTTGGCAGCAGTGGGATCAGAGCAGAAGGAATGGAGGACAAAGGCCCATCAACATTGGGAACCAGCACCGCAGAGTACAAGAGCTGGACTGCGATGAACCTACAAACAAAGGCCCATGAAGTAGGAGTCCGTTTTAAAGGACTCTCCAAGGAGCAGCTAATTGAGGCTTTGGAAGGAGTTCGCCTGCAAGATGACACTGAGGAAGGATCCTCACAGCAAATGGAGGAAAGACTGCAGCCGGAGGTAAATACCCAAAAAAGTCAGTGGGTTGTGTGGTACGAGGAGGAGTTGGCATTTCTGGGAGAAGAGGCCACCATAGACGATAAGAGGAAGGCCATTCACAGAGCTCAGGAGATGGCATTGCTGGAGCAGATCGCTTTGGAAGCAGCTAGAAGCTCCAGACAGACTGTAACCTCAGCACCCACCATGAGGGAACTCCCCAGAGTGTCCCACAAAGACTTTAAGCCCTTTAATGAGGCTGCAGGCGACATTGAGGGCTTCTTCCAGGACTTTGAGCATCAGTGTTGATTAATGGAAGTCCCGGAAAGGGAGCGAGTTCGACATCTTGTGGGGTTCTTAGAGGGTGGAGCTGCTGAAGCCTATAGAGCTATGGACCCTCGGGGGAACTGTGAGTATGCGGCGATTAAACAGACTATTCTAGAACATTATGCTATGTTAAACCTTGTTATCTTATTCTTATAATTATGCTAACATACAAAATTAGCATATGCTTTAATCCCACTGCTGCCAGTATTATGCAGTCTTGAAATGTTTTTGTACTTATTCTTATGATTTTGCTAACATGCAAATTAACATGTGATTTAATCTTTTGTATTTGTATAATTTTGCGGTTTTCAGTTAAGATAAGGAATCGTAAAAATCATGCTGTTAAAGGTAGCATGGCCGAGTGGTCTAAGGCGCTGGACTTAGGCTCCAGTCTCTTTGGAGGCGTGGGTTCAAATCCCACTGCTGCCAGTGTATTTCTACTTTGAAACTTTTTAGCTTATATTTATGCTTTTGCTAAAAGAAAAATTAGCATGTGTTTTATTATTTTGTATTTGTATGAGTCCATGCTTTGCTGTTTTGCAAAAGACAGTAGATAGAATCATTGCTTTTTGCTTAGAGACCTATCCATTTTCCACCTTGAAGAAGTTAAAATGTAGGAAAATTCACTAAACTTACTCTAAGGAAGCTTTTTTTATGTAGTATATTAGGGTAGCATGGCCGAGCGGTCTAAGGCGCTGGATTAAGGCTCCAGTCTCTTCAGAGGCGTGGGTTCAAATCCCACTGCTGCCAGTAGGTCTTTAGAACATTTTGATCTAATTCAAATGATTTTGTATTTGCATGAGTGTGTGGGTTTCTGTTTAGGAAAAGACAGTTGATAGAATCATTGTTTTTTCCTATTGTTTAGAGACTTAACCATTTTACAACAGACCTGTAGGTTTAAATCCCACTGCTGCCAGTAGTAAGAGTTCCTTAAAACCTTTTTATCTTATTCTTATACATACGCTAATATACAAAATTAGCATATGCTTTAATCCCACTGCTGCCAGTATTATGCGGTCTTGAAATGTTTTTGTACTTATTCTTATGATTTTGCTAACATGCAAATTAACATGTGATTTAATCTTTTGTATTTGTATAATTTTGCGGTTTTCAGTTAAGATAAGGAATCGTAAAAATCATGCTGTTAAAGGTAGCATGGCCGAGTGGTCTAAGGCGCTGGAATTAGGCTCCAGTCTCTTTGGAGGCGTGGGTTCAAATCCCACTGCTGCCAGTGTATTTTTACTTTGAAACTTTTTAGCTTATATTTATGATTTTGCTAATAGAAAAATTAGCATGTGTTTTATTATTTTGTATTTGTATGAGTCCATGCTTTGCTGTTTTGCAAAAGACAGTAGATAGAATCATTGCTTTTTCCTTTTTGCTTAGAGACCTATCCATTTTCCACCTTGAAGAAGTTAAAATGTAGGAAAATTCACTAAACTTACTCTAAGGAAGCTTTTTTCATGTAGTATATTAAGGTAGCATGGCCGAGCGGTCTAAGGCGCTGGATTAAGGCTCCAGTCTCGTCAGAGGCGTGGGTTCAAATCCCACTGCTGCCAGTAGGTCTTCAGAACATTTTGATCTAATTCAAATGATTTTGTATTTGCATGAGTGTGTGGGTTTCTGTTTAGGAAAAGACAGTTGATAGAATCATTGTTTTTTCCTATTGTTTAGAGACTTAACCATTTTACAACAGACCTGTAGGTTTAAATCCCACTGCTGCCAGTAGTAAGAGTTCCTTAAAACCTTTTTATCTTATTCTTATACATACGCTAACATACAAAATTAACATATGCTTTAATCCCACTGCTGCCAGTATTATGCGGTTTTGAAATGTTTTTGTACTTATTCTTATGATTTTGCTAACATGCAAATTAACATGTGATTTAATCTTTTGTATTTGTATAATTTAGTGGTTTTCAGTTAAGATAAGGAATCTTAAAAATCATGCTGCTAAAGGTAGCATGGCCGAGCGGTCTAAGGCACTGGATTAAGGCTCCAGTCTCTTCAGAGGCGTTAGTTCAAATCCCACTGCTGCCAGTAGGTTTTCAGAACCTTTTGATCTAATTCTTATGATTTTGTATTTGCATGAGTGTGTGGATTTCTGTTTAGGAAAAGACAGTTGATAGAATCATTGGTTTTTCCTATTGTTTAGAGACTTAACCATTTTACAACAGACCTGTAGGTTCAAATCCCACTGCTGCCAGTAGTAAGAGTTCCTTAAAACCTTTTTATCTTATTCTTATAACTATGCTAACATACAAAATTAGCATATGCTTTAATCCCACTGCTGCCAGTATTATGAGGTCTTGAAATGTTTTTGTACTTATTCTTATAATTTTGCTAACATGCAAATTAGCATGTGATCTAATCTTCTTTTGTATTTGTATGATTTTTCGGTTTTCAGTTAAGATAAAGACCGTTGATAGAATCATTGGTTTTTCCTAATGTTTAGATACATGCCCTTTTTCCAACATGCACTAATTTTAAATGTTGTCAAATGTACTTCACTTACTCTAAGGAAGCCTACTTAATCATGCTGAGTATGACTCAGCAGTATGAGTTCTTGAAAATCTTTTGATCTTATTCTTATAATTATGAAAACAGACAAAATTTGCATGTGCTTTCATCCCACTGCTGCCAGTATGATATGTGCTTGAAAATTGTTTTGAACTTACTCTTATGATTTTACTAACATACAAACTTACATGTGTTTTAATCTTCTTTTGTATTTGCTTAAGTGTTTTCTTTCTGGTTAAGATAAAAACAGTTGATAGAATTATTGTTTTTTTCCTAATATTTAGAGACATGTCTGTCATGATATGTACTTTTGCCCTGTCCTGTATTTGAATAATATGCCATTTGATGTATGTAACTGTTCTCTGGTTTCTATTAGCTGTAATTTATGTATTTTCTTGTGCTGGGAGTTCACCTGTAACAATATGTCTCCTTCCCCCAATACTTGCAGCCCTAAGCTATAATGTAATTAAGGTTTGTCAACACCACTAGTGAAGAATAGCCATTCTTTCTCACAGCAGGTGGCTAGTCATATGTACATACTTGATAGACTAAGAGGAGCCGACCAGTCTAGAATCTTCAGGTGGACCCAACCATTGAATAGAAGGTGTGACCCCCTACCCCCCTTCATGGGCGGATCCCAGGAGCTCAGATAATCCATTCTTATTTTTGAGATCAGATGTGAGTTGATCCTTAAAGGGGAAGGAGTGGGGATTCTTAGCTGAGGCAAGACCCCACGTCCATCTGTGACTGCGGAAGCGTACGGGATGAGACTTGAGCTGAGGACATATCTCGTCGTTCGTGAGATTGTTTTGGGATCCCTTGGACTCATGTGGACCATTGCTTTGTTAGCTGGCACAAGGATTATCTGGAGGTGCCCCCGAATCTGTTCTGTTGGACTCGTGGAAGGACTATTGTTTCGTTTATCAGGTGCGGGATTACTGGAAAGCACCTCCAGATCTGTTTATTTCCTTGGGCTTATTGTGGACTTCTGGTGGACTTGAAGGACATTATGGATATTTGATGTTGTATGCTCCCTGCTTTAATAAATCTCATTGGATCATCCCTCGGCCTGTTGTCCCTTCCTGCTCTGCTGTACACCCCGTCACAAACTGGTTGGCAGCAGTGGGATCAGAGCAGAAGGAATGGAGGACAAAGGCCCATCAACATTGGGAACCAGCACCGCAGAGTACAAGAGCTGGACTGCGATGAACCTACAAACAAAGGCCCATGAAGTAGGAGTCCGTTTTAAAGGACTCTCCAAGGAGCAGCTAATTGAGGCTTTGGAAGGAGTTCGCCTGCAAGATGACACTGAGGAAGGATCCTCACAGCAAATGGAGGAAAGACTGCAGCCGGAGGTAAATACCCAAAAAAGTCAGTGGGTTGTGTGGTACGAGGAGGAGTTGGCATTTCTGGGAGAAGAGGCCACCATAGACGATAAGAGGAAGGCCATTCACAGAGCTCAGGAGATGGCATTGCTGGAGCAGATCGCTTTGGAAGCAGCTAGAAGCTCCAGACAGACTGTAACCTCAGCACCCACCATGAGGGAACTCCCCAGAGTGTCCCACAAAGACTTTAAGCCCTTTAATGAGGCTGCAGGCGACATTGAGGGCTTCTTCCAGACTTTGAGCATCAGTGTTGATTAATGGAAGTCCCGGAAAGGGAGCGAGTTCGACATCTTGTGGGGTTCTTAGAGGGTGGAGCTGCTGAAGCCTATAGAGCTATGGACCCTCGGGGGAACTGTGAGTATGCGGCGATTAAACAGACTATTCTAGAACATTATGCTATGTTAAACCTTGTTATCTTATTCTTATAATTATGCTAACATACAAAATTAGCATATGCTTTAATCCCACTGCTGCCAGTATTATGCGGTCTTGAAATGTTTTTGTACTTATTCTTATGATTTTGCTAACATGCAAATTAACATGTGATTTAATCTTTTGTATTTGTATAATTTTGTGGTTTTCAGTTAAGATAAGGAATCTTAAAAGTCATGCTGCTAAAGGTAGCATGGCCGAGTGGTCTAAGGCACTGGACTTAGGCTCCAGTCTCTTTGGAGGCGTGGGTTCAAATCCCACTGCTGCCAGTGTATTTCTACTTTGAAACTTTTTAGCTTATATTTATGATTTTGCTAATAGAAAAATTAGCATGTGTTTTATTATTTTGTATTTGTATGAGTCCATGCTTTGCTGTTTTGCAAAAGACAGTAGATAGAATCATTGCTTTTTGCTTAGAGACCTATCCATTTTCCACCTTGAAGAAGTTAAAATGTAGGAAAATTCACTAAACTTACTCTAAGGAAGCTTTTTTATGTAGTATATTAGGGTAGCATGGCCGAGCGGTCTAAGGCGCTGGATTAAGGCTCCAGTCTCTTCAGAGGCGTGGGTTCAAATCCCACTGCTGCCAGTAGGTCTTTAGAACATTTTGATCTAATTCAAATGATTTTGTATTTGCATGAGTGTGTGGGTTTCTGTTTAGGAAAAGACAGTTGATAGAATCATTGTTTTTTCCTATTGTTTAGAGACTTAACCATTTTACAACAGACCTGTAGGTTTAAATCAAACTGCTGCCAGTAGTAAGAGTTCCTTAAAACCTTTTTATCTTATTCTTATACATACGCTAATATACAAAATTAGCATATGCTTTAATCCCACTGCTGCCAGTATTATGCGGTCTTGAAATGTTTTTGTACTTATTCTTATGATTTTGCTAACATGCAAATTAACATGTGATTTAATCTTTTGTATTTGTATCATTTTGTGGTTTTCAGTTAAGATAAGGAATCTTAAAAATCATGCTGCTAAAGGTAGCATGGCCGAGCGGTCTAAGGCGCTGGATTAAGGCTCCAGTCTCTTCAGAGGCGTGGGTTCAAATCCCACTGCTGCCAGTAGGTCTTCAGAACCTTTTGATCTAATTCTTATGATTTTGTATTTGCATGAGTGTGTGGATTTCTGTTTAGGAAAAGACAGTTGATAGAATCATTGGTTTTTCCTATTGTTTATAGACTTAACCATTTTACAACAGACCTGTAGGTTCAAATCCCACTGCTGCCAGTAGTAAGAGTTCCTTAAAACCTTTTTATCTTATTCTTATAACTATGCTAACATACAAAATTAGCATATGCTTTAATCCCACTGCTGCCAGTATTATGAGGTCTTGAAATGTTTTTGTACTTATTCTTATGATTTTGCTAACATGCAAATTAGCATGTGATCTAATCTTCTTTTGTATTTGTATGATTTTTCGGTTTTCGGTTAAGATAAAGACCGTTGATAGAATCATTGGTTTTTCCTAATGTTTAGAGACATGCCCTTTTTCCAACATGCACTAATTTTAAATGTTGTCAAATGTACTTCACTTACTCTAAGGAAGCCTACTTAATCATGCTGAGTATGACTCAGCAGTATGAGTTCTTGAAAATCTTTTGATCTTATTCTTATAATTATGAAAACAGACAAAATTTGCATGTGCTTTCATCCCACTGCTGCCAGTATGATATGTGCTTGAAAATTGTTTTGAACTTACTCTTATGATTTTACTAACATACAAACTTACATGTGTTTTAATCTTCTTTTGTATTTGCTTAAGTGTTTTCTTTCTGGTTAAGATAAAAACAGTTGATAGAATTATTGTTTTTTTCCTAATATTTAGAGACATGTCTGTCATGATATGTACTTTTGCCCTGTCCTGTATTTGAATAATATGCCATTTGATGTATGTAACTGTTCTCTGGTTTCTATTAGCTGTAATTTATGTATTTTCTTGTGCAGGGAGTTCACCTGTAACAATATGTCTCCTTCCCCCAATACTTGCAGCCCTAAGCTATAATGTAATTAAGGTTTGTCAACACCACTAGTGAAGAATAGCCATTCTTTCTCACAGCAGGTGGCTAGTCATATGTACATACTAGATAGACTAAGAGGAGCCGACCAGTCTAGAATCTTCAGGTGGACCCAACCATTGAATAGAAGGTGTGACCCCTACCCCCCTTCATGGGCGGATCCCAGGAGCTCAGATAATCCATTCTTATTTTTGAGATCAGATGTGAGTTGATCCTTAAAGGGGAAGGAGTGGGGATTCTTAGCTGAGGCAAGACCCCACCACGTCCATCTGTGACTGCGGAAGCGTACGGGATGAGACTTGAGCTGAGGACATATCTCGTCGTTCGTGAGATTGTTTTGGGATCCCTTGGACTCATGTGGACTATTGCTTTGTTAGCTGGCACAAGGATTATCTGGAGGTGCCCCCGAATCTGTTCTGTTGGACTCGTGGAAGGACTATTGTTTCGTTTATCGGGTGCGGGATTACTGGAAAGCACCTCCAGATCTGTTTATTTACTTGGGCTTATTGTGGACTTCTGGTGGACTTGAAGGACATTATGGATATTTGATGTTGTATGCTCCCTGCTTTAATAAATCTCATTGGATCATCCCTCGGCCTGTTGTCCCTTCCTGCTCTGCTGTACACCCCGTCACAAACTGGTTGGCAGCAGTGGGATCAGAGCAGAAGGAATGGAGGACAAAGGCCCATCAACATTGGGAACCAGCACCGCAGAGTACAAGAGCTGGACTGCGATGAACCTACAAACAAAGGCCCATGAAGTAGGAGTCCGTTTTAAAGGACTCTCCAAGGAGCAGCTAATTGAGGCTTTGGAAGGAGTTCGCCTGCAAGATGACACTGAGGAAGGATCCTCACAGCAAATGGAGGAAAGACTGCAGCCGGAGGTAAATACCCAAAAAAGTCAGTGGGTTGTGTGGTACGAGGAGGAGTTGGCATTTCTGGGAGAAGAGGCCACCATAGACGATAAGAGGAAGGCCATTCACAGAGCTCAGGAGATGGCATTGCTGGAGCAGATCGCTTTGGAAGCAGCTAGAAGCTCCAGACAGACTGTAACCTCAGCACCCACCATGAGGGAACTCCCCAGAGTGTCCCACAAAGACTTTAAGCCCTTTAATGAGGCTGCAGGCGACATTGAGGGCTTCTTCCAGGACTTTGAGCATCAGTGTTGATTAATGGAAGTCCCGGAAAGGGAGCGAGTTCGACATCTTGTGGGGTTCTTAGAGGGTGGAGCTGCTGAAGCCTATAGAGCTATGGACCCTCGGGGGAACTGTGAGTATGCGGCGATTAAATAGACTATTCTAGAACATTATGCTATGTTAAACCTTGTTATCTTATTCTTATAATTATGCTAACATACAAAATTAGCATATGCTTTAATCCCACTGCTGCCAGTATTATGCGGTCTTGAAATGTTTTTGTACTTATTCTTATGATTTTGCTAACATGCAAATTAACATGTGATTTAATCTTTTGTATTTGTATAATTTTGTGGTTTTCAGTTAAGATAAGGAATCTTAAAAGTCATGCTGCTAAAGGTAGCATGGCCGAGCGGTCTAAGGCGCTGGATTAAGGCTCCAGTCTCTTCAGAGGTGTGGGTTCAAATCCCACTGCTGCCGGTAGGTCTTCAGAACCTTTTGATCTAATTCTTATGATTTTGTATTTGCATGAGTGTGTGGATTTCTGTTTAGGAAAAGACAGTTGATAGCATCGTTGGTTTTTCCTATTGTTTAGAGACTTAACCATTTTACAACAGACCTGTAGGTTCAAATCCCACTGCTGCCAGTAGTAAGAGTTCCTTAAAACCTTTTTATCTTATTCTTATAACTATGCTAACATACAAAATTAGCATATGCTTTAATCCCACTGCTGCCAGTATTATGAGGTCTTGAAATGTTTTTGTACTTATTCTTATGATTTTGCTAACATGCAAATTAGCATGTGATCTAATCTTCTTTTGTATTTGTATGATTTTTCGGTTTTCAGTTAAGATAAAGACCGTTGATAGAATCATTGGTTTTTCCTAATGTTTAGAGACATGCCCTTTTTCCAACATGCACTAATTTTAAATGTTGTCAAATGTACTTCACTTACTCTAAGGAAGCCTACTTAATCATGCTGAGTATGACTCAGCAGTATGAGTTCTTGAAAATCTTTTGATCTTATTCTTATAATTATGAAAACAGACAAAATTTGCATGTGCTTTCATCCCACTGCTGCCAGTATGATATGTGCTTGAAAATTGTTTTGAACTTACTCTTATGATTTTACTAACATACAAACTTACATGTGTTTTAATCTTCTTTTGTATTTGCTTAAGTGTTTTCTTTCTGGTTAAGATAAAAACAGTTGATAGAATTATTGTTTTTTTCCTAATATTTAGAGACATGTCTGTCATGATATGTACTTTTGCCCTGTCCTGTATTTGAATAATATGCCATTTGATGTATGTAACTGTTCTCTGGTTTCTATTAGCTGTAATTTATGTATTTTCTTGTGCTGGGAGTTCACCTGTAACAATACGTCTCCTTCCCCCAATACTTGCAGCCCTAAGCTATAATGTAATTAAGGTTTGTCAACACCACTAGTGAAGAATAGCCATTCTTTCTCACAGCAGGTGGCTAGTCATATGTACATACTAAATAGACTAAGAGGAACCGACCAGTCTAGAATCTTCAGGTGGACCCAACCATTGAATAGAAGGTGTGACCCCTACCCCCCTTCATGGGCGGATCCCAGGAGCTCAGATAATCCATTCTTATTTTTGAGATCAGATGTGAGTTGATCCTTAAATTGGAAGGAGTGGGGATTCTTAGCTGAGGCAAGACCCCACGTCCATCTGTGACTGCGGAAGCGAACGGGATGAGACTTGAGCTGAGGACATATCTCGTCGTTCGTGAGATTGTTTTGGCATCCCTTGGACTCATGTGGACTATTGCTTTGTTAGCTGGCACAAGGATTATCGGGAGGTGCCCCCGAATCTGTTCTGTTGGACTCGTGGAAGGACTATTGTTTCGTTTATCGGGTGCGGGATTACTGGAAAGCACCTCCAGATCTGTTTATTTACTTGGGCTTATTGTGGACTTCTGGTGGACTTGAAGGACATTATGGATATTTGATGTTGTATGCTCCCTGCTTTAATAAATCTCATTGGATCATCCCTCGGCCCGTTGTCCCTTCCTGCTCTGCTGTACACCCCGTCACAAACTGGTTGGCAGCAGTGGGATCAGAGCAGAAGGAATGGAGGACAAAGGCCCATCAACATTGGGAACCAGCACCGCAGAGTACAAGAGCTGGACTGCGATGAACCTACAAACAAACGCCCATGAAGTAGGAGTCCGTTTTAAAGGACTCTCCAAGGAGCAGCTAATTGAGGCTTTGGAAGGAGTTCGCCTGCAAGATGACACTGAGGAAGGATCCTCACAGCAAATGGAGGAAAGACTGCAGCCGGAGGTAAATACCCAAAAAAGTCAGTGGGTTGTGTGGTACGAGGAGGAGTTGGCATTTCTGGGAGAAGAGGCCACCATAGACGATAAGAGGAAGGCCATTCACAGAGCTCAGGAGATGGCATTGCTGGAGCAGATCGCTTTGGAAGCAGCTAGAAGCTCCAGACAGACTGTAACCTCAGCACCCACCATGAGGGAACTCCCCAGAGTGTCCCACAAAGACTTTAAGCCCTTTAATGAGGCTGCAGGCGACATTGAGGGCTTCTTCCAGGACTTTGAGCATCAGTGTTGATTAATGGAAGTCCCGGAAAGGGAGCGAGTTCGACATCTTGTGGGGTTCTTAGAGGGTGGAGCTGCTGAAGCCTATAGAGCTATGGACCCTCGGGGGAACTGTGAGTATGCGGCGATTAAACAGACTATTCTAGAACATTATGCTATGTTAAACCTTGTTATCTTATTCTTATAATTATGCTAACATACAAAATTAGCATATGCTTTAATCCCACTGCTGCCAGTATTATGCGGTCTTGAAATGTTTTTGTACTTATTCTTATGATTTTGCTAACATGCAAATTGACATGTGATTTAATCTTTTGTATTTGTATAATTTTGCGGTTTTCAGTTAAGATAAGGAATCGTAAAAATCATGCTGTTAAAGGTAGCATGGCCGAGTGGTCTAAGGCGCTGGACTTAGGCTCCAGTCTCTTTGGAGGCGTGGGTTCAAATCCCACTGCTGCCAGTGTATTTCTACTTTGAAACTTTTTAGCTTATATTTATGATTTTGCTAATAGAAAAATTAGCATGTGTTTTATTATTTTGTATTTTTATGAGTCCATGCTTTGCTGTTTTGCAAAAGACAGTAGATAGAATCATTGCTTTTTCCTTTTTGCTTAGAGACCTATCCATTTTCCACCTTGAAGAAGTTAAACTGTAGGAAAATTCACTAAACTTACTCTAAGGAAGCTTTTTTTATGTAGTATATTAGGGTAGCATGGCCGAGTGGTCTAAGGCGCTGGATTAAGGCTCCAGTCTCTTCAGAGGCGTGGGTTCAAATCCCACTGCTGCCAGTAGGTCTTTAGAACATTTTGATCTAATTCAAATGATTTTGTATTTGCATGAGTGTGTGGGTTTCTGTTTAGGAAAAGACAGTTGATAGAATCATTGTTTTTTCCTATTGTTTAGAGACTTAACCATTTTACAACAGACCTGTAGGTTTAAATCCCACTGCTGCCAGTAGTAAGAGTTCCTTAAAACCTTTTTATCTTATTCTTATACATACGCTAATATACAAAATTAACATATGCTTTAATCCCACTGCTGCCAGTATTATGCGGTCTTGAAATGTTTTTGTACTTATTCTTATGATTTTGCTAACATGCAAATTAACATGTGATTTAATCTTTTGTATTTGTATAATTTTGTGGTTTTCAGTTAAGATAAGGAATCTTAAAAATCATGCTGCTAAAGGTAGCATGGCCGAGCGGTCTAAGGGGCTGGATTAAGGCTCCAGTCTCTTCAGAGGCGTGGGTTCAAATCCTACTGCTGCCAGTAGGTCTTCAGAACCTTTTGATCTAATTCTTATGATTTTGTATTTGCATGAGTGTGTGGATTTCTGTTTAGGAAAAGACAGTTGATAGAATCATTGGTTTTACCTATTGTTTAGAGACTTAACCAATTTACAACAGACCTGTAGGTTCAAATCCCACTGCTGCCAGTAGTAAGAGTTCCTTAAAACCTTTTTATCTTATTCTTATAACTATGCTAACATACAAAATTAGTATATGCTTTAATCCCACTGCTGCCAGTATTATGAGGTCTTGAAATGTTTTTGTACTTATTCTTATGATTTTGCTAACATGAAAATTAGCATGTGATCTAATCTTCTTTTGTATTTGTATGATTTTTCGGTTTTCGGTTAAGATAAAGACCGTTCATAGAATCATTGGTTTTTCCTAATGTTTAGAGACATGCCCTTTTTCCAACATGCACTAATTTTAAATGTTGTCAAATGTACTTCACTTACTCTAAGGAAGCCTACTTAATCATGCTGAGTATGACTCAGCAGTATGAGTTCTTGAAAATCTTTTGATCTTATTCTCATAATTATGAAAACAGACAAAATTTGCATGTGCTTTCATCCCACTGCTGCCAGTATGATAAGTGCTTGAAAATTGTTTTGAACGTACTCTTATGATTTTACTAACATACAAACTTACATGTGTTTTAATCTTCTTTTGTATTTGCTTAAGTGTTTTCTTTCTGGTTAAGATAAAAACAGTTGATAGAATTATTGTTTTTTTCCTAATATTTAGAGACATGTCTGTCATGATATGTACTTTTGCCCTGTCCTGTATTTGAATAATATGCCATTTGATGTATGTAACTTTTCTCTGGTTTCTATTAGCTGTAATTTATGTATTTTCTTGTGCTGGGAGTTCACCTGTAACAATACGTCTCCTTCCCCCAATACTTGCAGCCCTAAGCTATAATGTAATTAAGGTTTGTCAACACCACTAGTGAAGAATAGCCATTCCTTCTCACAGCAGGTGGCTAGTCATATGTACATACTAGATAGACTAAGAGGAGCCGACCAGTCTAGAATCTTCAGGTGGACCCAACCATTGAATAGAAGGTGTGACCCCCACCCCCCTTCATGGGCGGATCCCAGGAGCTCAGACAATCCATTCTTATTTTTGAGATCAGATGTGAGTTGATCCTTAAAGGGGAAGGAGTGGGGATTCTTAGCTGAGGCAAGACCCCACGTCCATCTGTGACTGCGGAAGCGAACGGGATGAGACTTGAGCTGAGGACATATCTCGTCGTTCGTGAGATTGTTTTGGCATCCCTTGGACTCATGTGGACTATTGCTTTGTTAGCTGGCACAAGGATTATCGGGAGGTGCCCCCGAATCTGTTCTGTTGGACTCGTGGAAGGACTATTGTTTCGTTTATCGGGTGCGGGATTACTGGAAAGCACCTCCAGATCTGTTTATTTACTTGGGCTTATTGTGGACTTCTGGTGGACTTGAAGGACATTATGGATATTTGATGTTGTATGCTCCCTGCTTTAATAAATCTCATTGGATCATCCCTCGGCCTGTTGTCCCTTCCTGCTCTGCTGTACACCCCGTCACAAACTGGTTGGCAGCAGTGGGATCAGAGCAGAAGGAATGGAGGACAAAGGCCCATCAACATTGGGAACCAGCACCGCAGAGTACAAGAGCTGGACTGCGATGAACCTACAAACAAAGGCCCATGAAGTAGGAGTCCGTTTTAAAGGACTCTCCAAGGAGCAGCTAATTGAGGCTTTGGAAGGAGTTCGCCTGCAAGATGACACTGAGGAAGGATCCTCACAGCAAATGGAGGAAAGACTGCAGCCGGAGGTAAATACCCAAAAAAGTCAGTGGGTTGTGTGGTACGAGGAGGAGTTGGCATTTCTGGGAGAAGAGGCCACCATAGACGATAAGAGGAAGGCCATTCACAGAGCTCAGGAGATGGCATTGCTGGAGCAGATCGCTTTGGAAGCAGCTAGAAGCTCCAGACAGACTGTAACCTCAGCACCCACCATGAGGGAACTCCCCAGAGTGTCCCACAAAGACTTTAAGCCCTTTAATGAGGCTGCAGGCGACATTGAGGGCTTCTTCCAGACTTTGAGCATCAGTGTTGATTAATGGAAGTCCCGGAAAGGGAGCGAGTTCGACATCTTGTGGGGTTCTTAGAGGGTGGAGCTGCTGAAGCCTATAGAGCTATGGACCCTCGGGGGAACTGTGAGTATGCGGCGATTAATCAGACTATTCTAGAACATTATGCTATGTTAAACCTTGTTATCTTATTCTTATAATTATGCTAACATACAAAATTAGCATATGCTTTAATCCCACTGCTGCCAGTATTATGCGGTCTTGAAATGTTTTTGTACTTATTCTTATGATTTTGCTAACATGCAAATTAACATGTGATTTAATCTTTTGTATTTGTATAATTTTGCGGTTTTCAGTTAAGATAAGGAATCGTAAAACTCATGCTGTTAAAGGTAGCATGGCCGAGTGGTCTAAGGCGCTGGACTTAGGCTCCAGTCTCTTTGGAGGCGTGGGTTCAAATCCCACTGCTGCCAGTGTATTTCTACTTTGAAACTTTTTAGCTTATATTTATGATTTTGCTAATAGAAAAATTAGCATGTGTTTTATTATTTTGTATTTGTATGAGTCCATGCTTTGCTGTTTTGCAAAAGACAGTAGATAGAATCATTGCTTTTTCCTTTTTGCTTAGAGACCTATCCATTTTCCACCTTGAAAAAGTTAAAATGTAGGAAAATTCACTAAACTTACTCTAAGGAAGCTTTTTTCATGTAGTATATTAAGGTAGCATGGCCGAGCGTTCTAAGGCGCTGGATTAAGGCTCCAGTCTCTTCAGAGGCGTGGGTTCAAATCCCACTGCTGCCAGTAGGTCTTCAGAACATTTTGATCTAATTCAAATGATTTTGTATTTGCATGAGTGTGTGGGTTTCTGTTTAGGAAAAGACAGTTGATAGAATCATTGTTTTTTCCTATTGTTTAGAGACTTAACCATTTTACAACAGACCTGCAGGTTTAAATCCCACTGCTGCCAGTAGTAAGAGTTCCTTAAAACCTTTTTATCTTATTCTTATACATACGCTAACATACAAAATTAACATATGCTTTAATCCCACTGCTGCCAGTATTATGCGGTCTTGAAATGTTTTTGTACTTATTCTTATGATTTTGCTAACATGCAAATTAACATGTGATTTAATCTTTTGTATTTGTATAATTTAGTGGTTTTCAGTTAAGATAAGGAATCTTAAAAATCATGCTGCTAAAGGTAGCATGGCCGAGCGGTCTAAGGCGCTGGATTAAGGCTCCAGTCTCTTCAGAGGCGTTGGTTCAAATCCCACTGCTGCCAGTAGGTCTTCAGAACCTTTTGATCTAATTCTTATGATTTTGTATTTGCATGAGTGTGTGGATTTCTGTTTAGGAAAAGACAGTTGATAGATTCATTGGTTTTTCCTATTGTTTAGAGACTTAACCATTTGACAACAGACCTGTAGGTTCAAATCCCACTGCTGCCAGTAGTAAGAGTTCCTTAAAACCTTTTTATCTTATTCTTATAACTATGCTAACATACAAAATTAGCATATGCTTTAATCCCACTGCTGCCAGTATTATGAGGTCTTGAAATGTTTTTGTACTTATTCTTATGATTTTGCTAACATGCAAATTAGCATGTGATCTAATCTTCTTTTGTATTTGTATGATTTTTCGGTTTTCAGTTAAGATAAAGACCGTTGATAGAATCATTGGTTTTTCCTAATGTTTAGAGACATGCCCTTTTTCCAACATGCACTAATTTTAAATGTTGTCAAATGTACTTCACTTACTCTAAGGAAGCCTACTTAATCATGCTGAGTATGACTCAGCAGTATGAGTTCTTGAAAATCTTTTGATCTTATTCTTATAATTATGAAAACAGACAAAATTTGCATGTGCTTTCATCCCACTGCTGCCAGTATGATATGTGCTTGAAAATTGTTTTGAACTTACTCTTATGATTTTACTAACATACAAACTTACATGTGTTTTAATCTTCTTTTGTATTTGCTTAAGTGTTTTCTTTCTGGTTAAGATAAAAACAGTTGATAGAATTATTGTTTTTTTCCTAATATTTAGAGACATGTCTGTCATGATATGTACTTTTGCCCTGTCCTGTATTTGAATAATATGCCATTTGATGTATGTAACTTTTCTCTGGTTTCTATTAGCTGTAATTTATGTATTTTCTTGTGCTGGGAGTTCACCTGTAACAATATGTCTCCTTCCCCCAATACTTGCAGCCCTAAGCTATAATGTAATTAAGGTTTGTCAACACCACTAGTGAAGAATAGCCATTCTTTCTCACAGCAGGTGGCTAGTCATATGTACATACTAGATAGACTAAGAGGAGCCGACCAGTCTAGAATCTTCAGGTGGACCCAACCATTGAATAGAAGGTGTGACCCCTACCCCCCTTCATGGGCGGATCCCAGGAGCTCAGATAATCCATTCTTATTTTTGAGATCAGATGTGAGTTGATCCTTAAAGGGGAAGGAGTGGGGATTCTTAGCTGAGGCAAGACCCCACGTCCATCTGTGACTGCGGAAGCGTACGGGATGAGACTTGAGCTGAGGACATATCTCGTCGTTCGTGAGATTGTTTTGGGATCCCTTGGACTCATGTGGACTATTGCTTTGTTAGCTGGCACAAGGATTATCTGGAGGTGCCCCCGAATCTGTTCTGTTGGACTCGTGGAAGGACTATTGTTTCGTTTATCGGGTGCGGGATTACTGGAAAGCACCTCCAGATCTGTTTATTTACTTGGGCTTATTGTGGACTTCTGGTGGACTTGAAGGACATTATGGATATTTGATGTTGTATGCTCCCTGCTTTAATAAATCTCATTGGATCATCCCTCGGCCTGTTGTCCCTTCCTGCTCTGCTGTACACCCCGTCACAAACTGGTTGGCAGCAGTGGGATCAGAGCAGAAGGAATGGAGGACAAAGGCCCATCAACATTGGGAACCAGCACCGCAGAGTACAAGAGCTGGACTGCGATGAACCTACAAACAAAGGCCCATGAAGTAGGAGTCCGTTTTAAAGGACTCTCCAAGGAGCAGCTAATTGAGGCTTTGGAAGGAGTTCGCCTGCAAGATGACACTGAGGAAGGATCCTCACAGCAAATGGAGGAAAGACTGCAGCCGGAGGTAAATACCCAAAAAAGTCAGTGGGTTGTGTGGTACGAGGAGGAGTTGGCATTTCTGGGAGAAGAGGCCACCATAGACGATAAGAGGAAGGCCATTCACAGAGCTCAGGAGATGGCATTGCTGGAGCAGATCGCTTTGGAAGCAGCTAGAAGCTCCAGACAGACTGTAACCTCAGCACCCACCATGAGGGAACTCCCCAGAGTGTCCCACAAAGACTTTAAGCCCTTTAATGAGGCTGCAGGCGACATTGAGGGCTTCTTCCAGGACTTTGAGCATCAGTGTTGATTAATTGAAGTCCCGGAAAGGGAGCGAGTTCGACATCTTGTGGGGTTCTTAGAGGGTGGAGCTGCTGAAGCCTATAGAGCTATGGACCCTCGGGGGAACTGTGAGTATGCGGCGATTAAACAGACTATTCTAGAACATTATGCTATGTTAAACCTTGTTATCTTATTCTTATAATTATGCTAACATACAAAATTAGCATATGCTTTAATCCCACTGCTGCCAGTATTATGCGGTCTTGAAATGTTTTTGTACTTATTCTTATGATTTTGCTAACATGCAAATTAACATGTGATTTAATCTTTTGTATTTGTATAATTTTGCGGTTTTCAGTTAAGATAAGGAATCGTAAAAATCAAGCTGTTAAAGGTAGCATGGCCGAGTGGTCTAAGGCGCTGGACTTAGGCTCCAGTCTCTTTGGAGGCGTGGGTTCAAATCCCACTGCTGCCAGTGTATTTCTACTTTGAAACTTTTTAGCTTAT
This sequence comes from Ranitomeya imitator, assembly GCF_032444005.1. Lineage (NCBI taxonomy): Eukaryota > Metazoa > Chordata > Amphibia > Anura > Dendrobatidae > Ranitomeya > Ranitomeya imitator. Next base: position 90,119,726 of record NC_091285.1, read on the forward strand.
ATTTATGATTTTGCTAATAGAAAAATTAGCATGTGTTTTATTATTTTGTATTTGTATGAGTCCATGCTTTGCTGTTTTGCAAAAGACAGTAGATAGAATCATTGCTTTTTGCTTAGAGACCTATCCATTTTCCACCTTGAAGAAGTTAAAATGTAGGAAAATTCACTAAACTTACTCTAAGGAAGCTGTTTTTATGTAGTATATTAGGGTAGCATGGCCGAGCGGTCTAAGGCGCTGGATTAAGGCTCCAGTCTCTTCAGAGGCGTGGGTTCAAATCCCACTGCTGCCAGTAGGTCTTCAGAACATTTTGATCTAATTCAAATGATTTTGTATTTGCATGAGTGTGTGGGTTTCTGTTTAGGAAAAGACAGTTGATAGAATCATTGTTTTTTCCTATTGTTTAGAGACTTAACCATTTTACAACAGACCTGTAGGTTTAAATCCCACTGCTGCCAGTAGTAAGAGTTCCTTAAAACCTTTTTATCTTATTCTTATACATACGCTAATATACAAAATTAGCATATGGTTTAATCCCACTGCTGCCAGTATTATGCGGTCTTGAAATGTTTTTGTACTTATTCTTATGATTTTGCTAACATGCAAATTAACATGTGATTTAATCTTTTGTATTTGTATAATTTTGTGGTTTTCAGTTAAGATAAGGAATCTTAAAAGTCATGCTGCTAAAGGTAGCATGGCCGAGCGGTCTAAGGCGCTGGATTAAGGCTCCAGTCTCTTCAGAGGCGTGGGTTCAAATCCCACTGCTGCCAGTAGGTCTTCAGAACCTTTTGATCTAATTCTTATGATTTTGTATTTGCATGAGTGTGTGGATTTCTGTTTAGGAAAAGACAGTTGATAGAATCATTGGTTTTTCCTATTGTTTAGAGACTTAACCATTTTACAACAGACCTGTAGGTTCAAATCCCACTGCTGCCAGTAGTAAGAGTTCCTTAAAACCTTTTTATCTTATTCTTATAACTATGCTAACATACAAAATTAGCATATGCTTTAATCCCACTGCTGCCAGTATTATGAGGTCTTGAAATGTTTTTGTACTTATTCTTATGATTTTGCTAACATGCAAATTAGCATGTGATCTAATCTTCTTTTGTATTTGTATGATTTTTCGGTTTTCGGTTAAGATAAAGACCGTTGATAGAATCATTGGTTTTTCCTAATGTTTAGAGACATGCCCTTTTTCCAACATGCACTAATTTTAAATGTTGTCAAATGTACTTCACTTACTCTAAGGAAGCCTACTTAATCATGCTGAGTATGACTCAGCAGTATGAGTTCTTGAAAATCTTTTGATCTTATTCTTATAATTATGAAAACAGACAAAATTTGCATGTGCTTTCATCCCACTGCTGCCAGTATGATATGTGCTTGAAAATTGTTTTGAACTTACTCTTATGATTTTACTAACATACAAACTTACATGTGTTTTAATCTTCTTTTGTATTTGCTTAAGTGTTTTCTTTCTGGTTAAGATAAAAACAGTTGATAGAATTATTGTTTTTTTCCTAATATTTAGAGACATGTCTGTCATGATATGTACTTTTGCCCTGTTCTGTATTTGAATAATATGCCATTTGATGTATGTAACTGTTCTCTGGTTTCTATTAGCTGTAATTTATGTATTTTCTTGTGCAGGGAGTTCACCTGTAACAATATGTCTCCTTCCCCCAATACTTTCAGCCCTAAGCTATAATGTAATTAAGGTTTGTCAACACCACTAGTGAAGAATAGCCATTCTTTCTCACAGCAGGTGGCTAGTCATATGTACATACTAGATAGACTAAGAGGAGCCGACCAGTCTAGAATCTTCAGGTGGACCCAACCATTGAATAGAAGGTGTGACCCCTACCCCCCTTCATGGGCGGATCCCAGGAGCTCAGATAATCCATTCTTATTTTTGAGATCAGATGTGAGTTGATCCTTAAAGGGGAAGGAGTGGGGATTCTTAGCTGAGGCAAGACCCCACGTCCATCTGTGACTGCGGAAGCGTACGGGATGAGACTTGAGCTGAGGACATATCTCGTCGTTCGTGAGATTGTTTTGGGATCCCTTGGACTCATGTGGACTATTGCTTTGTTAGCTGGCACAAGGATTATCTGGAGGTGCCCCCGAATCTGTTCTGTTGGACTCGTGGAAGGACTATTGTTTCGTTTATCGGGTGCGGGATTACTGGAAAGCACCTCCAGATCTGTTTATTTACTTGGGCTTATTGTGGACTTCTGGTGGACTTGAAGGACATTATGGATATTTGATGTTGTATGCTCCCTGCTTTAATAAATCTCATTGGATCATCCCTCGGCCTGTTGTCCCTTCCTGCTCTGCTGTACACCCCGTCACAAACTGGTTGGCAGCAGTGGGATCAGAGCAGAAGGAATGGAGGACAAAGGCCCATCAACATTGGGAACCAGCACCGCAGAGTACAAGAGCTGGACTGCGATGAACCTACAAACAAAGGCCCATGAAGTAGGAGTCCGTTTTAAAGGACTCTCCAAGGAGCAGCTAATTGAGGCTTTGGAAGGAGTTCGCCTGCAAGATGACACTGAGGAAGGATCCTCACAGCAAATGGAGGAAAGACTGCAGCCGGAGGAAAATACCCAAAAAAGTCAGTGGGTTGTGTGGTACGAGGAGGAGTTGGCATTTCTGGGAGAAGAGGCCACCATAGACGATAAGAGGAAGGCCATTCACAGAGCTCAGGAGATGGCATTGCTGGAGCAGATCGCTTTGGAAGCAGCTAGAAGCTCCAGACAGACTGTAACCTCAGCACCCACCATGAGGGAACTCCCCAGAGTGTCCCACAAAGACTTTAAGCCCTTTAATGAGGCTGCAGGCGACATTGAGGGCTTCTTCCAGGACTTTGAGCATCAGTGTTGATTAATGGAAGTCCCGGAAAGGGAGCGAGTTCGACATCTTGTGGGGTTCTTAGAGGGTGGAGCTGCTGAAGCCTATAGAGCTATGGACCCTCGGGGGAACTGTGAGTATGCGGCGATTAAACAGACTATTCTAGAACATTATGCTATGTTAAACCTTGTTATCTTATTCTTATAATTATGCTAACATACAAAATTAGCATATGCTTTAATCCCACTGCTGCCAGTATTATGCGGTCTTGAAATGTTTTTGTACTTATTCTTATGATTTTGCTAACATGCAAATTAACATGTGATTTAATCTTTTGTATTTGTATAATTTTGCGGTTTTCAGTTAAGATAAGGAATCGTAAAAATCAAGCTGTTAAAGGTAGCATGGCCGAGTGGTCTAAGGCGCTGGACTTAGGCTCCAGTCTCTTTGGAGGCGTGGGTTCAAATCCCACTGCTGCCAGTGTATTTCTACTTTGAAACTTTTTAGCTTATATTTATGATTTTGCTAATAGAAAAATTAGCATGTGTTTTATTATTTTGTATTTGTATGAGTCCATGCTTTGCTGTCTTGCAAAAGACAGTAGATAGAATCATTGCTTTTTGCTTAGAGACCTATCCATTTTCCACCTTGAAGAAGTTAAAATGTAGGAAAATTCACTAAACTTACTCTAAGGAAGCTTTTTTTATGTAGTATATTAGGGTAGCATGGCCGAGTGGTCTAAGGCGCTGGATTAAGGCTCCAGTCTCTTCAGAGGCGTGGGTTCAAATCCCACTGCTGCCAGTAGGTCTTTAGAACATTTTGATCTAATTCAAATGATTTTGTATTTGCATGAGTGTGTGGGTTTCTGTTTAGGAAAAGACAGTTGATAGAATCATTGTTTTTTCCTATTGTTTAGAGACTTAACCATTTTACAACAGACCTGTAGGTTTAAATCCCACTGCTGCCAGTAGTAAGAGTTCCTTAAAACCTTTTTATCTTATTCTTATACATAGGCTAATATACAAAATTAGCATATGCTTTAATCCCACTGCTGCCAGTATTATGCGGTCTTGAAATGTTTTTGTACTTATTCTTATGATTTTGCTAACATGCAAATTAACATGTGATTTAATCTTTTGTATTTGTATAATTTTGTGGTTTTCAGTTAAGATAAGGAATCTTAAAAGTCATGCTGCTAAAGGTAGCATGGCCGTGCGGTCTAAGGCGCTGGATTAAGGCTCCAGTCTCTTCAGAGGCGTGGGTTCAAATCCCACTGCTGCCAGTAGGTCTTCAGAACCTTTTGATCTAATTCTTATGATTTTGTATTTGCATGAGTGTGTGGATTTCTGTTTAGGAAAAGACAGTTGATAGAATCATTGGTTTTTCCTATTGTTTAGAGACTTAACCATTTTACAACAGACCTGTAGGTTCAAATCCCACTGCTGCCAGTAGTAAGAGTTCCTTAAAACCTTTTTATCTTATTCTTATAACTATGCTAACATACAAAATTAGCATATGCTTTAATCCCACTGCTGCCAGTATTATGAGGTCTTGAAATGTTTTTGTACTTATTCTTATGATTTTGCTAACATGCAAATTAGCATGTGATCTAATCTTCTTTTGTATTTGTATGATTTTTCGGTTTTCGGTTAAGATAAAGACCGTTGATAGAATCATTGGTTTTTCCTAATGTTTAGAGACATGCCCTTTTTCCAACATGCACTAATTTTAAATGTTGTCAAATGTACTTCACTTACTCTAAGGAAGCCTACTTAATCATGCTGAGTATGACTCAGCAGTATGAGTTCTTGAAAATCTTTTGATCTTATTCTTATAATTATGAAAACAGACAAAATTTGCATGTGCTTTCATCCCACTGCTGCCAGTATGATATGTGCTTGAAAATTGTTTTGAACTTACTCTTATGATTTTACTAACATACAAACTTACATGTGTTTTAATCTTCTTTTGTATTTGCTTAAGTGTTTTCTTTCTGGTTAAGATAAAAACAGTTGATAGAATTATTGTTTTTTTCCTAATATTTAGAGACATGTCTGTCATGATATGTACTTTTGCCCTGTCCTGTATTTGAATAATATGCCATTTGATGTATGTAACGGTTCTCTGGTTTCTATTAGCTGTAATTTATGTATTTTCTTGTGCAGGGAGTTCACCTGTAACAATATGTCTCCTTCCCCCAATACTTGCAGCCCTAAGCTATAATGTAATTAAGGTCTGTCAACACCACTAGTGAAGAATAGCCATTCTTTCTCACAGCAGGTGGCTAGTCATATGTACATACTTGATAGACTAAGAGGAGCCGACCAGTCTAGAATCTTCAGGTGGACCCAACCATTGAATAGAAGGTGTGACCCCTACCCCCCTTCATGGGCGGATCCCAGGAGCTCAGATAATACATTCTTATTTTTGAGATCAGATGTGAGTTGATCCTTAAAGGGGAAGGAGTGGGGATTCTTAGCTGAGGCAAGACCCCACGTCCATCTGTGACTGCGGAAGCGTACGGGATGAGACTTGAGCTGAGGACATATCTCGTCGTTCGTGAGATTGTTTTGGGATCCCTTGGACTCATGTGGACCATTGCTTTGTTAGCTGGCACAAGGATTATCTGGAGGTGCCCCCGAATCTGTTCTGTTGGACTCGTGGAAGGACTATTGTTTCGTTTATCAGGTGCGGGATTACTGGAAAGCACCTCCAGATCTGTTTATTTCCTTGGGCTTATTGTGGACTTCTGGTGGACTTGAAGGACATTATGGATATTTGATGTTGTATGCTCCCTGCTTTAATAAATCTCATTGGATCATCCCTCGGCCTGTTGTCCCTTCCTGCTCTGCTGTACACCCCGTCACAAACTGGTTGGCAGCAGTGGGATCAGAGCAGAAGGAATGGAGGACAAAGGCCCATCAACATTGGGAACCAGCACCGCAGAGTACAAGAGCTGGACTGCGATGAACCTACAAACAAAGGCCCATGAAGTAGGAGTCCGTTTTAAAGGACTCTCCAAGGAGCAGCTAATTGAGGCTTTGGAAGGAGTTCGCCTGCAAGATGACACTGAGGAAGGATCCTCACAGCAAATGGAGGAAAGACTGCAGCCGGAGGTAAATACCCAAAAAAGTCAGTGGGTTGTGTGGTACGAGGAGGAGTTGGCATTTCTGGGAGAAGAGGCCACCATAGACGATAAGAGGAAGGCCATTCACAGAGCTCAGGAGATGGCATTGCTGGAGCAGATCGCTTTGGAAGCAGCTAGAAGCTCCAGACAGACTGTAACCTCAGCACCCACCATGAGGGAACTCCCCAGAGTGTCCCACAAAGACTTTAAGCCCTTTAATGAGGCTGCAGGCGACATTGAGGGCTTCTTCCAGGACTTTGAGCATCAGTGTTGATTAATGGAAGTCCCGGAAAGGGAGCGAGTTCGACATCTTGTGGGGTTCTTAGAGGGTGGAGCTGCTGAAGCCTATAGAGCTATGGACCCTCGGGGGAACTGTGAGTATGCGGCGATTAAACAGACTATTCTAGAACATTATGCTATGTTAAACCTTGTTATCTTATTCTTATAATTATGCTAACATACAAAATTAGCATATGCTTTAATCCCACTGCTGCCAGTATTATGCGGTCTTGAAATGTTTTTGTACTTATTCTTATGATTTTGCTAACATGCAAATTAACATGTGATTTAATCTTTTGTATTTGTATAATTTTGCGGTTTTCAGTTAAGATAAGGAATCGTAAAAATCATGCTGTTAAAGGTAGCATGGCCGAGTGGTCTAAGGCGCTGGACTTAGGCTCCAGTCTCTTTGGAGGCGTGGGTTCAAATCCCACTGCTGCCAGTGTATTTCTACTTTGAAACTTTTTAGCTTATATTTATGATTTTGCTAATAGAAAAATTAGCATGTGTTTTATTATTTTGTATTTGTATGAGTCCATGCTTTGCTGTTTTGCAAAAGACAGTAGATAGAATCATTGCTTTTTGCTTAGAGACCTATCCATTTTCCACCTTGAAGAAGTTAAAATCTAGGAAAATTCACTAAACTTACTCTACGGAAGCTTTTTTTATGTAGTATATTAGGGTAGCATGGCCGAGCGGTCTAAGGCGCTGGATTAAGGCTCCAGTCTCTTCAGAGGCGTGGGTTCAAATCCCACTGCTGCCAGTAGGTCTTTAGAACATTTTGATCTAATTCAAATGATTTTGTATTTGCATGAGTGTGTGGGTTTCTGTTTAGGAAAAGACAGTTGATAGAATCATTGTTTTTTCCTATTGTTTAGAGACTTAACCATTTTACAACAGACCTGTAGGTTTAAATCCCACTGCTGCCAGTAGTAAGAGTTCCTTAAAACCTTTTTATCTTATTCTTATACATACGCTAATATACAAAATTAGCATATGCTTTAATCCCACTGCTGCCAGTATTATGCGGTCTTGAAATGTTTTTGTACTTATTCTTATGATTTTGCTAACATGCAAATTAACATGTGATTTAATCTTTTGTATTTGTATAATTTTGCGGTTTTCAGTTAAGATAAGGAATCGTAAAAATCATGCTGTTAAAGGTAGCATGGCCGAGTGGTCTAAGGCGCTGGACTTAGGCTCCAGTCTCTTTGGAGGCGTGGGTTCAAATCCCACTGCTGCCAGTGTATTTCTACTTTGAAACTTTTTAGCTTATATTTATGATTTTGCTAATAGAAAAATTAGCATGTGTTTTATTATTTTGTATTTGTATGAGTCCATGCTTTGCTGTTTTGCAAAAGACAGTAGATAGAATCATTGCTTTTTGCTTAGAGACCTATCCATTTTCCACCTTGAAGAAGTTAAAATGTAGGAAAATTCACTAAACTTACTCTAAGGAAGCTTTTTTTATGTAGTATATTAGGGTAGCATGGCCGAGCGGTCTAAGGCGCTGGATTAAGGCTCCAGTCTCTTCAGAGGCGTGGGTTCAAATCCCACTGCTGCCAGTAGGTCTTTAGAACATTTTGATCTAATTCAAATGATTTTGTATTTGCATGAGTGTGTGGGTTTCTGTTTAGGAAAAGACAGTTGATAGAATCATTGTTTTTTCCTATTGTTTAGAGACTTAACCATTTTACAACAGACCTGTAGGTTTAAATCCCACTGCTGCCAGTAGTAAGAGTTCCTTAAAACCTTTTTATCTTATTCTTATACATACGCTAATATACAAAATTAGCATATGCTTTAATCCCACTGCTGCCAGTATTATGCGGTCTTGAAATGTTTTTGTACTTATTCTTATGATTTTGCTAACATGCAAATTAACATGTGATTTAATCTTTTGTATTTGTATAATTTTGCGGTTTTCAGTTAAGATAAGGAATCGTAAAAATCATGCTGTTAAAGGTAGCATGGCCGAGTGGTCTAAGGCGCTGGATTTAGGCTCCAGTCTCTTTGGAGGCGTGGGTTCAAATCCCACTGCTGCCAGTGTATTTTTACTTTGAAACTTTTTAGCTTATATTTATGATTTTGCTAATAGAAAAATTAGCATGTGTTTTATTATTTTGTATTTGTATGAGTCCATGCTTTGCTGTTTTGCAAAAGACAGTAGATAGAATCATTGCTTTTTCCTTTTTGCTTAGAGACCTATCCATTTTCCACCTTGAAGAAGTTAAAATGTAGGAAAATTCACTAAACTTACTCTAAGGAAGCTTTTTTCATGTAGTATATTAAGGTAGCATGGCCGAGTGGTCTAAGGCGCTGGATTAAGGCTCCAGTCTCTTCAGAGGCGTGGGTTCAAATCCCACTGCTGCCAGTAGGTCTTCAGAACATTTTGATCTAATTCAAATGATTTTGTATTTGCATGAGTGTGTGGGTTTCTGTTTAGGAAAAGACAGTTGATAGAATCATTGTTTTTTCCTATTGTTTAGAGACTTAACCATTTTACAACAGACCTGTAGGTTTAAATCCCACTGCTGCCAGTAGTAAGAGTTCCTTAAAACCTTTTTATCTTATTCTTATACATACGCTAATATACAAAATTAGCATATGCTTTAATCCCACTGCTGCCAGTATTATGCGGTCTTGAAATGTTTTTGTACTTATTCTTATGATTTTGCTAACATGCAAATTAACATGTGATTTAATCTTTTGTATTTGTATTATTTTGTGGTTTTCAGTTAAGATAAGGAATCTTAAAAGTCATGCTGCTAAAGGTAGCATGGCCGAGTGGTCTAAGGCGCTGGATTAAGGCTCCAGTATCTTCAGAGGCGTGGGTTCAAATCCCACTGCTGCCAGTAGGTCTTCAGAACCTTTTGATCTAATTCTTATGATTTTGTATTTGCATGAGTGTGTGGATTTCTGTTTAGGAAAAGACAGTTGATAGAATCATTGGTTTTTCCTATTGTTTAGAGACTTAACCATTTTACAACAGACCTGTAGGTTCAAATCCCACTGCTGCCAGTAGTAAGAGTTCCTTAAAACCTTTTTATCTTATTCTTATAACTATGCTAACATACAAAATTAGCATATGCTTTAATCCCACTGCTGCCAGTATTATGAGGTCTTGAAATGTTTTTGTACTTATTCTTATGATTTTGCTAACATGCAAATTAGCATGTGATCTAATCTTCTTTTGTATTTGTATGATTTTTCGGTTTTCGGTTAAGATAAAGACCGTTGATAGAATCATTGGTTTTTCCTAATGTTTAGAGACATGCCCTTTTTCCAACATGCACTAATTTTAAATGTTGTCAAATGTACTTCACTTACTCTAAGGAAGCCTACTTAATCATGCTGAGTATGACTCAGCAGTATGAGTTCTTGAAAATCTTTTGATCTTATTCTTATAATTATGAAAACAGACAAAATTTGCATGTGCTTTCATCCCACTGCTGCCAGTATGATATGTGCTTGAAAATTGTTTTGAACTTACTCTTATGATTTTACTAACATACAAACTTACATGTGTTTTAATCTTCTTTTGTATTTGCTTAAGTGTTTTCTTTCTGGTTAAGATAAAAACAGTTGATAGAATTATTGTTTTTTTCCTAATATTTAGAGACATGTCTGTCATGATATGTACTTTTGCCCTGTCCTGTATTTGAATAATATGCCATTTGATGTATGTAACTGTTCTCTGGTTTCTATTAGCTGTAATTTATGTATTTTCTTGTGCAGGGAGTTCACCTGTAACAATATGTCTCCTTCCCCCAATACTTGCAGCCCTAAGCTATAATGTAATTAAGGTTTGTCAACACCACTAGTGAAGAATAGCCATTCTTTCTCACAGCAGGTGGCTAGTCATATGTACATACTTGATAGACTAAGAGGAGCCGACCAGTCTAGAATCTTCAGGTGGACCCAACCATTGAATAGAAGGTGTGACCCCTACCCCCCTTCATGGGCGGATCCCAGGAGCTCAGATAATACATTCTTATTTTTGAGATCAGATGTGAGTTGATCCTTAAAGGGGAAGGAGTGGGGATTCTTAGCTGAGGCAAGACCCCACGTCCATCTGTGACTGCGGAAGCGTACGGGATGAGACTTGAGCTGAGGACATATCTCGTCGTTCGTGAGATTGTTTTGGGATCCCTTGGACTCATGTGGACCATTGCTTTGTTAGCTGGCACAAGGATTATCTGGAGGTGCCCCCGAATCTGTTCTGTTGGACTCGTGGAAGGACTATTGTTTCGTTTATCAGGTGCGGGATTACTGGAAAGCACCTCCAGATCTGTTTATTTCCTTGGGCTTATTGTGGACTTCTGGTGGACTTGAAGGACATTATGGATATTTGATGTTGTATGCTCCCTGCTTTAATAAATCTCATTGGATCATCCCTCGGCCTGTTGTCCCTTCCTGCTCTGCTGTACACCCCGTCACAAACTGGTTGGCAGCAGTGGGATCAGAGCAGAAGGAATGGAGGACAAAGGCCCATCAACATTGGGAACCAGCACCGCAGAGTACAAGAGCTGGACTGCGATGAACCTACAAACAAAGGCCCATGAAGTAGGAGTCCGTTTTAAAGGACTCTCCAAGGAGCAGCTAATTGAGGCTTTGGAAGGAGTTCGCCTGCAAGATGACACTGAGGAAGGATCCTCACAGCAAATGGAGGAAAGACTGCAGCCGGAGGTAAATACCCAAAAAAGTCAGTGGGTTGTGTGGTACGAGGAGGAGTTGGCATTTCTGGGAGAAGAGGCCACCATAGACGATAAGAGGAAGGCCATTCACAGAGCTCAGGAGATGGCATTGCTGGAGCAGATCGCTTTGGAAGCAGCTAGAAGCTCCAGACAGACTGTAACCTCAGCACCCACCATGAGGGAACTCCCCAGAGTGTCCCACAAAGACTTTAAGCCCTTTAATGAGGCTGCAGGCGACATTGAGGGCTTCTTCCAGGACTTTGAGCATCAGTGTTGATTAATGGAAGTCCCGGAAAGGGAGCGAGTTCGACATCTTGTGGGGTTCTTAGAGGGTGGAGCTGCTGAAGCCTATAGAGCTATGGACCCTCGGGGGAACTGTGAGTATGCGGCGATTAAACAGACTATTCTAGAACATTATGCTATGTTAAACCTTGTTATCTTATTCTTATAATTATGCTAACATACAAAATTAGCATATGCTTTAATCCCACTGCTGCCAGTATTATGCGGTCTTGAAATGTTTTTGTACTTATTCTTATGATTTTGCTAACATGCAAATTAACATGTGATTTAATCTTTTGTATTTGTATAATTTTGCGGTTTTCAGTTAAGATAAGGAATCGTAAAAATCATGCTGTTAAAGGTAGCATGGCCGAGTGGTCTAAGGCGCTGGACTTAGGCTCCAGTCTCTTTGGAGGCGTGGGTTCAAATCCCACTGCTGCCAGTGTATTTCTACTTTGAAACTTTTTAGCTTATATTTATGATTTTGCTAATAGAAAAATTAGCATGTGTTTTATTATTTTGTATTTGTATGAGTCCATGCTTTGCTGTTTTGCAAAAGACAGTAGATAGAATCATTGCTTTTTGCTTAGAGACCTATCCATTTTCCACCTTGAAGAAGTTAAAATCTAGGAAAATTCACTAAACTTACTCTAAGGAAGCTTTTTTTATGTAGTATATTAGGGTAGCATGGCCGAGCGGTCTAAGGCGCTGGATTAAGGCTCCAGTCTCTTCAGAGGCGTGGGTTCAAATCCCACTGCTGCCAGTAGGTCTTTAGAACATTTTGATCTAATTCAAATGATTTTGTATTTGCATGAGTGTGTGGGTTTCTGTTTAGGAAAAGACAGTTGATAGAATCATTGTTTTTTCCTATTGTTTAGAGACTTAACCATTTTACAACAGACCTGTAGGTTTAAATCCCACTGCTGCCAGTAGTAAGAGTTCCTTAAAACCTTTTTATCTTATTCTTATACATACGCTAATATACAAAATTAGCATATGCTTTAATCCCACTGCTGCCAGTATTATGCGGTCTTGAAATGTTTTTGTACTTATTCTTATGATTTTGCTAACATGCAAATTAACATGTGATTTAATCTTTTGTATTTGTATAATTTTGCGGTTTTCAGTTAAGATAAGGAATCGTAAAAATCATGCTGTTAAAGGTAGCATGGCCGAGTGGTCTAAGGCGCTGGACTTAGGCTCCAGTCTCTTTGGAGGCGTGGGTTCAAATCCCACTGCTGCCAGTGTATTTCTACTTTGAAACTTTTTAGCTTATATTTATGATTTTGCTAATAGAAAAATTAGCATGTGTTTTATTATTTTGTATTTGTATGAGTCCATGCTTTGCTGTTTTGCAAAAGACAGTAGATAGAATCATTGCTTTTTGCTTAGAGACCTATCCATTTTCCACCTTGAAGAAGTTAAAATGTAGGAAAATTCACTAAACTTACTCTAAGGAAGCTTTTTTTATGTAGTATATTAGGGTAGCATGGCCGAGCGGTCTAAGGCGCTGGATTAAGGCTCCAGTCTCTTCAGAGGCGTGGGTTCAAATCCCACTGCTGCCAGTAGGTCTTTAGAACATTTTGATCTAATTCAAATGATTTTGTATTTGCATGAGTGTGTGGGTTTCTGTTTAGGAAAAGACAGTTGATAGAATCATTGTTTTTTCCTATTGTTTAGAGACTTAACCATTTTACAACAGACCTGTAGGTTTAAATCCCACTGCTGCCAGTAGTAAGAGTTCCTTAAAACCTTTTTATCTTATTCTTATACATACGCTAATATACAAAATTAGCATATGCTTTAATCCCACTGCTGCCAGTATTATGCGGTCTTGAAATGTTTTTGTACTTATTCTTATGATTTTGCTAACATGCAAATTAACATGTGATTTAATCTTTTGTATTTGTATAATTTTGCGGTTTTCAGTTAAGATAAGGAATCGTAAAAATCATGCTGTTAAAGGTAGCATGGCCGAGTGGTCTAAGGCGCTGGATTTAGGCTCCAGTCTCTTTGGAGGCGTGGGTTCAAATCCCACTGCTGCCAGTGTATTTTTACTTTGAAACTTTTTAGCTTATATTTATGATTTTGCTAATAGAAAAATTAGCATGTGTTTTATTATTTTGTATTTGTATGAGTCCATGCTTTGCTGTTTTGCAAAAGACAGTAGATAGAATCATTGCTTTTTCCTTTTTGCTTAGAGACCTATCCATTTTCCACCTTGAAGAAGTTAAAATGTAGGAAAATTCACTAAACTTACTCTAAGGAAGCTTTTTTCATGTAGTATATTAAGGTAGCATGGCCGAGTGGTCTAAGGCGCTGGATTAAGGCTCCAGTCTCTTCAGAGGCGTGGGTTCAAATCCCACTGCTGCCAGTAGGTCTTCAGAACATTTTGATCTAATTCAAATGATTTTGTATTTGCATGAGTGTGTGGGTTTCTGTTTAGGAAAAGACAGTTGATAGAATCATTGTTTTTTCCTATTGTTTAGAGACTTAACCATTTTACAACAGACCTGTAGGTTTAAATCCCACTGCTGCCAGTAGTAAGAGTTCCTTAAAACCTTTTTATCTTATTCTTATACATACGCTAATATACAAAATTAGCATATGCTTTAATCCCACTGCTGCCAGTATTATGCGGTCTTGAAATGTTTTTGTACTTATTCTTATGATTTTGCTAACATGCAAATTAACATGTGATTTAATCTTTTGTATTTGTATAATTTTGTGGTTTTCAGTTAAGATAAGGAATCTTAAAAGTCATGCTGCTAAAGGTAGCATGGCCGAGTGGTCTAAGGCGCTGGATTAAGGCTCCAGTATCTTCAGAGGCGTGGGTTCAAATCCCACTGCTGCCAGTAGGTCTTCAGAACCTTTTGATCTAATTCTTATGATTTTGTATTTGCATGAGTGTGTGGATTTCTGTTTAGGAAAAGACAGTTGATAGAATCATTGGTTTTTCCTATTGTTTAGAGACTTAACCATTTTACAACAGACCTGTAGGTTCAAATCCCACTGCTGCCAGTAGTAAGAGTTCCTTAAAACCTTTTTATCTTATTCTTATAACTATGCTAACATACAAAATTAGCATATGCTTTAATCCCACTGCTGCCAGTATTATGAGGTCTTGAAATGTTTTTGTACTTATTCTTATGATTTTGCTAACATGCAAATTAGCATGTGATCTAATCTTCTTTTGTATTTGTATGATTTTTCGGTTTTCGGTTAAGATAAAGACCGTTGATAGAATCATTGGTTTTTCCTAATGTTTAGAGACATGCCCTTTTTCCAACATGCACTAATTTTAAATGTTGTCAAATGTACTTCACTTACTCTAAGGAAGCCTACTTAATCATGCTGAGTATGACTCAGCAGTATGAGTTCTTGAAAATCTTTTGATCTTATTCTTATAATTATGAAAACAGACAAAATTTGCATGTGCTTTCATCCCACTGCTGCCAGTATGATATGTGCTTGAAAATTGTTTTGAACTTACTCTTATGATTTTACTAACATACAAACTTACATGTGTTTTAATCTTCTTTTGTATTTGCTTAAGTGTTTTCTTTCTGGTTAAGATAAAAACAGTTGATAGAATTATTGTTTTTTTCCTAATATTTAGAGACATGTCTGTCATGATATGTACTTTTGCCCTGTCCTGTATTTGAATAATATGCCATTTGATGTATGTAACTGTTCTCTGGTTTCTATTAGCTGTAATTTATGTATTTTCTTGTGCAGGGAGTTCACCTGTAACAATATGTCTCCTTCCCCCAATACTTGCAGCCCTAAGCTATAATGTAATTAAGGTTTGTCAACACCACTAGTGAAGAATAGCCATTCTTTCTCACAGCAGGTGGCTAGTCATATGTACATACTTGATAGACTAAGAGGAGCCGACCAGTCTAGAATCTTCAGGTGGACCCAACCATTGAATAGAAGGTGTGACCCCTACCCCCCTTCATGGGCGGATCCCAGGAGCTCAGATAATACATTCTTATTTTTGAGATCAGATGTGAGTTGATCCTTAAAGGGGAAGGAGTGGGGATTCTTAGCTGAGGCAAGACCCCACGTCCATCTGTGACTGCGGAAGCGTACGGGATGAGACTTGAGCTGAGGACATATCTCGTCGTTCGTGAGATTGTTTTGGGATCCCTTGGACTCATGTGGACCATTGCTTTGTTAGCTGGCACAAGGATTATCTGGAGGTGCCCCCGAATCTGTTCTGTTGGACTCGTGGAAGGACTATTGTTTCGTTTATCAGGTGCGGGATTACTGGAAAGCACCTCCAGATCTGTTTATTTCCTTGGGCTTATTGTGGACTTCTGGTGGACTTGAAGGACATTATGGATATTTGATGTTGTATGCTCCCTGCTTTAATAAATCTCATTGGATCATCCCTCGGCCTGTTGTCCCTTCCTGCTCTGCTGTACACCCCGTCACAAACTGGTTGGCAGCAGTGGGATCAGAGCAGAAGGAATGGAGGACAAAGGCCCATCAACATTGGGAACCAGCACCGCAGAGTACAAGAGCTGGACTGCGATGAACCTACAAACAAAGGCCCATGAAGTAGGAGTCCGTTTTAAAGGACTCTCCAAGGAGCAGCTAATTGAGGCTTTGGAAGGAGTTCGCCTGCAAGATGACACTGAGGAAGGATCCTCACAGCAAATGGAGGAAAGACTGCAGCCGGAGGTAAATACCCAAAAAAGTCAGTGGGTTGTGTGGTACGAGGAGGAGTTGGCATTTCTGGGAGAAGAGGCCACCATAGACGATAAGAGGAAGGCCATTCACAGAGCTCAGGAGATGGCATTGCTGGAGCAGATCGCTTTGGAAGCAGCTAGAAGCTCCAGACAGACTGTAACCTCAGCACCCACCATGAGGGAACTCCCCAGAGTGTCCCACAAAGACTTTAAGCCCTTTAATGAGGCTGCAGGCGACATTGAGGGCTTCTTCCAGGACTTTGAGCATCAGTGTTGATTAATGGAAGTCCCGGAAAGGGAGCGAGTTCGACATCTTGTGGGGTTCTTAGAGGGTGGAGCTGCTGAAGCCTATAGAGCTATGGACCCTCGGGGGAACTGTGAGTATGCGGCGATTAAACAGACTATTCTAGAACATTATGCTATGTTAAACCTTGTTATCTTATTCTTATAATTATGCTAACATACAAAATTAGCATATGCTTTAATCCCACTGCTGCCAGTATTATGCGGTCTTGAAATGTTTTTGTACTTATTCTTATGATTTTGCTAACATGCAAATTAACATGTGATTTAATCTTTTGTATTTGTATAATTTTGCGGTTTTCAGTTAAGATAAGGAATCGTAAAAATCATGCTGTTAAAGGTAGCATGGCCGAGTGGTCTAAGGCGCTGGACTTAGGCTCCAGTCTCTTTGGAGGCGTGGGTTCAAATCCCACTGCTGCCAGTGTATTTCTACTTTGAAACTTTTTAGCTTATATTTATGATTTTGCTAATAGAAAAATTAGCATGTGTTTTATTATTTTGTATTTGTATGAGTCCATGCTTTGCTGTTTTGCAAAAGACAGTAGATAGAATCATTGCTTTTTCCTTTTTGCTTAGAGACCTATCCATTTTCCACCTTGAAGAAGTTAAAATGTAGGAAAATTCACTAAACTTACTCTAAGGAAGCTTTTTTCATGTAGTATATTAAGGTAGCATGGCCGAGCGGTCTAAGGCGCTGGATTAAGGCTCCAGTCTCTCCAGAGGCGTGGGTTCAAATCCCACTGCTGCCAGTATGTCTTCAGAACATTTTGATCTAATTCAAATGATTTTGTATTTGCATGAGTGTGTGGGTTTCTGTTTAGGAAAAGACAGTTGATAGAATCATTGTTTTTTCCTATTGTTTAGAGACTTAACCATTTTACAACAGACCTGTAGGTTTAAATCCCACTGCTGCCAGTAGTAAGAGTTCCTTAAAACCTTTTTATCTTATTCTTATACATACGCTAACATACAAAATTAACATATGCTTTAATCCCACTGCTGCCAGTATTATGCGGTCTTGAAATGTTTTTGTACTTATTCTTATGATTTTGCTAACATGCAAATTAACATGTGATTTAATCTTTTGTATTTGTATAATTTAGTGGTTTTCAGTTAAGATAAGGAATCTTAAAAATCATGCTGCTAAAGGTAGCATGGCCGAGCGGTCTAAGGCACTGGATTAAGGCTCCAGTCTCTTCAGAGGCGTTGGTTCAAATCCCACTGCTGCCAGTAGGTCTTCAGAACCTTTTGATCTAATTCTTATGATTTTGTATTTGCATGAGTGTGTGGATTTCTGCTTAGGAAAAGACAGTTGATAGAATCATTGGTTTTTCCTATTGTTTAGAGACTTAACCATTTTACAACAGACCTGTAGGTTCAAATCCCACTGCTGCCAGTAGTAAGAGTTCCTTAAAACCTTTTTATCTTATTCTTATAACTATGCTAACATACAAAATTAGCATATGCTTTAATCCCACTGCTGCCAGTATTATGAGGTCTTGAAATGTTTTTGTACTTATTCTTATGATTTTGCTAACATGCAAATTAGCATGTGATCTAATCTTCTTTTGTATTTGTATGATTTTTCGGTTTTCAGTTAAGATAAAGACCGTTGATAGAATCATTGGTTTTTCCTAATGTTTAGAGACATGCCCTTTTTCCAACATGCACTAATTTTAAATGTTGTCAAATGTACTTCACTTACTCTAAGGAAGCCTACTTAATCATGCTGAGTATGACTCAGCAGTATGAGTTCTTGAAAATCTTTTGATCTTACATAGTAACATAGTAACATAGTTAGTAAGGCCGAAAAAAGACATTTGTCCATCCAGTTCAGCCTATATTCCATCATAATAAATACCCAGATCTACGTCCTTCTACAGAACCTAATAATTGTATGATACAATATTGTTCTGCTCCAGGAAGACATCCAGGCCTCTCTTGAACCCCTCGACTGAGTTTGCCATCACCACCTCCTCAGGCAAGCAATTCCAGATTCTCACTGCCCTAACAGTAAAGAATCCTCTTCTATGTTGGTGGAAAAACCTTCTCTCCTCCAGACGCAAAGAATGCCCCCTTGTGCCCGTCACCTTCCTTGATATAAACAGATCCTCAGCAAGATATTTGTATTGTCCCCTTATATACTTATACATGGTTATTAGATCGCCCCTCAGTCGTCTTTTTTCTAGACTAAATAATCCTAATTTCGCTAATCTATCTGGGTATTGTAGTTCTCCCATCCCCTTTATTAATTTTGTTGCCCTCCTTTGTACTCTCTCTAGTTCCATTATATCCTTCCTGAGCACCGGTGCCCAAAACTGGACACAGTACTCCATGTGCGGTCTAACTAGGGATTTGTACAGAGGCAGTATAATGCTCTCATCATGTGTATCCAGACCTCTTTTAATGCACCCCATGATCCTGTTTGCCTTGGCAGCTGCTGCCTGGCACTGGCTGCTCCAGGTAAGTTTATCATTAACTAGGATCCCCAAGTCCTTCTCCCTGTCAGATTTACCCAGTGGTTTCCCGTTCAGTGTGTAATGGTGATATTGATTCCCTCTTCCCATGTGTATAACCTTACATTTATCATTGTTAAACCTCATCTGCCACCTTTCAGCCCAAGCTTCCAACTTATCCAGATCCATCTGTAGCAGAATACTATCTTCTCTTGTATTAACTGCTTTACATAGTTTTGTATCATCTGCAAATATCGATATTTTACTGTGTAAACCTTCTACCAGATCATTATCTTATTCTTATAATTATGAAAACAGACAAAATTTGCATGTGCTTTCATCCCACTGCTGCCAGTAT
Source organism: Ranitomeya imitator (assembly GCF_032444005.1). Lineage (NCBI taxonomy): Eukaryota > Metazoa > Chordata > Amphibia > Anura > Dendrobatidae > Ranitomeya > Ranitomeya imitator. The sequence continues at coordinate 90,138,781 of NC_091285.1, forward strand.
GATATGTGCTTGAAAATTGTTTTGAACTTACTCTTATGATTTTACTAACATACAAACTTACATGTGTTTTAATCTTCTCTTGTATTTGCTTAAGTGTTTTCTTTCTGGTTAAGATAAAAACAGTTGATAGAATTATTGTTTTTTTCCTAATATTTAGAGACATGTCTGTCATGATATGTACTTTTGCCCTGTCCTGTATTTGAATAATATGCCATTTGATGTATGTAACTGTTCTCTGGTTTCTATTAGCTGTAATTTATGTATTTTCTTGTGCTGGGAGTTCACCTGTAACAATATGTCTCCTTCCCCCAATACTTGCAGCCCTAAGCTATAATGTAATTAAGGTTTGTCAACACCACTAGTGAAGAATAGCCATTCTTTCTCACAGCAGGTGGCTAGTCATATGTACATACTTGATAGACTAAGAGGAGCCGACCAGTCTAGAATCTTCAGGTGGACCCAACCATTGAATAGAAGGTGTGACCCCTACCCCCCTTCATGGGCGGATCCCAGGAGCTCAGATAATCCATTCTTATTTTTGAGATCAGATGTGAGTTGATCCTTAAAGGGGAAGGAGTGGGGATTCTTAGCTGAGGCAAGACCCCACGTCCATCTGTGACTGCGGAAGCGTACGGGATGAGACTTGAGCTGAGGACATATCTCGTCGTTCGTGAGATTGTTTTGGGATCCCTTGGACTCATGTGGACCATTGCTTTGTTAGCTGGCACAAGGATTATCTGGAGGTGCCCCCGAATCTGTTCTGTTGGACTCGTGGAAGGACTATTGTTTCGTTTATCAGGTGCGGGATTACTGGAAAGCACCTCCAGATCTGTTTATTTCCTTGGGCTTATTGTGGACTTCTGGTGGACTTGAAGGACATTATGGATATTTGATGTTGTATGCTCCCTGCTTTAATAAATCTCATTGGATCATCCCTCGGCCTGTTGTCCCTTCTTGCTCTGCTGTACACCCCGTCACAAACTGGTTGGCAGCAGTGGGATCAGAGCAGAAGGAATGGAGGACAAAGGCCCATCAACATTGGGAACCAGCACCACAGAGTACAAGAGCTGGACTGCGATGAACCTACAAACAAAGGCCCATGAAGTAGGAGTCCGTTTTAAAGGACTCTCCAAGGAGCAGCTAATTGAGGCTTTGGAAGGAGTTCGCCTGCAAGATGACACTGAGGAAGGATCCTCACAGCAAATGGAGGAAAGACTGCAGCCGGAGGTAAATACCCAAAAAAGTCAGTGGGTTGTGTGGTACGAGGAGGAGTTGGCATTTCTGGGAGAAGAGGCCACCATAGACGATAAGAGGAAGGCCATTCACAGAGCTCAGGAGATGGCATTGCTGGAGCAGATCGCTTTGGAAGCAGCTAGAAGCTCCAGACAGACTGTAACCTCAGCACCCACCATGAGGGAACTCCCCAGAGTGTCCCACAAAGACTTTAAGCCCTTTAATGAGGCTGCAGGCGACATTGAGGGCTTCTTCCAGGACTTTGAGCATCAGTGTTGATTAATGGAAGTCCCGGAAAGGGAGCGAGTTCGACATCTTGTGGGGTTCTTAGAGGGTGGAGCTGCTGAAGCCTATAGAGCTATGGACCCTCGGGGGAACTGTGAGTATGCGGCGATTAAACAGACTATTCTAGAACATTATGCTATGTTAAACCTTGTTATCCTATTCTTATAATTATGCTAACATACAAAATTAGCATATGCTTTAATCCCACTGCTGCCAGTATTATGCGGTCTTGAAATGTTTTTGTACTTATTCTTATGATTTTGCTAACATGCAAATTAACATGTGATTTAATCTTTTGTATTTGTATAATTTTGCGGTTTTCAGTTAAGATAAGGAATCGTAAAAATCATGCTGTTAAAGGTAGCATGGCCGAGTGGTCTAAGGCGCTGGACTTAAGCTCCAGTCTCTTTGGAGGCGTGGGTTCAAATCCCACTGCTGCCAGTGTATTTCTACTTTGAAACTTTTTAGCTTATATTTATGATTTTGCTAATAGAAAAATTAGCATGTGTTTTATTATTTTGTATTTGTATGAGTCCATGCTTTGCTGTTTTGCAAAAGACAGTAGATAGAATCATTGCTTTTTGCTTAGAGACCTATCCATTTTCCACCTTGAAGAAGTTAAAATATAGGAAAATTCACTAAACTTACTCTAAGGAAGCTGTTTTTATGTAGTATATTAGGGTAGCATGGCCGAGTGGTCTAAGGCGCTGGATTAAGGCTCCAGTCTCTTCAGAGGCGTGGGTTCAAATCCCACTGCTGCCAGTAGGTCTTCAGAACCTTTTGATCTAATTCTTATGATTTTGTATTTGCATGAGTGTGTGGATTTCTGTTTAGGAAAAGACAGTTGATAGAATCATTGGTTTTTCCTATTGTTTAGAGACTTAACCATTTTACAACAGACCTGTAGGTTCAAATCCCACTGCTGCCAGTAGTAAGAGTTCCTTAAAACCTTTTTATCTTATTCTTATAACTATGCTAACATACAAAATTAGCATATGCTTTAATCCCACTGCTGCCAGTATTATGAGGTCTTGAAATGTTTTTGTACTTATTCTTATGATTTTGCTAACATGCAAATTAGCATGTGATCTAATCTTCTTTTGTATTTGTATGATTTTTCGGTTTTCGGTTAAGATAAAGACCGTTGATAGAATCATTGGTTTTTCCTAATGTTTAGAGACATGCCCTTTTTCCAACATGCACTAATTTTAAATGTTGTCAAATGTACTTCACTTACTCTAAGGAAGCCTACTTAATCATGCTGAGTATGACTCAGCAGTATGAGTTCTTGAAAATCTTTTGATCTTATTCTTATAATTATGAAAACAGACAAAATTTGCATGTGCTTTCATCCCACTGCTGCCAGTATGATATGTGCTTGAAAATTGTTTTGAACTTACTCTTATGATTTTACTAACATACAAACTTACATGTGTTTTAATCTTCTTTTGTATTTGCTTAAGTGTTTTCTTTCTGGTTAAGATAAAAACAGTTGATAGAATTATTGTTTTTTTCCTAATATTTAGAGACATGTCTGTCATGATATGTACTTTTGCCCTGTCCTGTATTTGAATAATATGCCATTTGATGTATGTAACTGTTCTCTGGTTTCTATTAGCTGTAATTTATGTATTTTCTTGTGCAGGGAGTTCACCTGTAACAATATGTCTCCTTCCCCCAATACTTGCAGCCCTAAGCTATAATGTAATTAAGGTTTGTCAACACCACTAGTGAAGAATAGCCATTCTTTCTCACAGCAGGTGGCTAGTCATATGTACATACTAGATAGACTAAGAGGAGCCGACCAGTCTAGAATCTTCAGGTGGACCCAACCATTGAATAGAAGGTGTGACCCCTACCCCCCTTCATGGGCGGATCCCAGGAGCTCAGATAATCCATTCTTATTTTTGAGATCAGATGTGAGTTGATCCTTAAAGGGGAAGGAGTGGGGATTCTTAGCTGAGGCAAGACCCCACGTCCATCTGTGACTGCGGAAGCGTACGGGATGAGACTTGAGCTGAGGACATATCTCGTCGTTCGTGAGATTGTTTTGGGATCCCTTGGACTCATGTGGACTATTGCTTTGTTAGCTGGCACAAGGATTATCTGGAGGTGCCCCCGAATCTGTTCTGTTGGACTCGTGGAAGGACTATTGTTTCGTTTATCGGGTGCGGGATTACTGGAAAGCACCTCCAGATCTGTTTATTTACTTGGGCTTATTGTGGACTTCTGGTGGACTTGAAGGACATTATGGATATTTGATGTTGTATGCTCCCTGCTTTAATAAATCTCATTGGATCATCCCTCGGCCTGTTGTCCCTTCCTGCTCTGCTGTACACCCCGTCACAAACTGGTTGGCAGCAGTGGGATCAGAGCAGAAGGAATGGAGGACAAAGGCCCATCAACATTGGGAACCAGCACCGCAGAGTACAAGAGCTGGACTGCGATGAACCTACAAACAAAGGCCCATGAAGTAGGAGTCCGTTTTAAAGGACTCTCCAAGGAGCAGCTAATTGAGGCTTTGGAAGGAGTTCGCCTGCAAGATGACACTGAGGAAGGATCCTCACAGCAAATGGAGGAAAGACTGCAGCCGGAGGTAAATACCCAAAAAAGTCAGTGGGTTGTGTGGTACGAGGAGGAGTTGGCATTTCTGGGAGAAGAGGCCACCATAGACGATAAGAGGAAGGCCATTCACAGAGCTCAGGAGATGGCATTGCTGGAGCAGATCGCTTTGGAAGCAGCTAGAAGCTCCAGACAGACTGTAACCTCAGCACCCACCATGAGGGAACTCCCCAGAGTGTCCCACAAAGACTTTAAGCCCTTTAATGAGGCTGCAGGCGACATTGAGGGCTTCTTCCAGGACTTTGAGCATCAGTGTTGATTAATGGAAGTCCCGGAAAAGGGAGCGAGTTCGACATCTTGTGGGGTTCTTAGAGGGTGGAGCTGCTGAAGCCTATAGAGCTATGGACCCTCGGGGGAACTGTGAGTATGCGGCGATTAAACAGACTATTCTAGAACATTATGCTATGTTAAACCTTGTTATCTTATTCTTATAATTATGCTAACATACAAAATTAGCATATGCTTTAATCCCACTGCTGCCAGTATTATGCGGTCTTGAAATGTTTTTGTACTTATTCTTATGATTTTGCTAACATGCAAATTAACATGTGATTTAATCTTTTGTATTTGTATAATTTTGCGGTTTTCAGTTAAGATAAGGAATCGTAAAAATCATGCTGTTAAAGGTAGCATGGCCGAGTGGTCTAAGGCGCTGGACTTAGGCTCCAGTCTCTTTGGAGGCGTGGGTTCAAATCCCACTGCTGCCAGTGTATTTCTACTTTGAAACTTTTTAGCTTATATTTATGATTTTGCTAATAGAAAAATTAGCATGTGTTTTATTATTTTGTATTTGTATGAGTCCATGCTTTGCTGTTTTGCAAAAGACAGTAGATAGAATCATTGCTTTTTGCTTAGAGACCTATCCATTTTCCACCTTGAAGAAGTTAAAATGTAGGAAAATTCACTAAACTTACTCTAAGGAAGCTGTTTTTATGTAGTATATTAGGGTAGCATGGCCGAGCGGTCTAAGGCGCTGGATTAAGGCTCCAGTCTCTTCAGAGGCGTGGGTTCAAATCCCACTGCTGCCAGTAGGTCTTCAGAACATTTTGATCTAATTCAAATGATTTTGTATTTGCATGAGTGTGTGGGTTTCTGTTTAGGAAAAGACAGTTGATAGAATCATTGTTTTTTCCTATTGTTTAGAGACTTAACCATTTTACAACAGACCTGTAGGTTTAAATCCCACTGCTGCCAGTAGTAAGAGTTCCTTAAAACCTTTTTATCTTATTCTTATACATACGCTAATATACAAAATTAGCATATGCTTTAATCCCACTGCTGCCAGTATTATGCGGTCTTGAAATGTTTTTGTACTTATTCTTATGATTTTGCTAACATGCAAATTAACATGTGATTTAATCTTTTGTATTTGTATAATTTTGTGGTTTTCAGTTAAGATAAGGAATCTTAAAAGTCATGCTGCTAAAGGTAGCATGGCCGAGCGGTCTAAGGCGCTGGATTAAGGCTCCAGTCTCTTCAGAGGCGTGGGTTCAAATCCCACTGCTGCCAGTAGGTCTTCAGAACCTTTTGATCTAATTCTTATGATTTTGTATTTGCATGAGTGTGTGGATTTCTGTTTAGGAAAAGACAGTTGATAGAATCATTGGTTTTTCCTATTGTTTAGAGACTTAACCATTTTACAACAGACCTGTAGGTTCAAATCCCACTGCTGCCAGTAGTAAGAGTTCCTTAAAACCTTTTTATCTTATTCTTATAACTATGCTAACATACAAAATTAGCATATGCTTTAATCCCACTGCTGCCAGTATTATGAGGTCTTGAAATGTTTTTGTACTTATTCTTATGATTTTGCTAACATGCAAATTAGCATGTGATCTAATCTTCTTTTGTATTTGTATGATTTTTCGGTTTTCGGTTAAGATAAAGACCGTTGATAGAATCATTGGTTTTTCCTAATGTTTAGAGACATGCCCTTTTTCCAACATGCACTAATTTTAAATGTTGTCAAATGTACTTCACTTACTCTAAGGAAGCCTACTTAATCATGCTGAGTATGACTCAGCAGTATGAGTTCTTGAAAATCTTTTGATCTTATTCTTATAATTATGAAAACAGACAAAATTTGCATGTGCTTTCATCCCACTGCTGCCAGTATGATATGTGCTTGAAAATTGTTTTGAACTTACTCTTATGATTTTACTAACATACAAACTTACATGTGTTTTAATCTTCTTTTGTATTTGCTTAAGTGTTTTCTTTCTGGTTAAGATAAAAACAGTTGATAGAATTATTGTTTTTTTCCTAATATTTAGAGACATGTCTGTCATGATATGTACTTTTGCCCTGTCCTGTATTTGAATAATATGCCATTTGATGTATGTAACTGTTCTCTGGTTTCTATTAGCTGTAATTTATGTATTTTCTTGTGCAGGGAGTTCACCTGTAACAATATGTCTCCTTCCCCCAATACTTGCAGCCCTAAGCTATAATGTAATTAAGGTTTGTCAACACCACTAGTGAAGAATAGCCATTCTTTCTCACAGCAGGTGGCTAGTCATATGTACATACTAGATAGACTAAGAGGAGCCGACCAGTCTAGAATCTTCAGGTGGACCCAACCATTGAATAGAAGGTGTGACCCCTACCCCCCTTCATGGGCGGATCCCAGGAGCTCAGATAATCCATTCTTATTTTTGAGATCAGATGTGAGTTGATCCTTAAAGGGGAAGGAGTGGGGATTCTTAGCTGAGGCAAGACCCCACGTCCATCTGTGACTGCGGAAGCGTACGGGATGAGACTTGAGCTGAGGACATATCTCGTCGTTCGTGAGATTGTTTTGGGATCCCTTGGACTCATGTGGACTATTGCTTTGTTAGCTGGCACAAGGATTATCTGGAGGTGCCCCCGAATCTGTTCTGTTGGACTCGTGGAAGGACTATTGTTTCGTTTATCGGGTGCGGGATTACTGGAAAGCACCTCCAGATCTGTTTATTTACTTGGGCTTATTGTGGACTTCTGGTGGACTTGAAGGACATTATGGATATTTGATGTTGTATGCTCCCTGCTTTAATAAATCTCATTGGATCATCCCTCGGCCTGTTGTCCCTTCCTGCTCTGCTGTACACCCCGTCACAAACTGGTTGGCAGCAGTGGGATCAGAGCAGAAGGAATGGAGGACAAAGGCCCATCAACATTGGGAACCAGCACCGCAGAGTACAAGAGCTGGACTGCGATGAACCTACAAACAAAGGCCCATGAAGTAGGAGTCCGTTTTAAAGGACTCTCCAAGGAGCAGCTAATTGAGGCTTTGGAAGGAGTTCGCCTGCAAGATGACACTGAGGAAGGATCCTCACAGCAAATGGAGGAAAGACTGCAGCCGGAGGTAAATACCCAAAAAAGTCAGTGGGTTGTGTGGTACGAGGAGGAGTTGGCATTTCTGGGAGAAGAGGTCACCATAGACGATAAGAGGAAGGCCATTCACAGAGCTCAGGAGATGGCATTGCTGGAGCAGATCGCTTTGGAAGCAGCTAGAAGCTCCAGACAGACTGTAACCTCAGCACCCACCATGAGGGAACTCCCCAGAGTGTCCCACAAAGACTTTAAGCCCTTTAATGAGGCTGCAGGCGACATTGAGGGCTTCTTCCAGGACTTTGAGCATCAGTGTTGATTAATGGAAGTCCCGGAAAGGGAGCGAGTTCGACATCTTGTGGGGTTCTTAGAGGGTGGAGCTGCTGAAGCCTATAGAGCTATGGACCCTCGGGGGAACTGTGAGTATGCGGCGATTAAACAGACTATTCTAGAACATTATGCTATGTTAAACCTTGTTATCTTATTCTTATAATTATGCTAACATACAAAATTAGCATATGCTTTAATCCCACTGCTGCCAGTATTATGCGGTCTTGAAATGTTTTTGTACTTATTCTTATGATTTTGCTAACATGCAAATTAACATGTGATTTAATCTTTTGTATTTGTATAATTTTGCGGTTTTCAGTTAAGATAAGGAATCGTAAAAATCAAGCTGTTAAAGGTAGCATGGCCGAGTGGTCTAAGGCGCTGGACTTAGGCTCCAGTCTCTTTGGAGGCGTGGGTTCAAATCCCACTGCTGCCAGTGTATTTCTACTTTGAAACTTTTTAGCTTATATTTATGATTTTGCTAATAGAAAAATTAGCATGTGTTTTATTATTTTGTATTTGTATGAGTCCATGCTTTGCTGTCTTGCAAAAGACAGTAGATAGAATCATTGCTTTTTGCTTAGAGACCTATCCATTTTCCACCTTGAAGAAGTTAAAATGTAGGAAAATTCACTAAACTTACTCTAAGGAAGCTTTTTTTATGTAGTATATTAGGGTAGCATGGCCGAGTGGTCTAAGGCGCTGGATTAAGGCTCCAGTCTCTTCAGAGGCGTGGGTTCAAATCCCACTGCTGCCAGTAGGTCTTTAGAACATTTTGATCTAATTCAAATGATTTTGTATTTGCATGAGTGTGTGGGTTTCTGTTTAGGAAAAGACAGTTGATAGAATCATTGTTTTTTCCTATTGTTTAGAGACTTAACCATTTTACAACAGACCTGTAGGTTTAAATCCCACTGCTGCCAGTAGTAAGAGTTCCTTAAAACCTTTTTATCTTATTCTTATACATACGCTAATATACAAAATTAGCATATGCTTTAATCCCACTGCTGCCAGTATTATGCGGTCTTGAAATGTTTTTGTACTTATTCTTATGATTTTGCTAACATGCAAATTAACATGTGATTTAATCTTTTGTATTTGTATAATTTTGTGGTTTTCAGTTAAGATAAGGAATCTTAAAAGTCATGCTGCTAAAGGTAGCATGGCCGAGCGGTCTAAGGCGCTGGATTAAGGCTCCAGTCTCTTCAGAGGCGTGGGTTCAAATCCCACTGCTGCCAGTAGGTCTTCAGAACCTTTTGATCTAATTCTTATGATTTTGTATTTGCATGAGTGTGTGGATTTCTGTTTAGGAAAAGACAGTTGATAGAATCATTGGTTTTTCCTATTGTTTAGAGACTTAACCATTTTACAACAGACCTGTAGGTTCAAATCCCACTGCTGCCAGTAGTAAGAGTTCCTTAAAACCTTTTTATCTTATTCTTATAACTATGCTAACATACAAAATTAGCATATGCTTTAATCCCACTGCTGCCAGTATTATGAGGTCTTGAAATGTTTTTGTACTTATTCTTATGATTTTGCTAACATGCAAATTAGCATGTGATCTAATCTTCTTTTGTATTTGTATGATTTTTCGGTTTTCGGTTAAGATAAAGACCGTTGATAGAATCATTGGTTTTTCCTAATGTTTAGAGACATGCCCTTTTTCCAACATGCACTAATTTTAAATGTTGTCAAATGTACTTCACTTACTCTAAGGAAGCCTACTTAATCATGCTGAGTATGACTCAGCAGTATGAGTTCTTGAAAATCTTTTGATCTTATTCTTATAATTATGAAAACAGACAAAATTTGCATGTGCTTTCATCCCACTGCTGCCAGTATGATATGTGCTTGAAAATTGTTTTGAACTTACTCTTATGATTTTACTAACATACAAACTTACATGTGTTTTAATCTTCTTTTGTATTTGCTTAAGTGTTTTCTTTCTGGTTAAGATAAAAACAGTTGATAGAATTATTGTTTTTTTCCTAATATTTAGAGACATGTCTGTCATGATATGTACTTTTGCCCTGTCCTGTATTTGAATAATATGCCATTTGATGTATGTAACTGTTCTCTGGTTTCTATTAGCTGTAATTTATGTATTTTCTTGTGCAGGGAGTTCACCTGTAACAATATGTCTCCTTCCCCCAATACTTGCAGCCCTAAGCTATAATGTAATTAAGGTTTGTCAACACCACTAGTGAAGAATAGCCATTCTTTCTCACAGCAGGTGGCTAGTCATATGTACATACTAGATAGACTAAGAGGAGCCGACCAGTCTAGAATCTTCAGGTGGACCCAACCATTGAATAGAAGGTGTGACCCCTACCCCCCTTCATGGGCGGATCCCAGGAGCTCAGATAATCCATTCTTATTTTTGAGATCAGATGTGAGTTGATCCTTAAAGGGGAAGGAGTGGGGATTCTTAGCTGAGGCAAGACCCCACGTCCATCTGTGACTGCGGAAGCGTACGGGATGAGACTTGAGCTGAGGACATATCTCGTCGTTCGTGAGATTGTTTTGGGATCCCTTGGACTCATGTGGACTATTGCTTTGTTAGCTGGCACAAGGATTATCTGGAGGTGCCCCCGAATCTGTTCTGTTGGACTCGTGGAAGGACTATTGTTTCGTTTATCGGGTGCGGGATTACTGGAAAGCACCTCCAGATCTGTTTATTTACTTGGGCTTATTGTGGACTTCTGGTGGACTTGAAGGACATTATGGATATTTGATGTTGTATGCTCCCTGCTTTAATAAATCTCATTGGATCATCCCTCGGCCTGTTGTCCCTTCCTGCTCTGCTGTACACCCCGTCACAAACTGGTTGGCAGCAGTGGGATCAGAGCAGAAGGAATGGAGGACAAAGGCCCATCAACATTGGGAACCAGCACCGCAGAGTACAAGAGCTGGACTGCGATGAACCTACAAACAAAGGCCCATGAAGTAGGAGTCCGTTTTAAAGGACTCTCCAAGGAGCAGCTAATTGAGGCTTTGGAAGGAGTTCGCCTGCAAGATGACACTGAGGAAGGATCCTCACAGCAAATGGAGGAAAGACTGCAGCCGGAGGTAAATACCCAAAAGAGTCAGTGGGTTGTGTGGTACGAGGAGGAGTTGGCATTTCTGGGAGAAGAGGTCACCATAGACGATAAGAGGAAGGCCATTCACAGAGCTCAGGAGATGGCATTGCTGGAGCAGATCGCTTTGGAAGCAGCTAGAAGCTCCAGACAGACTGTAACCTCAGCACCCACCATGAGGGAACTCCCCAGAGTGTCCCACAAAGACTTTAAGCCCTTTAATGAGGCTGCAGGCGACATTGAGGGCTTCTTCCAGGACTTTGAGCATCAGTGTTGATTAATGGAAGTCCCGGAAAGGGAGCGAGTTCGACATCTTGTGGGGTTCTTAGAGGGTGGAGCTGCTGAAGCCTATAGAGCTATGGACCCTCGGGGGAACTGTGAGTATGCGGCGATTAAACAGACTATTCTAGAACATTATGCTATGTTAAACCTTGTTATCTTATTCTTATAATTATGCTAACATACAAAATTAGCATATGCTTTAATCCCACTGCTGCCAGTATTATGCGGTCTTGAAATGTTTTTGTACTTATTCTTATGATTTTGCTAACATGCAAATTAACATGTGATTTAATCTTTTGTATTTGTATAATTTTGCGGTTTTCAGTTAAGATAAGGAATCGTAAAAATCAAGCTGTTAAAGGTAGCATGGCCGAGTGGTCTAAGGCGCTGGACTTAGGCTCCAGTCTCTTTGGAGGCGTGGGTTCAAATCCCACTGCTGCCAGTGTATTTCTACTTTGAAACTTTTTAGCTTATATTTATGATTTTGCTAATAGAAAAATTAGCATGTGTTTTATTATTTTGTATTTGTATGAGTCCATGCTTTGCTGTCTTGCAAAAGACAGTAGATAGAATCATTGCTTTTTGCTTAGAGACCTATCCATTTTCCACCTTGAAGAAGTTAAAATGTAGGAAAATTCACTAAACTTACTCTAAGGAAGCTTTTTTTATGTAGTATATTAGGGTAGCATGGCCGAGTGGTCTAAGGCGCTGGATTAAGGCTCCAGTCTCTTCAGAGGCGTGGGTTCAAATCCCACTGCTGCCAGTAGGTCTTTAGAACATTTTGATCTAATTCAAATGATTTTGTATTTGCATGAGTGTGTGGGTTTCTGTTTAGGAAAAGACAGTTGATAGAATCATTGGTTTTTCCTATTGTTTAGAGACTTAACAATTTTACAACAGACCTGTAGGTTTAAATCCCACTGCTGCCAGTAGTAAGAGTTCCTTAAAACCTTTTTATCTTATTCTTATACATACGCTAACATACAAAATTAACATATGCTTTAATCCCACTGCTGCCAGTATTATGCGGTCTTGAAATGTTTTTGTACTTATTCTTATGATTTTGCTAACATGCAAATTAACATGTGATTTAATCTTTTGTATTTGTATAATTTTGCGGTTTTCAGTTAAGATAAGGAATCGTAAAAATCATGCTGTTAAAGGTAGCATGGCCGAGTGGTCTAAGGCGCTGGACTTAGGCTCTAGTCTCTTTGGAGGCGTGGGTTCAAATCCCACTGCTGCCAGTGTATTTCTACTTTGAAACTTTTTAGCTTATATTTATGATTTTGCTAATAGAAAAATTAGCATGTGTTTTATTATTTTGTATTTGTATGAGTCCATGCTTTGCTGTTTTGCAAAAGACAGTAGATAGAATCATTGCTTTTTGCTTAGAGACCTATCCATTTTCCACCTTGAAGAAGTTAAAATGTAGGAAAATTCACTAAACTTACTCTAAGGAAGCTTTTTTCATGTAGTATATTAACCCTGCTGTTCTGTTGGTCAAAAATGACCGACTTTGAACTTCAATATTCTTTAAAATATTCAAGATGCGGCTCTGAAACCCGTGGCCGACCGACCCATCCTCATTTAAGTCAATCAACCACAAGTTTCAGAACCGCATCTTGAACACCCCAAAAAATACCAAAGTTCAAAATAGGTCTCCCCAGACCGAACAGAACAGCAGGGTTAAGGTAGCATGGCCGAGCGGTCTAAGGCGCTGGATTAAGGCTCCAGTCTCTTCAGAGGCGTGGGTTCAAATCCCACTGCTGCCAGTAGGTCTTCAGAACATTTTGATCTAATTCAAATGATTTTGTATTTGCATGAGTGTGTGGGTTTCTGCTTAGGAAAAGACAGTTGATAGAATCATTGGTTTTTCCTATTGTTTAGAGACTTAACCATTTTACAACAGACCTGTAGGTTTAAATCCCACTGCTGCCAGTAGTAAGAGTTCCTTAAAACCTTTTTATCTTATTCTTATACATACGCTAATATACAAAATTAGCATATGCTTTAATCCCACTGCTGCCAGTATTATGCGGTCTTGAAATGTTTTTGTACTTATTCTTATGATTTTGCTAACATGCAAATTAACATGTGATTTAATCTTTTGTATTTGTATAATTTTGTGGTTTTCAGTTAAGATAAGGAATCTTAAAAGTCATGCTGCTAAAGGTAGCATGGCCGAGCGGTCTAAGGCGCTGGATTAAGGCTCCAGTCTCTTCAGAGGCGTGGGTTCAAATCCCACTGCTGCCAGTAGGTCTTTAGAACCTTTTGATCTAATTCTTATGATTTTGTATTTGCATGAGTGTGTGGATTTCTGTTTAGGAAAAGACAGTTGATAGAATCATTGGTTTTTCCTATTGTTTAGAGACTTAACCATTTTACAACAGACCTGTAGGTTCAAATCCCACTGCTGCCAGTAGTAAGAGTTCCTTAAAACCTTTTTATCTTATTCTTATAACTATGCTAACATACAAAATTAGCATATGCTTTAATCCCACTACTGCCAGTATTATGAGGTCTTGAAATGTTTTTGTACTTATTCTTATGATTTTGCTAACATGCAAATTAGCATGTGATCTAATCTTCTTTTGTATTTGTATGATTTTTCGGTTTTCGGTTAAGATAAAGACCGTTGATAGAATCATTGGTTTTTCCTAATGTTTAGAGACATGCCCTTTTTCCAACATGCACTAATTTTAAATGTTGTCAAATGTACTTCACTTACTCTAAGGAAGCCTACTTAATCATGCTGAGTATGACTCAGCAGTATGAGTTCTTGAAAATCTTTTGATCTTATTCTTATAATTATGAAAACAGACAAAATTTGCATGTGCTTTCATCCCACTGCTGCCAGTATGATATGTGCTTGAAAATTGTTTTGAACTTACTCTTATGATTTTACTAACATACAAACTTACATGTGTTTTAATCTTCTTTTGTATTTGCTTAAGTGTTTTCTTTCTGGTTAAGATAAAAACAGTTGATAGAATTATTGTTTTTTTCCTAATATTTAGAGACATGTCTGTCATGATATGTACTTTTGCCCTGTCCTGTATTTGAATAATATGCCATTTGATGTATGTAACTGTTCTCTGGTTTCTATTAGCTGTAATTTATGTATTTTCTTGTGCAGGGAGTTCACCTGTAACAATATGTCTCCTTCCCCCAATACTTGCAGCCCTAAGCTATAATGTAATTAAGGTTTGTCAACACCACTAGTGAAGAATAGCCATTCTTTCTCACAGCAGGTGGCTAGTCATATGTACATACTAGATAGACTAAGAGGAGCCGACCAGTCTAGAATCTTCAGGTGGACCCAACCATTGAATAGAAGGTGTGACTCCTACCCCCCTTCATGGGCGGATCCCAGGAGCTCAGATAATCCATTCTTATTTTTGAGATCAGATGTGAGTTGATCCTTAAAGGGGAAGGAGTGGGGATTCTTAGCTGAGGCAAGACCCCACGTCCATCTGTGACTGCGGAAGCGTACGGGATGAGACTTGAGCTGAGGACATATCTCGTCGTTCGTGAGATTGTTTTGGGATCCCTTGGACTCATGTGGACTATTGCTTTGTTAGCTGGCACAAGGATTATCTGGAGGTGCCCCCGAATCTGTTCTGTTGGACTCGTGGAAGGACTATTGTTTCGTTTATCGGGTGCGGGATTACTGGAAAGCACCTCCAGATCTGTTTATTTACTTGGGCTTATTGTGGACTTCTGGTGGACTTGAAGGACATTATGGATATTTGATGTTGTATGCTCCCTGCTTTAATAAATCTCATTGGATCATCCCTCGGCCTGTTGTCCCTTCCTGCTCTGCTGTACACCCCGTCACAAACTGGTTGGCAGCAGTGGGATCAGAGCAGAAGGAATGGAGGACAAAGGCCCATCAACATTGGGAACCAGCACCGCAGAGTACAAGAGCTGGACTGCGATGAACCTACAAACAAAGGCCCATGAAGTAGGAGTCCATTTTAAAGGACTCTCCAAGGAGCAGCTAATTGAGGCTTTGGAAGGAGTTCGCCTGCAAGATGACACTGAGGAAGGATCCTCACAGCAAATGGAGGAAAGACTGCAGCCGGAGGTAAATTCCCAAAAAAGTCAGTGGGTTGTGTGGTACGAGGAGGAGTTGGCATTTCTGGGAGAAGAGGCCACCATAGACGATAAGAGGAAGGCCATTCACAGAGCTCAGGAGATGGCATTGCTGGAGCAGATCGCTTTGGAAGCAGCTAGAAGCTCCAGACAGACTGTAACCTCAGCACCCACCATGAGGGAACTCCCCAGAGTGTCCCACAAAGACTTTAAGCCCTTTAATGAGGCTGCAGGCGACATTGAGGGCTTCTTCCAGGACTTTGAGCATCAGTGTTGATTAATGGAAGTCCCGGAAAGGGAGCGAGTTCGACATCTTGTGGGGTTCTTAGAGGGTGGAGCTGCTGAAGCCTATAGAGCTATGGACCCTCGGGGGAACTGTGAGTATGCGGCGATTAAACAGACTATTCTAGGACATTATGCTATGTTAAACCTTGTTATCTTATTCTTATAATTATGCTAACATACAAAATTAGCATATGCTTTAATCCCACTGCTGCCAGTATTATGCGGTCTTGAAATGTTTTTGTACTTATTCTTATGATTTTGCTAACATGCAAATTAACGTGATTTAATCTTTTGTATTTGTATAATTTTGCGGTTTTCAGTTAAGATAAGGAATCGTAAAAATCATGCTGTTAAAGGTAGCATGGCCGAGTGGTCTAAGGCGCTGGAATTAGGCTCCAGTCTCTTTGGAGGCGTGGGTTCAAATCCCACTGCTGCCAGTGTATTTCTACTTTGAAACTTTTTAGCTTATATTTATGATTTTGCTAATAGAAAAATTAGCATGTGTTTTATTATTTTGTATTTGTATGAGTCCATGCTTTGCTGTTTTGCAAAAGACAGTAGATAGAATCATTGCTTTTTCCTTTTTGCTTAGAGACCTATCCATTTTCCACCTTGAAGGAGTTAAAATGTAGGAAAATTCACTAAACTTACTCTAAGGAAGCTTTTTTCATGTAGTATATTAAGGTAGCATGGCCGAGCGGTCTAAGGCGCTGGATTAAGGCTCCAGTCTCTTCAGAGGCGTGGGTTCAAATCCCACTGCTGCCAGTAGGTCTTCAGAACATTTTGATCTAATTCAAATGATTTTGTATTTGCATGAGTGTGTGGGTTTCTGTTTAGGAAAAGACAGTTGATAGAATCATTGTTTTTTCCTATTGTTTAGAGACTTAACAATTTTACAACAGACCTGTAGGTTTAAATCCCACTGCTGCCAGTAGTAAGAGTTCCATAAAACCTTTTTATCTTATTCTTATACATACGCTAACATACAAAATTAACATATGCTTTAATCCCACTGCTGCCAGTATTATGCGGTCTTGAAATGTTTTTGTACTTATTCTTATGATTTTGCTAACATGCAAATTAACATGTGATTTAATCTTTTGTATTTGTATAATTTTGCGGTTTTCAGTTAAGATAAGGAATCGTAAAAATCATGCTGTTAAAGGTAGCATGGCCGAGTGGTCTAAGGCGCTGGACTTAGGCTCTAGTCTCTTTGGAGGCGTGGGTTCAAATCCCACTGCTGCCAGTGTATTTCTACTTTGAAACTTTTTAGCTTATATTTATGATTTTGCTAATAGAAAAATTAGCATGTGTTTTATTATTTTGTATTTGTATGAGTCCATGCTTTGCTGTTTTGCAAAAGACAGTAGATAGAATCATTGCTTTTTGCTTAGAGACCTATCCATTTTCCACCTTGAAGAAGTTAAAATGTAGGAAAATTCACTAAACTTACTCTAAGGAAGCTTTTTTCATGTAGTATATTAAGGTAGCATGGCCGAGCGGTCTAAGGCGCTGGATTAAGGCTCCAGTCTCTTCAGAGGCGTGGGTTCAAATCCCACTGCTGCCAGTAGGTCTTCAGAACATTTTGATCTAATTCAAATGATTTTGTATTTGCATGAGTGTGTGGGTTTCTGTTTAGGAAAAGACAGTTGATAGAATCATTGGTTTTTCCTATTGTTTAGAGACTTAACCATTTTACAACAGACCTGTAGGTTTAAATCCCACTGCTGCCAGTAGTAAGAGTTCCTTAAAACCTTTTTATCTTATTCTTATACATACGCTAATATACAAAATTAGCATATGCTTTAATCCCACTGCTGCCAGTATTATGCGGTCTTGAAATGTTTTTGTACTTATTCTTATGATTTTGCTAACATGCAAATTAACATGTGATTTAATCTTTTGTATTTGTATAATTTTGTGGTTTTCAGTTAAGATAAGGAATCTTAAAAGTCATGCTGCTAAAGGTAGCATGGCCGAGCGGTCTAAGGCGCTGGATTAAGGCTCCAGTCTCTTCAGAGGCGTGGGTTCAAATCCCACTGCTGCCAGTGTATTTCTACTTTGAAACTTTTTAGCTTATATTTATGATTTTGCTAATAGAAAAATTAGCATGTGTTTTATTATTTTGTATTTGTATGAGTCCATGCTTTGCTGTTTTGCAAAAGACAGTAGATAGAATCATTGCTTTTTCCTTTTTGCTTAGAGACCTATCCATTTTCCACCTTGAAGGAGTTAAAATGTAGGAAAATTCACTAAACTTACTCTAAGGAAGCTTTTTTCATGTAGTATATTAAGGTAGCATGGCCGAGCGGTCTAAGGCGCTGGATTAAGGCTCCAGTCTCTTCAGAGGCGTGGGTTCAAATCCCACTGCTGCCAGTAGGTCTTCAGAACATTTTGATCTAATTCAAATGATTTTGTATTTGCATGAGTGTGTGGGTTTCTGTTTAGGAAAAGACAGTTGATAGAATCATTGTTTTTTCCTATTGTTTAGAGACTTAACAATTTTACAACAGACCTGTAGGTTTAAATCCCACTGCTGCCAGTAGTAAGAGTTCCTTAAAACCTTTTTATCTTATTCTTATACATACGCTAACATACAAAATTAACATATGCTTTAATCCCACTGCTGCCAGTATTATGCGGTCTTGAAATGTTTTTGTACTTATTCTTATGATTTTGCTAACATGCAAATTAACATGTGATTTAATCTTTTGTATTTGTATAATTTTGCGGTTTTCAGTTAAGATAAGGAATCGTAAAAATCATGCTGTTAAAGGTAGCATGGCCGAGTGGTCTAAGGCGCTGGACTTAGGCTCTAGTCTCTTTGGAGGCGTGGGTTCAAATCCCACTGCTGCCAGTGTATTTCTACTTTGAAACTTTTTAGCTTATATTTATGATTTTGCTAATAGAAAAATTAGCATGTGTTTTATTATTTTGTATTTGTATGAGTCCATGCTTTGCTGTTTTGCAAAAGACAGTAGATAGAATCATTGCTTTTTGCTTAGAGACCTATCCATTTTCCACCTTGAAGAAGTTAAAATGTAGGAAAATTCACTAAACTTACTCTAAGGAAGCTTTTTTCATGTAGTATATTAAGGTAGCATGGCCGAGCGGTCTAAGGCGCTGGATTAAGGCTCCAGTCTCTTCAGAGGCGTGGGTTCAAATCCCACTGCTGCCAGTAGGTCTTCAGAACATTTTGATCTAATTCAAATGATTTTGTATTTGCATGAGTGTGTGGGTTTCTGTTTAGGAAAAGACAGTTGATAGAATCATTGGTTTTTCCTATTGTTTAGAGACTTAACCATTTTACAACAGACCTGTAGGTTTAAATCCCACTGCTGCCAGTAGTAAGAGTTCCTTAAAACCTTTTTATCTTATTCTTATACATACGCTAATATACAAAATTAGCATATGCTTTAATCCCACTGCTGCCAGTATTATGCGGTCTTGAAATGTTTTTGTACTTATTCTTATGATTTTGCTAACATGCAAATTAACATGTGATTTAATCTTTTGTATTTGTATAATTTTGTGGTTTTCAGTTAAGATAAGGAATCTTAAAAGTCATGCTGCTAAAGGTAGCATGGCCGAGCGGTCTAAGGCGCTGGATTAAGGCTCCAGTCTCTTCAGAGGCGTGGGTTCAAATCCCACTGCTGCCAGTAGGTCTTTAGAACCTTTTGATCTAATTCTTATGATTTTGTATTTGCATGAGTGTGTGGATTTCTGTTTAGGAAAAGACAGTTGATAGAATCATTGTTTTTTCCTATTGTTTAGAGACTTAACCATTTTACAACAGACCTGTAGGTTCAAATCCCACTGCTGCCAGTAGTAAGAGTTCCTTAAAACCTTTTTATCTTATTCTTATAACTATGCTAACATACAAAATTAGCATATGCTTTAATCCCACTGCTGCCAGTATTATGAGGTCTTGAAATGTTTTTGTACTTATTCTTATGATTTTGCTAACATGCAAATTAGCATGTGATCTAATCTTCTTTTGTATTTGTATGATTTTTCGGTTTTCGGTTAAGATAAAGACCGTTGATAGAATCATTGGTTTTTCCTAATGTTTAGAGACATGCCCTTTTTCCAACATGCACTAATTTTAAATGTTGTCAAATGTACTTCACTTACTCTAAGGAAGCCTACTTAATCATGCTGAGTATGACTCAGCAGTATGAGTTCTTGAAAATCTTTTGATCTTATTCTTATAATTATGAAAACAGACAAAATTTGCATGTGCTTTCATCCCACTGCTGCCAGTATGATATGTGCTTGAAAATTGTTTTGAACTTACTCTTATGATTTTACTAACATACAAACTTACATGTGTTTTAATCTTCTTTTGTATTTGCTTAAGTGTTTTCTTTCTGGTTAAGATAAAAACAGTTGATAGAATTATTGTTTTTTTCCTAATATTTAGAGACATGTCTGTCATGATATGTACTTTTGCCCTGTCCTGTATTTGAATAATATGCCATTTGATGTATGTAACTGTTCTCTGGTTTCTATTAGCTGTAATTTATGTATTTTCTTGTGCAGGGAGTTCACCTGTAACAATATGTCTCCTTCCCCCAATACTTGCAGCCCTAAGCTATAATGTAATTAAGGTTTGTCAACACCACTAGTGAAGAATAGCCATTCTTTCTCACAGCAGGTGGCTAGTCATATGTACATACTAGATAGACTAAGAGGAGCCGACCAGTCTAGAATCTTCAGGTGGACCCAACCATTGAATAGAAGGTGTGACCCCTACCCCCCTTCATGGGCGGATCCCAGGAGCTCAGATAATCCATTCTTATTTTTGAGATCAGATGTGAGTTGATCCTTAAAGGGGAAGGAGTGGGGATTCTTAGCTGAGGCAAGACCCCACGTCCATCTGTGACTGCGGAAGCGTACGGGATGAGACTTGAGCTGAGGACATATCTCGTCGTTCGTGAGATTGTTTTGGGATCCCTTGGACTCATGTGGACTATTGCTTTGTTAGCTGGCACAAGGATTATCTGGAGGTGCCCCCGAATCTGTTCTGTTGGACTCGTGGAAGGACTATTGTTTCGTTTATCGGGTGCGGGATTACTGGAAAGCACCTCCAGATCTGTTTATTTACTTGGGCTTATTGTGGACTTCTGGTGGACTTGAAGGACATTATGGATATTTGATGTTGTATGCTCCCTGCTTTAATAAATCTCATTGGATCATCCCTCGGCCTGTTGTCCCTTCCTGCTCTGCTGTACACCCCGTCACAAACTGGTTGGCAGCAGTGGGATCAGAGCAGAAGGAATGGAGGACAAAGGCCCATCAACATTGGGAACCAGCACCGCAGAGTACAAGAGCTGGACTGCGATGAACCTACAAACAAAGGCCCATGAAGTAGGAGTCCGTTTTAAAGGACTCTCCAAGGAGCAGCTAATTGAGGCTTTGGAAGGAGTTCGCCTGCAAGATGACACTGAGGAAGGATCCTCACAGCAAATGGAGGAAAGACTGCAGCCGGAGGTAAATACCCAAAAAAGTCAGTGGGTTGTGTGGTACGAGGAGGAGTTGGCATTTCTGGGAGAAGAGGCCACCATAGACGATAAGAGGAAGGCCATTCACAGAGCTCAGGAGATGGCATTGCTGGAGCAGATCGCTTTGGAAGCAGCTAGAAGCTCCAGACAGACTGTAACCTCAGCACCCACCATGAGGGAACTCCCCAGAGTGTCCCACAAAGACTTTAAGCCCTTTAATGAGGCTGCAGGCGACATTGAGGGCTTCTTCCAGGACTTTGAGCATCAGTGTTGATTAATTGAAGTCCCGGAAAGGGAGCGAGTTCGACATCTTGTGGGGTTCTTAGAGGGTGGAGCTGCTGAAGCCTATAGAGCTATGGACCCTCGGGGGAACTGTGAGTATGCGGCGATTAAACAGACTATTCTAGAACATTATGCTATGTTAAACCTTGTTATCTTATTCTTATAATTATGCTAACATACAAAATTAGCATATGCTTTAATCCCACTGCTGCCAGTATTATGCGGTCTTGAAATGTTTTTGTACTTATTCTTATGATTTTGCTAACATGCAAATTAACATGTGATTTAATCTTTTGTATTTGTATAATTTTGCGGTTTTCAGTTAAGATAAGGAATCGTAAAAATCAAGCTGTTAAAGGTAGCATGGCCGAGTGGTCTAAGGCGCTGGACTTAGGCTCCAGTCTCTTTGGAGGCGTGGGTTCAAATCCCACTGCTGCCAGTGTATTTCTACTTTGAAACTTTTTAGCTTATATTTATGATTTTGCTAATAGAAAAATTAGCATGTGTTTTATTATTTTGTATTTGTATGAGTCCATGCTTTGCTGTTTTGCAAAAGACAGTAGATAGAATCATTGCTTTTTGCTTAGAGACCTATCCATTTTCCACCTTGAAGAAGTTAAACTGTAGGAAAATTCACTAAACTTACTCTAAGGAAGCTTTTTTTATGTAGTATATTAGGGTAGCATGGCTGAGCGGTCTAAGGCGCTGGATTAAGGCTCCAGTCTCTTCAGAGGCGTGGGTTCAAATCCCACTGCTGCCAGTAGGTCTTTAGAACATTTTGATCTAATTCAAATGATTTTGTATTTGCGTGAGTGTGTGGGTTTCTGTTTAGGAAAAGACAGTTGATAGAATCATTGTTTTTTCCTATTGTTTAGAGACTTAACCATTTTACAACAGACCTGTAGGTTTAAATCCCACTGCTGCCAGTAGTAAGAGTTCCTTAAAACCTTTTTATCTTATTCTTATACATACGCTAATATACAAAATTAGCATATGCTTTAATCCCACTGCTGCCAGTATTATGCGGTCTTGAAATGTTTTTGTACTTATTCTTATGATTTTGCTAACATGCAAATTAACATGTGATTTAATCTTTTGTATTTGTATAATTTTGTGGTTTTCAGTTAAGATAAGGAATCTTAAAAATCATGCTGCTAAAGGTAGCATGGCCGAGCGGTCTAAGGGGCTGGATTAAGGCTCCAGTCTCTTCAGAGGCGTGGGTTCAAATCCTACTGCTGCCAGTAGGTCTTCAGAACCTTTTGATCTAATTCTTATGATTTTGTATTTGCATGAGTGTGTGGATTTCTGTTTAGGAAAAGACAGTTGATAGAATCATTGGTTTTGCCTATTGTTTAGAGACTTAACCATTTTACAACAGACCTGTAGGTTCAAATCCCACTGCTGCCAGTAGTAAGAGTTCCTTAAAACCTTTTTATCTTATTCTTATAACTATGCTAACATACAAAATTAGTATATGCTTTAATCCCACTGCTGCCAGTATTATGAGGTCTTGAAATGTTTTTGTACTTATTCTTATGATTTTGCTAACATGCAAATTAGCATGTGATCTAATCTTCTTTTGTATTTGTATGATTTTTCGGTTTTCGGTTAAGATAAAGACCGTTCATAGAATCATTGGTTTTTCCTAATGTTTAGAGACATGCCCTTTTTCCAACATGCACTAATTTTAAATGTTGTCAAATGTACTTCACTTACTCTAAGGAAGCCTACTTAATCATGCTGAGTATGACTCAGCAGTATGAGTTCTTGAAAATATTTTGATCTTATTCTCATAATTATGAAAACAGACAAAATTTGCATGTGCTTTCATCCCACTGCTGCCAGTATGATATGTGCTTGAAAATTGTTTTGAACTTACTCTTATGATTTTACTAACATACAAACTTACATGTGTTTTAATCTTCTTTTGTATTTGCTTAAGTGTTTTCTTTCTGGTTAAGATAAAAACAGTTGATAGAATTATTGTTTTTTTCCTAATATTTAGAGACATGTCTGTCATGATATGTACTTTTGCCCTGTCCTGTATTTGAATAATATGCCATTTGATGTATGTAACTTTTCTCTGGTTTCTATTAGCTGTAATTTATGTATTTTCTTGTGCTGGGAGTTCACCTGTAACAATACGTCTCCTTCCCCCAATACTTGCAGCCCTAAGCTATAATGTAATTAAGGTTTGTCAACACCACTAGTGAAGAATAGCCATTCCTTCTCACAGCAGGTGGCTAGTCATATGTACATACTAGATAGACTAAGAGGAGCCGACCAGTCTAGAATCTTCAGGTGGACCCAACCATTGAATAGAAGGTGTGACCCCCACCCCCCTTCATGGGCGGATCCCAGGAGCTCAGACAATCCATTCTTATTTTTGAGATCAGATGTGAGTTGATCCTTAAAGGGGAAGGAGTGGGGATTCTTAGCTGAGGCAAGACCCCACGTCCATCTGTGACTGCGGAAGCGAACGGGATGAGACTTGAGCTGAGGACATATCTCGTCGTTCGTGAGATTGTTTTGGCATCCCTTGGACTCATGTGGACTATTGCTTTGTTAGCTGGCACAAGGATTATCGGGAGGTGCCCCCGAATCTGTTCTGTTGGACTCGTGGAAGGACTATTGTTTCGTTTATCGGGTGCGGGATTACTGGAAAGCACCTCCAGATCTGTTTATTTACTTGGGCTTATTGTGGACTTCTGGTGGACTTGAAGGACATTATGGATATTTGATGTTGTATGCTCCCTGCTTTAATAAATCTCATTGGATCATCCCTCGGCCCGTTGTCCCTTCCTGCTCTGCTGTACACCCCGTCACAAACTGGTTGGCAGCAGTGGGATCAGAGCAGAAGGAATGGAGGACAAAGGCCCATCAACATTGGGAACCAGCACCGCAGAGTACAAGAGCTGGACTGCGATGAACCTACAAACAAACGCCCATGAAGTAGGAGTCCGTTTTAAAGGACTCTCCAAGGAGCAGCTAATTGAGGCTTTGGAAGGAGTTCGCCTGCAAGATGACACTGAGGAAGGATCCTCACAGCAAATGGAGGAAAGACTGCAGCCGGAGGTAAATACCCAAAAAAGTCAGTGGGTTGTGTGGTACGAGGAGGAGTTGGCATTTCTGGGAGAAGAGGCCACCATAGACGATAAGAGGAAGGCCATTCACAGAGCTCAGGAGATGGCATTGCTGGAGCAGATCGCTTTGGAAGCAGCTAGAAGCTCCAGACAGACTGTAACCTCAGCACCCACCATGAGGGAACTCCCCAGAGTGTCCCACAAAGACTTTAAGCCCTTTAATGAGGCTGCAGGCGACATTGAGGGCTTCTTCCAGGACTTTGAGCATCAGTGTTGATTAATGGAAGTCCTGGAAAGGGAGCGAGTTCGACATCTTGTGGGGTTCTTAGATGGTGGAGCTGCTGAAGCCTATAGAGCTATGGACCCTCGGGGGAACTGTGAGTATGCGGCGATTAAACAGACTATTCTAGAACATTATGCTATGTTAAACCTTGTTATCTTATTCTTATAATTATGCTAACATACAAAATTAGCATATGCTTTAATCCCACTGCTGCCAGTATTATGCGGTCTTGAAATGTTTTTGTACTTATTCTTATGATTTTGCTAACATGCAAATTAACATGTGATTTAATCTTTTGTATTTGTATAATTTTGCGGTTTTCAGTTAAGATAAGGAATCGTAAAAATCATGCTGTTAAAGGTAGCATGACCGAGTGGTCTAAGGCGCTGGATTTAGGCTCCAGTCTCTTTGGAGGCGTGGGTTCAAATCCCACTGCTACCAGTGTATTTTTACTTTGAAACTTTTTAGCTTATATTTATGATTTTGCTAATAGAAAAATTAGCATGTGTTTTATTATTTTGTATTTGTATGAGTCCATGCTTTGCTGTTTTGCAAAAGACAG
Organism: Ranitomeya imitator; assembly: GCF_032444005.1. Classification (NCBI taxonomy): domain Eukaryota; kingdom Metazoa; phylum Chordata; class Amphibia; order Anura; family Dendrobatidae; genus Ranitomeya; species Ranitomeya imitator. Next base: position 90,164,016 of record NC_091285.1, read on the forward strand.
TAGATAGAATCATTGCTTTTTCCTTTTTGCTTAGAGACCTATCCATTTTCCACCTTGAAGAAGTTAAAATGTAGGAAAATTCACTAAACTTACTCTAAGGAAGCTTTTTTCATGTAGTATATTAAGGTAGCATGGCCGAGCGGTCTAAGGCGCTGGATTAAGGCTCCAGTCTCTTCAGAGGCGTGGGTTCAAATCCCACTGCTGCCAGTAGGTCTTCAGAACATTTTGATCTAATTCAAATGATTTTGTATTTGCATGAGTGTGTGGGTTTCTGTTTAGGAAAAGACAGTTGATAGAATCATTGTTTTTTCCTATTGTTTAGAGACTTAACCATTTTACAACAGACCTGTAGGTTTAAATCCCACTGCTGCCAGTAGTAAGAGTTCCTTAAAACCTTTTTATCTTATTCTTATACATACGCTAACATACAAAATTAACATATGCTTTAATCCCACTGCTGCCAGTATTATGCGGTCTTGAAATGTTTTTGTACTTATTCTTATGATTTTGCTAACATGCAAATTAACATGTGATTTAATCTTTTGTATTTGTATAATTTTGTGGTTTTCAGTTAAGATAAGGAATCTTAAAAGTCATGCTGCTAAAGGTAGCATGGCTGAGCGGTCTAAGGCGCTGGATTAAGGCTCCAGTCTCTTCAGAGGCGTGGGTTCAAATCCCACTGCTGCCAGTAGGTCTTCAGAACCTTTTGATCTAATTCTTATGATTTTGTATTTGCATGAGTGTGTGGATTTCTGTTTAGGAAAAGACAGTTGATAGAATCATTGGTTTTTCCTATTGTTTAGAGACTTAACCATTTTACAACAGACCTGTAGGTTCAAATCCCACTGCTGCCAGTAGTAAGAGTTCCTTAAAACCTTTTTATCTTATTCTTATAACTATGCTAACATACAAAATTAGCATATGCTTTAATCCCACTGCTGCCAGTATTATGAGGTCTTGAAATGTTTTTGTACTTATTCTTATGATTTTGCTAACATGCAAATTAGCATGTGATCTAATCTTCTTTTGTATTTGTATGATTTTTCGGTTTTCGGTTAAGATAAAGACCATTGATAGAATCATTGGTTTTTCCTAATGTTTAGAGACATGCCCTTTTTCCAACATGCACTAATTTTAAATGTTGTCAAATGTACTTCACTTACTCTAAGGAAGCCTACTTAATCATGCTGAGTATGACTCAGCAGTATGAGTTCTTGAAAATCTTTTGATCTTATTCTTATAATTATGAAAACAGACAAAATTTGCATGTGCTTTCATCCCACTGCTGCCAGTATGATATGTGCTTGAAAATTGTTTTGAACTTACTCTTATGATTTTACTAACATACAAACTTACATGTGTTTTAATCTTCTTTTGTATTTGCTTAAGTGTTTTCTTTCTGGTTAAGATAAAAACAGTTGATAGAATTATTGTTTTTTTCCTAATATTTAGAGACATGTCTGTCATGATATGTACTTTTGCCCTGTCCTGTATTTGAATAATATGCCATTTGATGTATGTAACTGTTCTCTGGTTTCTATTAGCTGTAATTTATGTATTTTCTTGTGCAGGGAGTTCACCTGTAACAATATGTCTCCTTCCCCCAATACTTGCAGCCCTAAGCTATAATGTAATTAAGGTTTGTCAACACCACTAGTGAAGAATAGCCATTCTTTCTCACAGCAGGTGGCTAGTCATATGTACATACTAGATAGACTAAGAGGAGCCGACCAGTCTAGAATCTTCAGGTGGACCCAACCATTGAATAGAAGGTGTGACCCCTACCCCCCTTCATGGGCGGATCCCAGGAGCTCAGATAATCCATTCTTATTTTTGAGATCAGATGTGAGTTGATCCTTAAAGGGGAAGGAGTGGGGATTCTTAGCTGAGGCAAGACCCCACGTCCATCTGTGACTGCGGAAGCGTACGGGATGAGACTTGAGCTGAGGACATATCTCGTCGTTCGTGAGATTGTTTTGGGATCCCTTGGACTCATGTGGACTATTGCTTTGTTAGCTGGCACAAGGATTATCTGGAGGTGCCCCCGAATCTGTTCTGTTGGACTCGTGGAAGGACTATTGTTTCGTTTATCGGGTGCGGGATTACTGTAAAGCACCTCCAGATCTGTTTATTTACTTGGGCTTATTGTGGACTTCTGGTGGACTTGAAGGACATTATGGATATTTGATGTTGTATGCTCCCTGCTTTAATAAATCTCATTGGATCATCCCTCGGCCTGTTGTCCCTTCCTGCTCTGCTGTACACCCCGTCACAAACTGGTTGGCAGCAGTGGGATCAGAGCAGAAGGAATGGAGGACAAAGGCCCATCAACATTGGGAACCAGCACCGCAGAGTACAAGAGCTGGACTGCGATGAACCTACAAACAAAGGCCCATGAAGTAGGAGTCCGTTTTAAAGGACTCTCCAAGGAGCAGCTAATTGAGGCTTTGGAAGGAGTTCGCCTGCAAGATGACACTGAGGAAGGATCCTCACAGCAAATGGAGGAAAGACTGCAGCCGGAGGTAAATACCCAAAAAAGTCAGTGGGTTGTGTGGTACGAGGAGGAGTTGGCATTTCTGGGAGAAGAGGCCACCATAGACGATAAGAGGAAGGCCATTCACAGAGCTCAGGAGATGGCATTGCTGGAGCAGATTGCTTTGGAAGCAGCTAGAAGCTCCAGACAGACTGTAACCTCAGCACCCACCATGAGGGAACTCCCCAGAGTGTCCCACAAGGACTTTAAGCCCTTTAATGAGGCTGCAGGCGACATTGAGGGCTTCTTCCAGGACTTTGAGCATCAGTGTTGATTAATGGAAGTCCCGGAAAGGGAGCGAGTTCGACATCTTGTGGGGTTCTTAGAGGGTGGAGCTGCTGAAGCCTATAGAGCTATGGACCCTCGGGGGAACTGTGAGTATGCGGCGATTAAACAGACTATTCTAGAACATTATGCTATGTTAAACCTTGTTATCTTATTCTTATAATTATGCTAACATACAAAATTAGCATATGCTTTAATCCCACTGCTGCCAGTATTATGCGGTCTTGAAATGTTTTTGTACTTATTCTTATGATTTTGCTAACATGCAAATTAACATGTGATTTAATCTTTTGTATTTGTATAATTTTGCGGTTTTCAGTTAAGATAAGGAATCGTAAAAATCATGCTGTTAAAGGTAGCATGGCTGAGTGGTCTAAGGCGCTGGACTTAGGCTCCAGTCTCTTTGGAGGCGTGGGTTCAAATCCCACTGCTGCCAGTGTATTTCTACTTTGAAACTTTTTAGCTTATATTTATGATTTTGCTAATAGAAAAATTAGCATGTGTTTTATTATTTTGTATTTGTATGAGTCCATGCTTTGCTGTTTTGCAAAAGACAGTAGATAGAATCATTGCTTTTTGCTTAGAGACCTATCCATTTTCCACCTTGAAGAAGTTAAAATGTAGGAAAATTCACTAAACTTACTCTAAGCAAGCTGTTTTTATGTAGTATATTAGGGTTGCATGGCCGAGCGGTCTAAGGCGCTGGATTAAGGCTCCAGTCTCTTCAGAGGCGTGGGTTCAAATCCCACTGCTGCCAGTAGGTCTTTAGAACATTTTGATCTAATTCAAATGATTTTGTATTTGCATGAGTGTGTGGGTTTCTGTTTAGGAAAAGACAGTTGATAGAATCATTGTTTTTTCCTATTGTTTAGAGACTTAACAATTTTACAACAGACCTGTAGGTTTAAATCCCACTGCTGCCAGTAGTAAGAGTTCCTTAAAACCTTTTTATCTTATTCTTATACATACGCTAACATACAAAATTAACATATGCTTTAATCCCACTGCTGCCAGTATTATGCGGTCTTGAAATGTTTTTGTACTTATTCTTATGATTTTGCTAACATGCAAATTAACATGTGATTTAATCTTTTGTATTTGTATAATTTTGCGGTTTTCAGTTAAGATAAGGAATCGTAAAAATCATGCTGTTAAAGGTAGCATGGCCGAGTGGTCTAAGGCGCTGGACTTAGGCTCTAGTCTCTTTGGAGGCGTGGGTTCAAATCCCACTGCTGCCAGTGTATTTCTACTTTGAAACTTTTTAGCTTATATTTATGATTTTGCTAATAGAAAAATTAGCATGTGTTTTATTATTTTGTATTTGTATGAGTCCATGCTTTGCTGTTTTGCAAAAGACAGTAGATAGAATCATTGCTTTTTGCTTAGAGACCTATCCATTTTCCACCTTGAAGAAGTTAAAATGTAGGAAAATTCACTAAACTTACTCTAAGGAAGCTTTTTTCATGTAGTATATTAAGGTAGCATGGCCGAGCGGTCTAAGGCGCTGGATTAAGGCTCCAGTCTCTTCAGAGGCGTGGGTTCAAATCCCACTGCTGCCAGTAGGTCTTCAGAACATTTTGATCTAATTCAAATGATTTTGTATTTGCATGAGTGTGTGGGTTTCTGCTTAGGAAAAGACAGTTGATAGAATCATTGGTTTTTCCTATTGTTTAGAGACTTAACCATTTTACAACAGACCTGTAGGTTTAAATCCCACTGCTGCCAGTAGTAAGAGTTCCTTAAAACCTTTTTATCTTATTCTTATACATACGCTAATATACAAAATTAGCATATGCTTTAATCCCACTGCTGCCAGTATTATGCGGTCTTGAAATGTTTTTGTACTTATTCTTATGATTTTGCTAACATGCAAATTAACATGTGATTTAATCTTTTGTATTTGTATAATTTTGTGGTTTTCAGTTAAGATAAGGAATCTTAAAAGTCATGCTGCTAAAGGTAGCATGGCCGAGCGGTCTAAGGCGCTGGATTAAGGCTCCAGTCTCTTCAGAGGCGTGGGTTCAAATCCCACTGCTGCCAGTAGGTCTTTAGAACCTTTTGATCTAATTCTTATGATTTTGTATTTGCATGAGTGTGTGGATTTCTGTTTAGGAAAAGACAGTTGATAGAATCATTGGTTTTTCCTATTGTTTAGAGACTTAACCATTTTACAACAGACCTGTAGGTTCAAATCCCACTGCTGCCAGTAGTAAGAGTTCCTTAAAACCTTTTTATCTTATTCTTATAACTATGCTAACATACAAAATTAGCATATGCTTTAATCCCACTACTGCCAGTATTATGAGGTCTTGAAATGTTTTTGTACTTATTCTTATGATTTTGCTAACATGCAAATTAGCATGTGATCTAATCTTCTTTTGTATTTGTATGATTTTTCGGTTTTCGGTTAAGATAAAGACCGTTGATAGAATCATTGGTTTTTCCTAATGTTTAGAGACATGCCCTTTTTCCAACATGCACTAATTTTAAATGTTGTCAAATGTACTTCACTTACTCTAAGGAAGCCTACTTAATCATGCTGAGTATGACTCAGCAGTATGAGTTCTTGAAAATCTTTTGATCTTATTCTTATAATTATGAAAACAGACAAAATTTGCATGTGCTTTCATCCCACTGCTGCCAGTATGATATGTGCTTGAAAATTGTTTTGAACTTACTCTTATGATTTTACTAACATACAAACTTACATGTGTTTTAATCTTCTTTTGTATTTGCTTAAGTGTTTTCTTTCTGGTTAAGATAAAAACAGTTGATAGAATTATTGTTTTTTTCCTAATATTTAGAGACATGTCTGTCATGATATGTACTTTTGCCCTGTCCTGTATTTGAATAATATGCCATTTGATGTATGTAACTGTTCTCTGGTTTCTATTAGCTGTAATTTATGTATTTTCTTGTGCAGGGAGTTCACCTGTAACAATATGTCTCCTTCCCCCAATACTTGCAGCCCTAAGCTATAATGTAATTAAGGTTTGTCAACACCACTAGTGAAGAATAGCCATTCTTTCTCACAGCAGGTGGCTAGTCATATGTACATACTAGATAGACTAAGAGGAGCCGACCAGTCTAGAATCTTCAGGTGGACCCAACCATTGAATAGAAGGTGTGACTCCTACCCCCCTTCATGGGCGGATCCCAGGAGCTCAGATAATCCATTCTTATTTTTGAGATCAGATGTGAGTTGATCCTTAAAGGGGAAGGAGTGGGGATTCTTAGCTGAGGCAAGACCCCACGTCCATCTGTGACTGCGGAAGCGTACGGGATGAGACTTGAGCTGAGGACATATCTCGTCGTTCGTGAGATTGTTTTGGGATCCCTTGGACTCATGTGGACTATTGCTTTGTTAGCTGGCACAAGGATTATCTGGAGGTGCCCCCGAATCTGTTCTGTTGGACTCGTGGAAGGACTATTGTTTCGTTTATCGGGTGCGGGATTACTGGAAAGCACCTCCAGATCTGTTTATTTACTTGGGCTTATTGTGGACTTCTGGTGGACTTGAAGGACATTATGGATATTTGATGTTGTATGCTCCCTGCTTTAATAAATCTCATTGGATCATCCCTCGGCCTGTTGTCCCTTCCTGCTCTGCTGTACACCCCGTCACAAACTGGTTGGCAGCAGTGGGATCAGAGCAGAAGGAATGGAGGACAAAGGCCCATCAACATTGGGAACCAGCACCGCAGAGTACAAGAGCTGGACTGCGATGAACCTACAAACAAAGGCCCATGAAGTAGGAGTCCATTTTAAAGGACTCTCCAAGGAGCAGCTAATTGAGGCTTTGGAAGGAGTTCGCCTGCAAGATGACACTGAGGAAGGATCCTCACAGCAAATGGAGGAAAGACTGCAGCCGGAGGTAAATTCCCAAAAAAGTCAGTGGGTTGTGTGGTACGAGGAGGAGTTGGCATTTCTGGGAGAAGAGGCCACCATAGACGATAAGAGGAAGGCCATTCACAGAGCTCAGGAGATGGCATTGCTGGAGCAGATCGCTTTGGAAGCAGCTAGAAGCTCCAGACAGACTGTAACCTCAGCACCCACCATGAGGGAACTCCCCAGAGTGTCCCACAAAGACTTTAAGCCCTTTAATGAGGCTGCAGGCGACATTGAGGGCTTCTTCCAGGACTTTGAGCATCAGTGTTGATTAATGGAAGTCCCGGAAAGGGAGCGAGTTCGACATCTTGTGGGGTTCTTAGAGGGTGGAGCTGCTGAAGCCTATAGAGCTATGGACCCTCGGGGGAACTGTGAGTATGCGGCGATTAAACAGACTATTCTAGGACATTATGCTATGTTAAACCTTGTTATCTTATTCTTATAATTATGCTAACATACAAAATTAGCATATGCTTTAATCCCACTGCTGCCAGTATTATGCGGTCTTGAAATGTTTTTGTACTTATTCTTATGATTTTGCTAACATGCAAATTAACGTGATTTAATCTTTTGTATTTGTATAATTTTGCGGTTTTCAGTTAAGATAAGGAATCGTAAAAATCATGCTGTTAAAGGTAGCATGGCCGAGTGGTCTAAGGCGCTGGAATTAGGCTCCAGTCTCTTTGGAGGCGTGGGTTCAAATCCCACTGCTGCCAGTGTATTTCTACTTTGAAACTTTTTAGCTTATATTTATGATTTTGCTAATAGAAAAATTAGCATGTGTTTTATTATTTTGTATTTGTATGAGTCCATGCTTTGCTGTTTTGCAAAAGACAGTAGATAGAATCATTGCTTTTTCCTTTTTGCTTAGAGACCTATCCATTTTCCACCTTGAAGGAGTTAAAATGTAGGAAAATTCACTAAACTTACTCTAAGGAAGCTTTTTTCATGTAGTATATTAAGGTAGCATGGCCGAGCGGTCTAAGGCGCTGGATTAAGGCTCCAGTCTCTTCAGAGGCGTGGGTTCAAATCCCACTGCTGCCAGTAGGTCTTCAGAACATTTTGATCTAATTCAAATGATTTTGTATTTGCATGAGTGTGTGGGTTTCTGTTTAGGAAAAGACAGTTGATAGAATCATTGTTTTTTCCTATTGTTTAGAGACTTAACAATTTTACAACAGACCTGTAGGTTTAAATCCCACTGCTGCCAGTAGTAAGAGTTCCATAAAACCTTTTTATCTTATTCTTATACATACGCTAACATACAAAATTAACATATGCTTTAATCCCACTGCTGCCAGTATTATGCGGTCTTGAAATGTTTTTGTACTTATTCTTATGATTTTGCTAACATGCAAATTAACATGTGATTTAATCTTTTGTATTTGTATAATTTTGCGGTTTTCAGTTAAGATAAGGAATCGTAAAAATCATGCTGTTAAAGGTAGCATGGCCGAGTGGTCTAAGGCGCTGGACTTAGGCTCTAGTCTCTTTGGAGGCGTGGGTTCAAATCCCACTGCTGCCAGTGTATTTCTACTTTGAAACTTTTTAGCTTATATTTATGATTTTGCTAATAGAAAAATTAGCATGTGTTTTATTATTTTGTATTTGTATGAGTCCATGCTTTGCTGTTTTGCAAAAGACAGTAGATAGAATCATTGCTTTTTGCTTAGAGACCTATCCATTTTCCACCTTGAAGAAGTTAAAATGTAGGAAAATTCACTAAACTTACTCTAAGGAAGCTTTTTTCATGTAGTATATTAAGGTAGCATGGCCGAGCGGTCTAAGGCGCTGGATTAAGGCTCCAGTCTCTTCAGAGGCGTGGGTTCAAATCCCACTGCTGCCAGTAGGTCTTCAGAACATTTTGATCTAATTCAAATGATTTTGTATTTGCATGAGTGTGTGGGTTTCTGTTTAGGAAAAGACAGTTGATAGAATCATTGGTTTTTCCTATTGTTTAGAGACTTAACCATTTTACAACAGACCTGTAGGTTTAAATCCCACTGCTGCCAGTAGTAAGAGTTCCTTAAAACCTTTTTATCTTATTCTTATACATACGCTAATATACAAAATTAGCATATGCTTTAATCCCACTGCTGCCAGTATTATGCGGTCTTGAAATGTTTTTGTACTTATTCTTATGATTTTGCTAACATGCAAATTAACATGTGATTTAATCTTTTGTATTTGTATAATTTTGTGGTTTTCAGTTAAGATAAGGAATCTTAAAAGTCATGCTGCTAAAGGTAGCATGGCCGAGCGGTCTAAGGCGCTGGATTAAGGCTCCAGTCTCTTCAGAGGCGTGGGTTCAAATCCCACTGCTGCCAGTGTATTTCTACTTTGAAACTTTTTAGCTTATATTTATGATTTTGCTAATAGAAAAATTAGCATGTGTTTTATTATTTTGTATTTGTATGAGTCCATGCTTTGCTGTTTTGCAAAAGACAGTAGATAGAATCATTGCTTTTTCCTTTTTGCTTAGAGACCTATCCATTTTCCACCTTGAAGGAGTTAAAATGTAGGAAAATTCACTAAACTTACTCTAAGGAAGCTTTTTTCATGTAGTATATTAAGGTAGCATGGCCGAGCGGTCTAAGGCGCTGGATTAAGGCTCCAGTCTCTTCAGAGGCGTGGGTTCAAATCCCACTGCTGCCAGTAGGTCTTCAGAACATTTTGATCTAATTCAAATGATTTTGTATTTGCATGAGTGTGTGGGTTTCTGTTTAGGAAAAGACAGTTGATAGAATCATTGTTTTTTCCTATTGTTTAGAGACTTAACAATTTTACAACAGACCTGTAGGTTTAAATCCCACTGCTGCCAGTAGTAAGAGTTCCTTAAAACCTTTTTATCTTATTCTTATACATACGCTAACATACAAAATTAACATATGCTTTAATCCCACTGCTGCCAGTATTATGCGGTCTTGAAATGTTTTTGTACTTATTCTTATGATTTTGCTAACATGCAAATTAACATGTGATTTAATCTTTTGTATTTGTATAATTTTGCGGTTTTCAGTTAAGATAAGGAATCGTAAAAATCATGCTGTTAAAGGTAGCATGGCCGAGTGGTCTAAGGCGCTGGACTTAGGCTCTAGTCTCTTTGGAGGCGTGGGTTCAAATCCCACTGCTGCCAGTGTATTTCTACTTTGAAACTTTTTAGCTTATATTTATGATTTTGCTAATAGAAAAATTAGCATGTGTTTTATTATTTTGTATTTGTATGAGTCCATGCTTTGCTGTTTTGCAAAAGACAGTAGATAGAATCATTGCTTTTTGCTTAGAGACCTATCCATTTTCCACCTTGAAGAAGTTAAAATGTAGGAAAATTCACTAAACTTACTCTAAGGAAGCTTTTTTCATGTAGTATATTAAGGTAGCATGGCCGAGCGGTCTAAGGCGCTGGATTAAGGCTCCAGTCTCTTCAGAGGCGTGGGTTCAAATCCCACTGCTGCCAGTAGGTCTTCAGAACATTTTGATCTAATTCAAATGATTTTGTATTTGCATGAGTGTGTGGGTTTCTGTTTAGGAAAAGACAGTTGATAGAATCATTGGTTTTTCCTATTGTTTAGAGACTTAACCATTTTACAACAGACCTGTAGGTTTAAATCCCACTGCTGCCAGTAGTAAGAGTTCCTTAAAACCTTTTTATCTTATTCTTATACATACGCTAATATACAAAATTAGCATATGCTTTAATCCCACTGCTGCCAGTATTATGCGGTCTTGAAATGTTTTTGTACTTATTCTTATGATTTTGCTAACATGCAAATTAACATGTGATTTAATCTTTTGTATTTGTATAATTTTGTGGTTTTCAGTTAAGATAAGGAATCTTAAAAGTCATGCTGCTAAAGGTAGCATGGCCGAGCGGTCTAAGGCGCTGGATTAAGGCTCCAGTCTCTTCAGAGGCGTGGGTTCAAATCCCACTGCTGCCAGTAGGTCTTTAGAACCTTTTGATCTAATTCTTATGATTTTGTATTTGCATGAGTGTGTGGATTTCTGTTTAGGAAAAGACAGTTGATAGAATCATTGGTTTTTCCTATTGTTTAGAGACTTAACCATTTTACAACAGACCTGTAGGTTCAAATCCCACTGCTGCCAGTAGTAAGAGTTCCTTAAAACCTTTTTATCTTATTCTTATAACTATGCTAACATACAAAATTAGCATATGCTTTAATCCCACTGCTGCCAGTATTATGAGGTCTTGAAATGTTTTTGTACTTATTCTTATGATTTTGCTAACATGCAAATTAGCATGTGATCTAATCTTCTTTTGTATTTGTATGATTTTTCGGTTTTCGGTTAAGATAAAGACCGTTGATAGAATCATTGGTTTTTCCTAATGTTTAGAGACATGCCCTTTTTCCAACATGCACTAATTTTAAATGTTGTCAAATGTACTTCACTTACTCTAAGGAAGCCTGCTTAATCATGCTGAGTATGACTCAGCAGTATGAGTTCTTGAAAATCTTTTGATCTTATTCTTATAATTATGAAAACAGACAAAATTTGCATGTGCTTTCATCCCACTGCTGCCAGTATGATATGTGCTTGAAAATTGTTTTGAACTTACTCTTATGATTTTACTAACATACAAACTTACATGTGTTTTAATCTTCTTTTGTATTTGCTTAAGTGTTTTCTTTCTGGTTAAGATAAAAACAGTTGATAGAATTATTGTTTTTTTCCTAATATTTAGAGACATGTCTGTCATGATATGTACTTTTGCCCTGTCCTGTATTTGAATAATATGCCATTTGATGTATGTAACTGTTCTCTGGTTTCTATTAGCTGTAATTTATGTATTTTCTTGTGCAGGGAGTTCACCTGTAACAATATGTCTCCTTCCCCCAATACTTGCAGCCCTAAGCTATAATGTAATTAAGGTTTGTCAACACCACTAGTGAAGAATAGCCATTCTTTCTCACAGCAGGTGGCTAGTCATATGTACATACTAGATAGACTAAGAGGAGCCGACCAGTCTAGAATCTTCAGGTGGACCCAACCATTGAATAGAAGGTGTGACCCCTACCCCCCTTCATGGGCGGATCCCAGGAGCTCAGATAATCCATTCTTATTTTTGAGATCAGATGTGAGTTGATCCTTAAAGGGGAAGGAGTGGGGATTCTTAGCTGAGGCAAGACCCCACGTCCATCTGTGACTGCGGAAGCGTACGGGATGAGACTTGAGCTGAGGACATATCTCGTCGTTCGTGAGATTGTTTTGGGATCCCTTGGACTCATGTGGACTATTGCTTTGTTAGCTGGCACAAGGATTATCTGGAGGTGCCCCCGAATCTGTTCTGTTGGACTCGTGGAAGGACTATTGTTTCGTTTATCGGGTGCGGGATTACTGGAAAGCACCTCCAGATCTGTTTATTTACTTGGGCTTATTGTGGACTTCTGGTGGACTTGAAGGACATTATGGATATTTGATGTTGTATGCTCCCTGCTTTAATAAATCTCATTGGATCATCCCTCGGCCTGTTGTCCCTTCCTGCTCTGCTGTACACCCCGTCACAAACTGGTTGGCAGCAGTGGGATCAGAGCAGAAGGAATGGAGGACAAAGGCCCATCAACATTGGGAACCAGCACCGCAGAGTACAAGAGCTGGACTGCGATGAACCTACAAACAAAGGCCCATGAAGTAGGAGTCCGTTTTAAAGGACTCTCCAAGGAGCAGCTAATTGAGGCTTTGGAAGGAGTTCGCCTGCAAGATGACACTGAGGAAGGATCCTCACAGCAAATGGAGGAAAGACTGCAGCCGGAGGTAAATACCCAAAAAAGTCAGTGGGTTGTGTGGTACGAGGAGGAGTTGGCATTTCTGGGAGAAGAGGCCACCATAGACGATAAGAGGAAGGCCATTCACAGAGCTCAGGAGATGGCATTGCTGGAGCAGATCGCTTTGGAAGCAGCTAGAAGCTCCAGACAGACTGTAACCTCAGCACCCACCATGAGGGAACTCCCCAGAGTGTCCCACAAAGACTTTAAGCCCTTTAATGAGGCTGCAGGCGACATTGAGGGCTTCTTCCAGGACTTTGAGCATCAGTGTTGATTAATTGAAGTCCCGGAAAGGGAGCGAGTTCGACATCTTGTGGGGTTCTTAGAGGGTGGAGCTGCTGAAGCCTATAGAGCTATGGACCCTCGGGGGAACTGTGAGTATGCGGCGATTAAACAGACTATTCTAGAACATTATGCTATGTTAAACCTTGTTATCTTATTCTTATAATTATGCTAACATACAAAATTAGCATATGCTTTAATCCCACTGCTGCCAGTATTATGCGGTCTTGAAATGTTTTTGTACTTATTCTTATGATTTTGCTAACATGCAAATTAACATGTGATTTAATCTTTTGTATTTGTATAATTTTGCGGTTTTCAGTTAAGATAAGGAATCGTAAAAATCAAGCTGTTAAAGGTAGCATGGCCGAGTGGTCTAAGGCGCTGGACTTAGGCTCCAGTCTCTTTGGAGGCGTGGGTTCAAATCCCACTGCTGCCAGTGTATTTCTACTTTGAAACTTTTTAGCTTATATTTATGATTTTGCTAATAGAAAAATTAGCATGTGTTTTATTATTTTGTATTTGTATGAGTCCATGCTTTGCTGTTTTGCAAAAGACAGTAGATAGAATCATTGCTTTTTGCTTAGAGACCTATCCATTTTCCACCTTGAAGAAGTTAAACTGTAGGAAAATTCACTAAACTTACTCTAAGGAAGCTTTTTTTATGTAGTATATTAGGGTAGCATGGCTGAGCGGTCTAAGGCGCTGGATTAAGGCTCCAGTCTCTTCAGAGGCGTGGGTTCAAATCCCACTGCTGCCAGTAGGTCTTTAGAACATTTTGATCTAATTCAAATGATTTTGTATTTGCGTGAGTGTGTGGGTTTCTGTTTAGGAAAAGACAGTTGATAGAATCATTGTTTTTTCCTATTGTTTAGAGACTTAACCATTTTACAACAGACCTGTAGGTTTAAATCCCACTGCTGCCAGTAGTAAGAGTTCCTTAAAACCTTTTTATCTTATTCTTATACATACGCTAATATACAAAATTAGCATATGCTTTAATCCCACTGCTGCCAGTATTATGCGGTCTTGAAATGTTTTTGTACTTATTCTTATGATTTTGCTAACATGCAAATTAACATGTGATTTAATCTTTTGTATTTGTATAATTTTGTGGTTTTCAGTTAAGATAAGGAATCTTAAAAATCATGCTGCTAAAGGTAGCATGGCCGAGCGGTCTAAGGGGCTGGATTAAGGCTCCAGTCTCTTCAGAGGCGTGGGTTCAAATCCTACTGCTGCCAGTAGGTCTTCAGAACCTTTTGATCTAATTCTTATGATTTTGTATTTGCATGAGTGTGTGGATTTCTGTTTAGGAAAAGACAGTTGATAGAATCATTGGTTTTGCCTATTGTTTAGAGACTTAACCATTTTACAACAGACCTGTAGGTTCAAATCCCACTGCTGCCAGTAGTAAGAGTTCCTTAAAACCTTTTTATCTTATTCTTATAACTATGCTAACATACAAAATTAGTATATGCTTTAATCCCACTGCTGCCAGTATTATGAGGTCTTGAAATGTTTTTGTACTTATTCTTATGATTTTGCTAACATGCAAATTAGCATGTGATCTAATCTTCTTTTGTATTTGTATGATTTTTCGGTTTTCGGTTAAGATAAAGACCGTTCATAGAATCATTGGTTTTTCCTAATGTTTAGAGACATGCCCTTTTTCCAACATGCACTAATTTTAAATGTTGTCAAATGTACTTCACTTACTCTAAGGAAGCCTACTTAATCATGCTGAGTATGACTCAGCAGTATGAGTTCTTGAAAATATTTTGATCTTATTCTCATAATTATGAAAACAGACAAAATTTGCATGTGCTTTCATCCCACTGCTGCCAGTATGATATGTGCTTGAAAATTGTTTTGAACTTACTCTTATGATTTTACTAACATACAAACTTACATGTGTTTTAATCTTCTTTTGTATTTGCTTAAGTGTTTTCTTTCTGGTTAAGATAAAAACAGTTGATAGAATTATTGTTTTTTTCCTAATATTTAGAGACATGTCTGTCATGATATGTACTTTTGCCCTGTCCTGTATTTGAATAATATGCCATTTGATGTATGTAACTTTTCTCTGGTTTCTATTAGCTGTAATTTATGTATTTTCTTGTGCTGGGAGTTCACCTGTAACAATACGTCTCCTTCCCCCAATACTTGCAGCCCTAAGCTATAATGTAATTAAGGTTTGTCAACACCACTAGTGAAGAATAGCCATTCCTTCTCACAGCAGGTGGCTAGTCATATGTACATACTAGATAGACTAAGAGGAGCCGACCAGTCTAGAATCTTCAGGTGGACCCAACCATTGAATAGAAGGTGTGACCCCCACCCCCCTTCATGGGCGGATCCCAGGAGCTCAGACAATCCATTCTTATTTTTGAGATCAGATGTGAGTTGATCCTTAAAGGGGAAGGAGTGGGGATTCTTAGCTGAGGCAAGACCCCACGTCCATCTGTGACTGCGGAAGCGAACGGGATGAGACTTGAGCTGAGGACATATCTCGTCGTTCGTGAGATTGTTTTGGCATCCCTTGGACTCATGTGGACTATTGCTTTGTTAGCTGGCACAAGGATTATCGGGAGGTGCCCCCGAATCTGTTCTGTTGGACTCGTGGAAGGACTATTGTTTCGTTTATCGGGTGCGGGATTACTGGAAAGCACCTCCAGATCTGTTTATTTACTTGGGCTTATTGTGGACTTCTGGTGGACTTGAAGGACATTATGGATATTTGATGTTGTATGCTCCCTGCTTTAATAAATCTCATTGGATCATCCCTCGGCCCGTTGTCCCTTCCTGCTCTGCTGTACACCCCGTCACAAACTGGTTGGCAGCAGTGGGATCAGAGCAGAAGGAATGGAGGACAAAGGCCCATCAACATTGGGAACCAGCACCGCAGAGTACAAGAGCTGGACTGCGATGAACCTACAAACAAACGCCCATGAAGTAGGAGTCCGTTTTAAAGGACTCTCCAAGGAGCAGCTAATTGAGGCTTTGGAAGGAGTTCGCCTGCAAGATGACACTGAGGAAGGATCCTCACAGCAAATGGAGGAAAGACTGCAGCCGGAGGTAAATACCCAAAAAAGTCAGTGGGTTGTGTGGTACGAGGAGGAGTTGGCATTTCTGGGAGAAGAGGCCACCATAGACGATAAGAGGAAGGCCATTCACAGAGCTCAGGAGATGGCATTGCTGGAGCAGATCGCTTTGGAAGCAGCTAGAAGCTCCAGACAGACTGTAACCTCAGCACCCACCATGAGGGAACTCCCCAGAGTGTCCCACAAAGACTTTAAGCCCTTTAATGAGGCTGCAGGCGACATTGAGGGCTTCTTCCAGGACTTTGAGCATCAGTGTTGATTAATGGAAGTCCTGGAAAGGGAGCGAGTTCGACATCTTGTGGGGTTCTTAGATGGTGGAGCTGCTGAAGCCTATAGAGCTATGGACCCTCGGGGGAACTGTGAGTATGCGGCGATTAAACAGACTATTCTAGAACATTATGCTATGTTAAACCTTGTTATCTTATTCTTATAATTATGCTAACATACAAAATTAGCATATGCTTTAATCCCACTGCTGCCAGTATTATGCGGTCTTGAAATGTTTTTGTACTTATTCTTATGATTTTGCTAACATGCAAATTAACATGTGATTTAATCTTTTGTATTTGTATAATTTTGCGGTTTTCAGTTAAGATAAGGAATCGTAAAAATCATGCTGTTAAAGGTAGCATGACCGAGTGGTCTAAGGCGCTGGATTTAGGCTCCAGTCTCTTTGGAGGCGTGGGTTCAAATCCCACTGCTACCAGTGTATTTTTACTTTGAAACTTTTTAGCTTATATTTATGATTTTGCTAATAGAAAAATTAGCATGTGTTTTATTATTTTGTATTTGTATGAGTCCATGCTTTGCTGTTTTGCAAAAGACAGTAGATAGAATCATTGCTTTTTCCTTTTTGCTTAGAGACCTATCCATTTTCCACCTTGAAGAAGTTAAAATGTAGGAAAATTCACTAAACTTACTCTAAGGAAGCTTTTTTCATGTAGTATATTAAGGTAGCATGGCCGAGCGGTCTAAGGCGCTGGATTAAGGCTCCAGTCTCTTCAGAGGCGTGGGTTCAAATCCCACTGCTGCCAGTAGGTCTTCAGAACATTTTGATCTAATTCAAATGATTTTGTATTTGCATGAGTGTGTGGGTTTCTGTTTAGGAAAAGACAGTTGATAGAATCATTGTTTTTTCCTATTGTTTAGAGACTTAACCATTTTACAACAGACCTGTAGGTTTAAATCCCACTGCTGCCAGTAGTAAGAGTTCCTTAAAACCTTTTTATCTTATTCTTATACATACGCTAACATACAAAATTAACATATGCTTTAATCCCACTGCTGCCAGTATTATGCGGTCTTGAAATGTTTTTGTACTTATTCTTATGATTTTGCTAACATGCAAATTAACATGTGATTTAATCTTTTGTATTTGTATAATTTTGTGGTTTTCAGTTAAGATAAGGAATCTTAAAAGTCATGCTGCTAAAGGTAGCATGGCTGAGCGGTCTAAGGCGCTGGATTAAGGCTCCAGTCTCTTCAGAGGCGTGGGTTCAAATCCCACTGCTGCCAGTAGGTCTTCAGAACCTTTTGATCTAATTCTTATGATTTTGTATTTGCATGAGTGTGTGGATTTCTGTTTAGGAAAAGACAGTTGATAGAATCATTGGTTTTTCCTATTGTTTAGAGACTTAACCATTTTACAACAGACCTGTAGGTTCAAATCCCACTGCTGCCAGTAGTAAGAGTTCCTTAAAACCTTTTTATCTTATTCTTATAACTATGCTAACATACAAAATTAGCATATGCTTTAATCCCACTGCTGCCAGTATTATGAGGTCTTGAAATGTTTTTGTACTTATTCTTATGATTTTGCTAACATGCAAATTAGCATGTGATCTAATCTTCTTTTGTATTTGTATGATTTTTCGGTTTTCGGTTAAGATAAAGACCATTGATAGAATCATTGGTTTTTCCTAATGTTTAGAGACATGCCCTTTTTCCAACATGCACTAATTTTAAATGTTGTCAAATGTACTTCACTTACTCTAAGGAAGCCTACTTAATCATGCTGAGTATGACTCAGCAGTATGAGTTCTTGAAAATCTTTTGATCTTATTCTTATAATTATGAAAACAGACAAAATTTGCATGTGCTTTCATCCCACTGCTGCCAGTATGATATGTGCTTGAAAATTGTTTTGAACTTACTCTTATGATTTTACTAACATACAAACTTACATGTGTTTTAATCTTCTTTTGTATTTGCTTAAGTGTTTTCTTTCTGGTTAAGATAAAAACAGTTGATAGAATTATTGTTTTTTTCCTAATATTTAGAGACATGTCTGTCATGATATGTACTTTTGCCCTGTCCTGTATTTGAATAATATGCCATTTGATGTATGTAACTGTTCTCTGGTTTCTATTAGCTGTAATTTATGTATTTTCTTGTGCAGGGAGTTCACCTGTAACAATATGTCTCCTTCCCCCAATACTTGCAGCCCTAAGCTATAATGTAATTAAGGTTTGTCAACACCACTAGTGAAGAATAGCCATTCTTTCTCACAGCAGGTGGCTAGTCATATGTACATACTAGATAGACTAAGAGGAGCCGACCAGTCTAGAATCTTCAGGTGGACCCAACCATTGAATAGAAGGTGTGACCCCTACCCCCCTTCATGGGCGGATCCCAGGAGCTCAGATAATCCATTCTTATTTTTGAGATCAGATGTGAGTTGATCCTTAAAGGGGAAGGAGTGGGGATTCTTAGCTGAGGCAAGACCCCACGTCCATCTGTGACTGCGGAAGCGTACGGGATGAGACTTGAGCTGAGGACATATCTCGTCGTTCGTGAGATTGTTTTGGGATCCCTTGGACTCATGTGGACTATTGCTTTGTTAGCTGGCACAAGGATTATCTGGAGGTGCCCCCGAATCTGTTCTGTTGGACTCGTGGAAGGACTATTGTTTCGTTTATCGGGTGCGGGATTACTGGAAAGCACCTCCAGATCTGTTTATTTACTTGGGCTTATTGTGGACTTCTGGTGGACTTGAAGGACATTATGGATATTTGATGTTGTATGCTCCCTGCTTTAATAAATCTCATTGGATCATCCCTCGGCCTGTTGTCCCTTCCTGCTCTGCTGTACACCCCGTCACAAACTGGTTGGCAGCAGTGGGATCAGAGCAGAAGGAATGGAGGACAAAGGCCCATCAACATTGGGAACCAGCACCGCAGAGTACAAGAGCTGGACTGCGATGAACCTACAAACAAAGGCCCATGAAGTAGGAGTCCGTTTTAAAGGACTCTCCAAGGAGCAGCTAATTGAGGCTTTGGAAGGAGTTCGCCTGCAAGATGACACTGAGGAAGGATCCTCACAGCAAATGGAGGAAAGACTGCAGCCGGAGGTAAATACCCAAAAAAGTCAGTGGGTTGTGTGGTACGAGGAGGAGTTGGCATTTCTGGGAGAAGAGGCCACCATAGACGATAAGAGGAAGGCCATTCACAGAGCTCAGGAGATGGCATTGCTGGAGCAGATTGCTTTGGAAGCAGCTAGAAGCTCCAGACAGACTGTAACCTCAGCACCCACCATGAGGGAACTCCCCAGAGTGTCCCACAAGGACTTTAAGCCCTTTAATGAGGCTGCAGGCGACATTGAGGGCTTCTTCCAGGACTTTGAGCATCAGTGTTGATTAATGGAAGTCCCGGAAAGGGAGCGAGTTCGACATCTTGTGGGGTTCTTAGAGGGTGGAGCTGCTGAAGCCTATAGAGCTATGGACCCTCGGGGGAACTGTGAGTATGCGGCGATTAAACAGACTATTCTAGAACATTATGCTATGTTAAACCTTGTTATCTTATTCTTATAATTATGCTAACATACAAAATTAGCATATGCTTTAATCCCACTGCTGCCAGTATTATGCGGTCTTGAAATGTTTTTGTACTTATTCTTATGATTTTGCTAACATGCAAATTAACATGTGATTTAATCTTTTGTATTTGTATAATTTTGCGGTTTTCAGTTAAGATAAGGAATCGTAAAAATCATGCTGTTAAAGGTAGCATGGCTGAGTGGTCTAAGGCGCTGGACTTAGGCTCCAGTCTCTTTGGAGGCGTGGGTTCAAATCCCACTGCTGCCAGTGTATTTCTACTTTGAAACTTTTTAGCTTATATTTATGATTTTGCTAATAGAAAAATTAGCATGTGTTTTATTATTTTGTATTTGTATGAGTCCATGCTTTGCTGTTTTGCAAAAGACAGTAGATAGAATCATTGCTTTTTGCTTAGAGACCTATCCATTTTCCACCTTGAAGAAGTTAAAATGTAGGAAAATTCACTAAACTTACTCTAAGCAAGCTGTTTTTATGTAGTATATTAGGGTTGCATGGCCGAGCGGTCTAAGGCGCTGGATTAAGGCTCCAGTCTCTTCAGAGGCGTGGGTTCAAATCCCACTGCTGCCAGTCTTCAGAACATTTTGATCTAATTCAAATGATTTTGTATTTGCATGAGTGTGTGGGTTTCTGTTTAGGAAAAGACAGTTGATAGAATCATTGTTTTTTCCTATTGTTTAGAGACTTAACCATTTTACAACAGACCTGTAGGTTTAAATCCCACTGCTGCCAGTAGTAAGAGTTCCTTAAAACCTTTTTATCTTATTCTTATACATACGCTAATATACAAAATTAGCATATGCTTTAATCCCACTGCTGCCAGTATTATGCGGTCTTGAAATGTTTTTGTACTTATTCTTATGATTTTGCTAACATGCAAATTAACATGTGATTTAATCTTTTGTATTTGTATAATTTTGTGGTTTTCAGTTAAGATAAGGAATCTTAAAAGTCATTCTGCTAAAGGTAGCATGGCCGAGCGGTCTAAGGCGCTGGATTAAGGCTCCAGTCTCTTCAGAGGCGTGGGTTCAAATCCCACTGCTGCCAGTAGGTCTTCAGAACCTTTTGATCTAATTCTTATGATTTTGTATTTGCATGAGTGTGTGGATTTCTGTTTAGGAAAAGACAGTTGATAGAATCATTGGTTTTTCCTATTGTTTAGAGACTTAACCATTTTACAACAGACCTGTAGGTTCAAATCCCACTGCTGCCAGTAGTAAGAGTTCCTTAAAACCTTTTTATCTTATTCTTATAACTATGCTAACATACAAAATTAGCATATGCTTTAATCCCACTGCTGCCAGTATTATGAGGTCTTGAAATGTTTTTGTACTTATTCTTATGATTTTGCTAACATGCAAATTAGCATGTGATCTAATCTTCTTTTGTATTTGTATGATTTTTCGGTTTTCAGTTAAGATAAAGACCGTTGATAGAATCATTGGTTTTTCCTAATGTTTAGAGACATGCCCTTTTTCCAACATGCACTAATTTTAAATGTTGTCAAATGTACTTCACTTACTCTAAGGAAGCCTACTTAATCATGCTGAGTATGACTCAGCAGTATGAGTTCTTGAAAATCTTTTGATCTTATTCTTATAATTATGAAAACAGACAAAATTTGCATGTGCTTTCATCCCACTGCTGCCAGTATGATATGTGCTTGAAAATTGTTTTGAACTTACTCTTATGATTTTACTAACATACAAACTTACATGTGTTTTAATCTTCTTTTGTATTTGCTTAAGTGTTTTCTTTCTGGTTAAGATAAAAACAGTTGATAGAATTATTGTTTTTTTCCTAATATTTAGAGACATGTCTGTCATGATATGTACTTTTGCCCTGTCCTGTATTTGAATAATATGCCATTTGATGTATGTAACTGTTCTCTGGTTTCTATTAGCTGTAATTTATGTATTTTCTTGTGCTGGGAGTTCACCTGTAACAATATGTCTCCTTCCCCCAATACTTGCAGCCCTAAGCTATAATGTAATTAAGGTTTGTCAACACCACTAGTGAAGAATAGCCATTCTTTCTCACAGCAGGTGGCTAGTCATATGTACATACTAGATAGACTAAGAGGAGCCGACCAGTCTAGAATCTTCAGGTGGACCCAACCATTGAATAGAAGGTGTGACCCCTACCTCCCTTCATGGGCGGATCCCAGGAGCTCAGATAATCCATTCTTATTTTTGAGATCAGATGTGAGTTGATCCTTAAAGGGGAAGGAGTGGGGATTCTTAGCTGAGGCAAGACCCCACGTCCATCTGTGACTGCGGAAGCGAACGGGATGAGACTTGAGCTGAGGACATATCTCGTCGTTCGTGAGATTGTTTTGGGATCCCTTGGACTCATGTGGACTATTGCTTTGTTAGCTGGCACAAGGATTATCTGGAGGTGCCCCCGAATCTGTTCTGTTGGACTCGTGGAAGGACTATTGTTTCGTTTATCGGGTGCGGGATTACTGGAAAGCACCTCCAGATCTGTTTATTTACTTGGGCTTATTGTGGACTTCTGGTGGACTTGAAGGACATTATGGATATTTGATGTTGTATGCTCCCTGCTTTAATAAATCTCATTGGATCATCCCTCGGCCTGTTGTCCCTTCCTGCTCTGCTGTACACCCCGTCACAAACTGGTTGGCAGCAGTGGGATCAGAGCAGAAGGAATGGAGGACAAAGGCCCATCAACATTGGGAACCAGCACCGCAGAGTACAAGAGCTGGACTGCGATGAACCTACAAACAAAGGCCCATGAAGTAGGAGTCCGTTTTAAAGGACTCTCCAAGGAGCAGCTAATTGAGGCTTTGGAAGGAGTTCGCCTGCAAGATGACACTGAGGAAGGATCCTCACAGCAAATGGAGGAAAGACTGTAGCCGGAGGTAAATACCCAAAAAAGTCAGTGGGTTGTGTGGTACGAGGAGGAGTTGGCATTTCTGGGAGAAGAGGCCACCATAGACGATAAGAGGAAGGCCATTCACAGAGCTCAGGAGATGGCATTGCTGGAGCAGATCGCTTTGGAAGCAGCTAGAAGCTCCAGACAGACTGTAACCTCAGCACCCACCATGAGGGAACTCCCCAGAGTGTCCCACAAAGACTTTAAGCCCTTTAATGAGGCTGCAGGCGACATTGAGGGCTTCTTCCAGGACTTTGAGCATCAGTGTTGATTAATGGAAGTCCCGGAAAGGGAGCGAGTTCGACATCTTGTGGGGTTCTTAGAGGGTGGAGCTGCTGAAGCCTATAGAGCTATGGACCCTCGGGGGAACTGTGAGTATGCGGCGATTAAACAGACTATTCTAGAACATTATGCTATGTTAAACCTTGTTATCTTATTCTTATAATTATGCTAACATACAAAATTAGCATATGCTTTAATCCCACTGCTGCCAGTATTATGCGGTCTTGAAATGTTTTTGTACTTATTCTTATGATTTTGCTAACATGCAAATTAACATGTGATTTAATCTTTTGTATTTGTATAATTTTGCGGTTTTCAGTTAAGATAAGGAATCGTAAAAATCATGCTGTTAAAGGTAGCATGGCCGAGTGGTCTAAGGCGCTGGACTTAGGCTCCAGTCTCTTTGGAGGCGTGGGTTCAAATCCCACTGCTGCCAGTGTATTTCTACTTTGAAACTTTTTAGCTTATATTTATGCTTTTGCTAAAAGAAAAATTAGCATGTGTTTTATTATTTTGTATTTGTATGAGTCCATGCTTTGCTGTTTTGCAAAAGACAGTAGATAGAATCATTGCTTTTTGCTTAGAGACCTATCCATTTTCCACCTTGAAGAAGTTAAAATGTGGGAAAATTCACTAAACTTACTCTAAGGAAGCTTTTTTTATGTAGTATATTAGGGTAGCATGGCCGAGCGGTCTAAGGCGCTGGATTAAGGCTCCAGTCTCTTCAGAGGCGTGGGTTCAAATCCCACTGCTGCCAGTAGGTCTTTAGAACATTTTGATCTAATTCAAATGATTTTGTATTTGCATGAGTGTGTGGGTTTCTGTTTAGGAAAAGACAGTTGATAGAATCATTGTTTTTTCCTATTGTTTAGAGACTTAACCATTTTACAACAGACCTGTAGGTTTAAATCCCACTGCTGCCAGTAGTAAGAGTTCCTTAAAACCTTTTTATCTTATTCTTATACATACGCTAATATACAAAATTAGCATATGCTTTAATCCCACTGCTGCCAGTATTATGCGGTCTTGAAATGTTTTTGTACTTATTCTTATGATTTTGCTAACATGCAAATTAACATGTGATTTAATCTTTTGTATTTGTATAATTTTGCGGTTTTCAGTTAAGATAAGGAATCTTAAAAGTCATTCTGCTAAAGGTAGCATGGCCGAGCGGTCTAAGGCGCTGGATTAAGGCTCCAGTCTCTTCAGAGGCGTGGGTTCAAATCCCACTGCTGCCAGTAGGTCTTCAGAACCTTTTGATCTAATTCTTATGATTTTGTATTTGCATGAGTGTGTGGATTTCTGTTTAGGAAAAGACAGTTGATAGAATCATTGGTTTTTCCTATTGTTTAGAGACTTAACCATTTTACAACAGACCTGTAGGTTCAAATCCCACTGCTGCCAGTAGTAAGAGTTCCTTAAAACCTTTTTATCTTATTCTTATAACTATGCTAACATACAAAATTAGCATATGCTTTAATCCCACTGCTGCCAGTATTATGAGGTCTTGAAATGTTTTTGTACTTATTCTTATGATTTTGCTAACATGCAAATTAGCATGTGATCTAATCTTCTTTTGTATTTGTATGATTTTTCGGTTTTCAGTTAAGATAAAGACCGTTGATAGAATCATTGGTTTTTCCTAATGTTTAGAGACATGCCCTTTTTCCAACATGCACTAATTTTAAATGTTGTCAAATGTACTTCACTTACTCTAAGGAAGCCTACTTAATCATGCTGAGTATGACTCAGCAGTATGAGTTCTTGAAAATCTTTTGATCTTATTCTTATAATTATGAAAACAGACAAAATTTGCATGTGCTTTCATCCCACTGCTGCCAGTATGATATGTGCTTGAAAATTGTTTTGAACTTACTCTTATGATTTTACTAACATACAAACTTACATGTGTTTTAATCTTCTTTTGTATTTGCTTAAGTGTTTTCTTTCTGGTTAAGATAAAAACAGTTGATAGAATTATTGTTTTTTTCCTAATATTTAGAGACATGTCTGTCATGATATGTACTTTTGCCCTGTCCTGTATTTGAATAATATGCCATTTGATGTATGTAACTGTTCTCTGGTTTCTATTAGCTGTAATTTATGTATTTTCTTGTGCTGGGAGTTCACCTGTAACAATATGTCTCCTTCCCCCAATACTTGCAGCCCTAAGCTATAATGTAATTAAGGTTTGTCAACACCACTAGTGAAGAATAGCCATTCTTTCTCACAGCAGGTGGCTAGTCATATGTACATACTAGATAGACTAAGAGGAGCCGACCAGTCTAGAATCTTCAGGTGGACCCAACCATTGAATAGAAGGTGTGACCCCTACCTCCCTTCATGGGCGGATCCCAGGAGCTCAGATAATCCATTCTTATTTTTGAGATCAGATGTGAGTTGATCCTTAAAGGGGAAGGAGTGGGGATTCTTAGCTGAGGCAAGACCCCACGTCCATCTGTGACTGCGGAAGCGTACGGGATGAGACTTGAGCTGAGGACATATCTCGTCGTTCGTGAGATTGTTTTGGGATCCCTTGGACTCATGTGGACTATTGCTTTGTTAGCTGGCACAAGGATTATCTGGAGGTGCCCCCGAATCTGTTCTGTTGGACTCGTGGAAGGACTATTGTTTCGTTTATCGGGTGCGGGATTACTGGAAAGCACCTCCAGATCTGTTTATTTACTTGGGCTTATTGTGGACTTCTGGTGGACTTGAAGGACATTATGGATATTTGATGTTGTATGCTCCCTGCTTTAATAAATCTCATTGGATCATCCCTCGGCCTGTTGTCCCTTCCTGCTCTGCTGTACACCCCGTCACAAACTGGTTGGCAGCAGTGGGATCAGAGCAGAAGGAATGGAGGACAAAGGCCCATCAACATTGGGAACCAGCACCGCAGAGTACAAGAGCTGGACTGCGATGAACCTACAAACAAAGGCCCATGAAGTAGGAGTCCGTTTTAAAGGACTCTCCAAGGAGCAGCTAATTGAGGCTTTGGAAGGAGTTCGCCTGCAAGATGACACTGAGGAAGGATCCTCACAGCAAATGGAGGAAAGACTGCAGCCGGAGGTAAATACCCAAAAAAGTCAGTGGGTTGTGTGGTACGAGGAGGAGTTGGCATTTCTGGGAGAAGAGGCCACCATAGACGATAAGAGGAAGGCCATTCACAGAGCTCAGGAGATGGCATTGCTGGAGCAGATCGCTTTGGAAGCAGCTAGAAGCTCCAGACAGACTGTAACCTCAGCACCCACCATGAGGGAACTCCCCAGAGTGTCCCACAAAGACTTTAAGCCCTTTAATGAGGCTGCAGGCGACATTGAGGGCTTCTTCCAGGACTTTGAGCATCAGTGTTGATTAATGGAAGTCCCGGAAAGGGAGCGAGTTCGACATCTTGTGGGGTTCTTAGAGGGTGGAGCTGCTGAAGCCTATAGAGCTATGGACCCTCGGGGGAACTGTGAGTATGCGGCGATTAAACAGACTATTCTAGAACATTATGCTATGTTAAACCTTGTTATCTTATTCTTATAATTATGCTAACATACAAAATTAGCATATGCTTTAATCCCACTGCTGCCAGTATTATGCGGTCTTGAAATGTTTTTGTACTTATTCTTATGATTTTGCTAACATGCAAATTAACATGTGATTTAATCTTTTGTATTTGTATAATTTTGTGGTTTTCAGTTAAGATAAGGAATCTTAAAAGTCATGCTGCTAAAGGTAGCATGGCCGAGCGGTCTAAGGCGCTGGATTAAGGCTCCAGTCTCTTCAGAGGCGTGGGTTCAAATCCCACTGCTGCCAGTAGGTCTTCAGAACATTTTGATCTAATTCAAATGATTTTGTATTTGCATGAGTGTGTGGGTTTCTGTTTAGGAAAAGACAGTTGATAGAATCATTGTTTTTTCCTATTGTTTAGAGACTTAACCATTTTACAACAGACCTGTAGGTTTAAATCCCACTGCTGCCAGTAGTAAGAGTTCCTTAAAACCTTTTTATCTTATTCTTATAACTATGCTAACATACAAAATTAGCAAATGCTTTAATCCCACTGCTGCCAGTATTATGAGGTCTTGAAATGTTTTTGTACTTATTCTTATGATTTTGCTAACATGCAAATTAGCATGTGATCTAATCTTCTTTTGTATTTGTATGATTTTTCGGTTTTCGGTTAAGATAAAGACCGTTGATAGAATCATTGGTTTTTCCTAATGTTTAGAGACATGCCCTTTTTCCAACATGCACTAATTTTAAATGTTGTCAAATGTACTTCACTTACTCTAAGGAAGCCTACTTAATCATGCTGAGTATGACTCAGCAGTATGAGTTCTTGAAAATCTTTTGATCTTATTCTTATAATTATGAAAACAGACAAAATTTGCATGTGCTTTCATCCCACTGCTGCCAGTATGATATGTGCTTGAAAATTGTTTTGAACTTACTCTTATGATTTTACTAACATACAAACTTACATGTGTTTTAATCTTCTTTTGTATTTGCTTAAGTGTTTTCTTTCTGGTTAAGATAAAAACAGTTGATAGAATTATTGTTTTTTTCCTAATATTTAGAGACATGTCTGTCATGATATGTACTTTTGCCCTGTCCTGTATTTGAATAATATGCCATTTGATGTATGTAACTGTTCTCTGGTTTCTATTAGCTGTAATTTATGTATTTTCTTGTGCAGGGAGTTCACCTGTAACAATATGTCTCCTTCCCCCAATACTTGCAGCCCTAAGCTATAATGTAATTAAGGTTTGTCAACACCACTAGTGAAGAATAGCCATTCTTTCTCACAGCAGGTGGCTAGTCATATGTACATACTAGATAGACTAAGAGGAGCCGACCAGTCTAGAATCTTCAGGTGGACCCAACCATTGAATAGAAGGTGTGACCCCTACCCCCCTTCATGGGCGGATCCCAGGAGCTCAGATAATCCATTCTTATTTTTGAGATCAGATGTGAGTTGATCCTTAAAGGGGAAGGAGTGGGGATTCTTAGCTGAGGCAAGACCCCACGTCCATCTGTGACTGCAGAAGCGTACGGGATGAGACTTGAGCTGAGGACATATCTCGTCGTTCGTGAGATTGTTTTGGGATCCCTTGGACTCATGTGGACTATTGCTTTGTTAGCTGGCACAAGGATTATCTGGAGGTGCCCCCGAATCTGTTCTGTTGGACTCGTGGAAGGACTATTGTTTCGTTTATCGGGTGCGGGATTACTGGAAAGCACCTCCAGATCTGTTTATTTACTTGGGCTTATTGTGGACTTCTGGTGGACTTGAAGGACATTATGGATATTTGATGTTGTATGCTCCCTGCTTTAATAAATCTCATTGGATCATCCCTCGGCCTGTTGTCCCTTCCTGCTCTGCTGTACACCCCGTCACAAACTGGTTGGCAGCAGTGGGATCAGAGCAGAAGGAATGGAGGACAAAGGCCCATCAACATTGGGAACCAGCACCGCAGAGTACAAGAGCTGGACTGCGATGAACCTACAAACAAAGGCCCATGAAGTAGGAGTCCGTTTTAAAGGACTCTCCAAGGAGCAGCTAATTGAGGCTTTGGAAGGAGTTCGCCTGCAAGATGACACTGAGGAAGGATCCTCACAGCAAATGGAGGAAAGACTGCAGCCGGAGGTAAATACCCAAAAAAGTCAGTGGGTTGTGTGGTACGAGGAGGAGTTGGCATTTCTGGGAGAAGAGGCCACCATAGACGATAAGAGGAAGGCCATTCACAGAGCTCAGGAGATGGCATTGCTGGAGCAGATCGCTTTGGAAGCAGCTAGAAGCTCCAGACAGACTGTAACCTCAGCACCCACCATGAGGGAACTCCCCAGAGTGTCCCACAAAGACTTTAAGCCCTTTAATGAGGCTGCAGGCGACATTGAGGGCTTCTTCCAGACTTTGAGCATCAGTGTTGATTAATGGAAGTCCCGGAAAGGGAGCGAGTTCGACATCTTGTGGGGTTCTTAGAGGGTGGAGCTGCTGAAGCCTATAGAGCTATGGACCCTCGGGGGAACTGTGAGTATGCGGCGATTAAACAGACTATTCTAGAACATTATGCTATGTTAAACCTTGTTATCTTATTCTTATAATTATGCTAACATACAAAATTAGCATATGCTTTAATCCCACTGCTGCCAGTATTATGCGGTCTTGAAATGTTTTTGTACTTATTCTTATGATTTTGCTAACATGCAAATTAACATGTGATTTAATCTTTTGTATTTCTATAATTTTGCGGTTTTCAGTTAAGATAAGGAATCGTAAAAATCAAGCTGTTAAAGGTAGCATGGCCGAGTGGTCTAAGGCACTGGACTTAGGCTCCAGTCTCTTTGGAGGCGTGGGTTCAAATCCCACTGCTGCCAGTGTATTTCTACTTTGAAACTTTTTAGCTTATATTTATGATTTTGCTAATAGAAAAATTAGCATGTGTTTTATTATTTTGTATTTGTATGAGTCCATGCTTTGCTGTTTTGCAAAAGACAGTAGATAGAATCATTGCTTTTTGCTTAGAGACCTATCCATTTTCCACCTTGAAGAAGTTAAAATGTAGGAAAATTCACTAAACTTACTCTAAGGAAGCTTTTTTATGTAGTATATTAGGGTAGCATGGCCGAGCGGTCTAAGGCGCTGGATTAAGGCTCCAGTCTCTTCAGAGGCGTGGGTTCAAATCCCACTGCTGCCAGTAGGTCTTTAGAACATTTTGATCTAATTCAAATGATTTTGTATTTGCATGAGTGTGTGGGTTTCTGTTTAGGAAAAGACAGTTGATAGAATCATTGTTTTTTCCTATTGTTTAGAGACTTAACCATTTTACAACAGACCTGTAGGTTTAAATCAAACTGCTGCCAGTAGTAAGAGTTCCTTAAAACCTTTTTATCTTATTCTTATACATACGCTAATATACAAAATTAGCATATGCTTTAATCCCACTGCTGCCAGTATTATGCGGTCTTGAAATGTTTTTGTACTTATTCTTATGATTTTGCTAACATGCAAATTAACATGTGATTTAATCTTTTGTATTTGTATCATTTTGTGGTTTTCAGTTAAGATAAGGAATCTTAAAAATCATGCTGCTAAAGGTAGCATGGCCGAGCGGTCTAAGGCGCTGGATTAAGGCTCCAGTCTCTTCAGAGGCGTGGGTTCAAATCCCACTGCTGCCAGTAGGTCTTCAGAACCTTTTGATCTAATTCTTATGATTTTGTATTTGCATGAGTGTGTGGATATCTGTTTAGGAAAAGACAGTTGATAGAATCATTGGTTTTTCCTATTGTTTATAGACTTAACCATTTTACAACAGACCTGTAGGTTCAAATCCCACTGCTGCCAGTAGTAAGAGTTCCTTAAAACCTTTTTATCTTATTCTTATAACTATGCTAACATACAAAATTAGCATATGCTTTAATCCCACTGCTGCCAGTATTATGAGGTCTTGAAATGTTTTTGTACTTATTCTTATGATTTTGCTAACATGCAAATTAGCATGTGATCTAATCTTCTTTTGTATTTGTATGATTTTTCGGTTTTCGGTTAAGATAAAGACCGTTGATAGAATCATTGGTTTTTCCTAATGTTTAGAGACATGCCCTTTTTCCAACATGCACTAATTTTAAATGTTGTCAAATGTACTTCACTTACTCTAAGGAAGCCTACTTAATCATGCTGAGTATGACTCAGCAGTATGAGTTCTTGAAAATCTTTTGATCTTATTCTTATAATTATGAAAACAGACAAAATTTGCATGTGCTTTCATCCCACTGCTGCCAGTATGATATGTGCTTGAAAATTGTTTTGAACTTACTCTTATGATTTTACTAACATACAAACTTACATGTGTTTTAATCTTCTTTTGTATTTGCTTAAGTGTTTTCTTTCTGGTTAAGATAAAAACAGTTGATAGAATTATTGTTTTTTTCCTAATATTTAGAGACATGTCTGTCATGATATGTACTTTTGCCCTGTCCTGTATTTGAATAATATGCCATTTGATGTATGTAACTGTTCTCTGGTTTCTATTAGCTGTAATTTATGTATTTTCTTGTGCAGGGAGTTCACCTGTAACAATATGTCTCCTTCCCCCAATACTTGCAGCCCTAAGCTATAATGTAATTAAGGTTTGTCAACACCACTAGTGAAGAATAGCCATTCTTTCTCACAGCAGGTGGCTAGTCATATGTACATACTAGATAGACTAAGAGGAGCCGACCAGTCTAGAATCTTCAGGTGGACCCAACCATTGAATAGAAGGTGTGACCCCTACCCCCCTTCATGGGCGGATCCCAGGAGCTCAGATAATCCATTCTTATTTTTGAGATCAGATGTGAGTTGATCCTTAAAGGGGAAGGAGTGGGGATTCTTAGCTGAGGCAAGACCCCACCACGTCCATCTGTGACTGCGGAAGCGTACGGGATGAGACTTGAGCTGAGGACATATCTCGTCGTTCGTGAGATTGTTTTGGGATCCCTTGGACTCATGTGGACTATTGCTTTGTTAGCTGGCACAAGGATTATCTGGAGGTGCCCCCGAATCTGTTCTGTTGGACTCGTGGAAGGACTATTGTTTCGTTTATCGGGTGCGGGATTACTGGAAAGCACCTCCAGATCTGTTTATTTACTTGGGCTTATTGTGGACTTCTGGTGGACTTGAAGGACATTATGGATATTTGATGTTGTATGCTCCCTGCTTTAATAAATCTCATTGGATCATTCCTCGGCCTGTTGTCCCTTCCTGCTCTGCTGTACACCCCGTCACAAACTGGTTGGCAGCAGTGGGATCAGAGCAGAAGGAATGGAGGACAAAGGCCCATCAACATTGGGAACCAGCACCGCAGAGTACAAGAGCTGGACTGCGATGAACCTACAAACAAAGGCCCATGAAGTAGGAGTCCGTTTTAAAGGACTCTCCAAGGAGCAGCTAATTGAGGCTTTGGAAGGAGTTCGCCTGCAAGATGACACTGAGGAAGGATCCTCACAGCAAATGGAGGAAAGACTGCAGCCGGAGGTAAATACCCAAAAAAGTCAGTGGGTTGTGTGGTACGAGGAGGAGTTGGCATTTCTGGGAGAAGAGGCCACCATAGACGATAAGAGGAAGGCCATTCACAGAGCTCAGGAGATGGCATTGCTGGAGCAGATCGCTTTGGAAGCAGCTAGAAGCTCCAGACAGACTGTAACCTCAGCACCCACCATGAGGGAACTCCCCAGAGTGTCCCACAAAGACTTTAAGCCCTTTAATGAGGCTGCAGGCGACATTGAGGGCTTCTTCCAGGACTTTGAGCATCAGTGTTGATTAATGGAAGTCCCGGAAAGGGAGCGAGTTCGACATCTTGTGGGGTTCTTAGAGGGTGGAGCTGCTGAAGCCTATAGAGCTATGGACCCTCGGGGGAACTGTGAGTATGCGGCGATTAAACAGACTATTCTAGAACATTATGCTATGTTAAACCTTGTTATCTTATTCTTATAATTATGCTAACATACAAAATTAGCATATGCTTTAATCCCACTGCTGCCAGTATTATGCGGTCTTGAAATGTTTTTGTACTTATTCTTATGATTTTGCTAACATGCAAATTAACATGTGATTTAATCTTTTGTATTTGTATAATTTTGTGGTTTTCAGTTAAGATAAGGAATCTTAAAAGTCATGCTGCTAAAGGTAGCATGGCCGAGCGGTCTAAGGCGCTGGATTAAGGCTCCAGTCTCTTCAGAGGTGTGGGTTCAAATCCCACTGCTGCCGGTAGGTCTTCAGAACCTTTTGATCTAATTCTTATGATTTTGTATTTGCATGAGTGTGTGGATTTCTGTTTAGGAAAAGACAGTTGATAGCATCGTTGGTTTTTCCTATTGTTTAGAGACTTAACCATTTTACAACAGACCTGTAGGTTCAAATCCCACTGCTGCCAGTAGTAAGAGTTCCTTAAAACCTTTTTATCTTATTCTTATAACTATGCTAACATACAAAATTAGCATATGCTTTAATCCCACTGCTGCCAGTATTATGAGGTCTTGAAATGTTTTTGTACTTATTCTTATGATTTTGCTAACATGCAAATTAGCATGTGATCTAATCTTCTTTTGTATTTGTATGATTTTTCGGTTTTCAGTTAAGATAAAGACCGTTGATAGAATCATTGGTTTTTCCTAATGTTTAGAGACATGCCCTTTTTCCAACATGCACTAATTTTAAATGTTGTCAAATGTACTTCACTTACTCTAAGGAAGCCTACTTAATCATGCTGAGTATGACTCAGCAGTATGAGTTCTTGAAAATCTTTTGATCTTATTCTTATAATTATGAAAACAGACAAAATTTGCATGTGCTTTCATCCCACTGCTGCCAGTATGATATGTGCTTGAAAATTGTTTTGAACTTACTCTTATGATTTTACTAACATACAAACTTACATGTGTTTTAATCTTCTTTTGTATTTGCTTAAGTGTTTTCTTTCTGGTTAAGATAAAAACAGTTGATAGAATTATTGTTTTTTTCCTAATATTTAGAGACATGTCTGTCATGATATGTACTTTTGCCCTGTCCTGTATTTGAATAATATGCCATTTGATGTATGTAACTGTTCTCTGGTTTCTATTAGCTGTAATTTATGTATTTTCTTGTGCTGGGAGTTCACCTGTAACAATACGTCTCCTTCCCCCAATACTTGCAGCCCTAAGCTATAATGTAATTAAGGTTTGTCAACACCACTAGTGAAGAATAGCCATTCTTTCTCACAGCAGGTGGCTAGTCATATGTACATACTAAATAGACTAAGAGGAACCGACCAGTCTAGAATCTTCAGGTGGACCCAACCATTGAATAGAAGGTGTGACCCCTACCCCCCTTCATGGGCGGATCCCAGGAGCTCAGATAATCCATTCTTATTTTTGAGATCAGATGTGAGTTGATCCTTAAATTGGAAGGAGTGGGGATTCTTAGCTGAGGCAAGACCCCACGTCCATCTGTGACTGCGGAAGCGAACGGGATGAGACTTGAGCTGAGGACATATCTCGTCGTTCGTGAGATTGTTTTGGCATCCCTTGGACTCATGTGGACTATTGCTTTGTTAGCTGGCACAAGGATTATCGGGAGGTGCCCCCGAATCTGTTCTGTTGGACTCGTGGAAGGACTATTGTTTCGTTTATCGGGTGCGGGATTACTGGAAAGCACCTCCAGATCTGTTTATTTACTTGGGCTTATTGTGGACTTCTGGTGGACTTGAAGGACATTATGGATATTTGATGTTGTATGCTCCCTGCTTTAATAAATCTCATTGGATCATCCCTCGGCCCGTTGTCCCTTCCTGCTCTGCTGTACACCCCGTCACAAACTGGTTGGCAGCAGTGGGATCAGAGCAGAAGGAATGGAGGACAAAGGCCCATCAACATTGGGAACCAGCACCGCAGAGTACAAGAGCTGGACTGCGATGAACCTACAAACAAACGCCCATGAAGTAGGAGTCCGTTTTAAAGGACTCTCCAAGGAGCAGCTAATTGAGGCTTTGGAAGGAGTTCGCCTGCAAGATGACACTGAGGAAGGATCCTCACAGCAAATGGAGGAAAGACTGCAGCCGGAGGTAAATACCCAAAAAAGTCAGTGGGTTGTGTGGTACGAGGAGGAGTTGGCATTTCTGGGAGAAGAGGCCACCATAGACGATAAGAGGAAGGCCATTCACAGAGCTCAGGAGATGGCATTGCTGGAGCAGATCGCTTTGGAAGCAGCTAGAAGCTCCAGACAGACTGTAACCTCAGCACCCACCATGAGGGAACTCCCCAGAGTGTCCCACAAAGACTTTAAGCCCTTTAATGAGGCTGCAGGCGACATTGAGGGCTTCTTCCAGGACTTTGAGCATCAGTGTTGATTAATGGAAGTCCCGGAAAGGGAGCGAGTTCGACATCTTGTGGGGTTCTTAGAGGGTGGAGCTGCTGAAGCCTATAGAGCTATGGACCCTCGGGGGAACTGTGAGTATGCGGCGATTAAACAGACTATTCTAGAACATTATGCTATGTTAAACCTTGTTATCTTATTCTTATAATTATGCTAACATACAAAATTAGCATATGCTTTAATCCCACTGCTGCCAGTATTATGCGGTCTTGAAATGTTTTTGTACTTATTCTTATGATTTTGCTAACATGCAAATTGACATGTGATTTAATCTTTTGTATTTGTATAATTTTGCGGTTTTCAGTTAAGATAAGGAATCGTAAAAATCATGCTGTTAAAGGTAGCATGGCCGAGTGGTCTAAGGCGCTGGACTTAGGCTCCAGTCTCTTTGGAGGCGTGGGTTCAAATCCCACTGCTGCCAGTGTATTTCTACTTTGAAACTTTTTAGCTTATATTTATGATTTTGCTAATAGAAAAATTAGCATGTGTTTTATTATTTTGTATTTTTATGAGTCCATGCTTTGCTGTTTTGCAAAAGACAGTAGATAGAATCATTGCTTTTTCCTTTTTGCTTAGAGACCTATCCATTTTCCACCTTGAAGAAGTTAAACTGTAGGAAAATTCACTAAACTTACTCTAAGGAAGCTTTTTTTATGTAGTAAATTAGGGTAGCATGGCTGAGCGGTCTAAGGCGCTGGATTAAGGCTCCAGTCTCTTCAGAGGCGTGGGTTCAAACCCCACTGCTGCCAGTAGGTCTTCAGAACATTTTGATCTAATTCAAATGATTTTGTATTTGCGTGAGTGTGTGGGTTTCTGTTTAGGAAAAGACAGTTGATAGAATCATTGTTTTTTCCTATTGTTTAGAGACTTAACCATTTTACAACAGACCTGTAGGTTTAAATCCCACTGCTGCCAGTAGTAAGAGTTCCTTAAAACCTTTTTATCTTATTCTTATACATACGCTAATATACAAAATTAGCATATGCTTTAATCCCACTGCTGCCAGTATTATGCGGTCTTGAAATGTTTTTGTACTTATTCTTATGATTTTGCTAACATGCAAATTAACATGTGATTTAATCTTTTGTATTTGTATAATTTTGTGGTTTTCAGTTAAGATAAGGAATCTTAAAAATCATGCTGCTAAAGGTAGCATGGCCGAGCGGTCTAAGGGGCTGGATTAAGGCTCCAGTCTCTTCAGAGGCGTGGGTTCAAATCCTACTGCTGCCAGTAGGTCTTCAGAACCTTTTGATCTAATTCTTATGATTTTGTATTTGCATGAGTGTGTGGATTTCTGTTTAGGAAAAGACAGTTGATAGAATCATTGGTTTTACCTATTGTTTAGAGACTTAACCATTTTACAACAGACCTGTAGGTTCAAATCCCACTGCTGCCAGTAGTAAGAGTTCCTTAAAACCTTTTTATCTTATTCTTATAACTATGCTAACATACAAAATTAGTATATGCTTTAATCCCACTGCTGCCAGTATTATGAGGTCTTGAAATGTTTTTGTACTTATTCTTATGATTTTGCTAACATGAAAATTAGCATGTGATCTAATCTTCTTTTGTATTTGTATGATTTTTCGGTTTTCGGTTAAGATAAAGACCGTTCATAGAATCATTGGTTTTTCCTAATGTTTAGAGACATGCCCTTTTTCCAACATGCACTAATTTTAAATGTTGTCAAATGTACTTCACTTACTCTAAGGAAGCCTACTTAATCATGCTGAGTATGACTCAGCAGTATGAGTTCTTGAAAATCTTTTGATCTTATTCTCATAATTATGAAAACAGACAAAATTTGCATGTGCTTTCATCCCACTGCTGCCAGTATGATAAGTGCTTGAAAATTGTTTTGAACGTACTCTTATGATTTTACTAACATACAAACTTACATGTGTTTTAATCTTCTTTTGTATTTGCTTAAGTGTTTTCTTTCTGGTTAAGATAAAAACAGTTGATAGAATTATTGTTTTTTTCCTAATATTTAGAGACATGTCTGTCATGATATGTACTTTTGCCCTGTCCTGTATTTGAATAATATGCCATTTGATGTATGTAACTTTTCTCTGGTTTCTATTAGCTGTAATTTATGTATTTTCTTGTGCTGGGAGTTCACCTGTAACAATACGTCTCCTTCCCCCAATACTTGCAGCCCTAAGCTATAATGTAATTAAGGTTTGTCAACACCACTAGTGAAGAATAGCCATTCCTTCTCACAGCAGGTGGCTAGTCATATGTACATACTAGATAGACTAAGAGGAGCCGACCAGTCTAGAATCTTCAGGTGGACCCAACCATTGAATAGAAGGTGTGACCCCCACCCCCCTTCATGGGCGGATCCCAGGAGCTCAGACAATCCATTCTTATTTTTGAGATCAGATGTGAGTTGATCCTTAAAGGGGAAGGAGTGGGGATTCTTAGCTGAGGCAAGACCCCACGTCCATCTGTGACTGCGGAAGCGAACGGGATGAGACTTGAGCTGAGGACATATCTCGTCGTTCGTGAGATTGTTTTGGCATCCCTTGGACTCATGTGGACTATTGCTTTGTTAGCTGGCACAAGGATTATCGGGAGGTGCCCCCGAATCTGTTCTGTTGGACTCGTGGAAGGACTATTGTTTCGTTTATCGGGTGCGGGATTACTGGAAAGCACCTCCAGATCTGTTTATTTACTTGGGCTTATTGTGGACTTCTGGTGGACTTGAAGGACATTATGGATATTTGATGTTGTATGCTCCCTGCTTTAATAAATCTCATTGGATCATCCCTCGGCCCGTTGTCCCTTCCTGCTCTGCTGTACACCCCGTCACAAACTGGTTGGCAGCAGTGGGATCAGAGCAGAAGGAATGGAGGACAAAGGCCCATCAACATTGGGAACCAGCACCGCAGAGTACAAGAGCTGGACTGCGATGAACCTACAAACAAACGCCCATGAAGTAGGAGTCCGTTTTAAAGGACTCTCCAAGGAGCAGCTAATTGAGGCTTTGGAAGGAGTTCGCCTGCAAGATGACACTGAGGAAGGATCCTCACAGCAAATGGAGGAAAGACTGCAGCCGGAGGTAAATACCCAAAAAAGTCAGTGGGTTGTGTGGTACGAGGAGGAGTTGGCATTTCTGGGAGAAGAGGCCACCATAGACGATAAGAGGAAGGCCATTCACAGAGCTCAGGAGATGGCATTGCTGGAGCAGATCGCTTTGGAAGCAGCTAGAAGCTCCAGACAGACTGTAACCTCAGCACCCACCATGAGGGAACTCCCCAGAGTGTCCCACAAAGACTTTAAGCCCTTTAATGAGGCTGCAGGCGACATTGAGGGCTTCTTCCAGGACTTTGAGCATCAGTGTTGATTAATGGAAGTCCCGGAAAGGGAGCGAGTTCGACATCTTGTGGGGTTCTTAGAGGGTGGAGCTGCTGAAGCCTATAGAGCTATGGACCCTCGGGGGAACTGTGAGTATGCGGCGATTAAACAGACTATTCTAGAACATTATGCTATGTTAAACCTTGTTATCTTATTCTTATAATTATGCTAACATACAAAATTAGCATATGCTTTAATCCCACTGCTGCCAGTATTATGCGGTCTTGAAATGTTTTTGTACTTATTCTTATGATTTTGCTAACATGCAAATTGACATGTGATTTAATCTTTTGTATTTGTATAATTTTGCGGTTTTCAGTTAAGATAAGGAATCGTAAAAATCATGCTGTTAAAGGTAGCATGGCCGAGTGGTCTAAGGCGCTGGACTTAGGCTCCAGTCTCTTTGGAGGCGTGGGTTCAAATCCCACTGCTGCCAGTGTATTTCTACTTTGAAACTTTTTAGCTTATATTTATGATTTTGCTAATAGAAAAATTAGCATGTAACATACATAGTAACATAGTTAGTAAGGCCGAAAAAAGACATTTGTCCATCCAGTTCAGCCTATATTCCATCATAATAAATACCCAGATCTACGTCCTTCTACAGAACCTAATAATTGTATGATACAATATTGTTCTGCTCCTGGAAGACATCCAGGCCTCTCTTGAACCCCTCGACTGAGTTCGCCATCACCACCTCCTCAGGCAAGCAATTCCAGATTCTCACTGCCCTAACAGTAAAGAATCCTCTTCTATGTTGGTGGAAAAACCTTCTCTCCTCCAGACGCAAAGAATGCCCCCTTGTGCCCGTCACCTTCCTTGGTATAAACAGATCCTCAGCGAGATATTTGTATTGTCCCCTTATATACTTATACATGGTTATTAGATCGCCCCTCAGTCGTCTTTTTTCTAGACTAAATAATCCTAATTTCGCTAATCTATCTGGGTATTGTAGTTCTCCCATCCCCTTTATTAATTTTGTTGCCCTCCTTTGTACTCTCTCTAGTTCCATTATATCCTTCCTGAGCACCGGTGCCCAAAACTGGACACAGTACTCCATGTGCGGTCTAACTAGGGATTTGTACAGAGGCAGTATAATGCTCTCATCATGTGTATCCAGACCTCTTTTAATGCACCCCATGATCCTGTTTGCCTTGGCAGCTGCTGCCTGGCACTGGCTGCTCCAGGTAAGTTTATCATTAACTAGGATCCCCAAGTCCTTCTCCCTGTCAGATTTACCCAGTGGTTTCCCGTTCAGTGTGTAATGGTGATATTGATTCCCTCTTCCCATGTGTATAACCTTACATTTATCATTGTTAAACCTCATCTGCCACCTTTCAGCCCAAGTTTCCAACTTATCCAGATCCATCTGTAGCAGAATACTATCTTCTCTTGTATTAACTGCTTTACATAGTTTTGTATCATCTGCAAATATCGATATTTTACTGTGTAAACCTTCTACCAGATCATTAATGAATATGTTGAAGAGAACAGGTCCCAATACTGACCCCTGCGGTACCCCACTGGTCACAGCGACCCAGTTAGAGACTATACCATTTATAACCACCCTCTGCTTTCTATCACTGAGCCAGTTACTAACCCATTTACACACATTTTCCCCCAGACCAAGCATTCTCATTTTGTGTACCAACCTCTTGTGCGGCACGGTATCAAACGCTTTGGAAAAATCGAGATATACCACGTCCAATGACTCACCGTGGTCCAGTCTATAGCTTACCTCTTCATAAAAACTGATTAGATTGGTTTGACAGGAGCGATTTCTCATAAACCCATGCTGATATGGAGTTAAACAGTTATTCTCATTGAGATAATCCAGAATAACATCCCTCAGAAACCCTTCAAATATTTTACCAACAATAGAGGTTAGACTTACTGGCCTATAATTTCCAGGTTCACTTTTAGAGCCCTTTTTGAATATTGGCACCACATTTGCTATGCGCCAGTCCTGCGGAACAGACCCTGTCGCTATAGAGTCACTAAAAATAAGAAATAATGGTTTATCTATTACATTACTTAGTTCTCTTAGTACTCGTGGGTGTATGCCATCCGGACCCGGAGATTTATCTATTTTAATCTTATTTAGCCGGTTTCGCACCTCTTCTTGGGTTAGATTGGTGACCCTTAATATAGGGTTTTCATTGTTTCTTGGGATTTCACCTAGCATTTCATTTTCCACCGTGAATACCGTGGAGAAGGTGTTTAATATGTTAGCTTTTTCCTCGTCATCTACAACCATTCTTTCCTCACTATTTTTTAAGG
The DNA here is from genome assembly GCF_032444005.1 of Ranitomeya imitator. NCBI lineage: Eukaryota > Metazoa > Chordata > Amphibia > Anura > Dendrobatidae > Ranitomeya > Ranitomeya imitator. The sequence goes on from NC_091285.1 coordinate 90,204,421, forward strand.
GGCCTACATTTTCAGTTTTTATTCTTTTACTATTGATATAGTTGAAGAACAGTTTGGGATTAGTTTTACTCTCCTTAGCAATGTGCTTCTCTGTTTCCTTTTTGGCAGCTTTAATTAGTTTTTTAGATAAAGTATTTTTCTCCCTATAGTTTTTTAGAGCTTCAATGGTGCCATCCTGCTTTAGTAGTGCAAATGCTTTCTTTTTACTGTTAATTGCCTGTCTTACTTCTTTGTTTAGCCACATTGGGTTTTTCCTATTTCTAGTCCTTTTATTCCCACAAGGTATAAACCGCTTACACTGCCTATTTAGGATGTTCTTAAACATTTCCCATTTATTATCTGTATTCTCATTTCTGAGGATATTGTCCCAGTCTACCAGATTAAGGGCATCTCTAAGCTGTTCAAACTTTGCCTTCCTAAAGTTCAATGTTTTTGTGACTCCCTGACAAGTCCCCCTAGTGAAAGACAGGTGAAACTGCACAATATTGTGGTCGCTATTTCCTAAATGCCCAACCACCTGCAGATTTGTTATTCTGTCAGGTCTATTAGATAGTATTAGGTCTAATACTATGTGTTTTATTATTTTGTATTTGTATTTGTATGTGTTTTATTATTTTGTATTTTTATGAGTCCATGCTTTGCTGTTTTGCAAAAGACAGTAGATAGAATCATTGCTTTTTCCTTTTTGCTTAGAGACCTATCCATTTTCCACCTTGAAGAAGTTAAACTGTAGGAAAATTCACTAAACTTACTCTAAGGAAGCTTTTTTTATGTAGTAAATTAGGGTAGCATGGCTGAGCGGTCTAAGGCGCTGGATTAAGGCTCCAGTCTCTTCAGAGGCGTGGGTTCAAACCCCACTGCTGCCAGTAGGTCTTCAGAACATTTTGATCTAATTCAAATGATTTTGTATTTGCGTGAGTGTGTGGGTTTCTGTTTAGGAAAAGACAGTTGATAGAATCATTGTTTTTTCCTATTGTTTAGAGACTTAACCATTTTACAACAGACCTGTAGGTTTAAATCCCACTGCTGCCAGTAGTAAGAGTTCCTTAAAACCTTTTTATCTTATTCTTATACATACGTACATTGTCAACACCACTAGTGAAGAATAGCCATTCCTTCTCACAGCAGGTGGCTAGTCATATGTACATACTAGATAGACTAAGAGGAGCCGACCAGTCTAGAATCTTCAGGTGGACCCAACCATTGAATAGAAGGTGTGACCCCCACCGCCCTTCATGGGCGGATCCCAGGAGCTCAGACAATCCATTCTTATTTTTGAGATCAGATGTGAGTTGATCCTTAAAGGGGAAGGAGTGGGGATTCTTAGCTGAGGCAAGACCCCACGTCCATCTGTGACTGCGGAAGCGAACGGGATGAGACTTGAGCTGAGGACATATCTCGTCGTTCGTGAGATTGTTTTGGCATCCCTTGGACTCATGTGGACTATTGCTTTGTTAGCTGGCACAAGGATTATCGGGAGGTGCCCCCGAATCTGTTCTGTTGGACTCGTGGAAGGACTATTGTTTCGTTTATCGGGTGCGGGATTACTGGAAAGCACCTCCAGATCTGTTTATTTACTTGGGCTTATTGTGGACTTCTGGTGGACTTGAAGGACATTATGGATATTTGATGTTGTATGCTCCCTGCTTTAATAAATCTCATTGGATCATCCCTCGGCCCGTTGTCCCTTCCTGCTCTGCTGTACACCCCGTCACAAACTGGTTGGCAGCAGTGGGATCAGAGCAGAAGGAATGGAGGACAAAGGCCCATCAACATTGGGAACCAGCACCGCAGAGTACAAGAGCTGGACTGCGATGAACCTACAAACAAACGCCCATGAAGTAGGAGTCCGTTTTAAAGGACTCTCCAAGGAGCAGCTAATTGAGGCTTTGGAAGGAGTTCGCCTGCAAGATGACACTGAGGAAGGATCCTCACAGCAAATGGAGGAAAGACTGCAGCCGGAGGTAAATACCCAAAAAAGTCAGTGGGTTGTGTGGTACGAGGAGGAGTTGGCATTTCTGGGAGAAGAGGCCACCATAGACGATAAGAGGAAGGCCATTCACAGAGCTCAGGAGATGGCATTGCTGGAGCAGATCGCTTTGGAAGCAGCTAGAAGCTCCAGACAGACTGTAACCTCAGCACCCACCATGAGGGAACTCCCCAGAGTGTCCCACAAAGACTTTAAGCCCTTTAATGAGGCTGCAGGCGACATTGAGGGCTTCTTCCAGGACTTTGAGCATCAGTATTGATTAATGGAAGTCCTGGAAAGGGAGCGAGTTCGACATCTTGTGGGGTTCTTAGAGGGTGGAGCTGCTGAAGCCTATAGAGCTATGGACCCTCGGGGGAACTGTGAGTATGCGGCGATTAAACAGACTATTCTAGAACATTATGCTATGTTAAACCTTGTTATCTTATTCTTATAATTATGCTAACATACAAAATTAGCATATGCTTTAATCCCACTGCTGCCAGTATTATGCGGTCTTGAAATGTTTTTGTACTTATTCTTATGATTTTGCTAACATGCAAATTAACATGTGATTTAATCTTTTGTATTTGTATAATTTTGCGGTTTTCAGTTAAGATAAGGAATCGTAAAAATCATGCTGTTAAAGGTAGCATGGCCGAGTGGTCTAAGGCGCTGGATTTAGGCTCCAGTCTCTTTGGAGGCGTGGGTTCAAATCCCACTGCTGCCAGTGTAATTTTACTTTGAAACTTTTTAGCTTATATTTATGATTTTGCTAATAGAAAAATTAGCATGTGTTTTATTATTTTGTATTTGTATGAGTCCATGCTTTGCTGTTTTGCAAAAGACAGTAGATAGAATCATTGCTTTTTCCTTTTTGCTTAGAGACCTATCCATTTTCCACCTTGAAGAAGTTAAAATGTAGGAAAATTCACTAAACTTACTCTAAGGAAGCTTTTTTCATGTAGTATATTAAGGTAGCATGGCCGAGCGGTCTAAGGCGCTGGATTAAGGCTCCAGTCTCTTCAGAGGCGTGGGTTCAAATCCCACTGCTGCCAGTAGGTCTTCAGAACATTTTGATCTAATTCAAATGATTTTGTATTTGCATGAGTGTGTGGGTTTCTGTTTAGGAAAAGACAGTTGATAGAATCATTGTTTTTTCCTATTGTTTAGAGACTTAACCATTTTACAACAGACCTGTAGGTTTAAATCCCACTGCTGCCAGTAGTAAGAGTTCCTTAAAACCTTTTTATCTTATTCTTATACATACGCTAACATACAAAATTAACATATGCTTTAATCCCACTGCTGCCAGTATTATGCGGTCTTGAAATGTTTTTGTACTTATTCTTATGATTTTGCTAACATGCAAATTAACATGTGATTTAATCTTTTGTATTTGTATAATTTAGTGGTTTTCAGTTAAGATAAGGAATCTTAAAAATCATGCTGCTAAAGGTAGCATGGCCGAGCGGTCTAAGGGGCTGGATTAAGGCTCCAGTCTCTTCAGAGGCGTGGGTTCAAATCCTACTGCTGCCAGTAGGTCTTCAGAACCTTTTGATCTAATTCTTATGATTTTGTATTTGCATGAGTGTGTGGATTTCTGTTTAGGAAAAGACAGTTGATAGAATCATTGGTTTTACCTATTGTTTAGAGACTTAACCATTTTACAACAGACCTGTAGGTTCAAATCCCACTGCTGCCAGTAGTAAGAGTTCCTTAAAACCTTTTTATCTTATTCTTATAACTATGCTAACATACAAAATTAGTATATGCTTTAATCCCACTGCTGCCAGTATTATGAGGTCTTGAAATGTTTTTGTACTTATTCTTATGATTTTGCTAACATGAAAATTAGCATGTGATCTAATCTTCTTTTGTATTTGTATGATTTTTCGGTTTTCGGTTAAGATAAAGACCGTTCATAGAATCATTGGTTTTTCCTAATGTTTAGAGACATGCCCTTTTTCCAACATGCACTAATTTTAAATGTTGTCAAATGTACTTCACTTACTCTAAGGAAGCCTACTTAATCATGCTGAGTATGACTCAGCAGTATGAGTTCTTGAAAATCTTTTGATCTTATTCTCATAATTATGAAAACAGACAAAATTTGCATGTGCTTTCATCCCACTGCTGCCAGTATGATAAGTGCTTGAAAATTGTTTTGAACGTACTCTTATGATTTTACTAACATACAAACTTACATGTGTTTTAATCTTCTTTTGTATTTGCTTAAGTGTTTTCTTTCTGGTTAAGATAAAAACAGTTGATAGAATTATTGTTTTTTTCCTAATATTTAGAGACATGTCTGTCATGATATGTACTTTTGCCCTGTCCTGTATTTGAATAATATGCCATTTGATGTATGTAACTTTTCTCTGGTTTCTATTAGCTGTAATTTATGTATTTTCTTGTGCTGGGAGTTCACCTGTAACAATACGTCTCCTTCCCCCAATACTTGCAGCCCTAAGCTATAATGTAATTAAGGTTTGTCAACACCACTAGTGAAGAATAGCCATTCCTTCTCACAGCAGGTGGCTAGTCATATGTACATACTAGATAGACTAAGAGGAGCCGACCAGTCTAGAATCTTCAGGTGGACCCAACCATTGAATAGAAGGTGTGACCCCCACCCCCCTTCATGGGCGGATCCCAGGAGCTCAGACAATCCATTCTTATTTTTGAGATCAGATGTGAGTTGATCCTTAAAGGGGAAGGAGTGGGGATTCTTAGCTGAGGCAAGACCCCACGTCCATCTGTGACTGCGGAAGCGAACGGGATGAGACTTGAGCTGAGGACATATCTCGTCGTTCGTGAGATTGTTTTGGCATCCCTTGGACTCATGTGGACTATTGCTTTGTTAGCTGGCACAAGGATTATCGGGAGGTGCCCCCGAATCTGTTCTGTTGGACTCGTGGAAGGACTATTGTTTCGTTTATCGGGTGCGGGATTACTGGAAAGCACCTCCAGATCTGTTTATTTACTTGGGCTTATTGTGGACTTCTGGTGGACTTGAAGGACATTATGGATATTTGATGTTGTATGCTCCCTGCTTTAATAAATCTCATTGGATCATCCCTCGGCCCGTTGTCCCTTCCTGCTCTGCTGTACACCCCGTCACAAACTGGTTGGCAGCGGTGGGATCAGAGCAGAAGGAATGGAGGACAAAGGCCCATCAACATTGGGAACCAGCACCGCAGAGTACAAGAGCTGGACTGCGATGAACCTACAAACAAACGCCCATGAAGTAGGAGTCCGTTTTAAAGGACTCTCCAAGGAGCAGCTAATTGAGGCTTTGGAAGGAGTTCGCCTGCAAGATGACACTGAGGAAGGATCCTCACAGCAAATGGAGGAAAGACTGCAGCCGGAGGTAAATACCCAAAAAAGTCAGTGGGTTGTGTGGTACGAGGAGGAGTTGGCATTTCTGGGAGAAGAGGCCACCATAGACGATAAGAGGAAGGCCATTCACAGAGCTCAGGAGATGGCATTGCTGGAGCAGATCGCTTTGGAAGCAGCTAGAAGCTCCAGACAGACTGTAACCTCAGCACCCACCATGAGGGAACTCCCCAGAGTGTCCCACAAAGACTTTAAGCCCTTTAATTAGGCTGCAGGCGACTTTGAGGGCTTCTTCCAGGACTTTGAGCATCAGTATTGATTAATGGAAGTCCTGGAAAGGGAGCGAGTTCGACATCTTGTGGGGTTCTTAGAGGGTGGAGCTGCTGAAGCCTATAGAGCTATGGACCCTCGGGGGAACTGTGAGTATGCGGCGATTAAACAGACTATTCTAGAACATTATGCTATGTTAAACCTTGTTATCTTATTCTTATAATTATGCTAACATACAAAATTAGCATATGCTTTAATCCCACTGCTGCCAGTATTATGCGGTCTTGAAATGTTTTTGTACTTATTCTTATGATTTTGCTAACATGCAAATTAACATGTGATTTAATCTTTTGTATTTGTATAATTTTGCGGTTTTCAGTTAAGATAAGGAATCGTAAAAGTCATGCTGTTAAAGGTAGCATGGCCGAGTGGTCTAAGGCGCTGGATTTAGGCTCCAGTCTCTTTGGAGGCGTGGGTTCAAATCCCACTGCTGCCAGTGTATTTTTACTTTGAAACTTTTTAGCTTATATTTATGATTTTGCTAATAGAAAAATTAGCATGTGTTTTATTATTTTGTATTTGTATGAGTCCATGCTTTGCTGTTTTGCAAAAGACAGTAGATAGAATCATTGCTTTTTCCTTTTTGCTTAGAGACCTATCCATTTTCCACCTTGAAGAAGTTAAAATGTAGGAAAATTCACTAAACTTACTCTAAGGAAGCTTTTTTCATGTAGTATATTAAGGTAGCATGGCCGAGCGGTCTAAGGCGCTGGATTAAGGCTCCAGTCTCTTCAGAGGCGTGGGTTCAAATCCCACTGCTGCCAGTAGGTCTTCAGAACATTTTGATCTAATTCAAATGATTTTGTATTTGCATGAGTGTGTGGGTTTCTGTTTAGGAAAAGACAGTTGATAGAATCATTGTTTTTTCCTATTGTTTAGAGACTTAACCATTTTACAACAGACCTGTAGGTTTAAATCCCACTGCTGCCAGTAGTAAGAGTTCCTTAAAACCTTTTTATCTTATTCTTATACATACGCTAACATACAAAATTAACATATGCTTTAATCCCACTGCTGCCAGTATTATGCGGTCTTGAAATGTTTTTGTACTTATTCTTATGATTTTGCTAACATGCAAATTAACATGTGATTTAATCTTTTGTATTTGTATAATTTAGTGGTTTTCAGTTAAGATAAGGAATCTTAAAAATCATGCTGCTAAAGGTAGCATTGCCGAGCGGTCTAAGGCGCTGGATTAAGGCTCCAGTCTCTTCAGAGGCGTTGGTTCAAATCCCACTGCTGCCAGTAGGTCTTCAGAACCTTTTGATCTAATTCTTATGATTTTGTATTTGCATGAGTGTGTGGATTTCTGTTTAGGAAAAGACAGTTGATAGATTCATTGGTTTTTCCTATTGTTTAGAGACTTAACCATTTTACAACAGACCTGTAGGTTCAAATCCCACTGCTGCCAGAAGTAAGAGTTCCTTAAAACCTTTTTATCTTATTCTTATAACTATGCTAACATACAAAATTAGCATATGCTTTAATCCCACTGCTGCCAGTATTATGAGGTCTTGAAATGTTTTTGTACTTATTCTTATGATTTTGCTAACATGCAAATTAGCATGTGATCTAATCTTCTTTTGTATTCGTATGATTTTTCGGTTTTCAGTTAAGATAAAGACCGTTGATAGAATCATTGGTTTTTCCTAATGTTTAGAGACATGCCCTTTTTCCAACATGCACTAATTTTAAATGTTGTCAAATGTACTTCACTTACTCTAAGGAAGCCTACTTAATCATGCTGAGTATGACTCAGCAGTATGAGTTCTTGAAAATCTTTTGATCTTATTCTTATAATTATGAAAACAGACAAAATTTGCATGTGCTTTCATCCCACTGCTGCCAGTATGATATGTGCTTGAAAATTGTTTTGAACTTACTCTTATGATTTTACTAACATACAAACTTACATGTGTTTTAATCTTCTTTTGTATTTGCTTAAGTGTTTTCTTTCTGGTTAAGATAAAAACAGTTGATAGAATTATTGTTTTTTTCCTAATATTTAGAGACATGTCTGTCATGATATGTACTTTTGCCCTGTCCTGTATTTGAATAATATGCCATTTGATGTATGTAACTGTTCTCTGGTTTCTATTAGCTGTAATTTATGTATTTTCTTGTGCTGGGAGTTCACCTGTAACAATATGTCTCCTTCCCCCAATACTTGCAGCCCTAAGCTATAATGTAATTAAGGTTTGTCAACACCACTAGTGAAGAATAGCCATTCTTTCTCACAGCAGGTGGCTAGTCATATGTACATACTTGATAGACTAAGAGGAGCCGACCAGTCTAGAATCTTCAGGTGGACCCAACCATTGAATAGAAGGTGTGACCCCTACCCCCCTTCATGGGCGGATCCCAGGAGCTCAGATAATCCATTCTTATTTTTGAGATCAGATGTGAGTTGATCCTTAAAGGGGAAGGAGTGGGGATTCTTAGCTGAGGCAAGACCCCACGTCCATCTGTGACTGCGGAATCGTACGGGATGAGACTTGAGCTGAGGACATATCTCGTCGTTCGTGAGATTGTTTTGGGATCCCTTGGACTCATGTGGACCATTGCTTTGTTAGCTGGCACAAGGATTATCTGGAGGTGCCCCCGAATCTGTTCTGTTGGACTCGTGGAAGGACTATTGTTTCGTTTATCGGGTGCGGGATTACTGGAAAGCACCTCCAGATCTGTTTATTTCCTTGGGCTTATTGTGGACTTCTGGTGGACTTGAAGGACATTATGGATATTTGATGTTGTATGCTCCCTGCTTTAATAAATCTCATTGGATCATCCCTCGGCCTGTTGTCCCTTCCTGCTCTGCTGTACACCCCGTCACAAACTGGTTGGCAGCAGTGGGATCAGAGCAGAAGGAATGGAGGACAAAGGCCCATCAACATTGGGAACCAGCACCGCAGAGTACAAGAGCTGGACTGCGATGAACCTACAAACAAAGGCCCATGAAGTAGGAGTCCGTTTTAAAGGACTCTCCAAGGAGCAGCTAATTGAGGCTTTGGAAGGAGTTTGCCTGCAAGATGACACTGAGGAAGGATCCTCACAGCAAATGGAGGAAAGACTGCAGCCGGAGGTAAATACCCAAAAAAGTCAGTGGGTTGTGTGGTACGAGGAGGAGTTGGCATTTCTGGGAGAAGAGGCCACCATAGACGATAAGAGGAAGGCCATTCACAGAGCTCAGGAGATGGCATTGCTGGAGCAGATCGCTTTGGAAGCAGCTAGAAGCTCCAGACAGACTGTAACCTCAGCACCCACCATGAGGGAACTCCCCGGAGTGTCCCACAAAGACTTTAAGCCCTTTAATGAGGCTGCAGGCGACATTGAGGGCTTCTTCCAGGACTTTGAGCATCAGTGTTGATTAATGGAAGTCCCGGAAAGGGAGCGAGTTCGACATCTTGTGGGGTTCTTAGAGGGTGGAGCTGCTGAAGCCTATAGAGCTATGGACCCTCAGGGGAACTGTGAGTATGCGGCGATTAAACAGACTATTCTAGAACATTATGCTATGTTAAACCTTGTTATCTTATTCTTATAATTATGCTAACATACAAAATTAGCATATGCTTTAATCCCACTGCTGCCAGTATTATGCGGTCTTGAAATGTTTTTGTACTTATTCTTATGATTTTGCTAACATGCAAATTAACGTGATTTAATCTTTTGTATTTGTATAATTTTGCGGCTTTCAGTTAAGATAAGGAATCGTAAAAATCATGCTGTTAAAGGTAGCATGGCCGAGTGGTCTAAGGCGCTGGAATTAGGCTCCAGTCTCTTTGGAGGCGTGGGTTCAAATCCCACTGCTGCCAGTGTATTTCTACTTTGAAACTTTTTAGCTTATATTTATGATTTTGCTAATAGAAAAATTAGCATGTGTTTTATTATTTTGTATTTGTATGAGTCCATGCTTTGCTGTTTTGCAAAAGACAGTAGATAGAATCATTGCTTTTTCCTTTTTGCTTAGAGACCTTTCCATTTTCCACCTTGAAGAAGTTAAACTGTAGGAAAATTCACTAAACTTACTCTAAGAAAGCTTTTTTCATATAGTATATTAAGGTAGCATGGCTGAGCGGTCTAAGGCGCTGGATTAAGGCTCCAGTCTCTTCAGAGGCGTGGGTTCAAATCCCACTGCTGCCAGTAGGTCTTCAGAACATTTTGATCTAATTCAAATGATTTTGTATTTGCATGAGTGTGTGGATTTCTGTTTAGGAAAAGACAGTTGATAGAATCATTGGTTTTTCCTATTGTTTAGAGACTTAACCATTTTACAACAGACCTGTAGGTTCAAATCCCACTGCTGCCAGTAGTAAGAGTTCCTTAAAACCTTTTTATCTTATTCTTATAACTATGCTAACATACAAAATTAGCATATGCTTTAATCCCACTGCTGCCAGTATTATGCGGTCTTGAAATGTTTTTGTACTTATTCTTGTGATTTTGCTAACATGCAAATTAGCATGTGATCTAATCTTCTTTTGTATTTGTATGATTTTTCGGTTTTCGGTTAAGATAAAGACCGTTGATAGAATCATTGGTTTTTCCTAATGTTTAGAGACATGCCCTTTTTCCAACATGCACTAATTTTAAATGTTGTCAAATGTACTTCACTTACTCTAAGGAAGCCTACTTAATCATGCTGAGTATGACTCAGCAGTATGAGTTCTTGAAAATCTTTTGATCTTATTCTTATAATTATGAAAACAGACAAAATTTGCATGTGCTTTCATCCCACTGCTGCCAGTATGATATGTGCTTGAAAATTGTTTTGAACTTACTCTTATGATTTTACTAACATACAAACTTACATGTGTTTTAATCTTCTTTTGTATTTGCTTAAGTGTTTTCTTTCTGGTTAAGATAAAAACAGTTGATAGAATTATTGTTTTTTTCCTAATATTTAGAGACATGTCTGTCATGATATGTACTTTTGCCCTGTCCTGTATTTGAATAATATGCCATTTGATGTATGTAACTGTTCTCTGGTTTCTATTAGCTGTAATTTATGTATTTTCTTGTGCTGGGAGTTCACCTGTAACAATACGTCTCCTTCCCCCAATATTTGCAGCCCTAAGCTATAATGTAATTAAGGTTTGTCAACACCACTAGTGAAGAATAGCCATTCTTTCTCACAGCAGGTGGCTAGTCATATGTACATACTAGATAGACTAAGAGGAGCCGACCAGTCTAGAATCTTCAGGTGGACCCAACCATTGAATAGAAGGTGTGACCCCTACCCCCCTTCATGGGCGGATCCCAGGAGCTCAGACAATCCATTCTTATTTTTGAGATCAGATGTGAGTTGATCCTTAAAGGGGAAGGAGTGGGGATTCTTAGCTGAGGCAAGACCCCACGTCCATCTGTGACTGCGGAAGCGAACGGGATGAGACTTGAGCTGAGGACATATCTCGTCGTTCGTTAGATTGTTTTGGGATCCCTTGGACTCATGTGGACTATTGCTTTGTTAGCTGGCACAAGGATTATCTGGAGGTGCCCCCGAATCTGTTCTGTTGGACTCGTGGAAGGACTATTGTTTCGTTTATCGGGTGCGCGATTACTGGAAAGCACCTCCAGATCTGTTTATTTACTTGGGCTTATTGTGGACTTCTGGTGGACTTGAAGGACATTATGGATATTTGATGTTGTATGCTCCCTGCTTTAATAAATCTCATTGGATCATCCCTCGGCCTGTTGTCCCTTCCTGCTCTGCTGTACACCCCGTCACAAACTGGTTGGCAGCAGTGGGATCAGAGCAGAAGGAATGGAGGACAAAGGCCCATCAACATTGGGAACCAGCACCGCAGAGTACAAGAGCTGGACTGCGATGAACCTACAAACAAAGGCCCATGAAGTAGGAGTCCGTTTTAAAGGACTCTCCAAGGAGCAGCTAATTGAGGCTTTGGAAGGAGTTCGCCTGCAAGATGACACTGAGGAAGGATTCTCACAGCAAATGGAGGAAAGACTGCAGCCGGAGGTAAATACCCAAAAAAGTCAGTGGGTTGTGTGGTACGAGGAGGAGTTGGCATTTCTGGGAGAAGAGGCCACCATAGACGATAAGAGGAAGGCCATTCACAGAGCTCAGGAGATGGCATTGCTGGAGCAGATCGCTTTGGAAGCAGCTAGAAGCTCCAGACAGACTGTAACCTCAGCACCCACCATGAGGGAACTCCCCAGAGTGTCCCACAAAGACTTTAAGCCCTTTAATGAGGCTGCAGGCGACATTGAGGGCTTCTTCCAGGACTTTGAGCATCAGTGTTGATTAATGGAAGTCCCGGAAAGGGAGCGAGTTCGACATCTTGTGGGGTTCTTAGAGGGTGGAGCTGCTGAAGCCTATAGAGCTATGGACCCTCGGGGGAACTGTGAGTATGCGGCGATTAAACAGACTATTCTAGAACATTATGCTATGTTAAACCTTGTTATCTTATTCTTATAATTATGCTAACATACAAAATTAGCATATGCTTTAATCCCACTGCTGCCAGTATTATGCGGTCTTGAAATGTTTTTGTACTTATTCTTATGATTTTGCTAACATGCAAATTAACATGTGATTTAATCTTTTGTATTTGTATAATTTTGCGGTTTTCAGTTAAGATAAGGAATCGTAAAAATCATGCTGTTAAAGGTAGCATGGCCGAGTGGTCTAAGGCGCTGGAATTAGGCTCCAGTCTCTTTGGAGGCGTGGGTTCAAATCCCACTGCTGCCAGTGTATTTCTACTTTGAAACTTTTTAGCTTATATTTATGATTTTGCTAATAGAAAAATTAGCATGTGTTTTATTATTTTGTATTTGTATGAGTCCATGCTTTGCTGTTTTGCAAAAGACAGTAGATAGAATCATTGCTTTTTCCTTTTTGCTTAGAGACCTTTCCATTTTCCACCTTGAAGAAGTTAAACTGTAGGAAAATTCACTAAACTTACTCTAAGAAAGCTTTTTTCATATAGTATATTAAGGTAGCATGGCCGAGCGGTCTAAGGCGCTGGATTAAGGCTCCAGTCTCTTCAGAGGCGTGGGTTCAAATCCCACTGCTGCCAGTAGGTCTTCAGAACATTTTGATCTAATTCAAATGATTTTGTATTTGCATGAGTGTGTGGATTTCTGTTTAGGAAAAGACAGTTGATAGAATCATTGGTTTTTCCTATTGTTTAGAGACTTAACCATTTTACAACAGACCTGTAGGTTCAAATCCCACTGCTGCCAGTAGTAAGAGTTCCTTAAAACCTTTTTATCTTATTCTTATAACTATGCTAACATACAAAATTAGCATATGCTTTAATCCCACTGCTGCCAGTATTATGCGGTCTTGAAATGTTTTTGTACTTATTCTTGTGATTTTGCTAACATGCAAATTAGCATGTGATCTAATCTTCTTTTGTATTTGTATGATTTTTCGGTTTTCGGTTAAGATAAAGACCGTTGATAGAATCATTGGTTTTTCCTAATGTTTAGAGACATGCCCTTTTTCCAACATGCACTAATTTTAAATGTTGTCAAATGTACTTCACTTACTCTAAGGAAGCCTACTTAATCATGCTGAGTATGACTCAGCAGTATGAGTTCTTGAAAATCTTTTGATCTTATTCTTATAATTATGAAAACAGACAAAATTTGCATGTGCTTTCATCCCACTGCTGCCAGTATGATATGTGCTTGAAAATTGTTTTGAACTTACTCTTATGATTTTACTAACATACAAACTTACATGTGTTTTAATCTTCTTTTGTATTTGCTTAAGTGTTTTCTTTCTGGTTAAGATAAAAACAGTTGATAGAATTATTGTTTTTTTCCTAATATTTAGAGACATGTCTGTCATGATATGTACTTTTGCCCTGTCCTGTATTTGAATAATATGCCATTTGATGTATGTAACTGTTCTCTGGTTTCTATTAGCTGTAATTTATGTATTTTCTTGTGCTGGGAGTTCACCTGTAACAATACGTCTCCTTCCCCCAATATTTGCAGCCCTAAGCTATAATGTAATTAAGGTTTGTCAACACCACTAGTGAAGAATAGCCATTCTTTCTCACAGCAGGTGGCTAGTCATATGTACATACTAGATAGACTAAGAGGAGCCGACCAGTCTAGAATCTTCAGGTGGACCCAACCATTGAATAGAAGGTGTGACCCCTACCCCCCTTCATGGGCGGATCCCAGGAGCTCAGACAATCCATTCTTATTTTTGAGATCAGATGTGAGTTGATCCTTAAAGGGGAAGGAGTGGGGATTCTTAGCTGAGGCAAGACCCCACGTCCATCTGTGACTGCGGAAGCGAACGGGATGAGACTTGAGCTGAGGACATATCTCGTCGTTCGTTAGATTGTTTTGGGATCCCTTGGACTCATGTGGACTATTGCTTTGTTAGCTGGCACAAGGATTATCTGGAGGTGCCCCCGAATCTGTTCTGTTGGACTCGTGGAAGGACTATTGTTTCGTTTATCGGGTGCGCGTTTACTGGAAAGCACCTCCAGATCTGTTTATTTACTTGGGCTTATTGTGGACTTCTGGTGGACTTGAAGGACATTATGGATATTTGATGTTGTATGCTCCCTGCTTTAATAAATCTCATTGGATCATCCCTCGGCCTGTTGTCCCTTCCTGCTCTGCTGTACACCCCGTCACAAACTGGTTGGCAGCAGTGGGATCAGAGCAGAAGGAATGGAGGACAAAGGCCCATCAACATTGGGAACCAGCACCGCAGAGTACAAGAGCTGGACTGCGATGAACCTACAAACAAAGGCCCATGAAGTAGGAGTCCGTTTTAAAGGACTCTCCAAGGAGCAGCTAATTGAGGCTTTGGAAGGAGTTCGCCTGCAAGATGACACTGAGGAAGGATTCTCACAGCAAATGGAGGAAAGACTGCAGCCGGAGGTAAATACCCAAAAAAGTCAGTGGGTTGTGTGGTACGAGGAGGAGTTGGCATTTCTGGGAGAAGAGGCCACCATAGACGATAAGAGGAAGGCCATTCACAGAGCTCAGGAGATGGCATTGCTGGAGCAGATCGCTTTGGAAGCAGCTAGAAGCTCCAGACAGACTGTAACCTCAGCACCCACCATGAGGGAACTCCCCAGAGTGTCCCACAAAGACTTTAAGCCCTTTAATGAGGCTGCAGGCGACATTGAGGGCTTCTTCCAGGACTTTGAGCATCAGTGTTGATTAATGGAAGTCCCGGAAAGGGAGCGAGTTCGACATCTTGTGGGGTTCTTAGAGGGTGGAGCTGCTGAAGCCTATAGAGCTATGGACCCTCGGGGGAACTGTGAGTATGCGGCGATTAAACAGACTATTCTAGAACATTATGCTATGTTAAACCTTGTTATCTTATTCTTATAATTATGCTAACATACAAAATTAGCATATGCTTTAATCCCACTGCTGCCAGTATTATGCGGTCTTGAAATGTTTTTGTACTTATTCTTATGATTTTGCTAACATGCAAATTAACATGTGATTTAATCTTTTGTATTTGTATAATTTTGCGGTTTTCAGTTAAGATAAGGAATCGTAAAAATCATGCTGTTAAAGGTAGCATGGCCGAGTGGTCTAAGGCGCTGGGCTTAGGCTCCAGTCTCTTTGGAGGCGTGGGTTCAAATCCCACTGCTGCCAGTGTATTTCTACTTTGAAACTTTTTAGCTTATATTTATGATTTTGCTAATAGAAAAATTAGCATGTGTTTTATTATTTTGTATTTGTATGAGTCCATGCTTTGCTGTTTTGCAAAAGACAGTAGATAGAATCATTGCTTTTTCCTTTTTGCTTAGAGACCTATCCATTTTCCACCTTGAAGAAGTTAAAATGTAGGAAAATTCACTAAACTTACTCTAAGGAAGCTTTTTTCATGTAGTATATTAAGGTAGCATGGCCGAGCGGTCTAAGGCGCTGGATTAAGGCTCCAGTCTCTTCAGAGGCGTGGGTTCAAATCCCACTGCTGCCAGTAGGTCTTCAGAACATTTTGATCTAATTCAAATGATTTTGTATTTGCATGGGTGTGTGGGTTTCTGTTTAGGAAAAGACAGTTGATAGAATCATTGTTTTTTCCTATTGTTTAGAGACTTAACCATTTTACAACAGACCTGTAGGTTTAAATCCCACTGCTGCCAGTAGTAAGAGTTCCTTAAAACCTTTTTATCTTATTCTTATACATACGCTAACATACAAAATTAACATATGCTTTAATCCCACTGCTGCCAGTATTATGCGGTCTTGAAATGTTTTTGTACTTATTCTTATGATTTTGCTAACATGCAAATTAACATGTGATTTAATCTTTTGTATTTGTATAATTTAGTGGTTTTCAGTTAAGATAAGGAATCTTAAAAATCATGCTGCTAAAAGTAGCATGGCCGAGCGGTCTAAGGCGCTGGATTAAGGCTCCAGTCTCTTCAGAGGCGTGGGTTCAAATCCCACTGCTGCCAGTAGGTCTTCAGAACCTTTTGATCTAATTCTTATGATTTTGTATTTGCATGAGTGTGTGGATTTCTGTTTAGGAAAAGACAGTTGATAGAATCATTGGTTTTTCCTATTGTTTAGAGACTTAACCATTTTACAACAGACCTGTAGGTTCAAATCCCACTGCTGCCAGTAGTAAGAGTTCCTTAAAACCTTTTTATCTTATTCTTATAACTATGCTAACATACAAAATTAGCATATGCTTTAATCCCACTGCTGCCAGTATTATGAGGTCTTGAAATGTTTTTGTACTTATTCTTATGATTTTGCTAACATGCAAATTAGCATGTGATCTAATCTTCTTTTGTATTTGTATGATTTTTCGGTTTTCGGTTAAGATAAAGACCGTTGATAGAATCATTGGTTTTTCCTAATGTTTAGAGACATGCCCTTTTTCCAACATGCACTAATTTTAAATGTTGTCAAATGTACTTCACTTACTCTAAGGAAGCCTACTTAATCATGCTGAGTATGACTCAGCAGTATGAGTTCTTGAAAATCTTTTGATCTTATTCTTATAATTATGAAAACAGACAAAATTTGCATGTGCTTTCATCCCACTGCTGCCAGTATGATATGTGCTTGAAAATTGTTTTGAACTTACTCTTATGATTTTACTAACATACAAACTTACATGTGTTTTAATCTTCTTTTGTATTTGCTTAAGTGTTTTCTTTCTGGTTAAGATAAAAACAGTTGATAGAATTATTGTTTTTTTCCTAATATTTAGAGACATGTCTGTCATGATATGTACTTTTGCCCTGTCCTGTATTTGAATAATATGCCATTTGATGTATGTAACTGTTCTCTGGTTTCTATTAGCTGTAATTTATGTATTTTCTTGTGCAGGGAGTTCACCTGTAACAATATGTCTCCTTCCCCCAATACTTGCAGCCCTAAGCTATAATGTAATTAAGGTTTGTCAACACCACTAGTGAAGAATAGCCATTCTTTCTCACAGCAGGTGGCTAGTCATATGTACATACTAGATAGACTAAGAGGAGCCGACCAGTCTAGAATCTTCAGGTGGACCCAACCATTGAATAGAAGGTGTGACCCCTACCCCCCTTCATGGGCGGATCCCAGGAGCTCAGATAATCCATTCTTATTTTTGAGATCAGATGTGAGTTGATCCTTAAAGGGGAAGGAGTGGGGATTCTTAGCTGAGGCAAGACCCCACGTCCATCTGTGACTGCGGAAGCGTACGGGATGAGACTTGAGCTGAGGACATATCTCGTCGTTCGTGAGATTGTTTTGGGATCCCTTGGACTCATGTGGACTATTGCTTTGTTAGCTGGCACAAGGATTATCTGGAGGTGCCCCCGAATCTGTTCTGTTGGACTCGTGGAAGGACTATTGTTTCGTTTATCGGGTGCGGGATTACTGGAAAGCACCTCCAGATCTGTTTATTTACTTGGGCTTATTGTGGACTTCTGGTGGACTTGAAGGACATTATGGATATTTGATGTTGTATGCTCCCTGCTTTAATAAATCTCATTGGATCATCCCTCGGCCTGTTGTCCCTTCCTGCTCTGCTGTACACCCCGTCACAAACTGGTTGGCAGCAGTGGGATCAGAGCAGAAGGAATGGAGGACAAAGGCCCATCAACATTGGGAACCAGCACCGCAGAGTACAAGAGCTGGACTGCGATGAACCTACAAACAAAGGCCCATGAAGTAGGAGTCCGTTTTAAAGGACTCTCCAAGGAGCAGCTAATTGAGGCTTTGGAAGGAGTTCGCCTGCAAGATGACACTGAGGAAGGATCCTCACAGCAAATGGAGGAAAGACTGCAGCCGGAGGTAAATACCCAAAAAAGTCAGTGGGTTGTGTGGTACGAGGAGGAGTTGGCATTTCTGGGAGAAGAGGCCACCATAGACGATAAGAGGAAGGCCATTCACAGAGCTCAGGAGATGGCATTGCTGGAGCAGATCGCTTTGGAAGCAGCTAGAAGCTCCAGACAGACTGTAACCTCAGCACCCACCATGAGGGAACTCCCCAGAGTGTCCCACAAAGACTTTAAGCCCTTTAATGAGGCTGCAGGCGACATTGAGGGCTTCTTCCAGGACTTTGAGCATCAGTGTTGATTAATGGAAGTCCCGGAAAGGGAGTGAGTTCGACATCTTGTGGGGTTCTTAGAGGGTGGAGCTGCTGAAGCCTATAGAGCTATGGACCCTCGGGGGAACTGTGAGTATGCGGCGATTAAACAGACTATTCTAGAACATTATGCTATGTTAAACCTTGTTATCTTATTCTTATAATTATGCTAACATACAAAATTAGCATATGCTTTAATCCCACTGCTGCCAGTATTATGCGGTCTTGAAATGTTTTTGTACTTATTCTTATGATTTTGCTAACATGCAAATTAACATGTGATTTAATCTTTTGTATTTGTATAATTTTGCGGTTTTCAGTTAAGATAAGGAATCGTAAAAATCATGCTGTTAAAGGTAGCATGGCCGAGTGGTCTAAGGCGCTGGACTTAGGCTCCAGTCTCTTTGGAGGCGTGGGTTCAAATCCCACTGCTGCCAGTGTATTTCTACTTTGAAACTTTTTAGCTTATATTTATGATTTTGCTAATAGAAAAATTAGCATGTGTTTTATTATTTTGTATTTGTATGAGTCCATGCTTTGCTGTTTTGCAAAAGACAGTAGATAGAATCATTGCTTTTTGCTTAGAGACCTATCCATTTTCCACCTTGAAGAAGTTAAAATGTAGGAAAATTCACTAAACTTACTCTAAGGAAGCTGTTTTTATGTAGTATATTAGGGTAGCATGGCCGAGCGGTCTAAGGCGCTGGATTAAGGCTCCAGTCTCTTCAGAGGCGTGGGTTCAAATCCCACTGCTGCCAGTAGGTCTTCAGAACATTTTGATCTAATTCAAATGATTTTGTATTTGCATGAGTGTGTGGGTTTCTGTTTAGGAAAAGACAGTTGATAGAATCATTGTTTTTTCCTATTGTTTAGAGACTTAACCATTTTACAACAGACCTGTAGGTTTAAATCCCACTGCTGCCAGTAGTAAGAGTTCCTTAAAACCTTTTTATCTTATTCTTATACATACGCTAATATACAAAATTAGCATATGCTTTAATCCCACTGCTGCCAGTATTATGCGGTCTTGAAATGTTTTTGTACTTATTCTTATGATTTTGCTAACATGCAAATTAACATGTGATTTAATCTTTTGTATTTGTATAATTTTGTGGTTTTCAGTTAAGATAAGGAATCTTAAAAGTCATGCTGCTAAAGGTAGCATGGCCGAGCGGTCTAAGGCGCTGGATTAAGGCTCCAGTCTCTTCAGAGGCGTGGGTTCAAATCCCACTGCTGCCAGTAGGTCTTCAGAACCTTTTGATCTAATTCTTATGATTTTGTATTTGCATGAGTGTGTGGATTTCTGTTTAGGAAAAGACAGTTGATAGAATCATTGGTTTTTCCTATTGTTTAGAGACTTAACCATTTTACAACAGACCTGTAGGTTCAAATCCCACTGCTGCCAGTAGTAAGAGTTCCTTAAAACCTTTTTATCTTATTCTTATAACTATGCTAACATACAAAATTAGCATATGCTTTAATCCCACTGCTGCCAGTATTATGAGGTCTTGAAATGTTTTTGTACTTATTCTTATGATTTTGCTAACATGCAAATTAGCATGTGATCTAATCTTCTTTTGTATTTGTATGATTTTTCGGTTTTCGGTTAAGATAAAGACCGTTGATAGAATCATTGGTTTTTCCTAATGTTTAGAGACATGCCCTTTTTCCAACATGCACTAATTTTAAATGTTGTCAAATGTACTTCACTTACTCTAAGGAAGCCTACTTAATCATGCTGAGTATGACTCAGCAGTATGAGTTCTTGAAAATCTTTTGATCTTATTCTTATAATTATGAAAACAGACAAAATTTGCATGTGCTTTCATCCCACTGCTGCCAGTATGATATGTGCTTGAAAATTGTTTTGAACTTACTCTTATGATTTTACTAACATACAAACTTACATGTGTTTTAATCTTCTTTTGTATTTGCTTAAGTGTTTTCTTTCTGGTTAAGATAAAAACAGTTGATAGAATTATTGTTTTTTTCCTAATATTTAGAGACATGTCTGTCATGATATGTACTTTTGCCCTGTCCTGTATTTGAATAATATGCCATTTGATGTATGTAACTGTTCTCTGGTTTCTATTAGCTGTAATTTATGTATTTTCTTGTGCAGGGAGTTCACCTGTAACAATATGTCTCCTTCCCCCAATACTTGCAGCCCTAAGCTATAATGTAATTAAGGTTTGTCAACACCACTAGTGAAGAATAGCCATTCTTTCTCACAGCAGGTGGCTAGTCATATGTACATACTAGATAGACTAAGAGGAGCCGACCAGTCTAGAATCTTCAGGTGGACCCAACCATTGAATAGAAGGTGTGACCCCTACCCCCCTTCATGGGCGGATCCCAGGAGCTCAGATAATCCATTCTTATTTTTGAGATCAGATGTGAGTTGATCCTTAAAGGGGAAGGAGTGGGGATTCTTAGCTGAGGCAAGACCCCACGTCCATCTGTGACTGCGGAAGCGTACGGGATGAGACTTGAGCTGAGGACATATCTCGTCGTTCGTGAGATTGTTTTGGGATCCCTTGGACTCATGTGGACTATTGCTTTGTTAGCTGGCACAAGGATTATCTGGAGGTGCCCCCGAATCTGTTCTGTTGGACTCGTGGAAGGACTATTGTTTCGTTTATCGGGTGCGGGATTACTGGAAAGCACCTCCAGATCTGTTTATTTACTTGGGCTTATTGTGGACTTCTGGTGGACTTGAAGGACATTATGGATATTTGATGTTGTATGCTCCCTGCTTTAATAAATCTCATTGGATCATCCCTCGGCCTGTTGTCCCTTCCTGCTCTGCTGTACACCCCGTCACAAACTGGTTGGCAGCAGTGGGATCAGAGCAGAAGGAATGGAGGACAAAGGCCCATCAACATTGGGAACCAGCACCGCAGAGTACAAGAGCTGGACTGCGATGAACCTACAAACAAAGGCCCATGAAGTAGGAGTCCGTTTTAAAGGACTCTCCAAGGAGCAGCTAATTGAGGCTTTGGAAGGAGTTCGCCTGCAAGATGACACTGAGGAAGGATCCTCACAGCAAATGGAGGAAAGACTGCAGCCGGAGGTAAATACCCAAAAAAGTCAGTGGGTTGTGTGGTACGAGGAGGAGTTGGCATTTCTGGGAGAAGAGGCCACCATAGACGATAAGAGGAAGGCCATTCACAGAGCTCAGGAGATGGCATTGCTGGAGCAGATCGCTTTGGAAGCAGCTAGAAGCTCCAGACAGACTGTAACCTCAGCACCCACCATGAGGGAACTCCCCAGAGTGTCCCACAAAGACTTTAAGCCCTTTAATGAGGCTGCAGGCGACATTGAGGGCTTCTTCCAGGACTTTGAGCATCAGTGTTGATTAATGGAAGTCCCGGAAAGGGAGCGAGTTCGACATCTTGTGGGGTTCTTAGAGGGTGGAGCTGCTGAAGCCTATAGAGCTATGGACCCTCGGGGGAACTGTGAGTATGCGGCGATTAAACAGACTATTCTAGAACATTATGCTATGTTAAACCTTGTTATCTTATTCTTATAATTATGCTAACATACAAAATTAGCATATGCTTTAATCCCACTGCTGCCAGTATTATGCGGTCTTGAAATGTTTTTGTACTTATTCTTATGATTTTGCTAACATGCAAATTAACATGTGATTTAATCTTTTGTATTTGTATAATTTTGCGGTTTTCAGTTAAGATAAGGAATCGTAAAAATCAAGCTGTTAAAGGTAGCATGGCCGAGTGGTCTAAGGCGCTGGACTTAGGCTCCAGTCTCTTTGGAGGCGTGGGTTCAAATCCCACTGCTGCCAGTGTATTTCTACTTTGAAACTTTTTAGCTTATATTTATGATTTTGCTAATAGAAAAATTAGCATGTGTTTTATTATTTTGTATTTGTATGAGTCCATGCTTTGCTGTCTTGCAAAAGACAGTAGATAGAATCATTGCTTTTTGCTTAGAGACCTATCCATTTTCCACCTTGAAGAAGTTAAAATGTAGGAAAATTCACTAAACTTACTCTAAGGAAGCTTTTTTTATGTAGTATATTAGGGTAGCATGGCCGAGTGGTCTAAGGCGCTGGATTAAGGCTCCAGTCTCTTCAGAGGCGTGGGTTCAAATCCCACTGCTGCCAGTAGGTCTTTAGAACATTTTGATCTAATTCAAATGATTTTGTATTTGCATGAGTGTGTGGGTTTCTGTTTAGGAAAAGACAGTTGATAGAATCATTGTTTTTTCCTATTGTTTAGAGACTTAACCATTTTACAACAGACCTGTAGGTTTAAATCCCACTGCTGCCAGTAGTAAGAGTTCCTTAAAACCTTTTTATCTTATTCTTATACATACGCTAATATACAAAATTAGCATATGCTTTAATCCCACTGCTGCCAGTATTATGCGGTCTTGAAATGTTTTTGTACTTATTCTTATGATTTTGCTAACATGCAAATTAACATGTGATTTAATCTTTTGTATTTGTATAATTTTGTGGTTTTCAGTTAAGATAAGGAATCTTAAAAGTCATGCTGCTAAAGGTAGCATGGCCGAGCGGTCTAAGGCGCTGGATTAAGGCTCCAGTCTCTTCAGAGGCGTGGGTTCAAATCCCACTGCTGCCAGTAGGTCTTCAGAACCTTTTGATCTAATTCTTATGATTTTGTATTTGCATGAGTGTGTGGATTTCTGTTTAGGAAAAGACAGTTGATAGAATCATTGGTTTTTCCTATTGTTTAGAGACTTAACCATTTTACAACAGACCTGTAGGTTCAAATCCCACTGCTGCCAGTAGTAAGAGTTCCTTAAAACCTTTTTATCTTATTCTTATAACTATGCTAACATACAAAATTAGCATATGCTTTAATCCCACTGCTGCCAGTATTATGAGGTCTTGAAATGTTTTTGTACTTATTCTTATGATTTTGCTAACATGCAAATTAGCATGTGATCTAATCTTCTTTTGTATTTGTATGATTTTTCGGTTTTCGGTTAAGATAAAGACCGTTGATAGAATCATTGGTTTTTCCTAATGTTTAGAGACATGCCCTTTTTCCAACATGCACTAATTTTAAATGTTGTCAAATGTACTTCACTTACTCTAAGGAAGCCTACTTAATCATGCTGAGTATGACTCAGCAGTATGAGTTCTTGAAAATCTTTTGATCTTATTCTTATAATTATGAAAACAGACAAAATTTGCATGTGCTTTCATCCCACTGCTGCCAGTATGATATGTGCTTGAAAATTGTTTTGAACTTACTCTTATGATTTTACTAACATACAAACTTACATGTGTTTTAATCTTCTTTTGTATTTGCTTAAGTGTTTTCTTTCTGGTTAAGATAAAAACAGTTGATAGAATTATTGTTTTTTTCCTAATATTTAGAGACATGTCTGTCATGATATGTACTTTTGCCCTGTCCTGTATTTGAATAATATGCCATTTGATGTATGTAACTGTTCTCTGGTTTCTATTAGCTGTAATTTATGTATTTTCTTGTGCAGGGAGTTCACCTGTAACAATATGTCTCCTTCCCCCAATACTTGCAGCCCTAAGCTATAATGTAATTAAGGTTTGTCAACACCACTAGTGAAGAATAGCCATTCTTTCTCACAGCAGGTGGCTAGTCATATGTACATACTAGATAGACTAAGAGGAGCCGACCAGTCTAGAATCTTCAGGTGGACCCAACCATTGAATAGAAGGTGTGACCCCTACCCCCCTTCATGGGCGGATCCCAGGAGCTCAGATAATCCATTCTTATTTTTGAGATCAGATGTGAGTTGATCCTTAAAGGGGAAGGAGTGGGGATTCTTAGCTGAGGCAAGACCCCACGTCCATCTGTGACTGCGGAAGCGTACGGGATGAGACTTGAGCTGAGGACATATCTCGTCGTTCGTGAGATTGTTTTGGGATCCCTTGGACTCATGTGGACTATTGCTTTGTTAGCTGGCACAAGGATTATCTGGAGGTGCCCCCGAATCTGTTCTGTTGGACTCGTGGAAGGACTATTGTTTCGTTTATCGGGTGCGGGATTACTGGAAAGCACCTCCAGATCTGTTTATTTACTTGGGCTTATTGTGGACTTCTGGTGGACTTGAAGGACATTATGGATATTTGATGTTGTATGCTCCTTGCTTTAATAAATCTCATTGGATCATCCCTCGGCCTGTTGTCCCTTCCTGCTCTGCTGTACACCCCGTCACAAACTGGTTGGCAGCAGTGGGATCAGAGCAGAAGGAATGGAGGACAAAGGCCCATCAACATTGGGAACCAGCACCGCAGAGTACAAGAGCTGGACTGCGATGAACCTACAAACAAAGGCCCATGAAGTAGGAGTCCGTTTTAAAGGACTCTCCAAGGAGCAGCTAATTGAGGCTTTGGAAGGAGTTCGCCTGCAAGATGACACTGAGGAAGGATCCTCACAGCAAATGGAGGAAAGACTGCAGCCGGAGGTAAATACCCAAAAAAGTCAGTGGGTTGTGTGGTACGAGGAGGAGTTGGCATTTCTGGGAGAAGAGGCCACCATAGACGATAAGAGGAAGGCCATTCACAGAGCTCAGGAGATGGCATTGCTGGAGCAGATCGCTTTGGAAGCAGCTAGAAGCTCCAGACAGACTGTAACCTCAGCACCCACCATGAGGGAACTCCCCAGAGTGTCCCACAAAGACTTTAAGCCCTTTAATGAGGCTGCAGGCGACATTGAGGGCTTCTTCCAGGACTTTGAGCATCAGTGTTGATTAATGGAAGTCCCGGAAAGGGAGCGAGTTCGACATCTTGTGGGGTTCTTAGAGGGTGGAGCTGCTGAAGCCTATAGAGCTATGGACCCTCGGGGGAACTGTGAGTATGCGGCGATTAAACAGACTATTCTAGAACATTATGCTATGTTAAACCTTGTTATCTTATTCTTATAATTATGCTAACATACAAAATTAGCATATGCTTTAATCCCACTGCTGCCAGTATTATGCGGTCTTGAAATGTTTTTGTACTTATTCTTATGATTTTGCTAACATGCAAATTAACATGTGATTTAATCTTTTGTATTTGTATAATTTTGCGGTTTTCAGTTAAGATAAGGAATCGTAAAAATCATGCTGTTAAAGGTAGCATGGCCGAGTGGTCTAAGGCGCTGGACTTAGGCTCCAGTCTCTTTGGAGGCGTGGGTTCAAATCCCACTGCTGCCAGTGTATTTCTACTTTGAAACTTTTTAGCTTATATTTATGATTTTGCTAATAGAAAAATTAGCATGTGTTTTATTATTTTGTATTTGTATGAGTCCATGCTTTGCTGTTTTGCAAAAGACAGTAGATAGAATCATTGCTTTTTGCTTAGAGACCTATCCATTTTCCACCTTGAAGAAGTTAAAATGTAGGAAAATTCACTAAACTTACTCTAAGGAAGCTGTTTTTATGTAGTATATTAGGGTAGCATGGCCGAGCGGTCTAAGGCGCTGGATTAAGGCTCCAGTCTCTTCAGAGGCGTGGGTTCAAATCCCACTGCTGCCAGTAGGTCTTCAGAACATTTTGATCTAATTCAAATGATTTTGTATTTGCATGAGTGTGTGGGTTTCTGTTTAGGAAAAGACAGTTGATAGAATCATTGTTTTTTCCTATTGTTTAGAGACTTAACCATTTTACAACAGACCTGTAGGTTTAAATCCCACTGCTGCCAGTAGTAAGAGTTCCTTAAAACCTTTTTATCTTATTCTTATACATACGCTAATATACAAAATTAGCATATGCTTTAATCCCACTGCTGCCAGTATTATGCGGTCTTGAAATGTTTTTGTACTTATTCTTATGATTTTGCTAACATGCAAATTAACATGTGATTTAATCTTTTGTATTTGTATAATTTTGTGGTTTTCAGTTAAGATAAGGAATCTTAAAAGTCATGCTGCTAAAGGTAGCATGGCCGAGCGGTCTAAGGCGCTGGATTAAGGCTCCAGTCTCTTCAGAGGCGTGGGTTCAAATCCCACTGCTGCCAGTAGGTCTTCAGAACCTTTTGATCTAATTCTTATGATTTTGTATTTGCATGAGTGTGTGGATTTCTGTTTAGGAAAAGACAGTTGATAGAATCATTGGTTTTTCCTATTGTTTAGAGACTTAACCATTTTACAACAGACCTGTAGGTTCAAATCCCACTGCTGCCAGTAGTAAGAGTTCCTTAAAACCTTTTTATCTTATTCTTATAACTATGCTAACATACAAAATTAGCATATGCTTTAATCCCACTGCTGCCAGTATTATGAGGTCTTGAAATGTTTTTGTACTTATTCTTATGATTTTGCTAACATGCAAATTAGCATGTGATCTAATCTTCTTTTGTATTTGTATGATTTTTCGGTTTTCGGTTAAGATAAAGACCGTTGATAGAATCATTGGTTTTTCCTAATGTTTAGAGACATGCCCTTTTTCCAACATGCACTAATTTTAAATGTTGTCAATAGGGTTGAGCGAAACGGGTCGAACATTTTCAAAAGTCGCCGACTTTTGGCTAAGTCGGGGTTTCATGAAACCCGATCCGACCCCTGTGCGGGGTCGGCCATGCGGTACGCGACTTTCGCGCCAAAGTCGCGTTTCAATGACGCGAAAAGCGCCATTTCTCAGCCAATGAAGGTAAACGCAGAGTGTGGGCAGCGTGATGACATAGGTCCTGGTCCCCACCATCTTAGAGAAGGGCATTGCAGTGATTGGCTTGCTGTCTGCGACGTCACAGGGGCTATAAAGAGGCGTTCCCGCCGACCGCCATCTTACTGCTGCTGATCTGAGCTTAGGGAGAGGTTGCTGCCGCTTTGTCAGAAGCAGGGATAGCGTTAGGCAGGGTCCATTAACCACAAAACCGCTTGTGCTGCAGCGATTTGCACTGTCCAACACCACCCTCGGTGTGCAGGGACAGTGGAAGTTTTTTTTTTTTTTTTTTTCCCCTCAGCGCTGTAGCTCATTGGGCTGCCCTAGAAGGCTCCCTGATAGCTGCATTGCTGTGTGTACGCCGCTGTGCAAACCAACTGCTTTTTTCAAAGCACAAATCCTCTTGTTCCTTCCTTTCTGCACAGCTATCTTTTTTGTTTGTCCACACTTTTTATTTCATTTGTGCATCAGTCCACTCCTTATTGCTGCCTGCCATACCTGGCTGAGATTACTGCAGGCAGGGAGATAGTAGCTGCCTGCCATACCTGGCTGAGATTACTGCAGGCAGGGAGATAGTAATTGTAGGACATTCCCTGTTTTTTTTTTTGTTTTTTTTTTGGTGGGAGATTAAGATTGGCAATTTGGCATTTCTGCTAGAGTGCCATCCCTGTGTGTGCCATCTCTCTCACATAGTGGGCCATAGAAAGCCTTTTCATTTTTCTGTATTTTTTTTTGTGGGGTGTATAAATTCTCCCTGATAAAAATACAGTGGGAGATTAATATTGGCCTTTGGGCTTGTGTGCCAGTCCTGAGTGTGCCATCTCTCTCACAAATAGTGGGCCATAGAAAGCCTATTTTATTTTTTTTGGGGTTTTATAAATTCTCCCTGAAAAAAAGGGAGATTAATATTGGCCTCTGGGCTTGTGTGCCAGTCCTGAGCGTGCCATCTGTGCCAGCCCTGAGCGTGCCATCTCTCTCACAAATAGTGGGCCATAGAAAGCCTATTTATTTTTTTTTTTGGTTTTATAAATTCTCCCTGAAAAAAAGGGAGATTAATATTGGCCTCTGGGCTTGTGTGCCAGTCCTGAGCGTGCCATCTGTGCCAGCCCTGAGCGTGCCATCTCTCTCACAAATAGTGGGCCATAGAAAGCCTATTTAATTTTTTTTTTGTTTTATAAATTTTCCCTGAAAAAAGGGAGATTAATATTGGCCTCTGGGCTTGTGTGCCAGTCCTGAGCGTGCCATCTGTGCCAGCCCTGAGCGTGCCATCTCTCTCACAAATAGTGGGCCATAGAAAGCCTATTTAATTTTTTTTTTTGTTTTATAAATTTTCCCTGAAAAAAGGGAGATTAATATTGGCCTCTGGGCTTGTGTGCCAGTTGTGAGCGTGCCATCTGTGCCAGTCCTGAGCGTGCCATCTCTCTCACAAATAGTGGGCCATAGAAAGCCTATTTAAATTTTTTTTTGGTTTTATAAATTCTCCCAGAAAAAAAGGGAGATTAATATTGGCCTCTGGGCTTCTGTGCCAGTCCTGAGCGTGCCATCTGTGCCAGTCCTGAGCGTCCCATCTCTCTCACAAATAGTGGGCCATAGAAAGCCTATTTTATTTTTTTTGGGGGTTTTATAAATTCTCCCTGAAAAAAAGGGAGATTAATATTGGCCTCTGGGCTTGTGTGCCAGTCCTGAGCGTGCCATCTGTGCCAGCCCTGAGCGTGCCATCTCTCTCACAAATAGTGGGCCATAGAAAGCCTATTTATTTTTTTTTTTTGTTTTATAAATTTTCCCTGAAAAAAGGGAGATTAATATTGGCCTCTGGGCTTGTGTGCCAGTTGTGAGCGTGCCATCTGTGCCAGTCCTGAGCGTGCCATCTCTCTCACAAATAGTGGGCCATAGAAAGCCTATTTAAATTTTTTTTTGGTTTTATAAATTCTCCCAGAAAAAAAGGGAGATTAATATTGGCCTCTGGGCTTCTGTGCCAGTCCTGAGCGTGCCATCTGTGCCAGTCCTGAGCGTCCCATCTCTCTCACAAATAGTGGGCCATAGAAAGCCTATTTTATTTTTTTTGGGGGTTTTATAAATTCTCCCTGAAAAAAAGGGAGATTAATATTGGCCTCTGGGCTTGTGTGCCAGTCCTGAGCGTGCCATCTGTGCCAGCCCTGAGCGTGCCATCTCTCTCACAAATAGTGGGCCATAGAAAGCCTATTTATTTTTTTTTTTGTTTTATAAATTTTCCCTGAAAAAAGGGAGATTAATATTGGCCTCTGGGCTTGTGTGCCAGTTGTGAGCGTGCCATCTGTGCCAGTCCTGAGCGTGCCATCTCTCTCACAAATAGTGGGCCATAGAAAGCCTATTTAAATTTTTTTTTGGTTTTATAAATTCTACCAGAAAAAAAGGGAGATTAATATTGGCCTCTGGGCTTCTGTGCCAGTCCTGAGCGTGCCATCTGTGCCAGTCCTGAGCGTCCCATCTCTCTCACAAATAGTGGGCCATAGAAAGCCTATTTTTTTTTTTTTTTGGGTTTTAGAAATTCTCCCTGGAAAAAAAAAGGGAGATTAATATTGCCCTTTGGGCTTGTGTGCCAGTACTAAGCGTTCCATCTCTCTCTCTCTCTCTCTCAGTCAGTGGGCCATAGAACGCCTATTTTTGGTTTTATTTGTTTTCTAAATTCTCCCTGAAAAAATCATTTTATTTTATTTGGTTTCTAAATTCTTCCTGATAAAATCACATTTTTTTTATTATTTTTTTTTCTAAAGTCTCCCTGAAAAAAAAAAAAAAAAACAGTGGGAGATTAATATTGGCCTTTCTGCTTGTGTGCCAGTCTTGACTCCTGGGTGCGTCATCTCTCAGTCAGTGGGCCATAGAACGCCTATTTTTGGTTTTATTTGTTTTATAAATTCTCCCTGAAAAAATCATTTTATTTTATTTGGTTTCTAAATTCTTCCTGATAAAATCACATGTTTTTTATTTTTTTTTTTTCTAAAGTCTCCCTGAAAAAAAAAAAAAAAAACAGTGGGAGATTAATATTGGCCTTTCTGCTTGTGTGCCAGTCTTGACTCCTGGGTGCGTCATCTCTCAGTCAGTGGGCCATAGAACGCCTATTTTTGGTTTTATTTGTTTTCTAAATTCTCCCTGAAAAAATCATTTTATTTTATTTGGTTTCTAAATTCTTCCTGATAAAATCACATTTTTTTTATTATTTTTTTTTCTAAAGTCTCCCTGAAAAAAAACAAAAAAAACAGTGGGAGATTAATATTGGCCTTTCTGCTTGTGTGCCAGTCTTGACTCCTGGGTGTGCCATCTCTCTCTCTCTCTCTCTCTCTCTCCAATTGTGGTCCATAGAAAGCCTACATTTTTTTTCCTTGATTTGGGTTCCAAAATCTACCAGAGAAAATAACTCCATCAATCATTGGTAGAAAAATATTGGCCTCTGGGCTTGTGTGCCACTCCTGATTCCTGTGTGCGTCATCTCTCACTCAGTGGCCCATAGAAAGCATATAGTTTGTTACATTTGTTTTCTAAATTCTCCCTGCAAAAATCTTTTTTTTTTTTTTGGGGGGGTTTCTAAAGTGTTCCTGAAAAAAATAAAAATAAAAAAAAAATAATAGTGTGACATTAATATTAACATTTGTGCTTCAGTGACAGTCCTGCGTGTGGGGCATCTCTCTAATTTGCAGCCACCAAAAAAAGAGTGTGTAACATTGGGCCTGATTTTCGCTGTGGTCTCACCAACCTGTAAAGGGGTAGCTAAATCATACTGAAGTTATAGCTCACCGTGTAAGTTGTGTGACTGCAACAAATAACGTTAGTTTGGTTACGTTTTTAAAACAATGAGGAAGTCTAGTGGAAGAGGTCGTGGCCGGGGGCGTTCATTGTCAGCTGGTAATGAGGGTAGTGGTAGTGGTGGAGCATCAGGTGGTCGTGGGGGAAAAAATATTGCACCTAAGTCTGGAGCTGTGGAGCCAGGTTCGTCGTCCGGCTACACAAGGCCTCGAACGCTCCCTTTTCTGGGATTAGGAAAACCGCTTTTAAAGCCGGAGCAGCAAGAGCAAGTTTTGGCTTATCTTGCTGACTCAGCCTCTAGCTCTTTTGCCTCATCTCGTGAAACTGGTAAAAGTAAAAGCAGCGCGTCGTTAGTGGATGTTCACGGTCAGGGACAAGTCACTTCCTTGTCCTCTTCAGCAAAAACAACAACAGAGAAGAATGCAGCAGGCGACACAACGGGTTACTCCATGGAGCTCTTTACACATACCGTCCCTGGCTTAGAAAGTGAAGCAGTTAACAGTCCATGCCCATTACAAATTGAATCTGACATGGAGTGCACTGACGCACAGCCACAGCCAGACTACTATGCTGGTCCTTTGACTCAGACCACAACATTGCCCTCGCAGGGTGCTGATCAAGAATCAGACCCTGATGAGACTATGTTGCCCCATCACGAACGCTATACCACCGAACGACACGGTGACACAGACGAAGTTGCGCAGGAGGTACAAGAAGAGTTATTAGATGACCCAGTTCTTGACCCCGATTGGCAGCCATTGGGGGAACAGGGTGCAGGCGGCAGCAGTTCTGAAGCAGAGGAGGAGGAGGGGCCGCAGCAGGCATCAACATCGCCACAGGTTCCATCTGCCGGGCCCGTATCTTGCCCAAAACGCGTGGCAAAGCCAAAACCTGGTGGAGGACAGCGTGGCCATCCGGTTAAAGCTCAGTCTGCAATGCCTGAAAAGGTATCCGATGCTAGAAAGAGTGCAGTCTGGCATTTTTTTAAACAACATCCAATTGATCAGCGCAAAGTCATCTGTCAAAAATGTTCTACTTCCTTAAGCAGAGGTCAGAATCTGAAAAGTCTCAATACTAGTTGCATGCATAGACATTTAACCACCATGCATTTGAAAGCTTGGACTAACTACCAAACGTCCCTTAAGGTTGTTGCACCCTCGGCCAATGAAGCTAGTCATCAACGCAACATCCCTTCCGGCAGTGTAGGACCACCATTTAGCGCACCACCTGCTGTATCTGTGCAGGTATCTTTGCCAGGCCAAAGCAGTCAGGGTCAGGGAATCACCAGTTTCGTAGTAGGAAACACTGCATCTAGGGCACCGGCGGCAACAATACCATCTCCCACCGTCTCTCAGTCTGCCATGTCCACCGGCACCCCCGCTAGTTCCACGATCTCCAGCTCTCCAGTCCAGCTCACCCTACATGAGACTATGGTTAGAAAAAGGAAATACTTAGCCTCGCATCCGCGTACACAGGGTTTGAACGCCCACATAGCTAGACTAATCTCGTTAGAGATGATGCCCTACCGGTTAGTTGAAAGCGAAGCTTTCAAAGACCTGATGGACTACGCTGTACCACGCTACGAGCTACCCAGTCGACACTTTTTTTCCAGAAAAGCCATCCCAGCCCTCCACCAGCATGTTAAAGAGCGCATCGTCCATGCACTCAGGCAATCTGTGAGCACAAAGGTGCACCTGACAACAGATGCATGGACCAGTAGGCATGGCCAGGGACGTTACGTGTCCATCACGGCACACTGGGTAAATGTGGTGGATTCAGGGTCCACAGGGGACAGCAAGTTTGGGACAGTTCTGCCTAGCCCACGGTCTAGTAAACAGTTGTCTGTAGCCGTTCGCACCCCCTCCTCCTCCTCCTCCTCGTCCTCCTGCAGAAGCAAGAGCTCGTCCACAGACCGCAGTCGCACAAACACTCCATCCGCACCTGCCACTGTTGCACACCAGGTCTCCCATTATGGGGCAGCTACTGGCATACGTCAGCAGGCTGTATTGGCTATGAAGTGTTTGGGCGACAATAGACACACCGCGGAAGTTCTGTCCGAGTTCTTGCAGCAAGATACGCAGTCGTGGCTGGGCACTGTAGATCTTGAGGCAGGCAAGGTAGTGAGTGATAACGGAAGGAATTTCATGGCTGCCATCTCCCTTTCCCAACTGAAACACATTCCTTGCCTGGCTCACACCTTAAACCTGGTGGTGCAGTGCTTCCTGAAAAGTTATCCGGGGTTATCCGACCTGCTCCTCAAAGTGCGTGGACTTTGCGCACATATCCGCCGTTCGCCTGTACACTCCAGCCGTATGCAGACCTATCAGCGTTCTTTGAACCTTCCCCAGCATCGCCTAATCATAGACGTTGCAACAAGGTGGAACTCAACACTGCACATGCTTCAGAGACTGTGCGAACAGAGGCGGGCTGTTATGTTTTTGTGGGAGGATACACATACACGGGCAGGCAGTAGGATGGCAGACATGGAGTTGTCAGGTGTGCAGTGGTCGAAGATTCAAGACATGTGTCAAGTCCTTCAGTGTTTTGAGGAATGCACACGGCTGGTTAGTGCAGACAACGCCATAATAAGCATGAGCATCCCCCTAATGCGTCTGCTGATGCAAAGTTTGACGCACATAAAGGATCAGGCGTCTGCACCAGAGGAAGAGGAAAGCCTTGATGACAGTCAGCGATTGTCTGGTCAGGGCAGTGTACATGACGAGGTACCGGGCGAAGAGGAGGTGGAGGATGAGGAGGATGATGGGGATGAGTATATTTTTAATGAGGAAGCTTTCCCGGGGGCACGGGAAATTGGTGGCGTGGCAAGGCCGGGTTCTGGTTTTTTGAGGGACACAAGTGACGTAGATTTGCCTGCAACTGCCCCTCAACCAAGCACAACCGCAGATTTGACAACGGGAACTTTGGCCCACATGGCGGATTATGCCTTGCGTATCCTCAAAAGGGACACACGCATTACAAAAATGATGAACGATGACGATTACTGGTTGGCCTGCCTCCTTGATCCTCGCTATAAAGGCAAATTGCAAAATATTATGCCACATGAGAACTTGGAACTAATATTAGCAACAAAACAATCAACTCTTGTTGACCGTTTGCTTCTGGCATTCCCTGCACACAGCGCCCGTGATCGTTCTCACACGAGCTCCAGGGGCCAGCAGACCAGAGGTGTTAGAGGGGCAGAAATCAGAAGTGGCGTTGGCCAGAGGGGTTTTCTGACCAGGTTGTGGAGTGATTTTTCTATGACCGCAGACAGGACAGGTACTGCAGCATCAATTCAAAGTGACAGGAGACAACATTTGTCCAGTATGGTTACAAACTATTTTTCATCCCTTATCGACGTTCTCCCTCAACCGTCATTCCCATTTGATTACTGGGCATCCAAATTAGACACCTGGCCAGAATTGGCAGAATATGCATTGCAGGAGCTTGCTTGCCCGGCAGCTAGTGTCCTATCAGAAAGAGTATTCAGTGCTGCAGGTTCAATACTAACAGAAAAAAGGACTCGTCTGGCTACCCAAAATGTAGATGATCTAACCTTCATTAAAATGAACCACAACTGGATTTCAAAATCTTTTGCCCCACCCTGCCCGGCTGACACCTAGCTTTCCTATGAAAAGGTCTTGCCTGTGGACTATTCTGAATGACTTTTCCAATCTCGTAATTTTCTTCACCTGATTGTCCAGCATACGACATGTTTCCACCTCACGAAATGGCCAAACTCCCCACACGGGGCCGTGCTATCGCCACTTTGCGCTTGGACCCTTGAGAGTGCTGTTTGTCTGAAGAGGTGGGTGTGGCCGCTTTTGGTCGACGGCACTGCCACTGGGTCCCTCATAGTACAATAAAGTGTCTCTGGCGGTGGTGGTGCGCACCCAACGTCAGACACACCGTTGTAATATGAGGGGCCCTGTGCCTGTAACGCCGGCCACAAGACAGTTCCCCCCCCCAGCTCAAACAGTGCTCTACCACTAGCAAAATTATCTCTCACAGCTTCACCAATGTGTAGTCTAGGCGCTGACATCCTTCAATGCCTGGCACTGACAATACCATTGTTTTGACATTTTTGTTATGTTAGGCCTTCGAAGCCTGTCTGCGGTCCCTTCTTTCTACAACTACTACACTGACCAGGCCACTGCTGGCCGTGTTACCCTGGAACCAATTTAAAAGTGCCTACAGTCAGCCCAATTTTGTTATGTTAGGCCTTCGAAGACTGTCTGCCGTCACTCCTTCCACTAGACTTCCACTGACCATACACTGCTGCCCATGTACCCCTGGAACCAATTTAAAGTGCCTACAGCCAGCCCAATTTTGTTATGTTAGGCCTTGGAAGCCTGTCTGCGGTCACTCCTTCCACTAGACTTCCACTGACCAGACCACTGCTGCCCGTGTACCCCTGGAACCAATTTAAAAGTGCCTACAGCCAGCCCAAGTTTGTTATGTTAGGCCTTGGAAGCCTGTCTGCGGTCACTCCTTCCACTAGGCCTCCACTGACCACACCACTGCTGTCCGTGTACCCCTGGAACCAATTTAAAATTGCCTACAGCCATGTGTTATTATTTTAGGCCTTCGATGCCTGTCTGCGGTCACTCCTTCCACTAGGCCTCCACTGACCACACCACTGCTGTCCGTGTACCCCTGGAACCAATTTAAAATTGCCTACAGCCAGCCCAATTTTTTTATTTTAGGCCTTCGATGCCTGTCTGCGGTCCATTCTTTCAACTACTACTACACTGACCAGGTCACTGCTGCCCGTGTACCCCTGGAACCAATTTAAAATTGCCTACAGCCATGTGTTATTATTTTAGGCCTTCGATGCCTGTCTGCGGTCACTCCTTCCACTAGGCCTCCACTGACCACACCACTGCTGCCCGTGTACCCCTGGAACCAATTTAAAATTGCCTACAGCCAGCCCAATTTTTTTATTTTAGGCCTTCGATGCCTGTCTGCGGTCCATTCTTTCAACTACTACTACACTGACCAGGTCACTGCTGCCCGTGTACCCCTGGAACCAATTTAAAATTGCCTACAGCCATGTATTATTATTTTAGGCCTTCGATGCCTGTCTGCGGTCACTCCTTCCACTAGGCCTCCACTGACCACACCACTGCTGTCCGTGTACCCCTGGAACCAATTTAAAATTGCCTTCAGCCATGTGTTTTTATTTTAGGCCTTCGATGCCTGTCTGCGGTCCATTCTTTCAACTACTACTACACTGACCAGGGCACTGCTGGCCGTGTTACCCTGGAACCAATTTAAAAGTGCCTACAGTCAGCCCAATTTTGTTATGTTAGGCCTTGGAAGCCTGTCTGCGGTCACTCCTTCCACTAGGCCTCCACTGACCACACCACTGCTGTCCGTGTACCCCTGGAACCAATTTAAAATTGCCTACAGCCATGTGTTATTATTTTAGGCCTTCGATGCCTGTCTGCGGTCACTCCTTCCACTAGGCCTCCACTGACCACACCACTGCTGTCCGTGTACCCCTGGAACCAATTTAAAATTGCCTACAGCCATGTGTTATTATTTTAGGCCTTCGATGCCTGTCTGCGGTCACTCCTTCCACTAGGCCTCCACTGACCACACCACTGCTGTCCGTGTACCCCTGGAACCAATTTAAAATTGCCTACAGCCATGTGTTTTTATTTTAGGCCTTCGATGCCTGTCTGCGGTCCATTCTTTCAACTACTACTACACTGACCAGGGCACTGCTGGCCGTGTTACCCTGGAACCAATTTAAAAGTGCCTACAGTCAGCCCAATTTTGTTATGTTAGGCCTTCGAAGACTGTCTGCCGTCACTCCTTCCACTAGACTTCCACTGACCATACACTGCTGCCCATGTACCCCTGGAACCAATTTAAAGTGCCTACAGCCAGCCCAATTTTGTTATGTTAGGCCTTCGAAGCCTGTCTGCGGTCACTCCTTCCACTAGACTTCCACTGACCAGACCACTGCTGCCCGTGTACCCCTGGAACCAATTTAAAAGTGCCTACAGCCAGCCCAAGTTTGTTATGTTAGGCCTTGGAAGCCTGTCTGCGGTCACTCCTTCCACTAGACTTCCACTGACCAGACCACTGCTGCCCGTGTACCCCTGGAACCAATTTAAAAGTGCCTACAGCCAGCCCAAGTTTGTTATGTTAGGCCTTCGAAGCCTGTCTGCGGTCCATTCTTTCAACTACTACTACACTGACCAGGTCACTGCTGCCCGTGTACCCCTGGAACCAATTTAAAATTGCCTACAGCCATGTGTTTTTATTTTAGGCCTTCGATGCCTGTCTGCGGTCACTCCTTCCACTAGGCCTCCACTGACCACACCACTGCTGTCCGTGTACCCCTGGAACCAATTTAAAATTGCCTACAGCCATGTGTTATTATTTTAGGCCTTCGATGCCTGTCTGCGGTCACTCCTTCCACTAGGCCTCCACTGAGCACACCACTGCTGTCCGTGTACCCCTGGAACCAATTTAAAATTGCCTACAGCCAGCCCAATTTTTTTATTTTAGGCCTTCGATGCCTGTCTGCGGTCCATTCTTTCAACTACTACTACACTGACCAGGTCACTGCTGCCCGTGTACCCCTGGAACCAATTTAAAAGTGCCTACAGCCAGCCCAAGTTTGTTATGTTAGGCCTTGGAAGCCTGTCTGCGGTCACTCCTTCCACTAGACTTCCACTGACCAGACCACTGCTGCCCGTGTACCCCTGGAACCAATTTAAAAGTGCCTACAGCCAGCCCAAGTTTGTTATGTTAGGCCTTGGAAGCCTGTCTGCGGTCACTCCTTCCACTAGGCCTCCACTGACCACACCACTGCTGTCCGTGTACCCCTGGAACCAATTTAAAATTGCCTACAGCCATGTGTTATTATTTTAGGCCTTCGATGCCTGTCTGCGGTCACTCCTTCCACTAGGCCTCCACTGACCACACCACTGCTGTCCGTGTACCCCTGGAACCAATTTAAAATTGCCTACAGCCATGTGTTTTTATTTTAGGCCTTCGATGCCTGTCTGCGGTCACTCCTTCCACTAGGCCTCCACTGACCACACCACTGCTGTCCGTGTACCCCTGGAACCAATTTAAAATTGCCTACAGCCATGTGTTATTATTTTAGGCCTTCGATGCCTGTCTGCGGTCACTCCTTCCACTAGGCCTCCACTGAGCACACCACTGCTGTCCGTGTACCCCTGGAACCAATTTAAAATTGCCTACAGCCAGCCCAATTTTTTTATTTTAGGCCTTCGATGCCTGTCTGCGGTCCATTCTTTCAACTACTACTACACTGACCAGGTCACTGCTGCCCGTGTACCCCTGGAACCAATTTAAAATTGCCTACAGCCATGTGTTATTATTTTAGGCCTTCGATGCCTGTCTGCGGTCACTCCTTCCACTAGGCCTCCACTGACCACACCACTGCTGTCCGTGTACCCCTGGAACCAATTTAAAATTGCCTACAGCCATGTGTTATTATTTTAGGCCTTCGATGCCTGTCTGCGGTCACTCCTTCCACTAGGCCTCCACTGACCACACCACTGCTGCCCGTGTACCCCTGGAACCAATTTAAAATTGCCTACAGCCAGCCCAATTTTTTTATTTTAGGCCTTCGATGCCTGTCTGCGGTCCATTCTTTCAACTACTACTACACTGACCAGGTCACTGCTGCCCGTGTACCCCTGGAACCAATTTAAAATTGCCTACAGCCATGTGTTATTATATTAGGCCTTCGATGCCTGTCTGCGGTCACTCCTTCCACTAGGCCTCCACTGACCACACCACTGCTGTCCGTGTACCCCTGGAACCAATTTAAAATTGCCTACAGCCATGTGTTTTTATTTTAGGCCTTCGATGCCTGTCTGCGGTCCATTCTTTCAACTACTACTACACTGACCAGGGCACTGCTGGCCGTGTACCCCTGGAACCAACATCAGAAAATATAAAAATAAGTATTTTGCTTATAAAAAAGAAAATACTGGTGAGATATCAAATGCAGACATTTTAACATTAAAAACAAACACACAACTAAAATCTGGTACAGTACTAAAAATGGCCACCAGCTACAATTACTTTCTCCTGCAAGTAGTTAACTGAAAGTTTTTTTAAATTGAAAACACACATATGGCATCCACCGAGTGTTGTCCTGTCGCGTCTTCTTTATATTATTGCCGAGAAGATGCAAAATAATGAAAATAATAAAATCATTAATTACCAAAATAATAGAGAAAGTCAACACCACATTGCAAATAAACATTCATTCCAAATAAAGAAGCAGGGCGCGTCCGAGGGTGAGTATATACCTAATAAGAATCTAATCACCCTCGGACGCGCAATGCTTATTTCCAACA
Source organism: Ranitomeya imitator (assembly GCF_032444005.1). Lineage (NCBI taxonomy): Eukaryota > Metazoa > Chordata > Amphibia > Anura > Dendrobatidae > Ranitomeya > Ranitomeya imitator. The sequence continues at coordinate 90,243,344 of NC_091285.1, forward strand.
GCCTTCCTTCCTAAGAATCAGCCCTTCCGTCGTGTAGAGAGACGTTGTGTTACACTCCAAGGTGTTCCCCAGGTTGCCTTTCCTGAGCTTCGATCTACCGGCTCTCGTTTAGTAGTTGTTGGATACTACGCTGCATTAGGCCTTCAAATTGGGTATGGGGTGTAGAGAGATGGTGTGTTCCACTCCAAGGTGTTCCCCAGGTTGCCTTTCCTGAGCTTCGATATTCCGGCTCTCGTTTAGTAGTTCTTGGAAACTACACTGCATTAGGCCTTCAAATTGGGTATGGGGTGTAGAGAGAGGGTGTGTTACACTCCAAGGTGTTCCCCAGGTTGCCTTTCCTGAGCTTCGATATTCCGGCTCTCGTTTAGTAGTTATCGGAAACTACGCTGCATTAGGCCTACAAATTGGGTATGGGGTGTAGAGAGAGGGTGTGTTACACTCCAAGGTGTTCCCCAGGTTGCCTTTCCTGAGCTTCGATATTCCGGCTCTCGTTTAGTAGTTGTCGGAAACTACGCTGCATTAGGCCTACAAATTGGGTATGGGGTGTAGAGAGAGGGTTTGTTACACTCCAAGGTGTTCCCCAGGTTGCCTTTCCTGAGCTTCGATCTTCCGGCTCTCGTTTAGTAGTTGTTGGAAACTACGCTGCATTAGGCCTTCAAATTGGGTATGGGGTGTAGCGAGAGGGTGTGTTACACTCCAAGGTGTTCCCCAGGTTGCCTTTCCTGAGCTTCGATCTTCCGGCTCTCGTTTAGTAGTTCTTGGAAACTACACTGCATTAGACCTTCAAATTGGGTATGGGGTGTAGAGAGAGGGTGTGTTACACTCTAAGGTGTTCCCCAGGTTTCCTTGCCATTGCTTCGGTCTTCCGACTCTCGTTTAGTAGTTGTAGAAAAGTACACTGCATTAGGCCATACAAAATGGGTATGGGGTGGAGAGAGATGGTGTGTTACACTCCAAGGTGTTCCCCAGGTTGCCTTTCCTGAGCTTCTATCTTCAGGCTCTCATTAAATTGTGGTTAAATGGAACAACTGCATTTGGCGTACTAGTTGGTTTGGGGCCTACTATCGGTGTCTGCCACTCCTTGCTGTTCTCCTCCACTGAACAAAGCTGTGCCGCCTGTTTACTACGGTTGCCAATTTTGAACTGCATTTCGACTACTTACTGATTTGGCCCTACTCTCTGTGTCAGCCTCTCATTCCAGTTGTCCTCCACTGCAATGCCCCCTGGTTATTCCTGTGTTACCAATTTTAAACTGCATTTAGCCCACTTTCTTCTTTGGGCCTATATCTGTGTTTCCACTTCATCGTGCCCATTGCCCAGCCAGTGATAGATGAGTCTGCTGGTACATTGACCCATAACGCAACATTCCCCGTGCACGCTACACAACAACATTGTGACCCTGCTGAAAGTCAGGTTGCTCTTCCCGCATACCATACCACCTTACACGGGGACAAAGAGGAAGGTGCAGATGAAAGTGCAGGTTCCTTCATCAGGTGGGGGGAGGAATACTAGTTGGCGACGTCACTGGCACAGGGCCTCTCATAGTACGCAAAAGTGTTGCTGCCGGTGGGAGGCGCCCCCGCCGTGCAAACACACCGCTGTACTTTGAGGGGCCCTGTGCCAGTGCCAATGCCAACGAGTGGGCCCCCCCTGCTTGCTCAGGTTCACAGCACTTGCAAAGTTGAAATACTTACCTCTCCCTGCTCCACTGCCGTGACGTGGTCCAGATTTCCTGGGCCCACTAATTACTTGAACCAGCCCTACCCCCCACAACTTTAGCCAAATGACCCCCAATTTCAAATGCCTTCCAATTATTATAAGGTAAATTACGCTTGACAAGCTTCATTAAGAAGAATGGATGGTTTTGACATTAAAATGGGCACTCTAGGTGTTTTCCTGGCCCCCACTCACTGCCGACTATGCTGCCCCATTGAATTGCATTGGGTTTCGTGTTTCGGTCGATCCCGACTTTACGTCATAATCGGCCGATTTCACTCGACCCGACTTTGGACATAGTCGGGTTTCGCAAAACCCGGCTCGACTCTAAAAAGGTCAAGGTCGCTCAACTCTAGTTGTCAAATGTACTTCACTTACTCTAAGGAAGCCTACTTAATCATGCTGAGTATGACTCAGCAGTATGAGTTCTTGAAAATCTTTTGATCTTATTCTTATAATTATGAAAACAGACAAAATTTGCATGTGCTTTCATCCCACTGCTGCCAGTATGATATGTGCTTGAAAATTGTTTTGAACTTACTCTTATGATTTTACTAACATACAAACTTACATGTGTTTTAATCTTCTTTTGTATTTGCTTAAGTGTTTTCTTTCTGGTTAAGATAAAAACAGTTGATAGAATTATTGTTTTTTTCCTAATATTTAGAGACATGTCTGTCATGATATGTACTTTTGCCCTGTCCTGTATTTGAATAATATGCCATTTGATGTATGTAACTGTTCTCTGGTTTCTATTAGCTGTAATTTATGTATTTTCTTGTGCAGGGAGTTCACCTGTAACAATATGTCTCCTTCCCCCAATACTTGCAGCCCTAAGCTATAATGTAATTAAGGTTTGTCAACACCACTAGTGAAGAATAGCCATTCTTTCTCACAGCAGGTGGCTAGTCATATGTACATACTAGATAGACTAAGAGGAGCCGACCAGTCTAGAATCTTCAGGTGGACCCAACCATTGAATAGAAGGTGTGACCCCTACCCCCCTTCATGGGCGGATCCCAGGAGCTCAGATAATCCATTCTTATTTTTGAGATCAGATGTGAGTTGATCCTTAAAGGGGAAGGAGTGGGGATTCTTAGCTGAGGCAAGACCCCACGTCCATCTGTGACTGCGGAAGCGTACGGGATGAGACTTGAGCTGAGGACATATCTCGTCGTTCGTGAGATTGTTTTGGGATCCCTTGGACTCATGTGGACTATTGCTTTGTTAGCTGGCACAAGGATTATCTGGAGGTGCCCCCGAATCTGTTCTGTTGGACTCGTGGAAGGACTATTGTTTCGTTTATCGGGTGCGGGATTACTGGAAAGCACCTCCAGATCTGTTTATTTACTTGGGCTTATTGTGGACTTCTGGTGGACTTGAAGGACATTATGGATATTTGATGTTGTATGCTCCCTGCTTTAATAAATCTCATTGGATCATCCCTCGGCCTGTTGTCCCTTCCTGCTCTGCTGTACACCCCGTCACAAACTGGTTGGCAGCAGTGGGATCAGAGCAGAAGGAATGGAGGACAAAGGCCCATCAACATTGGGAACCAGCACCGCAGAGTACAAGAGCTGGACTGCGATGAACCTACAAACAAAGGCCCATGAAGTAGGAGTCCGTTTTAAAGGACTCTCCAAGGAGCAGCTAATTGAGGCTTTGGAAGGAGTTCGCCTGCAAGATGACACTGAGGAAGGATCCTCACAGCAAATGGAGGAAAGACTGCAGCCGGAGGTAAATACCCAAAAAAGTCAGTGGGTTGTGTGGTACGAGGAGGAGTTGGCATTTCTGGGAGAAGAGGCCACCATAGACGATAAGAGGAAGGCCATTCACAGAGCTCAGGAGATGGCATTGCTGGAGCAGATCGCTTTGGAAGCAGCTAGAAGCTCCAGACAGACTGTAACCTCAGCACCCACCATGAGGGAACTCCCCAGAGTGTCCCACAAAGACTTTAAGCCCTTTAATGAGGCTGCAGGCGACATTGAGGGCTTCTTCCAGGACTTTGAGCATCAGTGTTGATTAATGGAAGTCCCGGAAAGGGAGCGAGTTCGACATCTTGTGGGGTTCTTAGAGGGTGGAGCTGCTGAAGCCTATAGAGCTATGGACCCTCGGGGGAACTGTGAGTATGCGGCGATTAAACAGACTATTCTAGAACATTATGCTATGTTAAACCTTGTTATCTTATTCTTATAATTATGCTAACATACAAAATTAGCATATGCTTTAATCCCACTGCTGCCAGTATTATGCGGTCTTGAAATGTTTTTGTACTTATTCTTATGATTTTGCTAACATGCAAATTAACATGTGATTTAATCTTTTGTATTTGTATAATTTTGCGGTTTTCAGTTAAGATAAGGAATCGTAAAAATCAAGCTGTTAAAGGTAGCATGGCCGAGTGGTCTAAGGCGCTGGACTTAGGCTCCAGTCTCTTTGGAGGCGTGGGTTCAAATCCCACTGCTGCCAGTGTATTTCTACTTTGAAACTTTTTAGCTTATATTTATGATTTTGCTAATAGAAAAATTAGCATGTGTTTTATTATTTTGTATTTGTATGAGTCCATGCTTTGCTGTCTTGCAAAAGACAGTAGATAGAATCATTGCTTTTTGCTTAGAGACCTATCCATTTTCCACCTTGAAGAAGTTAAAATGTAGGAAAATTCACTAAACTTACTCTAAGGAAGCTTTTTTTATGTAGTATATTAGGGTAGCATGGCCGAGTGGTCTAAGGCGCTGGATTAAGGCTCCAGTCTCTTCAGAGGCGTGGGTTCAAATCCCACTGCTGCCAGTAGGTCTTTAGAACATTTTGATCTAATTCAAATGATTTTGTATTTGCATGAGTGTGTGGGTTTCTGTTTAGGAAAAGACAGTTGATAGAATCATTGTTTTTTCCTATTGTTTAGAGACTTAACCATTTTACAACAGACCTGTAGGTTTAAATCCCACTGCTGCCAGTAGTAAGAGTTCCTTAAAACCTTTTTATCTTATTCTTATACATACGCTAATATACAAAATTAGCATATGCTTTAATCCCACTGCTGCCAGTATTATGCGGTCTTGAAATGTTTTTGTACTTATTCTTATGATTTTGCTAACATGCAAATTAACATGTGATTTAATCTTTTGCATTTGTATAATTTTGTGGTTTTCAGTTAAGATAAGGAATCTTAAAAGTCATGCTGCTAAGGGTAGCATGGCCGAGCGGTCTAAGGCGCTGGATTAAGGCTCCAGTCTCTTCAGAGGCGTGGGTTCAAATCCCACTGCTGCCAGTAGGTCTTCAGAACTTTTTGATCTAATTCTTATGATTTTGTATTTGCATGAGTGTGTGGATTTCTGTTTAGGAAAAGACAGTTGATAGAATCATTGGTTTTTCCTATTGTTTAGAGACTTAACCATTTTACAACAGACCTGTAGGTTCAAATCCCACTGCTGCCAGTAGTAAGAGTTCCTTAAAACCTTTTTATCTTATTCTTATAACTATGCTAACATACAAAATTAGCATATGCTTTAATCCCACTGCTGCCAGTATTATGAGGTCTTGAAATGTTTTTGTACTTATTCTTATGATTTTGCTAACATGCAAATTAGCATGTGATCTAATCTTCTTTTGTATTTGTATGATTTTTCGGTTTTCGGTTAAGATAAAGACCGTTGATAGAATCATTGGTTTTTCCTAATGTTTAGAGACATGCCCTTTTTCCAACATGCACTAATTTTAAATGTTGTCAAATGTACTTCACTTACTCTAAGGAAGCCTACTTAATCATGCTGAGTATGACTCAGCAGTATGAGTTCTTGAAAATCTTTTGATCTTATTCTTATAATTATGAAAACAGACAAAATTTGCATGTGCTTTCATCCCACTGCTGCCAGTATGATATGTGCTTGAAAATTGTTTTGAACTTACTCTTATGATTTTACTAACATACAAACTTACATGTGTTTTAATCTTCTTTTGTATTTGCTTAAGTGTTTTCTTTCTGGTTAAGATAAAAACAGTTGATAGAATTATTGTTTTTTTCCTAATATTTAGAGACATGTCTGTCATGATATGTACTTTTGCCCTGTCCTGTATTTGAATAATATGCCATTTGATGTATGTAACTGTTCTCTGGTTTCTATTAGCTGTAATTTATGTATTTTCTTGTGCAGGGAGTTCACCTGTAACAATATGTCTCCTTCCCCCAATACTTGCAGCCCTAAGCTATAATGTAATTAAGGTTTGTCAACACCACTAGTGAAGAATAGCCATTCTTTCTCACAGCAGGTGGCTAGTCATATGTACATACTAGATAGACTAAGAGGAGCCGACCAGTCTAGAATCTTCAGGTGGACCCAACCATTGAATAGAAGGTGTGACCCCTACCCCCCTTCATGGGCGGATCCCAGGAGCTCAGATAATCCATTCTTATTTTTGAGATCAGATGTGAGTTGATCCTTAAAGGGGAAGGAGTGGGGATTCTTAGCTGAGGCAAGACCCCACGTCCATCTGTGACTGCGGAAGCGTACGGGATGAGACTTGAGCTGAGGACATATCTCGTCGTTCGTGAGATTGTTTTGGGATCCCTTGGACTCATGTGGACTATTGCTTTGTTAGCTGGCACAAGGATTATCTGGAGGTGCCCCCGAATCTGTTCTGTTGGACTCGTGGAAGGACTATTGTTTCGTTTATCGGGTGCGGGATTACTGGAAAGCACCTCCAGATCTGTTTATTTACTTGGGCTTATTGTGGACTTCTGGTGGACTTGAAGGACATTATGGATATTTGATGTTGTATGCTCCCTGCTTTAATAAATCTCATTGGATCATCCCTCGGCCTGTTGTCCCTTCCTGCTCTGCTGTACACCCCGTCACAAACTGGTTGGCAGCAGTGGGATCAGAGCAGAAGGAATGGAGGACAAAGGCCCATCAACATTGGGAACCAGCACCGCAGAGTACAAGAGCTGGACTGCGATGAACCTACAAACAAAGGCCCATGAAGTAGGAGTCCGTTTTAAAGGACTCTCCAAGGAGCAGCTAATTGAGGCTTTGGAAGGAGTTCGCCTGCAAGATGACACTGAGGAAGGATCCTCACAGCAAATGGAGGAAAGACTGCAGCCGGAGGTAAATACCCAAAAAAGTCAGTGGGTTGTGTGGTACGAGGAGGAGTTGGCATTTCTGGGAGAAGAGGCCACCATAGACGATAAGAGGAAGGCCATTCACAGAGCTCAGGAGATGGCATTGCTGGAGCAGATCGCTTTGGAAGCAGCTAGAAGCTCCAGACAGACTGTAACCTCAGCACCCACCATGAGGGAACTCCCCAGAGTGTCCCACAAAGACTTTAAGCCCTTTAATGAGGCTGCAGGCGACATTGAGGGCTTCTTCCAGGACTTTGAGCATCAGTGTTGATTAATGGAAGTCCCGGAAAGGGAGCGAGTTCGACATCTTGTGGGGTTCTTAGAGGGTGGAGCTGCTGAAGCCTATAGAGCTATGGACCCTCGGGGGAACTGTGAGTATGCGGCGATTAAACAGACTATTCTAGAACATTATGCTATGTTAAACCTTGTTATCTTATTCTTATAATTATGCTAACATACAAAATTAGCATATGCTTTAATCCCACTGCTGCCAGTATTATGCGGTCTTGAAATGTTTTTGTACTTATTCTTATGATTTTGCTAACATGCAAATTAACATGTGATTTAATCTTTTGTATTTGTATAATTTTGCGGTTTTCAGTTAAGATAAGGAATCGTAAAAATCAAGCTGTTAAAGGTAGCATGGCCGAGTGGTCTAAGGCGCTGGACTTAGGCTCCAGTCTCTTTGGAGGCGTGGGTTCAAATCCCACTGCTGCCAGTGTATTTCTACTTTGAAACTTTTTAGCTTATATTTATGATTTTGCTAATAGAAAAATTAGCATGTGTTTTATTATTTTGTATTTGTATGAGTCCATGCTTTGCTGTCTTGCAAAAGACAGTAGATAGAATCATTGCTTTTTGCTTAGAGACCTATCCATTTTCCACCTTGAAGAAGTTAAAATGTAGGAAAATTCACTAAACTTACTCTAAGGAAGCTTTTTTTATGTAGTATATTAGGGTAGCATGGCCGAGTGGTCTAAGGCGCTGGATTAAGGCTCCAGTCTCTTCAGAGGCGTGGGTTCAAATCCCACTGCTGCCAGTAGGTCTTTAGAACATTTTGATCTAATTCAAATGATTTTGTATTTGCATGAGTGTGTGGGTTTCTGTTTAGGAAAAGACAGTTGATAGAATCATTGTTTTTTCCTATTGTTTAGAGACTTAACCATTTTACAACAGACCTGTAGGTTTAAATCCCACTGCTGCCAGTAGTAAGAGTTCCTTAAAACCTTTTTATCTTATTCTTATACATACGCTAATATACAAAATTAGCATATGCTTTAATCCCACTGCTGCCAGTATTATGCGGTCTTGAAATGTTTTTGTACTTATTCTTATGATTTTGCTAACATGCAAATTAACATGTGATTTAATCTTTTGTATTTGTATAATTTTGTGGTTTTCAGTTAAGATAAGGAATCTTAAAAGTCATGCTGCTAAAGGTAGCATGGCCGAGCGGTCTAAGGCACTGGATTAAGGCTCCAGTCTCTTCAGAGGCGTGGGTTCAAATCCCACTGCTGCCAGTAGGTCTTCAGAACCTTTTGATCTAATTCTTATGATTTTGTATTTGCATGAGTGTGTGGATTTCTGTTTAGGAAAAGACAGTTGATAGAATCATTGGTTTTTCCTATTGTTTAGAGACTTAACCATTTTACAACAGACCTGTAGGTTCAAATCCCACTGCTGCCAGTAGTAAGAGTTCCTTAAAACCTTTTTATCTTATTCTTATAACTATGCTAACATACAAAATTAGCATATGCTTTAATCCCACTGCTGCCAGTATTATGAGGTCTTGAAATGTTTTTGTACTTATTCTTATGATTTTGCTAACATGCAAATTAGCATGTGATCTAATCTTCTTTTGTATTTGTATGATTTTTCGGTTTTCGGTTAAGATAAAGACCGTTGATAGAATCATTGGTTTTTCCTAATGTTTAGAGACATGCCCTTTTTCCAACATGCACTAATTTTAAATGTTGTCAAATGTACTTCACTTACTCTAAGGAAGCCTACTTAATCATGCTGAGTATGACTCAGCAGTATGAGTTCTTGAAAATCTTTTGATCTTATTCTTATAATTATGAAAACAGACAAAATTTGCATGTGCTTTCATCCCACTGCTGCCAGTATGATATGTGCTTGAAAATTGTTTTGAACTTACTCTTATGATTTTACTAACATACAAACTTACATGTGTTTTAATCTTCTTTTGTATTTGCTTAAGTGTTTTCTTTCTGGTTAAGATAAAAACAGTTGATAGAATTATTGTTTTTTTCCTAATATTTAGAGACATGTCTGTCATGATATGTACTTTTGCCCTGTCCTGTATTTGAATAATATGCCATTTGATGTATGTAACTGTTCTCTGGTTTCTATTAGCTGTAATTTATGTATTTTCTTGTGCAGGGAGTTCACCTGTAACAATATGTCTCCTTCCCCCAATACTTGCAGCCCTAAGCTATAATGTAATTAAGGTTTGTCAACACCACTAGTGAAGAATAGCCATTCTTTCTCACAGCAGGTGGCTAGTCATATGTACATACTAGATAGACTAAGAGGAGCCGACCAGTCTAGAATCTTCAGGTGGACCCAACCATTGAATAGAAGGTGTGACCCCTACCCCCCTTCATGGGCGGATCCCAGGAGCTCAGATAATCCATTCTTATTTTTGAGATCAGATGTGAGTTGATCCTTAAAGGGGAAGGAGTGGGGATTCTTAGCTGAGGCAAGACCCCACGTCCATCTGTGACTGCGGAAGCGTACGGGATGAGACTTGAGCTGAGGACATATCTCGTCGTTCGTGAGATTGTTTTGGGATCCCTTGGACTCATGTGGACTATTGCTTTGTTAGCTGGCACAAGGATTATCTGGAGGTGCCCCCGAATCTGTTCTGTTGGACTCGTGGAAGGACTATTGTTTCGTTTATCGGGTGCGGGATTACTGGAAAGCACCTCCAGATCTGTTTATTTACTTGGGCTTATTGTGGACTTCTGGTGGACTTGAAGGACATTATGGATATTTGATGTTGTATGCTCCCTGCTTTAATAAATCTCATTGGATCATCCCTCGGCCTGTTGTCCCTTCCTGCTCTGCTGTACACCCCGTCACAAACTGGTTGGCAGCAGTGGGATCAGAGCAGAAGGAATGGAGGACAAAGGCCCATCAACATTGGGAACCAGCACCGCAGAGTACAAGAGCTGGACTGCGATGAACCTACAAACAAAGGCCCATGAAGTAGGAGTCCGTTTTAAAGGACTCTCCAAGGAGCAGCTAATTGAGGCTTTGGAAGGAGTTCGCCTGCAAGATGACACTGAGGAAGGATCCTCACAGCAAATGGAGGAAAGACTGCAGCCGGAGGTAAATACCCAAAAAAGTCAGTGGGTTGTGTGGTACGAGGAGGAGTTGGCATTTCTGGGAGAAGAGGCCACCATAGACGATAAGAGGAAGGCCATTCACAGAGCTCAGGAGATGGCATTGCTGGAGCAGATCGCTTTGGAAGCAGCTAGAAGCTCCAGACAGACTGTAACCTCAGCACCCACCATGAGGGAACTCCCCAGAGTGTCCCACAAAGACTTTAAGCCCTTTAATGAGGCTGCAGGCGACATTGAGGGCTTCTTCCAGGACTTTGAGCATCAGTGTTGATTAATGGAAGTCCCGGAAAGGGAGCGAGTTCGACATCTTGTGGGGTTCTTAGAGGGTGGAGCTGCTGAAGCCTATAGAGCTATGGACCCTCGGGGGAACTGTGAGTATGCGGCGATTAAACAGACTATTCTAGAACATTATGCTATGTTAAACCTTGTTATCTTATTCTTATAATTATGCTAACATACAAAATTAGCATATGCTTTAATCCCACTGCTGCCAGTATTATGCGGTCTTGAAATGTTTTTGTACTTATTCTTATGATTTTGCTAACATGCAAATTAACATGTGATTTAATCTTTTGTATTTGTATAATTTTGCGGTTTTCAGTTAAGATAAGGAATCGTAAAAATCAAGCTGTTAAAGGTAGCATGGCCGAGTGGTCTAAGGCGCTGGACTTAGGCTCCAGTCTCTTTGGAGGCGTGGGTTCAAATCCCACTGCTGCCAGTGTATTTCTACTTTGAAACTTTTTAGCTTATATTTATGATTTTGCTAATAGAAAAATTAGCATGTGTTTTATTATTTTGTATTTGTATGAGTCCATGCTTTGCTGTCTTGCAAAAGACAGTAGATAGAATCATTGCTTTTTGCTTAGAGACCTATCCATTTTCCACCTTGAAGAAGTTAAAATGTAGGAAAATTCACTAAACTTACTCTAAGGAAGCTTTTTTTATGTAGTATATTAGGGTAGCATGGCCGAGTGGTCTAAGGCGCTGGATTAAGGCTCCAGTCTCTTCAGAGGCGTGGGTTCAAATCCCACTGCTGCCAGTAGGTCTTTAGAACATTTTGATCTAATTCAAATGATTTTGTATTTGCATGAGTGTGTGGGTTTCTGTTTAGGAAAAGACAGTTGATAGAATCATTGTTTTTTCCTATTGTTTAGAGACTTAACCATTTTACAACAGACCTGTAGGTTTAAATCCCACTGCTGCCAGTAGTAAGAGTTCCTTAAAACCTTTTTATCTTATTCTTATACATACGCTAATATACAAAATTAGCATATGCTTTAATCCCACTGCTGCCAGTATTATGCGGTCTTGAAATGTTTTTGTACTTATTCTTATGATTTTGCTAACATGCAAATTAACATGTGATTTAATCTTTTGTATTTGTATAATTTTGTGGTTTTCAGTTAAGATAAGGAATCTTAAAAGTCATGCTGCTAAAGGTAGCATGGCCGAGCGGTCTAAGGCGCTGGATTAAGGCTCCAGTCTCTTCAGAGGCGTGGGTTCAAATCCCACTGCTGCCAGTAGGTCTTCAGAACCTTTTGATCTAATTCTTATGATTTTGTATTTGCATGAGTGTGTGGATTTCTGTTTAGGAAAAGACAGTTGATAGAATCATTGGTTTTTCCTATTGTTTAGAGACTTAACCATTTTACAACAGACCTGTAGGTTCAAATCCCACTGCTGCCAGTAGTAAGAGTTCCTTAAAACCTTTTTATCTTATTCTTATAACTATGCTAACATACAAAATTAGCATATGCTTTAATCCCACTGCTGCCAGTATTATGAGGTCTTGAAATGTTTTTGTACTTATTCTTATGATTTTGCTAACATGCAAATTAGCATGTGATCTAATCTTCTTTTGTATTTGTATGATTTTTCGGTTTTCGGTTAAGATAAAGACCGTTGATAGAATCATTGGTTTTTCCTAATGTTTAGAGACATGCCCTTTTTCCAACATGCACTAATTTTAAATGTTGTCAAATGTACTTCACTTACTCTAAGGAAGCCTACTTAATCATGCTGAGTATGACTCAGCAGTATGAGTTCTTGAAAATCTTTTGATCTTATTCTTATAATTATGAAAACAGACAAAATTTGCATGTGCTTTCATCCCACTGCTGCCAGTATGATATGTGCTTGAAAATTGTTTTGAACTTACTCTTATGATTTTACTAACATACAAACTTACATGTGTTTTAATCTTCTTTTGTATTTGCTTAAGTGTTTTCTTTCTGGTTAAGATAAAAACAGTTGATAGAATTATTGTTTTTTTCCTAATATTTAGAGACATGTCTGTCATGATATGTACTTTTGCCCTGTCCTGTATTTGAATAATATGCCATTTGATGTATGTAACTGTTCTCTGGTTTCTATTAGCTGTAATTTATGTATTTTCTTGTGCAGGGAGTTCACCTGTAACAATATGTCTCCTTCCCCCAATACTTGCAGCCCTAAGCTATAATGTAATTAAGGTTTGTCAACACCACTAGTGAAGAATAGCCATTCTTTCTCACAGCAGGTGGCTAGTCATATGTACATACTAGATAGACTAAGAGGAGCCGACCAGTCTAGAATCTTCAGGTGGACCCAACCATTGAATAGAAGGTGTGACCCCTACCCCCCTTCATGGGCGGATCCCAGGAGCTCAGATAATCCATTCTTATTTTTGAGATCAGATGTGAGTTGATCCTTAAAGGGGAAGGAGTGGGGATTCTTAGCTGAGGCAAGACCCCACGTCCATCTGTGACTGCGGAAGCGTACGGGATGAGACTTGAGCTGAGGACATATCTCGTCGTTCGTGAGATTGTTTTGGGATCCCTTGGACTCATGTGGACTATTGCTTTGTTAGCTGGCACAAGGATTATCTGGAGGTGCCCCCGAATCTGTTCTGTTGGACTCGTGGAAGGACTATTGTTTCGTTTATCGGGTGCGGGATTACTGGAAAGCACCTCCAGATCTGTTTATTTACTTGGGCTTATTGTGGACTTCTGGTGGACTTGAAGGACATTATGGATATTTGATGTTGTATGCTCCCTGCTTTAATAAATCTCATTGGATCATCCCTCGGCCTGTTGTCCCTTCCTGCTCTGCTGTACACCCCGTCACAAACTGGTTGGCAGCAGTGGGATCAGAGCAGAAGGAATGGAGGACAAAGGCCCATCAACATTGGGAACCAGCACCGCAGAGTACAAGAGCTGGACTGCGATGAACCTACAAACAAAGGCCCATGAAGTAGGAGTCCGTTTTAAAGGACTCTCCAAGGAGCAGCTAATTGAGGCTTTGGAAGGAGTTCGCCTGCAAGATGACACTGAGGAAGGATCCTCACAGCAAATGGAGGAAAGACTGCAGCCGGAGGTAAATACCCAAAAAAGTCAGTGGGTTGTGTGGTACGAGGAGGAGTTGGCATTTCTGGGAGAAGAGGCCACCATAGACGATAAGAGGAAGGCCATTCACAGAGCTCAGGAGATGGCATTGCTGGAGCAGATCGCTTTGGAAGCAGCTAGAAGCTCCAGACAGACTGTAACCTCAGCACCCACCATGAGGGAACTCCCCAGAGTGTCCCACAAAGACTTTAAGCCCTTTAATGAGGCTGCAGGCGACATTGAGGGCTTCTTCCAGGACTTTGAGCATCAGTGTTGATTAATGGAAGTCCCGGAAAGGGAGCGAGTTCGACATCTTGTGGGGTTCTTAGAGGGTGGAGCTGCTGAAGCCTATAGAGCTATGGACCCTCGGGGGAACTGTGAGTATGCGGCGATTAAACAGACTATTCTAGAACATTATGCTATGTTAAACCTTGTTATCTTATTCTTATAATTATGCTAACATACAAAATTAGCATATGCTTTAATCCCACTGCTGCCAGTATTATGCGGTCTTGAAATGTTTTTGTACTTATTCTTATGATTTTGCTAACATGCAAATTAACATGTGATTTAATCTTTTGTATTTGTATAATTTTGCGGTTTTCAGTTAAGATAAGGAATCGTAAAAATCATGCTGTTAAAGGTAGCATGGCCGAGTGGTCTAAGGCGCTGGACTTAGGCTCCAGTCTCTTTGGAGGCGTGGGTTCAAATCCCACTGCTGCCAGTGTATTTCTACTTTGAAACTTTTTAGCTTATATTTATGATTTTGCTAATAGAAAAATTAGCATGTGTTTTATTATTTTGTATTTGTATGAGTCCATGCTTTGCTGTTTTGCAAAAGACAGTAGATAGAATCATTGCTTTTTGCTTAGAGACCTATCCATTTTCCACCTTGAAGAAGTTAAAATCTAGGAAAATTCACTAAACTTACTCTAAGGAAGCTTTTTTTATGTAGTATATTAGGGTAGCATGGCCGAGCGGTCTAAGGCGCTGGATTAAGGCTCCAGTCTCTTCAGAGGCGTGGGTTCAAATCCCACTGCTGCCAGTAGGTCTTTAGAACATTTTGATCTAATTCAAATGATTTTGTATTTGCATGAGTGTGTGGGTTTCTGTTTAGGAAAAGACAGTTGATAGAATCATTGTTTTTTCCTATTGTTTAGAGACTTAACCATTTTACAACAGACCTGTAGGTTTAAATCCCACTGCTGCCAGTAGTAAGAGTTCCTTAAAACCTTTTTATCTTATTCTTATACATACGCTAATATACAAAATTAGCATATGCTTTAATCCCACTGCTGCCAGTATTATGCGGTCTTGAAATGTTTTTGTACTTATTCTTATGATTTTGCTAACATGCAAATTAACATGTGATTTAATCTTTTGTATTTGTATAATTTTGCGGTTTTCAGTTAAGATAAGGAATCGTAAAAATCATGCTGTTAAAGGTAGCATGGCCGAGTGGTCTAAGGCGCTGGACTTAGGCTCCAGTCTCTTTGGAGGCGTGGGTTCAAATCCCACTGCTGCCAGTGTATTTCTACTTTGAAACTTTTTAGCTTATATTTATGATTTTGCTAATAGAAAAATTAGCATGTGTTTTATTATTTTGTATTTGTATGAGTCCATGCTTTGCTGTTTTGCAAAAGACAGTAGATAGAATCATTGCTTTTTGCTTAGAGACCTATCCATTTTCCACCTTGAAGAAGTTAAAATGTAGGAAAATTCACTAAACTTACTCTAAGGAAGCTTTTTTTATGTAGTATATTAGGGTAGCATGGCCGAGCGGTCTAAGGCGCTGGATTAAGGCTCCAGTCTCTTCAGAGGCGTGGGTTCAAATCCCACTGCTGCCAGTAGGTCTTTAGAACATTTTGATCTAATTCAAATGATTTTGTATTTGCATGAGTGTGTGGGTTTCTGTTTAGGAAAAGACAGTTGATAGAATCATTGTTTTTTCCTATTGTTTAGAGACTTAACCATTTTACAACAGACCTGTAGGTTTAAATCCCACTGCTGCCAGTAGTAAGAGTTCCTTAAAACCTTTTTATCTTATTCTTATACATACGCTAATATACAAAATTAGCATATGCTTTAATCCCACTGCTGCCAGTATTATGCGGTCTTGAAATGTTTTTGTACTTATTCTTATGATTTTGCTAACATGCAAATTAACATGTGATTTAATCTTTTGTATTTGTATAATTTTGTGGTTTTCAGTTAAGATAAGGAATCTTAAAAGTCATGCTGCTAAAGGTAGCATGGCCGAGCGGTCTAAGGCGCTGGATTAAGGCTCCAGTCTCTTCAGAGGCGTGGGTTCAAATCCCACTGCTGCCAGTAGGTCTTCAGAACCTTTTGATCTAATTCTTATGATTTTGTATTTGCATGAGTGTGTGGATTTCTGTTTAGGAAAAGACAGTTGATAGAATCATTGGTTTTTCCTATTGTTTAGAGACTTAACCATTTTACAACAGACCTGTAGGTTCAAATCCCACTGCTGCCAGTAGTAAGAGTTCCTTAAAACCTTTTTATCTTATTCTTATAACTATGCTAACATACAAAATTAGCATATGCTTTAATCCCACTGCTGCCAGTATTATGAGGTCTTGAAATGTTTTTGTACTTATTCTTATGATTTTGCTAACATGCAAATTAGCATGTGATCTAATCTTCTTTTGTATTTGTATGATTTTTCGGTTTTCGGTTAAGATAAAGACCGTTGATAGAATCATTGGTTTTTCCTAATGTTTAGAGACATGCCCTTTTTCCAACATGCACTAATTTTAAATGTTGTCAAATGTACTTCACTTACTCTAAGGAAGCCTACTTAATCATGCTGAGTATGACTCAGCAGTATGAGTTCTTGAAAATCTTTTGATCTTATTCTTATAATTATGAAAACAGACAAAATTTGCATGTGCTTTCATCCCACTGCTGCCAGTATGATATGTGCTTGAAAATTGTTTTGAACTTACTCTTATGATTTTACTAACATACAAA
The DNA here is from genome assembly GCF_032444005.1 of Ranitomeya imitator. Taxonomy (NCBI): domain Eukaryota; kingdom Metazoa; phylum Chordata; class Amphibia; order Anura; family Dendrobatidae; genus Ranitomeya; species Ranitomeya imitator. The sequence continues at coordinate 90,259,900 of NC_091285.1, forward strand.
CTTACATGTGTTTTAATCTTCTTTTGTATTTGCTTAAGTGTTTTCTTTCTGGTTAAGATAAAAACAGTTGATAGAATTATTGTTTTTTTCCTAATATTTAGAGACATGTCTGTCATGATATGTACTTTTGCCCTGTCCTGTATTTGAATAATATGCCATTTGATGTATGTAACTGTTCTCTGGTTTCTATTAGCTGTAATTTATGTATTTTCTTGTGCAGGGAGTTCACCTGTAACAATATGTCTCCTTCCCCCAATACTTGCAGCCCTAAGCTATAATGTAATTAAGGTTTGTCAACACCACTAGTGAAGAATAGCCATTCTTTCTCACAGCAGGTGGCTAGTCATATGTACATACTAGATAGACTAAGAGGAGCCGACCAGTCTAGAATCTTCAGGTGGACCCAACCATTGAATAGAAGGTGTGACCCCTACCCCCCTTCATGGGCGGATCCCAGGAGCTCAGATAATCCATTCTTATTTTTGAGATCAGATGTGAGTTGATCCTTAAAGGGGAAGGAGTGGGGATTCTTAGCTGAGGCAAGACCCCACGTCCATCTGTGACTGCGGAAGCGTACGGGATGAGACTTGAGCTGAGGACATATCTCGTCGTTCGTGAGATTGTTTTGGGATCCCTTGGACTCATGTGGACTATTGCTTTGTTAGCTGGCACAAGGATTATCTGGAGGTGCCCCCGAATCTGTTCTGTTGGACTCGTGGAAGGACTATTGTTTCGTTTATCGGGTGCGGGATTACTGGAAAGCACCTCCAGATCTGTTTATTTACTTGGGCTTATTGTGGACTTCTGGTGGACTTGAAGGACATTATGGATATTTGATGTTGTATGCTCCCTGCTTTAATAAATCTCATTGGATCATCCCTCGGCCTGTTGTCCCTTCCTGCTCTGCTGTACACCCCGTCACAAACTGGTTGGCAGCAGTGGGATCAGAGCAGAAGGAATGGAGGACAAAGGCCCATCAACATTGGGAACCAGCACCGCAGAGTACAAGAGCTGGACTGCGATGAACCTACAAACAAAGGCCCATGAAGTAGGAGTCCGTTTTAAAGGACTCTCCAAGGAGCAGCTAATTGAGGCTTTGGAAGGAGTTCGCCTGCAAGATGACACTGAGGAAGGATCCTCACAGCAAATGGAGGAAAGACTGCAGCCGGAGGTAAATACCCAAAAAAGTCAGTGGGTTGTGTGGTACGAGGAGGAGTTGGCATTTCTGGGAGAAGAGGCCACCATAGACGATAAGAGGAAGGCCATTCACAGAGCTCAGGAGATGGCATTGCTGGAGCAGATCGCTTTGGAAGCAGCTAGAAGCTCCAGACAGACTGTAACCTCAGCACCCACCATGAGGGAACTCCCCAGAGTGTCCCACAAAGACTTTAAGCCCTTTAATGAGGCTGCAGGCGACATTGAGGGCTTCTTCCAGGACTTTGAGCATCAGTGTTGATTAATGGAAGTCCCGGAAAGGGAGCGAGTTCGACATCTTGTGGGGTTCTTAGAGGGTGGAGCTGCTGAAGCCTATAGAGCTATGGACCCTCGGGGGAACTGTGAGTATGCGGCGATTAAACAGACTATTCTAGAACATTATGCTATGTTAAACCTTGTTATCTTATTCTTATAATTATGCTAACATACAAAATTAGCATATGCTTTAATCCCACTGCTGCCAGTATTATGCGGTCTTGAAATGTTTTTGTACTTATTCTTATGATTTTGCTAACATGCAAATTAACATGTGATTTAATCTTTTGTATTTGTATAATTTTGCGGTTTTCAGTTAAGATAAGGAATCGTAAAAATCAAGCTGTTAAAGGTAGCATGGCCGAGTGGTCTAAGGCGCTGGACTTAGGCTCCAGTCTCTTTGGAGGCGTGGGTTCAAATCCCACTGCTGCCAGTGTATTTCTACTTTGAAACTTTTTAGCTTATATTTATGATTTTGCTAATAGAAAAATTAGCATGTGTTTTATTATTTTGTATTTGTATGAGTCCATGCTTTGCTGTTTTGCAAAAGACAGTAGATAGAATCATTGCTTTTTGCTTAGAGACCTATCCATTTTCCACCTTGAAGAAGTTAAAATCTAGGAAAATTCACTAAACTTACTCTAAGGAAGCTTTTTTTATGTAGTATATTAGGGTAGCATGGCCGAGCGGTCTAAGGCGCTGGATTAAGGCTCCAGTCTCTTCAGAGGCGTGGGTTCAAATCCCACTGCTGCCAGTAGGTCTTCAGAACATTTTGATCTAATTCAAATGATTTTGTATTTGCATGAGTGTGTGGGTTTCTGCTTAGGAAAAGACAGTTGATAGAATCATTGGTTTTTCCTATTGTTTAGAGACTTAACCATTTTACAACAGACCTGTAGGTTTAAATCCCACTGCTGCCAGTAGTAAGAGTTCCTTAAAACCTTTTTATCTTATTCTTATACATACGCTAATATACAAAATTAGCATATGCTTTAATCCCACTGCTGCCAGTATTATGCGGTCTTGAAATGTTTTTGTACTTATTCTTATGATTTTGCTAACATGCAAATTAACATGTGATTTAATCTTTTGTATTTGTATAATTTTGCGGTTTTCAGTTAAGATAAGGAATCGTAAAAATCATGCTGTTAAAGGTAGCATGGCCGAGTGGTCTAAGGCGCTGGACTTAGGCTCCAGTCTCTTTGGAGGCGTGGGTTCAAATCCCACTGCTGCCAGTGTATTTCTACTTTGAAACTTTTTAGCTTATATTTATGATTTTGCTAATAGAAAAATTAGCATGTGTTTTATTATTTTGTATTTGTATGAGTCCATGCTTTGCTGTTTTGCAAAAGACAGTAGATAGAATCATTGCTTTTTGCTTAGAGACCTATCCATTTTCCACCTTGAAGAAGTTAAAATGTAGGAAAATTCACTAAACTTACTCTAAGGAAGCTTTTTTTATGTAGTATATTAGGGTAGCATGGCCGAGCGGTCTAAGGCGCTGGATTAAGGCTCCAGTCTCTTCAGAGGCGTGGGTTCAAATCCCACTGCTGCTTTAGAACATTTTGATCTAATTCAAATGATTTTGTATTTGCATGAGTGTGTGGGTTTCTGTTTAGGAAAAGACAGTTGATAGAATCATTGTTTTTTCCTATTGTTTAGAGACTTAACCATTTTACAACAGACCTGTAGGTTTAAATCCCACTGCTGCCAGTAGTAAGAGTTCCTTAAAACCTTTTTATCTTATTCTTATACATACGCTAATATACAAAATTAGCATATGCTTTAATCCCACTGCTGCCAGTATTATGCGGTCTTGAAATGTTTTTGTACTTATTCTTATGATTTTGCTAACATGCAAATTAACATGTGATTTAATCTTTTGTATTTGTATAATTTTGCGGTTTTCAGTTAAGATAAGGAATCGTAAAAATCATGCTCTTAAAGGTAGCATGGCCGAGTGGTCTAAGGCGCTGGATTTAGGCTCCAGTCTCTTTGGAGGCGTGGGTTCAAATCCCACTGCTGCCAGTGTATTTTTACTTTGAAACTTTTTAGCTTATATTTATGATTTTGCTAATAGAAAAATTAGCATGTGTTTTATTATTTTGTATTTGTATGAGTCCATGCTTTGCTGTTTTGCAAAAGACAGTAGATAGAATCATTGCTTTTTCCTTTTTGCTTAGAGACCTATCCATTTTCCACCTTGAAGAAGTTAAAATGTAGGAAAATTCACTAAACTTACTCTAAGGAAGCTTTTTTCATGTAGTATATTAAGGTAGCATGGCCGAGTGGTCTAAGGCGCTGGATTAAGGCTCCAGTCTCTTCAGAGGCGTGGGTTCAAATCCCACTGCTGCCAGTAGGTCTTCAGAACATTTTGATCTAATTCAAATGATTTTGTATTTGCATGAGTGTGTGGGTTTCTGTTTAGGAAAAGACAGTTGATAGAATCATTGTTTTTTCCTATTGTTTAGAGACTTAACCATTTTACAACAGACCTGTAGGTTTAAATCCCACTGCTGCCAGTAGTAAGAGTTCCTTAAAACCTTTTTATCTTATTCTTATACATACGCTAATATACAAAATTAGCATATGCTTTAATCCCACTGCTGCCAGTATTATGCGGTCTTGAAATGTTTTTGTACTTATTCTTATGATTTTGCTAACATGCAAATTAACATGTGATTTAATCTTTTGTATTTGTATAATTTTGTGGTTTTCAGTTAAGATAAGGAATCTTAAAAGTCATGGTGCTAAAGGTAGCATGGCCGAGCGGTCTAAGGCGCTGGATTAAGGCTCCAGTATCTTCAGAGGCGTGGGTTCAAATCCCACTGCTGCCAGTAGGTCTTCAGAACCTTTTGATCTAATTCTTATGATTTTGTATTTGCATGAGTGTGTGGATTTCTGTTTAGGAAAAGACAGTTGATAGAATCATTGGTTTTTCGTATTGTTTAGAGACTTAACCATTTTACAACAGACCTGTAGGTTCAAATCCCACTGCTGCCAGTAGTAAGAGTTCCTTAAAACCTTTTTATCTTATTCTTATAACTATGCTAACATACAAAATTAGCATATGCTTTAATCCCACTGCTGCCAGTATTATGAGGTCTTGAAATGTTTTTGTACTTATTCTTATGATTTTGCTAACATGCAAATTAGCATGTGATCTAATCTTCTTTTGTATTTGTATGATTTTTCGGTTTTCGGTTAAGATAAAGACCGTTGATAGAATCATTGGTTTTTCCTAATGTTTAGAGACATGCCCTTTTTCCAACATGCACTAATTTTAAATGTTGTCAAATGTACTTCACTTACTCTAAGGAAGCCTACTTAATCATGCTGAGTATGACTCAGCAGTATGAGTTCTTGAAAATCTTTTGATCTTATTCTTATAATTATGAAAACAGACAAAATTTGCATGTGCTTTCATCCCACTGCTGCCAGTATGATATGTGCTTGAAAATTGTTTTGAACTTACTCTTATGATTTTACTAACATACAAACTTACATGTGTTTTAATCTTCTTTTGTATTTGCTTAAGTGTTTTCTTTCTGGTTAAGATAAAAACAGTTGATAGAATTATTGTTTTTTTCCTAATATTTAGAGACATGTCTGTCATGATATGTACTTTTGCCCTGTCCTGTATTTGAATAATATGCCATTTGATGTATGTAACTGTTCTCTGGTTTCTATTAGCTGTAATTTATGTATTTTCTTGTGCAGGGAGTTCACCTGTAACAATATGTCTCCTTCCCCCAATACTTGCAGCCCTAAGCTATAATGTAATTAAGGTTTGTCAACACCACTAGTGAAGAATAGCCATTCTTTCTCACAGCAGGTGGCTAGTCATATGTACATACTTGATAGACTAAGAGGAGCCGACCAGTCTAGAATCTTCAGGTGGACCCAACCATTGAATAGAAGGTGTGACCCCTACCCCCCTTCATGGGCGGATCCCAGGAGCTCAGATAATACATTCTTATTTTTGAGATCAGATGTGAGTTGATCCTTAAAGGGGAAGGAGTGGGGATTCTTAGCTGAGGCAAGACCCCACGTCCATCTGTGACTGCGGAAGCGTACGGGATGAGACTTGAGCTGAGGACATATCTCGTCGTTCGTGAGATTGTTTTGGGATCCCTTGGACTCATGTGGACCATTGCTTTGTTAGCTGGCACAAGGATTATCTGGAGGTGCCCCCGAATCTGTTCTGTTGGACTCGTGGAAGGACTATTGTTTCGTTTATCAGGTGCGGGATTACTGGAAAGCACCTCCAGATCTGTTTATTTCCTTGGGCTTATTGTGGACTTCTGGTGGACTTGAAGGACATTATGGATATTTGATGTTGTATGCTCCCTGCTTTAATAAATCTCATTGGATCATCCCTCGGCCTGTTGTCCCTTCCTGCTCTGCTGTACACCCCGTCACAAACTGGTTGGCAGCAGTGGGATCAGAGCAGAAGGAATGGAGGACAAAGGCCCATCAACATTGGGAACCAGCACCGCAGAGTACAAGAGCTGGACTGCGATGAACCTACAAACAAAGGCCCATGAAGTAGGAGTCCGTTTTAAAGGACTCTCCAAGGAGCAGCTAATTGAGGCTTTGGAAGGAGTTCGCCTGCAAGATGACACTGAGGAAGGATCCTCACAGCAAATGGAGGAAAGACTGCAGCCGGAGGTAAATACCCAAAAAAGTCAGTGGGTTGTGTGGTACGAGGAGGAGTTGGCATTTCTGGGAGAAGAGGCCACCATAGACAATAAGAGGAAGGCCATTCACAGAGCTCAGGAGATGGCATTGCTGGAGCAGATCGCTTTGGAAGCAGCTAGAAGCTCCAGACAGACTGTAACCTCAGCACCCACCATGAGGGAACTCCCCAGAGTGTCCCACAAAGACTTTAAGCCCTTTAATGAGGCTGCAGGCGACATTGAGGGCTTCTTCCAGGACTTTGAGCATCAGTGTTGATTAATGGAAGTCCCGGAAAGGGAGCGAGTTCGACATCTTGTGGGGTTCTTAGAGGGTGGAGCTGCTGAAGCCTATAGAGCTATGGACCCTCGGGGGAACTGTGAGTATGCGGCGATTAAACAGACTATTCTAGAACATTATGCTATGTTAAACCTTGTTATCTTATTCTTATAATTATGCTAACATACAAAATTAGCATATGCTTTAATCCCACTGCTGCCAGTATTATGCGGTCTTGAAATGTTTTTGTACTTATTCTTATGATTTTGCTAACATGCAAATTAACATGTGATTTAATCTTTTGTAGTTGTATAATTTTGCGGTTTTCAGTTAAGATAAGGAATCATAAAAATCATGCTGTTAAGGGTAGCATGGCCGAGTGGTCTAAGGCGCTGGACTTAGGCTCCAGTCTCTTTGGAGGCGTGGGTTCAAATCCCACTGCTGCCAGTGTATTTCTACTTTGAAACTTTTTAGCTTATATTTATGATTTTGCTAATAGAAAAATTAGCATGTGTTTTATTATTTTGTATTTGTATGAGTCCATGCTTTGCTGTTTTGCAAAAGACAGTAGATAGAATCATTGCTTTTTGCTTAGAGACCTATCCATTTTCCACCTTGAAGAAGTTAAAATGTAGGAAAATTCACTAAACTTACTCTAAGGAAGCTTTTTTTATGTAGTATATTAGGGTAGCATGGCCGAGCGGTCTAAGGCGCTGGATTAAGGCTCCAGTCTCTTCAGAGGCGTGGGTTCAAATCCCACTGCTGCCAGTAGGTCTTCAGAACATTTTGATCTAATTCAAATGATTTTGTATTTGCATGAGTGTGTGGGTTTCTGCTTAGGAAAAGACAGTTGATAGAATCATTGGTTTTTCCTATTGTTTAGAGACTTAACCATTTTACAACAGACCTGTAGGTTTAAATCCCACTGCTGCCAGTAGTAAGAGTTCCTTAAAACCTTTTTATCTTATTCTTATACATACGCTAATATACAAAATTAGCATATGCTTTAATCCCACTGCTGCCAGTATTATGCGGTCTTGAAATGTTTTTGTACTTATTCTTATGATTTTGCTAACATGCAAATTAACATGTGATTTAATCTTTTGTATTTGTATAATTTTGCGGTTTTCAGTTAAGATAAGGAATCGTAAAAATCATGCTGTTAAAGGTAGCATGGCCGAGTGGTCTAAGGCGCTGGACTTAGGCTCCAGTCTCTTTGGAGGCGTGGGTTCAAATCCCACTGCTGCCAGTGTATTTTTACTTTGAAACTTTTTAGCTTATATTTATGATTTTGCTAATAGAAAAATTAGCATGTGTTTTATTATTTTGTATTTGTATGAGTCCATGCTTTGCTGTTTTGCAAAAGACAGTAGATAGAATCATTGCTTTTTGCTTAGAGACCTATCCATTTTCCACCTTGAAGAAGTTAAAATGTAGGAAAATTCACTAAACTTACTCTAAGGAAGCTTTTTTTATGTAGTATATTAGGGTAGCATGGCCGAGCGGTCTAAGGCGCTGGATTAAGGCTCCAGTCTCTTCAGAGGCGTGGGTTCAAATCCCACTGCTGCTTTAGAACATTTTGATCTAATTCAAATGATTTTGTATTTGCATGAGTGTGTGGGTTTCTGTTTAGGAAAAGACAGTTGATAGAATCATTGTTTTTTCCTATTGTTTAGAGACTTAACCATTTTACAACAGACCTGTAGGTTTAAATCCCACTGCTGCCAGTAGTAAGAGTTCCTTAAAACCTTTTTATCTTATTCTTATACATACGCTAATATACAAAATTAGCATATGCTTTAATCCCACTGCTGCCAGTATTATGCGGTCTTGAAATGTTTTTGTACTTATTCTTATGATTTTGCTAACATGCAAATTAACATGTGATTTAATCTTTTGTATTTGTATAATTTTGCGGTTTTCAGTTAAGATAAGGAATCGTAAAAATCATGCTCTTAAAGGTAGCATGGCCGAGTGGTCTAAGGCGCTGGATTTAGGCTCCAGTCTCTTTGGAGGCGTGGGTTCAAATCCCACTGCTGCCAGTGTATTTTTACTTTGAAACTTTTTAGCTTATATTTATGATTTTGCTAATAGAAAAATTAGCATGTGTTTTATTATTTTGTATTTGTATGAGTCCATGCTTTGCTGTTTTGCAAAAGACAGTAGATAGAATCATTGCTTTTTCCTTTTTGCTTAGAGACCTATCCATTTTCCACCTTGAAGAAGTTAAAATGTAGGAAAATTCACTAAACTTACTCTAAGGAAGCTTTTTTCATGTAGTATATTAAGGTAGCATGGCCGAGTGGTCTAAGGCGCTGGATTAAGGCTCCAGTCTCTTCAGAGGCGTGGGTTCAAATCCCACTGCTGCCAGTAGGTCTTCAGAACATTTTGATCTAATTCAAATGATTTTGTATTTGCATGAGTGTGTGGGTTTCTGTTTAGGAAAAGACAGTTGATAGAATCATTGTTTTTTCCTATTGTTTAGAGACTTAACCATTTTACAACAGACCTGTAGGTTTAAATCCCACTGCTGCCAGTAGTAAGAGTTCCTTAAAACCTTTTTATCTTATTCTTATACATACGCTAATATACAAAATTAGCATATGCTTTAATCCCACTGCTGCCAGTATTATGCGGTCTTGAAATGTTTTTGTACTTATTCTTATGATTTTGCTAACATGCAAATTAACATGTGATTTAATCTTTTGTATTTGTATAATTTTGTGGTTTTCAGTTAAGATAAGGAATCTTAAAAGTCATGGTGCTAAAGGTAGCATGGCCGAGTGGTCTAAGGCGCTGGATTAAGGCTCCAGTATCTTCAGAGGCGTGGGTTCAAATCCCACTGCTGCCAGTAGGTCTTCAGAACCTTTTGATCTAATTCTTATGATTTTGTATTTGCATGAGTGTGTGGATTTCTGTTTAGGAAAAGACAGTTGATAGAATCATTGGTTTTTCGTATTGTTTAGAGACTTAACCATTTTACAACAGACCTGTAGGTTCAAATCCCACTGCTGCCAGTAGTAAGAGTTCCTTAAAACCTTTTTATCTTATTCTTATAACTATGCTAACATACAAAATTAGCATATGCTTTAATCCCACTGCTGCCAGTATTATGAGGTCTTGAAATGTTTTTGTACTTATTCTTATGATTTTGCTAACATGCAAATTAGCATGTGATCTAATCTTCTTTTGTATTTGTATGATTTTTCGGTTTTCGGTTAAGATAAAGACCGTTGATAGAATCATTGGTTTTTCCTAATGTTTAGAGACATGCCCTTTTTCCAACATGCACTAATTTTAAATGTTGTCAAATGTACTTCACTTACTCTAAGGAAGCCTACTTAATCATGCTGAGTATGACTCAGCAGTATGAGTTCTTGAAAATCTTTTGATCTTATTCTTATAATTATGAAAACAGACAAAATTTGCATGTGCTTTCATCCCACTGCTGCCAGTATGATATGTGCTTGAAAATTGTTTTGAACTTACTCTTATGATTTTACTAACATACAAACTTACATGTGTTTTAATCTTCTTTTGTATTTGCTTAAGTGTTTTCTTTCTGGTTAAGATAAAAACAGTTGATAGAATTATTGTTTTTTTCCTAATATTTAGAGACATGTCTGTCATGATATGTACTTTTGCCCTGTCCTGTATTTGAATAATATGCCATTTGATGTATGTAACTGTTCTCTGGTTTCTATTAGCTGTAATTTATGTATTTTCTTGTGCAGGGAGTTCACCTGTAACAATATGTCTCCTTCCCCCAATACTTGCAGCCCTAAGCTATAATGTAATTAAGGTTTGTCAACACCACTAGTGAAGAATAGCCATTCTTTCTCACAGCAGGTGGCTAGTCATATGTACATACTTGATAGACTAAGAGGAGCCGACCAGTCTAGAATCTTCAGGTGGACCCAACCATTGAATAGAAGGTGTGACCCCTACCCCCCTTCATGGGCGGATCCCAGGAGCTCAGATAATACATTCTTATTTTTGAGATCAGATGTGAGTTGATCCTTAAAGGGGAAGGAGTGGGGATTCTTAGCTGAGGCAAGACCCCACGTCCATCTGTGACTGCGGAAGCGTACGGGATGAGACTTGAGCTGAGGACATATCTCGTCGTTCGTGAGATTGTTTTGGGATCCCTTGGACTCATGTGGACCATTGCTTTGTTAGCTGGCACAAGGATTATCTGGAGGTGCCCCCGAATCTGTTCTGTTGGACTCGTGGAAGGACTATTGTTTCGTTTATCAGGTGCGGGATTACTGGAAAGCACCTCCAGATCTGTTTATTTCCTTGGGCTTATTGTGGACTTCTGGTGGACTTGAAGGACATTATGGATATTTGATGTTGTATGCTCCCTGCTTTAATAAATCTCATTGGATCATCCCTCGGCCTGTTGTCCCTTCCTGCTCTGCTGTACACCCCGTCACAAACTGGTTGGCAGCAGTGGGATCAGAGCAGAAGGAATGGAGGACAAAGGCCCATCAACATTGGGAACCAGCACCGCAGAGTACAAGAGCTGGACTGCGATGAACCTACAAACAAAGGCCCATGAAGTAGGAGTCCGTTTTAAAGGACTCTCCAAGGAGCAGCTAATTGAGGCTTTGGAAGGAGTTCGCCTGCAAGATGACACTGAGGAAGGATCCTCACAGCAAATGGAGGAAAGACTGCAGCCGGAGGTAAATACCCAAAAAAGTCAGTGGGTTGTGTGGTACGAGGAGGAGTTGGCATTTCTGGGAGAAGAGGCCACCATAGACAATAAGAGGAAGGCCATTCACAGAGCTCAGGAGATGGCATTGCTGGAGCAGATCGCTTTGGAAGCAGCTAGAAGCTCCAGACAGACTGTAACCTCAGCACCCACCATGAGGGAACTCCCCAGAGTGTCCCACAAAGACTTTAAGCCCTTTAATGAGGCTGCAGGCGACATTGAGGGCTTCTTCCAGGACTTTGAGCATCAGTGTTGATTAATGGAAGTCCCGGAAAGGGAGCGAGTTCGACATCTTGTGGGGTTCTTAGAGGGTGGAGCTGCTGAAGCCTATAGAGCTATGGACCCTCGGGGGAACTGTGAGTATGCGGCGATTAAACAGACTATTCTAGAACATTATGCTATGTTAAACCTTGTTATCTTATTCTTATAATTATGCTAACATACAAAATTAGCATATGCTTTAATCCCACTGCTGCCAGTATTATGCGGTCTTGAAATGTTTTTGTACTTATTCTTATGATTTTGCTAACATGCAAATTAACATGTGATTTAATCTTTTGTAGTTGTATAATTTTGCGGTTTTCAGTTAAGATAAGGAATCATAAAAATCATGCTGTTAAAGGTAGCATGGCCGAGTGGTCTAAGGCGCTGGACTTAGGCTCCAGTCTCTTTGGAGGCGTGGGTTCAAATCCCACTGCTGCCAGTGTATTTCTACTTTGAAACTTTTTAGCTTATATTTATGATTTTGCTAATAGAAAAATTAGCATGTGTTTTATTATTTTGTATTTGTATGAGTCCATGCTTTGCTGTTTTGCAAAAGACAGTAGATAGAATCATTGCTTTTTGCTTAGAGACCTATCCATTTTCCACCTTGAAGAAGTTAAAATGTAGGAAAATTCACTAAACTTACTCTAAGGAAGCTTTTTTCATGTAGTATATTAGGGTATCATGGCCGAGCGGTCTAAGGCGCTGGATTAAGGCTCCAGTCTCTTCAGAGGCGTGGGTTCAAATCCCACTGCTGCCAGTAGGTCTTTAGAACATTTTGATCTAATTCAAATGATTTTGTATTTGCATGAGTGTGTGGGTTTCTGTTTAGGAAAAGACAGTTGATAGAATCATTGTTTTTTCCTATTGTTTAGAGACTTAACCATTTTACAACAGACCTGTAGGTTTAAATCCCACTGCTGCCAGTAGTAAGAGTTCCTTAAAACCTTTTTATCTTATTCTTATACATACGCTAATATACAAAATTAGCATATGCTTTAATCCCACTGCTGCCAGTATTATGCGGTCTTGAAATGTTTTTGTACTTATTCTTATGATTTTGCTAACATGCAAATTAACATGTGATTTAATCTTTTGTATTTGTATAATTTTGCGGTTTTCAGTTAAGATAAGGAATCGTAAAAATCATGCTGTTAAAGGTAGCATGGCCGAGTGGTCTAAGGCGCTGGATTTAGGCTCCAGTCTCTTTGGAGGCGTGGGTTCAAATCCCACTGCTGCCAGTGTATTTTTACTTTGAAACTTTTTAGCTTATATTTATGATTTTGCTAATAGAAAAATTAGCATGTGTTTTATTATTTTGTATTTGTATGAGTCCATGCTTTGCTGTTTTGCAAAAGACAGTAGATAGAATCATTGCTTTTTCCTTTTTGCTTAGAGACCTATCCATTTTCCACCTTGAAGAAGTTAAAATGTAGGAAAATTCACTAAACTTACTCTAAGGAAGCTTTTTTCATGTAGTATATTAAGGTAGCATGGCCGAGCGGTCTAAGGCGCTGGATTAAGGCTCCAGTCTCTCCAGAGGCGTAGGTTCAAATCCCACTGCTGCCAGTATGTCTTCAGAACATTTTGATCTAATTCAAATGATTTTGTATTTGCATGAGTGTGTGGGTTTCTGTTTAGGAAAAGACAGTTGATAGAATCATTGTTTTTTCCTATTGTTTAGAGACTTAACCATTTTACAACAGACCTGTAGGTTTAAATCCCACTGCTGCCAGTAGTAAGAGTTCCTTAAAACCTTTTTATCTTATTCTTATACATACGCTAACATACAAAATTAACATATGCTTTAATCCCACTGCTGCCAGTATTATGCGGTCTTGAAATGTTTTTGTACTTATTCTTATGATTTTGCTAACATGCAAATTAACATGTGATTTAATCTTTTGTATTTGTATAATTTAGTGGTTTTCAGTTAAGATAAGGAATCTTAAAAATCATGCTGCTAAAGGTAGCATGGCCGAGCGGTCTAAGGCACTGGATTAAGGCTCCAGTCTCTTCAGAGGCGTTGGTTCAAATCCCACTGCTGCCAGTAGGTCTTCAGAACCTTTTGATCTAATTCTTATGATTTTGTATTTGCATGAGTGTGTGGATTTCTGTTTAGGAAAAGACAGATGATAGAATCATTGGTTTTTCCTATTGTTTAGAGACTTAACCATTTTACAACAGACCTGTAGGTTCAAATCCCACTGCTGCCAGTAGTAAGAGTTCCTTAAAACCTTTTTATCTTATTCTTATAACTATGCTAACATACAAAATTAGCATATGCTTTAATCCCACTGCTGCCAGTATTATGAGGTCTTGAAATGTTTTTGTACTTATTCTTATGATTTTGCTAACATGCAAATTAGCATGTGATCTAATCTTCTTTTGTATTTGTATGATTTTTCGGTTTTCAGTTAAGATAAAGACCGTTGATAGAATCATTGGTTTTTCCTAATGTTTAGAGACATGCCCTTTTTCCAACATGCACTAATTTTAAATGTTGTCAAATGTACTTCACTTACTCTAAGGAAGCCTACTTAATCATGCTGAGTATGACTCAGCAGTATGAGTTCTTGAAAATCTTTTGATCTTACATAGTAACATAGTAACATAGTTAGTAAGGCCGAAAAAAGACATTTGTCCATCCAGTTCAGCCTATATTCCATCATAATAAATACCCAGATCTACGTCCTTCTACAGAACCTAATAATTGTATGATACAATATTGTTCTGCTCCAGGAAGACATCCAGGCCTCTCTTGAACCCCTCGACTGAGTTTGCCATCACCACCTCCTCAGGCAAGCAATTCCAGATTCTCACTGCCCTAACAGTAAAGAATCCTCTTCTATGTTGGTGGAAAAACCTTCTCTCCTCCAGACGCAAAGAATGCCCCCTTGTGCCCGTCACCTTCCTTGGTATAAACAGATCCTCAGCGAGATATTTGTATTGTCCCCTTATATACTTATACATGGTTATTAGATCGCCCCTCAGTCGTCTTTTTTCTAGACTAAATAATCCTAATTTCGCTAATCTATCTGGGTATTGTAGTTCTCCCATCCCCTTTATTAATTTTGTTGCCCTCCTTTGTACTCTCTCTAGTTCCATTATATCCTTCCTGAGCACCGGTGCCCAAAACTGGACACAGTACTCCATGTGCGGTCTAACTAGGGATTTGTACAGAGGCAGTATAATGCTCTCATCATGTGTATCCAGACCTCTTTTAATGCACCCCATGATCCTGTTTGCCTTGGCAGCTGCTGCCTGGCACTGGCTGCTCCAGGTAAGTTTATCATTAACTAGGATCCCCAAGTCCTTCTCCCTGTCAGATTTACCCAGTGGTTTCCCGTTCAGTGTGTAATGGTGATATTGATTCCCTCTTCCCATGTGTATAACCTTACATTTATCATTGTTAAACCTCATCTGCCACCTTTCAGCCCAAGTTTCCAACTTATCCAGATCCATCTGTAGCAGAATACTATCTTCTCTTGTATTAACTGCTTTACATAGTTTTGTATCATCTGCAAATATCGATATTTTACTGTGTAAACCTTCTACCAGATCATTATCTTATTCTTATAATTATGAAAACAGACAAAATTTGCATGTGCTTTCATCCCACTGCTGCCAGTATGATATGTGCTTGAAAATTGTTTTGAACTTACTCTTATGATTTTACTAACATACAAACTTACATGTGTTTTAATCTTCTCTTGTATTTGCTTAAGTGTTTTCTTTCTGGTTAAGATAAAAACAGTTGATAGAATTATTGTTTTTTTCCTAATATTTAGAGACATGTCTGTCATGATATGTACTTTTGCCCTGTCCTGTATTTGAATAATATGCCATTTGATGTATGTAACTGTTCTCTGGTTTCTATTAGCTGTAATTTATGTATTTTCTTGTGCTGGGAGTTCACCTGTAACAATATGTCTCCTTCCCCCAATACTTGCAGCCCTAAGCTATAATGTAATTAAGGTTTGTCAACACCACTAGTGAAGAATAGCCATTCTTTCTCACAGCAGGTGGCTAGTCATATGTACATACTTGATAGACTAAGAGGAGCCGACCAGTCTAGAATCTTCAGGTGGACCCAACCATTGAATAGAAGGTGTGACCCCTACCCCCCTTCATGGGCGGATCCCAGGAGCTCAGATAATCCATTCTTATTTTTGAGATCAGATGTGAGTTGATCCTTAAAGGGGAAGGAGTGGGGATTCTTAGCTGAGGCAAGACCCCACGTCCATCTGTGACTGCGGAAGCGTACGGGATGAGACTTGAGCTGAGGACATATCTCGTCGTTCGTGAGATTGTTTTGGGATCCCTTGGACTCATGTGGACCATTGCTTTGTTAGCTGGCACAAGGATTATCTGGAGGTGCCCCCGAATCTGTTCTGTTGGACTCGTGGAAGGACTATTGTTTCGTTTATCAGGTGCGGGATTACTGGAAAGCACCTCCAGATCTGTTTATTTCCTTGGGCTTATTGTGGACTTCTGGTGGACTTGAAGGACATTATGGATATTTGATGTTGTATGCTCCCTGCTTTAATAAATCTCATTGGATCATCCCTCGGCCTGTTGTCCCTTCTTGCTCTGCTGTACACCCCGTCACAAACTGGTTGGCAGCAGTGGGATCAGAGCAGAAGGAATGGAGGACAAAGGCCCATCAACATTGGGAACCAGCACCACAGAGTACAAGAGCTGAACTGCGATGAACCTACAAACAAAGGCCCATGAAGTAGGAGTCCGTTTTAAAGGACTCTCCAAGGAGCAGCTAATTGAGGCTTTGGAAGGAGTTCGCCTGCAAGATGACACTGAGGAAGGATCCTCACAGCAAATGGAGGAAAGACTGCAGCCGGAGGTAAATACCCAAAAAAGTCAGTGGGTTGTGTGGTACGAGGAGGAGTTGGCATTTCTGGGAGAAGAGGCCACCATAGACGATAAGAGGAAGGCCATTCACAGAGCTCAGGAGATGGCATTGCTGGAGCAGATCGCTTTGGAAGCAGCTAGAAGCTCCAGACAGACTGTAACCTCAGCACCCACCATGAGGGAACTCCCCAGAGTGTCCCACAAAGACTTTAAGCCCTTTAATGAGGCTGCAGGCGACATTGAGGGCTTCTTCCAGGACTTTGAGCATCAGTGTTGATTAATGGAAGTCCCGGAAAGGGAGCGAGTTCGACATCTTGTGGGGTTCTTAGAGGGTGGAGCTGCTGAAGCCTATAGAGCTATGGACCCTCAGGGGAACTGTGAGTATGCGGCGATTAAACAGACTATTCTAGGACATTATGCTATGTTAAACCTTGTTATCTTATTCTTATAATTATGCTAACATACAAAATTAGCATATGCTTTAATCCCACTGCTGCCAGTATTATGCGGTCTTGAAATGTTTTTGTACTTATTCTTATGATTTTGCTAACATGCAAATTAACGTGATTTAATCTTTTGTATTTGTATAATTTTGCGGTTTTCAGTTAAGATAAGGAATCGTAAAAATCATGCTGTTAAAGGTAGCATGGCCGAGTGGTCTAAGGCGCTGGAATTAGGCTCCAGTCTCTTTGGAGGCGTGGGTTCAAATCCCACTGCTGCCAGTGTATTTCTACTTTGAAACTTTTTAGCTTATATTTATGATTTTGCTAATAGAAAAATTAGCATGTGTTTTATTATTTTGTATTTGTATGAGTCCATGCTTTGCTGTTTTGCAAAAGACAGTAGATAGAATCATTGCTTTTTGCTTAGAGACCTATCCATTTTCCACCTTGAAGAAGTTAAAATGTAGGAAAATTCACTAAACTTACTCTAAGGAAGCTGTTTTTATGTAGTATATTAGGGTAGCATGGCCGAGCGGTCTAAGGCGCTGGATTAAGGCTCCAGTCTCTTCAGAGGCGTGGGTTCAAATCCCACTGCTGCCAGTAGGTCTTCAGAACATTTTGATCTAATTCAAATGATTTTGTATTTGCATGAGTGTGTGGGTTTCTGTTTAGGAAAAGACAGTTGATAGAATCATTGTTTTTTCCTATTGTTTAGAGACTTAACCATTTTACAACAGACCTGTAGGTTTAAATCCCACTGCTGCCAGTAGTAAGAGTTCCTTAAAACCTTTTTATCTTATTCTTATACATACGCTAATATACAAAATTAGCATATGCTTTAATCCCACTGCTGCCAGTATTATGCGGTCTTGAAATGTTTTTGTACTTATTCTTATGATTTTGCTAACATGCAAATTAACATGTGATTTAATCTTTTGTATTTGTATAATTTTGTGGTTTTCAGTTAAGATAAGGAATCTTAAAAGTCATGCTGCTAAAGGTAGCATGGCCGAGCGGTCTAAGGCGCTGGATTAAGGCTCCAGTCTCTTCAGAGGCGTGGGTTCAAATCCCACTGCTGCCAGTAGGTCTTCAGAACCTTTTGATCTAATTCTTATGATTTTGTATTTGCATGAGTGTGTGGATTTCTGTTTAGGAAAAGACAGTTGATAGAATCATTGGTTTTTCCTATTGTTTAGAGACTTAACCATTTTACAACAGACCTGTAGGTTCAAATCCCACTGCTGCCAGTAGTAAGAGTTCCTTAAAACCTTTTTATCTTATTCTTATAACTATGCTAACATACAAAATTAGCATATGCTTTAATCCCACTGCTGCCAGTATTATGAGGTCTTGAAATGTTTTTGTACTTATTCTTATGATTTTGCTAACATGCAAATTAGCATGTGATCTAATCTTCTTTTGTATTTGTATGATTTTTCGGTTTTCGGTTAAGATAAAGACCGTTGATAGAATCATTGGTTTTTCCTAATGTTTAGAGACATGCCCTTTTTCCAACATGCACTAATTTTAAATGTTGTCAAATGTACTTCACTTACTCTAAGGAAGCCTACTTAATCATGCTGAGTATGACTCAGCAGTATGAGTTCTTGAAAATCTTTTGATCTTATTCTTATAATTATGAAAACAGACAAAATTTGCATGTGCTTCCATCCCACTGCTGCCAGTATGATATGTGCTTGAAAATTGTTTTGAACTTACTCTTATGATTTTACTAACATACAAACTTACATGTGTTTTAATCTTCTTTTGTATTTGCTTAAGTGTTTTCTTTCTGGTTAAGATAAAAACAGTTGATAGAATTATTGTTTTTTTCCTAATATTTAGAGACATGTCTGTCATGATATGTACTTTTGCCCTGTCCTGTATTTGAATAATATGCCATTTGATGTATGTAACTGTTCTCTGGTTTCTATTAGCTGTAATTTATGTATTTTCTTGTGCAGGGAGTTCACCTGTAACAATATGTCTCCTTCCCCCAATACTTGCAGCCCTAAGCTATAATGTAATTAAGGTTTGTCAACACCACTAGTGAAGAATAGCCATTCTTTCTCACAGCAGGTGGCTAGTCATATGTACATACTAGATAGACTAAGAGGAGCCAACCAGTCTAGAATCTTCAGGTGGACCCAACCATTGAATAGAAGGTGTGACCCCTACCCCCCTTCATGGGCGGATCCCAGGAGCTCAGATAATCCATTCTTATTTTTGAGATCAGATGTGAGTTGATCCTTAAAGGGGAAGGAGTGGGGATTCTTAGCTGAGGCAAGACCCCACGTCCATCTGTGACTGCGGAAGCGTACGGGATGAGACTTGAGCTGAGGACATATCTCGTCGTTCGTGAGATTGTTTTGGGATCCCTTGGACTCATGTGGACTATTGCTTTGTTAGCTGGCACAAGGATTATCTGGAGGTGCCCCCGAATCTGTTCTGTTGGACTCGTGGAAGGACTATTGTTTCGTTTATCGGGTGCGGGATTACTGGAAAGCACCTCCAGATCTGTTTATTTACTTGGGCTTATTGTGGACTTCTGGTGGACTTGAAGGACATTATGGATATTTGATGTTGTATGCTCCCTGCTTTAATAAATCTCATTGGATCATCCCTCGGCCTGTTGTCCCTTCCTGCTCTGCTGTACACCCCGTCACAAACTGGTTGGCAGCAGTGGGATCAGAGCAGAAGGAATGGAGGACAAAGGCCCATCAACATTGGGAACCAGCACCGCAGAGTACAAGAGCTGGACTGCGATGAACCTACAAACAAAGGCCCATGAAGTAGGAGTCCGTTTTAAAGGACTCTCCAAGGAGCAGCTAATTGAGGCTTTGGAAGGAGTTCGCCTGCAAGATGACACTGAGGAAGGATCCTCACAGCAAATGGAGGAAAGACTGCAGCCGGAGGTAAATACCCAAAAAAGTCAGTGGGTTGTGTGGTACGAGGAGGAGTTGGCATTTCTGGGAGAAGAGGCCACCATAGACGATAAGAGGAAGGCCATTCACAGAGCTCAGGAGATGGCATTGCTGGAGCAGATCGCTTTGGAAGCAGCTAGAAGCTCCAGACAGACTGTAACCTCAGCACCCACCATGAGGGAACTCCCCAGAGTGTCCCACAAAGACTTTAAGCCCTTTAATGAGGCTGCAGGCGACATTGAGGGCTTCTTCCAGGACTTTGAGCATCAGTGTTGATTAATGGAAGTCCCGGAAAGGGAGCGAGTTCGACATCTTGTGGGGTTCTTAGAGGGTGGAGCTGCTGAAGCCTATAGAGCTATGGACCCTCGGGGGAACTGTGAGTATGCGGCGATTAAACAGACTATTCTAGAACATTATGCTATGTTAAACCTTGTTATCTTATTCTTATAATTATGCTAACATACAAAATTAGCATATGCTTTAATCCCACTGCTGCCAGTATTATGCGGTCTTGAAATGTTTTTGTACTTATTCTTATGATTTTGCTAACATGCAAATTAACATGTGATTTAATCTATTGTATTTGTATAATTTTGCGGTTTTCAGTTAAGATAAGGAATCGTAAAAATCAAGCTGTTAAAGGTAGCATGGCCGAGTGGTCTAAGGCGCTGGACTTAGGCTCCAGTCTCTTTGGAGGCGTGGGTTCAAATCCCACTGCTGCCAGTGTATTTCTACTTTGAAACTTTTTAGCTTATATTTATGATTTTGCTAATAGAAAAATTAGCATGTGTTTTATTATTTTGTATTTGTATGAGTCCATGCTTTGCTGTCTTGCAAAAGACAGTAGATAGAATCATTGCTTTTTGCTTAGAGACCTATCCATTTTCCACCTTGAAGAAGTTAAAATGTAGGAAAATTCACTAAACTTACTCTAAGGAAGCTTTTTTTATGTAGTATATTAGGGTAGCATGGCCGAGTGGTCTAAGGCGCTGGATTAAGGCTCCAGTCTTTTCAGAGGCGTGGGTTCAAATCCCACTGCTGCCAGTAGGTCTTTAGAACATTTTGATCTAATTCAAATGATTTTGTATTTGCATGAGTGTGTGGGTTTCTGTTTAGGAAAAGACAGTTGATAGAATCATTGTTTTTTCCTATTGTTTAGAGACTTAACCATTTTACAACAGACCTGTAGGTTTAAATCCCACTGCTGCCAGTAGTAAGAGTTCCTTAAAACCTTTTTATCTTATTCTTATACATACGCTAATATACAAAATTAGCATATGCTTTAATCCCACTGCTGCCAGTATTATGCGGTCTTGAAATGTTTTTGTACTTATTCTTATGATTTTGCTAACATGCAAATTAACATGTGATTTAATCTTTTGTATTTGTATAATTTTGTGGTTTTCAGTTAAGATAAGGAATCTTAAAAGTCATGCTGCTAAAGGTAGCATGGCCGAGCGGTCTAAGGCACTGGATTAAGGCTCCAGTCTCTTCAGAGGCGTGGGTTCAAATCCCACTGCTGCCAGTAGGTCTTCAGAACCTTTTGATCTAATTCTTATGATTTTGTATTTGCATGAGTGTGTGGATTTCTGTTTAGGAAAAGACAGTTGATAGAATCATTGGTTTTTCCTATTGTTTAGAGACTTAACCATTTTACAACAGACCTGTAGGTTCAAATCCCACTGCTGCCAGTAGTAAGAGTTCCTTAAAACCTTTTTATCTTATTCTTATAACTATGCTAACATACAAAATTAGCATATGCTTTAATCCCACTGCTGCCAGTATTATGAGGTCTTGAAATGTTTTTGTACTTATTCTTATGATTTTGCTAACATGCAAATTAGCATGTGATCTAATCTTCTTTTGTATTTGTATGATTTTTCGGTTTTCGGTTAAGATAAAGACCGTTGATAGAATCATTGGTTTTTCCTAATGTTTAGAGACATGCCCTTTTTCCAACATGCACTAATTTTAAATGTTGTCAAATGTACTTCACTTACTCTAAGGAAGCCTACTTAATCATGCTGAGTATGACTCAGCAGTATGAGTTCTTGAAAATCTTTTGATCTTATTCTTATAATTATGAAAACAGACAAAATTTGCATGTGCTTTCATCCCACTGCTGCCAGTATGATATGTGCTTGAAAATTGTTTTGAACTTACTCTTATGATTTTACTAACATACAAACTTACATGTGTTTTAATCTTCTTTTGTATTTGCTTAAGTGTTTTCTTTCTGGTTAAGATAAAAACAGTTGATAGAATTATTGTTTTTTTCCTAATATTTAGAGACATGTCTGTCATGATATGTACTTTTGCCCTGTCCTGTATTTGAATAATATGCCATTTGATGTATGTAACTGTTCTCTGGTTTCTATTAGCTGTAATTTATGTATTTTCTTGTGCAGGGAGTTCACCTGTAACAATATGTCTCCTTCCCCCAATACTTGCAGCCCTAAGCTATAATGTAATTAAGGTTTGTCAACACCACTAGTGAAGAATAGCCATTCTTTCTCACAGCAGGTGGCTAGTCATATGTACATACTAGATAGACTAAGAGGAGCCGACCAGTCTAGAATCTTCAGGTGGACCCAACCATTGAATAGAAGGTGTGACCCCTACCCCCCTTCATGGGCGGATCCCAGGAGCTCAGATAATCCATTCTTATTTTTGAGATCAGATGTGAGTTGATCCTTAAAGGGGAAGGAGTGGGGATTCTTAGCTGAGGCAAGACCCCACGTCCATCTGTGACTGCGGAAGCGTACGGGATGAGACTTGAGCTGAGGACATATCTCGTCGTTCGTGAGATTGTTTTGGGATCCCTTGGACTCATGTGGACTATTGCTTTGTTAGCTGGCACAAGGATTATCTGGAGGTGCCCCCGAATCTGTTCTGTTGGACTCGTGGAAGGACTATTGTTTCGTTTATCGGGTGCGGGATTACTGGAAAGCACCTCCAGATCTGTTTATTTACTTGGGCTTATTGTGGACTTCTGGTGGACTTGAAGGACATTATGGATATTTGATGTTGTATGCTCCCTGCTTTAATAAATCTCATTGGATCATCCCTCGGCCTGTTGTCCCTTCCTGCTCTGCTGTACACCCCGTCACAAACTGGTTGGCAGCAGTGGGATCAGAGCAGAAGGAATGGAGGACAAAGGCCCATCAACATTGGGAACCAGCACCGCAGAGTACAAGAGCTGGACTGCGATGAACCTACAAACAAAGGCCCATGAAGTAGGAGTCCGTTTTAAAGGACTCTCCAAGGAGCAGCTAATTGAGGCTTTGGAAGGAGTTCGCCTGCAAGATGACACTGAGGAAGGATCCTCACAGCAAATGGAGGAAAGACTGCAGCCGGAGGTAAATACCCAAAAAAGTCAGTGGGTTGTGTGGTACGAGGAGGAGTTGGCATTTCTGGGAGAAGAGGCCACCATAGACGATAAGAGGAAGGCCATTCACAGAGCTCAGGAGATGGCATTGCTGGAGCAGATCGCTTTGGAAGCAGCTAGAAGCTCCAGACAGACTGTAACCTCAGCACCCACCATGAGGGAACTCCCCAGAGTGTCCCACAAAGACTTTAAGCCCTTTAATGAGGCTGCAGGCGACATTGAGGGCTTCTTCCAGGACTTTGAGCATCAGTGTTGATTAATGGAAGTCCCGGAAAGGGAGCGAGTTCGACATCTTGTGGGGTTCTTAGAGGGTGGAGCTGCTGAAGCCTATAGAGCTATGGACCCTCGGGGGAACTGTGAGTATGCGGCGATTAAACAGACTATTCTAGAACATTATGCTATGTTAAACCTTGTTATCTTATTCTTATAATTATGCTAACATACAAAATTAGCATATGCTTTAATCCCACTGCTGCCAGTATTATGCGGTCTTGAAATGTTTTTGTACTTATTCTTATGATTTTGCTAACATGCAAATTAACATGTGATTTAATCTTTTGTATTTGTATAATTTTGCGGTTTTCAGTTAAGATAAGGAATCGTAAAAATCAAGCTGTTAAAGGTAGCATGGCCGAGTGGTCTAAGGCGCTGGACTTAGGCTCCAGTCTCTTTGGAGGCGTGGGTTCAAATCCCACTGCTGCCAGTGTATTTCTACTTTGAAACTTTTTAGCTTATATTTATGATTTTGCTAATAGAAAAATTAGCATGTGTTTTATTATTTTGTATTTGTATGAGTCCATGCTTTGCTGTCTTGCAAAAGACAGTAGATAGAATCATTGCTTTTTGCTTAGAGACCTATCCATTTTCCACCTTGAAGAAGTTAAAATGTAGGAAAATTCACTAAACTTACTCTAAGGAAGCTTTTTTTATGTAGTATATTAGGGTAGCATGGCCGAGTGGTCTAAGGCGCTGGATTAAGGCTCCAGTCTCTTCAGAGGCGTGGGTTCAAATCCCACTGCTGCCAGTAGGTCTTTAGAACATTTTGATCTAATTCAAATGATTTTGTATTTGCATGAGTGTGTGGGTTTCTGTTTAGGAAAAGACAGTTGATAGAATCATTGTTTTTTCCTATTGTTTAGAGACTTAACCATTTTACAACAGACCTGTAGGTTTAAATCCCACTGCTGCCAGTAGTAAGAGTTCCTTAAAACCTTTTTATCTTATTCTTATACATACGCTAATATACAAAATTAGCATATGCTTTAATCCCACTGCTGCCAGTATTATGCGGTCTTGAAATGTTTTTGTACTTATTCTTATGATTTTGCTAACATGCAAATTAACATGTGATTTAATCTTTTGTATTTGTATAATTTTGTGGTTTTCAGTTAAGATAAGGAATCTTAAAAGTCATGCTGCTAAAGGTAGCATGGCCGAGCGGTCTAAGGCGCTGGATTAAGGCTCCAGTCTCTTCAGAGGCGTGGGTTCAAATCCCACTGCTGCCAGTAGGTCTTCAGAACCTTTTGATCTAATTCTTATGATTTTGTATTTGCATGAGTGTGTGGATTTCTGTTTAGGAAAAGACAGTTGATAGAATCATTGGTTTTTCCTATTGTTTAGAGACTTAACCATTTTACAACAGACCTGTAGGTTCAAATCCCACTGCTGCCAGTAGTAAGAGTTCCTTAAAACCTTTTTATCTTATTCTTATAACTATGCTAACATACAAAATTAGCATATGCTTTAATCCCACTGCTGCCAGTATTATGAGGTCTTGAAATGTTTTTGTACTTATTCTTATGATTTTGCTAACATGCAAATTAGCATGTGATCTAATCTTCTTTTGTATTTGTATGATTTTTCGGTTTTCGGTTAAGATAAAGACCGTTGATAGAATCATTGGTTTTTCCTAATGTTTAGAGACATGCCCTTTTTCCAACATGCACTAATTTTAAATGTTGTCAAATGTACTTCACTTACTCTAAGGAAGCCTACTTAATCATGCTGAGTATGACTCAGCAGTATGAGTTCTTGAAAATCTTTTGATCTTATTCTTATAATTATGAAAACAGACAAAATTTGCATGTGCTTTCATCCCACTGCTGCCAGTATGATATGTGCTTGAAAATTGTTTTGAACTTACTCTTATGATTTTACTAACATACAAACTTACATGTGTTTTAATCTTCTTTTGTATTTGCTTAAGTGTTTTCTTTCTGGTTAAGATAAAAACAGTTGATAGAATTATTGTTTTTTTCCTAATATTTAGAGACATGTCTGTCATGATATGTACTTTTGCCCTGTCCTGTATTTGAATAATATGCCATTTGATGTATGTAACTGTTCTCTGGTTTCTATTAGCTGTAATTTATGTATTTTCTTGTGCAGGGAGTTCACCTGTAACAATATGTCTCCTTCCCCCAATACTTGCAGCCCTAAGCTATAATGTAATTAAGGTTTGTCAACACCACTAGTGAAGAATAGCCATTCTTTCTCACAGCAGGTGGCTAGTCATATGTACATACTAGATAGACTAAGAGGAGCCGACCAGTCTAGAATCTTCAGGTGGACCCAACCATTGAATAGAAGGTGTGACCCCTACCCCCCTTCATGGGCGGATCCCAGGAGCTCAGATAATCCATTCTTATTTTTGAGATCAGATGTGAGTTGATCCTTAAAGGGGAAGGAGTGGGGATTCTTAGCTGAGGCAAGACCCCACGTCCATCTGTGACTGCGGAAGCGTACGGGATGAGACTTGAGCTGAGGACATATCTCGTCGTTCGTGAGATTGTTTTGGGATCCCTTGGACTCATGTGGACTATTGCTTTGTTAGCTGGCACAAGGATTATCTGGAGGTGCCCCCGAATCTGTTCTGTTGGACTCGTGGAAGGACTATTGTTTCGTTTATCGGGTGCGGGATTACTGGAAAGCACCTCCAGATCTGTTTATTTACTTGGGCTTATTGTGGACTTCTGGTGGACTTGAAGGACATTATGGATATTTGATGTTGTATGCTCCCTGCTTTAATAAATCTCATTGGATCATCCCTCGGCCTGTTGTCCCTTCCTGCTCTGCTGTACACCCCGTCACAAACTGGTTGGCAGCAGTGGGATCAGAGCAGAAGGAATGGAGGACAAAGGCCCATCAACATTGGGAACCAGCACCGCAGAGTACAAGAGCTGGACTGCGATGAACCTACAAACAAAGGCCCATGAAGTAGGAGTCCGTTTTAAAGGACTCTCCAAGGAGCAGCTAATTGAGGCTTTGGAAGGAGTTCGCCTGCAAGATGACACTGAGGAAGGATCCTCACAGCAAATGGAGGAAAGACTGCAGCCGGAGGTAAATACCCAAAAAAGTCAGTGGGTTGTGTGGTACGAGGAGGAGTTGGCATTTCTGGGAGAAGAGGCCACCATAGACGATAAGAGGAAGGCCATTCACAGAGCTCAGGAGATGGCATTGCTGGAGCAGATCGCTTTGGAAGCAGCTAGAAGCTCCAGACAGACTGTAACCTCAGCACCCACCATGAGGGAACTCCCCAGAGTGTCCCACAAAGACTTTAAGCCCTTTAATGAGGCTGCAGGCGACATTGAGGGCTTCTTCCAGGACTTTGAGCATCAGTGTTGATTAATGGAAGTCCCGGAAAGGGAGCGAGTTCGACATCTTGTGGGGTTCTTAGAGGGTGGAGCTGCTGAAGCCTATAGAGCTATGGACCCTCGGGGGAACTGTGAGTATGCGGCGATTAAACAGACTATTCTAGAACATTATGCTATGTTAAACCTTGTTATCTTATTCTTATAATTATGCTAACATACAAAATTAGCATATGCTTTAATCCCACTGCTGCCAGTATTATGCGGTCTTGAAATGTTTTTGTACTTATTCTTATGATTTTGCTAACATGCAAATTAACATGTGATTTAATCTTTTGTATTTGTATAATTTTGCGGTTTTCAGTTAAGATAAGGAATCGTAAAAATCATGCTGTTAAAGGTAGCATGGCCGAGTGGTCTAAGGCGCTGGACTTAGGCTCCAGTCTCTTTGGAGGCGTGGGTTCAAATCCCACTGCTGCCAGTGTATTTCTACTTTGAAACTTTTTAGCTTATATTTATGATTTTGCTAATAGAAAAATTAGCATGTGTTTTATTATTTTGTATTTGTATGAGTCCATGCTTTGCTGTTTTGCAAAAGACAGTAGATAGAATCATTGCTTTTTGCTTAGAGACCTATCCATTTTCCACCTTGAAGAAGTTAAAATCTAGGAAAATTCACTAAACTTACTCTAAGGAAGCTTTTTTTATGTAGTATATTAGGGTAGCATGGCCGAGCGGTCTAAGGCGCTGGATTAAGGCTCCAGTCTCTTCAGAGGCGTGGGTTCAAATCCCACTGCTGCCAGTAGGTCTTTAGAACATTTTGATCTAATTCAAATGATTTTGTATTTGCATGAGTGTGTGGGTTTCTGTTTAGGAAAAGACAGTTGATAGAATCATTGTTTTTTCCTATTGTTTAGAGACTTAACCATTTTACAACAGACCTGTAGGTTTAAATCCCACTGCTGCCAGTAGTAAGAGTTCCTTAAAACCTTTTTATCTTATTCTTATACATACGCTAATATACAAAATTAGCATATGCTTTAATCCCACTGCTGCCAGTATTATGCGGTCTTGAAATGTTTTTGTACTTATTCTTATGATTTTGCTAACATGCAAATTAACATGTGATTTAATCTTTTGTATTTGTATAATTTTGCGGTTTTCAGTTAAGATAAGGAATCGTAAAAATCATGCTGTTAAAGGTAGCATGGCCGAGTGGTCTAAGGCGCTGGACTTAGGCTCCAGTCTCTTTGGAGGCGTGGGTTCAAATCCCACTGCTGCCAGTGTATTTCTACTTTGAAACTTTTTAGCTTATATTTATGATTTTGCTAATAGAAAAATTAGCATGTGTTTTATTATTTTGTATTTGTATGAGTCCATGCTTTGCTGTTTTGCAAAAGACAGTAGATAGAATCATTGCTTTTTGCTTAGAGACCTATCCATTTTCCACCTTGAAGAAGTTAAAATGTAGGAAAATTCACTAAACTTACTCTAAGGAAGCTTTTTTTATGTAGTATATTAGGGTAGCATGGCCGAGCGGTCTAAGGCGCTGGATTAAGGCTCCAGTCTCTTCAGAGGCGTGGGTTCAAATCCCACTGCTGCCAGTAGGTCTTTAGAACATTTTGATCTAATTCAAATGATTTTGTATTTGCATGAGTGTGTGGGTTTCTGTTTAGGAAAAGACAGTTGATAGAATCATTGTTTTTTCCTATTGTTTAGAGACTTAACCATTTTACAACAGACCTGTAGGTTTAAATCCCACTGCTGCCAGTAGTAAGAGTTCCTTAAAACCTTTTTATCTTATTCTTATACATACGCTAATATACAAAATTAGCATATGCTTTAATCCCACTGCTGCCAGTATTATGCGGTCTTGAAATGTTTTTGTACTTATTCTTATGATTTTGCTAACATGCAAATTAACATGTGATTTAATCTTTTGTATTTGTATAATTTTGTGGTTTTCAGTTAAGATAAGGAATCTTAAAAGTCATGCTGCTAAAGGTAGCATGGCCGAGCGGTCTAAGGCGCTGGATTAAGGCTCCAGTCTCTTCAGAGGCGTGGGTTCAAATCCCACTGCTGCCAGTAGGTCTTCAGAACCTTTTGATCTAATTCTTATGATTTTGTATTTGCATGAGTGTGTGGATTTCTGTTTAGGAAAAGACAGTTGATAGAATCATTGGTTTTTCCTATTGTTTAGAGACTTAACCATTTTACAACAGACCTGTAGGTTCAAATCCCACTGCTGCCAGTAGTAAGAGTTCCTTAAAACCTTTTTATCTTATTCTTATAACTATGCTAACATACAAAATTAGCATATGCTTTAATCCCACTGCTGCCAGTATTATGAGGTCTTGAAATGTTTTTGTACTTATTCTTATGATTTTGCTAACATGCAAATTAGCATGTGATCTAATCTTCTTTTGTATTTGTATGATTTTTCGGTTTTCGGTTAAGATAAAGACCGTTGATAGAATCATTGGTTTTTCCTAATGTTTAGAGACATGCCCTTTTTCCAACATGCACTAATTTTAAATGTTGTCAAATGTACTTCACTTACTCTAAGGAAGCCTACTTAATCATGCTGAGTATGACTCAGCAGTATGAGTTCTTGAAAATCTTTTGATCTTATTCTTATAATTATGAAAACAGACAAAATTTGCATGTGCTTTCATCCCACTGCTGCCAGTATGATATGTGCTTGAAAATTGTTTTGAACTTACTCTTATGATTTTACTAACATACAAACTTACATGTGTTTTAATCTTCTTTTGTATTTGCTTAAGTGTTTTCTTTCTGGTTAAGATAAAAACAGTTGATAGAATTATTGTTTTTTTCCTAATATTTAGAGACATGTCTGTCATGATATGTACTTTTGCCCTGTCCTGTATTTGAATAATATGCCATTTGATGTATGTAACTGTTCTCTGGTTTCTATTAGCTGTAATTTATGTATTTTCTTGTGCAGGGAGTTCACCTGTAACAATATGTCTCCTTCCCCCAATACTTGCAGCCCTAAGCTATAATGTAATTAAGGTTTGTCAACACCACTAGTGAAGAATAGCCATTCTTTCTCACAGCAGGTGGCTAGTCATATGTACATACTAGATAGACTAAGAGGAGCCGACCAGTCTAGAATCTTCAGGTGGACCCAACCATTGAATAGAAGGTGTGACCCCTACCCCCCTTCATGGGCGGATCCCAGGAGCTCAGATAATCCATTCTTATTTTTGAGATCAGATGTGAGTTGATCCTTAAAGGGGAAGGAGTGGGGATTCTTAGCTGAGGCAAGACCCCACGTCCATCTGTGACTGCGGAAGCGTACGGGATGAGACTTGAGCTGAGGACATATCTCGTCGTTCGTGAGATTGTTTTGGGATCCCTTGGACTCATGTGGACTATTGCTTTGTTAGCTGGCACAAGGATTATCTGGAGGTGCCCCCGAATCTGTTCTGTTGGACTCGTGGAAGGACTATTGTTTCGTTTATCGGGTGCGGGATTACTGGAAAGCACCTCCAGATCTGTTTATTTACTTGGGCTTATTGTGGACTTCTGGTGGACTTGAAGGACATTATGGATATTTGATGTTGTATGCTCCCTGCTTTAATAAATCTCATTGGATCATCCCTCGGCCTGTTGTCCCTTCCTGCTCTGCTGTACACCCCGTCACAAACTGGTTGGCAGCAGTGGGATCAGAGCAGAAGGAATGGAGGACAAAGGCCCATCAACATTGGGAACCAGCACCGCAGAGTACAAGAGCTGGACTGCGATGAACCTACAAACAAAGGCCCATGAAGTAGGAGTCCGTTTTAAAGGACTCTCCAAGGAGCAGCTAATTGAGGCTTTGGAAGGAGTTCGCCTGCAAGATGACACTGAGGAAGGATCCTCACAGCAAATGGAGGAAAGACTGCAGCCGGAGGTAAATACCCAAAAAAGTCAGTGGGTTGTGTGGTACGAGGAGGAGTTGGCATTTCTGGGAGAAGAGGCCACCATAGACGATAAGAGGAAGGCCATTCACAGAGCTCAGGAGATGGCATTGCTGGAGCAGATCGCTTTGGAAGCAGCTAGAAGCTCCAGACAGACTGTAACCTCAGCACCCACCATGAGGGAACTCCCCAGAGTGTCCCACAAAGACTTTAAGCCCTTTAATGAGGCTGCAGGCGACATTGAGGGCTTCTTCCAGGACTTTGAGCATCAGTGTTGATTAATGGAAGTCCCGGAAAGGGAGCGAGTTCGACATCTTGTGGGGTTCTTAGAGGGTGGAGCTGCTGAAGCCTATAGAGCTATGGACCCTCGGGGGAACTGTGAGTATGCGGCGATTAAACAGACTATTCTAGAACATTATGCTATGTTAAACCTTGTTATCTTATTCTTATAATTATGCTAACATACAAAATTAGCATATGCTTTAATCCCACTGCTGCCAGTATTATGCGGTCTTGAAATGTTTTTGTACTTATTCTTATGATTTTGCTAACATGCAAATTAACATGTGATTTAATCTTTTGTATTTGTATAATTTTGCGGTTTTCAGTTAAGATAAGGAATCGTAAAAATCATGCTGTTAAAGGTAGCATGGCCGAGTGGTCTAAGGCGCTGGACTTAGGCTCCAGTCTCTTTGGAGGCGTGGGTTCAAATCCCACTGCTGCCAGTGTATTTCTACTTTGAAACTTTTTAGCTTATATTTATGATTTTGCTAATAGAAAAATTAGCATGTGTTTTATTATTTTGTATTTGTATGAGTCCATGCTTTGCTGTTTTGCAAAAGACAGTAGATAGAATCATTGCTTTTTGCTTAGAGACCTATCCATTTTCCACCTTGAAGAAGTTAAAATCTAGGAAAATTCACTAAACTTACTCTAAGGAAGCTTTTTTTATGTAGTATATTAGGGTAGCATGGCCGATCGGTCTAAGGCGCTGGATTAAGGCTCCAGTCTCTTCAGAGGCGTGGGTTCAAATCCCACTGCTGCCAGTAGGTCTTTAGAACATTTTGATCTAATTCAAATGATTTTGTATTTGCATGAGTGTGTGGGTTTCTGTTTAGGAAAAGACAGTTGATAGAATCATTGTTTTTTCCTATTGTTTAGAGACTTAACCATTTTACAACAGACCTGTAGGTTTAAATCCCACTGCTGCCAGTAGTAAGAGTTCCTTAAAACCTTTTTATCTTATTCTTATACATACGCTAATATACAAAATTAGCATATGCTTTAATCCCACTGCTGCCAGTATTATGCGGTCTTGAAATGTTTTTGTACTTATTCTTATGATTTTGCTAACATGCAAATTAACATGTGATTTAATCTTTTGTATTTGTATAATTTTGCGGTTTTCAGTTAGGATAAGGAATCGTAAAAATCATGCTGTTAAAGGTAGCATGGCCGAGTGGTCTAAGGCGCTGGACTTAGGCTCCAGTCTCTTTGGAGGCGTGGGATCAAATCCCACTGCTGCCAGTGTATTTCTACTTTGAAACTTTTTAGCTTATATTTATGATTTTGCTAATAGAAAAATTAGCATGTGTTTTATTATTTTGTATTTGTATGAGTCCATGCTTTGCTGTTTTGCAAAAGACAGTAGATGGAATCATTGCTTTTTGCTTAGAGACCTATCCATTTTCCACCTTGAAGAAGTTAAAATGTAGGAAAATTCACTAAACTTACTCTAAGGAAGCTTTTTTTATGTAGTATATTAGGGTAGCATGGCCGAGCGGTCTAAGGCGCTGGATTAAGGCTCCAGTCTCTTCAGAGGCGTGGGTTCAAATCCCACTGCTGCCAGTAGGTCTTTAGAACATTTTGATCTAATTCAAATGATTTTGTATTTGCATGAGTGTGTGGGTTTCTGTTTAGGAAAAGACAGTTGATAGAATCATTGTTTTTTCCTATTGTTTAGAGACTTAACCATTTTACAACAGACCTGTAGGTTTAAATCCCACTGCTGCCAGTAGTAAGAGTTCCTTAAAACCTTTTTATCTTATTCTTATACATACGCTAATATACAAAATTAGCATATGCTTTAATCCCACTGCTGCCAGTATTATGCGGTCTTGAAATGTTTTTGTACTTATTCTTATGATTTTGCTAACATGCAAATTAACATGTGATTTAATCTTTTGTATTTGTATAATTTTGCGGTTTTCAGTTAAGATAAGGAATCGTAAAAATCATGCTCTTAAAGGTAGCATGGCCGAGTGGTCTAAGGCGCTGGATTTAGGCTCCAGTCTCTTTGGAGGCGTGGGTTCAAATCCCACTGCTGCCAGTGTATTTTTACTTTGAAACTTTTTAGCTTATATTTATGATTTTGCTAATAGAAAAATTAGCATGTGTTTTATTATTTTGTATTTGTATGAGTCCATGCTTTGCTGTTTTGCAAAAGACAGTAGATAGAATCATTGCTTTTTCCTTTTTGCTTAGAGACCTATCCATTTTCCACCTTGAAGAAGTTAAAATGTAGGAAAATTCACTAAACTTACTCTAAGGAAGCTTTTTTCATGTAGTATATTAAGGTAGCATGGCCGAGTGGTCTAAGGCGCTGGATTAAGGCTCCAGTCTCTTCAGAGGCGTGGGTTCAAATCCCACTGCTGCCAGTAGGTCTTCAGAACATTTTGATCTAATTCAAATGATTTTGTATTTGCATGAGTGTGTGGGTTTCTGTTTAGGAAAAGACAGTTGATAGAATCATTGTTTTTTCCTATTGTTTAGAGACTTAACCATTTTACAACAGACCTGTAGGTTTAAATCCCACTGCTGCCAGTAGTAAGAGTTCCTTAAAACCTTTTTATCTTATTCTTATACATACGCTAATATACAAAATTAGCATATGCTTTAATCCCACTGCTGCCAGTATTATGCGGTCTTGAAATGTTTTTGTACTTATTCTTATGATTTTGCTAACATGCAAATTAACATGTGATTTAATCTTTTGTATTTGTATAATTTTGTGGTTTTCAGTTAAGATAAGGAATCTTAAAAGTCATGGTGCTAAAGGTAGCATGGCCGAGTGGTCTAAGGCGCTGGATTAAGGCTCCAGTATCTTCAGAGGCGTGGGTTCAAATCCCACTGCTGCCAGTAGGTCTTCAGAACCTTTTGATCTAATTCTTATGATTTTGTATTTGCATGAGTGTGTGGATTTCTGTTTAGGAAAAGACAGTTGATAGAATCATTGGTTTTTCGTATTGTTTAGAGACTTAACCATTTTACAACAGACCTGTAGGTTCAAATCCCACTGCTGCCAGTAGTAAGAGTTCCTTAAAACCTTTTTATCTTATTCTTATAACTATGCTAACATACAAAATTAGCATATGCTTTAATCCCACTGCTGCCAGTATTATGAGGTCTTGAAATGTTTTTGTACTTATTCTTATGATTTTGCTAACATGCAAATTAGCATGTGATCTAATCTTCTTTTGTATTTGTATGATTTTTCGGTTTTCGGTTAAGATAAAGACCGTTGATAGAATCATTGGTTTTTCCTAATGTTTAGAGACATGCCCTTTTTCCAACATGCACTAATTTTAAATGTTGTCAAATGTACTTCACTTACTCTAAGGAAGCCTACTTAATCATGCTGAGTATGACTCAGCAGTATGAGTTCTTGAAAATCTTTTGATCTTATTCTTATAATTATGAAAACAGACAAAATTTGCATGTGCTTTCATCCCACTGCTGCCAGTATGATATGTGCTTGAAAATTGTTTTGAACTTACTCTTATGATTTTACTAACATACAAACTTACATGTGTTTTAATCTTCTTTTGTATTTGCTTAAGTGTTTTCTTTCTGGTTAAGATAAAAACAGTTGATAGAATTATTGTTTTTTTCCTAATATTTAGAGACATGTCTGTCATGATATGTACTTTTGCCCTGTCCTGTATTTGAATAATATGCCATTTGATGTATGTAACTGTTCTCTGGTTTCTATTAGCTGTAATTTATGTATTTTCTTGTGCAGGGAGTTCACCTGTAACAATATGTCTCCTTCCCCCAATACTTGCAGCCCTAAGCTATAATGTAATTAAGGTTTGTCAACACCACTAGTGAAGAATAGCCATTCTTTCTCACAGCAGGTGGCTAGTCATATGTACATACTTGATAGACTAAGAGGAGCCGACCAGTCTAGAATCTTCAGGTGGACCCAACCATTGAATAGAAGGTGTGACCCCTACCCCCCTTCATGGGCGGATCCCAGGAGCTCAGATAATACATTCTTATTTTTGAGATCAGATGTGAGTTGATCCTTAAAGGGGAAGGAGTGGGGATTCTTAGCTGAGGCAAGACCCCACGTCCATCTGTGACTGCGGAAGCGTACGGGATGAGAATTGAGCTGAGGACATATCTCGTCGTTCGTGAGATTGTTTTGGGATCCCTTGGACTCATGTGGACCATTGCTTTGTTAGCTGGCACAAGGATTATCTGGAGGTGCCCCCGAATCTGTTCTGTTGGACTCGTGGAAGGACTATTGTTTCGTTTATCAGGTGCGGGATTACTGGAAAGCACCTCCAGATCTGTTTATTTCCTTGGGCTTATTGTGGACTTCTGGTGGACTTGAAGGACATTATGGATATTTGATGTTGTATGCTCCCTGCTTTAATAAATCTCATTGGATCATCCCTCGGCCTGTTGTCCCTTCCTGCTCTGCTGTACACCCCGTCACAAACTGGTTGGCAGCAGTGGGATCAGAGCAGAAGGAATGGAGGACAAAGGCCCATCAACATTGGGAACCAGCACCGCAGAGTACAAGAGCTGGACTGCGATGAACCTACAAACAAAGGCCCATGAAGTAGGAGTCCGTTTTAAAGGACTCTCCAAGGAGCAGCTAATTGAGGCTTTGGAAGGAGTTCGCCTGCAAGATGACACTGAGGAAGGATCCTCACAGCAAATGGAGGAAAGACTGCAGCCGGAGGTAAATACCCAAAAAAGTCAGTGGGTTGTGTGGTACGAGGAGGAGTTGGCATTTCTGGGAGAAGAGGCCACCATAGACAATAAGAGGAAGGCCATTCACAGAGCTCAGGAGATGGCATTGCTGGAGCAGATCGCTTTGGAAGCAGCTAGAAGCTCCAGACAGACTGTAACCTCAGCACCCACCATGAGGGAACTCCCCAGAGTGTCCCACAAAGACTTTAAGCCCTTTAATGAGGCTGCAGGCGACATTGAGGGCTTCTTCCAGGACTTTGAGCATCAGTGTTGATTAATGGAAGTCCCGGAAAGGGAGCGAGTTCGACATCTTGTGGGGTTCTTAGAGGGTGGAGCTGCTGAAGCCTATAGAGCTATGGACCCTCGGGGGAACTGTGAGTATGCGGCGATTAAACAGACTATTCTAGAACATTATGCTATGTTAAACCTTGTTATCTTATTCTTATAATTATGCTAACATACAAAATTAGCATATGCTTTAATCCCACTGCTGCCAGTATTATGCGGTCTTGAAATGTTTTTGTACTTATTCTTATGATTTTGCTAACATGCAAATTAACATGTGATTTAATCTTTTGTAGTTGTATAATTTTGCGGTTTTCAGTTAAGATAAGGAATCGTAAAAATCATGCTGTTAAAGGTAGCATGGCCGAGTGGTCTAAGGCGCTGGACTTAGGCTCCAGTCTCTTTGGAGGCGTGGGTTCAAATCCCACTGCTGCCAGTGTATTTCTACTTTGAAACTTTTTAGCTTATATTTATGATTTTGCTAATAGAAAAATTAGCATGTGTTTTATTATTTTGTATTTGTATGAGTCCATGCTTTGCTGTTTTGCAAAAGACAGTAGATAGAATCATTGCTTTTTGCTTAGAGACCTATCCATTTTCCACCTTGAAGAAGTTAAAATGTAGGAAAATTCACTAAACTTACTCTAAGGAAGCTTTTTTCATGTAGTATATTAGGGTATCATGGCCGAGCGGTCTAAGGCGCTGGATTAAGGCTCCAGTCTCTTCAGAGGCGTGGGTTCAAATCCCACTGCTGCCAGTAGGTCTTTAGAACATTTTGATCTAATTCAAATGATTTTGTATTTGCATGAGTGTGTGGGTTTCTGTTTAGGAAAAGACAGTTGATAGAATCATTGTTTTTTTCCTATTGTTTAGAGACTTAACCATTTTACAACAGACCTGTAGGTTTAAATCCCACTGCTGCCAGTAGTAAGAGTTCCTTAAAACCTTTTTATCTTATTCTTATACATACGCTAATATACAAAATTAGCATATGCTTTAATCCCACTGCTGCCAGTATTATGCGTTCTTGAAATGTTTTTGTACTTATTCTTATGATTTTGCTAACATGCAAATTAACATGTGATTTAATCTTTTGTATTTGTATAATTTTGCGGTTTTCAGTTAAGATAAGGAATCGTAAAAATCATGCTGTTAAAGGTAGCATGGCCGAGTGGTCTAAGGCGCTGGATTTAGGCTCCAGTCTCTTTGGAGGCGTGGGTTCAAATCCCACTGCTGCCAGTGTATTTTTACTTTGAAACTTTTTAGCTTATATTTATGATTTTGCTAATAGAAAAATTAGCATGTGTTTTATTATTTTGTATTTGTATGAGTCCATGCTTTGCTGTTTTGCAAAAGACAGTAGATAGAATCATTGCTTTTTCCTTTTTGCTTAGAGACCTATCCATTTTCCACCTTGAAGAAGTTAAAATGTAGGAAAATTCACTAAACTTACTCTAAGGAAGCTTTTTTCATGTAGTATATTAAGGTAGCATGGCCGAGCGGTCTAAGGCGCTGGATTAAGGCTCCAGTCTCTCCAGAGGCGTAGGTTCAAATCCCACTGCTGCCAGTATGTCTTCAGAACATTTTGATCTAATTCAAATGATTTTGTATTTGCATGAGTGTGTGGGTTTCTGTTTAGGAAAAGACAGTTGATAGAATCATTGTTTTTTCCTATTGTTTAGAGACTTAACCATTTTACAACAGACCTGTAGGTTTAAATCCCACTGCTGCCAGTAGTAAGAGTTCCTTAAAACCTTTTTATCTTATTCTTATACATACGCTAACATACAAAATTAACATATGCTTTAATCCCACTGCTGCCAGTATTATGCGGTCTTGAAATGTTTTTGTACTTATTCTTATGATTTTGCTAACATGCAAATTAACATGTGATTTAATCTTTTGTATTTGTATAATTTAGTGGTTTTCAGTTAAGATAAGGAATCTTAAAAATCATGCTGCTAAAGGTAGCATGGCCGAGCGGTCTAAGGCACTGGATTAAGGCTCCAGTCTCTTCAGAGGCGTTGGTTCAAATCCCACTGCTGCCAGTAGGTCTTCAGAACCTTTTGATCTAATTCTTATGATTTTGTATTTGCATGAGTGTGTGGATTTCTGTTTAGGAAAAGACAGTTGATAGAATCATTGGTTTTTCCTATTGTTTAGAGACTTAACCATTTTACAACAGACCTGTAGGTTCAAATCCCACTGCTGCCAGTAGTAAGAGTTCCTTAAAACCTTTTTATCTTATTCTTATAACTATGCTAACATACAAAATTAGCATATGCTTTAATCCCACTGCTGCCAGTATTATGAGGTCTTGAAATGTTTTTGTACTTATTCTTATGATTTTGCTAACATGCAAATTAGCATGTGATCTAATCTTCTTTTGTATTTGTATGATTTTTCGGTTTTCAGTTAAGATAAAGACCGTTGATAGAATCATTGGTTTTTCCTAATGTTTAGAGACATGCCCTTTTTCCAACATGCACTAATTTTAAATGTTGTCAAATGTACTTCACTTACTCTAAGGAAGCCTACTTAATCATGCTGAGTATGACTCAGCAGTATGAGTTCTTGAAAATCTTTTGATCTTACATAGTAACATAGTAACATAGTTAGTAAGGCCGAAAAAAGACATTTGTCCATCCAGTTCAGCCTATATTCCATCATAATAAATACCCAGATCTACGTCCTTCTACAGAACCTAATAATTGTATGATACAATATTGTTCTGCTCCAGGAAGACATCCAGGCCTCTCTTGAACCCCTCGACTGAGTTTGCCATCACCACCTCCTCAGGCAAGCAATTCCAGATTCTCACTGCCCTAACAGTAAAGAATCCTCTTCTATGTTGGTGGAAAAACCTTCTCTCCTCCAGACGCAAAGAATGCCCCCTTGTGCCCGTCACCTTCCTTGGTATAAACAGATCCTCAGCGAGATATTTGTATTGTCCCCTTATATACTTATACATGGTTATTAGATCGCCCCTCAGTCGTCTTTTTTCTAGACTAAATAATCCTAATTTCGCTAATCTATCTGGGTATTGTAGTTCTCCCATCCCCTTTATTAATTTTGTTGCCCTCCTTTGTACTCTCTCTAGTTCCATTATATCCTTCCTGAGCACCGGTGCCCAAAACTGGACACAGTACTCCATGTGCGGTCTAACTAGGGATTTGTACAGAGGCAGTATAATGCTCTCATCATGTGTATCCAGACCTCTTTTAATGCACCCCATGATCCTGTTTGCCTTGGCAGCTGCTGCCTGGCACTGGCTGCTCCAGGTAAGTTTATCATTAACTAGGATCCCCAAGTCCTTCTCCCTGTCAGATTTACCCAGTGGTTTCCCGTTCAGTGTGTAATGGTGATATTGATTCCCTCTTCCCATGTGTATAACCTTACATTTATCATTGTTAAACCTCATCTGCCACCTTTCAGCCCAAGTTTCCAACTTATCCAGATCCATCTGTAGCAGAATACTATCTTCTCTTGTATTAACTGCTTTACATAGTTTTGTATCATCTGCAAATATCGATATTTTACTGTGTAAACCTTCTACCAGATCATTATCTTATTCTTATAATTATGAAAACAGACAAAATTTGCATGTGCTTTCATCCCACTGCTGCCAGTATGATATGTGCTTGAAAATTGTTTTGAACTTACTCTTATGATTTTACTAACATACAAACTTACATGTGTTTTAATCTTCTCTTGTATTTGCTTAAGTGTTTTCTTTCTGGTTAAGATAAAAACAGTTGATAGAATTATTGTTTTTTTCCTAATATTTAGAGACATGTCTGTCATGATATGTACTTTTGCCCTGTCCTGTATTTGAATAATATGCCATTTGATGTATGTAACTGTTCTCTGGTTTCTATTAGCTGTAATTTATGTATTTTCTTGTGCTGGGAGTTCACCTGTAACAATATGTCTCCTTCCCCCAATACTTGCAGCCCTAAGCTATAATGTAATTAAGGTTTGTCAACACCACTAGTGAAGAATAGCCATTCTTTCTCACAGCAGGTGGCTAGTCATATGTACATACTTGATAGACTAAGAGGAGCCGACCAGTCTAGAATCTTCAGGTGGACCCAACCATTGAATAGAAGGTGTGACCCCTACCCCCCTTCATGGGCGGATCCCAGGAGCTCAGATAATCCATTCTTATTTTTGAGATCAGATGTGAGTTGATCCTTAAAGGGGAAGGAGTGGGGATTCTTAGCTGAGGCAAGACCCCACGTCCATCTGTGACTGCGGAAGCGTACGGGATGAGACTTGAGCTGAGGACATATCTCGTCGTTCGTGAGATTGTTTTGGGATCCCTTGGACTCATGTGGACCATTGCTTTGTTAGCTGGCACAAGGATTATCTGGAGGTGCCCCCGAATCTGTTCTGTTGGACTCGTGGAAGGACTATTGTTTCGTTTATCAGGTGCGGGATTACTGGAAAGCACCTCCAGATCTGTTTATTTCCTTGGGCTTATTGTGGACTTCTGGTGGACTTGAAGGACATTATGGATATTTGATGTTGTATGCTCCCTGCTTTAATAAATCTCATTGGATCATCCCTCGGCCTGTTGTCCCTTCTTGCTCTGCTGTACACCCCGTCACAAACTGGTTGGCAGCAGTGGGATCAGAGCAGAAGGAATGGAGGACAAAGGCCCATCAACATTGGGAACCAGCACCACAGAGTACAAGAGCTGGACTGCGATGAACCTACAAACAAAGGCCCATGAAGTAGGAGTCCGTTTTAAAGGACTCTCCAAGGAGCAGCTAATTGAGGCTTTGGAAGGAGTTCGCCTGCAAGATGACACTGAGGAAGGATCCTCACAGCAAATGGAGGAAAGACTGCAGCCGGAGGTAAATACCCAAAAAAGTCAGTGGGTTGTGTGGTACGAGGAGGAGTTGGCATTTCTGGGAGAAGAGGCCACCATAGACGATAAGAGGAAGGCCATTCACAGAGCTCAGGAGATGGCATTGCTGGAGCAGATCGCTTTGGAAGCAGCTAGAAGCTCCAGACAGACTGTAACCTCAGCACCCACCATGAGGGAACTCCCCAGAGTGTCCCACAAAGACTTTAAGCCCTTTAATGAGGCTGCAGGCGACATTGAGGGCTTCTTCCAGGACTTTGAGCATCAGTGTTGATTAATGGAAGTCCCGGAAAGGGAGCGAGTTCGACATCTTGTGGGGTTCTTAGAGGGTGGAGCTGCTGAAGCCTATAGAGCTATGGACCCTCAGGGGAACTGTGAGTATGCGGCGATTAAACAGACTATTCTAGGACATTATGCTATGTTAAACCTTGTTATCTTATTCTTATAATTATGCTAACATACAAAATTAGCATATGCTTTAATCCCACTGCTGCCAGTATTATGCGGTCTTGAAATGTTTTTGTACTTATTCTTATGATTTTGCTAACATGCAAATTAACGTGATTTAATCTTTTGTATTTGTATAATTTTGCGGTTTTCAGTTAAGATAAGGAATCGTAAAAATCATGCTGTTAAAGGTAGCATGGCCGAGTGGTCTAAGGCGCTGGAATTAGGCTCCAGTCTCTTTGGAGGCGTGGGTTCAAATCCCACTGCTGCCAGTGTATTTCTACTTTGAAACTTTTTAGCTTATATTTATGATTTTGCTAATAGAAAAATTAGCATGTGTTTTATTATTTTGTATTTGTATGAGTCCATGCTTTGCTGTTTTGCAAAAGACAGTAGATAGAATCATTGCTTTTTGCTTAGAGACCTATCCATTTTCCACCTTGAAGAAGTTAAAATGTAGGAAAATTCACTAAACTTACTCTAAGGAAGCTGTTTTTATGTAGTATATTAGGGTAGCATGGCCGAGCGGTCTAAGGCGCTGGATTAAGGCTCCAGTCTCTTCAGAGGCGTGGGTTCAAATCCCACTGCTGCCAGTAGGTCTTCAGAACATTTTGATCTAATTCAAATGATTTTGTATTTGCATGAGTGTGTGGGTTTCTGTTTAGGAAAAGACAGTTGATAGAATCATTGTTTTTTCCTATTGTTTAGAGACTTAACCATTTTACAACAGACCTGTAGGTTTAAATCCCACTGCTGCCAGTAGTAAGAGTTCCTTAAAACCTTTTTATCTTATTCTTATACATACGCTAATATACAAAATTAGCATATGCTTTAATCCCACTGCTGCCAGTATTATGCGGTCTTGAAATGTTTTTGTACTTATTCTTATGATTTTGCTAACATGCAAATTAACATGTGATTTAATCTTTTGTATTTGTATAATTTTGTGGTTTTCAGTTAAGATAAGGAATCTTAAAAGTCATGCTGCTAAAGGTAGCATGGCCGAGCGGTCTAAGGCGCTGGATTAAGGCTCCAGTCTCTTCAGAGGCGTGGGTTCAAATCCCACTGCTGCCAGTAGGTCTTCAGAACCTTTTGATCTAATTCTTATGATTTTGTATTTGCATGAGTGTGTGGATTTCTGTTTAGGAAAAGACAGTTGATAGAATCATTGGTTTTTCCTATTGTTTAGAGACTTAACCATTTTACAACAGACCTGTAGGTTCAAATCCCACTGCTGCCAGTAGTAAGAGTTCCTTAAAACCTTTTTATCTTATTCTTATAACTATGCTAACATACAAAATTAGCATATGCTTTAATCCCACTGCTGCCAGTATTATGAGGTCTTGAAATGTTTTTGTACTTATTCTTATGATTTTGCTAACATGCAAATTAGCATGTGATCTAATCTTCTTTTGTATTTGTATGATTTTTCGGTTTTCGGTTAAGATAAAGACCGTTGATAGAATCATTGGTTTTTCCTAATGTTTAGAGACATGCCCTTTTTCCAACATGCACTAATTTTAAATGTTGTCAAATGTACTTCACTTACTCTAAGGAAGCCTACTTAATCATGCTGAGTATGACTCAGCAGTATGAGTTCTTGAAAATCTTTTGATCTTATTCTTATAATTATGAAAACAGACAAAATTTGCATGTGCTTCCATCCCACTGCTGCCAGTATGATATGTGCTTGAAAATTGTTTTGAACTTACTCTTATGATTTTACTAACATACAAACTTACATGTGTTTTAATCTTC
This sequence comes from Ranitomeya imitator, assembly GCF_032444005.1. NCBI lineage: Eukaryota > Metazoa > Chordata > Amphibia > Anura > Dendrobatidae > Ranitomeya > Ranitomeya imitator. The sequence goes on from NC_091285.1 coordinate 90,302,787, forward strand.
TTTTGTATTTGCTTAAGTGTTTTCTTTCTGGTTAAGATAAAAACAGTTGATAGAATTATTGTTTTTTTCCTAATATTTAGAGACATGTATGTCATGATATGTACTTTTGCCCTGTCCTGTATTTGAATAATATGCCATTTGATGTATGTAACTGTTCTCTGGTTTCTATTAGCTGTAATTTATGTATTTTCTTGTGCAGGGAGTTCACCTGTAACAATATGTCTCCTTCCCCCAATACTTGCAGCCCTAAGCTATAATGTAATTAAGGTTTGTCAACACCACTAGTGAAGAATAGCCATTCTTTCTCACAGCAGGTGGCTAGTCATATGTACATACTAGATAGACTAAGAGGAGCCAACCAGTCTAGAATCTTCAGGTGGACCCAACCATTGAATAGAAGGTGTGACCCCTACCCCCCTTCATGGGCGGATCCCAGGAGCTCAGATAATCCATTCTTATTTTTGAGATCAGATGTGAGTTGATCCTTAAAGGGGAAGGAGTGGGGATTCTTAGCTGAGGCAAGACCCCACGTCCATCTGTGACTGCGGAAGCGTACGGGATGAGACTTGAGCTGAGGACATATCTCGTCGTTCGTGAGATTGTTTTGGGATCCCTTGGACTCATGTGGACTATTGCTTTGTTAGCTGGCACAAGGATTATCTGGAGGTGCCCCCGAATCTGTTCTGTTGGACTCGTGGAAGGACTATTGTTTCGTTTATCGGGTGCGGGATTACTGGAAAGCACCTCCAGATCTGTTTATTTACTTGGGCTTATTGTGGACTTCTGGTGGACTTGAAGGACATTATGGATATTTGATGTTGTATGCTCCCTGCTTTAATAAATCTCATTGGATCATCCCTCGGCCTGTTGTCCCTTCCTGCTCTGCTGTACACCCCGTCACAAACTGGTTGGCAGCAGTGGGATCAGAGCAGAAGGAATGGAGGACAAAGGCCCATCAACATTGGGAACCAGCACCGCAGAGTACAAGAGCTGGACTGCGATGAACCTACAAACAAAGGCCCATGAAGTAGGAGTCCATTTTAAAGGACTCTCCAAGGAGCAGCTAATTGAGGCTTTGGAAGGAGTTCGCCTGCAAGATGACACTGAGGAAGGATCCTCACAGCAAATGGAGGAAAGACTGCAGCCGGAGGTAAATACCCAAAAAAGTCAGTGGGTTGTGTGGTACGAGGAGGAGTTGGCATTTCTGGGAGAAGAGGCCACCATAGACGATAAGAGGAAGGCCATTCACAGAGCTCAGGAGATGGCATTGCTGGAGCAGATCGCTTTGGAAGCAGCTAGAAGCTCCAGACAGACTGTAACCTCAGCACCCACCATGAGGGAACTCCCCAGAGTGTCCCACAAAGACTTTAAGCCCTTTAATGAGGCTGCAGGCGACATTGAGGGCTTCTTCCAGGACTTTGAGCATCAGTGTTGATTAATGGAAGTCCCGGAAAGGGAGCGAGTTCGACATCTTGTGGGGTTCTTAGAGGGTGGAGCTGCTGAAGCCTATAGAGCTATGGACCCTCAGGGGAACTGTGAGTATGCGGCGATTAAACAGACTATTCTAGGACATTATGCTATGTTAAACCTTGTTATCTTATTCTTATAATTATGCTAACATACAAAATTAGCATATGCTTTAATCCCACTGCTGCCAGTATTATGCGGTCTTGAAATGTTTTTGTACTTATTCTTATGATTTTGCTAACATGCAAATTAACGTGATTTAATCTTTTGTATTTGTATAATTTTGCGGTTTTCAGTTAAGATAAGGAATCGTAAAAATCATGCTGTGAAAGGTAGCATGGCCGAGTGGTCTAAGGCGCTGGAATTAGGCTCCAGTCTCTTTGGAGGCGTGGGTTCAAATCCCACTGCTGCCAGTGTATTTCTACTTTGAAACTTTTTAGCTTATATTTATGATTTTGCTAATAGAAAAATTAGCATGTGTTTTATTATTTTGTATTTGTATGAGTCCATGCTTTGCTGTTTTGCAAAAGACAGTAGATAGAATCATTGCTTTTTCCTTTTTGCTTAGAGACCTATCCATTTTCCACCTTGAAGAAGTTAAAATGTAGGAAAATTCACTAAACTTACTCTAAGGAAGCTTTTTTCATGTAGTATATTAAGGTAGCATGGCCGAGCGGTCTAAGGCGCTGGATTAAGGCTCCAGTCTCTTCAGAGGCGTGGGTTCAAATCCCACTGCTGCCAGTAGGTCTTCAGAACATTTTGATCTAATTCAAATGATTTTGTATTTGCATGAGTGTGTGGGTTTCTGTTTAGGAAAAGACAGTTGATAGAATCATTGGTTTTTCCTATTGTTTAGAGACTTAACCATTTTACAACAGACCTGTAGGTTTAAATCCCACTGCTGCCAGTAGTAAGAGTTCCTTAAAACCTTTTTATCTTATTCTTATACATACGCTAATATACAAAATTAGCATATGCTTTAATCCCACTGCTGCCAGTATTATGCGGTCTTGAAATGTTTTTGTACTTATTCTTATGATTTTGCTAACATGCAAATTAACATGTGATTTAATCTTTTGTATTTGTATAATTTTGTGGTTTTCAGTTAAGATAAGGAATCTTAAAAGTCATGCTGCTAAAGGTAGCATGGCCGAGCGGTCTAAGGCGCTGGATTAAGGCTCCAGTCTCTTCAGAGGCGTGGGTTCAAATCCCACTGCTGCCAGTAGGTCTTTAGAACCTTTTGATCTAATTCTTATGATTTTGTATTTGCATGAGTGTGTGGATTTCTGTTTAGGAAAAGACAGTTGATAGAATCATTGGTTTTTCCTATTGTTTAGAGACTTAACCATTTTACAACAGACCTGTAGGTTCAAATCCCACTGCTGCCAGTAGTAAGAGTTCCTTAAAACCTTTTTATCTTATTCTTATAACTATGCTAACATACAAAATTAGCATATGCTTTAATCCCACTGCTGCCAGTATTATGAGGTCTTGAAATGTTTTTGTACTTATTCTTATGATTTTGCTAACATGCAAATTAGCATGTGATCTAATCTTCTTTTGTATTTGTATGATTTTTCGGTTTTCGGTTAAGATAAAGACCGTTGATAGAATCATTGGTTTTTCCTAATGTTTAGAGACATGCCCTTTTTCCAACATGCACTAATTTTAAATGTTGTCAAATGTACTTCACTTACTCTAAGGAAGCCTACTTAATCATGCTGAGTATGACTCAGCAGTATGAGTTCTTGAAAATCTTTTGATCTTATTCTTATAATTATGAAAACAGACAAAATTTGCATGTGCTTTCATCCCACTGCTGCCAGTATGATATGTGCTTGAAAATTGTTTTGAACTTACTCTTATGATTTTACTAACATACAAACTTACATGTGTTTTAATCTTCTTTTGTATTTGCTTAAGTGTTTTCTTTCTGGTTAAGATAAAAACAGTTGATAGAATTATTGTTTTTTTCCTAATATTTAGAGACATGTCTGTCATGATATGTACTTTTGCCCTGTCCTGTATTTGAATAATATGCCATTTGATGTATGTAACTGTTCTCTGGTTTCTATTAGCTGTAATTTATGTATTTTCTTGTGCAGGGAGTTCACCTGTAACAATATGTCTCCTTCCCCCAATACTTGCAGCCCTAAGCTATAATGTAATTAAGGTTTGTCAACACCACTAGTGAAGAATAACCATTCTTTCTCACAGCAGGTGGCTAGTCATATGTACATACTAGATAGACTAAGAGGAGCCGACCAGTCTAGAATCTTCAGGTGGACCCAACCATTGAATAGAAGGTGTGACTCCTACCCCCCTTCATGGGCGGATCCCAGGAGCTCAGATAATCCATTCTTATTTTTGAGATCAGATGTGAGTTGATCCTTAAAGGGTAAGGAGTGGGGATTCTTAGCTGAGGCAAGACCCCACGTCCATCTGTGACTGCGGAAGCGTACGGGATGAGACTTGAGCTGAGGACATATCTCGTCGTTCGTGAGATTGTTTTGGGATCCCTTGGACTCATGTGGACTATTGCTTTGTTAGCTGGCACAAGGATTATCTGGAGGTGCCCCCGAATCTGTTCTGTTGGACTCGTGGAAGGACTATTGTTTCGTTTATCGGGTGCGGGATTACTGGAAAGCACCTCCAGATCTGTTTATTTACTTGGGCTTATTGTGGACTTCTGGTGGACTTGAAGGACATTATGGATATTTGATGTTGTATGCTCCCTGCTTTAATAAATCTCATTGGATCATCCCTCGGCCTGTTGTCCCTTCCTGCTCTGCTGTACACCCCGTCACAAATTGGTTGGCAGCAGTGGGATCAGAGCAGAAGGAATGGAGGACAAAGGCCCATCAACATTGGGAACCAGCACCGCAGAGTACAAGAGCTGGACGGCGATGAACCTACAAACAAAGGCCCATGAAGTAGGAGTCCATTTTAAAGGACTCTCCAAGGAGCAGCTAATTGAGGCTTTGGAAGGAGTTCGCCTGCAAGATGACACTGAGGAAGGATCCTCACAGCAAATGGAGGAAAGACTGCAGCCGGAGGTAAATACCCAAAAAAGTCAGTGGGTTGTGTGGTACGAGGAGGAGTTGGCATTTCTGGGAGAAGAGGCCACCATAGACGATAAGAGGAAGGCCATTCACAGAGCTCAGGAGATGGCATTGCTGGAGCAGATCGCTTTGGAAGCAGCTAGAAGCTCCAGACAGACTGTAACCTCAGCACCCACCATGAGGGAACTCCCCAGAGTGTCCCACAAAGACTTTAAGCCCTTTAATGAGGCTGCAGGCGACATTGAGGGCTTCTTCCAGGACTTTGAGCATCAGTGTTGATTAATGGAAGTCCCGGAAAGGGAGCGAGTTCGACATCTTGTGGGGTTCTTAGAGGGTGGAGCTGCTGAAGCCTATAGAGCTATGGACCCTCAGGGGAACTGTGAGTATGCGGCGATTAAACAGACTATTCTAGGACATTATGCTATGTTAAACCTTGTTATCTTATTCTTATAATTATGCTAACATACAAAATTAGCATATGCTTTAATCCCACTGCTGCCAGTATTATGCGGTCTTGAAATGTTTTTGTACTTATTCTTATGATTTTGCTAACATGCAAATTAACGTGATTTAATCTTTTGTATTTGTATAATTTTGCGGTTTTCAGTTAAGATAAGGAATCGTAAAAATCATGCTGTTAAAGGTAGCATGGCGAGTGGTCTAAGGCGCTGGAATTAGGCTCCAGTCTCTTTGGAGGCGTGGGTTCAAATCCCACTGCTGCCAGTGTATTTCTACTTTGAAACTTTTTAGCTTATATTTATGATTTTGCTAATAGAAAAATTAGCATGTGTTTTATTATTTTGTATTTGTATGAGTCCATGCTTTGCTGTTTTGCAAAAGACAGTAGATAGAATCATTGCTTTTTCCTTTTTGCTTAGAGACCTATCCATTTTCCACCTTGAAGGAGTTAAAATGTAGGAAAATTCACTAAACTTACTCTAAGGAAGCTTTTTTCATGTAGTATATTAAGGTAGCATGGCCGAGCGGTCTAAGGCGCTGGATTAAGGCTCCAGTCTCTTCAGAGGCGTGGGTTCAAATCCCACTGCTGCCAGTAGGTCTTCAGAACATTTTGATCTAATTCAAATGATTTTGTATTTGCATGAGTGTGTGGGTTTCTGTTTAGGAAAAGACAGTTGATAGAATCATTGTTTTTTCCTATTGTTTAGAGACTTAACAATTTTACAACAGACCTGTAGGTTTAAATCCCACTGCTGCCAGTAGTAAGAGTTCCTTAAAACCTTTTTATCTTATTCTTATACATACGCTAACATACAAAATTAACATATGCTTTAATCCCACTGCTGCCAGTATTATGCGGTCTTGAAATGTTTTTGTACTTATTCTTATGATTTTGCTAACATGCAAATTAACATGTGATTTAATCTTTTGTATTTGTATAATTTTGCGGTTTTCAGTTAAGATAAGGAATCGTAAAAATCATGCTGTTAAAGGTAGCATGGCCGAGTGGTCTAAGGCGCTGGACTTAGGCTCTAGTCTCTTTGGAGGCGTGGGTTCAAATCCCACTGCTGCCAGTGTATTTCTACTTTGAAACTTTTTAGCTTATATTTATGATTTTGCTAATAGAAAAATTAGCATGTGTTTTATTATTTTGTATTTGTATGAGTCCATGCTTTGCTGTTTTGCAAAAGACAGTAGATAGAATCATTGCTTTTTGCTTAGAGACCTATCCATTTTCCACCTTGAAGAAGTTAAAATGTAGGAAAATTCACTAAACTTACTCTAAGGAAGCTTTTTTCATGTAGTATATTAAGGTAGCATGGCCGAGCGGTCTAAGGCGCTGGATTAAGGCTCCAGTCTCTTCAGAGGCGTGGGTTCAAATCCCACTGCTGCCAGTAGGTCTTCAGAACATTTTGATCTAATTCAAATGATTTTGTATTTGCATGAGTGTGTGGGTTTCTGTTTAGGAAAAGACAGTTGATAGAATCATTGGTTTTTCCTATTGTTTAGAGACTTAACCATTTTACAACAGACCTGTAGGTTTAAATCCCACTGCTGCCAGTAGTAAGAGTTCCTTAAAACCTTTTTATCTTATTCTTATACATACGCTAATATACAAAATTAGCATATGCTTTAATCCCACTGCTGCCAGTATTATGCGGTCTTGAAATGTTTTTGTACTTATTCTTATGATTTTGCTAACATGCAAATTAACATGTGATTTAATCTTTTGTATTTGTATAATTTTGTGGTTTTCAGTTAAGATAAGGAATCTTAAAAGTCATGCTGCTAAAGGTAGCATGGCCGAGCGGTCTAAGGCGCTGGATTAAGGCTCCAGTCTCTTCAGAGGCGTGGGTTCAAATCCCACTGCTGCCAGTAGGTCTTTAGAACCTTTTGATCTAATTCTTATGATTTTGTATTTGCATGAGTGTGTGGATTTCTGTTTAGGAAAAGACAGTTGATAGAATCATTGGTTTTTCCTATTGTTTAGAGACTTAACCATTTTACAACAGACCTGTAGGTTCAAATCCCACTGCTGCCAGTAGTAAGAGTTCCTTAAAACCTTTTTATCTTATTCTTATAACTATGCTAACATACAAAATTAGCATATGCTTTAATCCCACTGCTGCCAGTATTATGAGGTCTTGAAATGTTTTTGTACTTATTCTTATGATTTTGCTAACATGCAAATTAGCATGTGATCTAATCTTCTTTTGTATTTGTATGATTTTTCGGTTTTCGGTTAAGATAAAGACCGTTGATAGAATCATTGGTTTTTCCTAATGTTTAGAGACATGCCCTTTTTCCAACATGCACTAATTTTAAATGTTGTCAAATGTACTTCACTTACTCTAAGGAAGCCTACTTAATCATGCTGAGTATGACTCAGCAGTATGAGTTCTTGAAAATCTTTTGATCTTATTCTTATAATTATGAAAACAGACAAAATTTGCATGTGCTTTCATCCCACTGCTGCCAGTATGATATGTGCTTGAAAATTGTTTTGAACTTACTCTTATGATTTTACTAACATACAAACTTACATGTGTTTTAATCTTCTTTTGTATTTGCTTAAGTGTTTTCTTTCTGGTTAAGATAAAAACAGTTGATAGAATTATTGTTTTTTTCCTAATATTTAGAGACATGTCTGTCATGATATGTACTTTTGCCCTGTCCTGTATTTGAATAATATGCCATTTGATGTATGTAACTGTTCTCTGGTTTCTATTAGCTGTAATTTATGTATTTTCTTGTGCAGGGAGTTCACCTGTAACAATATGTCTCCTTCCCCCAATACTTGCAGCCCTAAGCTATAATGTAATTAAGGTTTGTCAACACCACTAGTGAAGAATAGCCATTCTTTCTCACAGCAGGTGGCTAGTCATATGTACATACTAGATAGACTAAGAGGAGCCGACCAGTCTAGAATCTTCAGGTGGACCCAACCATTGAATAGAAGGTGTGACTCCTACCCCCCTTCATGGGCGGATCCCAGGAGCTCAGATAATCCATTCTTATTTTTGAGATCAGATGTGAGTTGATCCTTAAAGGGGAAGGAGTGGGGATTCTTAGCTGAGGCAAGACCCCACGTCCATCTGTGACTGCGGAAGCGTACGGGATGAGACTTGAGCTGAGGACATATCTCGTCGTTCGTGAGATTGTTTTGGGATCCCTTGGACTCATGTGGACTATTGCTTTGTTAGCTGGCACAAGCATTATCTGGAGGTGCCCCCGAATCTGTTCTGTTGGACTCGTGGAAGGACTATTGTTTCGTTTATCGGGTGCGGGATTACTGGAAAGCACCTCCAGATCTGTTTATTTACTTGGGCTTATTGTGGACTTCTGGTGGACTTGAAGGACATTATGGATATTTGATGTTGTATGCTCCCTGCTTTAATAAATCTCATTGGATCATCCCTCGGCCTGTTGTCCCTTCCTGCTCTGCTGTACACCCCGTCACAAACTGGTTGGCAGCAGTGGGATCAGAGCAGAAGGAATGGAGGACAAAGGCCCATCAACATTGGGAACCAGCACCGCAGAGTACAAGAGCTGGACTGCGATGAACCTACAAACAAAGGCCCATGAAGTAGGAGTCCATTTTAAAGGACTCTCCAAGGAGCAGCTAATTGAGGCTTTGGAAGGAGTTCGCCTGCAAGATGACACTGAGGAAGGATCCTCACAGCAAATGGAGGAAAGACTGCAGCCGGAGGTAAATACCCAAAAAAGTCAGTGGGTTGTGTGGTACGAGGAGGAGTTGGCATTTCTGGGAGAAGAGGCCACCATAGACGATAAGAGGAAGGCCATTCACAGAGCTCAGGAGATGGCATTGCTGGAGCAGATCGCTTTGGAAGCAGCTAGAAGCTCCAGACAGACTGTAACCTCAGCACCCACCATGAGGGAACTCCCCAGAGTGTCCCACAAAGACTTTAAGCCCTTTAATGAGGCTGCAGGCGACATTGAGGGCTTCTTCCAGGACTTTGAGCATCAGTGTTGATTAATGGAAGTCCCGGAAAGGGAGCGAGTTCGACATCTTGTGGGGTTCTTAGAGGGTGGAGCTGCTGAAGCCTATAGAGCTATGGACCCTCAGGGGAACTGTGAGTATGCGGCGATTAAACAGACTATTCTAGGACATTATGCTATGTTAAACCTTGTTATCTTATTCTTATAATTATGCTAACATACAAAATTAGCATATGCTTTAATCCCACTGCTGCCAGTATTATGCGGTCTTGAAATGTTTTTGTACTTATTCTTATGATTTTGCTAACATGCAAATTAACGTGATTTAATCTTTTGTATTTGTATAATTTTGCGGTTTTCAGTTAAGATAAGGAATCGTAAAAATCATGCTGTTAAAGGTAGCATGGCCGAGTGGTCTAAGGCGCTGGAATTAGGCTCCAGTCTCTTTGGAGGCGTGGGTTCAAATCCCACTGCTGCCAGTGTATTTCTACTTTGAAACTTTTTAGCTTATATTTATGATTTTGCTAATAGAAAAATTAGCATGTGTTTTATTATTTTGTATTTGTATGAGTCCATGCTTTGCTGTTTTGCAAAAGACAGTAGATAGAATCATTGCTTTTTCCTTTTTGCTTAGAGACCTATCCATTTTCCACCTTGAAGGAGTTAAAATGTAGGAAAATTCACTAAACTTACTCTAAGGAAGCTTTTTTCATGTAGTATATTAAGGTAGCATGGCCGAGCGGTCTAAGGCGCTGGATTAAGGCTCCAGTCTCTTCAGAGGCGTGGGTTCAAATCCCACTGCTGCCAGTAGGTCTTCAGAACATTTTGATCTAATTCAAATGATTTTGTATTTGCATGAGTGTGTGGGTTTCTGTTTAGGAAAAGACAGTTGATAGAATCATTGTTTTTTCCTATTGTTTAGAGACTTAACAATTTTAAATCCCACTGCTGCCAGTAGTAAGAGTTCCTTAAAACCTTTTTATCTTATTCTTATACATACGCTAACATACAAAATTAACATATGCTTTAATCCCACTGCTGCCAGTATTATGCGGTCTTGAAATGTTTTTGTACTTATTCTTATGATTTTGCTAACATGCAAATTAACATGTGATTTAATCTTTTGTATTTGTATAATTTTGCGGTTTTCAGTTAAGATAAGGAATCGTAAAAATCATGCTGTTAAAGGTAGCATGGCCGAGTGGTCTAAGGCGCTGGACTTAGGCTCTAGTCTCTTTGGAGGCGTGGGTTCAAATCCCACTGCTGCCAGTGTATTTCTACTTTGAAACTTTTTAGCTTATATTTATGATTTTGCTAATAGAAAAATTAGCATGTGTTTTATTATTTTGTATTTGTATGAGTCCATGCTTTGCTGTTTTGCAAAAGACAGTAGATAGAATCATTGCTTTTTGCTTAGAGACCTATCCATTTTCCACCTTGAAGAAGTTAAAATGTAGGAAAATTCACTAAACTTACTCTAAGGAAGCTGTTTTTATGTAGTATATTAGGGTAGCATGGCCGAGCGGTCTAAGGCGCTGGATTAAGGCTCCAGTCTCTTCAGAGGCGTGGGTTCAAATCCCACTGCTGCCAGTAGGTCTTCAGAACATTTTGATCTAATTCAAATGATTTTGTATTTGCATGAGTGTGTGGGTTTCTGTTTAGGAAAAGACAGTTGATAGAATCATTGTTTTTTCCTATTGTTTAGAGACTTAACCATTTTACAACAGACCTGTAGGTTTAAATCCCACTGCTGCCAGTAGTAAGAGTTCCTTAAAACCTTTTTATCTTATTCTTATACATACGCTAATATACAAAATTAGCATATGCTTTAATCCCACTGCTGCCAGTATTATGCGGTCTTGAAATGTTTTTGTACTTATTCTTATGATTTTGCTAACATGCAAATTAACATGTGATTTAATCTTTTGTATTTGTATAATTTAGTGGTTTTCAGTTAAGATAAGGAATCTTAAAAGTCATGCTGCTAAAGGTAGCATGGCCGAGCGGTCTAAGGCGCTGGATTAAGGCTCCAGTCTCTTCAGAGGTGTGGGTTCAAATCCCACTGCTGCCAGTAGGTCTTCAGAACCTTTTGATCTAATTCTTATGATTTTGTATTTGCATGAGTGTGTGGATTTCTGTTTAGGAAAAGACAGTTGATAGAATCATTGGTTTTTCCTATTGTTTAGAGACTTAACCATTTTACAACAGACCTGTAGGTTCAAATCCCACTGCTGCCAGTAGTAAGAGTTCCTTAAAACCTTTTTATCTTATTCTTATAACTATGCTAACATACAAAATTAGCATATGCTTTAATCCCACTGCTGCCAGTATTATGAGGTCTTGAAATGTTTTTGTACTTATTCTTATGATTTTGCTAACATGCAAATTAGCATGTGATCTAATCTTCTTTTGTATTTGTATGATTTTTCGGTTTTCGGTTAAGATAAAGACCGTTGATAGAATCATTGGTTTTTCCTAATGTTTAGAGACATGCCCTTTTTCCAACATGCACTAATTTTAAATGTTGTCAAATGTACTTCACTTACTCTAAGGAAGCCTACTTAATCATGCTGAGTATGACTCAGCAGTATGAGTTCTTGAAAATCTTTTGATCTTATTCTTATAATTATGAAAACAGACAAAATTTGCATGTGCTTTCATCCCACTGCTGCCAGTATGATATGTGCTTGAAAATTGTTTTGAACTTACTCTTATGATTTTACTAACATACAAACTTACATGTGTTTTAATCTTCTTTTGTATTTGCTTAAGTGTTTTCTTTCTGGTTAAGATAAAAACAGTTGATAGAATTATTGTTTTTTTCCTAATATTTAGAGACATGTCTGTCATGATATGTACTTTTGCCCTGTCCTGTATTTGAATAATATGCCATTTGATGTATGTAACTGTTCTCTGGTTTCTATTAGCTGTAATTTATGTATTTTCTTGTGCAGGGAGTTCACCTGTAACAATATGTCTCCTTCCCCCAATACTTGCAGCCCTAAGCTATAATGTAATTAAGGTTTGTCAACACCACTAGTGAAGAATAGCCATTCTTTCTCACAGCAGGTGGCTAGTCATATGTACATACTAGATAGACTAAGAGGAGCCGACCAGTCTAGAATCTTCAGGTGGACCCAACCATTGAATAGAAGGTGTGACCCCTACCCCCCTTCATGGGCGGATCCCAGGAGCTAAGATAATCCATTCTTATTTTTGAGATCAGATGTGAGTTGATCCTTAAAGGGGAAGGAGTGGGGATTCTTAGCTGAGGCAAGACCCCACGTCCATCTGTGACTGCGGAAGCGAACGGGATGAGACTTGAGCTGAGGACATATCTCGTCGTTCGTGAGATTGTTTTGGGATCCCTTGGACTCATGTGGACTATTGCTTTGTTAGCTGGCACAAGGATTATCTGGAGGTGCCCCCGAATCTGTTCTGTTGGACTCGTGGAAGGACTATTGTTTCGTTTATCGGGTGCGGGATTACTGGAAAGCACCTCCAGATCTGTTTATTTACTTGGGCTTATTGTGGACTTCTGGTGGACTTGAAGGACATTATGGATATTTGATGTTGTATGCTCCCTGCTTTAATAAATCTCATTGGATCATCCCTCGGCCTGTTGTCCCTTCCTGCTCTGCTGTACACCCCGTCACAAACTGGTTGGCAGCAGTGGGATCAGAGCAGAAGGAATGGAGGACAAAGGCCCATCAAAATTGGGAACCAGCACCGCAGAGTACAAGAGCTGGACTGCGATGAACCTACAAACAAAGGCCCATGAAGTAGGAGTCCATTTTAAAGGACTCTCCAAGGAGCAGCTAATTGAGGCTTTGGAAGGAGTTCGCCTGCAAGATGACACTGAGGAAGGATCCTCACAGCAAATGGAGGAAAGACTGCAGCCGGAGGTAAATACCCAAAAAAGTCAGTGGGTTGTGTGGTACGAGGAGGAGTTGGCATTTCTGGGAGAAGAGGCCACCATAGACGATAAGAGGAAGGCCATTCACAGAGCTCAGGAGATGGCATTGCTGGAGCAGATCGCTTTGGAAGCAGCTAGAAGCTCCAGACAGACTGTAACCTCAGCACCCACCATGAGGGAACTCCCCAGAGTGTCCCACAAAGACTTTAAGCCCTTTAATGAGGCTGCAGGCGACATTGAGGGCTTCTTCCAGGACTTTGAGCATCAGTGTTGATTAATGGAAGTCCCGGAAAGGGAGCGAGTTCGACATCTTGTGGGGTTCTTAGAGGGTGGAGCTGCTGAAGCCTATAGAGCTATGGACCCTCAGGGGAACTGTGAGTATGCGGCGATTAAACAGACTATTCTAGGACATTATGCTATGTTAAACCTTGTTATCTTATTCTTATAATTATGCTAACATACAAAATTAGCATATGCTTTAATCCCACTGCTGCCAGTATTATGCGGTCTTGAAATGTTTTTGTACTTATTCTTATGATTTTGCTAACATGCAAATTAACGTGATTTAATCTTTTGTATTTGTATAATTTTGCGGTTTTCAGTTAAGATAAGGAATCGTAAAAATCATGCTGTTAAAGGTAGCATGGCCGAGTGGTCTAAGGCGCTGGAATTAGGCTCCAGTCTCTTTGGAGGCGTGGGTTCAAATCCCACTGCTGCCAGTGTATTTCTACTTTGAAACTTTTTAGCTTATATTTATGATTTTGCTAATAGAAAAATTAGCATGTGTTTTATTATTTTGTATTTGTATGAGTCCATGCTTTGCTGTTTTGCAAAAGACAGTAGATAGAATCATTGCTTTTTGCTTAGAGACCTATCCATTTTCCACCTTGAAGAAGTTAAAATGTAGGAAAATTCACTAAACTTACTCTAAGGAAGCTGTTTTTATGTAGTATATTAGGGTAGCATGGCCGAGCGGTCTAAGGCGCTGGATTAAGGCTCCAGTCTCTTCAGAGGCGTGGGTTCAAATCCCACTGCTGCCAGTAGGTCTTCAGAACATTTTGATCTAATTCAAATGATTTTGTATTTGCATGAGTGTGTGGGTTTCTGTTTAGGAAAAGACAGTTGATAGAATCATTGATTTTTCCTATTGTTTAGAGACTTAACCATTTTACAACAGACCTGTAGGTTTAAATCCCACTGCTGCCAGTAGTAAGAGTTCCTTAAAACCTTTTTATCTTATTCTTATACATACGCTAATATACAAAATTAGCATATGCTTTAATCCCACTGCTGCCAGTATTATGCGGTCTTGAAATGTTTTTGTACTTATTCTTATGATTTTGCTAACATGCAAATTAACATGTGATTTAATCTTTTGTAGTTGTATAATTTAGTGGTTTTCAGTTAAGATAAGGAATCTTAAAAGTCATGCTGCTAAAGGTAGCATGGCCGAGCGGTCTAAGGCGCTGGATTAAGGCTCCAGTCTCTTCAGAGGCGTGAGTTCAAATCCCACTGCTGCCAGTAGGTCTTCAGAACCTTTTGATCTAATTCTTATGATTTTGTATTTGCATGAGTGTGTGGATTTCTGTTTAGGAAAAGACAGTTGATAGAATCATTGGTTTTTCCTATTGTTTAGAGACTTAACCATTTTACAACAGACCTGTAGGTTCAAATCCCACTGCTGCCAGTAGTAAGAGTTCCTTAAAACCTTTTTATCTTATTCTTATAACTATGCTAACATACAAAATTAGCATATGCTTTAATCCCACTGCTGCCAGTATTATGAGGTCTTGAAATGTTTTTGTACTTATTCTTATGATTTTGCTAACATGCAAATTAGCATGTGATCTAATCTTCTTTTGTATTTGTATGATTTTTCGGTTTTCGGTTAAGATAAAGACCGTTGATAGAATCATTGGTTTTTCCTAATGTTTAGAGACATGCCCTTTTTCCAACATGCACTAATTTTAAATGTTGTCAAATGTACTTCACTTACTCTAAGGAAGCCTACTTAATCATGCTGAGTATGACTCAGCAGTATGAGTTCTTGAAAATCTTTTGATCTTATTCTTATAATTATGAAAACAGACAAAATTTGCATGTGCTTTCATCCCACTGCTGCCAGTATGATATGTGCTTGAAAATTGTTTTGAACTTACTCTTATGATTTTACTAACATACAAACTTACATGTGTTTTAATCTTCTTTTGTATTTGCTTAAGTGTTTTCTTTCTGGTTAAGATAAAAACAGTTGATAGAATTATTGTTTTTTTCCTAATATTTAGAGACATGTCTGTCATGATATGTACTTTTGCCCTGTCCTGTATTTGAATAATATGCCATTTGATGTATGTAACTGTTCTCTGGTTTCTATTAGCTGTAATTTATGTATTTTCTTGTGCAGGGAGTTCACCTGTAACAATATGTCTCCTTCCCCCAATACTTGCAGCCCTAAGCTATAATGTAATTAAGGTTTGTCAACACCACTAGTGAAGAATAGCCATTCTTTCTCACAGCAGGTGGCTAGTCATATGTACATACTAGATAGACTAAGAGGAGCCGACCAGTCTAGAATCTTCAGGTGGACCCAACCATTGAATAGAAGGTGTGACTCCTACCCCCTTCATGGGCGGATCCCAGGAGCTCAGATAATCCATTCTTATTTTTGAGATCAGATGTGAGTTGATCCTTAAAGGGGAAGGAGTGGGGATTCTTAGCTGAGGCAAGACCCTACGTCCATCTGTGACTGCGGAAGCGTACGGGATGAGACTTGAGCTGAGGACATATCTCGTCGTTCGTGAGATTGTTTTGGGATCCCTTGGACTCATGTGGACTATTGCTTTGTTAGCTGGCACAAGGATTATCTGGAGGTGCCCCCGAATCTGTTCTGTTGGACTCGTGGAAGGACTATTGTTTCGTTTATCGGGTGCGGGATTACTGGAAAGCACCTCCAGATCTGTTTATTTACTTGGGCTTATTGTGGACTTCTGGTGGACTTGAAGGACATTATGGATATTTGATGTTGTATGCTCCCTGCTTTAATAAATCTCATTGGATCATCCCTCGGCCTGTTGTCCCTTCCTGCTCTGCTGTACACCCCGTCACAAACTGGTTGGCAGCAGTGGGATCAGAGCAGAAGGAATGGAGGACAAAGGCCCATCAACATTGGGAACCAGCACCGCAGAGTACAAGAGCTGGACTGCGATGAACCTACAAACAAAGGCCCATGAAGTAGGAGTCCATTTTAAAGGACTCTCCAAGGAGCAGCTAATTGAGGCTTTGGAAGGAGTTCGCCTGCAAGATGACACTGAGGAAGGATCCTCACAGCAAATGGAGGAAAGACTGCAGCCGGAGGTAAATACCCAAAAAAGTCAGTGGGTTGTGTGGTACGAGGAGGAGTTGGCATTTCTGGGAGAAGAGGCCACCATAGACGATAAGAGGAAGGCCATTCACAGAGCTCAGGAGATGGCATTGCTGGAGCAGATCGCTTTGGAAGCAGCTAGAAGCTCCAGACAGACTGTAACCTCAGCACCCACCATGAGGGAACTCCCCAGAGTGTCCCACAAAGACTTTAAGCCCTTTAATGAGGCTGCAGGCGACATTGAGGGCTTCTTCCAGGACTTTGAGCATCAGTGTTGATTAATGGAAGTCCCGGAAAGGGAGCGAGTTCGACATCTTGTGGGGTTCTTAGAGGGTGGAGCTGCTGAAGCCTATAGAGCTATGGACCCTCGGGGGAACTGTGAGTATGCGGCGATTAAACAGACTATTCTAGAACATTATGCTATGTTAAACCTTGTTATCTTATTCTTATAATTATGCTAACATACAAAATTAGCATATGCTTTAATCCCACTGCTGCCAGTATTATGCGGTCTTGAAATGTTTTTGTACTTATTCTTATGATTTTGCTAACATGCAAATTAACATGTGATTTAATCTTTTGTATTTGTATAATTTTGCGGTTTTCAGTTAAGATAAGGAATCGTAAAAATCATGCTGTTAAAGGTAGCATGGCCGAGTGGTCTAAGGCGCTGGACTTAGGCTCCTGTCTCTTTGGAGGCATGGGTTCAAATCCCACTGCTGCCAGTGTATTTCTACTTTGAAACTTTTTAGCTTATATTTATGATTTTGCTAATAGAAAAATTAGCATGTGTTTTATTATTTTGTGTTTGTATGAGTCCATGCTTTGCTGTTTTGCAAAAGACAGTAGATAGAATCATTGCTTTTTGCTTAGAGACCTATCCATTTTCCACCTTGAAGAAGTTAAAATGTAGGAAAATTCACTAAACTTACTCTAAGGAAGCTTTCTTTATGTAGTATATTAGGGTAGCATGGCCGAGCGGTCTAAGGCGCTGGATTAAGGCTCCAGTCTCTTCAGAGGCGTGGGTTCAAATCCCACTGCTGCCAGTAGGTCTTCAGAACATTTTGATCTAATTCAAATGATTTTGTATTTGCATGAGTGTGTGGGTTTCTGTTTAGGAAAAGACAGTTGATAGAATCATTGTTTTTTCCTATTGTTTAGAGACTTAACCATTTTACAACAGACCTGTAGGTTTAAATCCCACTGCTGCCAGTAGTAAGAGTTCCTTAAAACCTTTTTATCTTATTCTTATACATACGCTAATATACAAAATTAGCATATGCTTTAATCCCACTGCTGCCAGTATTATGCGGTCTTGAAATGTTTTTGTACTTATTCTTATGATTTTGCTAACATGCAAATTAACATGTGATTTAATCTTTTGTATTTGTATAATTTTGTGGTTTTCAGTTAAGATAAGGAATCTTAAAAGTCATGCTGCTAAAGGTAGCATGGCCGAGCGGTCTAAGGCGCTGGATTAAGGCTCCAGTCTCTTCAGAGGCGTGGGTTCAAATCCCACTGCTGCCAGTAGGTCTTCAGAACCTTTTGATCTAATTCTTATGATTTTGTATTTGCATGAGTGTGTGGATTTCTGTTTAGGAAAAGACAGTTGATAGAATCATTGGTTTTTCCTATTGTTTAGAGACTTAACCATTTTACAACAGACCTGTAGGTTCAAATCCCACTGCTGCCAGTAGTAAGAGTTCCTTAAAACCTTTTTATCTTATTCTTATAACTATGCTAACATACAAAATTAGCATATGCTTTAATCCCACTGCTGCCAGTATTATGAGGTCTTGAAATGTTTTTGTACTTATTCTTATGATTTTGCTAACATGCAAATTAGCATGTGATCTAATCTTCTTTTGTATTTGTATGATTTTTCGGTTTTCGGTTAAGATAAAGACCGTTGATAGAATCATTGGTTTTTCCTAATGTTTAGAGACATGCCCTTTTTCCAACATGCACTAATTTTAAATGTTGTCAAATGTACTTCACTTACTCTAAGGAAGCCTACTTAATCATGCTGAGTATGACTCAGCAGTATGAGTTCTTGAAAATCTTTTGATCTTATTCTTATAATTATGAAAACAGACAAAATTTGCATGTGCTTTCATCCCACTGCTGCCAGTATGATATGTGCTTGAAAATTGTTTTGAACTTACTCTTATGATTTTACTAACATACAAACTTACATGTGTTTTAATCTTCTTTTGTATTTGCTTAAGTGTTTTCTTTCTGGTTAAGATAAAAACAGTTGATAGAATTATTGTTTTTTTCCTAATATTTAGAGACATGTCTGTCATGATATGTACTTTTGCCCTGTCCTGTATTTGAATAATATGCCATTTGATGTATGTAACTGTTCTCTGGTTTCTATTAGCTGTAATTTATGTATTTTCTTGTGCTGGGAGTTCACCTGTAACAATATGTCTCCTTCCCCCAATACTTGCAGCCCTAAGCTATAATGTAATTAAGGTTTGTCAACACCACTAGTGAAGAATAGCCATTCTTTCTCACAGCAGGTGGCTAGTCATATGTACATACTTGATAGACTAAGAGGAGCCGACCAGTCTAGAATCTTCAGGTGGACCCAACCATTGAATAGAAGGTGTGACCCCCTACCCCCCTTCATGGGCGGATCCCAGGAGCTCAGATAATCCATTCTTATTTTTGAGATCAGATGTGAGTTGATCCTTAAAGGGGAAGGAGTGGGGATTCTTAGCTGAGGCAAGACCCCACGTCCATCTGTGACTGCGGAAGCGTACGGGATGAGACTTGAGCTGAGGACATATCTCGTCGTTCGTGAGATTGTTTTGGGATCCCTTGGACTCATGTGGACCATTGCTTTGTTAGCTGGCACAAGGATTATCTGGAGGTGCCCCCGAATCTGTTCTGTTGGACTCGTGGAAGGACTATTGTTTCGTTTATCAGGTGCGGGATTACTGGAAAGCACCTCCAGATCTGTTTATTTCCTTGGGCTTATTGTGGACTTCTGGTGGACTTGAAGGACATTATGGATATTTGATGTTGTATGCTCCCTGCTTTAATAAATCTCATTGGATCATCCCTCGGCCTGTTGTCCCTTCCTGCTCTGCTGTACACCCCGTCACAAACTGGTTGGCAGCAGTGGGATCAGAGCAGAAGGAATGGAGGACAAAGGCCCATCAACATTGGGAACCAGCACCGCAGAGTACAAGAGCTGGACTGCGATGAACCTACAAACAAAGGCCCATGAAGTAGGAGTCCGTATTAAAGGACTCTCCAAGGAGCAGCTAATTGAGGCTTTGGAAGGAGTTCGCCTGCAAGATGACACTGAGGAAGGATCCTCACAGCAAATGGAGGAAAGACTGCAGCCGGAGGTAAATACCCAAAAAAGTCAGTGGGTTGTGTGGTACGAGGAGGAGTTGGCATTTCTGGGAGAAGAGGCCACCATAGACGATAAGAGGAAGGCCATTCACAGAGCTCAGGAGATGGCATTGCTGGAGCAGATCGCTTTGGAAGCAGCTAGAAGCTCCAGACAGACTGTAACCTCAGCACCCACCATGAGGGAACTCCCCAGAGTGTCCCACAAAGACTTTAAGCCCTTTAATGAGGCTGCAGGCGACATTGAGGGCTTCTTCCAGGACTTTGAGCATCAGTGTTGATTAATGGAAGTCCCGGAAAGGGAGCGAGTTCGACATCTTGTGGGGTTCTTAGAGGGTGGAGCTGCTGAAGCCTATAGAGCTATGGACCCTCGGGGGAACTGTGAGTATGCGGCGATTAAACAGACTATTCTAGAACATTATGCTATGTTAAACCTTGTTATCTTATTCTTATAATTATGCTAACATACAAAATTAGCATATGCTTTAATCCCACTGCTGCCAGTATTATGCGGTCTTGAAATGTTTTTGTACTTATTCTTATGATTTTGCTAACATGCAAATTAACATGTGATTTAATCTTTTGTATTTGTATAATTTTGTGGTTTTCAGTTAAGATAAGGAATCTTAAAAGTCATGCTGCTAAAGGTAGCATGGCCGAGCGGTCTAAGGCGCTGGATTAAGGCTCCAGTCTCTTCAGAGGCGTGGGTTCAAATCCAGTAGGTCTTCAGAACATTTTGATCTAATTCAAATGATTTTGTATTTGCATGAGTGTGTGGGTTTCTGTTTAGGAAAAGACAGTTGATAGAATCATTGTTTTTTCCTATTGTTTAGAGACTTAACCATTTTACAACAGACCTGTAGGTTTAAATCCCACTGCTGCCAGTAGTAAGAGTTCCTTAAAACCTTTTTATCTTATTCTTATACATACGCTAATATACAAAATTAGCATATGCTTTAATCCCACTGCTGCCAGTATTATGCGGTCTTGAAATGTTTTTGTACTTATTCTTATGATTTTGCTAACATGCAAATTAACATGTGATTTAATCTTTTGTATTTGTATAATTTTGTGGTTTTCAGTTAAGATAAGGAATCTTAAAAGTCATGCTGCTAAAGGTAGCATGGCCGAGCGGTCTAAGGCGCTGGATTAAGGCTCCAGTCTCTTCTGAGGCGTGGGTTCAAATCCCACTGCTGCCAGTAGGTCTTCAGAACCTTTTGATCTAATTCTTATGATTTTGTATTTGCATGAGTGTGTGGATTTCTGTTTAGGAAAAGACAGTTGATAGAATCATTGGTTTTTCCTATTGTTTAGAGACTTAACCATTTTACAACAGACCTGTAGGTTCAAATCCCACTGCTGCCAGTAGTAAGAGTTCCTTAAAACCTTTTTATCTTATTCTTATAACTATGCTAACATACAAAATTAGCAAATGCTTTAATCCCACTGCTGCCAGTATTATGAGGTCTTGAAATGTTTTTGTACTTATTCTTATGATTTTGCTAACATGCAAATTAGCATGTGATCTAATCTTCTTTTGTATTTGTATGATTTTTCGGTTTTCGGTTAAGATAAAGACCGTTGATAGAATCATTGGTTTTTCCTAATGTTTAGAGACATGCCCTTTTTCCAACATGCACTAATTTTAAATGTTGTCAAATGTACTTCACTTACTCTAAGGAAGCCTACTTAATCATGCTGAGTATGACTCAGCAGTATGAGTTCTTGAAAATCTTTTGATCTTATTCTTATAATTATGAAAACAGACAAAATTTGCATGTGCTTTCATCCCACTGCTGCCAGTATGATATGTGCTTGAAAATTGTTTTGAACTTACTCTTATGATTTTACTAACATACAAACTTACATGTGTTTTAATCTTCTTTTGTATTTGCTTAAGTGTTTTCTTTCTGGTTAAGATAAAAACAGTTGATAGAATTATTGTTTTTTTCCTAATATTTAGAGACATGTCTGTCATGATATGTACTTTTGCCCTGTCCTGTATTTGAATAATATGCCATTTGATGTATGTAACTGTTCTCTGGTTTCTATTAGCTGTAATTTATGTATTTTCTTGTGCAGGGAGTTCACCTGTAACAATATGTCTCCTTCCCCCAATACTTGCAGCCCTAAGCTATAATGTAATTAAGGTTTGTCAACACCACTAGTGAAGAATAGCCATTCTTTCTCACAGCAGGTGGCTAGTCATATGTACATACTAGATAGACTAAGAGGAGCCGACCAGTCTAGAATCTTCAGGTGGACCCAACCATTGAATAGAAGGTGTGACCCCTACCCCCCTTCATGGGCGGATCCCAGGAGCTCAGATAATCCATTCTTATTTTTGAGATCAGATGTGAGTTGATCCTTAAAGGGGAAGGAGTGGGGATTCTTAGCTGAGGCAAGACCCCACGTCCATCTGTGACTGCAGAAGCGTACGGGATGAGACTTGAGCTGAGGACATATCTCGTCGTTCGTGAGATTGTTTTGGGATCCCTTGGACTCATGTGGACTATTGCTTTGTTAGCTGGCACAAGGATTATCTGGAGGTGCCCCCGAATCTGTTCTGTTGGACTCGTGGAAGGACTATTGTTTCGTTTATCGGGTGCGGGATTACTGGAAAGCACCTCCAGATCTGTTTATTTACTTGGGCTTATTGTGGACTTCTGGTGGACTTGAAGGACATTATGGATATTTGATGTTGTATGCTCCCTGCTTTAATAAATCTCATTGGATCATCCCTCGGCCTGTTGTCCCTTCCTGCTCTGCTGTACACCCCGTCACAAACTGGTTGGCAGCAGTGGGATCAGAGCAGAAGGAATGGAGGACAAAGGCCCATCAACATTGGGAACCAGCACCGCAGAGTACAAGAGCTGGACTGCGATGAACCTACAAACAAAGGCCCATGAAGTAGGAGTCCGTTTTAAAGGACTCTCCAAGGAGCAGCTAATTGAGGCTTTGGAAGGAGTTCGCCTGCAAGATGACACTGAGGAAGGATCCTCACAGCAAATGGAGGAAAGACTGCAGCCGGAGGTAAATACCCAAAAAAGTCAGTGGGTTGTGTGGTACGAGGAGGAGTTGGCATTTCTGGGAGAAGAGGCCACCATAGACGATAAGAGGAAGGCCATTCACAGAGCTCAGGAGATGGCATTGCTGGAGCAGATCGCTTTGGAAGCAGCTAGAAGCTCCAGACAGACTGTAACCTCAGCACCCACCATGAGGGAACTCCCCAGAGTGTCCCACAAAGACTTTAAGCCCTTTAATGAGGCTGCAGGCGACATTGAGGGCTTCTTCCAGACTTTGAGCATCAGTGTTGATTAATGGAAGTCCCGGAAAGGGAGCGAGTTCGACATCTTGTGGGGTTCTTAGAGGGTGGAGCTGCTGAAGCCTATAGAGCTATGGACCCTCGGGGGAACTGTGAGTATGCGGCGATTAAACAGACTATTCTAGAACATTATGCTATGTTAAACCTTGTTATCTTATTCTTATAATTATGCTAACATACAAAATTAGCATATGCTTTAATCCCACTGCTGCCAGTATTATGCGGTCTTGAAATGTTTTTGTACTTATTCTTATGATTTTGCTAACATGCAAATTAACATGTGATTTAATCTTTTGTATTTCTATAATTTTGCGGTTTTCAGTTAAGATAAGGAATCGTAAAAATCAAGCTGTTAAAGGTAGCATGGCCGAGTGGTCTAAGGCGCTGGACTTAGGCTCCAGTCTCTTTGGAGGCGTGGGTTCAAATCCCACTGCTGCCAGTGTATTTCTACTTTGAAACTTTTTAGCTTATATTTATGATTTTGCTAATAGAAAAATTAGCATGTGTTTTATTATTTTGTATTTGTATGAGTCCATGCTTTGCTGTTTTGCAAAAGACAGTAGATAGAATCATTGCTTTTTGCTTAGAGACCTATCCATTTTCCACCTTGAAGAAGTTAAAATGTAGGAAAATTCACTAAACTTACTCTAAGGAAGCTTTTTTATGTAGTATATTAGGGTAGCATGGCCGAGCGGTCTAAGGCGCTGGATTAAGGCTCCAGTCTCTTCAGAGGCGTGGGTTCAAATACCACTGCTGCCAGTAGGTCTTTAGAACATTTTGATCTAATTCAAATGATTTTGTATTTGCATGAGTGTGTGGGTTTCTGTTTAGGAAAAGACAGTTGATATAATCATTGTTTTTTCCTATTGTTTAGAGACTTAACCATTTTACAACAGACCTGTAGGTTTAAATCAAACTGCTGCCAGTAGTAAGAGTTCCTTAAAACCTTTTTATCTTATTCTTATACATACGCTAATATACAAAATTAGCATATGCTTTAATCCCACTGCTGCCAGTATTATGCGGTCTTGAAATGTTTTTGTACTTATTCTTATGATTTTGCTAACATGCAAATTAACATGTGATTTAATCTTTTGTATTTGTATCATTTTGTGGTTTTCAGTTAAGATAAGGAATCTTAAAAATCATGCTGCTAAAGGTAGCATGGCCGAGCGGTCTAAGGCGCTGTATTAAGGCTCCAGTCTCTTCAGAGGCGTGGGTTCAAATCCCACTGCTGCCAGTAGGTCTTCAGAACCTTTTGATCTAATTCTTATGATTTTGTATTTGCATGAGTGTGTGGATTTCTGTTTAGGAAAAGACAGTTGATAGAATCATTGGTTTTTCCTATTGTTTATAGACTTAACCATTTTACAACAGACCTGTAGGTTCAAATCCCACTGCTGCCAGTAGTAAGAGTTCCTTAAAACCTTTTTATCTTATTCTTATAACTATGCTAACATACAAAATTAGCATATGCTTTAATCCCACTGCTGCCAGTATTATGAGGTCTTGAAATGTTTTTGTACTTATTCTTATGATTTTGCTAACATGCAAATTAGCATGTGATCTAATCTTCTTTTGTATTTGTATGATTTTTCGGTTTTCGGTTAAGATAAAGACCGTTGATAGAATCATTGGTTTTTCCTAATGTTTAGAGACATGCCCTTTTTCCAACATGCACTAATTTTAAATGTTGTCAAATGTACTTCACTTACTCTAAGGAAGCCTACTTAATCATGCTGAGTATGACTCAGCAGTATGAGTTCTTGAAAATCTTTTGATCTTATTCTTATAATTATGAAAACAGACAAAATTTGCATGTGCTTTCATCCCACTGCTGCCAGTATGATATGTGCTTGAAAATTGTTTTGAACTTACTCTTATGATTTTACTAACATACAAACTTACATGTGTTTTAATCTTCTTTTGTATTTGCTTAAGTGTTTTCTTTCTGGTTAAGATAAAAACAGTTGATAGAATTATTGTTTTTTTCCTAATATTTAGAGACATGTCTGTCATGATATGTACTTTTGCCCTGTCCTGTATTTGAATAATATGCCATTTGATGTATGTAACTGTTCTCTGGTTTCTATTAGCTGTAATTTATGTATTTTCTTGTGCAGGGAGTTCACCTGTAACAATATGTCTCCTTCCCCCAATACTTGCAGCCCTAAGCTATAATGTAATTAAGGTTTGTCAACACCACTAGTGAAGAATAGCCATTCTTTCTCACAGCAGGTGGCTAGTCATATGTACATACTAGATAGACTAAGAGGAGCCGACCAGTCTAGAATCTTCAGGTGGACCCAACCATTGAATAGAAGGTGTGACCCCTACCCCCCTTCATGGGCGGATCCCAGGAGCTCAGATAATCCATTCTTATTTTTGAGATCAGATGTGAGTTGATCCTTAAAGGGGAAGGAGTGGGGATTCTTAGCTGAGGCAAGACCCCACGTCCATCTGTGACTGCGGAAGCGTACGGGATGAGACTTGAGCTGAGGACATATCTCGTCGTTCGTGAGATTGTTTTGGGATCCCTTGGACTCATGTGGACTATTGCTTTGTTAGCTGGCACAAGGATTATCTGGAGGTGCCCCCGAATCTGTTCTGTTGGACTCGTGGAAGGACTATTGTTTCGTTTATCGGGTGCGGGATTACTGGAAAGCACCTCCAGATCTGTTTATTTACTTGGGCTTATTGTGGACTTCTGGTGGACTTGAAGGACATTATGGATATTTGATGTTGTATGCTCCCTGCTTTAATAAATCTCATTGGATCATCCCTCGGCCTGTTGTCCCTTCCTGCTCTGCTGTACACCCCGTCACAAACTGGTTGGCAGCAGTGGGATCAGAGCAGAAGGAATGGAGGACAAAGGCCCATCAACATTGGGAACCAGCACCGCAGAGTACAAGAGCTGGACTGCGATGAACCTACAAACAAAGGCCCATGAAGTAGGAGTCCGTTTTAAAGGACTCTCCAAGGAGCAGCTAATTGAGGCTTTGGAAGGAGTTCGCCTGCAAGATGACACTGAGGAAGGATCCTCACAGCAAATGGAGGAAAGACTGCAGCCGGAGGTAAATACCCAAAAAAGTCAGTGGGTTGTGTGGTACGAGGAGGAGTTGGCATTTCTGGGAGAAGAGGCCACCATAGACGATAAGAGGAAGGCCATTCACAGAGCTCAGGAGATGGCATTGCTGGAGCAGATCGCTTTGGAAGCAGCTAGAAGCTCCAGACAGACTGTAACCTCAGCACCCACCATGAGGGAACTCCCCAGAGTGTCCCACAAAGACTTTAAGCCCTTTAATGAGGCTGCAGGCGACATTGAGGGCTTCTTCCAGGACTTTGAGCATCAGTGTTGATTAATGGAAGTCCCGGAAAGGGAGCGAGTTCGACATCTTGTGGGGTTCTTAGAGGGTGGAGCTGCTGAAGCCTATAGAGCTATGGACCCTCGGGGGAACTGTGAGTATGCGGCGATTAAACAGACTATTCTAGAACATTATGCTATGTTAAACCTTGTTATCTTATTCTTATAATTATGCTAACATACAAAATTAGCATATGCTTTAATCCCACTGCTGCCAGTATTATGCGGTCTTGAAATGTTTTTGTACTTATTCTTATGATTTTGCTAACATGCAAATTAACATGTGATTTAATCTTTTGTATTTGTATAATTTTGCGGTTTTCAGTTAAGATAAGGAATCGTAAAAATCAAGCTGTTAAAGGTAGCATGGCCGAGTGGTCTAAGGCGCTGGACTTAGGCTCCAGTCTCTTTGGAGGCGTGGGTTCAAATGCCAGTGTATTTCTACTTTGAAACTTTTTAGCTTATATTTATGATTTTGCTAATAGAAAAATTAGCATGTGTTTTATTATTTTGTATTTGTATGAGTCCATGCTTTGCTGTTTTGCAAAAGACAGTAGATAGAATCATTGCTTTTTGCTTAGAGACCTATCCATTTTCCACCTTGAAGAAGTTAAAATGTAGGAAAATTCACTAAACTTACTCTAAGGAAGCTTTTTTTATGTAGTATATTAGGGTAGCATGGCCGAGTGGTCTAAGGCGCTGGATTAAGGCTCCAGTCTCTTCAGAGGCGTGGGTTCAAATCCCACTGCTGACAGTAGGTCTTTAGAACATTTTGATCTAATTCAAATGATTTTGTATTTGCATGAGTGTGTGGGTTTCTGTTTAGGAAAAGACAGTTGATAGAATCATTGTTTTTTCCTATTGTTTAGAGACTTAACCATTTTACAACAGACCTGTAGGTTTAAATCCCACTGCTGCCAGTAGTAAGAGTTCCTTAAAACCTTTTTATCTTATTCTTATACATACGCTAATATACAAAATTAGCATATGCTTTAATCCCACTGCTGCCAGTATTATGCGGTCTTGAAATGTTTTTGTACTTATTCTTATGATTTTGCTAACATGCAAATTAACATGTGATTTAATCTTTTGTATTTGTATAATTTTGTGGTTTTCAGTTAAGATAAGGAATCTTAAAAGTCATGCTGCTAAAGGTAGCATGGCCGAGCGGTCTAAGGCGCTGGATTAAGGCTCCAGTCTCTTCAGAGGTGTGGGTTCAAATCCCACTGCTGCCGGTAGGTCTTCAGAACCTTTTGATCTAATTCTTATGATTTTGTATTTGCATGAGTGTGTGGATTTCTGTTTAGGAAAAGACAGTTGATAGAATCGTTGGTTTTTCCTATTGTTTAGAGACTTAACCATTTTACAACAGACCTGTAGGTTCAAATCCCACTGCTGCCAGTAGTAAGAGTTCCTTAAAACCTTTTTATCTTATTCTTATAACTATGCTAACATACAAAATTAGCATATGCTTTAATCCCACTGCTGCCAGTATTATGAGGTCTTGAAATGTTTTTGTACTTATTCTTATGATTTTGCTAACATGAAAATTAGCATGTGATCTAATCTTCTTTTGTATTTGTATGATTTTTCGGTTTTCAGTTAAGATAAAGACCGTTGATAGAATCATTGGTTTTTCCTAATGTTTAGAGACATGCCCTTTTTCCAACATGCACTAATTTTAAATGTTGTCAAATGTACTTCACTTACTCTAAGGAAGCCTACTTAATCATGCTGAGTATGACTCAGCAGTATGAGTTCTTGAAAATCTTTTGATCTTATTCTTATAATTATGAAAACAGACAAAATTTGCATGTGCTTTCATCCCACTGCTGCCAGTATGATATGTGCTTGAAAATTGTTTTGAACTTACTCTTATGATTTTACTAACATACAAACTTACATGTGTTTTAATCTTCTTTTGTATTTGCTTAAGTGTTTTCTTTCTGGTTAAGATAAAAACAGTTGATAGAATTATTGTTTTTTTCCTAATATTTAGAGACATGTCTGTCATGATATGTACTTTTGCCCTGTCCTGTATTTGAATAATATGCCATTTGATGTATGTAACTGTTCTCTGGTTTCTATTAGCTGTAATTTATGTATTTTCTTGTGCTGGGAGTTCACCTGTAACAATATGTCTCCTTCCCCCAATACTTGCAGCCCTAAGCTATAATGTAATTAAGGTTTGTCAACACCACTAGTGAAGAATAGCCATTCTTTCTCACAGCAGGTGGCTAGTCATATGTACATACTAAATAGACTAAGAGGAACCGACCAGTCTAGAATCTTCAGGTGGACCCAACCATTGAATAGAAGGTGTGACCCCTACCCCCCTTCATGGGCGGATCCCAGGAGCTCAGATAATCCATTCTTATTTTTGAGATCAGATGTGAGTTGATCCTTAAAGGGGAAGGAGTGGGGATTCTTAGCTGAGGCAAGACCCCACGTCCATCTGTGACTGCGGAAGCGAACGGGATGAGACTTGAGCTGAGGACATATCTCGTCGTTCGTGAGATTGTTTTGGCATCCCTTGGACTCATGTGGACTATTGCTTTGTTAGCTGGCACAAGGATTATCGGGAGGTGCCCCCAAATCTGTTCTGTTGGACTCGTGGAAGGACTATTGTTTCGTTTATCGGGTGCGGGATTACTGGAAAGCACCTCCAGATCTGTTTATTTACTTGGGCTTATTGTGGACTTCTGGTGGACTTGAAGGACATTATGGATATTTGATGTTGTATGCTCCCTGCTTTAATAAATCTCATTGGATCATCCCTCGGCCCGTTGTCCCTTCCTGCTCTGCTGTACACCCCGTCACAAACTGGTTGGCAGCAGTGGGATCAGAGCAGAAGGAATGGAGGACAAAGGCCCATCAACATTGGGAACCAGCACCGCAGAGTACAAGAGCTGGACTGCGATGAACCTACAAACAAACGCCCATGAAGTAGGAGTCCGTTTTAAAGGACTCTCCAAGGAGCAGCTAATTGAGGCTTTGGAAGGAGTTCGCCTGCAAGATGACACTGAGGAAGGATCCTCACAGCAAATGGAGGAAAGACTGCAGCCGGAGGTAAATACCCAAAAAAGTCAGTGGGTTGTGTGGTACGAGGAGGAGTTGGCATTTCTGGGAGAAGAGGCCACCATAGACGATAAGAGGAAGGCCATTCACAGAGCTCAGGAGATGGCATTGCTGGAGCAGATCGCTTTGGAAGCAGCTAGAAGCTCCAGACAGACTGTAACCTCAGCACCCACCATGAGGGAACTCCCCAGAGTGTCCCACAAAGACTTTAAGCCCTTTAATGAGGCTGCAGGCGACATTGAGGGCTTCTTCCAGGACTTTGAGCATCAGTGTTGATTAATGGAAGTCCCGGAAAGGGAGCGAGTTCGACATCTTGTGGGGTTCTTAGAGGGTGGAGCTGCTGAAGCCTATAGAGCTATGGACCCTCGGGGGAACTGTGAGTATGCGGCGATTAAACAGACTATTCTAGAACATTATGCTATGTTAAACCTTGTTATCTTATTCTTATAATTATGCTAACATACAAAATTAGCATATGCTTTAATCCCACTGCTGCCAGTATTATGCGGTCTTGAAATGTTTTTGTACTTATTCTTATGATTTTGCTAACATGCAAATTGACATGTGATTTAATCTTTTGTATTTGTATAATTTTGCGGTTTTCAGTTAAGATAAGGAATCGTAAAAATCATGCTGTTAAAGGTAGCATGGCCGAGTGGTCTAAGGCGCTGGAATTAGGCTCCAGTCTCTTTGGAGGCGTGGGTTCAAATCCCACTGCTGCCAGTGTATTTCTACTTTGAAACTTTTTAGCTTATATTTATGATTTTGCTAATAGAAAAATTAGCATGTGTTTTATTATTTGGTATTTTTATGAGTCCATGCTTTGCTGTTTTGCAAAAGACAGTAGATAGAATCATTGCTTTTTC
Source organism: Ranitomeya imitator (assembly GCF_032444005.1). Classification (NCBI taxonomy): domain Eukaryota; kingdom Metazoa; phylum Chordata; class Amphibia; order Anura; family Dendrobatidae; genus Ranitomeya; species Ranitomeya imitator. Next base: position 90,333,011 of record NC_091285.1, read on the forward strand.
CTTTTTGCTTAGAGACCTATCCATTTTCCACCTTGAAGAAGTTAAACTGTAGGAAAATTCACTAAACTTACTCTAAGGAAGCTTTTTTTATGTAGTAAATTAGGGTAGCATGGCTGAGCGGTCTAAGGCGCTGGATTAAGGCTCCAGTCTCTTCAGAGGCGTGGGTTCAAACCCCACTGCTGCCAGTAGGTCTTCAGAACATTTTGATCTAATTCAAATGATTTTGTATTTGCGTGAGTGTGTGGGTTTCTGTTTAGGAAAAGACAGTTGATAGAATCATTGTTTTTTCCTATTGTTTAGAGACTTAACCATTTTACAACAGACCTGTAGGTTTAAATCCCACTGCTGCCAGTAGTAAGAGTTCCTTAAAACCTTTTTATCTTATTCTTATACATACGCTAATATACAAAATTAGCATATGCTTTAATCCCACTGCTGCCAGTATTATGCGGTCTTGAAATGTTTTTGTACTTATTCTTATGATTTTGCTAACATGCAAATTAACATGTGATTTAATCTTTTGTATTTGTATAATTTTGTGGTTTTCAGTTAAGATAAGGAATCTTAAAAATCATGCTGCAAAAGGTAGCATGGCCGAGCGGTCTAAGGGGCTGGATTAAGGCTCCAGTCTCTTCAGAGACGTGGGTTCAAATCCTACTGCTGCCAGTAGGTCTTCAGAACCTTTTGATCTAATTCTTATGATTTTGTATTTGCATGAGTGTGTGGATTTCTGTTTAGGAAAAGACAGTTGATAGAATCATTGGTTTTACCTATTGTTTAGAGACTTAACCATTTTACAACAGACCTGTAGGTTCAAATCCCACTGCTGCCAGTAGTAAGAGTTCCTTAAAACCTTTTTATCTTATTCTTATAACTATGCTAACATACAAAATTAGTATATGCTTTAATCCCACTGCTGCCAGTATTATGAGGTCTTGAAATGTTTTTGTACTTATTCTTATGATTTTGCTAACATGAAAATTAGCATGTGATCTAATCTTCTTTTGTATTTGTATGATTTTTCGGTTTTCGGTTAAGATAAAGACCGTTCATAGAATCATTGGTTTTTCCTAATGTTTAGAGACATGCCCTTTTTCCAACATGCACTAATTTTAAATGTTGTCAAATGTACTTCACTTACTCTAAGGAAGCCTACTTAATCATGCTGAGTATGACTCAGCAGTATGAGTTCTTGAAAATCTTTTGATCTTATTCTCATAATTATGAAAACAGACAAAATTTGCATGTGCTTTCATCCCACTGCTGCCAGTATGATAAGTGCTTGAAAATTGTTTTGAACGTACTCTTATGATTTTACTAACATACAAACTTACATGTGTTTTAATCTTCTTTTGTATTTGCTTAAGTGTTTTCTTTCTGGTTAAGATAAAAACAGTTGATAGAATTATTGTTTTTTTCCTAATATTTAGAGACATGTCTGTCATGATATGTACTTTTGCCCTGTCCTGTATTTGAATAATATGCCATTTGATGTATGTAACTTTTCTCTGGTTTCTATTAGCTGTAATTTATGTATTTTCTTGTGCTGGGAGTTCACCTGTAACAATACGTCTCCTTCCCCCAATACTTGCAGCCCTAAGCTATAATGTAATTAAGGTTTGTCAACACCACTAGTGAAGAATAGCCATTCCTTCTCACAGCAGGTGGCTAGTCATATGTACATACTAGATAGACTAAGAGGAGCCGACCAGTCTAGAATCTTCAGGTGGACCCAACCATTGAATAGAAGGTGTGACCCCCACCCCCCTTCATGGGCGGATCCCAGGAGCTCAGACAATCCATTCTTATTTTTGAGATCAGATGTGAGTTGATCCTTAAAGGGGAAGGAGTGGGGATTCTTAGCTGAGGCAAGACCCCACGTCCATCTGTGACTGCGGAAGCGAACGGGATGAGACTTGAGCTGAGGACATATCTCGTCGTTCGTGAGATTGTTTTGGCATCCCTTGGACTCATGTGGACTATTGCTTTGTTAGCTGGCACAAGGATTATCGGGAGGTGCCCCCGAATCTGTTCTGTTGGACTCGTGGAAGGACTATTGTTTCGTTTATCGGGTGCGGGATTACTGGAAAGCACCTCCAGATCTGTTTATTTACTTGGGCTTATTGTGGACTTCTGGTGGACTTGAAGGACATTATGGATATTTGATGTTGTATGCTCCCTGCTTTAATAAATCTCATTGGATCATCCCTCGGCCCGTTGTCCCTTCCTGCTCTGCTGTACACCCCGTCACAAACTGGTTGGCAGCAGTGGGATCAGAGCAGAAGGAATGGAGGACAAAGGCCCATCAACATTGGGAACCAGCACCGCAGAGTACAAGAGCTGGACTGCGATGAACCTACAAACAAACGCCCATGAAGTAGGAGTCCGTTTTAAAGGACTCTCCAAGGAGCAGCTAATTGAGGCTTTGGAAGGAGTTCGCCTGCAAGATGACACTGAGGAAGGATCCTCACAGCAAATGGAGGAAAGACTGCAGCCGGAGGTAAATACCCAAAAAAGTCAGTGGGTTGTGTGGTACGAGGAGGAGTTGGCATTTCTGGGAGAAGAGGCCACCATAGACGATAAGAGGAAGGCCATTCACAGAGCTCAGGAGATGGCATTGCTGGAGCAGATCGCTTTGGAAGCAGCTAGAAGCTCCAGACAGACTGTAACCTCAGCACCCACCATGAGGGAACTCCCCAGAGTGTCCCACAAAGACTTTAAGCCCTTTAATGAGGCTGCAGGCGACATTGAGGGCTTCTTCCAGGACTTTGAGCATCAGTATTGATTAATGGAAGTCCTGGAAAGGGAGCGAGTTCGACATCTTGTGGGGTTCTTAGAGGGTGGAGCTGCTGAAGCCTATAGAGCTATGGACCCTCGGGGGAACTGTGAGTATGCGGCGATTAAACAGACTATTCTAGAACATTATGCTATGTTAAACCTTGTTATCTTATTCTTATAATTATGCTAACATACAAAATTAGCATATGCTTTAATCCCACTGCTGCCAGTATTATGCGGTCTTGAAATGTTTTTGTACTTATTCTTATGATTTTGCTAACATGCAAATTAACATGTGATTTAATCTTTTGTATTTGTATAATTTTGCGGTTTTCAGTTAAGATAAGGAATCGTAAAAATCATGCTGTTAAAGGTAGCATGGCCGAGTGGTCTAAGGCGCTGGATTTAGGCTCCAGTCTCTTTGGAGGCGTGGGTTCAAATCCCACTGCTGCCAGTGTAATTTTACTTTGAAACTTTTTAGCTTATATTTATGATTTTGCTAATAGAAAAATTAGCATGTGTTTTATTATTTTGTATTTGTATGAGTCCATGCTTTGCTGTTTTGCAAAAGACAGTAGATAGAATCATTGCTTTTTGCTTAGAGACCTATCCATTTTACACCTTGAAGAAGTTAAAATGTAGGAAAATTCACTAAACTTACTCTAAGGAAGCTTTTTTATGTAGTATATTAGGGTAGCATGGCCGAGCGGTCTAAGGCGCTGGATTAAGGCTCCAGTCTCTTCAGAGGCGTGGGTTCAAATCCCACTGCTGCCAGTAGGTCTTTAGAACATTTTGATCTAATTCAAATGATTTTGTATTTGCATGAGTGTGTGGGTTTCTGTTTAGGAAAAGACAGTTGATATAATCATTGTTTTTTCCTATTGTTTAGAGACTTAACCATTTTACAACAGACCTGTAGGTTTAAATCAAACTGCTGCCAGTAGTAAGAGTTCCTTAAAACCTTTTTATCTTATTCTTATACATACGCTAATATACAAAATTAGCATATGCTTTAATCCCACTGCTGCCAGTATTATGCGGTCTTGAAATGTTTTTGTACTTATTCTTATGATTTTGCTAACATGCAAATTAACATGTGATTTAATCTTTTGTATTTGTATCATTTTGTGGTTTTCAGTTAAGATAAGGAATCTTAAAAATCATGCTGCTAAAGGTAGCATGGCCGAGCGGTCTAAGGCGCTGTATTAAGGCTCCAGTCTCTTCAGAGGCGTGGGTTCAAATCCCACTGCTGCCAGTAGGTCTTCAGAACCTTTTGATCTAATTCTTATGATTTTGTATTTGCATGAGTGTGTGGATTTCTGTTTAGGAAAAGACAGTTGATAGAATCATTGGTTTTTCCTATTGTTTATAGACTTAACCATTTTACAACAGACCTGTAGGTTCAAATCCCACTGCTGCCAGTAGTAAGAGTTCCTTAAAACCTTTTTATCTTATTCTTATAACTATGCTAACATACAAAATTAGCATATGCTTTAATCCCACTGCTGCCAGTATTATGAGGTCTTGAAATGTTTTTGTACTTATTCTTATGATTTTGCTAACATGCAAATTAGCATGTGATCTAATCTTCTTTTGTATTTGTATGATTTTTCGGTTTTCGGTTAAGATAAAGACCGTTGATAGAATCATTGGTTTTTCCTAATGTTTAGAGACATGCCCTTTTTCCAACATGCACTAATTTTAAATGTTGTCAAATGTACTTCACTTACTCTAAGGAAGCCTACTTAATCATGCTGAGTATGACTCAGCAGTATGAGTTCTTGAAAATCTTTTGATCTTATTCTTATAATTATGAAAACAGACAAAATTTGCATGTGCTTTCATCCCACTGCTGCCAGTATGATATGTGCTTGAAAATTGTTTTGAACTTACTCTTATGATTTTACTAACATACAAACTTACATGTGTTTTAATCTTCTTTTGTATTTGCTTAAGTGTTTTCTTTCTGGTTAAGATAAAAACAGTTGATAGAATTATTGTTTTTTTCCTAATATTTAGAGACATGTCTGTCATGATATGTACTTTTGCCCTGTCCTGTATTTGAATAATATGCCATTTGATGTATGTAACTGTTCTCTGGTTTCTATTAGCTGTAATTTATGTATTTTCTTGTGCAGGGAGTTCACCTGTAACAATATGTCTCCTTCCCCCAATACTTGCAGCCCTAAGCTATAATGTAATTAAGGTTTGTCAACACCACTAGTGAAGAATAGCCATTCTTTCTCACAGCAGGTGGCTAGTCATATGTACATACTAGATAGACTAAGAGGAGCCGACCAGTCTAGAATCTTCAGGTGGACCCAACCATTGAATAGAAGGTGTGACCCCTACCCCCCTTCATGGGCGGATCCCAGGAGCTCAGATAATCCATTCTTATTTTTGAGATCAGATGTGAGTTGATCCTTAAAGGGGAAGGAGTGGGGATTCTTAGCTGAGGCAAGACCCCACGTCCATCTGTGACTGCGGAAGCGTACGGGATGAGACTTGAGCTGAGGACATATCTCGTCGTTCGTGAGATTGTTTTGGGATCCCTTGGACTCATGTGGACTATTGCTTTGTTAGCTGGCACAAGGATTATCTGGAGGTGCCCCCGAATCTGTTCTGTTGGACTCGTGGAAGGACTATTGTTTCGTTTATCGGGTGCGGGATTACTGGAAAGCACCTCCAGATCTGTTTATTTACTTGGGCTTATTGTGGACTTCTGGTGGACTTGAAGGACATTATGGATATTTGATGTTGTATGCTCCCTGCTTTAATAAATCTCATTGGATCATCCCTCGGCCTGTTGTCCCTTCCTGCTCTGCTGTACACCCCGTCACAAACTGGTTGGCAGCAGTGGGATCAGAGCAGAAGGAATGGAGGACAAAGGCCCATCAACATTGGGAACCAGCACCGCAGAGTACAAGAGCTGGACTGCGATGAACCTACAAACAAAGGCCCATGAAGTAGGAGTCCGTTTTAAAGGACTCTCCAAGGAGCAGCTAATTGAGGCTTTGGAATTAGTTCGCCTGCAAGATGACACTGAGGAAGGATCCTCACAGCAAATGGAGGAAAGACTGCAGCCGGAGGTAAATACCCAAAAAAGTCAGTGGGTTGTGTGGTACGAGGAGGAGTTGGCATTTCTGGGAGAAGAGGCCACCATAGACGATAAGAGGAAGGCCATTCACAGAGCTCAGGAGATGGCATTGCTGGAGCAGATCGCTTTGGAAGCAGCTAGAAGCTCCAGACAGACTGTAACCTCAGCACCCACCATGAGGGAACTCCCCAGAGTGTCCCACAAAGACTTTAAGCCCTTTAATGAGGCTGCAGGCGACATTGAGGGCTTCTTCCAGGACTTTGAGCATCAGTGTTGATTAATGGAAGTCCCGGAAAGGGAGCGAGTTCGACATCTTGTGGGGTTCTTAGAGGGTGGAGCTGCTGAAGCCTATAGAGCTATGGACCCTCGGGGGAACTGTGAGTATGCGGCGACTAAACAGACTATTCTAGAACATTATGCTATGTTAAACCTTGTTATCTTATTCTTATAATTATGCTAACATACAAAATTAGCATATGCTTTAATCCCACTGCTGCCAGTATTATGCGGTCTTGAAATGTTTTTGTACTTATTCTTATGATTTTGCTAACATGCAAATTAACATGTGATTTAATCTTTTGTATTTGTATAATTTTGCGGTTTTCAGTTAAGATAAGGAATCGTAAAAATCAAGCTGTTAAAGGTAGCATGGCCGAGTGGTCTAAGGCGCTGGACTTAGGCTCCAGTCTCTTTGGAGGCGTGGGTTCAAATGCCAGTGTATTTCTACTTTGAAACTTTTTAGCTTATATTTATGATTTTGCTAATAGAAAAATTAGCATGTGTTTTATTATTTTGTATTTGTATGAGTCCATGCTTTGCTGTTTTGCAAAAGACAGTAGATAGAATCATTGCTTTTTGCTTAGAGACCTATCCATTTTCCACCTTGAAGAAGTTAAAATGTAGGAAAATTCACTAAACTTACTCTAAGGAAGCTTTTTTTATATAGTATATTAGGGTAGCATGGCCGAGTGGTCTAAGGCGCTGGATTAAGGCTCCAGTCTCTTCAGAGGCGTGGGTTCAAATCCCACTGCTGACAGTAGGTCTTTAGAACATTTTGATCTAATTCAAATGATTTTGTATTTGCATGAGTGTGTGGGTTTCTGTTTAGGAAAAGACAGTTGATAGAATCATTGTTTTTTCCTATTGTTTAGAGACTTAACCATTTTACAACAGACCTGTAGGTTTAAATCCCACTGCTGCCAGTAGTAAGAGTTCCTTAAAACCTTTTTATCTTATTCTTATACATACGCTAATATACAAAATTAGCATATGCTTTAATCCCACTGCTGCCAGTATTATGCGGTCTTGAAATGTTTTTGTACTTATTCTTATGATTTTGCTAACATGCAAATTAACATGTGATTTAATCTTTTGTATTTGTATAATTTTGTGGTTTTCAGTTAAGATAAGGAATCTTAAAAGTCATGCTGCTAAAGGTAGCATGGCCGAGCGGTCTAAGGCGCTGGATTAAGGCTCCAGTCTCTTCAGAGGTGTGGGTTCAAATCCCACTGCTGCCGGTAGGTCTTCAGAACCTTTTGATCTAATTCTTATGATTTTGTATTTGCATGAGTGTGTGGATTTCTGTTTAGGAAAAGACAGTTGATAGAATCGTTGGTTTTTCCTATTGTTTAGAGACTTAACCATTTTACAACAGACCTGTAGGTTCAAATCCCACTGCTGCCAGTAGTAAGAGTTCCTTAAAACCTTTTTATCTTATTCTTATAACTATGCTAACATACAAAATTAGCATATGCTTTAATCCCACTGCTGCCAGTATTATGAGGTCTTGAAATGTTTTTGTACTTATTCTTATGATTTTGCTAACATGAAAATTAGCATGTGATCTAATCTTCTTTTGTATTTGTATGATTTTTCGGTTTTCAGTTAAGATAAAGACCGTTGATAGAATCATTGGTTTTTCCTAATGTTTAGAGACATGCCCTTTTTCCAACATGCACTAATTTTAAATGTTGTCAAATGTACTTCACTTACTCTAAGGAAGCCTACTTAATCATGCTGAGTATGACTCAGCAGTATGAGTTCTTGAAAATCTTTTGATCTTATTCTTATAATTATGAAAACAGACAAAATTTGCATGTGCTTTCATCCCACTGCTGCCAGTATGATATGTGCTTGAAAATTGTTTTGAACTTACTCTTATGATTTTACTAACATACAAACTTACATGTGTTTTAATCTTCTTTTGTATTTGCTTAAGTGTTTTCTTTCTGGTTAAGATAAAAACAGTTGATAGAATTATTGTTTTTTTCCTAATATTTAGAGACATGTCTGTCATGATATGTACTTTTGCCCTGTCCTGTATTTGAATAATATGCCATTTGATGTATGTAACTGTTCTCTGGTTTCTATTAGCTGTAATTTATGTATTTTCTTGTGCTGGGAGTTCACCTGTAACAATATGTCTCCTTCCCCCAATACTTGCAGCCCTAAGCTATAATGTAATTAAGGTTTGTCAACACCACTAGTGAAGAATAGCCATTCTTTCTCACAGCAGGTGGCTAGTCATATGTACATACTAAATAGACTAAGAGGAACCGACCAGTCTAGAATCTTCAGGTGGACCCAACCATTGAATAGAAGGTGTGACCCCTACCCCCCTTCATGGGCGGATCCCAGGAGCTCAGATAATCCATTCTTATTTTTGAGATCAGATGTGAGTTGATCCTTAAAGGGGAAGGAGTGGGGATTCTTAGCTGAGGCAAGACCCCACGTCCATCTGTGACTGCGGAAGCGAACGGGATGAGACTTGAGCTGAGGACATATCTCGTCGTTCGTGAGATTGTTTTGGCATCCCTTGGACTCATGTGGACTATTGCTTTGTTAGCTGGCACAAGGATTATCGGGAGGTGCCCCCAAATCTGTTCTGTTGGACTCGTGGAAGGACTATTGTTTCGTTTATCGGGTGCGGGATTACTGGAAAGCACCTCCAGATCTGTTTATTTACTTGGGCTTATTGTGGACTTCTGGTGGACTTGAAGGACATTATGGATATTTGATGTTGTATGCTCCCTGCTTTAATAAATCTCATTGGATCATCCCTCGGCCCGTTGTCCCTTCCTGCTCTGCTGTACACCCCGTCACAAACTGGTTGGCAGCAGTGGGATCAGAGCAGAAGGAATGGAGGACAAAGGCCCATCAACATTGGGAACCAGCACCGCAGAGTACAAGAGCTGGACTGCGATGAACCTACAAACAAACGCCCATGAAGTAGGAGTCCGTTTTAAAGGACTCTCCAAGGAGCAGCTAATTGAGGCTTTGGAAGGAGTTCGCCTGCAAGATGACACTGAGGAAGGATCCTCACAGCAAATGGAGGAAAGACTGCAGCCGGAGGTAAATACCCAAAAAAGTCAGTGGGTTGTGTGGTACGAGGAGGAGTTGGCATTTCTGGGAGAAGAGGCCACCATAGACGATAAGAGGAAGGCCATTCACAGAGCTCAGGAGATGGCATTGCTGGAGCAGATCGCTTTGGAAGCAGCTAGAAGCTCCAGACAGACTGTAACCTCAGCACCCACCATGAGGGAACTCCCCAGAGTGTCCCACAAAGACTTTAAGCCCTTTAATGAGGCTGCAGGCGACATTGAGGGCTTCTTCCAGGACTTTGAGCATCAGTGTTGATTAATGGAAGTCCCGGAAAGGGAGCGAGTTCGACATCTTGTGGGGTTCTTAGAGGGTGGAGCTGCTGAAGCCTATAGAGCTATGGACCCTCGGGGGAACTGTGAGTATGCGGCGATTAAACAGACTATTCTAGAACATTATGCTATGTTAAACCTTGTTATCTTATTCTTATAATTATGCTAACATACAAAATTAGCATATGCTTTAATCCCACTGCTGCCAGTATTATGCGGTCTTGAAATGTTTTTGTACTTATTCTTATGATTTTGCTAACATGCAAATTGACATGTGATTTAATCTTTTGTATTTGTATAATTTTGCGGTTTTCAGTTAAGATAAGGAATCGTAAAAATCATGCTGTTAAAGGTAGCATGGCCGAGTGGTCTAAGGCGCTGGACTTAGGCTCCAGTCTCTTTGGAGGCGTGGGTTCAAATCCCACTGCTGCCAGTGTATTTCTACTTTGAAACTTTTTAGCTTATATTTATGATTTTGCTAATAGAAAAATTAGCATGTGTTTTATTATTTGGTATTTTTATGAGTCCATGCTTTGCTGTTTTGCAAAAGACAGTAGATAGAATCATTGCTTTTTCCTTTTTGCTTAGAGACCTATCCATTTTCCACCTTGAAGAAGTTAAACTGTAGGAAAATTCACTAAACTTACTCTAAGGAAGCTTTTTTTATGTAGTAAATTAGGGTAGCATGGCTGAGCGGTCTAAGGCGCTGGATTAAGGCTCCAGTCTCTTCAGAGGCGTGGGTTCAAACCCCACTGCTGCCAGTAGGTCTTCAGAACATTTTGATCTAATTCAAATGATTTTGTATTTGCGTGAGTGTGTGGGTTTCTGTTTAGGAAAAGACAGTTGATAGAATCATTGTTTTTTCCTATTGTTTAGAGACTTAACCATTTTACAACAGACCTGTAGGTTTAAATCCCACTGCTGCCAGTAGTAAGAGTTCCTTAAAACCTTTTTATCTTATTCTTATACATACGCTAATATACAAAATTAGCATATGCTTTAATCCCACTGCTGCCAGTATTATGCGGTCTTGAAATGTTTTTGTACTTATTCTTATGATTTTGCTAACATGCAAATTAACATGTGATTTAATCTTTTGTATTTGTATAATTTTGTGGTTTTCAGTTAAGATAAGGAATCTTAAAAATCATGCTGCTAAAGGTAGCATGGCCGAGCGGTCTAAGGGGCTGGATTAAGGCTCCAGTCTCTTCAGAGACGTGGGTTCAAATCCTACTGCTGCCAGTAGGTCTTCAGAACCTTTTGATCTAATTCTTATGATTTTGTATTTGCATGAGTGTGTGGATTTCTGTTTAGGAAAAGACAGTTGATAGAATCATTGGTTTTACCTATTGTTTAGAGACTTAACCATTTTACAACAGACCTGTAGGTTCAAATCCCACTGCTGCCAGTAGTAAGAGTTCCTTAAAACCTTTTTATCTTATTCTTATAACTATGCTAACATACAAAATTAGTATATGCTTTAATCCCACTGCTGCCAGTATTATGAGGTCTTGAAATGTTTTTGTACTTATTCTTATGATTTTGCTAACATGAAAATTAGCATGTGATCTAATCTTCTTTTGTATTTGTATGATTTTTCGGTTTTCGGTTAAGATAAAGACCGTTCATAGAATCATTGGTTTTTCCTAATGTTTAGAGACATGCCCTTTTTCCAACATGCACTAATTTTAAATGTTGTCAAATGTACTTCACTTACTCTAAGGAAGCCTACTTAATCATGCTGAGTATGACTCAGCAGTATGAGTTCTTGAAAATCTTTTGATCTTATTCTCATAATTATGAAAACAGACAAAATTTGCATGTGCTTTCATCCCACTGCTGCCAGTATGATAAGTGCTTGAAAATTGTTTTGAACGTACTCTTATGATTTTACTAACATACAAACTTACATGTGTTTTAATCTTCTTTTGTATTTGCTTAAGTGTTTTCTTTCTGGTTAAGATAAAAACAGTTGATAGAATTATTGTTTTTTTCCTAATATTTAGAGACATGTCTGTCATGATATGTACTTTTGCCCTGTCCTGTATTTGAATAATATGCCATTTGATGTATGTAACTTTTCTCTGGTTTCTATTAGCTGTAATTTATGTATTTTCTTGTGCTGGGAGTTCACCTGTAACAATACGTCTCCTTCCCCCAATACTTGCAGCCCTAAGCTATAATGTAATTAAGGTTTGTCAACACCACTAGTGAAGAATAGCCATTCCTTCTCACAGCAGGTGGCTAGTCATATGTACATACTAGATAGACTAAGAGGAGCCGACCAGTCTAGAATCTTCAGGTGGACCCAACCATTGAATAGAAGGTGTGACCCCCACCCCCCTTCATGGGCGGATCCCAGGAGCTCAGACAATCCATTCTTATTTTTGAGATCAGATGTGAGTTGATCCTTAAAGGGGAAGGAGTGGGGATTCTTAGCTGAGGCAAGACCCCACGTCCATCTGTGACTGCGGAAGCGAACGGGATGAGACTTGAGCTGAGGACATATCTCGTCGTTCGTGAGATTGTTTTGGCATCCCTTGGACTCATGTGGACTATTGCTTTGTTAGCTGGCACAAGGATTATCGGGAGGTGCCCCCGAATCTGTTCTGTTGGACTCGTGGAAGGACTATTGTTTCGTTTATCGGGTGCGGGATTACTGGAAAGCACCTCCAGATCTGTTTATTTACTTGGGCTTATTGTGGACTTCTGGTGGACTTGAAGGACATTATGGATATTTGATGTTGTATGCTCCCTGCTTTAATAAATCTCATTGGATCATCCCTCGGCCCGTTGTCCCTTCCTGCTCTGCTGTACACCCCGTCACAAACTGGTTGGCAGCAGTGGGATCAGAGCAGAAGGAATGGAGGACAAAGGCCCATCAACATTGGGAACCAGCACCGCAGAGTACAAGAGCTGGACTGCGATGAACCTACAAACAAACGCCCATGAAGTAGGAGTCCGTTTTAAAGGACTCTCCAAGGAGCAGCTAATTGAGGCTTTGGAAGGAGTTCGCCTGCAAGATGACACTGAGGAAGGATCCTCACAGCAAATGGAGGAAAGACTGCAGCCGGAGGTAAATACCCAAAAAAGTCAGTGGGTTGTGTGGTACGAGGAGGAGTTGGCATTTCTGGGAGAAGAGGCCACCATAGACGATAAGAGGAAGGCCATTCACAGAGCTCAGGAGATGGCATTGCTGGAGCAGATCGCTTTGGAAGCAGCTAGAAGCTCCAGACAGACTGTAACCTCAGCACCCACCATGAGGGAACTCCCCAGAGTGTCCCACAAAGACTTTAAGCCCTTTAATGAGGCTGCAGGCGACATTGAGGGCTTCTTCCAGGACTTTGAGCATCAGTATTGATTAATGGAAGTCCTGGAAAGGGAGCGAGTTCGACATCTTGTGGGGTTCTTAGAGGGTGGAGCTGCTGAAGCCTATAGAGCTATGGACCCTCGGGGGAACTGTGAGTATGCGGCGATTAAACAGACTATTCTAGAACATTATGCTATGTTAAACCTTGTTATCTTATTCTTATAATTATGCTAACATACAAAATTAGCATATGCTTTAATCCCACTGCTGCCAGTATTATGCGGTCTTGAAATGTTTTTGTACTTATTCTTATGATTTTGCTAACATGCAAATTAACATGTGATTTAATCTTTTGTATTTGTATAATTTTGCGGTTTTCAGTTAAGATAAGGAATCGTAAAAATCATGCTGTTAAAGGTAGCATGGCCGAGTGGTCTAAGGCGCTGGATTTAGGCTCCAGTCTCTTTGGAGGCGTGGGTTCAAATCCCACTGCTGCCAGTGTAATTTTACTTTGAAACTTTTTAGCTTATATTTATGATTTTGCTAATAGAAAAATTAGCATGTGTTTTATTATTTTGTATTTGTATGAGTCCATGCTTTGCTGTTTTGCAAAAGACAGTAGATAGAATCATTGCTTTTTCCTTTTTGCTTAGAGACCTATCCATTTTACACCTTGAAGAAGTTAAAATGTAGGAAAATTCACTAAACTTACTCTAAGGAAGCTTTTTTCATGTAGTATATTAAGGTAGCATGGCCGAGCGGTCTAAGGCGCTGGATTAAGGCTCCAGTCTCTTCAGAGGCGTGGGTTCAAATCCCACTGCTGCCAGTAGGTCTTCAGAACATTTTGATCTAATTCAAATGATTTTGTATTTGCATGAGTGTGTGGGTTTCTGTTTAGGAAAAGACAGTTGGTAGAATCATTGTTTTTTCCTATTGTTTAGAGACTTAACCATTTTACAACAGACCTGTAGGTTTAAATCCCACTGCTGCCAGTAGTAAGAGTTCCTTAAAACCTTTTTATCTTATTCTTATACATACGCTAACATACAAAATTAACATATGCTTTAATCCCACTGCTGCCAGTATTATGCGGTCTTGAAATGTTTTTGTACTTATTCTTATGATTTTGCTAACATGCAAATTAACATGTGATTTAATCTTTTGTATTTGTATAATTTAAAGGTTTTCAGTTAAGATAAGGAATCTTAAAAATCATGCTGCTAAAGGTAGCATGGCCGAGCAGTCTAAGGCGCTGGATTAAGGCTCCAGTCTCTTCAGAGGCGTTGGTTCAAATCCCACTGCTGCCAGTAGGTCTTCAGAACCTTTTGATCTAATTCTTATGATTTTGTATTTGCATGAGTGTGTGGATTTCTGTTTAGGAAAAGACAGTTGATAGATTCATTGGTTTTTCCTATTGTTTAGAGACTTAACCATTTTACAACAGACCTGTAGGTTCAAATCCCACTGCTGCCAGTAGTAAGAGTTCCTTAAAACCTTTTTATCTTATTCTTATAACTATGCTAACATACAAAATTAGCATATGCTTTAATCCCACTGCTGCCAGTATTATGAGGTCTTGAAATGTTTTTGTACTTATTCTTATGATTTTGCTAACATGCAAATTAGCATGTGATCTAATCTTCTTTTGTATTTGTATGATTTTTCGGTTTTCAGTTAAGATAAAGACCGTTGATAGAATCATTGGTTTTTCCTAATGTTTAGAGACATGCCCTTTTTCCAACATGCACTAATTTTAAATGTTGTCAAATGTACTTCACTTACTCTAAGGAAGCCTACTTAATCATGCTGAGTATGACTCAGCAGTATGAGTTCTTGAAAATCTTTTGATCTTATTCTTATAATTATGAAAACAGACAAAATTTGCATGTGCTTTCATCCCACTGCTGCCAGTATGATATGTGCTTGAAAATTGTTTTGAACTTACTCTTATGATTTTACTAACATACAAACTTACATGTGTTTTAATCTTCTTTTGTATTTGCTTAAGTGTTTTCTTTCTGGTTAAGATAAAAACAGTTGATAGAATTATTGTTTTTTTTCCTAATATTTAGAGACATGTCTGTCATGATATGTACTTTTGCCCTGTCCTGTATTTGAATAATATGCCATTTGATGTATGTAACTGTTCTCTGGTTTCTATTAGCTGTAATTTATGTATTTTCTTGTGCTGGGAGTTCACCTGTAACAATATGTCTCCTTCCCCCAATACTTGCAGCCCTAAGCTATAATGTAATTAAGGTTTGTCAACACCACTAGTGAAGAATAGCCATTCTTTCTCACAGCAGGTGGCTAGTCATATGTACATACTTGATAGACTAAGAGGAGCCGACCAGTCTAGAATCTTCAGGTGGACCCAACCATTGAATAGAAGGTGTGACCCCTACCCCCCTTCATGGGCGGATCCCAGGAGCTCAGATAATCCATTCTTATTTTTGAGATCAGATGTGAGTTGATCCTTAAAGGGGAAGGAGTGGGGATTCTTAGCTGAGGCAAGACCCCACGTCCATCTGTGACTGCGGAAGCGTACGGGATGAGACTTGAGCTGAGGACATATCTCGTCGTTCGTGAGATTGTTTTGGGATCCCTTGGACTCATGTGGACCATTGCTTTGTTAGCTGGCACAAGGATTATCTGGAGGTGCCCCCGAATCTGTTCTGTTGGACTCGTGGAAGGACTATTGTTTCGTTTATCGGGTGCGGGATTACTGGAAAGCACCTCCAGATCTGTTTATTTCCTTGGGCTTATTGTGGACTTCTGGTGGACTTGAAGGACATTATGGATATTTGATGTTGTATGCTCCCTGCTTTAATAAATCTCATTGGATCATCCCTCGGCCTGTTGTCCCTTCCTGCTCTGCTGTACACCCCGTCACAAACTGGTTGGCAGCAGTGGGATCAGAGCAGAAGGAATGGAGGACAAAGGCCCATCAACATTGGGAACCAGCACCGCAGAGTACAAGAGCTGGACTGCGATGAACCTACAAACAAAGGCCCATGAAGTAGGAGTCCGTTTTAAAGGACTCTCCAAGGAGCAGCTAATTGAGGCTTTGGAAGGAGTTCGCCTGCAAGATGACACTGAGGAAGGATCCTCACAGCAAATGGAGGAAAGACTGCAGCCGGAGGTAAATACCCAAAAAAGTCAGTGGGTTGTGTGGTACGAGGAGGAGTTGGCATTTCTGGGAGAAGAGGCCACCATAGACGATAAGAGGAAGGCCATTCACAGAGCTCAGGAGATGGCATTGCTGGAGCAGATCGCTTTGGAAGCAGCTAGAAGCTCCAGACAGACTGTAACCTCAGCACCCACCATGAGGGAACTCCCCAGAGTGTCCCACAAAGACTTTAAGCCCTTTAATGAGGCTGCAGGCGACATTGAGGGCTTCTTCCAGGACTTTGAGCATCAGTGTTGATTAATGGAAGTCCCGGAAAGGGAGCGAGTTCGACATCTTGTGGGGTTCTTAGAGGGTGGAGCTGCTGAAGCCTATAGAGCTATGGACCCTCAGGGGAACTGTGAGTATGCGGCGATTAAACAGACTATTCTAGGACATTATGCTATGTTAAACCTTGTTATCTTATTCTTATAATTATGCTAACATACAAAATTAGCATATGCTTTAATCCCACTGCTGCCAGTATTATGCGGTCTTGAAATGTTTTTGTACTTATTCTTATGATTTTGCTAACATGCAAATTAACGTGATTAAATCTTTTGTATTTGTATAATTTTGCGGTTTTCAGTTAAGATAAGGAATCGTAAAAATCATGCTGTTAAAGGTAGCATGGCCGAGTGGTCTAAGGCGCTGGAATTAGGCTCCAGTCTCTTTGGAGGCGTGGGTTCAAATCCCACTGCTGCCAGTGTATTTCTACTTTGAAACTTTTTAGCTTATATTTATGATTTTGCTAATAGAAAAATTAGCATGTGTTTTATTATTTTGTATTTGTATGAGTCCATGCTTTGCTGTTTTGCAAAAGACAGTAGATAGAATCATTGCTTTTTCCTTTTTGCTTAGAGACCTTTCCATTTTCCACCTTGAAGAAGTTAAACTGTAGGAAAATTCACTAAACTTACTCTAAGAAAGCTTTTTTCATATAGTATATTAAGGTAGCATGGCCGAGCGGTCTAAGGCGCTGGATTAAGGCTCCAGTCTCTTCAGAGGCGTGGGTTCAAATCCCACTGCTACACTTCAGAAAATTTTGATCTAATTCAAATGATTTTGTATTTGCATGAGTGTGTGGATTTCTGTTTAGGAAAAGACAGTTGATAGAATCATCGGTTTTTCCTATTGTTTAGAGACTTAACCATTTTACAACAGACCTGTAGGTTCAAATCCCACTGCTGCCAGTAGTAAGAGTTCCTTAAAACCTTTTTATCTTATTCTTATAACTATGCTAACATACAAAATTAGCATATGCTTTAATCCCACTGCTGCCAGTATTATGCGGTCTTGAAATGTTTTTGTACTTATTCTTGTGATTTTGCTAACATGCAAATTAGCATGTGATCTAATCTTCTTTTGTATTTGTATGATTTTTCGGTTTTCGGTTAAGATAAAGACCGTTGATAGAATCATTGGTTTTTCCTAATGTTTAGAGACATGCCCTTTTTCCAACATGCACTAATTTTAAATGTTGTCAAATGTACTTCACTTACTCTAAGGAAGCCTACTTAATCATGCTGAGTATGACTCAGCAGTATGAGTTCTTGAAAATCTTTTGATCTTATTCTTATAATTATGAAAACAGACAAAATTTGCATGTGCTTTCATCCCACTGCTGCCAGTATGATATGTGCTTGAAAATTGTTTTGAACTTACTCTTATGATTTTACTAACATACAAACTTACATGTGTTTTAATCTTCTTTTGTATTTGCTTAAGTGTTTTCTTTCTGGTTAAGATAAAAACAGTTGATAGAATTATTGTTTTTTTCCTAATATTTAGAGACATGTCTGTCATGATATGTACTTTTGCCCTGTCCTGTATTTGAATAATATGCCATTTGATGTATGTAACTGTTCTCTGGTTTCTATTAGCTGTAATTTATGTATTTTCTTGTGCTGGGAGTTCACCTGTAACAATACGTCTCCTTCCCCCAATATTTGCAGCCCTAAGCTATAATGTAATTAAGGTTTGTCAACACCACTAGTGAAGAATAGCCATTCTTTCTCACAGCAGGTGGCTAGTCATATGTACATACTAGATAGACTAAGAGGAGCCGACCAGTCTAGAATCTTCAGGTGGACCCAACCATTGAATAGAAGGTGTGACCCCTACCCCCCTTCATGGGCGGATCCCAGGAGCTCAGACAATCCATTCTTATTTTTGAGATCAGATGTGAGTTGATCCTTAAAGGGGAAGGAGTGGGGATACTTAGCTGAGGCAAGACCCCACGTCCATCTGTGACTGCGGAAGCGAACGGGATGAGACTTGAGCTGAGGACATATCTCGTCGTTCGTGAGATTGTTTTGGGATCCCTTGGACTCATGTGGACTATTGCTTTGTTAGCTGGCACAAGGATTATCTGGAGGTGCCCCCGAATCTGTTCTGTTGGACTCGTGGAAGGACTATTGTTTCGTTTATCGGGTGCGCGATTACTGGAAAGCACCTCCAGATCTGTTTATTTACTTGGGCTTATTGTGGACTTCTGGTGGACTTGAAGGACATTATGGATATTTGATGTTGTATGCTCCCTGCTTTAATAAATCTCATTGGATCATCCCTCGGCCTGTTGTCCCTTCCTGCTCTGCTGTACACCCCGTCACAAACTGGTTGGCAGCAGTGGGATCAGAGCAGAAGGAATGGAGGACAAAGGCCCATCAACATTGGGAACCAGCACCGCAGAGTACAAGAGCTGGACTGCGATGAACCTACAAACAAAGGCCCATGAAGTAGGAGTCCGTTTTAAAGGACTCTCCAAGGAGCAGCTAATTGAGGCTTTGGAAGGAGTTCGCCTGCAAGATGACACTGAGGAAGGATCCTCACAGCAAATGGAGGAAAGACTGCAGCCGGAGGTAAATACCCAAAAAAGTCAGTGGGTTGTGTGGTACGAGGAGGAGTTGGCATTTCTGGGAGAAGAGGCCACCATAGACGATAAGAGGAAGGCCATTCACAGAGCTCAGGAGATGGCATTGCTGGAGCAGATCGCTTTGGAAGCAGCTAGAAGCTCCAGACAGACTGTAACCTCAGCACCCACCATGAGGGAACTCCCCAGAGTGTCCCACAAAGACTTTAAGCCCTTTAATGAGGCTGCAGGCGACATTGAGGGCTTCTTCCAGGACTTTGAGCATCAGTGTTGATTAATGGAAGTCCCGGAAAGGGAGCGAGTTCGACATCTTGTGGGGTTCTTAGAGGGTGGAGCTGCTGAAGCCTATAGAGCTATGGACCCTCGGGGGAACTGTGAGTATGCGGCGATTAAACAGACTATTCTAGAACATTATGCTATGTTAAACCTTGTTATCTTATTCTTATAATTATGCTAACATACAAAATTAGCATATGCTTTAATCCCACTGCTGCCAGTATTATGCGGTCTTGAAATGTTTTTGTACTTATTCTTATGATTTTGCTAACATGCAAATTAACATGTGATTTAATCTTTTGTATTTGTATAATTTTGCGGTTTTCAGTTAAGATAAGGAATCGTAAAAATCATGCTGTTAAAGGTAGCATGGCCGAGTGGTCTAAGGCGCTGGACTTAGGCTCCAGTCTCTTTGGAGGCGTGGGTTCAAATCCCACTGCTGCCAGTGTATTTCTACTTTGAAACTTTTTAGCTTATATTTATGATTTTGCTATTAGAAAAATTAGCATGTGTTTTATTATTTTGTATTTGTATGAGTCCATGCTTTGCTGTTTTGCAAAAGACAGTAGATAGAATCATTGCTTTTTCCTTTTTGCTTAGAGACCTATCCATTTTCCACCTTGAAAAAGTTAAAATGTAGGAAAATTCACTAAACTTACTCTAAGGAAGCTTTTTTCATGTAGTAAATTAGGGTAGCATGGCTGAGCGGTCTAAGGCGCTGGATTAAGGCTCCAGTCTCTTCAGAGGCGTGGGTTCAAACCCCACTGCTGCCAGTAGGTCTTCAGAACATTTTGATCTAATTCAAATGATTTTGTATTTGCGTGAGTGTGTGGGTTTCTGTTTAGGAAAAGACAGTTGATAGAATCATTGTTTTTTCCTATTGTTTAGAGACTTAACCATTTTACAACAGACCTGTAGGTTTAAATCCCACTGCTGCCAGTAGTAAGAGTTCCTTAAAACCTTTTTATCTTATTCTTATACATACGCTAATATACAAAATTAGCATATGCTTTAATCCCACTGCTGCCAGTATTATGCGGTCTTGAAATGTTTTTGTACTTATTCTTATGATTTTGCTAACATGCAAATTAACATGTGATTTAATCTTTTGTATTTGTATAATTTTGTGGTTTTCAGTTAAGATAAGGAATCTTAAAAATCATGCTGCTAAAGGTAGCATGGCCGAGCGGTCTAAGGGGCTGGATTAAGGCTCCAGTCTCTTCAGAGGCGTGGGTTCAAATCCTACTGCTGCCAGTAGGTCTTCAGAACCTTTTGATCTAATTCTTATGATTTTGTATTTGCATGAGTGTGTGGATTTCTGTTTAGGAAAAGACAGTTGATAGAATCATTGGTTTTACCTATTGTTTAGAGACTTAACCATTTTACAACAGACCTGTAGGTTCAAATCCCACTGCTGCCAGTAGTAAGAGTTCCTTAAAACCTTTTTATCTTATTCTTATAACTATGCTAACATACAAAATTAGTATATGCTTTAATCCCACTGCTGCCAGTATTATGAGGTCTTGAAATGTTTTTGTACTTATTCTTATGATTTTGCTAACATGAAAATTAGCATGTGATCTAATCTTCTTTTGTATTTGTATGATTTTTCGGTTTTCGGTTAAGATAAAGACCGTTCATAGAATCATTGGTTTTTCCTAATGTTTAGAGACATGCCCTTTTTCCAACATGCACTAATTTTAAATGTTGTCAAATGTACTTCACTTACTCTAAGGAAGCCTACTTAATCATGCTGAGTATGACTCAGCAGTATGAGTTCTTGAAAATCTTTTGATCTTATTCTCATAATTATGAAAACAGACAAAATTTGCATGTGCTTTCATCCCACTGCTGCCAGTATGATATGTGCTTGAAAATTGTTTTGAACGTACTCATATGATTTTACTAACATACAAACTTACATGTGTTTTAATCTTCTTTTGTATTTGCTTAAGTGTTTTCTTTCTGGTTAAGATAAAAACAGTTGATAGAATTATTGTTTTTTTCCTAATATTTAGAGACATGTCTGTCATGATATGTACTTTTGCCCTGTCCTGTATTTGAATAATATGCCATTTGATGTATGTAACTTTTCTCTGGTTTCTATTAGCTGTAATTTATGTATTTTCTTGTGCTGGGAGTTCACCTGTAACAATACGTCTCCTTCCCCCAATACTTGCAGCCCTAAGCTATAATGTAATTAAGGTTTGTCAACACCACTAGTGAAGAATAGCCATTCCTTCTCACAGCAGGTGGCTAGTCATATGTACATACTAGATAGACTAAGAGGAGCCGACCAGTCTAGAATCTTCAGGTGGACCCAACCATTGAATAGAAGGTGTGACCCCCACCCCCCTTCATGGGCGGATCCCAGGAGCTCAGACAATCCATTCTTATTTTTGAGATCAGATGTGAGTTGATCCTTAAAGGGGAAGGAGTGGGGATTCTTAGCTGAGGCAAGACCCCACGTCCATCTGTGACTGCGGAAGCGAACGGGATGAGACTTGAGCTGAGGACATATCTCGTCGTTCGTGAGATTGTTTTGGCATCCCTTGGACTCATGTGGACTATTGCTTTGTTAGCTGGCACAAGGATTATCGGGAGGTGCCCCCGAATCTGTTCTGTTGGACTCGTGGAAGGACTATTGTTTCGTTTATCGGGTGCGGGATTACTGGAAAGCACCTCCAGATCTGTTTATTTACTTGGGCTTATTGTGGACTTCTGGTGGACTTGAAGGACATTATGGATATTTGATGTTGTATGCTCCCTGCTTTAATAAATCTCATTGGATCATCCCTCGGCCCGTTGTCCCTTCCTGCTCTGCTGTACACCCCGTCACAAACTGGTTGGCAGCAGTGGGATCAGAGCAGAAGGAATGGAGGACAAAGGCCCATCAACATTGGGAACCAGCACCGCAGAGTACAAGAGCTGGACTGCGATGAACCTACAAACAAACGCCCATGAAGTAGGAGTCCGTTTTAAAGGACTCTCCAAGGAGCAGCTAATTGAGGCTTTGGAAGGAGTTCGCCTGCAAGATGACACTGAGGAAGGATCCTCACAGCAAATGGAGGAAAGACTGCAGCCGGAGGTAAATACCCAAAAAAGTCAGTGGGTTGTGTGGTACGAGGAGGAGTTGGCATTTCTGGGAGAAGAGGCCACCATAGACGATAAGAGGAAGGCCATTCACAGAGCTCAGGAGATGGCATTGCTGGAGCAGATCGCTTTGGAAGCAGCTAGAAGCTCCAGACAGACTGTAACCTCAGCACCCACCATGAGGGAACTCCCCAGAGTGTCCCACAAAGACTTTAAGCCCTTTAATGAGGCTGCAGGCGACATTGAGGGCTTCTTCCAGGACTTTGAGCATCAGTATTGATTAATGGAAGTCCTGGAAAGGGAGCGAGTTCGACATCTTGTGGGGTTCTTAGAGGGTGGAGCTGCTGAAGCCTATAGAGCTATGGACCCTCGGGGGAACTGTGAGTATGCGGCGATTAAACAGACTATTCTAGAACATTATGCTATGTTAAACCTTGTTATCTTATTCTTATAATTATGCTAACATACAAAATTAGCATATGCTTTAATCCCACTGCTGCCAGTATTATGCGGTCTTGAAATGTTTTTGTACTTATTCTTATGATTTTGCTAACATGCAAATTAACATGTGATTTAATCTTTTGTATTTGTATAATTTTGCGGTTTTCAGTTAAGATAAGGAATCGTAAAAATCATGCTGTTAAAGGTAGCATGGCCGAGTGGTCTAAGGCGCTGGATTTAGGCTCCAGTCTCTTTGGAGGCGTGGGTTCAAATCCCACTGCTGCCAGTGTAATTTTACTTTGAAACTTTTTAGCTTATATTTATGATTTTGCTAATAGAAAAATTAGCATGTGTTTTATTATTTTGTATTTGTATGAGTCCATGCTTTGCTGTTTTGCAAAAGACAGTAGATAGAATCATTGCTTTTTCCTTTTTGCTTAGAGACCTATCCATTTTCCACCTTGAAGAAGTTAAAATGTAGGAAAATTCACTAAACTTACTCTAAGGAAGCTTTTTTCATGTAGTATATTAAGGTAGCATGGCCGAGCGGTCTAAGGCGCTGGATTGAGGCTCCAGTCTCTTCAGAGGCGTGGGTTCAAATCCCACTGCTGCCAGTAGGTCTTCAGAACATTTTGATCTAATTCAAATGATTTTGTATTTGCATGAGTGTGTGGGTTTCTGTTTAGGAAAAGACAGTTGATAGAATCATTGTTTTTTCCTATTGTTTAGAGACTTAACCATTTTACAACAGACCTGTAGGTTTAAATCCCACTGCTGCCAGTAGTAAGAGTTCCTTAAAACCTTTTTATCTTATTCTTATACATACGCTAACATACAAAATTAACATATGCTTTAATCCCACTGCTGCCAGTATTATGCGGTCTTGAAATGTTTTTGTACTTATTCTTATGATTTTGCTAACATGCAAATTAACATGTGATTTAATCTTTTGTATTTGTATAATTTAGTGGTTTTCAGTTAAGATAAGGAATCTTAAAAATCATGCTGCTAAAGGTAGCATGGCCGAGCAGTCTAAGGCGCTGGATTAAGGCTCCAGTCTCTTCAGAGGCGTTGGTTCAAATCCCACTGCTGCCAGTAGGTCTTCAGAACCTTTTGATCTAATTCTTATGATTTTGTATTTGCATGAGTGTGTGGATTTCTGTTTAGGAAAAGACAGT
Source organism: Ranitomeya imitator (assembly GCF_032444005.1). NCBI lineage: Eukaryota > Metazoa > Chordata > Amphibia > Anura > Dendrobatidae > Ranitomeya > Ranitomeya imitator. Next base: position 90,356,872 of record NC_091285.1, read on the forward strand.
TGATAGATTCATTGGTTTTTCCTATTGTTTAGAGACTTAACCATTTTACAACAGACCTGTAGGTTCAAATCCCACTGCTGCCAGTAGTAAGAGTTCCTTAAAACCTTTTTATCTTATTCTTATAACTATGCTAACATACAAAATTAGCATATGCTTTAATCCCACTGCTGCCAGTATTATGAGGTCTTGAAATGTTTTTGTACTTATTCTTATGATTTTGCTAACATGCAAATTAGCATGTGAGCTAATCTTCTTTTGTATTTGTATGATTTTTCGGTTTTCAGTTAAGATAAAGACCGTTGATAGAATCATTGGTTTTTCCTAATGTTTAGAGACATGCCCTTTTTCCAACATGCACTAATTTTAAATGTTGTCAAATGTACTTCACTTACTCTAAGGAAGCCTACTTAATCATGCTGAGTATGACTCAGCAGTATGAGTTCTTGAAAATCTTTTGATCTTATTCTTATAATTATGAAAACAGACAAAATTTGCATGTGCTTTCATCCCACTGCTGCCAGTATGATATGTGCTTGAAAATTGTTTTGAACTTACTCTTATGATTTTACTAACATACAAACTTACATGTGTTTTAATCTTCTTTTGTATTTGCTTAAGTGTTTTCTTTCTGGTTAAGATAAAAACAGTTGATAGAATTATTGTTTTTTTCCTAATATTTAGAGACATGTCTGTCATGATATGTACTTTTGCCCTGTCCTGTATTTGAATAATATGCCATTTGATGTATGTAACTGTTCTCTGGTTTCTATTAGCTGTAATTTATGTATTTTCTTGTGCTGGGAGTTCACCTGTAACAATATGTCTCCTTCCCCCAATACTTGCAGCCCTAAGCTATAATGTAATTAAGGTTTGTCAACACCACTAGTGAAGAATAGCCATTCTTTCTCACAGCAGGTGGCTAGTCATATGTACATACTTGATAGACTAAGAGGAGCCGACCAGTCTAGAATCTTCAGGTGGACCCAACCATTGAATAGAAGGTGTGACCCCTACCCCCCTTCATGGGCGGATCCCAGGAGCTCAGATAATCCATTCTTATTTTTGAGATCAGATGTGAGTTGATCCTTAAAGGGGAAGGAGTGGGGATTCTTAGCTGAGGCAAGACCCCACGTCCATCTGTGACTGCGGAAGCGTACGGGATGAGACTTGAGCTGAGGACATATCTCGTCGTTCGTGAGATTGTTTTGGGATCCCTTGGACTCATGTGGACCATTGCTTTGTTAGCTGGCACAAGGATTATCTGGAGGTGCCCCCGAATCTGTTCTGTTGGACTCGTGGAAGGACTATTGTTTCGTTTATCGGGTGCGGGATTACTGGAAAGCACCTCCAGATCTGTTTATTTCCTTGGGCTTATTGTGGACTTCTGGTGGACTTGAAGGACATTATGGATATTTGATGTTGTATGCTCCCTGCTTTAATAAATCTCATTGGATCATCCCTCGGCCTGTTGTCCCTTCCTGCTCTGCTGTACACCCCGTCACAAACTGGTTGGCAGCAGTGGGATCAGAGCAGAAGGAATGGAGGACAAAGGCCCATCAACATTGGGAACCAGCACCGCAGAGTACAAGAGCTGGACTGCGATGAACCTACAAACAAAGGCCCATGAAGTAGGAGTCCGTTTTAAAGGACTCTCCAAGGAGCAGCTAATTGAGGCTTTGGAAGGAGTTCGCCTGCAAGATGACACTGAGGAAGGATCCTCACAGCAAATGGAGGAAAGACTGCAGCCGGAGGTAAATACCCAAAAAAGTCAGTGGGTTGTGTGGTACGAGGAGGAGTTGGCATTTCTGGGAGAAGAGGCCACCATAGACGATAAGAGGAAGGCCATTCACAGAGCTCAGGAGATGGCATTGCTGGAGCAGATCGCTTTGGAAGCAGCTAGAAGCTCCAGACAGACTGTAACCTCAGCACCCACCATGAGGGAACTCCCCAGAGTGTCCCACAAAGACTTTAAGCCCTTTAATGAGGCTGCAGGCGACATTGAGGGCTTCTTCCAGGACTTTGAGCATCAGTGTTGATTAATGGAAGTCCCGGAAAGGGAGCGAGTTCGACATCTTGTGGGGTTCTTAGAGGGTGGAGCTGCTGAAGCCTATAGAGCTATGGACCCTCAGGGGAACTGTGAGTATGCGGCGATTAAACAGACTATTCTAGGACATTATGCTATGTTAAACCTTGTTATCTTATTCTTATAATTATGCTAACATACAAAATTAGCATATGCTTTAATCCCACTGCTGCCAGTATTATGCGGTCTTGAAATGTTTTTGTACTTATTCTTATGATTTTGCTAACATGCAAATTAACGTGATTTAATCTTTTGTATTTGTATAATTTTGCGGTTTTCAGTTAAGATAAGGAATCGTAAAAATCATGCTGTTAAAGGTAGCATGGCCGAGTGGTCTAAGGCGCTGGAATTAGGCTCCAGTCTCTTTGGAGGCGTGGGTTCAAATCCCACTGCTGCCAGTGTATTTCTACTTTGAAACTTTTTAGCTTATATTTATGATTTTGCTAATAGAAAAATTAGCATGTGTTTTATTATTTTGTATTTGTATGAGTCCATGCTTTGCTGTTTTGCAAAAGACAGTAGATAGAATCATTGCTTTTTCCTTTTTGCTTAGAGACCTTTCCATTTTCCACCTTGAAGAAGTTAAACTGTAGGAAAATTCACTAAACTTACTCTAAGAAAGCTTTTTTCATATAGTATATTAAGGTAGCATGGCCGAGCGGTCTAAGGCGCTGGATTAAGGCTCCAGTCTCTTCAGAGGCGTGGATTCAAATCCCACTGCTGCACTTCAGAACATTTTGATCTAATTCAAATGATTTTGTATTTGCATGAGTGTGTGGATTTCTGTTTAGGAAAAGACAGTTGATAGAATCATTGGTTTTTCCTATTGTTTAGAGACTTAACCATTTTACAACAGACCTGTAGGTTCAAATCCCACTGCTGCCAGTAGTAAGAGTTCCTTAAAACCTTTTTATCTTATTCTTATAACTATGCTAACATACAAAATTAGCATATGCTTTAATCCCACTGCTGCCAGTATTATGCGGTCTTGAAATGTTTTTGTACTTATTCTTGTGATTTTGCTAACATGCAAATTAGCATGTGATCTAATCTTCTTTTGTATTTGTATGATTTTTCGGTTTTCGGTTAAGATAAAGACCGTTGATAGAATCATTGGTTTTTCCTAATGTTTAGAGACATGCCCTTTTTCCAACATGCACTAATTTTAAATGTTGTCAAATGTACTTCACTTACTCTAAGGAAGCCTACTTAATCATGCTGAGTATGACTCAGCAGTATGAGTTCTTGAAAATCTTTTGATCTTATTCTTATAATTATGAAAACAGACAAAATTTGCATGTGCTTTCATCCCACTGCTGCCAGTATGATATGTGCTTGAAAATTGTTTTGAACTTACTCTTATGATTTTACTAACATACAAACTTACATGTGTTTTAATCTTCTTTTGTATTTGCTTAAGTGTTTTCTTTCTGGTTAAGATAAAAACAGTTGATAGAATTATTGTTTTTTTCCTAATATTTAGAGACATGTCTGTCATGATATGTACTTTTGCCCTGTCCTGTATTTGAATAATATGCCATTTGATGTATGTAACTGTTCTCTGGTTTCTATTAGCTGTAATTTATGTATTTTCTTGTGCTGGGAGTTCACCTGTAACAATACGTCTCCTTCCCCCAATATTTGCAGCCCTAAGCTATAATGTAATTAAGGTTTGTCAACACCACTAGTGAAGAATAGCCATTCTTTCTCACAGCAGGTGGCTAGTCATATGTACATACTAGATAGACTAAGAGGAGCCGACCAGTCTAGAATCTTCAGGTGGACCCAACCATTGAATAGAAGGTGTGACCCCTACCCCCCTTCATGGGCGGATCCCAGGAGCTCAGACAATCCATTCTTATTTTTGAGATCAGATGTGAGTTGATCCTTAAAGGGGAAGGAGTGGGGATTCTTAGCTGAGGCAAGACCCCACGTCCATCTGTGACTGCGGAAGCGAACGGGATGAGACTTGAGCTGAGGACATATCTCGTCGTTCGTGAGATTGTTTTGGGATCCCTTGGACTCATGTGGACTATTGCTTTGTTAGCTGGCACAAGGATTATCTGGAGGTGCCCCCGAATCTGTTCTGTTGGACTCGTGGAAGGACTATTGTTTCGTTTATCGGGTGCGCGATTACTGGAAAGCACCTCCAGATCTGTTTATTTACTTGGGCTTATTGTGGACTTCTGGTGGACTTGAAGGACATTATGGATATTTGATGTTGTATGCTCCCTGCTTTAATAAATCTCATTGGATCATCCCTCGGCCTGTTGTCCCTTCCTGCTCTGCTGTACACCCCGTCACAAACTGGTTGGCAGCAGTGGGATCAGAGCAGAAGGAATGGAGGACAAAGGCCCATCAACATTGGGAACCAGCACCGCAGAGTACAAGAGCTGGACTGCGATGAACCTACAAACAAAGGCCCATGAAGTAGGAGTCCGTTTTAAAGGACTCTCCAAGGAGCAGCTAATTGAGGCTTTGGAAGGAGTTCGCCTGCAAGATGACACTGAGGAAGGATCCTCACAGCAAATGGAGGAAAGACTGCAGCCGGAGGTAAATACCCAAAAAAGTCAGTGGGTTGTGTGGTACGAGGAGGAGTTGGCATTTCTGGGAGAAGAGGCCACCATAGACGATAAGAGGAAGGCCATTCACAGAGCTCAGGAGATGGCATTGCTGGAGCAGATCGCTTTGGAAGCAGCTAGAAGCTCCAGACAGACTGTAACCTCAGCACCCACCATGAGGGAACTCCCCAGAGTGTCCCACAAAGACTTTAAGCCCTTTAATGAGGCTGCAGGCGACATTGAGGGCTTCTTCCAGGACTTTGAGCATCAGTGTTGATTAATGGAAGTCCCGGAAAGGGAGCGAGTTCGACATCTTGTGGGGTTCTTAGAGGGTGGAGCTGCTGAAGTCTATAGAGCTATGGACCCTCGGGGGAACTGTGAGTATGCGGCGATTAAACAGACTATTCTAGAACATTATGCTATGTTAAACCTTGTTATCTTATTCTTATAATTATGCTAACATACAAAATTAGCATATGCTTTAATCCCACTGCTGCCAGTATTATGCGGTCTTGAAATGTTTTTGTACTTATTCTTATGATTTTGCTAACATGCAAATTAACATGTGATTTAATCTTTTGTATTTGTATAATTTTGCGGTTTTCAGTTAAGATAAGGAATCGTAAAAATCATGCTGTTAAAGGTAGCATGGCCGAGTGGTCTAAGGCGCTGGACTTAGGCTCCAGTCTCTTTGGAGGCGTGGGTTCAAATCCCACTGCTGCCAGTGTATTTCTACTTTGAAACTTTTTAGCTTATATTTATGATTTTGCTAATAGAAAAATTAGCATGTGTTTTATTATTTTGTATTTGTATGAGTCCATGCTTTGCTGTTTTGCAAAAGACAGTAGATAGAATCATTGCTTTTTCCTTTTTGCTTAGAGACCTATCCATTTTCCACCTTGAAAAAGTTAAAATGTAGGAAAATTCACTAAACTTACTCTAAGGAAGCTTTTTTCATGTAGTATATTAAGGTAGCATGGCCGAGCGGTCTAAGGCGCTGGATTAAGGCTCCAGTCTCTTCAGAGGCGTGGGTTCAAATCCCACTGCTGCCAGTAGGTCTTCAGAACATTTTGATCTAATTCAAATGATTTTGTATTTGCATGAGTGTGTGGGTTTCTGTTTAGGAAAAGACAGTTGATAGAATCATTGTTTTTTCCTATTGTTTAGAGACTTAACCATTTTACAACAGACCTGTAGGTTTAAATCCCACTGCTGCCAGTAGTAAGAGTTCCTTAAAACCTTTTTATCTTATTCTTATACATACGCTAACATACAAAATTAACATATGCTTTAATCCCACTGCTGCCAGTATTATGCGGTCTTGAAATGTTTTTGTACTTATTCTTATGATTTTGCTAACATGCAAATTAACATGTGATTTAATCTTTTGTATTTGTATAATTTAGTGGTTTTCAGTTAAGATAAGGAATCTTAAAAATCATGCTGCTAAAGGTAGCATGGCCGAGCGGTCTAAGGCGCTGGATTAAGGCTCCAGTCTCTTCAGAGGCGTTGGTTCAAATCCCACTGCTGCCAGTAGGTCTTCAGAACATTTTGATCTAATTCTTATGATTTTGTATTTGCATGAGTGTGTGGATTTCTGTTTAGGAAAAGACAGTTGATAGATTCATTGGTTTTTCCTATTGTTTAGAGACTTAACCATTTGACAACAGACCTGTAGGTTCAAATCCCACTGCTGCCAGTAGTAAGAGTTCCTTAAAACCTTTTTATCTTATTCTTATAACTATGCTAACATACAAAATTAGCATATGCTTTAATCCCACTGCTGCCAGTATTATGAGGTCTTGAAATGTTTTTGTACTTATTCTTATGATTTTGCTAACATGCAAATTAGCATGTGATCTAATCTTCTTTTGTATTTGTATGATTTTTCGGTTTTCAGTTAAGATAAAGACCGTTGATAGAATCATTGGTTTTTCCTAATGTTTAGAGACATGCCCTTTTTCCAACATGCACTAATTTTAAATGTTGTCAAATGTACTTCACTTACTCTAAGGAAGCCTACTTAATCATGCTGAGTATGACTCAGCAGTATGAGTTCTTGAAAATCTTTTGATCTTATTCTTATAATTATGAAAACAGACAAAATTTGCATGTGCTTTCATCCCACTGCTGCCAGTATGATATGTGCTTGAAAATTGTTTTGAACTTACTCTTATGATTTTACTAACATACAAACTTACATGTGTTTTAATCTTCTTTTGTATTTGCTTAAGTGTTTTCTTTCTGGTTAAGATAAAAACAGTTGATAGAATTATTGTTTTTTTCCTAATATTTAGAGACATGTCTGTCATGATATGTACTTTTGCCCTGTCCTGTATTTGAATAATATGCCATTTGATGTATGTAACTGTTCTCTGGTTTCTATTAGCTGTAATTTATGTATTTTCTTGTGCTGGGAGTTCACCTGTAACAATACGTCTCCTTCCCCCAATATTTGCAGCCCTAAGCTATAATGTAATTAAGGTTTGTCAACACCACTAGTGAAGAATAGCCATTCTTTCTCACAGCAGGTGGCTAGTCATATGTACATACTAGATAGACTAAGAGGAGCCGACCAGTCTAGAATCTTCAGGTGGACCCAACCATTGAATAGAAGGTGTGACCCCTACCCCCCTTCATGGGCGGATCCCAGGAGCTCAGACAATCCATTCTTATTTTTGAGATCAGATGTGAGTTGATCCTTAAAGGGGAAGGAGTGGGGATTCTTAGCTGAGGCAAGACCCCACGTCCATCTGTGACTGCGGAAGCGAACGGGATGAGACTTGAGCTGAGGACATATCTCGTCGTTCGTGAGATTGTTTTGGGATCCCTTGGACTCATGTGGAATATTGCTTTGTTAGCTGGCACAAGGATTATCTGGAGGTGCCCCCGAATCTGTTCTGTTGGACTCGTGGAAGGACTATTGTTTCGTTTATCGGGTGCGCGATTACTGGAAAGCACCTCCAGATCTGTTTATTTACTTGGGCTTATTGTGGACTTCTGGTGGACTTGAAGGACATTATGGATATTTGATGTTGTATGCTCCCTGCTTTAATAAATCTCATTGGATCATCCCTCGGCCTGTTGTCCCTTCCTGCTCTGCTGTACACCCCGTCACAAACTGGTTGGCAGCAGTGGGATCAGAGCAGAAGGAATGGAGGACAAAGGCCCATCAACATTGGGAACCAGCACCGCAGAGTACAAGAGCTGGACTGCGATGAACCTACAAACAAAGGCCCATGAAGTAGGAGTCCGTTTTAAAGGACTCTCCAAGGAGCAGCTAATTGAGGCTTTGGAAGGAGTTCGCCTGCAAGATGACACTGAGGAAGGATCCTCACAGCAAATGGAGGAAAGACTGCAGCCGGAGGTAAATACCCAAAAAAGTCAGTGGGTTGTGTGGTACGAGGAGGAGTTGGCATTTCTGGGAGAAGAGGCCACCATAGACGATAAGAGGAAGGCCATTCACAGAGCTCAGGAGATGGCATTGCTGGAGCAGATCGCTTTGGAAGCAGCTAGAAGCTCCAGACAGACTGTAACCTCAGCACCCACCATGAGGGAACTCCCCAGAGTGTCCCACAAAGACTTTAAGCCCTTTAATGAGGCTGCAGGCGACATTGAGGGCTTCTTCCAGGACTTTGAGCATCAGTGTTGATTAATGGAAGTCCCGGAAAGGGAGCGAGTTCGACATCTTGTGGGGTTCTTAGAGGGTGGAGCTGCTGAAGTCTATAGAGCTATGGACCCTCGGGGGAACTGTGAGTATGCGGCGATTAAACAGACTATTCTAGAACATTATGCTATGTTAAACCTTGTTATCTTATTCTTATAATTATGCTAACATACAAAATTAGCATATGCTTTAATCCCACTGCTGCCAGTATTATGCGGTCTTGAAATGTTTTTGTACTTATTCTTATGATTTTGCTAACATGCAAATTAACATGTGATTTAATCTTTTGTATTTGTATAATTTTGCGGTTTTCAGTTAAGATAAGGAATCGTAAAAATCATGCTGTTAAAGGTAGCATGGCCGAGTGGTCTAAGGCGCTGGACTTAGGCTCCAGTCTCTTTGGAGGCGTGGGTTCAAATCCCACTGCTGCCAGTGTATTTCTACTTTGAAACTTTTTAGCTTATATTTATGATTTTGCTAATAGAAAAATTAGCATGTGTTTTATTATTTTGTATTTGTATGAGTCCATGCTTTGCTGTTTTGCAAAAGACAGTAGATAGAATCATTGCTTTTTCCTTTTTGCTTAGAGACCTATCCATTTTCCACCTTGAAAAAGTTAAAATGTAGGAAAATTCACTAAACTTACTCTAAGGAAGCTTTTTTCATGTAGTATATTAAGGTAGCATGGCCGAGCGGTCTAAGGCGCTGGATTAAGGCTCCAGTCTCTTCAGAGGCGTGGGTTCAAATCCCACTGCTGCCAGTAGGTCTTCAGAACATTTTGATCTAATTCAAATGATTTTGTATTTGCATGAGTGTGTGGGTTTCTGTTTAGGAAAAGACAGTTGATAGAATCATTGTTTTTTCCTATTGTTTAGAGACTTAACCATTTTACAACAGACCTGTAGGTTTAAATCCCACTGCTGCCAGTAGTAAGAGTTCCTTAAAACCTTTTTATCTTATTCTTATACATACGCTAACATACAAAATTAACATATGCTTTAATCCCACTGCTGCCAGTATTATGCGGTCTTGAAATGTTTTTGTACTTATTCTTATGATTTTGCTAACATGCAAATTAACATGTGATTTAATCTTTTGTATTTGTATAATTTAGTGGTTTTCAGTTAAGATAAGGAATCTTAAAAATCATGCTGCTAAAGGTAGCATGGCCGAGCGGTCTAAGGCGCTGGATTAAGGCTCCAGTCTCTTCAGAGGCGTTGGTTCAAATCCCACTGCTGCCAGTAGGTCTTCAGAACCTTTTGATCTAATTCTTATGATTTTGTATTTGCATGAGTGTGTGGATTTCTGTTTAGGAAAAGACAGTTGATAGATTCATTGGTTTTTCCTATTGTTTAGAGACTTAACCATTTGACAACAGACCTGTAGGTTCAAATCCCACTGCTGCCAGTAGTAAGAGTTCCTTAAAACCTTTTTATCTTATTCTTATAACTATGCTAACATACAAAATTAGCATATGCTTTAATCCCACTGCTGCCAGTATTATGAGGTCTTGAAATGTTTTTGTACTTATTCTTATGATTTTGCTAACATGCAAATTAGCATGTGATCTAATCTTCTTTTGTATTTGTATGATTTTTCGGTTTTCAGTTAAGATAAAGACCGTTGATAGAATCATTGGTTTTTCCTAATGTTTAGAGACATGCCCTTTTTCCAACATGCACTAATTTTAAATGTTGTCAAATGTACTTCACTTACTCTAAGGAAGCCTACTTAATCATGCTGAGTATGACTCAGCAGTATGAGTTCTTGAAAATCTTTTGATCTTATTCTTATAATTATGAAAACAGACAAAATTTGCATGTGCTTTCATCCCACTGCTGCCAGTATGATATGTGCTTGAAAATTGTTTTGAACTTACTCTTATGATTTTACTAACATACAAACTTACATGTGTTTTAATCTTCTTTTGTATTTGCTTAAGTGTTTTCTTTCTGGTTAAGATAAAAACAGTTGATAGAATTATTGTTTTTTTCCTAATATTTAGAGACATGTCTGTCATGATATGTACTTTTGCCCTGTCCTGTATTTGAATAATATGCCATTTGATGTATGTAACTGTTCTCTGGTTTCTATTAGCTGTAATTTATGTATTTTCTTGTGCTGGGAGTTCACCTGTAACAATATGTCTCCTTCCCCCAATACTTGCAGCCCTAAGCTATAATGTAATTAAGGTTTGTCAACACCACTAGTGAAGAATAGCCATTCTTTCTCACAGCAGGTGGCTAGTCATATGTACATACTTGATAGACTAAGAGGAGCCGACCAGTCTAGAATCTTCAGGTGGACCCAACCATTGAATAGAAGGTGTGACCCCTACCCCCCTTCATGGGCAGATCCCAGGAGCTCAGATAATCCATTCTTATTTTTGAGATCAGATGTGAGTTGATCCTTAAAGGGGAAGGAGTGGGGATTCTTAGCTGAGGCAAGACCCCACGTCCATCTGTGACTGCGGAATCGTACGGGATGAGACTTGAGCTGAGGACATATCTCGTCGTTCGTGAGATTGTTTTGGGATCCCTTGGACTCATGTGGACCATTGCTTTGTTAGCTGGCACAAGGATTATCTGGAGGTGCCCCCGAATCTGTTCTGTTGGACTCGTGGAAGGACTATTGTTTCGTTTATCGGGTGCGGGATTACTGGAAAGCACCTCCAGATCTGTTTATTTCCTTGGGCTTATTGTGGACTTCTGGTGGACTTGAAGGACATTATGGATATTTGATGTTGTATGCTCCCTGCTTTAATAAATCTCATTGGATCATCCCTCGGCCTGTTGTCCCTTCCTGCTCTGCTGTACACCCCGTCACAAACTGGTTGGCAGCAGTGGGATCAGAGCAGAAGGAATGGAGGACAAAGGCCCATCAACATTGGGAACCAGCACCGCAGAGTACAAGAGCTGGACTGCGATGAACCTACAAACAAAGGCCCATGAAGTAGGAGTCCGTTTTAAAGGACTCTCCAAGGAGCAGCTAATTGAGGCTTTGGAAGGAGTTCGCCTGCAAGATGACACTGAGGAAGGATCCTCACAGCAAATGGAGGAAAGGCTGCAGCCGGAGGTAAATACCCAAAAAAGTCAGTGGGTTGTGTGGTACGAGGAGGAGTTGGCATTTCTGGGAGAAGAGGCCACCATAGACGATAAGAGGAAGGCCATTCACAGAGCTCAGGAGATGGCATTGCTGGAGCAGATCGCTTTGGAAGCAGCTAGAAGCTCCAGACAGACTGTAACCTCAGCACCCACCATGAGGGAACTCCCCAGAGTGTCCCACAAAGACTTTAAGCCCTTTAATGAGGCTGCAGGCGACATTGAGGGCTTCTTCCAGGACTTTGAGCATCAGTGTTGATTAATGGAAGTCCCGGAAAGGGAGCGAGTTCGACATCTTGTGGGGTTCTTAGAGGGTGGAGCTGCTGAAGCCTATAGAGCTATGGACCCTCAGGGGAACTGTGAGTATGCGGCGATTAAACAGACTATTCTAGGACATTATGCTCTGTTAAACCTTGTTATCTTATTGTTATAATTATGCTAACATACAAAATTAGCATATGCTTTAATCCCACTGCTGCCAGTATTATGCGGTCTTGAAATGTTTTTGTACTTATTCTTATGATTTTGCTAACATGCAAATTAACGTGATTTAATCTTTTGTATTTGTATAATTTTGCGGTTTTCAGTTAAGATAAGGAATCGTAAAAATCATGCTGTTAAAGGTAGCATGGCCGAGTGGTCTAAGGCGCTGGAATTAGGCTCCAGTCTCTTTGGAGGCGTGGGTTCAAATCCCACTGCTGCCAGTGTATTTCTACTTTGAAACTTTTTAGCTTATATTTATGATTTTGCTAATAGAAAAATTAGCATGTGTTTTATTATTTTGTATTTGTATGAGTCCATGCTTTGCTGTTTTGCAAAAGACAGTAGATAGAATCATTGCTTTTTCCTTTTTGCTTAGAGACCTTTCCATTTTCCACCTTGAAGAAGTTAAACTGTAGGAAAATTCACTAAACTTACTCTAAGAAAGCTTTTTTCATATAGTATATTAAGGTAGCATGGCCGAGCGGTCTAAGGCGCTGGATTAAGGCTCCAGTCTCTTCAGAGGCGTGGGTTCAAATCCCACTGCTGCACTTCAGAACATTTTGATCTAATTCAAATGATTTTGTATTTGCATGAGTGTGTGGATTTCTGTTTAGGAAAAGACAGTTGATAGAATCATTGGTTTTTCCTATTGTTTAGAGACTTAACCATTTTACAACAGACCTGTAGGTTCAAATCCCACTGCTGCCAGTAGTAAGAGTTCCTTAAAACCTTTTTATCTTATTCTTATAACTATGCTAACATACAAAATTAGCATATGCTTTAATCCCACTGCTGCCAGTATTATGCGGTCTTGAAATGTTTTTGTACTTATTCTTGTGATTTTGCTAACATGCAAATTAGCATGTGATCTAATCTTCTTTTGTATTTGTATGATTTTTCGGTTTTCGGTTAAGATAAAGACCGTTGATAGAATCATTGGTTTTTCCTAATGTTTAGAGACATGCCCTTTTTCCAACATGCACTAATTTTAAATGTTGTCAAATGTACTTCACTTACTCTAAGGAAGCCTACTTAATCATGCTGAGTATGACTCAGCAGTATGAGTTCTTGAAAATCTTTTGATCTTATTCTTATAATTATGAAAACAGACAAAATTTGCATGTGCTTTCATCCCACTTCTGCCAGTATGATATGTGCTTGAAAATTGTTTTGAACTTACTCTTATGATTTTACTAACATACAAACTTACATGTGTTTTAATCTTCTTTTGTATTTGCTTAAGTGTTTTCTTTCTGGTTAAGATAAAAACAGTTGATAGAATTATTGTTTTTTTCCTAATATTTAGAGACATGTCTGTCATGATATGTACTTTTGCCCTGTCCTGTATTTGAATAATATGCCATTTGATGTATGTAACTGTTCTCTGGTTTCTATTAGCTGTAATTTATGTATTTTCTTGTGCTGGGAGTTCACCTGTAACAATACGTCTCCTTCCCCAATATTTGCAGCCCTAAGCTATAATGTAATTAAGGTTTGTCAACACCACTAGTGAAGAATAGCCATTCTTTCTCACAGCAGGTGGCTAGTCATATGTACATACTAGATAGACTAAGAGGAGCCGACCAGTCTAGAATCTTCAGGTGGACCCAACCATTGAATAGAAGGTGTGACCCCTACCCCCCTTCATGGGCGGATCCCAGGAGCTCAGACAATCCATTCTTATTTTTGAGATCAGATGTGAGTTGATCCTTAAAGGGGAAGGAGTGGGGATTCTTAGCTGAGGCAAGACCCCACGTCCATCTGTGACTGCGGAAGCGAACGGGATGAGACTTGAGCTGAGGACATATCTCGTCGTTCGTGAGATTGTTTTGGGATCCCTTGGACTCATGTGGACTATTGCTTTGTTAGCTGGCACAAGGATTATCTGGAGGTGCCCCCGAATCTGTTCTGTTGGACTCGTGGAAGGACTATTGTTTCGTTTATCGGGTGCGCGATTACTGGAAAGCACCTCCAGATCTGTTTATTTACTTGGGCTTATTGTGGACTTCTGGTGGACTTGAAGGACATTATGGATATTTGATGTTGTATGCTCCCTGCTTTAATAAATCTCATTGGATCATCCCTCGGCCTGTTGTCCCTTCCTGCTCTGCTGTACACCCCGTCACAAACTGGTTGGCAGCAGTGGGATCAGAGCAGAAGGAATGGAGGACAAAGGCCCATCAACATTGGGAACCAGCACCTGTGAAAGAAATGGTTAATCTGAAATAAATAAAATGTATTTCTATGCAAGGAGTCAAGTATTATCATCTAAGTCTCCTTGCGTCCAGTCTCCCGGACATTCCATTTCAGTAGAAGGTCAGTTATTCTCGGAGGAACGTCAATAGGTTGGGAGTTGATATCCTTTCCAGGATGTACATCTGTTATGCCCTTTTTACAGAATAACCTACATAGTTTAGTCAAATCCCTTGTTGACAAGAAATATGTAAAAAGCATTCCCGCATTCTATCTTGGGAATGGGTGACAAGCCATCAAGTAAATAAGTTTGTTTTTGCCAAATCTTGTGTAACCTATACTCCTTGTAACCTTGTGACTTTTGGGTTATAAAAGAAGGCTGGGGCGGGATTAAAACAGATTATATTGGAAAGACAACTGCTGTCTGTCTCTCTGATTTATTTCTCCTAACTATAGGTACCTATCAACAATACCTGAGGTTGGTTTCCAATTGAGAGAAAATCTCGACTTCAACAACTTGGAGGCTTCCCAGCGAGATTTCCACTCCATTCCCCTTCGACTACCGTTCCAGACTGAACACGGCTGCCTACCGCCTGGTCCGAGAGAGGGGGGAAAATTAGAACCCGGGTAAGTGAGCTATTGCTCGCACTTCTTTTCCTGTCTCTCCGGACGGGGAGGCCGGTAGAAGGTCAGTCTGCAGGGTTTTTCTAACGGGAATCCCTTCAGGTAGAAAACATCTGTGTTCTGTGTTATCTGTTGTAATATCTGTATTTTTGTTTTTTTATTTCTTTATCTTATAATGATAGTCTTCATAATCCGTTATCCGTCACTGTTGATTTTGCTTGTGTGTTTAAATTGTGGTACAGTAATTAAATTCACCTGCAAACCCATCTGTCCCGTTAAATGTTGCTGCTAACTATTGTCAATTTTGTCAATTGTCAAAACATTGTGTCCTGTCTGAATTGTATGCTGTGGTCCAGATTGTGCATTCACAAAATACCTTACATCCAAACTGGTTCCGGATTTTACTGTTATATCTTGTTGTTTAATTGTTGTTTATTGTGCAGTACTGCTAAAATTAGTTTCTGATTGGTAGTATAAATCATATTATGCCTTGTTATATATGCTCTATTTATCTCATTGTCTGTGCTATCCTTGCTTTGTATATGATGATCGATCACATTATTATGGTTTATTACTGCAGTTTTGTCTGCTTGGATAATCAAGAATATTAGGTCTGTTTATAAATTACATCTAGAGCATTTTTAGAAAAAGCATTTAGTGTCTATCTGGTTGTTGCAGGACCTAGGAAAGTTTTTTTCAATACTATATGCCTTGTACACATTGTCTGTGTTCTGTCACTATAGTAAAAAAGAAAGTAGGGGGTGAGGAAGATTGGTATTTGGAAAGAGTGCATTTGTCACCTGTATTTCCACATCAATATAGCCGAAGAAATAAGTTATATAGAGTGTTCTCTTGTCACGTAGTCCCACACCCTCAGGCACTGAATAAAAGTTGGGCATACATTATAAGGACTAGATGGTATATGCCTCAGTGGCAGGATATGGTCACTCATGACTATAATTTTGATACTTCATAAAGTAAGATTCTTTAATTGATTTGACATACTCATATTTCAGTAGGATCTCAGATGTTGCATGATGAATATTTAGCGCTAGTTTTTGGAATTGCAATATTCATGTGGGTATGTATTTATTTGTTTGAAAGAATTTACTCCAGCATCAGGGAAGAACAGAGAGCTGCAGTATAGCTAATTGCCGTGGGAACAGGAATCACTGACTATTCTAATAGATCAGTGGATTCCGGAGAGTACATAGCAGGACCGAAGACAGGGGTCGCTCCCTTTGACGGCTGTTATGGGTGCTAGATTTACTAGGTCAGGACAAAATATGGATCCAAGATATAAAATGAAGGACCTGGTGGGTCTAGAGCATGGCAAAAAGGCTGTAAGGAATGCAGCAAGGATTTTAGAAAAGGCAGGAATGCCGAGTAATGGATGTTTGGATGCTGAGAGATGGAAGCGGTTCAGCAGAGAGCATGCTGCATGGAATGACTTAGAGCCACTATGTCGTATTTCTGCCGGAGTGCCACTGGTTGAAAAGGTAAAGGCAGTCCAAGTAGATACTGCAATACACGCTGTACCAGAGGACAAGAAAACTAGGGACTCAGGACTGCAGTTCCTAGCTAGATTACTTGTGGTTGCCAAAAAACAGGCAGAGGAACTAGCATCAGGGTTACCAGAGGTATTTCAGGGGGCAGATGAACCGATTGACAGATTTTATGCTAGATGTACAGCCGTATTTACAGACCATGACTATGACCTAAAGAATCCAAGAGAAGCTAGATTTCTCAAAAATATGTTCATGACAGGACTCAGGGAAGAGATACGGACAGAAGTAATGCGTGTACGACCAGAATGCATCTATGCCACCCTTGACCAATCCCTTCCCATGTTTAGAGGGGTAGAGGATCAGATTAACAGTAAAAAGGCAAAGAAACAACAGAAGCCAACCCCAGTTATGGTCAACATACCCCCAGATGCTTTCAATAATGCTGTCAAAACCGCAGTACAGGCAGCAGGGTTGCAAAATAGAGGAACATGGCAGGGCGCTCAGGGGAAAAGATATGGGGTACCTGACTCGGAGGAATGTAGAAAGAAGGGGCTCTGTTTTGGTTGTGGCCAAAGGGGGCATATTAAGAGAAATTGTCCCCGACGAACGGCAACCAAACCAGACCCAACCCATGTTGCAATGGTAATGACAGAGGAGGACGGAAATACTTCAGACTAGGAATTTGGCAGCCCCCGGCATACTTCTGTAATAGTGGTTCCCCCGCGGGATGGTCCAATGGCCATCACACAATTACAACTTCCTAATGGGAAGCAATTAGATTGCCTGATTGATACGGGGGCGAGCCGTACTATTATACGAAAAAAGGATATGCCACAACGATTCATGACAGGCAAAACGATTCCAGGGCTAGGAGCTGGAGGAACGACTCATCCTTTGTATGAAACTGAGCCTATGAAGGTGCGAATAGCACACACCACTGATTTGTGTGCCCAATTGCTAGTTTCAGACAAATGCCCACTAAATTTAATAGGTGCAGACATTCTAAATGCAGTAAATGCAATTATTGAATTTGGAAAGAAAGGTATTACTGTTGCAGGCCCGTTGTCAGAAGAAATACTTTCTACTATGATGTCAATGACTGTGCTGGATGATTCCGAAAACCCCCCGATTGAGCAAGATACGGAAGTCCAGCAGATGCTTGAACAAGTACCACCAGCACTATGGGTAAAAGACAAAACTGATGTGGGATTGTTGAGAATATCACCTGTATCAATAAAATTAAGACCAGGAACAGTACCGGTACGTATCCGACAGTATCCTTTAAGTAGAGAACAGACAGAGGCCATCTCCACTCAGGTATCAACGTATCTGAAAGCAGGAATATTGACCGAGAGAAAATCCGTATATAATACACCTCTTTTTCCGGTAAAAAAGAAACAGACAGAGGGACAACCAGCGGTTTACCGCATGGTACATGATTTAAGAGAAATTAACAAACTAATGATTGTTGACCTACCCATAGTGCCAAACCCACACACTCTGTTGAATCAAATTCCAAGCAATGCAAAATGTTTCACCGTAATAGATCTAAGCAATGCCTTTTTCTCGGTGCCTATTGATGAGGAAAGCCAACTGCTGTTTGCATTCACCCATGCAGGTAAACAGTACTGTTGGACACGCCTGCCTCAAGGAGGAGCAACATCTCCCTCTTTGTTTTCTGAGGCCATGGCGGGAATTCTGCTCTCCTGGCACCCTGAAAATGGTGAGGTGCAGCTACTGCAATATGTGGATGATCTACTACTATGTACCCCCAACAGAAAAGTTTGCTTAAATGAAACAGTGTCTCTACTGATCTTTTTGTATCATGAGGGATGCAAAGTGTCCAAAGAAAAATTGCAAATAGCAAAGGAAAAGGTTACGTTTTTGGGACACTGCATCTCATCACAGTTGAAGCACATAACACCAGAAAGGAAAAAGGCTATTAGCCAAGCAGTTGAGCCCGCATCAATCCCTGCACTCAGAACATTCCTGGGGTTGATAGGCTATTGTCGAGAATGGATTCCTGCTGCATCTCAATTGATGCAGCCCCTCTTTGATGTACTATCCACATGCAACAAGGGGCAGCCTTACCAGCTGACCCCTGAAGCCAAAGAGGGGTTCAGGGACCTGAAGGGAGCCATTCTCTCTGCCCCAGCACTGGGAATACCAAATTATGACCTCCCTTTTCGTTTGTACTGTCATGAATCGGGAGGACATGCTAAAGGTGTATTAACACAGGAACATGGAGGAAAACATCGCCCTTTGGGATACTATTCCGCCCAACTGGATATAGTGGCCAAGGGAGCACCCACATGTATCAGAGCAGTTGCTGCATGTGCAGTACTAAAAGAAAAAGTTGCAGATTTGGTGCTGGACAATCCTTTGGAGATTCTAGTACCACACTCTGTACAGGAGTTATTGCTCCAAGCCAGAACAAAACATTTGTCAATGAACAGGCTGACAAAATATGAAGTGGCTTTGCTGACACCTCCAAATGTGACAATAAAAAGGTGTACTGTTTTGAACCCAGCCACTTTGCTGCCAGAAACAGATGATGACCAAGAAATTGAAGCTCAGCATAATTGCTTTGAGCTTATGGATGCAGAAACACAACCGCTTGCCAATGTGCAAGAGACACCAATTCCAAATGCAGATCTAGAGCTCTATGTGGATGGGTCACGATTTTATCAGGATGGCGTACCCCACACGGGGTATGCTGTAGTTGACCAACATGGTGTAGTCAAAAGTGAAGCACTGCCACCTGGGATGTCTGCTCAGGAGGCTGAATTAAGGGCACTTGCTGAGGCGTGTATAATGGCTGAACATCTGATAGCTAACATTTTTACGGATAGTCGCTATGCTTTTGGCATTTGCCATGATTACGGTCCCATATGGAAAAGCAGACAGTTTGTTGGTTCCTCTGGTAAACCCATTAAAAATGCAGAGTTGGTAGCTCAACTCCTGAGAGCACTGGAACTGCCAAAGAGAGTTGCAATAATTAAAGTGCAGGCTCATACTAAAGAGCGCACTAGAGAAGCCGAAGGCAATAACAGAGCTGACATTGCAGCAAAAGCTGCTGCACTTTTTCCTCTCCCCGCAGAGATATACACTGTACAGGTGTCCGGGGGGATGGACCTGCAACTACTTCAGAGCCTGCAAGAACAGGCCTCTACACCGGAGAAAGAAGACTGGCAAAGGCACCTATGTGTGAAGGAAGAAGATGGTCTGTGGGGAGTCGACAGTAAGTACTGCCTTCCAAGGGCATTGTTCCCCATGATGTGCTCTCTCTCTCATGGCAAAACGCATCAGTCCAAGGATGCAATGGTAAGTCAGGTAAAAGCAAGTTGGGTCGCTCCAGGTTTCCACTATGCTGCTGCCAAATTCATACAGGGATGCGTAATCTGTGCCTGCCATAACATAGGAAAAACGGTGAAGGTGCCGCCAAAGTGCACCGCCAGACCATTGTATCCTTTTCAGCGAGTGCAAATTGATTTCATACAGCTTCCAAGGGTAGGCACCTATGAGTATGTGCTAGTGTGCATTGATTTGTTTTCCAACTGGCCAGAAGCTTGGCCCTGTGCTTGTGCTAATGCACGCACTGTCGCAAAGAAACTGTTATCAGAGGTAGTCTGCAGATTTGGAGTACCCGAGGTTATTGAAAGTGACAGGGGTAGTCACTTCACTTCACAGGTGTGTCAAGAAATCACTCAAGCCCTGGGGATTGAGCAATCATTCCACACTCCGTACCATCCACAAAGCAGCGGTAAGGTGGAAAGGTTGAATGGTACTCTAAAAATGAAAATTCAGAAAGCAATGGCCGAAACAGGTAAACCATGGACTGAGTGTCTTCCCATTGCATTATATACAGTAAGGGTTACACCAACCAAAAAGACCAGTTTGAGTCCATATGAGATTCTTTTTGGGGGACCTCCAAAAACAGGGTTGTATTTCCCTCAGCAGATGCAAGTTTCTCATTCAAATATGACAGCTTATGTTGGCGCATTGCAACAAATATTGCAACAAATTCACACCCGTGTTTTTAGTTCCATTCCAGATCCCTCCTCCCTGCCAGGTTCGCATGACCTCAAGCCTGGAGACTGGGTGGTGACACGAAAGCATCTGAGAAAAAGCCTTGACCCCCGATTTGAGGGACCATATCAAGTCCAGCTGACTACACCAACTTCAGTCAAGCTGGAAGGAAAGCCTGCCTGGATCCACGCATCTCACTGCAAAAGATTCCACAAGAACTAAAAAATGATACTAGGAAAGTACTATTCCTTTACATTTCTCATGCTTGTTTCCTTGGTATATGGTAAACTAAGCAATGAAATACCTGAGATTTGGGATAGTGATCTGTCCAAACAGTGGACTAATAAATTTGTCCAGTATCATAATTATATTGTACAGGCCCGAAACTTGTCAAATTGTTGGATTTGTTCCCATGCCCCCATTGCGGCTAAGACTATGCCTTATTTTGTAACTCCATTATCTGAAGAAGACCTGTTCGTAAGGGGGTGTTGGGACATGCGACCTTTAGACCTGTCTGAGCAGCAGAGTAAGACTGCTGCTGCTTTACCCATCACAGGATGGACTAGACAAACATGGTTCCAATTTAATCTTACTGGAAACAAAGACCCCTTGAGTAAGCGTCCAAATAATCTATTTGAATTCAAGGATAATGATGGCACTTGGGGAAACAGAGAGGTAGACAGGAATTATATAGGAAAGGTTCCAGATCAGGAGCTGAAAGTTAGCTTTGCTGCCAAGGTCCCTTTCCCCAAGGAAGATAAACTCCAATGTTATAGGGGTGTCTGTCTAGAACGAATGCTGCATAACACCAACTGGTCAAGAAATTATTTCTTTATGGGAGGAGACACTAACTTATGTAAGAAAAGAGAAGCTGTCCATATAGATGAAGAAACCAGGGAGGGCCAGCTTGGAGATGGGGCAGCTGAAATGTCCATAAGCATTAATACTACTCCCCAATGCCAGCCACTACAATACTATAGGTCAGTCACCACCGATTTAGATGATTCCTGGTGCCTATATTCTGATACTACACTCCTGGTTTCGATAGCAGTGGCTCTCACAAGTGAATATCAGTTTGAGTTGCCCAAAGGAATATACATTGTATGTGGGAGTAATGCATACAGGTGGATTCCCCGGGGAGCAGAAGGCGCCTGTACTCTGGCCAGACTAGAGCCAGCCACATGGGTATGGGAAGAAAAAGATTTTCCATATAATAATATTCCAGACCACATGATAATAAAACGAAGTGTGCCATCCACACAAAAACAAAAAGGCCATCTAATGCAGACCCCCTGGTACCTTAAAACAGGGATGATAATGACTGGTCCCCTTGGACTTATGTTTGGAACCGTAAGAAATGCTCAAATGATAGAAGAACTGGGAGATATCTTTGATAATGTAACTGAATATTTGTTTGACGCTCTTAATGTTGAATCCGCATATACTAAACAGCTCATAGTAATTACCAACCAGCACTCTATGGTCCTTGACTATCTCACTGCCTCACAGGGAGGATTCTGTCAGGTGGTGGGACCTGCATGCTGTCACTATATAGATCCCACTGGACTTATGAGAATTAGCCATGACATAGAGCAAGCAAGGTTAATCAAGGAAGGAGTACGAAAAGCTAATTCACTGGAAAGTTTGCCCTTCCCTGAGTGGCTCTCCTGGCTAAATCCTTTAAATTGGTTCAAGGGAATAGGCGGATGGCTGTCAGGAATAATGCATTTTCTTATTCAAGTTGTGTTCGTTATTTTGATCCTGGCAATAGCTGTAAAGTTGTTTGTACTATTGGTTAAGAAAATTCTCAGTTCTAAATGCAACTGTTTTCCAGGTAAACGTGAAGTAAAAATCGATACTGATTCAGAAGTAAAGTCCACTCAAGTAATGATGACTACCTTCATAACTTCACTCCAGCGTGAATGCATCTTCTGCAACAAGCAAACTTCCGTGGACCTATCGGACTGTATGCAATGTGGAAAGCCGTTGGTCTAACGGGAAGAAAGAAGCTCACAAGATTTCAACAAGAATTCTTTATCAAATGAACTCTCTTCAAATATGAACTTTGCATTTATGCTTTGAAAACTATATACATTTATTTATCCAATTTCTATATACTCATATACGCGTTAATATAGTAATAACCCAATATATATATGCATCCTATAGCAATTCCCCATATTTAGTACCTCCTGTAATAACCAGGGCAACCAAGGGAAAGTGGGTCTGATTCCCAGGTATAGTCTGAATGGATGCGCAGCAGGACTGGCATCCCATGACATACAATAGACCAGCTGTGTATCTCGTGAAGTAGGGCTATCCTGCAGACCTAGTGGTAGGAAGGGATCAGATAGGGCAAGGTAAATTAGATGATAAAAAGAGGGGAATTGTGAAAGAAATGGTTAATCTGAAATAAATAAAATGTATTTCTATGCAAGGAGTCAAGTATTATCATCTAAGTCTCCTTGCGTCCAGTCTCCCGGACATTCCATTTCAGTAGAAGGTCAGTTATTCTCGGAGGAACGTCAATAGGTTGGGAGTTGATATCCTTTCCAGGATGTACATCTGTTATGCCCTTTTTACAGAATAACCTACATAGTTTAGTCAAATCCCTTGTTGACAAGAAATATGTAAAAAGCATTCCCGCATTCTATCTTGGGAATGGGTGACAAGCCATCAAGTAAATAAGTTTGTTTTTGCCAAATCTTGTGTAACCTATACTCCTTGTAACCTTGTGACTTTTGGGTTATAAAAGAAGGCTGGGGCGGGATTAAAACAGATTATATTGGAAAGACAACTGCTGTCTGTCTCTCTGATTTATTTCTCCTAACTATAGGTACCTATCAACAATACCTGAGGTTGGTTTCCAATTGAGAGAAAATCTCGACTTCAACACACCGCAGAGTACAAGAGCTGGACTGCGATGAACCTACAAACAAAGGCCCATGAAGTAGGAGTCCGTTTTAAAGGACTCTCCAAGGAGCAGCTAATTGAGGCTTTGGAAGGAGTTCGCCTGCAAGATGACACTGAGGAAGGATTCTCACAGCAAATGGAGGAAAGACTGCAGCCGGAGGTAAATACCCAAAAAAGTCAGTGGGTTGTGTGGTACGAGGAGGAGTTGGCATTTCTGGGAGAAGAGGCCACCATAGACGATAAGAGGAAGGCCATTCACAGAGCTCAGGAGATGGCATTGCTGGAGCAGATCGCTTTGGAAGCAGCTAGAAGCTCCAGACAGACTGTAACCTCAGCACCCACCATGAGGGAACTCCCCAGAGTGTCCCACAAAGACTTTAAGCCCTTTAATGAGGCTGCAGGTGACATTGAGGGCTTCTTCCAGGACTTTGAGCATCAGTGTTGATTAATGGAAGTCCCGGAAAGGGAGCGAGTTCGACATCTTGTGGGGTTCTTAGAGGGTGGAGCTGCTGAAGCCTATAGAGCTATGGACCCTCGGGGGAACTGTGAGTATGCGGCGATTAAACAGACTATTCTAGAACATTATGCTATGTTAAACCTTGTTATCTTATTCTTATAATTATGCTAACATACAAAATTAGCATATGCTTTAATCCCACTGCTGCCAGTATTATGCGGTCTTGAAATGTTTTTGTACTTATTCTTATGATTTTGCTAACATGCAAATTAACATGTGATTTAATCTTTTGTATTTGTATAATTTTGCGGTTTTCAGTTAAGATAAGGAATCGTAAAAATCATGCTGTTAAAGGTAGCATGGCTGAGTGGTCTAAGGCGCTGGACTTAGGCTCCAGTCTCTTTGGAGGCGTGGGTTCAAATCCCACTGCTGCCAGTGTATTTCTACTTTGAAACTTTTTAGCTTATATTTATGATTTTGCTAATAGAAAAATTAGCATGTGTTTTATTATTTTGTATTTGTATGAGTCCATGCTTTGCTGTTTTGCAAAAGACAGTAGATAGAATCATTGCTTTTTCCTTTTTGCTTAGAGACCTATCCATTTTCCACCTTGAAGAAGTTAAAATGTAGGAAAATTCACTAAACTTACTCTAAGGAAGCTTTTTTCATGTAGTATATTAAGGTAGCATGGCCGAGCGGTCTAAGGCGCTGGATTAAGGCTCCAGTCTCTTCAGAGGCGTGGGTTCAAATCCCACTGCTGCCAGTAGGTCTTCAGAACATTTTGATCTAATTCAAATGATTTTGTATTTGCATGAGTGTGTGGGTTTCTGTTTAGGAAAAGACAGTTGATAGAATCATTGTTTTTTCCTATTGTTTAGAGACTTAACCATTTTACAACAGACCTGTAGGTTTAAATCCCACTGCTGCCAGTAGTAAGAGTTCCTTAAAACCTTTTTATCTTATTCTTATACATACGCTAACATACAAAATTAACATATGCTTTAATCCCACTGCTGCCAGTATTATGCGGTCTTGAAATGTTTTTGTACTTATTCTTATGATTTTGCTAACATGCAAATTAACATGTGATTTAATCTTTTGTATTTGTATAATTTAGTGGTTTTCAGTTAAGATAAGGAATCTTAAAAATCATGCTGCTAAAGGTAGCATGGCCGAGCGGTCTAAGGCGCTGGATTAAGGCTCCAGTCTCTTCAGAGGCGTTGGTTCAAATCCCACTGCTGCCAGTAGGTCTTCACAACCTTTTGATCTAATTCTTATGATTTTGTATTTGCATGAGTGTGTGGATTTCTGTTTAGGAAAAGACAGTTGATAGATTCATTGGTTTTTCCTATTGTTTAGAGACTTAACCATTTGACAACAGACCTGTAGGTTCAAATCCCACTGCTGCCAGTAGTAAGAGTTCCTTAAAACCTTTTTATCTTATTCTTATAACTATGCTAACATACAAAATTAGCATATGCTTTAATCCCACTGCTGCCAGTATTATGAGGTCTTGAAATGTTTTTGTACTTATTCTTATGATTTTGCTAACATGCAAATTAGCATGTGATCTAATCTTCTTTTGTATTTGTATGATTTTTCGGTTTTCAGTTAAGATAAAGACCGTTGATAGAATCATTGGTTTTTCCTAATGTTTAGAGACATGCCCTTTTTCCAACATGCACTAATTTTAAATGTTGTCAAATGTACTTCACTTACTCTAAGGAAGCCTACTTAATCATGCTGAGTATGACTCAGCAGTAAGAGTTCTTGAAAATCTTTTGATCTTATTCTTATAATTATGAAAACAGACAAAATTTGCATGTGCTTTCATCCCACTGCTGCCAGTATGATATGTGCTTGAAAATTGTTTTGAACTTACTCTTATGATTTTACTAACATACAAACTTACATGTGTTTTAATCTTCTTTTGTATTTGCTTAAGTGTTTTCTTTCTGGTTAAGATAAAAACAGTTGATAGAATTATTGTTTTTTTCCTAATATTTAGAGACATGTCTGTCATGATATGTACTTTTGCCCTGTCCTGTATTTGAATAATATGCCATTTGATGTATGTAACTGTTCTCTGGTTTCTATTAGCTGTAATTTATGTATTTTCTTGTGCTGGGAGTTCACCTGTAACAATATGTCTCCTTCACCCAATACTTGCAGCCCTAAGCTATAATGTAATTAAGGTTTGTCAACACCACTAGTGAAGAATAGCCATTCTTTCTCACAGCAGGTGGCTAGTCATATGTACATACTTTATAGACTAAGAGGAGCAGACCAGTCTAGAATCTTCAGGTGGACCCAACCATTGAATAGAAGGTGTGACCCCTACCCCCCTTCATGGGCGGATCCCAGGAGCTCAGATAATCCATTCTTATTTTTGAGATCAGATGTGAGTTGATCCTTAAAGGGGAAGGAGTGGGGATTCTTAGCTGAGGCAAGACCCCACGTCCATCTGTGACTGCGGAAGCGTACGGGATGAGACTTGAGCTGAGGACATATCTCGTCGTTCGTGAGATTGTTTTGGGATCCCTTGGACTCATGTGGACCATTGCTTTGTTAGCTGGCACAAGGATTATCTGGAGGTGCCCCCGAATCTGTTCTGTTGGACTCGTGGAAGGACTATTGTTTCGTTTATCGGGTGCGGGATTACTGGAAAGCACCTCCAGATCTGGTTATTTCCTTGGGCTTATTGTGGACTTCTAGTGGACTTGAAGGACATTATGGATATTTGATGTTGTATGCTCCCTGCTTTAATAAATCTCATTGGATCATCCCTCGGCCTGTTGTCCCTTCCTGCTCTGCTGTACACCCCGTCACAAACTGGTTGGCAGCAGTGGGATCAGAGCAGAAGGAATGGAGGACAAAGGCCCATCAACATTGGGAACCAGCACCGCAGAGTACAAGAGCTGGACTGCGATGAACCTACAAACAAAGGCCCATGAAGTAGGAGTCCGTTTTAAAGGACTCTCCAAGGAGCAGCTAATTGAGGCTTTGGAAGGAGTTCGCCTGCAAGATGACACTGAGGAAGGATCCTCACAGCAAATGGAGGAAAGACTGCAGCCGGAGGTAAATACCCAAAAAAGTCAGTGGGTTGTGTGGTACGAGGAGGAGTTGGCATTTCTGGGAGAAGAGGCCACCATAGACGATAAGAGGAAGGCCATTCACAGAGCTCAGGAGATGGCATTGCGGCACGGTATCAAACGCTTTGGAAAAATCGAGATATACCACGTCCAATGACTCACCGTGGTCCAGTCTATAGCTTACCTCTTCATAAAAACTGATTAGATTGGTTTGACAGGAGCGATTTCTCATAAACCCATGCTGATATGGAGTTAAACAGTTATTCTCATTGAGATAATCCAGAATAACATCCCTCAGAAACCCTTCAAATATTTTACCAACAATAGAGGTTAGACTTACTGGCCTATAATTTCCAGGTTCACTTTTAGAGCCCTTTTTGAATATTGGCACCACATTTGCTATGCGCCAGTCCTGCGGAACAGACCCTGTCGCTATAGAGTCACTAAAAATAAGAAATAATGGTTTATCTATTACATTACTTAGTTCTCTTAGTACTCGTGGGTGTATGCCATCCGGACCCGAAGATTTATCTATTTTAATCTTATTTAGCCGGTTTCGCACCTCTTCTTGGGTTAGATTGGTGACCCTTAATATAGGGTTTTCATTGTTTCTTGGGATTTCACCTAGCATTTCATTTTCCACCGTGAATACCGTGGAGAAGAAGGTGTTTAATATGTTAGCTTTTTCCTCGTCATCTACAACCATTCTTTCCTCACTATTTTTTAAGGGGCCTACATTTTCAGTTTTTATTCTTTTACTATTGATATAGTTGAAGAACAGTTTGGGATTAGTTTTACTCTCCTTAGCAATGTGCTTCTCTGTTTCCTTTTTGGCAGCTTTAATTAGTTTTTTAGATAAAGTATTTTTCTCCCTATAGTTTTTTAGAGCTTCAATTGTGCCATCCTGCTTTAGTAGTGCAAATGCTTTCTTTTTACTGTTAATTGCCTGTCTTACTTCTTTGTTTAGCCACATTGGGTTTTTCCTATTTCTAGTCCTTTTATTCCCACAAGGTATAAACCGCTTACACTGCCTATTTAGGATGTTCTTAAACATTTCCCATTTATTATCTGTATTCTCATTTCTGAGGATATTGTCCCAGTCTACCAGATTAAGGGCATCTCTAAGCTGTTCAAACTTTGCCTTCCTAAAGTTCAATGTTTTTGTGACTCCCTGACAAGTCCCCCTAGTGAAAGACAGGTGAAACTGCACAATATTGTGGTCGCTATTTCCTAAATGCCCAACCACCTGCAGATTTGTTATTCTGTCAGGTCTATTAGATAGTATTAGGTCTAAAAGTGCTGCTCCTCTGGTTGGATTCTGCACCAATTGTGAAAGATAATTTTTCTTGGTTATTAGCAGAAACCTGTTGCCTTTATGGGTTTCACAGGTTTCTGTTTCCCAGTTAATATCCGGGTAGTTAAAGTCCCCCATAACCAGGACCTCATTATGGGTTGCAGCTTCATCTATCTGCTTTAGAAGTAGACTTTCCATGCTTTCTGTTATATTTGGGGGTTTGTAACAGACCCCAATGAGAATTTTGTTACCATTTTTCCCTCCATGAATTTCAACCCATATGGACTCGACATCCTCATTCCCTTCGCTAATATCCTCCCTTAAAGTGGACTTTAGACAAGACTTTACATAGAGACAAACCCCTCCTCCTCTCCGATTTTTACGATCCTTTCTAAACAGACTGTAACCCTGTAAGTTAACTGCCCAGTCATAGCTTTCATCTAACCATGTCTCGGTTATTCCCACTATGTCAAAGTTACCTGTAGATATTTCTGCTTCTAGTTCTTCCATCTTGTTTGTCAGGCGTTTGCGAGCATGCAGTTTAGAGGATTTTGTTTTGTTCCAATCTCCTCACTGTGGATTGCTTTAGAAATGTTCTTACCTCCCTTCTGAGTATGTTTTCCTGGGTCATCTTTGTTCGAGTCTAATGTTTTTCTTCCCGTCCCCTCTTCTTCTAGTTTAACGCCCTCCTGATGAGTGTAGCGAGTCTTCTGGCGAATGTGTGTTTCCCAGGTTTGTTGAGGTGTAGTCCGTCTCTGGCGAGGAGTCCATCATACCAGTAATTCACACCGTGGTCCAGGAATCCAAATCCTTGTTGTCTGCACCATCGTCTTAGCCAGTTGTTTGCATCAAGGATCCTGTTCCATCTCCTGGGGCCATGCCCGTCTACTGGAAGGATAGAAGAAAAAACTACCTGTGCATCCAGTTCCTTTACTTTCTTCCCCAACTCTTCAAAGTCCTTGCAGATTGTCGGTAGGTCCTTCCTTGCCGTGTCATTGGTGCCAACATGTATCAGAAGAAATGGGTGGACGTCCTTGGAGCTGAAGAGCTTTGGTATCCTATCGGTCACATCCTTGATCATCGCACCTGGAAGGCAGCATACTTCTCTTGCAGTTATGTCCGGTCTGCAGATGGCTGCTTCGGTGCCTCTCAGTAGTGAGTCTCCCACCACCACCACTCTTCTTTGCTTCTTGGCTGTACTTTTTGCTGTCACTTGTTGCTGTGTGCCCTTTTCTTTTTTGCTTGCTGGTATTGCTTCATTCTTAGGTGTGCCATCTTCATCCTCTACAAAGATTTGATATCGGTTCTTCAGTTGTGTGGTTGGTGATTTCTCCATGGTCTTCTTGCTTCTTTTGGTCACATGCTTCCACTCATCTGCTTTTGGAGGTTCTCTGACACTTTTTGCACCTTCTGTGACCAGTAGAGATGCTTCTGTTCTGTCTAGAAAGTCTTCATTCTCTTTGATGAGTTTCAAAGTTGCTATTCTTTTTTCCAGACCCCGCACCTTTTCTTCTAAAAGGGCCACTAGTCTACACTTCTGACAGGTGAAATTGGATTCTTCTTCTGGTCGATCTGTGAACATGTAGCACATGCTGCAGCTCACCATGTAGGTTGTCACATCTGCCATGTTGCTCCTAGATCCTGCTGACTTGCTGTGTGCTTTCCTTCTTGTGTAATCTACTCAGCCAAGCTCTCTTGCAATAATGTCCTACAGGCAAAAATTCTTACGGCACGCGGTTTGGTGATGCTTTCGAAGCAGCTGGTCCCGGCTGTACCCAACGATCTTCTAGCTTAGGGAGACTTCGCTTCTCCCAGAAGGCACCTGGAATATGCAAATTAGCCTCCTGAAGCTTGAATCCCTGGTTTGGTGATGCTTTCGAAGCAGCTGGTCCCGGCTGTACCCAACGATCTTCTAGCTTAGGGAGACTTCGCTTCTCCCAGAAGGCACCTGGAATATGCAAATTAGCCTCCTGAAGCTTGAATCCCTGGTTTGGTGATGCTTTCGAAGCAGCTGGTCCCGGCTGTACCCAACGATCTTCTAGCTTAGGGAGACTTCGCTTCTCCCAGAAGGCACCTGGAATATGCAAATTAGCCTCCTGAAGCTTGAATCCCTGGTTTGGTGATGCTTTCGAAGCAGCTGGTCCCGGCTGTACCCAACGATCTTCTAGCTTAGGGAGACTTCGCTTCTCCCAGAAGGCACCTGGAATATGCAAATTAGCCTCCTGAAGCTTGAATCCCTGGTTTGGTGATGCTTTCGAAGCAGCTGGTCCCGGCTGTACCCAACAATCTTCTAGCTTAGGGAGACTTCGCTTCTCCCAGAAGGCACCTGGAATATGCAAATTAGCCTCCTAATGTAATAGATAAACCATTATTTCTTATTTTTAGTGACTCTATAGCGACAGGGTCTGTTCCGCAGGACTGGCGCATAGCAAATGTGGTGCCAATATTCAAAAAGGGCTCTAAAAGTGAACCTGGAAATTATAGGCCAGTAAGTCTAACCTCTATTGTTGGTAAAATATTTGAAGGGTTTCTGAGGGATGTTATTCTGGATTATCTCAATGAGAATAACTGTTTAACTCCATATCAGCATGGGTTTATGAGAAATCGCTCCTGTCAAACCAATCTAATCAGTTTTTATGAAGAGGTAAGCTATAGACTGGACCACGGTGAGTCATTGGACGTGGTATATCTCGATTTTTCCAAAGCGTTTGATACCGTGCCGCACAAGAGGTTGGTACACAAAATGAGAATGCTTGGTCTGGGGGAAAATGTGTGTAAATGGGTTAGTAACTGGCTTAGTGATAGAAAGCAGAGGGTGGTTATAAATGGTATAGTCTCTAACTGGGTCGCTGTGACCAGTGGGGTACCGCAGGGGTCGGTATTGGGACCTGTTCTCTTCAACATATTCATTAATGATCTGGTAGAAGGTTTACACAGTAAAATATCGATATTTGCAGATGATACAAAACTATGTAAAGCAGTTAATACAAGAGAAGATAGTATTCTGCTACAGATGGATCTGGATAAGTTGGAAACTTGGGCTGAAAGGTGGCAGATGAGGTTTAACAATGATAAATGTAAGGTTATACACATGGGAAGAGGGAATCAATATCACCATTACACACTGAACGGGAAACCACTGGGTAAATCTGACAGGGAGAAGGACTTGGGGATCCTAGTTAATGATAAACTTACCTGGAGCAGCCAGTGCCAGGCAGCAGCTGCCAAGGCAAACAGGATCATGGGGTGCATTAAAAGAGGTCTGGATACACATGATGAAAGCATTATACTGCCTCTGTACAAATCCCTAGTTAGACCGCACATGGAGTACTGTGTCCAGTTTTGGGCACCGGTGCTCAGGAAGGATATAATGGAACTAGAGAGAGTACAAAGGAGGGCAACAAAATTAATAAAGGGGATGGGAGAACTACAATACCCAGATAGATTAGCGAAATTAGGATTATTTAGTCTAGAAAAAAGACGACTGAGGGGCGATCTAATAACCATGTATAAGTATATAAGGGGACAATACAAATATCTCGCTGAGGATCTGTTTATACCAAGGAAGGTGACGGGCACAAGGGGGCATTCTTTGCGTCTGGAGGAGAGAAGGTTTTTCCACCAACATAGAAGAGGATTCTTTACTGTTAGGGCAGTGAGAATCTGGAATTGCTTGCCTGAGGAGGTGGTGATGGCGAACTCAGTCGAGGGGTTCAAGAGAGGCCTGGATGTCTTCCTGGAGCAGAACAATATTGTATCATAAAATATTAGGTTCTGTAGAAGGACGTAGATCTGGGTATTTATTATGATGGAATATAGGCTGAACTGGATGGACAAATGTCTTTTTTCGGCCTTACTAACTATGTTACTATGTTACTATGAGTTTGTAACCATGGCAGACCAAGTACTAGAACATCATGCAAATTATACAGTACCAGGAAGCGAATCACCTCCTGATGAACGGGAGTCATACGCATGGTCACTTGTGTCCAGTACTGAGGTTTATTCATAGCCAAAGGTGTAGAGTCAATTCCCTTCAAAGGAATAGGGACTTCCAGAGGCTCCAGACTAAACCCACAGCGATTGGCAAATGACCAATCCATAAGACTCAGGGCAGCGCCTGAATCCACATAGGCATCGACGGAAATGGATGATAATGAACAAATCAGAGTCACAGACAGAATGAACTTAGACTGTAAAGTACTAATGGCAACAGACTTATCAACCTTTTTTGTGCGTTTAGAGCATGCTGATATAACATGAGCTGAATCACCACAATAAAAGCACAACCCTTTTTTCCGCCTATACTTTTGCCGTTCACTTCTGGACTGAATTCTATCACATTGCATTATCTCAGGTGACGGTTCAGACAACACCGCCAAATGATGCACAGGTTTGCGCTCCCGTAAACGCCGATCAATCTGAACAGCCATAGTCATAGACTCATTCAGACCAGCAGGCGCAGGGAACCCCACCATAACATCTTTAATGGCCTCAGAAAGGCCATCTCTGAACTTTGCAGCCAGAGCGCACTCATTCCACTGAGTAAGCACCGACCACTTCCGAAATTTTTGACA
Organism: Ranitomeya imitator; assembly: GCF_032444005.1. Lineage (NCBI taxonomy): Eukaryota > Metazoa > Chordata > Amphibia > Anura > Dendrobatidae > Ranitomeya > Ranitomeya imitator. Next base: position 90,389,454 of record NC_091285.1, read on the forward strand.
ATAAATTTCTGCTTCATCTTGCCCCTGAGAGAGGGCCAACAAAGCTTTTTCAGCCTGAATCTCTTGGTTAGGTTCCTCATAGAGCAAACCCAATGCCAGAAAAAACGCATCCGCATTAAGCAACGCAGGGTCCCCTGGTGCCAATGCAAATGCCCAATCCTGAGGGTCACCCCGCAGGAAAGATATAATTATCTTGACTTGCTGAGCAGGGTCTCCAGAGGAGCGAGATTTCAAAGAAAGAAACAACTTGCAATTGTTCCTAAAATTCAGAAAACGAGATCTATCTCCAGAAAAAAACTCTGGGACAGGAATTCTAGGTTCAGACATAGGAGCATGTACAACAAAATCCTGTATATTTTGAACCTTAGTGGCAAGATTATTCAGGCTGGAAGCCAAACTCTGGACGTCCATAATAAACAGCTGGGATCAGAGCCATTCAAAGATTAAGAGGAGGAGGAAGTAGCCAGGCTGCAATAAGGCTAAGCAGCGAACTCTGAGGGAAAGAGAAAGAAAAAAAAAAAAAAAAAAAAAAAAAACTTCCTCAGACTACTTATCCTCCTACTTCAGCCAATACAATTAACACTTTGTGGGCCGGTTATACTGTCATGATCCCAATGGCAGGGGATCACTAAAGGACAAGCACAGATACAAACATGCTCTAGGGCGATGGAACCTGAGCTGACCGCGACCCTGAACCTAACACACAAATAAAAGTAGCCGGGGAACGTGCCTACGATGATCCTAGATGTCTCGCTCCAGCCAAAGATCTAACTTCCCCTATTAGAAGAAACACAGACCTCTCTTGCCTCCAGAGAAATCCCCCACAGAAATAGCAGCCCCCCACATATAATGACGGTGAAATGAGAGGAAAGCACATACGCAGTATGAAAACAGTTTCAACAAAATGAGGCCCGCTAAAGCTAGATAGCAGAGAATACAAAAGTGAACTGCGCGGTCAGCGAAAAACCCTTCAAAAAACCATCCTGAAATTACTTGAACTCATGTGCCAACTCATGGTACATGAGGAGCAATTTCAGCCCACTAGAGCAACCAGCAGCAAGAAACACATATCTGCAGGCTGGACTAAAAACCAAATAAAGCAAAACACCAAAACAGGAAAATCCAAACTTAGCTTGACCAGAAGGTTCTAGGAGCAGGGAGCAGAGGTAACAAGACACACTGGATACATTGATAACCGGCGAGGAAATGCCAGCAAAGCCAGGTTAAATAGGAAACTCCCATATCCTGATGGAACAGGTGGAACCCAGAGACCCAGGAAAGACAAGTCACCCAGTACCATCAGTAACCACCAGAGGGAGCCCAAAAACAGAACTCACAACAGATGTCTTCCTGGAGCAGAACAATATTGTATCATACAATTATTAGGTTCTGTAGAAGGACGTAGATCTGTGGATTTATTATGATGGAATATAGGCTGAACTGGATGGACAAATGTCTTTTTTCGGCCTTACTAACTATGTTACTATGTTACTATGTTACTTCATGGGCCTTTGTTTGTAGGTTCATCGCAGTCCAGTTCTTGTACTCTGCGGTGCTGGTTCCCAATGTTGATGGGCCTTTGTCCTCCATTCCTTCTGCTCTGATCCCACTGCTGCCAACCAGTTTGTGACGGGGTGTACAGCAGAGCAGGAAGGGACAACAGGCCGAGGGATGATCCAATGAGATTTATTAAAGCAGGGAGCATACAACATCAAATATCCATAATGTCCTTCAAGTCCACCAGAAGTCCACAATAAGCCCAAGTAAATACACAGATCTGGAGGTGCTTTCCAGTTATCCCGCACCCGATAAACGAAACAATAGTCCTTCCACGAGTCCAACAGAACAGATTCGGGGGCACCTCCCGATAATCCTTGTGCCAGCTAACAAAGCAATAGTCCACATGAGTCCAAGGGATCCCAAAACAATCTCACGAACGACGAGATATGTCCTCAGCTCAAGTCTCATCCCGTTCGCTTTCGCAGTCACAGATGGACGTGGGGTCTTGCCTCAGCTAAGAATCCCCACTCCTTCCCCTTTAAGGATCAACTCACATCTGATCTCAAAAATAAGAATGGATTGTCTGAGCTCCTGGAATCCGCCCTTGAAGGGGGGTAGGGGTCACACCTTCTATTCAATGGTTGGGTCCACCTGAAGATTCTAGACTGGTTGGCTCCTCTAAGTCTATCTAGTATGTACATATGACTAGCCACCTGCTGTGAGAAAGAATGGCTATTCTTCACTAGTGGTGTTGACAAACCTTAATTACATTATAGCTTAGGGCTGCAAGTATTGGGGGAAGGAGACATATTGTATCAAATACAGGACAGGGCAAAAGTACATATCATGACAGACATGTCTCTAAATATTAGGAAAAAAACATGTTAGCAAAATCATAAGAATAAGTACAAAAACATTTCAAGACCGCATAATACTGGCAGCAGTGGGATTAAAGCATATGCTAATTTTGTATGTTAGCATAATTGTAAGAATAAGATAACAAGGTTTAACATAGCATAATGTTCTAGAATAGTCTGTTTAATCGCCGCATACTCACAGTTCGCCCGAGGGTCCATAGCTCTATAGGCTTCAGCAGCTCCACCCTCTAAGAACCCCACAAGATGTCGAACTCGCTCCCTTTCCGGGACTTCCATTAATCAACACTGATGCTCAAAGTCCTGGAAGAAGCCCTCAATGTCGCCTGCAGCCTCATTAAAGGGCTTAAAGTCTTTGTGGGACACTCTGGGGAGTTCCCTCATGGTGGGTGCTGAGGTTACAGTCTGTCTGGAGCTTCTAGCTGCTTCCAAAGCGATCTGCTCCAGCAATGCCATCTCCTGAGCTCTGTGAATGGCCTTCCTCTTATCGTCTATGGTGGCCTCTTCTCCCAGAAATGCCAACTCCTCCTCGTACCACACAACCCACTGACTTTTTTGGGTATTTACCTCCGGCTGCAGTCTTTCCTCCATTTGCTGTGAGGATCCTTCCTCAGTGTCATCTTGCAGGCGAACTCCTTCCAAAGCCTCAATTAGCTGCTCCTTGGAGAGTCCTTTAAAACGGACTCCTACTTCATGGGCCTTTGTTTGTAGGTTCATAGCAGTCCAGCTCTTGTACTCTGCGGTGCTGGTTCCCAATGTTGATGGGCCTTTGTCCTCCATTCCTTCTGCTCTGATCCCACTGCTGCCAACCAGTTTGTGACGGGGTGTACAGCAGAGCAGGAAGGGACAACAGGCCGAGGGATGATCCAATGAGATTTATTAAAGCAGGGAGCATACAACATCAAATATCCATAATGTCCTTCAAGTCCACCAGAAGTCCACAATAAGCCCAAGTAAATAAACAGATCTGGAGGTGCTTTCCAGTAATCCCGCACCCGATAAACGAAACAATAGTCCTTCCACGAGTCCAACAGAACAAGTTCGGGGGCACCTCCCGATAATCCTTGTGCCAGCTAACAAAGCAATAGTCCACATGAGTCCAAGGGATCCCAAAACAATCTCACAAACGACGAGATATGTCCTCAGCTCAAGTCTCATCCCGTTCGCTTCCGCAGTCACAGATGGACGTGGGGTCTTGCCTCAGCTAAGAATCCCCACTCCTTCCCCTTTAAGGATCAACTCACATCTGATCTCAAAAATAAGAATGGATTGTCTGAGCTCCTGGGATCCGCCCATGAAGGGGGGTGGGGGTCACACCTTCTATTCAATGGTTGGGTCCACCTGAAGATTCTAGACTGGTCGGTTCCTCTTAGTCTATCTAGTATGTACATATGACTAGCCACCTGCTGTGAGAAAGAATGGCTATTCTTCACTATCAGGTTTATCAGGTTTCATAGTGTAGTGGTTATCACGTCTGCTTTACACGCAGAAGGTCCTGGGTTCGATCCCCAGTGAAACCAAGTTTCAGTGAGAATCTGGAATTGCTTGCCTGAGGAGGTGGTGATGGTGAACTCAGTCGAGGGGTTCAAGAGAGGCCTGGATGTCTTCCTGGAGCAGAACAATATTGTATCATACAATTATTAGGTTCTGTAGAAGGACGTAGATCTGGGTACTTATTATGATGGAATATAGGCTGAACTGGATGGACAAATGTCTTTTTTCGGCCTTACTAACTATGTTACTATGTTACTATGTTACTATGTTACTAGTGGTGTTGACAAACCTTAATTACATTATAGCTTAGGGCTGCAAGTTTTGGGGGAAGGAGACATATTGTTACAGGTGAACTCCCAGCACAAGAAAATACATAAATTACAGCTAATAGAAACCAGAGAACAGTTACATACATCAAATGGCATATTATTCAAATACAGGACAGGGCAAAAGTACATATCATGACAGACATGTCTCTAAATATTAGGAAAAAAACAATAATTCTATCAACTGTTTTTATCTTAACCAGAAAGAAAACACTTAAGCAAATACAAAAGAAGATTAAAACACATGTAAGTTTGTATGTTAGTAAAATCATAAGAGTAAGTTCAAAACAATTTTCAAGCACATATCATACTGGCAGCAGTGGGATGAAAGCACATGCAAATTTTGTCTGTTTTCATAATTATAAGAATAAGATCAAAAGATTTTCAAGAACTCATACTGCTGAGTCATACTCAGCATGATTAAGTAGGCTTCCTTAGAGTAAGTGAAGTACATTTGACAACATTTAAAATTAGTGCATGTTGGAAAAAGGGCATGTCTCTAAACATTAGGAAAAACCAATGATTCTATCAACGGTCTTTATCTTAACTGAAAACCGAAAAATCATACAAATACAAAAGAAGATTAGATCACATGCTAATTTGCATGTTAGCAAAATCATAAGAATAAGTACAAAAACATTTCAAGACCTCATAATACTGGCAGCAGTGGGATTAAAGCATATGCTAATTTTGTATGTTAGCATAGTTATAAGAATAAGATAAAAAGGTTTTAAGGAACTCTTACTACTGGCAGCAGTGGGATTTGAACCTACAGGTCTGTTGTAAAATGGTTAAGTCTCTAAACAATAGGAAAAACCAATAATTCTATCAACTGTCTTTTCCTAAACAGAAATCCACACACTCATGCAAATACAAAATCATAAGAATTAGATCAAAAGGTTCTGAAGACCTACTGGCAGCAGTGGGATTTGAACCCACGCCTCTGAAGAGACTGGAGCCTTAATCCAGCGCCTTAGACCACTCGGCCATGCTACCTTAATATACTACATGAAAAAAGCTTCCTTAGAGTAAGTTTAGTGAATTTTCATACATTTTAACTTCTTCAAGGTGGAAAATGGATAGGTCTCTAAGCAAAAAGGAAAAAGCAATGATTCTATCTACTGTCTTTTGCATGCACTCATACAAATACAAAATAATAAAACACATGCTAATTGTTCTATTAGCAAAATCATAAATATAAGCTAAAAAGTTTCAAAGTAAAAATACACTGGCAGCAGTGGGATTTGAACCCATGCCTCCAAAGAGACTGGAGCCTAAATCCAGCGCCTTAGACCACTCGGCCATGCTACCTTTAACAGCATGATTTTTACGATTCCTTATCTTAACTGAAAACCGCAAAATTATACAAATACAAAAGATTAAATCACATGTTAATTTGCATGTTAGCAAAATCATAAAAATAAGTACAAAAACATTTCAAGACCGCATAATACTGGCAGCAGTGGGATTAAAGCATATGCTAATTTTGTATGTTAGCATAATTATAAGAATAAGATAACAAGGTTTAACATAGCATAATGTTCTAGAATAGTCTGTTTAATCGCCGCATACTCACAGTTCGCCCGAGGGTCCATAGCTCTATAGGCTTCAGCAGCTCCACCCTCTAAGAACCCCACAAGATGTCGAACTCGCTCCCTTTCCGGGACTTCCATTAATCAACACTGATGCTCAAAGTCCTGGAAGTAGCCCTCAATGTCGCCTGCAGCCTCATTAAAGGGCTTAAAGTCTTTGTGGGACACTCTGGGGAGTTCCCTCATGGTGGGTGCTGAGGTTACAGTCTGTCTGGAGCTTCTAGCCGCTTCCAAAGCGATCTGCTCCAGCAATGCCATCTCCTGAGCTCTGTGAATGGCCTTCCTCTTATCGTCTATGGTGGCCTCTTCTCCCAGAAATGCCAACTCCTCCTCGTACCACACAACCCACTGACTTTTTTGGGTATTTACCTCCGGCTGCAGTCTTTCCTCCATTTGCTGTGAGGATCCTTCCTCAGTGTCATCTTGCAGGCGAACTCCTTCCAAAGCCTCAATTAGCTGCTCCTTGGAGAGTCCTTTAAAATGGACTCCTACTTCATGGGCCTTTGTTTGTAGGTTCATCGCAGTCCAGCTCTTGTACTCTGCGGTGCTGGTTCCCAATGTTGATGGGCCTTTGTCCTCCATTCCTTCTGCTCTGATCCCACTGCTGCCAACCAGTTTGTGACGGGGTGTACAGCAGAGCAGGAAGGGACAACAGGCCGAGGGATGATCCAATGAGATTTATTAAAGCAGGGAGCATACAACATCAAATATCCATAATGTCCTTCAAGTCCACCAGAAGTCCACAATAAGCCCAAGTAAATAAACAGATCTGGAGGTGCTTTCCAGTAATCCCGCACCCGATAAACGAAACAATAGTCCTTCCACGAGTCCAACAGAACAGATTCGGGGGCACCTCCCGATAATCCTTGTGCCAGCTAACAAAGCAATAGTCCACATGAGTCCAAGGGATCCCAAAACAATCTCACGAACGACGAGATATGTCCTCAGCTCAAGTCTCATCCCGTTCGCTTTCGCAGTCACAGATGGACGTGGGGTCTTGCCTCAGCTAAGAATCCCCACTCCTTCCCCTTTAAGGATCAACTCACATCTGATCTCAAAAATAAGAATGGATTGTCTGAGCTCCTGGGATCCGCCCATGAAGGGGGGTAGGGGTCACACCTTCTATTCAATGGTTGGGTCCACCTGAAGATTCTAGACTGGTCGGCTCCTCTAAGTCTATCTAGTATGTACATATGACTAGCCACCTGCTGTGAGAAAGAATGGCTATTCTTCACTAGTGGTGTTGACAAACCTTAATTACATTATAGCTTAGGGCTGAAAGTATTGGGGGAAGGAGACATATTGTTACAGGTGAACTCCCAGCACAAGAAAATACATAAATTACAGCTAATAGAAACCAGAGAACAGTTACATACATCAAATGGCATATTATTCAAATACAGGACAGGGCAAAAGTACATATCATGACAGACATGTCTCTAAATATTAGGAAAAAAACAATAATTCTATCAACTGTTTTTATCTTAACCAGAAAGAAAACACTTAAGCAAATACAAAAGAAGATTAAAACACATGTAAGTTTGTATGTTAGTAAAATCATAAGAGTAAGTTCAAAACAATTTTCAAGCACATATCATACTGGCAGCAGTGGGATGAAAGCACATGCAAATTTTGTCTGTTTTCATAATTATAAGAATAAGATCAAAAGATTTTCAAGAACTCATACTGCTGAGTCATACTCAGCATGATTAAGTAGGCTTCCTTAGAGTAAGTGAAGTACATTTGACAACATTTAAAATTAGTGCATGTTGGAAAAAGGGCATGTCTCTAAACATTAGGAAAAACCAATGATTCTATCAACGGTCTTTATCTTAACCGAAAACCGAAAAATCATACAAATACAAAAGAAGATTAGATCACATGCTAATTTGCATGTTAGCAAAATCATAAGAATAAGTACAAAAACATTTCAAGACCTCATAATACTGGCAGCAGTGGGATTTAAACCTACAGGTCTGTTGTAAAATGGTTAAGTCTCTAAACAATAGGAAAAAACAATGATTCTATCAACTGTCTTTTCCTAAACAGAAACCCACACACTCATGCAAATACAAAATCATTTGAATTAGATCAAAATGTTCTGAAGACCTACAGGCTACCTACAGTGGGATTTGAACCCACGCCTCGGAAGAGACTGGAGCCTTAATCCAGCGCCTTAGACCACTCGGCCATGCTACCTTAATATACTACATGAAAAAAGCTTCCTTAGAGTAAGTTTAGTGAATTTTCATACATTTTAACTTCTTCAAGGTGGAAAATGGATAGGTCTCTAAGCAAAAAGGAAAAAGCAATGATTCTATCTACTGTCTTTTGCATGCACTCATACAAATACAAAATAATAAAACACATGCTAATTGTTCTATTAGCAAAATCATAAATATAAGCTAAAAAGTTTCAAAGTAAAAATACACTGGCAGCAGCGGGATTTGAACCCACGCCTCCAAAGAGACTGGAGCCTAAATCCAGCGCCTTAGACCACTCGGCCATGCTACCTTTAACAGCATGATTTTTACGATTCCTTATCTTAACTGAAAACCGCAAAATTATACAAATGCAAAAGATTAAATCACATGTTAATTTGCATGTTAGCAAAATCATAAAAATAAGTACAAAAACATTTCAAGACCGCATAATACTGGCAGCAGTGGGATTAAAGCATATGCTAATTTTGTATGTTAGCATAATTATAAGAATAAGATAACAAGGTTTAACATAGCATAATGTTCTAGAATAGTCTGTTTAATCGCCGCATACTCACAGTTCGCCCGAGGGTCCATAGCTCTATAGGCTTCAGCAGCTCCACCCTCTAAGAACCCCACAAGATGTCGAACTCGCTCCCTTTCCGGGACTTCCATTAATCAACACTGATGCTCAAAGTCCTGGAAGTAGCCCTCAATGTCGCCTGCAGCCTCATTAAAGGGCTTAAAGTCTTTGTGGGACACTCTGGGGAGTTCCCTCATGGTGGGTGCTGAGGTTACAGTCTGTCTGGAGCTTCTAGCCGCTTCCAAAGCGATCTGCTCCAGCAATGCCATCTCCTGAGCTCTGTGAATGGCCTTCCTCTTATCGTCTATGGTGGCCTCTTCTCCCAGAAATGCCAACTCCTCCTCGTACCACACAACCCACTGACTTTTTTGGGTATTTACCTCCGGCTGCAGTCTTTCCTCCATTTGCTGTGAGGATCCTTCCTCAGTGTCATCTTGCAGGCGAACTCCTTCCAAAGCCTCAATTAGCTGCTCCTTGGAGAGTCCTTTAAAACGGACTCCTACTTCATGGGCCTTTGTTTGTAGGTTCATCGCAGTCCAGCTCTTGTACTCTGCGGTGCTGGTTCCCAATGTTGATGGGCCTTTGTCCTCCATTCCTTCTGCTCTGATCCCACTGCTGCCAACCAGTTTGTGACGGGGTGTACAGCAGAGCAGGAAGGGACAACAGGCCGAGGGATGATCCAATGAGATTTATTAAAGCAGGGAGCATACAACATCAAATATCCATAATGTCCTTCAAGTCCACCAGAAGTCCACAATAAGCCCAAGTAAATAAACAGATCTGGAGGTGCTTTCCAGTAATCCCGCACCCGATAAACGAAACAATAGTCCTTCCACGAGTCCAACAGAACAGATTCGGGGGCACCTCCCGATAATCCTTGTGCCAGCTAACAAAGCAATAGTCCACATGAGTCCAAGGGATCCCAAAACAATCTCACGAACGACGAGATATGTCCTCAGCTCAAGTCTCATCCCGTTCGCTTTCGCAGTCACAGATGGACGTGGGGTCTTGCCTCAGCTAAGAATCCCCACTCCTTCCCCTTTAAGGATCAACTCACATCTGATCTCAAAAATAAGAATGGATTATCTGAGCTCCTGGGATCCGCCCATGAAGGGGGGTAGGGGTCACACCTTCTATTCAATGGTTGGGTCCACCTGAAGATTCTAGACTGGTCGGCTCCTCTAAGTCTATCTAGTATGTACATATGACTAGCCACCTGCTGTGAGAAAGAATGGCTATTCTTCACTAGTGGTGTTGACAAACCTTAATTACATTATAGCTTAGGGCTGAAAGTATTGGGGGAAGGAGACATATTGTTACAGGTGAACTCCCAGCACAAGAAAATACATAAATTACAGCTAATAGAAACCAGAGAACAGTTACATACATCAAATGGCATATTATTCAAATACAGGACAGGGCAAAAGTACATATCATGACAGACATGTCTCTAAATATTAGGAAAAAAACAATAATTCTATCAACTGTTTTTATCTTAACCAGAAAGAAAACACTTAAGCAAATACAAAAGAAGATTAAAACACATGTAAGTTTGTATGTTAGTAAAATCATAAGAGTAAGTTCAAAACAATTTTCAAGCACATATCATACTGGCAGCAGTGGGATGAAAGCACATGCAAATTTTGTCTGTTTTCATAATTATAAGAATAAGATCAAAAGATTTTCAAGAACTCATACTGCTGAGTCATACTCAGCATGATTAAGTAGGCTTCCTTAGAGTAAGTGAAGTACATTTGACAACATTTAAAATTAGTGCATGTTGGAAAAAGGGCATGTCTCTAAACATTAGGAAAAACCAATGATTCTATCAACGGTCTTTATCTTAACCGAAAACCGAAAAATCATACAAATACAAAAGAAGATTAGATCACATGCTAATTTGCATGTTAGCAAAATCATAAGAATAAGTACAAAAACATTTCAAGACCTCATAATACTGGCAGCAGTGGGATTTAAACCTACAGGTCTGTTGTAAAATGGTTAAGTCTCTAAACAATAGGAAAAAACAATGATTCTATCAACTGTCTTTTCCTAAACAGAAACCCACACACTCATGCAAATACAAAATCATTTGAATTAGATCAAAATGTTCTGAAGACCAAAATGTTCTGAAGACTGGCAGCAGTGGGATTTGAACCCACGCCTCGGAAGAGACTGGAGCCTTAATCCAGCGCCTTAGACCACTCGGCAATGCTACCTTAATATACTACATGAAAAAAGCTTCCTTAGAGTAAGTTTAGTGAATTTTCATACATTTTAACTTCTTCAAGATGGAAAATGGATAGGTCTCTAAGCAAAAAGGAAAAAGCAATGATTCTATCTACTGTCTTTTGCATGCACTCATACAAATACAAAATAATAAAACACATGCTAATTGTTCTATTAGCAAAATCATAAATATAAGCTAAAAAGTTTCAAAGTAAAAATACACTGGCAGCAGCGGGATTTGAACCCACGCCTCCAAAGAGACTGGAGCCTAAATCCAGCGCCTTAGACCACTCGGCCATGCTACCTTTAACAGCATGATTTTTACGATTCCTTATCTTAACTGAAAACCGCAAAATTATACAAATACAAAAGATTAAATCACATGTTAATTTGCATGTTAGCAAAATCATAAAAATAAGTACAAAAACATTTCAAGACCGCATAATACTGGCAGCAGTGGGATTAAAGCATATGCTAATTTTGTATGTTAGCATAATTATAAGAATAAGATAACAAGGTTTAACATAGCATAATGTTCTAGAATAGTCTGTTTAATCGCCGCATACTCACAGTTCGCCCGAGGGTCCATAGCTCTATAGGCTTCAGCAGCTCCACCCTCTAAGAACCCCACAAGATGTCGAACTCGCTCCCTTTCCGGGACTTCCATTAATCAACACTGATGCTCAAAGTCCTGGAAGTAGCCCTCAATGTCGCCTGCAGCCTCATTAAAGGGCTTAAAGTCTTTGTGGGACACTCTGGGGAGTTCCCTCATGGTGGGTGCTGAGGTTACAGTCTGTCTGGAGCTTCTAGCCGCTTCCAAAGCGATCTGCTCCAGCAATGCCATCTCCTGAGCTCTGTGAATGGCCTTCCTCTTATCGTCTATGGTGGCCTCTTCTCCCAGAAATGCCAACTCCTCCTCGTACCACACAACCCACTGACTTTTTTGGGTATTTACCTCCGGCTGCAGTCTTTCCTCCATTTGCTGTGAGGATCCTTCCTCAGTGTCATCTTGCAGGCGAACTCCTTCCAAAGCCTCAATTAGCTGCTCCTTGGAGAGTCCTTTAAAACGGACTCCTACTTCATGGGCCTTTGTTTGTAGGTTCATCGCAGTCCAGCTCTTGTACTCTGCGGTGCTGGTTCCCAATGTTGATGGGCCTTTGTCCTCCATTCCTTCTGCTCTGATCCCACTGCTGCCAACCAGTTTGTGACGGGGTGTACAGCAGAGCAGGAAGGGACAACAGGCCGAGGGATGATCCAATGAGATTTATTAAAGCAGCGAGCATACAACATCAAATATCCATAATGTCCTTCAAGTCCACCAGAAGTCCACAATAAGCCCAAGTAAATAAACAGATCTGGAGGTGCTTTCCAGTAATCCCGCACCCGATAAACGAAACAATAGTCCTTCCACGAGTCCAACAGAACAGATTCGGGGGCACCTCCCGATAATCCTTGTGCCAGCTAACAAAGCAATAGTCCACATGAGTCCAAGGGATCCCAAAACAATCTCACGAACGACGAGATATGTCCTCAGCTCAAGTCTCATCCCGTTCGCTTTCGCAGTCACAGATGGACGTGGGGTCTTGCCTCAGCTAAGAATCCCCACTCCTTCCCCTTTAAGGATCAACTCACATCTGATCTCATAGTAACATAGTAACATAGTAACATAGTTAGTAAGGCCGAAAAAAGACATTTGTCCATCCAGTTCAGCCTATATTCCATCATAATAAATACCCAGATCTACGTCCTTCTACAGAACCTAATAATTGTATGATACAATATTGTTCTGCTCCAGGAAGACATCCAGGCCTCTCTTGAACCCCTCGACTGAGTTCGCCATCACCACCTCCTCAGGCAAGCAATTCCAGATTCTCACTGCCCTAACAGTAAAGAATCCTCTTCTATGTTGGTGGAAAAACCTTCTCTCCTCCAGACGCAAAGAATGCCCCCTTGTGCCCGTCACCTTCCTTGGTATAAACAGATCCTCAGCGAGATATTTGTATTGTCCCCTTATATACTTATACATGGTTATTAGATCGCCCCTCAGTCGTCTTTTTTCTAGACTAAATAATCCTAATTTCGCTAATCTATCTGGGTATTGTAGTTCTCCCATCCCCTTTATTAATTTTGTTGCCCTCCTTTGTACTCTCTCTAGTTCCATTATATCCTTCCTGAGCACCGGTGCCCAAAACTGGACACAGTACTCCATGTGCGGTCTAACTAGGGATTTGTACAGAGGCAGTATAATGCTCTCATCATGTGTATCCAGACCTCTTTTAATGCACCCCATGATCCTGTTTGCCTTGGCAGCTGCTGCCTGGCACTGGCTGCTCCAGGTAAGTTTATCATTAACTAGGATCCCCAAGTCCTTCTCCCTGTCAGATTTACCCAGTGGTTTCCCGTTCAGTGTGTAATGGTGATATTGATTCCCTCTTCCCATGTGTATAACCTTACATTTATCATTGTTAAACCTCATCTGCCACCTTTCAGCCCAAGTTTCCAACTTATCCAGATCCATCTGTAGCAGAATACTATCTTCTCTTGTATTAACTGCTTTACATAGTTTTGTATCATCTGCAAATATCGATATTTTACTGTGTAAACCTTCTACCAGATCATTAATGAATATGTTGAAGAGAACAGGTCCCAATACTGACCCCTGCGGTACCCCACTGGTCACAGCGACCCAGTTAGAGACTATACCATTTATAACCACCCTCTGCTTTCTATCACTAAGCCAGTTACTAACCCATTTACACACATTTTCCCCCAGACCAAGCATTCTCATTTTGTGTACCAACCTCTTGTGCGGCACGGTATCAAACGCTTTGGAAAAATCGAGATATACCACGTCCAATGACTCACCGTGGTCCAGTCTATAGCTTACCTCTTCATAAAAACTGATTAGATTGGTTTGACAGGAGCGATTTCTCATAAACCCATGCTGATATGGAGTTAAACAGTTATTCTCATTGAGATAATCCAGAATAACATCCCTCAGAAACCCTTCAAATATTTTACCAACAATAGAGGTTAGACTTACTGGCCTATAATTTCCAGGTTCACTTTTAGAGCCCTTTTTGAATATTGGCACCACATTTGCTATGTGCCAGTCCTGCGGAACAGACCCTGTCGCTATAGAGTCACTAAAAATAAGAAATAATGGTTTATCTATTACATTACTTAGTTCTCTTAGTACTCGTGGGTGTATGCCATCCGGACCCGGAGATTTATCTATTTTAATCTTATTTAGCCGGTTTCGCACCTCTTCTTGGGTTAGATTGGTGACCCTTAATATAGGGTTTTCATTGTTTCTTGGGATTTCACCTAGCATTTCATTTTCCACCGTGAATACCGTGGAGAAGAAGGTGTTTAATATGTTAGCTTTTTCCTCGTTATCTACAACCATTCTTTCCTCACTATTTTTTAAGGGGCCTACATTTTCAGTTTTTATTCTTTTACTATTGATATAGTTGAAGAACAGTTTGGGATTAGTTTTACTCTCCTTAGCAATGTGCTTCTCTGTTTCCTTTTTGGCAGCTTTAATTAGTTTTTTAGATAAAGTATTTTTCTCCCTATAGTTTTTTAGAGCTTCAATGGTGCCATCCTGCTTTAGTAGTGCAAATGCTTTCTTTTTACTGTAAATTGCCTGTCTTACTTCTTTGTTTAGCCACATTGGGTTTTTCCTATTTCTAGTCCTTTTATTCCCACAAGGTATAAACCGCTTACACTGCCTATTTAGGATGTTCTTAAACATTTCCCATTTATTATCTGTATTCTCATTTCTGAGGATATTGTCCCAGTCTACCAGATTAAGGGCATCTCTAAGCTGGTCAAACTTTGCCTTCCTAAAGTTCAATGTTTTTGTGACTCCCTGACAAGTCCCCCTAGTGAAAGACAGGTGAAACTGCACAATATTGTGGTCGCTATTTCCTAAATGCCCAACCACCTGCAGATTTGTTATTCTGTCAGGTCTATTAGATAGTATTAGGTCTAAAAGTGCTGCTCCTCTGGTTGGATTCTGCACCAATTGTGAAAGATAATTTTTCTTGGTTATTAGCAGAAACCTGTTGCCTTTATGGGTTTCACAGGTTTCTGTTTCCCAGTTAATATCCGGGTAGTTAAAGTCCCCCATAACCAGGACCTCATTATGGGTTGCAGCTTCATCTATCTGCTTTAGAAGTAGACTTTCCATGCTTTCTGTTATATTTGGGGGTTTGTAACAGACCCCAATGAGAATTTTGTTACCATTTTTCCCTCCATGAATTTCAGCCCATATGGACTCGACATCCTCATTCCCTTCGCTAATATCCTCCCTTAAAGTGGACTTTAGACAAGACTTTACATAGAGACAAACCCCTCCTCCTCTCCGATTTTTACGATCCTTTCTAAACAGACTGTAACCCTGTAAGTTAACTGCCCAGTCATAGCTTTCATCTAACCATGTCTCGGTTATTCCCACTATGTCAAAGTTACCTGTAGATATTTCTGCTTCTAGTTCTTCCATCTTGTTTGTCAGGCTTCTGGCGTTTGCGAGCATGCAGTTTAGAGGATTTTGTTTTGTTCCAATCTCCTCACTGTGGATTGTTTTAGAAATGTTCTTACCTCCCTTCTGAGTATGTTTTCCTGGGTCGTCTTTGTTCGAGTCTAATGTTTTTCTTCCCGTCCCCTCTTCTTCTAGTTTAACGCCCTCCTGATGAGTGTAGCGAGTCTTCTGGCGAATGTGTGTTTCCCAGGTTTGTTGAGGTGTAGTCCGTCTCTGGCGAGGAGTCCATCATACCAGTAATTCACACCGTGGTCCAGGAATCCAAATCCTTGTTGTCTGCACCATCGTCTTAGCCAGTTGTTTGCATCAAGGATCCTGTTCCATCTCCTGGTGCCATGCCCGTCTACTGAAAGGATAGAAGAAAAAACTACCTGTGCATCCAGTTCCTTTACTTTCTTCCCCAACTCTTCAAAGTCCTTGCAGATTGTCGGTAGGTCCTTCCTTGCCGTGTCATTGGTGCCAATATGTATCAGAAGAAATGGGTGGACGTCCTTGGAGCTGAAGAGCTTTGGTATCCTATCGGTCACATCCTTGATCATCGCACCTGGAAGGCAGCATACTTCTCTTGCAGTTATGTCCGGTCTGCAGATGGCTGCTTCGGTGCCTCTCAGTAGTGAGTCTCCCACCACCACCACTCTTCGTTGCTTCTTGGCTGTACTTTTTGCTGTCACTTGTTGCTGTGTGCCCTTTTCTTTTTTGCTTGCTGGTATTGCTTCATTCTTAGGTGTGCCATCTTCATCCTCTACAAAGATTTGATATCGGTTCTTCAGTTGTGTGGTTGGTGATTTCTCCATGGTCTTCTTGCTTCTTTTGGTCACATGCTTCCACTCATCTGCTTTTGGAGGTTCTCTGACACTTTTTGCACCTTCTGTGACCAGTAGAGATGCTTCTGTTCTGTCTAGAAAGTCTTCATTCTCTTTGATGAGTTTCAAAGTTGCTATTCTTTCTTCCAGACCCCGCACCTTTTCTTCTAAAAGGGCCACTAGTCTACACTTCTGACAGGTGAAATTGGATTCTTCTTCTGGTCGATCTGTGAACATGTAGCACATGCTGCAGCTCACCATGTAGGTTGTCACATCTGCCATGTTGCTCCTAGATCCTGCTGACTTGCTGTGTGTTTTCCTTCTTGTGTAATCTACTCAGCCAAGCTCTCTTGCAATAATGTCCTACAGGCAAAAATTCTTACGGCGCGCGGTTTGGTGATGCTTTCGAAGCAGCTGGTCCCGGCTGTACCCAACGTTCTTCTAGCTTAGGGAGACTTCGCTTCTCCCGGAAGGCACCTGGAATATGCAAATTAGCCTCCTGAAGCTTGAATCCCTGGTTTGGTGATGCTTTCGAAGCAGCTGGTCCCGGCTGTACCCAACGATCTTCTAGCTTAGGGAGACTTCGCTTCTCCCAGAAGGCACCTGGAATATGCAAATTAGCCTCCTGAAGCTTGAATCCCTGGTTTGGTGATGCTTTCGAAGCAGCTGGTCCCGGCTGTACCCAACGATCTTCTAGCTTAGGGAGACTTCGCTTCTCCCAGAAGGCACCTGGAATATGCAAATTAGCCTCCTGATGCTTGAATCCCTGGTTTGGTGATGCTTTCGAAGCAGCTGGTCCCGGCTGTACCCAACGATCTTCTAGCTTAGGGAGACTTCGCTTCTCCCAGAAGGCACCTAGAATATGCAAATTAGCCCCCTGAAGCTTGAATCCCTGGTTTGGTGATGCTTTCGAAGCAGCTGGTCCCGGCTGTACCCAACGATCTTCTAGCTTAGGGAGACTTCGCTTCTCCCAGAAGGCACCTGGAATATGCAAATTAGCCTCCTGAAGCTTGAATCCCTGGTTTTCTCAAAAATAAGAATGGATTATCTGAGCTCCTGGGATCCGCCCATGAAGGGGGGTAGGAGTCACACCTTCTATTCAATGGTTGGGTCCACCTGAAGATTCTAGACTGGTCGGCTCCTCTAAGTCTATCTAGTATGTACATATGACTAGCCACCTGCTGTGAGAAAGAATGGCTATTCTTCACTAGTGGTGTTGACAAACCTTAATTACATTATAGCTTAGGGCTGAAAGTATTGGGGGAAGGAGACATATTGTTACAGGTGAACTCCCAGCACAAGAAAATACATAAATTACAGCTAATAGAAACCAGAGAACAGTTACATACATCAAATGGCATATTATTCAAATACAGGACAGGGCAAAAGTACATATCATGACAGACATGTCTCTAAATATTAGGAAAAAAACAATAATTCTATCAACTGTTTTTATCTTAACCAGAAAGAAAACACTTAAGCAAATACAAAAGAAGATTAAAACACATGTAAGTTTGTATGTTAGTAAAATCATAAGAGTAAGTTCAAAACAATTTTCAAGCACATATCATACTGGCAGCAGTGGGATGAAAGCACATGCAAATTTTGTCTGTTTTCATAATTATAAGAATAAGATCAAAAGATTTTCAAGAACTCATACTGCTGAGTCATACTCAGCATGATTAAGTAGGCTTCCTTAGAGTAAGTGAAGTACATTTGACAACATTTAAAATTAGTGCATGTTGGAAAAAGGGCATGTCTCTAAACATTAGGAAAAACCAATGATTCTATCAACGGTCTTTATCTTAACCGAAAACCGAAAAATCATACAAATACAAAAGAAGATTAGATCACATGCTAATTTGCATGTTAGCAAAATCATAAGAATAAGTACAAAAACATTTCAAGACCTCATAATACTGGCAGCAGTGGGATTAAAGCATATGCTAATTTTGTATGTTAGCATAGTTATAAGAATAAGATAAAAAGGTTTTAAGGAACTCTTACTACTGGCAGCAGTGGGATTTGAACCTACAGGTCTGTTGTAAAATGGTTAAGTCTCTAAACAATAGGAAAAAACAATGATTCTATCAACTGTCTTTTCCTAAACAGAAACCCACACACTCATGCAAATACAAAATCATTTGAATTAGATCAAAATGTTCTGAAGACCTACTGGCAGCAGTGGGATTTGAACCCACGCCTCTGAAGAGACTGGAGCCTTAATCCAGCGCCTTAGACCACTCGGCCATGCTACCTTAATATACTACATGAAAAAAGCTTCCTTAGAGTAAGTTTAGTGAATTTTCCTACATTTTAACTTCTTGAAGGTGGAAAATGGATAGGTCTCTAAGCAAAAAGGAAAAAGGAATTATTCTATCTACTGTCTTTTGCAAAACAGCAAAGCATGCACTCATACAAATACAAAATAATAAAACACATGCTAATTTTTCTATTAGCAAAATCATAAATATAAGCTAAGAAGTTTCAAAGTCATAATACACGGGCAGCAGTGGGATTTAAACCCACGCCTCCAAAGAGACTGGAGCCTAAATCCAGCGCCTTAGACCACTCGGCTATGCTACCTTTAACAGCATGATTTTTACGATTCCTTATCTTAACTGAAAACCGCAAAATTATACAAATACAAAAGATTAAATCACATGTTAATTTGCATGTTAGCAAAATCATAAGAATAAGTACAAAAACATTTCAAGACCGCATAATACTGGCAGCAGTGGGATTAAAGCATATGCTAATTTTGTATGTTAGCATAATTATAAGAATAAGATAACAAGGTTTAACATAGCATAATGTTCTAGAATAGTCTGTTTAATCGCCGCATACTCACAGTTCCCCCGATGGTCCATAGCTCTATAGGCTTCAGCAGCTCCACCCTCTAAGAGCCCCACAAGATGTCGAATTCGCTCTCTTTCCGGGACTTCCATTAATCAACACTGATGCTCAAAGTCCTGGAAGAAGCCCTCAATGTCGCCTGCAGCCTCATTAAAGGGCTTAAAGTCTTTGTGGGACACTCTGGGGAGTTCCCTCATGGTGGGTGCTGAGGTTACAGTCTGTCTGGAGCTTCTAGCTGCTTCCAAAGCGATCTGCTCCAGCAATGCCATCTCCTGAGCTCTGTGAATGGCCTCCCTCTTATCGTCTATGGTGGCCTCTTCTCCCAGAAATGCCAACTCCTCCTCGTACCACACAACCCACTGACTTTTTTGGGTATTTACCTCCGGCTGCAGTCTTTCCTTCATTTGCTGTGAGGATCTTTCCTCAGTGTCATCTTGCAGGCGAACTCCTTCCAAAGCCTCAATTAGCTGCTCCTTGTAGAGTCCTTTAAAACGGACTCCTACTTGACAGGGAGAAGGACTTGGGGATCCTAGTTAATGATAAACTTACCTGGAGCAGCCAGTGCCAGGCAGCAGCTGCCAAGGCAAACAGGATCATGGGGTGCATTAAAAGAGGTCTGGATACACATGATGAGAGCATTATACTGCCTCTGTACAAATCCCTAGTTAGACCGCACATGGAGTACTGTGTCCAGTTTTGGGCACCGGTGCTCAGGAAGGATATAATGGAACTAGAGAGAGTACAAAGGAGGGCAACAAAATTAATAAAGGGGATGGGAGAACTACAATACCCAGATAGATTAGCGAAATTAGGATTATTTAGTCTAGAAAAAAGATGACTGAGGGGCGATCTAATAACCATGTATAAGTATATAAGGGGACAATACAAATATCTCGCTGAGGATCTGTTTATACCAAGGAAGGTGACGGGCACAAGGGGGCATTCTTTGCGTCTGGAGGAGAGAAGGTTTTTCCACCAACATAGAAGAGGATTGTTTACTGTTAGGGCAGTGAGAATCTGGAATTGCTTGCCTGAGGAGGTGGTGATGGTGAACTCAGTCGAGGGGTTCAAGAGAGGCCTGGATGTCTGTCATGATCCCAATGGCAGGGGATCACTAAAGGACAAGCACAGATACAAACATGCTCTAGGGCGATGGAACCTGAGCTGACCGCGACCCTGAACCTAACACACAAATAAAAGTAGCCGGGGAACGTGCCTACGATGATCCTAGACGTCTCGCTCCAGCCAAAGATCTAACTTCCCCTATTAGAAGAAACACAGACCTCTCTTGCCTCCAGAGAAATCCCCCACAGAAATAGCAGCCCCCCACATATAATGACGGTGAAATGAGAGGAAAGCACATACGCAGTATGAAAACAGTTTCAGCAAAATGAGGCCTGCTAAAGCTAGATAGCAGAGGATACAAAAGTGAACTGCGCGGTCAGCGAAAAACCCTTCAAAAAACCATCCTGAAATTACTTGAACTCATGTGCCAACTCATGGTACATGAGGAGCAATTTCAGCCCACTAGAGCAACCAGCAGCAAGAAACACATATCTGCAGGCTGGACTAAAAACCAAATAAAGCAAAACACCAAAGCAGGAAAATCCAAACTTAGCTTGACCAGAAGGTTCTAGGAGCAGGGAGCAGAGGTAACAAGACACACTGGATACATTGATAACCGGCAAGGAAATGCCAGCAAAGCCAGGTTAAATAGGAAACTCCCATATCCTGATAGAACAGGTGGAACCCAGAGACCCAGGAAAGACAAGTCACCCAGTACCATCAGTAACCACCAGAGGGAGCCCAAAAACAGAACTCACAACAGTACCCCCCCCTTGAGGAGGGGTCACCGAACCCTCACGAGAACCACCAGGGCGACCAGGATGAGCCCTATGAAAAGCGCGAACCAAATCATCAGCATGAACATCCGAGGCAACCACCCAAGAATTATCCTCCTGACCATAACCCTTCCACTTGACCAAATACTGGAGTTTCCGTCTGGAAACACGAGAATCCAAGATCTTCTCCACAACATACTCCAATTCTCCCTCCACCAGCACTGGAGCAGGAGGCTCAAGCGAAGGAACAACAGGTACCTCATACTTCCGCAACAACGACCAATGGAACACATTATGAATAGCAAACGATGCCGGGAGATCCAAACGAAACGACACAGGGTTAAGAATTTCCAAGATCCTATAGGGACCGATGAACCGAGGCTTGAATTTAGGAGAAGACACCTTCATAGGAACAAAACGAGAAGACAACCACACCAAGTCACCAACAAGAAGTCGAGGACCCACGCGGCGACGGCGATTAGCAAACTGCTGAGCCTTCTCCTGGGACAACTTCAAATTGTCCACCACATGACTCCAAATCCGATGCAACCTATCCACCACCATGTCCACTCCAGGACAATCAGAAGGTTCCACCTGACCAGAGGAAAAACGAGGATGAAACCCCGAACTACAAAAGAAAGGAGAAACCAAGGTAGCAGAACTAGCCCGATTATTAAGGGCAAACTCGGCCAGCGGCAAAAAGGTAACCCAGTCATCCTGATCAGCAGAAACAAAACACCTTAAATAAGTTTCCAAGGTCTGATTAGTTCGTTCAGTCTGGCCATTCGTCTGAGGATGGAATGCAGACGAAAAGGACAAATCAATGCCCATCTTAGCACAGAACGTCCGCCAAAATCTAGACACAAACTGGGATCCCCTGTCAGAAACGATGTTCTCAGGAATCCCATGCAAACGAACCACATTCTGAAAAAACAGAGGGACCAACTCAGAGGAGGAAGGCAACTTAGGCAAGGGTACCAGATGAACCATTTTACAAAAGCGATCACACACAACCCAGATGACGGACATTTTTTGAGAGACAGGGAGATCAGAAATAAAGTCCATGGAAATGTGCGTCCAAGGCCTCTTTGGGATAGGCAAAGGTGACAACAATCCACTGGCCCGAGAACAGCAAGGCTTAGCCCGAGCACAAACCCCACAAGACTGCACAAAAGAACGCACATCCCTCGACAAGGAAGGCCACCAAAAAGACCTGGCCACCAAGACCTGTCGCCTGCAGCCTCATTAAAGGGCTTAAAGTCTTTGTGGGACACTCTGGGGAGTTCCCTCATGGTGGGTGCTGAGGTTACAGTCTGTCTGGAGCTTCTAGCTGCTTCCAAAGCGATCTGCTCCAGCAATGCCATCTCCTGAGCTCTGTGAATGGCCTCCCTCTTATCGTCTATGGTGGCCTCTTCTCCCAGAAATGCCAACTCCTCCTCGTACCACACAACCCACTGACTTTTTTGGGTATTTACCTCCGGCTGCAGTCTTTCCTTCATTTGCTGTGAGGATCTTTCCTCAGTGTCATCTTGCAGGCGAACTCCTTCCAAAGCCTCAATTAGCTGCTCCTTGTAGAGTCCTTTAAAACGGACTCCTACTTGACAGGGAGAAGGACTTGGGGATCCTAGTTAATGATAAACTTACCTGGAGCAGCCAGTGCCAGGCAGCAGCTGCCAAGGCAAACAGGATCATGGGGTGCATTAAAAGAGGTCTGGATACACATGATGAGAGCATTATACTGCCTCTGTACAAATCCCTAGTTAGACCGCACATGGAGTACTGTGTCCAGTTTTGGGCACCGGTGCTCAGGAAGGATATAATGGAACTAGAGAGAGTACAAAGGAGGGCAACAAAATTAATAAAGGGGATGGGAGAACTACAATACCCAGATAGATTAGCGAAATTAGGATTATTTAGTCTAGAAAAAAGACGACTGAGGGGCGATCTAATAACCATGTATAAGTATATAAGGGGACAATACAAATATCTCGCTGAGGATCTGTTTATACCAAGGAAGGTGACGGGCACAAGGGGGCATTCTTTGCGTCTGGAGGAGAGAAGGTTTTTCCACCAACATAGAAGAGGATTCTTTACTGTTAGGGCAGTGAGAATCTGGAATTGCTTGCCTGAGGAGGTGGTGATGGCGAACTCAGTCGAGGGGTTCAAGAGAGGCCTGGATGTCTTCCTGGAGCAGAACAATATTGTATCATACAATTATTAGGTTCTGTAGAAGGACGTAGATCTGGGTATTTATTATGATGGAATATAGGCTGAACTGGATGGACAAATGTCTTTTTTCGGCCTTACTAACTATGTTACTATGTTACTATGTTACTATGTTACTATGAGGAGGAGTTGGCATTTCTGGGAGAAGAGGCCACCATAGACGATAAGAGGAAGGCCATTCACAGAGCTCAGGAGAGGGCATTGCTGGAGCAGATCGCTTTGGAAGCAGCTAGAAGCTCCAGACAGACTGTAACCTCAGCACCCACCATGAGGGAACTCCCCAGAGTGTCCCACAAAGACTTTAAGCCCTTTAATGAGGCTGCAGGCGACATTGAGGGCTTCTTCCAGGACTTTGAGCATCAGTGTTGATTAATGGAAGTCCCGGAAAGGGAGCGAGTTCGACATCTTGTGGGGTTCTTAGAGGGTGGAGCTGCTGAAGCCTATAGAGCTAGGGACCCTCGGGGGAACTGTGAATATGCGGCGATTAAACTGACTATTCTAGAACATTATGCTATGTTAAACCTTGTTATCTTATTCTTATAATTATGCTAACATACAAAATTAGCATATGCTTTAATCCCACTGCTGCCAGTATTATGCGGTCTTGAAATGTTTTTGTACTTATTCTTATGATTTTGCTAACATGCAAATTAACATGTGATTTAATCTTTTGTATTTGTATAATTTTGCGGTTTTCAGTTAAGATAAGGAATCGTAAAAATCATGCTGTTAAAGGTAGCATGGTCGAGTGGTCTAAGGTGCTGGACTTAGGCTCCAGTCTCTTTGGAGGCGTGGGTTCAAATCCCACTGCTGCCAGTGTATTTCTACTTTGAAACTTTTTAGCTTATATTTATGATTTTGCTAATAGAAAAATTAGCATGTGTTTTATTATTTTGTATTTTTATGAGTCCATGCTTTGCTGTTTTGCAAAAGACAGTAGATAGAATCATTGCTTTTTCCTTTTTGCTTAGAGACCTATCCATTTTCCACCTTGAAGAAGTTAAACTGTAGGAAAATTCACTAAACTTACTCTAAGGAAGCTTTTTTCATGTAGTATATTAGGGTAGCATGGCTGAGCGGTCTAAGGCGCTGGATTAAGGCTCCAGTCTCTTCAGAGGCGTGGGTTCAAACCCCACTGCTGCCAGTAGGTCTTCAGAACATTTTGATCTAATTCAAATGATTTTGTATTTGCGTGAGTGTGTGGGTTTCTGTTTAGGAAAAGACAGTTGATAGAATCATTGTTTTTTCCTATTGTTTAGAGACTTAACCATTTTACAACAGACCTGTAGGTTTAAATCCCACTGCTGCCAGTAGTAAGAGTTCCTTAAAACCTTTTTATCTTATTCTTATACATACGCTAATATACAAAATTAGCATATGCTTTAATCCCACTGCTGCCAGTATTATGCGGTCTTGAAATGTTTTTGTACTTATTCTTATGATTTTGCTAACATGAAAATTAGCATGTGATCTAATCTTCTTTTGTATTTGTATGATTTTTCGGTTTTCGGTTAAGATAAAGACCGTTCATAGAATCATTGGTTTTTCCTAATGTTTAGAGACATGCCCTTTTTCCAACATGCACTAATTTTAAATGTTGTCAAATGTACTTCACTTACTCTAAGGAAGCCTACTTAATCATGCTGAGTATGACTCAGCAGTATGAGTTCTTGAAAATCTTTTGATCTTATTCTCATAATTATGAAAACAGACAAAATTTGCATGTGCTTTCATCCCACTGCTGCCAGTATGATAAGTGCTTGAAAATTGTTTTGAACGTACTCTTATGATTTTACTAACATACAAACTTACATGTGTTTTAATCTTCTTTTGTATTTGCTTAAGTGTTTTCTTTCTGGTTAAGATAAAAACAGTTGATAGAATTATTGTTTTTTTCCTAATATTTAGAGACATGTCTGTCATGATATGTACTTTTGCCCTGTCCTGTATTTGAATAATATGCCATTTGATGTATGTAACTATTCTCTGGTTTCTATTAGCTGTAATTTATGTATTTTCTTGTGCTGGGAGTTCACCTGTAACAATACGTCTCCTTCCCCCAATACTTGCAGCCCTAAGCTATAATGTAATTAAGGTTTGTCAACACCACTAGTGAAGAATAGCCATTCCTTCTCACAGCAGGTGGCTAGTCATATGTACATACTAGATAGACTAAGAGGAGCCGACCAGTCTAGAATCTTCAGGTGGACCCAACCATTGAATAGAAGGTGTGACCCCCACCCCCCTTCATGGGCGGATCCCAGGAGCTCAGACAATCCATTCTTATTTTTGAGATCAGATGTGAGTTGATCCTTAAAGGGGAAGGAGTGGGGATTCTTAGCTGAGGCAAGACCCCACGTCCATCTGTGACTGCGGAAGCGAACGGGATGAGACTTGAGCTGAGGACATATCTCGTCGTTCGTGAGATTGTTTTGGCATCCCTTGGACTCATGTGGACTATTGCTTTGTTAGCTGGCACAAGGATTATCGGGAGGTGCCCCCGAATCTGTTCTGTTGGACTCGTGGAAGGACTATTGTTTCGTTTATCGGGTGCGGGATTACTGGAAAGCACCTCCAGATCTGTTTATTTACTTGGGCTTATTGTGGACTTCTGGTGGACTTGAAGGACATTATGGATATTTGATGTTGTATGCTCCCTGCTTTAATAAATCTCATTGGATCATCCCTCGGCCTGTTGTCCCTTCCTGCTCTGCTGTACACCCCGTCACAAACTGGTTGGCAGCAGTGGGATCAGAGCAGAAGGAATGGAGGACAAAGGCCCATCAACATTGGGAACCAGCACCGCAGAGTACAAGAGCTGGACTGCGATGAACCTACAAACAAAGGCCCATGAAGTAGGAGTCCGTTTTAAAGGACTCTCCAAGGAGCAGCTAATTGAGGCTTTGGAAGGAGTTCGCCTGCAAGATGACACTGAGGAAGGATCCTCACAGCAAATGGAGGAAAGACTGCAGCCGGAGGTAAATACCCAAAAAAGTCAGTGGGTTGTGTGGTACGAGGAGGAGTTGGCATTTCTGGGAGAAGAGGCCACCATAGACGATAAGAGGAAGGCCATTCACAGAGCTCAGGAGATGGCATTGCTGGAGCAGATCGCTTTGGAAGCAGCTAGAAGCTCCAGACAGACTGTAACCTCAGCACCCACCATGAGGGAACTCCCCAGAGTGTCCCACAAAGACTTTAAGCCCTTTAATGAGGCTGCAGGCGACATTGAGGGCTTCTTCCAGGACTTTGAGCATCAGTGTTGATTAATGGAAGTCCCGGAAAGGGAGCGAGTTCGACATCTTGTGGGGTTCTTAGAGGGTGGAGCTGCTGAAGCCTATAGAGCTATGGACCCTCAGGGGAACTGTGAGTATGCGGCGATTAAACAGACTATTCTAGGACATTATGCTATGTTAAACCTTGTTATCTTATTCTTATAATTATGCTAACATACAAAATTAGCATATGCTTTAATCCCACTGCTGCCAGTATTATGCGGTCTTGAAATGTTTTTGTACTTATTCTTATGATTTTGCTAACATGCAAATTAACGTGATTTAATCTTTTGTATTTGTATAATTTTGCGGTTTTCAGTTAAGATAAGGAATCGTAAAAATCATGCTGTTAAAGGTAGCATGGCCGAGTGGTCTAAGGCGCTGGAATTAGGCTCCAGTCTCTTTGGAGGCGTGGGTTCAAATCCCACTGCTGCCAGTGTATTTCTACTTTGAAACTTTTTAGCTTATATTTATGATTTTGCTAATAGAAAAATTAGCATGTGTTTTATTATTTTGTATTTGTACGAGTCCATGCTTTGCTGTTTTGCAAAAGACAGTAGATAGAATCATTGCTTTTTCCTTTTTGCTTAGAGACCTTTCCATTTTCCACCTTGAAGAATTTAAACTGTAGGAAAATTCACTAAACTTACTCTAAGAAAGCTTTTTTCATATAGTATATTAAGGTAGCATGGCCGAGCGGTCTAAGGCGCTGGATTAAGGCTCCAGTTTCTTCAGAGGCGTGGGTTCAAATCCCACTGCTGCACTTCAGAACATTTTGATCTAATTCAAATGATTTTGTATTTGCATGAGTGTGTGGGTTTCTGTTTAGGAAAAGACAGTTGATAGAATCATTGGTTTTTCCTATTGTTTAGAGACTTAACCATTTTACAACAGACCTGTAGGTTTAAATCCCACTGCTGCCAGTAGTAAGAGTTCCTTAAAACCTTTTTATCTTATTCTTATACATACGCTAATATACAAAATTAGCATATGCTTTAATCCCACTGCTGCCAGTATTATGCGGTCTTGAAATGTTTTTGTACTTATTCTTATGATTTTGCTAACATGCAAATTAACATGTGATTTAATCTTTTGTATTTGTATAATTTTGTGGTTTTCAGTTAAGATAAGGAATCTTAAAAATCACGCTGCTAAATTTAGCATGGCCGAGCGGTCTAAGGCGCTGGATTAAGGCTCCAGTCTCTTCAGAGGCGTGGGTTCAAATCCCACTGCTGCCAGTAGGTCTTCAGAACCTTTTGATCTAATTCTTATGATTTTGTATTTGCATGAGTGTGTGGATTTCTGTTTAGGAAAAGACAGTTGATAGAATCATTGGTTTTTCCTATTGTTTAGAGACTTAACCATTTTACAACAGACCTGTAGGTTCAAATCCCACTGCTGCCAGTAGTAAGAGTTCCTTAAAACCTTTTTATCTTATTCTTATAACTATGCTAACATACAAAATTAGCATATGCTTTAATCCCACTGCTGCCAGTATTATGAGGTCTTGAAATGTTTTTGTACTTATTCTTATGATTTTGCTAACATGCAAATTAGCATGTGATCTAATCTTCTTTTGTATTTGTATGATTTTTCGGTTTTCGGTTAAGATAAAGACCGTTGATAGAATCATTGGTTTTTCCTAATGTTTAGAGACATGCCCTTTTTCCAACATGCACTAATTTTAAATGTTGTCAAATGTACTTCACTTACTCTAAGGAAGCCTACTTAATCATGCTGAGTATGACTCAGCAGTATGAGTTCTTGAAAATCTTTTGATCTTATTCTTATAATTATGAAAACAGACAAAATTTGCATGTGCTTTCATCCCACTGCTGCCAGTATGATATGTGCTTGAAAATTGTTTTGAACTTACTCTTATGATTTTACTAACATACAAACTTACATGTGTTTTAATCTTCTTTTGTATTTGCTTAAGTGTTTTCTTTCTGGTTAAGATAAAAACAGTTGATAGAATTATTGTTTTTTTCCTAATATTTAGAGACATGTCTGTCATGATATGTACTTTTGCCCTGTCCTGTATTTGAATAATATGCCATTTGATGTATGTAACTGTTCTCTGGTTTCTATTAGCTGTAATTTATGTATTTTCTTGTGCAGGGAGTTCACCTGTAACAATATGTCTCCTTCCCCCAATACTTGCAGCCCTAAGCTATAATGTAATTAAGGTTTGTCAACACCACTAGTGAAGAATAGCCATTCTTTCTCACAGCAGGTGGCTAGTCATATGTACATACTAGATAGACTAAGAGGAGCCGACCAGTCTAGAATCTTCAGGTGGACCCAACCATTGAATAGAAGGTGTGACCCCTACCCCCCTTCATGGGCGGATCCCAGGAGCTCAGATAATCCATTCTTATTTTTGAGATCAGATGTGAGTTGATCCTGAAAGGGGAAGGAGTGGGGATTCTTAGCTGAGGCAAGACCCCACGTCCATCTGTGACTGCGGAAGCGTACGGGATGAGACTTGAGCTGAGGACATATCTCGTCGTTCGTGAGATTGTTTTGGGATCCCTTGGACTCATGTGGACTATTGCTTTGTTAGCTGGCACAAGGATTATCTGGAGGTGCCCCCGAATCTGTTCTGTTGGACTCGTGGAAGGACTATTGTTTCGTTTATCGGGTGCGGGATTACTGGAAAGCACCTCCAGATCTGTTTATTTACTTGGGCTTATTGTGGACTTCTGGTGGACTTGAAGGACGTTATGGATATTTGATGTTGTATGCTCCCTGCTTTAATAAATCTCATTGGATCATCCCTCGGCCTGTTGTCCCTTCCTGCTCTGCTGTACACCCCGTCACAAACTGGTTGGCAGCAGTGGGATCAGAGCAGAAGGAATGGAGGACAAAGGCCCATCAACATTGGGAACCAGCACCGCAGAGTACAAGAGCTGGACTGCGATGAACCTACAAACAAAGGCCCATGAAGTAGGAGTCCGTTTTAAAGGACTCTCCAAGGAGCAGCTAATTGAGGCTTTGGAAGGAGTTCGCCTGCAAGATGACACTGAGGAAGGATCCTCACAGCAAATGGAGGAAAGACTGCAGCCGGAGGTAAATACCCAAAAAAGTCAGTGGGTTGTGTGGTACGAGGAGGAGTTGGCATTTCTGGGAGAAGAGGCCACCATAGACGATAAGAGGAAGGCCATTCACAGAGCTCAGGAGATGGCATTGCTGGAGCAGATCGCTTTGGAAGCAGCTAGAAGCTCCAGACAGACTGTAACCTCAGCACCCACCATGAGGGAACTCCCCAGAGTGTCCCACAAAGACTTTAAGCCCTTTAATGAGGCTGCAGGCGACATTGAGGGCTTCTTCCAGGACTTTGAGCATCAGTGTTGATTAATGGAAGTCCCGGAAAGGGAGCGAGTTCGACATCTTGTGGGGTTCTTAGAGGGTGGAGCTGCTGAAGCCTATAGAGCTATGGACCCTCGGGGGAACTGTGAGTATGCGGCGATTAAACAGACTATTCTAGAACATTATGCTATGTTAAACCTTGTTATCTTATTCTTATAATTATGCTAACATACAAAATTAGCATATGCTTTAATCCCACTGCTGCCAGTATTATGCGGTCTTGAAATGTTTTTGTACTTATTCTTATGATTTTGCTAACATGCAAATTAACATGTGATTTAATCTTTTGTATTTGTATAATTTTGCGGTTTTCAGTTAAGATAAGGAATCGTAAAAATCAAGCTGTTAAAGGTAGCATGGCCGAGTGGTCTAAGGCGCTGGACTTAGGCTCCAGTCTCTTTGGAGGCGTGGGTTCAAATCCCACTGCTGCCAGTGTATTTCTACTTTGAAACTTTTTAGCTTATATTTATGATTTTGCTAATAGAAAAATTAGCATGTGTTTTATTATTTTGTATTTGTATGAGTCCATGCTTTGCTGTTTTGCAAAAGACAGTAGATAGAATCATTGCTTTTTGCTTAGAGACCTATCCATTTTCCACCTTGAAGAAGTTAAAATGTAGGAAAATTCACTAAACTTACTCTAAGGAAGCTTTTTTATGTAGTATATTAGGGTAGCATGGCCGAGCGGTCTAAGGCGCTGGATTAAGGCTCCAGTCTCTTCAGAGGCGTAGGTTCAAATCCCACTGCTGCCAGTAGGTCTTTAGAACATTTTGATCTAATTCAAATGATTTTGTATTTGCATGAGTGTGTGGGTTTCTGTTTAGGAAAAGACAGTTGATAGAATCATTGTTTTTTCCTATTGTTTAGAGACTTAACCATTTTACAACAGACCTGTAGGTTTAAATGAAACTGCTGCCAGTAGTAAGAGTTCCTTAAAACCTTTTTATCTTATTCTTATACATACGCTAATATACAAAATTAGCATATGCTTTAATCCCACTGCTGCCAGTATTATGCGGTCTTGAAATGTTTTTGTACTTATTCTTATGATTTTGCTAACATGCAAATTAACATGTGATTTAATCTTTTGTATTTGTATAATTTTGTGGTTTTCAGTTAAGATAAGGAATCTTAAAAGTCATGCTGCTAAAGGTAGCATGGCCGAGCGGTCTAAGGCGCTGGATTAAGGCTCCAGTCTCTTCAGAGGCGTGGGTTCAAATCCCACTGCTGCCAGTAGGTCTTCAGAACCTTTTGATCTAATTCTTATGATTTTGTATTTGCATGAGTGTGTGGATTTCTGTTTAGGAAAAGACAGTTGATAGAATCGTTGGTTTTTCCTATTGTTTAGAGACTTAACCATTTTACAACAGACCTGTAGGTTCAAATCCCACTGCTGCCAGTAGTAAGAGTTCCTTAAAACCTTTTTATCTTATTCTTATAACTATGCTAACATACAAAATTAGCATATGCTTTAATCCCACTGCTGCCAGTATTATGAGGTCTTGAAATGTTTTTGTACTTATTCTTATGATTTTGCTAACATGCAAATTAGCATGTGATCTAATCTTCTTTTGTATTTGTATGATTTTTCGGTTTTCGGTTAAGATAAAGACCGTTGATAGAATCATTGGTTTTTCCTAATGTTTAGAGACATGCCCTTTTTCCAACATGCACTAATTTTAAATGTTGTCAAATGTACTTCACTTACTCTAAGGAAGCCTACTTAATCATGCTGAGTATGACTCAGCAGTATGAGTTCTTGAAAATCTTTTGATCTTATTCTTATAATTATGAAAACAGACAAAATTTGCATGTGCTTTCATCCCACTGCTGCCAGTATGATATGTGCTTGAAAATTGTTTTGAACTTACTCTTATGATTTTACTAACATACAAACTTACATGTGTTTTAATCTTCTTTTGTATTTGCTTAAGTGTTTTCTTTCTGGTTAAGATAAAAACAGTTGATAGAATTATTGTTTTTTTCCTAATATTTAGAGACATGTCTGTCATGATATGTACTTTTGCCCTGTCCTGTATTTGAATAATATGCCATTTGATGTATGTAACTGTTCTCTGGTTTCTATTAGCTGTAATTTATGTATTTTCTTGTGCAGGGAGTTCACCTGTAACAATATGTCTCCTTCCCCCAATACTTGCAGCCCTAAGCTATAATGTAATTAAGGTTTGTCAACACCACTAGTGAAGAATAGCCATTCTTTCTCACAGCAGGTGGCTAGTCATATGTACATACTAGATAGACTAAGAGGAGCCGACCAGTCTAGAATCTTCAGGTGGACCCAACCATTGAATAGAAGGTGTGACCCCTACCCCCCTTCATGGGCGGATCCCAGGAGCTCAGATAATCCATTCTTATTTTTGAGATCAGATGTGAGTTGATCCTTAAAGGGGAAGGAGTGGGGATTCTTAGCTGAGGCAAGACCCCACGTCCATCTGTGACTGCGGAAGCGTACGGGATGAGACTTGAGCTGAGGACATATCTCGTCATTCGTGAGATTGTTTTGGGATCCCTTGGACTCATGTGGACTATTGCTTTGTTAGCTGGCACAAGGATTATCTGGAGGTGCCCCCGAATCTGTTCTGTTGGACTCGTGGAAGGACTATTGTTTCGTTTATCGGGTGCGGGATTACTGGAAAGCACCTCCAGATCTGTTTATTTACTTGGGCTTATTGTGGACTTCTGGTGGACTTGAAGGACGTTATGGATATTTGATGTTGTATGCTCCCTGCTTTAATAAATCTCATTGGATCATCCCTCGGCCTGTTGTCCCTTCCTGCTCTGCTGTACACCCCGTCACAAACTGGTTGGCAGCAGTGGGATCAGAGCAGAAGGAATGGAGGACAAAGGCCCATCAACATTGGGAACCAGCACCGCAGAGTACAAGAGCTGGACTGCGATGAACCTACAAACAAAGGCCCATGAAGTAGGAGTCCGTTTTAAAGGACTCTCCAAGGAGCAGCTAATTGAGGCTTTGGAAGGAGTTCGCCTGCAAGATGACACTGAGGAAGGATCCTCACAGCAAATGGAGGAAAGACTGCAGCCGGAGGTAAATACCCAAAAAAGTCAGTGGGTTGTGTGGTACGAGGAGGAGTTGGCATTTCTGGGAGAAGAGGCCACCATAGACGATAAGAGGAAGGCCATTCACAGAGCTCAGGAGATGGCATTGCTGGAGCAGATCGCTTTGGAAGCAGCTAGAAGCTCCAGACAGACTGTAACCTCAGCACCCACCATGAGGGAACTCCCCAGAGTGTCCCACAAAGACTTTAAGCCCTTTAATGAGGCTGCAGGCGACATTGAGGGCTTCTTCCAGGACTTTGAGCATCAGTGTTGATTAATGGAAGTCCCGGAAAGGGAGCGAGTTTGACATCTTGTGGGGTTCTTAGAGGGTGGAGCTGCTGAAGCCTATAGAGCTATGGACCCTCGGGGGAACTGTGAGTATGCGGCGATTAAACAGACTATTCTAGAACATTATGCTATGTTAAACCTTGTTATCTTATTCTTATAATTATGCTAACATACAAAATTAGCATATGCTTTAATCCCACTGCTGCCAGTATTATGCGGTCTTGAAATGTTTTTGTACTTATTCTTATGATTTTGCTAACATGCAAATTAACATGTGATTTAATCTTTTGTATTTGTATAATTTTGCGGTTTTCAGTTAAGATAAGGAATCGTAAAAATCAAGCTGTTAAAGGTAGCATGGCCGAGTGGTCTAAGGCGCTGGACTTAGGCTCCAGTCTCTTTGGAGGCGTGGGTTCAAATCCCACTGCTGCCAGTGTATTCCTACTTTGAAACTTTTTAGCTTATATTTATGATTTTGCTAATAGAAAAATTAGCATGTGTTTTATTATTTTGTATTTGTATGAGTCCATGCTTTGCTGTTTTTTTGCAAAAGACAGTAGATAGAATCATTGCTTTTTGCTTAGAGACCTATCCATTTTCCACCTTGAAGAAGTTAAAATGTAGGAAAATTCACTAAACTTACTCTAAGGAAGCTTTTTTATGTAGTATATTAGGGTAGCATGGCCGAGCGGTCTAAGGCGCTGGATTAAGGCTCCAGTCTCTTCAGAGGCGTGGGTTCAAATCCCACTGCTGCCAGTAGGTCTTTAGAACATTTTGATCTAATTCAAATGATTTTGTATTTGCATGAGTGTGTGGGTTTCTGTTTAGGAAAAGACAGTTGATAGAATCATTGTTTTTTCCTATTGTTTAGAGACTTAACCATTTTACAACAGACCTGTAGGTTTAAATCAAACTGCTGCCAGTAGTAAGAGTTCCTTAAAACCTTTTTATCTTATTCTTATACATACGCTAATATACAAAATTAGCATATGCTTTAATCCCACTGCTGCCAGTATTATGCGGTCTTGAAATGTTTTTGTACTTATTCTTATGATTTTGCTAACATGCAAATTAACATGTGATTTAATCTTTTGTATTTGTATAATTTTGTGGTTTTCAGTTAAGATAAGGAATCTTAAAAGTCATGCTGCTAAAGGTAGCATGGCCGAGTGGTCTAAGGCGCTGGATTAAGGCTCCAGTCTCTTCAGAGGCGTGGGTTCAAATCCCACTGCTGCCAGTAGGTCTTCAGAACCTTTTGATCTAATTCTTATGATTTTGTATTTGCATGAGTGTGTGGATTTCTGTTTAGGAAAAGACAGTTGATAGAATCATTGGTTTTTCCTATTGTTTAGAGACTTAACCATTTTACAACAGACCTGTAGGTTCAAATCCCACTGCTGCCAGTAGTAAGAGTTCCTTAAAACCTTTTTATCTTATTCTTATAACTATGCTAACATACAAAATTAGCATATGCTTTAATCCCACTGCTGCCAGTATTATGAGGTCTTGAAATGTTTTTGTACTTATTCTTATGATTTTGCTAACATGCAAATTAGCATGTGATCTAATCTTCTTTTGTATTTGTATGATTTTTCGGTTTTCGGTTAAGATAAAGACCGTTGATAGAATCATTGGTTTTTCCTAATGTTTAGAGACATGCCCTTTTTCCAACATGCACTAATTTTAAATGTTGTCAAATGTACTTCACTTACTCTAAGGAAGCCTACTTAATCATGCTGAGTATGACTCAGCAGTATGAGTTCTTGAAAATCTTTTGATCTTATTCTTATAATTATGAAAACAGACAAAATTTGCATGTGCTTTCATCCCACTGCTGCCAGTATGATATGTGCTTGAAAATTGTTTTGAACTTACTCTTATGATTTTACTAACATACAAACTTACATGTGTTTTAATCTTCTTTTGTATTTGCTTAAGTGTTTTCTTTCTGGTTAAGATAAAAACAGTTGATAGAATTATTGTTTTTTTCCTAATATTTAGAGACATGTCTGTCATGATATGTACTTTTGCCCTGTCCTGTATTTGAATAATATGCCATTTGATGTATGTAACTGTTCTCTGGTTTCTATTAGCTGTAATTTATGTATTTTCTTGTGCAGGGAGTTCACCTGTAACAATATGTCTCCTTCCCCCAATACTTGCAGCCCTAAGCTATAATGTAATTAAGGTTTGTCAACACCACTAGTGAAGAATAGCCATTCTTTCTCACAGCAGGTGGCTAGTCATATGTACATACTAGATAGACTAAGAGGAGCCGACCAGTCTAGAATCTTCAGGTGGACCCAACCATTGAATAGAAGGTGTGACCCCTACCCCCCTTCATGGGCGGATCCCAGGAGCTCAGATAATCCATTCTTATTTTTGAGATCAGATGTGAGTTGATCCTTAAAGGGGAAGGAGTGGGGATTCTTAGCTGAGGCAAGACCCCACGTCCATCTGTGACTGCGGAAGCGTACGGGATGAGACTTGAGCTGAGGACATATCTCGTCGTTCGTGAGATTGTTTTGGGATCCCTTGGACTCATGTGGACTATTGCTTTGTTAGCTGGCACAAGGATTATCTGGAGGTGCCCCCGAATCTGTTCTGTTGGACTCGTGGAAGGACTATTGTTTCGTTTATCGGGTGCGGGATTACTGGAAAGCACCTCCAGATCTGTTTATTTACTTGGGCTTATTGTGGACTTCTGGTGGACTTGAAGGACATTATGGATATTTGATGTTGTATGCTCCCTGCTTTAATAAATCTCATTGGATCATCCCTCGGCCTGTTGTCCCTTCCTGCTCTGCTGTACACCCCGTCACAAACTGGTTGGCAGCAGTGGGATCAGAGCAGAAGGAATGGAGGACAAAGGCCCATCAACATTGGGAACCAGCACCGCAGAGTACAAGAGCTGGACTGCGATGAACCTACAAACAAAGGCCCATGAAGTAGGAGTCCGTTTTAAAGGACTCTCCAAGGAGCAGCTAATTGAGGCTTTGGAAGGAGTTCGCCTGCAAGATGACACTGAGGAAGGATCCTCACAGCAAATGGAGGAAACACTGCAGCCGGAGGTAAATACCCAAAAAAGTCAGTGGGTTGTGTGGTACGAGGAGGAGTTGGCATTTCTGGGAGAAGAGGCCACCATAGACGATAAGAGGAAGGCCATTCACAGAGCTCAGGAGATGGCATTGCTGGAGCAGATCGCTTTGGAAGCAGCTAGAAGCTCCAGACAGACTGTAACCTCAGCACCCACCATGAGGGAACTCCCCAGAGTGTCCCACAAAGACTTTAAGCCCTTTAATGAGGCTGCAGGCGACATTGAGGGCTTCTTCCAGGACTTTGAGCATCAGTGTTGATTAATGGAAGTCCCGGAAAGGGAGCGAGTTCGACATCTTGTGGGGTTCTTAGAGGGTGGAGCTGCTGAAGCCTATAGAGCTATGGACCCTCGGGGGAACTGTGAGTATGCGGCGATTAAACAGACTATTCTAGAACATTATGCTATGTTAAACCTTGTTATCTTATTCTTATAATTATGCTAACATACAAAATTAGCATATGCTTTAATCCCACTGCTGCCAGTATTATGCGGTCTTGAAATGTTTTTGTACTTATTCTTATGATTTTGCTAACATGCAAATTAACATGTGATTTAATCTTTTGTATTTGTATAATTTTGCGGTTTTCAGTTAAGATAAGGAATCGTAAAAATCAAGCTGTTAAAGGTAGCATGGCCGAGTGGTCTAAGGCGCTGGACTTAGGCTCCAGTCTCTTTGGAGGCGTGGGTTCAAATCCCACTGCTGCCAGTGTATTTCTACTTTGAAACTTTTTAGCTTATATTTATGATTTTGCTAATAGAAAAATTAGCATGTGTTTTATTATTTTGTATTTGTATGAGTCCATGCTTTGCTGTTTTGCAAAAGACAGTAGATAGAATCATTGCTTTTTGCTTAGAGACCTATCCATTTTCCACCTTGAAGAAGTTAAAATGTAGGAAAATTCACTAAACTTACTCTAAGGAAGCTTTTTTTATGTAGTATATTAGGGTAGCATGGCCGAGTGGTCTAAGGCGCTGGATTAAGGCTCCAGTCTCTTCAGAGGCGTGGGTTCAAATCCCACTGCTGCCAGTAGGTCTTTAGAACATTTTGATCTAATTCAAATGATTTTGTATTTGCATGAGTGTGTGGGTTTCTGTTTAGGAAAAGACAGTTGATAGAATCATTGTTTTTTCCTATTGTTTAGAGACTTAACCATTTTACAACAGACCTGTAGGTTTAAATCCCACTGCTGCCAGTAGTAAGAGTTCCTTAAAACCTTTTTATCTTATTCTTATACATACGCTAATATACAAAATTAGCATATGCTTTAATCCCACTGCTGCCAGTATTATGCGGTCTTGAAATGTTTTTGTACTTATTCTTATGATTTTGCTAACATGCAAATTAACATGTGATTTAATCTTTTGTATTTGTATAATTTTGTGGTTTTCAGTTAAGATAAGGAATCTTAAAAGTCATGCTGCTAAAGGTAGCATGGCCGAGCGGTCTAAGGCGCTGGATTAAGGCTCCAGTCTCTTCAGAGGCGTGGGTTCAAATCCCACTGCTGCCAGTAGGTCTTCAGAACCTTTTGATCTAATTCTTATGATTTTGTATTTGCATGAGTGTGTGGATTTCTGTTTAGGAAAAGACAGTTGATAGAATCATTGGTTTTTCCTATTGTTTAGAGACTTAACCATTTTACAACAGACCTGTAGGTTCAAATCCCACTGCTGTCAGTAGTAAGAGTTCCTTAAAACCTATTTATCTTATTCTTATAACTATGCTAACATACAAAATTAGCATATGCTTTAATCCCACTGCTGCCAGTATTATGAGGTCTTGAAATGTTTTTGTACTTATTCTTATGATTTTGCTAACATGCAAATTAGCATGTGATCTAATCTTCTTTTGTATTTGTATGATTTTTCGGTTTTCAGTTAAGATAAAGACCGTTGATAGAATCATTGGTTTTTCCTAATGTTTAGAGACATGCCCTTTTTCCAACATGCACTAATTTTAAATGTTGTCAAATGTACTTCACTTACTCTAAGGAAGCCTACTTAATCATGCTGAGTATGACTCAGCAGTATGAGTTCTTGAAAATCTTTTGATCTTATTCTTATAATTATGAAAACAGACAAAATTTGCATGTGCTTTCATCCCACTGCTGCCAGTATGATATGTGCTTGAAAATTGTTTTGAACTTACTCTTATGATTTTACTAACATACAAACTTACATGTGTTTTAATCTTCTTTTGTATTTGCTTAAGTGTTTTCTTTCTGGTTAAGATAAAAACAGTTGATAGAATTATTGTTTTTTTCCTAATATTTAGAGACATGTCTGTCATGATATGTACTTTTGCCCTGTCCTGTATTTGAATAATATGCCATTTGATGTATGTAACTGTTCTCTGGTTTCTATTAGCTGTAATTTATGTATTTTCTTGTGCAGGGAGTTCACCTGTAACAATATGTCTCCTTCCCCCAATACTTGCAGCCCTAAGCTATAATGTAATTAAGGTTTGTCAACACCACTAGTGAAGAATAGCCATTCTTTCTCACAGCAGGTGGCTAGTCATATGTACATACTAGATAGACTAAGAGGAGCCGACCAGTCTAGAATCTTCAGGTGGACCCAACCATTGAATAGAAGGTGTGACCCCTACCCCCCTTCATGGGCGGATCCCAGGAGCTCAGATAATCCATTCTTATTTTTGAGATCAGATGTGAGTTGATCCTTAAAGGGGAAGGAGTGGGGATTCTTAGCTGAGGCAAGACCCCACGTCCATCTGTGACTGCGGAAGCGTACGGGATGAGACTTGAGCTGAGGACATATCTCGTCGTTCGTGAGATTGTTTTGGGATCCCTTGGACTCATGTGGACTATTGCTTTGTTAGCTGGCACAAGGATTATCTGGAGGTGCCCCCGAATCTGTTCTGTTGGACTCGTGGAAGGACTATTGTTTCGTTTATCGGGTGCGGGATTACTGGAAAGCACCTCCAGATCTGTTTATTTACTTGGGCTTATTGTGGACTTCTGGTGGACTTGAAGGACGTTATGGATATTTGATGTTGTATGCTCCCTGCTTTAATAAATCTCATTGGATCATCCCTCGGCCTGTTGTCCCTTCCTGCTCTGCTGTACACCCCGTCACAAACTGGTTGGCAGCAGTGGGATCAGAGCAGAAGGAATGGAGGACAAAGGCCCATCAACATTGGGAATCAGCACCGCAGAGTACAAGAGCTGGACTGCGATGAACCTACAAACAAAGGCCCATGAAGTAGGAGTCCGTTTTAAAGGACTCTCCAAGGAGCAGCTAATTGAGGCTTTGGAAGGAGTTCGCCTGCAAGATGACACTGAGGAAGGATCCTCACAGCAAATGGAGGAAAGACTGCAGCCGGAGGTAAATACCCAAAAAAGTCAGTGGGTTGTGTGGTACGAGGAGGAGTTGGCATTTCTGGGAGAAGAGGCCACCATAGACGATAAGAGGAAGGCCATTCACAGAGCTCAGGAGATGGCATTGCTGGAGCAGATCGCTTTGGAAGCAGCTAGAAGCTCCAGACAGACTGTAACCTCAGCACCCACCATGAGGGAACTCCCCAGAGTGTCCCACAAAGACTTTAAGCCCTTTAATGAGGCTGCAGGCGACATTGAGGGCTTCTTCCAGGACTTTGAGCATCAGTGTTGATTAATGGAAGTCCCGGAAAGGGAGCGAGTTCGACATCTTGTGGGGTTCTTAGAGGGTGGAGCTGCTGAAGCCTATAGAGCTATGGACCCTCGGGGGAACTGTGAGTATGCGGCGATTAAACAGACTATTCTAGAACATTATGCTATGTTAAACCTTGTTATCTTATTCTTATAATTATGCTAACATACAAAATTAGCATATGCTTTAATCCCACTGCTGCCAGTATTATGCGGTCTTGAAATGTTTTTGTACTTATTCTTATGATTTTGCTAACATGCAAATTAACATGTGATTTAATCTTTTGTATTTGTATAATTTTGCGGTTTTCAGTTAAGATAAGGAATCATAAAAATCAAGCTGTTAAAGGTAGCATGGCCGAGTGGTCTAAGGCGCTGGACTTAGGCTCCAGTCTCTTTGGAGGCGTGGGTTCAAATCCCACTGCTGCCAGTGTATTTCTACTTTGAAACTTTTTAGCTTATATTTATGATTTTGCTAATAGAAAAATTAGCATGTGTTTTATTATTTTGTATTTGTATGAGTTCATGCTTTGCTGTTTTGCAAAAGACAGTAGATAGAATCATTGCTTTTTGCTTAGAGACCTATCCATTTTCCACCTTGAAGAAGTTAAAATGTAGGAAAATTCACTAAACTTACTCTAAGGAAGCTTTTTTATGTAGTATATTAGGGTAGCATGGCCGAGCGGTCTAAGGCGCTGGATTAAGGCTCCAGTCTCTTCAGAGGCGTGGGTTCAAATCCCACTGCTGCCAGTAGGTCTTTAGAACATTTTGATCTAATTCAAATGATTTTGTATTTGCATGAGTGTGTGGGTTTCTGTTTAGGAAAAGACATTTGATAGAATCATTGTTTTTTCCTATTGTTTAGAGACTTAACCATTTTACAACAGACCTGTAGGTTTAAATCAAACTGCTGCCAGTAGTAAGAGTTCCTTAAAACCTTTTTATCTTATTCTTATACATACGCTAATATACAAAATTAGCATATGCTTTAATCCCACTGCTGCCAGTATTATGCGGTCTTGAAATGTTTTTGTACTTATTCTTATGATTTTGCTAACATGCAAATTAACATGTGATTTAATCTTTTGTATTTGTATAATTTTGTGGTTTTCAGTTAAGATAAGGAATCTTAAAAGTCATGCTGCTAAAGGTAGCATGGCCGAGCGGTCTAAGGCGCTGGATTAAGGCTCCAGTCTCTTCAGAGGCGTGGGTTCAAATCCCACTGCTGCCAGTAGGTCTTCAGAACCTTTTGATCTAATTCTTATGATTTTGTATTTGCATGAGTGTGTGGATTTCTGTTTAGGAAAAGACAGTTGATAGAATCATTGGTTTTTCCTATTGTTTAGAGACTTAACCATTTTACAACAGACCTGTAGGTTCAAATCCCACTGCTGCCAGTAGTAAGAGTTCCTTAAAACCTTTTTATCTTATTCTTATAACTATGCTAACATACAAAATTAGCATATGCTTTAATCCCACTGCTGCCAGTATTATGAGGTCTTGAAATGTTTTTGTACTTATTCTTATGATTTTGCTAACATGCAAATTAGCATGTGATCTAATCTTCTTTTGTATTTGTATGATTTTTCGGTTTTCGGTTAAGATAAAGACCGTTGATAGAATCATTGGTTTTTCCTAATGTTTAGAGACATGCCCTTTTTCCAACATGCACTAATTTTAAATGTTGTCAAATGTACTTCACTTACTCTAAGGAAGCCTACTTAATCATGCTGAGTATGACTCAGCAGTATGAGTTCTTGAAAATCTTTTGATCTTATTCTTATAATTATGAAAACAGACAAAATTTGCATGTGCTTTCATCCCACTGCTGCCAGTATGATATGTGCTTGAAAATTGTTTTGAACTTACTCTTATGATTTTACTAACATACAAACTTACATGTGTTTTAATCTTCTTTTGTATTTGCTTAAGTGTTTTCTTTCTGGTTAAGATAAAAACAGTTGATAGAATTATTGTTTTTTTCCTAATATTTAGAGACATGTCTGTCATGATATGTACTTTTGCCCTGTCCTGTATTTGAATAATATGCCATTTGATGTATGTAACTGTTCTCTGGTTTCTATTAGCTGTAATTTATGTATTTTCTTGTGCAGGGAGTTCACCTGTAACAATATGTCTCCTTCCCCCAATACTTGCAGCCCTAAGCTATAATGTAATTAAGGTTTGTCAACACCACTAGTGAAGAATAGCCATTCTTTCTCACAGCAGGTGGCTAGTCATATGTACATACTAGATAGACTAAGAGGAGCCGACCAGTCTAGAATCTTCAGGTGGACCCAACCATTGAATAGAAGGTGTGACCCCTACCCCCCTTCATGGGCGGATCCCAGGAGCTCAGATAATCCATTCTTATTTTTGAGATCAGATGTGAGTTGATCCTTAAAGGGGAAGGAGTGGGGATTCTTAGCTGAGGCAAGACCCCACGTCCATCTGTGACTGCGGAAGCGTACGGGATGAGACTTGAGCTGAGGACATATCTCGTCGTTCGTGAGATTGTTTTGGGATCCCTTGGACTCATGTGGACTATTGCTTTGTTAGCTGGCACAAGGATTATCTGGAGGTGCCCCCGAATCTGTTCTGTTGGACTCGTGGAAGGACTATTGTTTCGTTTATCGGGTGCGGGATTACTGGAAAGCACCTCCAGATCTGTTTATTTACTTGGGCTTATTGTGGACTTCTGGTGGACTTGAAGGACATTATGGATATTTGATGTTGTATGCTCCCTGCTTTAATAAATCTCATTGGATCATCCCTCGGCCTGTTGTCCCTTCCTGCTCTGCTGTACACCCCGTCACAAACTGGTTGGCAGCAGTGGGATCAGAGCAGAAGGAATGGAGGACAAAGGCCCATCAACATTGGGAACCAGCACCGCAGAGTACAAGAGCTGGACTGCGATGAACCTACAAACAAAGGCCCATGAAGTAGGAGTCCGTTTTAAAGGACTCTCCAAGGAGCAGCTAATTGAGGCTTTGGAAGGAGTTCGCCTGCAAGATGACACTGAGGAAGGATCCTCACAGCAAATGGAGGAAAGACTGCAGCCGGAGGTAAATACCCAAAAAAGTCAGTGGGTTGTGTGGTACGAGGAGGAGTTGGCATTTCTGGGAGAAGAGGCCACCATAGACGAATAGAGGAAGGCCATTCACAGAGCTCAGGAGATGGCATTGCTGGAGCAGATCGCTTTGGAAGCAGCTAGAAGCTCCAGACAGACTGTAACCTCAGCACCCACCATGAGGGAACTCCCCAGAGTGTCCCACAAAGACTTTAAGCCCTTTAATGAGGCTGCAGGCGACATTGAGGGCTTCTTCCAGGACTTTGAGCATCAGTGTTGATTAATGGAAGTCCCGGAAAGGGAGCGAGTTCGACATCTTGTGGGGTTCTTAGAGGGTGGAGCTGCTGAAGCCTATAGAGCTATGGACCCTCGGGGGAACTGTGAGTATGCGGCGATTAAACAGACTATTCTAGAACATTATGCTATGTTAAACCTTGTTATCTTATTCTTATAATTATGCTAACATACAAAATTAGCATATGCTTTAATCCCACTGCTGCCAGTATTATGCGGTCTTGAAATGTTTTTGTACTTATTCTTATGATTTTGCTAACATGCAAATTAACATGTGATTTAATCTTTTGTATTTGTATAATTTTGCGGTTTTCAGTTAAGATAAGGAATCGTAAAAATCATGCTGTTAAAGGTAGCATGGCTGAGTGGTCTAAGGCGCTGGACTTAGGCTCCAGTCTCTTTGGAGGCGTGGGTTCAAATCCCACTGCTGCCAGTGTATTTCTACTTTGAAACTTTTTAGCTTATATTTATGATTTTGCTAATAGAAAAATTAGCATGTGTTTTATTATTTTGTATTTGTATGAGTCCATGCTTTGCTGTTTTGCAAAAGACAGTAGATAGAATCATTGCTTTTTGCTTAGAGACCTATCCATTTTCCACCTTGAAGAAGTTAAAATGTAGGAAAATTCACTAAACTTACTCTAAGCAAGCTGTTTTTATGTAGTATATTAGGGTTGCATGGCCGAGCGGTCTAAGGCGCTGGATTAAGGCTCCAGTCTCTTCAGAGGCGTGGGTTCAAATCCCACTGCTGCCAGTAGGTCTTCAGAACATTTTGATCTAATTCAAATGATTTTGTATTTGCATGAGTGTGTGGGTTTCTGTTTAGGAAAAGACAGTTGATAGAATCATTGTTTTTTCCTATTGTTTAGAGACTTAACCATTTTACAACAGACCTGTAGGTTTAAATCCCACTGCTGCCAGTAGTAAGAGTTCCTTAAAACCTTTTTATCTTATTCTTATACATACGCTAATATACAAAATTAGCATATGCTTTAATCCCACTGCTGCCAGTATTATGCGGTTTTGAAATGTTTTTGTACTTATTCTTATGATTTTGCTAACATGCAAATTAACATGTGATTTAATCTTTTGTATTTGTATAATTTTGTGGTTTTCAGTTAAGATAAGGAATCTTAAAAGTCATGCTGCTAAAGGTAGCATGGCCGAGCGGTCTAAGGCGCTGGATTAAGGCTCCAGTCTCTTCAGAGGCGTGGGTTCAAATCCCACTGCTGCCAGTAGGTCTTCAGAACCTTTTGATCTAATTCTTATGATTTTGTATTTGCATGAGTGTGTGGATTTCTGTTTAGGAAAAGACAGTTGATAGAATCATTGGTTTTTCCTATTGTTTAGAGACTTAACCATTTTACAACAGACCTGTAGGTTCAAATCCCACTGCTGCCAGTAGTAAGAGTTCCTTAAAACCTT
Organism: Ranitomeya imitator; assembly: GCF_032444005.1. Classification (NCBI taxonomy): domain Eukaryota; kingdom Metazoa; phylum Chordata; class Amphibia; order Anura; family Dendrobatidae; genus Ranitomeya; species Ranitomeya imitator. The sequence goes on from NC_091285.1 coordinate 90,434,066, forward strand.
TTTATCTTATTCTTATAACTATGCTAACATACAAAATTAGCATATGCTTTAATCCCACTGCTGCCAGTATTATGAGGTCTTGAAATGTTTTTGTACTTATTCTTATGATTTTGCTAACATGCAAATTAGCATGTGATCTAATCTTCTTTTGTATTTGTATGATTTTTCGGTTTTCGGTTAAGATAAAGACCGTTGATAGAATCATTGGTTTTTCCTAATGTTTAGAGACATGCCCTTTTTCCAACATGCACTAATTTTAATTGTTGTCAAATGTACTTCACTTACTCTAAGGAAGCCTACTTAATCATGCTGAGTATGACTCAGCAGTATGAGTTCTTGAAAATCTTTTGATCTTATTCTTATAATTATGAAAACAGACAAAATTTGCATGTGCTTTCATCCCACTGCTGCCAGTATGATATGTGCTTGAAAATTGTTTTGAACTTACTCTTATGATTTTACTAACATACAAACTTACATGTGTTTTAATCTTCTTTTGTATTTGCTTAAGTGTTTTCTTTCTGGTTAAGATAAAAACAGTTGATAGTATTATTGTTTTTTTCCTAATATTTAGAGACATGTCTGTCATGATATGTACTTTTGCCCTGTCCTGTATTTGAATAATATGCCATTTGATGTATGTAACTGTTCTCTGGTTTCTATTAGCTGTAATTTATGTATTTTCTTGTGCAGGGAGTTCACCTGTAACAATATGTCTCCTTCCCCCAATACTTGCAGCCCTAAGCTATAATGTAATTAAGGTTTGTCAACACCACTAGTGAAGAATAGCCATTCTTTCTCACAGCAGGTGGCTAGTCATATGTACATACTAGATAGACTAAGAGGAGCCGACCAGTCTAGAATCTTCAGGTGGACCCAACCATTGAATAGAAGGTGTGACCCCTACCCCCCTTCATGGGCGGATCCCAGGAGCTCAGATAATCCATTCTTATTTTTGAGATCAGATGTGAGTTGATCCTTAAAGGGGAAGGAGTGGGGATTCTTAGCTGAGGCAAGACCCCACGTCCATCTGTGACTGCGGAAGCGTACGGGATGAGACTTGAGCTGAGGACATATCTCGTCGTTCGTGAGATTGTTTTGGAATCCCTTGGACTCATGTGGACTATTGCTTTGTTAGCTGGCACAAGGATTATCTGGAGGTGCCCCCGAATCTGTTCTGTTGGACTCGTGGAAGGACTATTGTTTCGTTTATCGGGTGCGGGATTACTGGAAAGCACCTCCAGATCTGTTTATTTACTTGGGCTTATTGTGGACTTCTGGTGGACTTGAAGGACATTATGGATATTTGATGTTGTATGCTCCCTGCTTTAATAAATCTCATTGGATCATCCCTCGGCCTGTTGTCCCTTCCTGCTCTGCTGTACACCCCGTCACAAACTGGTTGGCAGCAGTGGGATCAGAGCAGAAGGAATGGAGGACAAAGGCCCATCAACATTGGGAACCAGCACCGCAGAGTACAAGAGCTGGACTGCGATGAACCTACAAACAAAGGCCCATGAAGTAGGAGTCCGTTTTAAAGGACTCTCCAAGGAGCAGCTAATTGAGGCTTTGGAAGGAGTTCGCCTGCAAGATGACACTGAGGAAGGATCCTCACAGCAAATGGAGGAAAGACTGCAGCCGGAGGTAAATACCCAAAAAAGTCAGTGGGTTGTGTGGTACGAGGAGGAGTTGGCATTTCTGGGAGAAGAGGCCACCATAGACGATAAGAGGAAGGCCATTCACAGAGCTCAGGAGATGGCATTGCTGGAGCAGATCGCTTTGGAAGCAGCTAGAAGCTCCAGACAGACTGTAACCTCAGCACCCACCATGAGGGAACTCCCCAGAGTGTCCCACAAAGACTTTAAGCCCTTTAATGAGGCTGCAGGCGACATTGAGGGCTTCTTCCAGGACTTTGAGCATCAGTGTTGATTAATGGAAGTCCCGGAAAGGGAGCGAGTTCGACATCTTGTGGGGTTCTTAGAGGGTGGAGCTGCTGAAGCCTATAGAGCTATGGACCCTCGGGGGAACTGTGAGTATGCGGCGATTAAACAGACTATTCTAGAACATTATGCTATGTTAAACCTTGTTATCTTATTCTTATAATTATGCTAACATACAAAATTAGCATATGCTTTAATCCCACTGCTGCCAGTATTATGCGGTCTTGAAATGTTTTTGTACTTATTCTTATGATTTTGCTAACATGCAAATTAACATGTGATTTAATCTTTTGTATTTGTATAATTTTGCGGTTTTCAGTTAAGATAAGGAATCGTAAAAATCATGCTGTTAAAGGTAGCATGGCCGAGTGGTCTAAGGCGCTGGACTTAGGCTCCAGTCTCTTTGGAGGCGTGGGTTCAAATCCCACTGCTGCCAGTGTATTTCTACTTTGAAACTTTTTAGCTTATATTTATGCTTTTGCTAAAAGAAAAATTAGCATGTGTTTTATTATTTTGTATTTGTATGAGTCCATGCTTTGCTGTTTTGCAAAAGACAGTAGATAGAATCATTGCTTTTTGCTTAGAGACCTATCCATTTTCCACCTTGAAGAAGTTAAAATGTAGGAAAATTCACTAAACTTACTCTAAGGAAGCTTTTTTATGTAGTATATTAGGGTAGCATGGCCGAGCGGTCTAAGGCGCTGGATTAAGGCTCCAGTCTCTTCAGAGGCGTGGGTTCAAATCCCACTGCTGCCAGTAGGTCTTTAGAACATTTTGATCTAATTCAAATGATTTTGTATTTGCATGAGTGTGTGGGTTTCTGTTTAGGAAAAGACAGTTGATAGAATCATTGTTTTTTCCTATTGTTTAGAGACTTAACCATTTTACAACAGACCTGTAGGTTTAAATCCCACTGCTGCCAGTAGTAAGAGTTCCTTAAAACCTTTTTATCTTATTCTTATACATACGCTAATATACAAAATTAGCATATGCTTTAATCCCACTGCTGCCAGTATTATGCGGTCTTGAAATGTTTTTGTACTTATTCTTATGATTTTGCTAACATGCAAATTAACATGTGATTTAATCTTTTGTATTTGTATAATTTTGCGGTTTTCAGTTAAGATAAGGAATCGTAAAAATCATGCTGTTGAAGGTAGCATGGCCGAGTGGTCTAAGGCGCTGGATTTAGGCTCCAGTCTCTTTGGAGGCGTGGGTTCAAATCCCACTGCTGCCAGTGTATTTTTACTTTGAAACTTTTTAGCTTATATTTATGATTTTGCTAATAGAAAAATTAGCATGTGTTTTATTATTTTGTATTTGTATGAGTCCATGCTTTGCTGTTTTGCAAAAGACAGTAGATAGAATCATTGCTTTTTCCTTTTTGCTTAGAGACCTATCCATTTTCCACCTTGAAGAAGTTAAAATGTAGGAAAATTCACTAAACTTACTCTAAGGAAGCTTTTTTCATGTAGTATATTAAGGTAGCATGGCCGAGCGGTCTAAGGCGCTGGATTAAGGCTCCAGTCTCGTCAGAGGCGTGGGTTCAAATCCCACTGCTGCCAGTAGGTCTTCAGAACATTTTGATCTAATTCAAATGATTTTGTATTTGCATGAGTGTGTGGGTTTCTGTTTAGGAAAAGACAGTTGATAGAATCATTGTTTTTTCCTATTGTTTAGAGACTTAACCATTTTACAACAGACCTGTAGGTTTAAATCCCACTGCTGCCAGTAGTAAGAGTTCCTTAAAACCTTTTTATCTTATTCTTATACATACGCTAACATACAAAATTAACATATGCTTTAATCCCACTGCTGCCAGTATTATGCGGTCTTGAAATGTTTTTGTACTTATTCTTATGATTTTGCTAACATGCAAATTAACATGTGATTTAATCTTTTGTATTTGTATAATTTAGTGGTTTTCAGTTAAGATAAGGAATCTTAAAAATCATGCTGCTAAAGGTAGCATGGCCGAGCGGTCTAAGGCACTGGATTAAGGCTCCAGTCTCTTCAGAGGCGTTGGTTCAAATCCCACTGCTGCCAGTAGGTTTTCAGAACCTTTTGATCTAATTCTTATGATTTTGTATTTGCATGAGTGTGTGGATTTCTGTTTAGGAAAAGACAGTTGATAGAATCATTGGTTTTTCCTATTGTTTAGAGACTTAACCATTTTACAACAGACCTGTAGGTTCAAATCCCACTGCTGCCAGTAGTAAGAGTTCCTTAAAACCTTTTTATCTTATTCTTATAACTATGCTAACATACAAAATTAGCATATGCTTTAATCCCACTGCTGCCAGTATTATGAGGTCTTGAAATGTTTTTGTACTTATTCTTATGATTTTGCTAACCTGCAAATTAGCATGTGATCTAATCTTCTTTTGTATTTGTATGATTTTTCGGTTTTCAGTTAAGATAAAGACCGTTGATAGAATCATTGGTTTTTCCTAATGTTTAGATACATGCCCTTTTTCCAACATGCACTAATTTTAAATGTTGTCAAATGTACTTCACTTACTCTAAGGAAGCCTACTTAATCATGCTGAGTATGACTCAGCAGTATGAGTTCTTGAAAATCTTTTGATCTTATTCTTATAATTATGAAAACAGACAAAATTTGCATGTGCTTTCATCCCACTGCTGCCAGTATGATATGTGCTTGAAAATTGTTTTGAACTTACTCTTATGATTTTACTAACATACAAACTTACATGTGTTTTAATCTTCTTTTGTATTTGCTTAAGTGTTTTCTTTCTGGTTAAGATAAAAACAGTTGATAGAATTATTGTTTTTTTCCTAATATTTAGAGACATGTCTGTCATGATATGTACTTTTGCCCTGTCCTGTATTTGAATAATATGCCATTTGATGTATGTAACTGTTCTCTGGTTTCTATTAGCTGTAATTTATGTATTTTCTTGTGCTGGGAGTTCACCTGTAACAATATGTCTCCTTCCCCCAATACTTGCAGCCCTAAGCTATAATGTAATTAAGGTTTGTCAACACCACTAGTGAAGAATAGCCATTCTTTCTCACAGCAGGTGGCTAGTCATATGTACATACTTGATAGACTAAGAGGAGCCGACCAGTCTAGAATCTTCAGGTGGACCCAACCATTGAATAGAAGGTGTGACCCCCTACCCCCCTTCATGGGCGGATCCCAGGAGCTCAGATAATCCATTCTTATTTTTGAGATCAGATGTGAGTTGATCCTTAAAGGGGAAGGAGTGGGGATTCTTAGCTGAGGCAAGACCCCACGTCCATCTGTGACTGCGGAAGCGTACGGGATGAGACTTGAGCTGAGAACATATTTCGTCGTTCGTGAGATTGTTTTGGGATCCCTTGGACTCATGTGGACCATTGCTTTGTTAGCTGGCACAAGGATTATCTGGAGGTGCCCCCGAATCTGTTCTGTTGGACTCGTGGAAGGACTATTGTTTCGTTTATCAGGTGCGGGATTACTGGAAAGCACCTCCAGATCTGTTTATTTCCTTGGGCTTATTGTGGACTTCTGGTGGACTTGAAGGACATTATGGATATTTGATGTTGTATGCTCCCTGCTTTAATAAATCTCATTGGATCATCCCTCGGCCTGTTGTCCCTTCCTGCTCTGCTGTACACCCCGTCACAAACTGGTTGGCAGCAGTGGGATCAGAGCAGAAGGAATGGAGGACAAAGGCCCATCAACATTGGGAACCAGCACCGCAGAGTACAAGAGCTGGACTGCGATGAACCTACAAACAAAGGCCCATGAAGTAGGAGTCCGTTTTAAAGGACTCTCCAAGGAGCAGCTAATTGAGGCTTTGGAAGGAGTTCGCCTGCAAGATGACACTGAGGAAGGATCCTCACAGCAAATGGAGGAAAGACTGCAGCCGGAGGTAAATACCCAAAAAAGTCAGTGGGTTGTGTGGTACGAGGAGGAGTTGGCATTTCTGGGAGAAGAGGCCACCATAGACGATAAGAGGAAGGCCATTCACAGAGCTCAGGAGATGGCATTGCTGGAGCAGATCGCTTTGGAAGCAGCTAGAAGCTCCAGACAGACTGTAACCTCAGCACCCACCATGAGGGAACTCCCCAGAGTGTCCCACAAAGACTTTAAGCCCTTTAATGAGGCTGCAGGCGACATTGAGGGCTTCTTCCAGGACTTTGAGCATCAGTGCTTGCCTGAGGAGGTGGTGATGGCGAACTCAGTCGAGGGGTTCAAGAGAGGCCTGGATGTCTTCCTGGAGCAGAACAATATTGTATCATACAATTATTAGGTTCTGTAGAAGGACGTAGATCTGGGTATTTATTATGATGGAATATAGGCTGAACTGGATGGACAAATGTCTTTTTTCGGCCTTACTAACTATGTTACTATGTTACTATGTTAGTGTTGATTAATGGAAGTCCCGGAAAGGGAGCGAGTTCGACATCTTGTGGGGTTCTTAGAGGGTGGAGCTGCTGAAGCCTATAGAGCTATGGACCCTCGGGGGAACTGTGAGTATGCGGCGATTAAACAGACTATTCTAGAACATTATGCTATGTTAAACCTTGTTATCTTATTCTTATAATTATGCTAACATACAAAATTAGCATATGCTTTAATCCCACTGCTGCCAGTATTATGCGGTCTTGAAATGTTTTTGTACTTATTCTTATGATTTTGCTAACATGCAAATTAACATGTGATTTAATCTTTTGTATTTGTATAATTTTGTGGTTTTCAGTTAAGATAAGGAATCTTAAAAGTCATGCTGCTAAAGGTAGCATGGCCGAGCGGTCTAAGGCGCTGGATTAAGGCTCCAGTCTCTTCAGAGGCGTGGGTTCAAATCCCACTGCTGCCAGTAGGTCTTCAGAACATTTTGATCTAATTCAAATGATTTTGTATTTGCATGAGTGTGTGGGTTTCTGTTTAGGAAAAGACAGTTGATAGAATCATTGTTTTTTCCTATTGTTTAGAGACTTAACCATTTTACAACAGACCTGTAGGTTTAAATCCCACTGCTGCCAGTAGTAAGAGTTCCTTAAAACCTTTTTATCTTATTCTTATACATACGCTAATATACAAAATTAGCATATGCTTTAATCCCACTGCTGCCAGTATTATGCGGTCTTGAAATGTTTTTGTACTTATTCTTATGATTTTGCTAACATGCAAATTAACATGTGATTTAATCTTTTGTATTTGTATAATTTTGTGGTTTTCAGTTAAGATAAGGAATCTTAAAAGTCATGCTGCTAAAGGTAGCATGGCCGAGCGGTCTAAGGCGCTGGATTAAGGCTCCAGTCTCTTCTGAGGCGTGGGTTCAAATCCCACTGCTGCCAGTAGGTCTTCAGAACCTTTTGATCTAATTCTTATGATTTTGTATTTGCATGAGTGTGTGGATTTCTGTTTAGGAAAAGACAGTTGATAGAATCATTGGTTTTTCCTATTGTTTAGAGACTTAACCATTTTACAACAGACCTGTAGGTTCAAATCCCACTGCTGCCAGTAGTAAGAGTTCCTTAAAACCTTTTTATCTTATTCTTATAACTATGCTAACATACAAAATTAGCATATGCTTTAATCCCACTGCTGCCAGTATTATGAGGTCTTGAAATGTTTTTGTACTTATTCTTATGATTTTGCTAACATGCAAATTAGCATGTGATCTAATCTTCTTTTGTATTTGTATGATTTTTCGGTTTTCGGTTAAGATAAAGACCGTTGATAGAATCATTGGTTTTTCCTAATGTTTAGAGACATGCCCTTTTTCCAACATGCACTAATTTTAAATGTTGTCAAATGTACTTCACTTACTCTAAGGAAGCCTACTTAATCATGCTGAGTATGACTCAGCAGTATGAGTTCTTGAAAATCTTTTGATCTTATTCTTATAATTATGAAAACAGACAAAATTTGCATGTGCTTTCATCCCACTGCTGCCAGTATGATATGTGCTTGAAAATTGTTTTGAACTTACTCTTATGATTTTACTAACATACAAACTTACATGTGTTTTAATCTTCTTTTGTATTTGCTTAAGTGTTTTCTTTCTGGTTAAGATAAAAACAGTTGATAGAATTATTGTTTTTTTCCTAATATTTAGAGACATGTCTGTCATGATATGTACTTTTGCCCTGTCCTGTATTTGAATAATATGCCATTTGATGTATGTAACTGTTCTCTGGTTTCTATTAGCTGTAATTTATGTATTTTCTTGTGCAGGGAGTTCACCTGTAACAATATGTCTCCTTCCCCCAATACTTGCAGCCCTAAGCTATAATGTAATTAAGGTTTGTCAACACCACTAGTGAAGAATAGCCATTCTTTCTCACAGCAGGTGGCTAGTCATATGTACATACTAGATAGACTAAGAGGAGCCGACCAGTCTAGAATCTTCAGGTGGACCCAACCATTGAATAGAAGGTGTGACCCCTACCCCCCTTCATGGGCGGATCCCAGGAGCTCAGATAATCCATTCTTATTTTTGAGATCAGATGTGAGTTGATCCTTAAAGGGGAAGGAGTGGGGATTCTTAGCTGAGGCAAGACCCCACGTCCATCTGTGACTGCAGAAGCGTACGGGATGAGACTTGAGCTGAGGACATATCTCGTCGTTCGTGAGATTGTTTTGGGATCCCTTGGACTCATGTGGACTATTGCTTTGTTAGCTGGCACAAGGATTATCTGGAGGTGCCCCCGAATCTGTTCTGTTGGACTCGTGGAAGGACTATTGTTTCGTTTATCGGGTGCGGGATTACTGGAAAGCACCTCCAGATCTGTTTATTTACTTGGGCTTATTGTGGACTTCTGGTGGACTTGAAGGACATTATGGATATTTGATGTTGTATGCTCCCTGCTTTAATAAATCTCATTGGATCATCCCTCGGCCTGTTGTCCCTTCCTGCTCTGCTGTACACCCCGTCACAAACTGGTTGGCAGCAGTGGGATCAGAGCAGAAGGAATGGAGGACAAAGGCCCATCAACATTGGGAACCAGCACCGCAGAGTACAAGAGCTGGACTGCGATGAACCTACAAACAAAGGCCCATGAAGTAGGAGTCCGTTTTAAAGGACTCTCCAAGGAGCAGCTAATTGAGGCTTTGGAAGGAGTTCGCCTGCAAGATGACACTGAGGAAGGATCCTCACAGCAAATGGAGGAAAGACTGCAGCCGGAGGTAAATACCCAAAAAAGTCAGTGGGTTGTGTGGTACGAGGAGGAGTTGGCATTTCTGGGAGAAGAGGCCACCATAGACGATAAGAGGAAGGCCATTCACAGAGCTCAGGAGATGGCATTGCTGGAGCAGATCGCTTTGGAAGCAGCTAGAAGCTCCAGACAGACTGTAACCTCAGCACCCACCATGAGGGAACTCCCCAGAGTGTCCCACAAAGACTTTAAGCCCTTTAATGAGGCTGCAGGCGACATTGAGGGCTTCTTCCAGACTTTGAGCATCAGTGTTGATTAATGGAAGTCCCGGAAAGGGAGCGAGTTCGACATCTTGTGGGGTTCTTAGAGGGTGGAGCTGCTGAAGCCTATAGAGCTATGGACCCTCGGGGGAACTGTGAGTATGCGGCGATTAAACAGACTATTCTAGAACATTATGCTATGTTAAACCTTGTTATCTTATTCTTATAATTATGCTAACATACAAAATTAGCATATGCTTTAATCCCACTGCTGCCAGTATTATGCGGTCTTGAAATGTTTTTGTACTTATTCTTATGATTTTGCTAACATGCAAATTGACATGTGATTTAATCTTTTGTATTTGTATAATTTTGCGGTTTTCAGTTAAGATAAGGAATCGTAAAATTCATGCTGTTAAAGGTAGCATGGCCGAGTGGTCTAAGGCGCTGGACTTAGGCTCCAGTCTCTTTGGAGGCGTGGGTTCAAATCCCACTGCTGCCAGTGTATTTCTACTTTGAAACTTTTTAGCTTATATTTATGATTTTGCTAATAGAAAAATTAGCATGTGTTTTATTATTTTGTATTTGTATGAGTCCATGCTTTGCTGTTTTGCAAAAGACAGTAGATAGAATCATTGCTTTTTGCTTAGAGACCTATCCATTTTCCACCTTGAAGAAGTTAAAATGTAGGAAAATTCACTAAACTTACTCTAAGGAAGCTTTTTTATGTAGTATATTAGGGTAGCATGGCCGAGCGGTCTAAGGCGCTGGATTAAGGCTCCAGTCTCTTCAGAGGCGTGGGTTCAAATCCCACTGCTGCCAGTAGGTCTTTAGAACATTTTGATCTAATTCAAATGATTTTGTATTTGCATGAGTGTGTGGGTTTCTGTTTAGGAAAAGACAGTTGATAGAATCATTGTTTTTTCCTATTGTTTAGAGACTTAACCATTTTACAACAGACCTGTAGGTTCAAATCCCACTGCTGCCAGTAGTAAGAGTTCCTTAAAACCTTTTTATCTTATTCTTATAACTATGCTAACATACAAAATTAGCATATGCTTTAATCCCACTGCTGCCAGTATTATGAGGTCTTGAAATGTTTTTGTACTTATTCTTATGATTTTGCTAACATGCAAATTAGCATGTGATCTAATCTTCTTTTGTATTTGTATGATTTTTCGGTTTTCAGTTAAGATAAAGACCGTTGATAGAATCATTGGTTTTTCCTAATGTTTAGAGACATGCCCTTTTTCCAACATGCACTAATTTTAAATGTTGTCAAATGTACTTCACTTACTCTAAGGAAGCCTACTTAATCATGCTGAGTATGACTCAGCAGTATGAGTTCTTGAAAATCTTTTGATCTTATTCTTATAATTATGAAAACAGACAAAATTTGCATGTGCTTTCATCCCACTGCTGCCAGTATGATATGTGCTTGAAAATTGTTTTGAACTTACTCTTATGATTTTACTAACATACAAACTTACATGTGTTTTAATCTTCTTTTGTATTTGCTTAAGTGTTTTCTTTCTGGTTAAGATAAAAACAGTTGATAGAATTATTGTTTTTTTCCTAATATTTAGAGACATGTCTGTCATGATATGTACTTTTGCCCTGTCCTGTATTTGAATAATATGCCATTTGATGTATGTAACTGTTCTCTGGTTTCTATTAGCTGTAATTTATGTATTTTCTTGTGCTGGGAGTTCACCTGTAACAATACGTCTCCTTCCCCCAATACTTGCAGCCCTAAGCTATAATGTAATTAAGGTTTGTCAACACCACTAGTGAAGAATAGCCATTCTTTCTCACAGCAGGTGGCTAGTCATATGTACATACTAGATAGACTAAGAGGAACCGACCAGTCTAGAATCTTCAGGTGGACCCAACCATTGAATAGAAGGTGTGACCCCTACCCCCCTTCATGGGCGGATCCCAGGAGCTCAGATAATCCATTCTTATTTTTGAGATCAGATGTGAGTTGATCCTTAAAGGGGAAGGAGTGGGGATTCTTAGCTGAGGCAAGACCCCACGTCCATCTGTGACTGCGGAAGCGAACGGGATGAGACTTGAGCTGAGGACATATCTCGTCGTTCGTGAGATTGTTTTGGCATCCCTTGGACTCATGTGGACTATTGCTTTGTTAGCTGGCACAAGGATTATCGGGAGGTGCCCCCGAATCTGTTCTGTTGGACTCGTGGAAGGACTATTGTTTCGTTTATCGGGTGCGGGATTACTGGAAAGCACCTCCAGATCTGTTTATTTACTTGGGCTTATTGTGGACTTCTGGTGGACTTGAAGGACATTATGGATATTTGATGTTGTATGCTCCCTGCTTTAATAAATCTCATTGGATCATCCCTCGGCCCGTTGTCCCTTCCTGCTCTGCTGTACACCCCGTCACAAACTGGTTGGCAGCAGTGGGATCAGAGCAGAAGGAATGGAGGACAAAGGCCCATCAACATTGGGAACCAGCACCGCAGAGTACAAGAGCTGGACTGCGATGAACCTACAAACAAACGCCCATGAAGTAGGAGTCCGTTTTAAAGGACTCTCCAAGGAGCAGCTAATTGAGGCTTTGGAAGGAGTTCGCCTGCAAGATGACACTGAGGAAGGATCCTCACAGCAAATGGAGGAAAGACTGCAGCCGGAGGTAAATACCCAAAAAAGTCAGTGGGTTGTGTGGTACGAGGAGGAGTTGGCATTTCTGGGAGAAGAGGCCACCATAGACGATAAGAGGAAGGCCATTCACAGAGCTCAGGAGATGGCATTGCTGGAGCAGATCGCTTTGGAAGCAGCTAGAAGCTCCAGACAGACTGTAACCTCAGCACCCACCATGAGGGAACTCCCCAGAGTGTCCCACAAAGACTTTAAGCCCTTTAATGAGGCTGCAGGCGACATTGAGGGCTTCTTCCAGGACTTTGAGCATCAGTGTTGATTAATGGAAGTCCCGGAAAGGGAGCGAGTTCGACATCTTGTGGGGTTCTTAGAGGGTGGAGCTGCTGAAGCCTATAGAGCTATGGACCCTCGGGGGAACTGTGAGTATGCGGCGATTAAACAGACTATTCTAGAACATTATGCTATGTTAAACCTTGTTATCTTATTCTTATAATTATGCTAACATACAAAATTAGCATATGCTTTAATCCCACTGCTGCCAGTATTATGCGGTCTTGAAATGTTTTTGTACTTATTCTTATGATTTTGCTAACATGCAAATTGACATGTGATTTAATCTTTTGTATTTGTATAATTTTGCGGTTTTCAGTTAAGATAAGGAATCGTAAAATTCATGCTGTTAAAGGTAGCATGGCCGAGTGGTCTAAGGCGCTGGACTTAGGCTCCAGTCTCTTTGGAGGCGTGGGTTCAAATCCCACTGCTGCCAGTGTATTTCTACTTTGAAACTTTTTAGCTTATATTTATGATTTTGCTAATAGAAAAATTAGCATGTGTTTTATTATTTTGTATTTTTATGAGTCCATGCTTTGCTGTTTTGCAAAAGACAGTAGATAGAATCATTGCTTTTTCCTTTTTGCTTAGAGACCTATCCATTTTCCACCTTGAAGAAGTTAAACTGTAGGAAAATTCACTAAACTTACTCTAAGGAAGCTTTTTTTATGTAGTAAATTAGGGTAGCATGGCTGAGCGGTCTAAGGCGCTGGATTAAGGCTCCAGTCTCTTCAGAGGCGTGGGTTCAAACCCCACTGCTGCCAGTAGGTCTTCAGAACATTTTGATCTAATTCAAATGATTTTGTATTTGCGTGAGTGTGTGGGTTTCTGTTTAGGAAAAGACAGTTGATAGAATCATTGTTTTTTCCTATTGTTTAGAGACTTAACCATTTTACAACAGACCTGTAGGTTTAAATCCCACTGCTGCCAGTAGTAAGAGTTCCTTAAAACCTTTTTATCTTATTCTTATACATACGCTAATATACAAAATTAGCATATGCTTTAATCCCACTGCTGCCAGTATTATGCGGTCTTGAAATGTTTTTGTACTTATTCTTATGATTTTGCTAACATGCAAATTAACATGTGATTTAATCTTTTGTATTTGTATAATTTTGTGGTTTTCAGTTAAGATAACATAGTAACATAGTAACATAGTTAGTAAGGCCGAAAAAAGACATTTGTCCATCCAGTTCAGCCTATATTCCATCATAATAAATCCCCAGATCTACGTCCTTCTACAGAACCTAATAATTGTATGATACAATATTGTTCTGCTCCAGGAAGACATCCAGGCCTCTCTTGAACCCCTCGACTGAGTTCGCCATCACCACCTCCTCAGGCAAGCAATTCCAGATTCTCACTGCCCTAACAGTAAAGAATCCTCTTCTATGTTGGTGGAAAAACCTTCTCTCCTCCAGACGCAAAGAATGCCCCCTTGTGCCCGTCACCTTCCTTGGTATAAACAGATCCTCAGCGAGATATTTGTATTGTCCCCTTATATACTTATACATGGTTATTAGATCGCCCCTCAGTCGTCTTTTTTCTAGACTAAATAATCCTAATTTCGCTAATCTATCTGGGTATTGTAGTACTCCCATCCCCTTTATTAATTTTGTTGCCCTCCTTTGTACTCTCTCTAGTTCCATTATATCCTTCCTGAGCACCGGTGCCCAAAACTGGACACAGTACTCCATGTGCGGTCTAACTAGGGATTTGTACAGAGGCAGTATAATGCTCTCATCATGTGTATCCAGACCTCTTTTAATGCACCCCATGATCCTGTTTGCCTTGGCAGCTGCTGCCTGGCACTGGCTGCTCCAGGTAAGTTTATCATTAACTAGGATCCCCAAGTCCTTCTCCCTGTCAGATTTACCCAGTGGTTTCCCGTTCAGTGTGTAATGGTGATATTGATTCCCTCTTCCCATGTGTATAACCTTACATTTATCATTGTTAAACCTCATCTGCCACCTTTCAGCCCAAGTTTCCAACTTATCCAGATCCATCTGTAGCAGAATACTATCTTCTCTTGTATTAACTGCTTTACATAGTTTTGTATCATCTGCAAATATCGATATTTTACTGTGTAAACCTTCTACCAGATCATTAATGAATATGTTGAAGAGAACAGGTCCCAATACTGACCCCTGCGGTACCCCACTGGTCACAGCGACCCAGTTAGAGACTATACCATTTATAACCACTCTCTGCTTTCTATCACTAAGCCAGTTACTAACCCATTTACACACATTTTCCCCCAGACCAAGCATTCTCATTTTGTGTACCAACCTCTTGTGCGGCACGGTATCAAACGCTTTGGAAAAATCGAGATATACCACGTCCAATGACTCACCGTGGTCCAGCCTATAGCTTATCTCTTCATAAAAACTGATTAGATTGGTTTGACAGGAGCGATTTCTCATAAACCCATGCTGATATGGAGTTAAACAGTTATTCTCATTGAGATAATCCAGAATAACATCCCTCAGAAACCCTTCAAATATTTTACCAACAATAGAGGTTAGACTTACTGGCCTATAATTTCCAGGTTCACTTTTAGAGCCCTTTTTGAATATTGGCACCACATTTGCTATGCGCCAGTCCTGCGGAACAGACCCTGTCGCTATAGAGTCACTAAAAATAAGAAAGAAGATAAGGAATCTTAAAAATCATGCTGCTAAAGGTAGCATGGCCGAGCGGTCTAAGGGGCTGGATTAAGGCTCCAGTCTCTTCAGAGGCGTGGGTTCAAATCCTACTGCTGCCAGTAGGTCTTCAGAACCTTTTGATCTAATTCTTATGATTTTGTATTTGCATGAGTGTGTGGATTTCTGTTTAGGAAAAGACAGTTGATAGAATCATTGGTTTTACCTATTGTTTAGAGACTTAACCATTTTACAACAGACCTGTAGGTTCAAATCCCACTGCTGCCAGTAGTAAGAGTTCCTTAAAACCTTTTTATCTTATTCTTATAACTATGCTAACATACAAAATTAGTATATGCTTTAATCCCACTGCTGCCAGTATTATGAGGTCTTGAAATGTTTTTGTACTTATTCTTATGATTTTGCTAACATGAAAATTAGCATGTGATCTAATCTTCTTTTGTATTTGTATGATTTTTCGGTTTTCGGTTAAGATAAAGACCGTTCATAGAATCATTGGTTTTTCCTAATGTTTAGAGACATGCCCTTTTTCCAACATGCACTAATTTTAAATGTTGTCAAATGTACTTCACTTACTCTAAGGAAGCCTACTTAATCATGCTGAGTATGACTCAGCAGTATGAGTTCTTGAAAATCTTTTGATCTTATTCTCATAATTATGAAAACAGACAAAATTTGCATGTGCTTTCATCCCACTGCTGCCAGTATGATAAGTGCTTGAAAATTGTTTTGAACGTACTCTTATGATTTTACTAACATACAAACTTACATGTGTTTTAATCTTCTTTTGTATTTGCTTAAGTGTTTTCTTTCTGGTTAAGATAAAAACAGTTGATAGAATTATTGTTTTTTTCCTAATATTTAGAGACATGTCTGTCATGATATGTACTTTTGCCCTGTCCTGTATTTGAATAATATGCCATTTGATGTATGTAACTTTTCTCTGGTTTCTATTAGCTGTAATTTATGTATTTTCTTGTGCTGGGAGTTCACCTGTAACAATACGTCTCCTTCCCCCAATACTTGCAGCCCTAAGCTATAATGTAATTAAGGTTTGTCAACACCACTAGTGAAGAATAGCCATTCCTTCTCACAGCAGGTGGCTAGTCATATGTACATACTAGATAGACTAAGAGGAGCCGACCAGTCTAGAATCTTCAGGTGGACCCAACCATTGAATAGAAGGTGTGACCCCCACCCCCCTTCATGGGCGGATCCCAGGAGCTCAGACAATCCATTCTTATTTTTGAGATCAGATGTGAGTTGATCCTTAAAGGGGAAGGAGTGGGGATTCTTAGCTGAGGCAAGACCCCACGTCCATCTGTGACTGCGGAAGCGAACGGGATGAGACTTGAGCTGAGGACATATCTCGTCGTTCGTGAGATTGTTTTGGCATCCCTTGGACTCATGTGGACTATTGCTTTGTTAGCTGGCACAAGGATTATCGGGAGGTGCCCCCGAATCTGTTCTGTTGGACTCGTGGAAGGACTATTGTTTCGTTTATCGGGTGCGGGATTACTGGAAAGCACCTCCAGATCTGTTTATTTACTTGGGCTTATTGTGGACTTCTGGTGGACTTGAAGGACATTATGGATATTTGATGTTGTATGCTCCCTGCTTTAATAAATCTCATTGGATCATCCCTCGGCCCGTTGTCCCTTCCTGCTCTGCTGTACACCCCGTCACAAACTGGTTGGCAGCAGTGGGATCAGAGCAGAAGGAATGGAGGACAAAAGCCCATCAACATTGGGAACCAGCACCGCAGAGTACAAGAGCTGGACTGCGATGAACCTACAAACAAACGCCCATGAAGTAGGAGTCCGTTTTAAAGGACTCTCCAAGGAGCAGCTAATTGAGGCTTTGGAAGGAGTTCGCCTGCAAGATGACACTGAGGAAGGATCCTCACAGCAAATGGAGGAAAGACTGCAGCCGGAGGTAAATACCCAAAAAAGTCAGTGGGTTGTGTGGTACGAGGAGGAGTTGGCATTTCTGGGAGAAGAGGCCACCATAGACGATAAGAGGAAGGCCATTCACAGAGCTCAGGAGATGGCATTGCTGGAGCAGATCGCTTTGGAAGCAGCTAGAAGCTCCAGACAGACTGTAACCTCAGCACCCACCATGAGGGAACTCCCCAGAGTGTCCCACAAAGACTTTAAGCCCTTTAATGAGGCTGCAGGCGACATTGAGGGCTTCTTCCAGGACTTTGAGCATCAGTATTGATTAATGGAAGTCCTGGAAAGGGAGCGAGTTCGACATCTTGTGGGGTTCTTAGAGGGTGGAGCTGCTGAAGCCTATAGAGCTATGGACCCTCGGGGGAACTGTGAGTATGCGGCGATTAAACAGACTATTCTAGAACATTATGCTATGTTAAACCTTGTTATCTTATTCTTATAATTATGCTAACATACAAAATTAGCATATGCTTTAATCCCACTGCTGCCAGTATTATGCGGTCTTGAAATGTTTTTGTACTTATTCTTATGATTTTGCTAACATGCAAATTAACATGTGATTTAATCTTTTGTATTTGTATAATTTTGCGGTTTTCAGTTAAGATAAGGAATCGTAAAAATCATGCTGTTAAAGGTAGCATGGCCGAGTGGTCTAAGGCGCTGGATTTAGGCTCCAGTCTCTTTGGAGGCGTGGGTTCAAATCCCACTGCTGCCAGTGTAATTTTACTTTGAAACTTTTTAGCTTATATTTATGATTTTGCTAATAGAAAAATTAGCATGTGTTTTATTATTTTGTATTTGTATGAGTCCATGCTTTGCTGTTTTGCAAAAGACAGTAGATAGAATCATTGCTTTTTCCTTTTTGCTTAGAGACCTATCCATTTTCCACCTTGAAGAAGTTAAAATGTAGGAAAATTCACTAAACTTACTCTAAGGAAGCTTTTTTCATGTAGTATATTAAGGTAGCATGGCCGAGCGGTCTAAGGCGCTGGATTAAGGCTCCAGTCTCTTCAGAGGCGTGGGTTCAAATCCCACTGCTGCCAGTAGGTCTTCAGAACATTTTGATCTAATTCAAATGATTTTGTATTTGCATGAGTGTGTGGGTTTCTGTTTAGGAAAAGACAGTTGATAGAATCATTGTTTTTTCCTATTGTTTAGAGACTTAACCATTTTACAACAGACCTGTAGGTTTAAATCCCACTGCTGCCAGTAGTAAGAGTTCCTTAAAACCTTTTTATCTTATTCTTATACATACGCTAACATACAAAATTAACATATGCTTTAATCCCACTGCTGCCAGTATTATGCGGTCTTGAAATGTTTTTGTACTTATTCTTATGATTTTGCTAACATGCAAATTAACATGTGATTTAATCTTTTGTATTTGTATAATTTAGTGGTTTTCAGTTAAGATAAGGAATCTTAAAAATCATGCTGCTAAAGGTAGCATGGCCGAGCGGTCTAAGGGGCTGGATTAAGGCTCCAGTCTCTTCAGAGGCGTGGGTTCAAATCCTACTGCTGCCAGTAGGTCTTCAGAACCTTTTGATCTAATTCTTATGATTTTGTATTTGCATGAGTGTGTGGATTTCTGTTTAGGAAAAGACAGTTGATAGAATCATTGGTTTTACCTATTGTTTAGAGACTTAACCATTTTACAACAGACCTGTAGGTTCAAATCCCACTGCTGCCAGTAGTAAGAGTTCCTTAAAACCTTTTTATCTTATTCTTATAACTATGCTAACATACAAAATTAGTATATGCTTTAATCCCACTGCTGCCAGTATTATGAGGTCTTGAAATGTTTTTGTACTTATTCTTATGATTTTGCTAACATGAAAATTAGCATGTGATCTAATCTTCTTTTGTATTTGTATGATTTTTCGGTTTTCGGTTAAGATAAAGACCGTTCATAGAATCATTGGTTTTTCCTAATGTTTAGAGACATGCCCTTTTTCCAACATGCACTAATTTTAAATGTTGTCAAATGTACTTCACTTACTCTAAGGAAGCCTACTTAATCATGCTGAGTATGACTCAGCAGTATGAGTTCTTGAAAATCTTTTGATCTTATTCTCATAATTATGAAAACAGACAAAATTTGCATGTGCTTTCATCCCACTGCTGCCAGTATGATAAGTGCTTGAAAATTGTTTTGAACGTACTCTTATGATTTTACTAACATACAAACTTACATGTGTTTTAATCTTCTTTTGTATTTGCTTAAGTGTTTTCTTTCTGGTTAAGATAAAAACAGTTGATAGAATTATTGTTTTTTTCCTAATATTTAGAGACATGTCTGTCATGATATGTACTTTTGCCCTGTCCTGTATTTGAATAATATGCCATTTGATGTATGTAACTTTTCTCTGGTTTCTATTAGCTGTAATTTATGTATTTTCTTGTGCTGGGAGTTCACCTGTAACAATACGTCTCCTTCCCCCAATACTTGCAGCCCTAAGCTATAATGTAATTAAGGTTTGTCAACACCACTAGTGAAGAATAGCCATTCCTTCTCACAGCAGGTGGCTAGTCATATGTACATACTAGATAGACTAAGAGGAGCCGACCAGTCTAGAATCTTCAGGTGGACCCAACCATTGAATAGAAGGTGTGACCCCCACCCCCCTTCATGGGCGGATCCCAGGAGCTCAGACAATCCATTCTTATTTTTGAGATCAGATGTGAGTTGATCCTTAAAGGGGAAGGAGTGGGGATTCTTAGCTGAGGCAAGACCCCACGTCCATCTGTGACTGCGGAAGCGAACGGGATGAGACTTGAGCTGAGGACATATCTCGTCGTTCGTGAGATTGTTTTGGCATCCCTTGGACTCATGTGGACTATTGCTTTGTTAGCTGGCACAAGGATTATCGGGAGGTGCCCCCGAATCTGTTCTGTTGGACTCGTGGAAGGACTATTGTTTCGTTTATCGGGTGCGGGATTACTGGAAAGCACCTCCAGATCTGTTTATTTACTTGGGCTTATTGTGGACTTCTGGTGGACTTGAAGGACATTATGGATATTTGATGTTGTATGCTCCCTGCTTTAATAAATCTCATTGGATCATCCCTCGGCCCGTTGTCCCTTCCTGCTCTGCTGTACACCCCGTCACAAACTGGTTGGCAGCAGTGGGATCAGAGCAGAAGGAATGGAGGACAAAGGCCCATCAACATTGGGAACCAGCACCGCAGAGTACAAGAGCTGGACTGCGATGAACCTACAAACAAACGCCCATGAAGTAGGAGTCCGTTTTAAAGGACTCTCCAAGGAGCAGCTAATTGAGGCTTTGGAAGGAGTTCGCCTGCAAGATGACACTGAGGAAGGATCCTCACAGCAAATGGAGGAAAGACTGCAGCCGGAGGTAAATACCCAAAAAAGTCAGTGGGTTGTGTGGTACGAGGAGGAGTTGGCATTTCTGGGAGAAGAGGCCACCATAGACGATAAGAGGAAGGCCATTCACAGAGCTCAGGAGATGGCATTGCTGGAGCAGATCGCTTTGGAAGCAGCTAGAAGCTCCAGACAGACTGTAACCTCAGCACCCACCATGAGGGAACTCCCCAGAGTGTCCCACAAAGACTTTAAGCCCTTTAATGAGGCTGCAGGCGACATTGAGGGCTTCTTCCAGGACTTTGAGCATCAGTGTTGATTAATGGAAGTCCCGGAAAGGGAGCGAGTTCGACATCTTGTGGGGTTCTTAGAGGGTGGAGCTGCTGAAGCCTATAGAGCTATGGACCCTCAGGGGAACTGTGAGTATGCGGCGATTAAACAGACTATTCTAGGACATTATGCTATGTTAAACCTTGTTATCTTATTCTTATAATTATGCTAACATACAAAATTAGCATATGCTTTAATCCCACTGCTGCCAGTATTATGCGGTCTTGAAATGTTTTTGTACTTATTCTTATGATTTTGCTAACATGCAAATTAACGTGATTTAATCTTTTGTATTTGTATAATTTTGCGGTTTTCAGTTAAGATAAGGAATCGTAAAAATCATGCTGTTAAAGGTAGCATGGCCGAGTGGTCTAAGGCGCTGGAATTAGGCTCCAGTCTCTTTGGAGGCGTGGGTTCAAATCCCACTGCTGCCAGTGTATTTCTACTTTGAAACTTTTTAGCTTATATTTATGATTTTGCTAATAGAAAAATTAGCATGTGTTTTATTATTTTGTATTTGTATGAGTCCATGCTTTGCTGTTTTGCAAAAGACAGTAGATAGAATCATTGCTTTTTCCTTTTTGCTTAGAGACCTTTCCATTTTCCACCTTGAAGAAGTTAAACTGTAGGAAAATTCACTAAACTTACTCTAAGAAAGCTTTTTTCATATAGTATATTAAGGTAGCATGGCCGAGCGGTCTCTTCAGAGGCGTGGGTTCAAATCCCACTGCTGCACTTCAGAACATTTTGATCTAATTCAAATGATTTTGTATTTGCATGAGTGTGTGGATTTCTGTTTAGGAAAAGACAGTTGATAGAATCATTGGTTTTTCCTATTGTTTAGAGACTTAACCATTTTACAACAGACCTGTAGGTTCAAATCCCACTGCTGCCAGTAGTAAGAGTTCCTTAAAACCTTTTTATCTTATTCTTATAACTATGCTAACATACAAAATTAGCATATGCTTTAATCCCACTGCTGCCAGTATTATGCGGTCTTGAAATGTTTTTGTACTTATTCTTGTGATTTTGCTAACATGCAAATTAGCATGTGATCTAATCTTCTTTTGTATTTGTATGATTTTTCGGTTTTCGGTTAAGATAAAGACCGTTGATAGAATCATTGGTTTTTCCTAATGTTTAGAGACATGCCCTTTTTCCAACATGCACTAATTTTAAATGTTGTCAAATGTACTTCACTTACTCTAAGGAAGCCTACTTAATCATGCTGAGTATGACTCAGCAGTATGAGTTCTTGAAAATCTTTTGATCTTATTCTTATAATTATGAAAACAGACAAAATTTGCATGTGCTTTCATCCCACTGCTGCCAGTATGATATGTGCTTGAAAATTGTTTTGAACTTACTCTTATGATTTTACTAACATACAAACTTACATGTGTTTTAATCTTCTTTTGTATTTGCTTAAGTGTTTTCTTTCTGGTTAAGATAAAAACAGTTGATAGAATTATTGTTTTTTTCCTAATATTTAGAGACATGTCTGTCATGATATGTACTTTTGCCCTGTCCTGTATTTGAATAATATGCCATTTGATGTATGTAACTGTTCTCTGGTTTCTATTAGCTGTAATTTATGTATTTTCTTGTGCTGGGAGTTCACCTGTAACAATACGTCTCCTTCCCCCAATATTTGCAGCCCTAAGCTATAATGTAATTAAGGTTTGTCAACACCACTAGTGAAGAATAGCCATTCTTTCTCACAGCAGGTGGCTAGTCATATGTACATACTAGATAGACTAAGAGGAGCCGACCAGTCTAGAATCTTCAGGTGGACCCAACCATTGAATAGAAGGTGTGACCCCTACCCCCCTTCATGGGCGGATCCCAGGAGCTCAGACAATCCATTCTTATTTTTGAGATCAGATGTGAGTTGATCCTTAAAGGGGAAGGAGTGGGGATTCTTAGCTGAGGCAAGACCCCACGTCCATCTGTGACTGCGGAAGCGAACGGGATGAGACTTGAGCTGAGGACATATCTCGTCGTTCGTGAGATTGTTTTGGGATCCCTTGGACTCATGTGGACTATTGCTTTGTTAGCTGGCACAAGGATTATCTGGAGGTGCCCCCGAATCTGTTCTGTTGGACTCGTGGAAGGACTATTGTTTCGTTTATCGGGTGCGCGATTACTGGAAAGCACCTCCAGATCTGTTTATTTACTTGGGCTTATTGTGGACTTCTGGTGGACTTGAAGGACATTATGGATATTTGATGTTGTATGCTCCCTGCTTTAATAAATCTCATTGGATCATCCCTCGGCCTGTTGTCCCTTCCTGCTCTGCTGTACACCCCGTCACAAACTGGTTGGCAGCAGTGGGATCAGAGCAGAAGGAATGGAGGACAAAGGCCCATCAACATTGGGAACCAGCACCGCAGAGTACAAGAGCTGGACTGCGATGAACCTACAAACAAAGGCCCATGAAGTAGGAGTCCGTTTTAAAGGACTCTCCAAGGAGCAGCTAATTGAGGCTTTGGAAGGAGTTCGCCTGCAAGATGACACTGAGGAAGGATCCTCACAGCAAATGGAGGAAAGACTGCAGCCGGAGGTAAATACCCAAAAAAGTCAGTGGGTTGTGTGGTACGAGGAGGAGTTGGCATTTCTGGGAGAAGAGGCCACCATAGACGATAAGAGGAAGGCCATTCACAGAGCTCAGGAGATGGCATTGCTGGAGCAGATCGCTTTGGAAGCAGCTAGAAGCTCCAGACAGACTGTAACCTCAGCACCCACCATGAGGGAACTCCCCAGAGTGTCCCACAAAGACTTTAAGCCCTTTAATGAGGCTGCAGGCGACATTGAGGGCTTCTTCCAGGACTTTGAGCATCAGTGTTGATTAATGGAAGTCCCGGAAAGGGAGCGAGTTCGACATCTTGTGGGGTTCTTAGAGGGTGGAGCTGCTGAAGCCTATAGAGCTATGGACCCTCGGGGGAACTGTGAGTATGCGGCGATTAAACAGACTATTCTAGAACATTATGCTATGTTAAACCTTGTTATCTTATTCTTATAATTATGCTAACATACAAAATTAGCATATGCTTTAATCCCACTGCTGCCAGTATTATGCGGTCTTGAAATGTTTTTGTACTTATTCTTATGATTTTGCTAACATGCAAATTAACATGTGATTTAATCTTTTGTATTTGTATAATTTTGCGGTTTTCAGTTAAGATAAGGAATCGTAAAAATCATGCTGTTAAAGGTAGCATGGCCGAGTGGTCTAAGGCGCTGGACTTAGGCTCCAGTCTCTTTGGAGGCGTGGGTTCAAATCCCACTGCTGCCAGTGTATTTCTACTTTGAAACTTTTTAGCTTATATTTATGATTTTGCTAATAGAAAAATTAGCATGTGTTTTATTATTTTGTATTTGTATGAGTCCATGCTTTGCTGTTTTGCAAAAGACAGTAGATAGAATCATTGCTTTTTCCTTTTTGCTTAGAGACCTATCCATTTTCCACCTTGAAAAAGTTAAAATGTAGGAAAATTCACTAAACTTACTCTAAGGAAGCTTTTTTCATGTAGTATATTAAGGTAGCATGGCCGAGCGGTCTAAGGCGCTGGATTAAGGCTCCAGTCTCTTCAGAGGCGTGGGTTCAAATCCCACTGCTGCCAGTAGGTCTTCAGAACATTTTGATCTAATTCAAATGATTTTGTATTTGCATGAGTGTGTGGGTTTCTGTTTAGGAAAAGACAGTTGATAGAATCATTGTTTTTTCCTATTGTTTAGAGACTTAACCATTTTACAACAGACCTGTAGGTTTAAATCCCACTGCTGCCAGTAGTAAGAGTTCCTTAAAACCTTTTTATCTTATTCTTATACATACGCTAACATACAAAATTAACATATGCTTTAATCCCACTGCTGCCAGTATTATGCGGTCTTGAAATGTTTTTGTACTTATTCTTATGATTTTGCTAACATGCAAATTAACATGTGATTTAATCTTTTGTATTTGTATAATTTAGTGGTTTTCAGTTAAGATAAGGAATCTTAAAAATCATGCTGCTAAAGGTAGCATGGCCGAGCGGTCTAAGGCGCTGGATTAAGGCTCCAGTCTCTTCAGAGGCGTTGGTTCAAATCCCACTGCTGCCAGTAGGTCTTCAGAACCTTTTGATCTAATTCTTATGATTTTGTATTTGCATGAGTGTGTGGATTTCTGTTTAGGAAAAGACAGTTGATAGATTCATTGGTTTTTCCTATTGTTTAGAGACTTAACCATTTGACAACAGACCTGTAGGTTCAAATCCCACTGCTGCCAGTAGTAAGAGTTCCTTAAAACCTTTTTATCTTATTCTTATAACTATGCTAACATACAAAATTAGCATATGCTTTAATCCCACTGCTGCCAGTATTATGAGGTCTTGAAATGTTTTTGTACTTATTCTTATGATTTTGCTAACATGCAAATTAGCATGTGATCTAATCTTCTTTTGTATTTGTATGATTTTTCGGTTTTCAGTTAAGATAAAGACCGTTGATAGAATCATTGGTTTTTCCTAATGTTTAGAGACATGCCCTTTTTCCAACATGCACTAATTTTAAATGTTGTCAAATGTACTTCACTTACTCTAAGGAAGCCTACTTAATCATGCTGAGTATGACTCAGCAGTATGAGTTCTTGAAAATCTTTTGATCTTATTCTTATAATTATGAAAACAGACAAAATTTGCATGTGCTTTCATCCCACTGCTGCCAGTATGATATGTGCTTGAAAATTGTTTTGAACTTACTCTTATGATTTTACTAACATACAAACTTACATGTGTTTTAATCTTCTTTTGTATTTGCTTAAGTGTTTTCTTTCTGGTTAAGATAAAAACAGTTGATAGAATTATTGTTTTTTTCCTAATATTTAGAGACATGTCTGTCATGATATGTACTTTTGCCCTGTCCTGTATTTGAATAATATGCCATTTGATGTATGTAACTGTTCTCTGGTTTCTATTAGCTGTAATTTATGTATTTTCTTGTGCTGGGAGTTCACCTGTAACAATACGTCTCCTTCCCCCAATATTTGCAGCCCTAAGCTATAATGTAATTAAGGTTTGTCAACACCACTAGTGAAGAATAGCCATTCTTTCTCACAGCAGGTGGCTAGTCATATGTACATACTAGATAGACTAAGAGGAGCCGACCAGTCTAGAATCTTCAGGTGGACCCAACCATTGAATAGAAGGTGTGACCCCTACCCCCCTTCATGGGCGGATCCCAGGAGCTCAGACAATCCATTCTTATTTTTGAGATCAGATGTGAGTTGATCCTTAAAGGGGAAGGAGTGGGGATTCTTAGCTGAGGCAAGACCCCACGTCCATCTGTGACTGCGGAAGCGAACGGGATGAGACTTGAGCTGAGGACATATCTCGTCGTTCGTGAGATTGTTTTGGGATCCCTTGGACTCATGTGGACTATTGCTTTGTTAGCTGGCACAAGGATTATCTGGAGGTGCCCCCGAATCTGTTCTGTTGGACTCGTGGAAGGACTATTGTTTCGTTTATCGGGTGCGCGATTACTGGAAAGCACCTCCAGATCTGTTTATTTACTTGGGCTTATTGTGGACTTCTGGTGGACTTGAAGGACATTATGGATATTTGATGTTGTATGCTCCCTGCTTTAATAAATCTCATTGGATCATCCCTCGGCCTGTTGTCCCTTCCTGCTCTGCTGTACACCCCGTCACAAACTGGTTGGCAGCAGTGGGATCAGAGCAGAAGGAATGGAGGACAAAGGCCCATCAACATTGGGAACCAGCACCGCAGAGTACAAGAGCTGGACTGCGATGAACCTACAAACAAAGGCCCATGAAGTAGGAGTCCGTTTTAAAGGACTCTCCAAGGAGCAGCTAATTGAGGCTTTGGAAGGAGTTCGCCTGCAAGATGACACTGAGGAAGGATCCTCACAGCAAATGGAGGAAAGACTGCAGCCGGAGGTAAATACCCAAAAAAGTCAGTGGGTTGTGTGGTACGAGGAGGAGTTGGCATTTCTGGGAGAAGAGGCCACCATAGACGATAAGAGGAAGGCCATTCACAGAGCTCAGGAGATGGCATTGCTGGAGCAGATCGCTTTGGAAGCAGCTAGAAGCTCCAGACAGACTGTAACCTCAGCACCCACCATGAGGGAACTCCCCAGAGTGTCCCACAAAGACTTTAAGCCCTTTAATGAGGCTGCAGGCGACATTGAGGGCTTCTTCCAGGACTTTGAGCATCAGTGTTGATTAATGGAAGTCCCGGAAAGGGAGCGAGTTCGACATCTTGTGGGGTTCTTAGAGGGTGGAGCTGCTGAAGCCTATAGAGCTATGGACCCTCGGGGGAACTGTGAGTATGCGGCGATTAAACAGACTATTCTAGAACATTATGCTATGTTAAACCTTGTTATCTTATTCTTATAATTATGCTAACATACAAAATTAGCATATGCTTTAATCCCACTGCTGCCAGTATTATGCGGTCTTGAAATGTTTTTGTACTTATTCTTATGATTTTGCTAACATGCAAATTAACATGTGATTTAATCTTTTGTATTTGTATAATTTTGCGGTTTTCAGTTAAGATAAGGAATCGTAAAAATCATGCTGTTAAAGGTAGCATGGCCGAGTGGTCTAAGGCGCTGGACTTAGGCTCCAGTCTCTTTGGAGGCGTGGGTTCAAATCCCACTGCTGCCAGTGTATTTCTACTTTGAAACTTTTTAGCTTATATTTATGATTTTGCTAATAGAAAAATTAGCATGTGTTTTATTATTTTGTATTTGTATGAGTCCATGCTTTGCTGTTTTGCAAAAGACAGTAGATAGAATCATTGCTTTTTCCTTTTTGCTTAGAGACCTATCCATTTTCCACCTTGAAAAAGTTAAAATGTAGGAAAATTCACTAAACTTACTCTAAGGAAGCTTTTTTCATGTAGTATATTAAGGTAGCATGGCCGAGCGGTCTAAGGCGCTGGATTAAGGCTCCAGTCTCTTCAGAGGCGTGGGTTCAAATCCCACTGCTGCCAGTAGGTCTTCAGAACATTTTGATCTAATTCAAATGATTTTGTATTTGCATGAGTGTGTGGGTTTCTGCTTAGGAAAAGACAGTTGATAGAATCATTGTTTTTTCCTATTGTTTAGAGACTTAACCATTTTACAACAGACCTGTAGGTTTAAATCCCACTGCTGCCAGTAGTAAGAGTTCCTTAAAACCTTTTTATCTTATTCTTATACATACGCTAACATACAAAATTAACATATGCTTTAATCCCACTGCTGCCAGTATTATGCGGTCTTGAAATGTTTTTGTACTTATTCTTATGATTTTGCTAACATGCAAATTAACATGTGATTTAATCTTTTGTATTTGTATAATTTAGTGGTTTTCAGTTAAGATAAGGAATCTTAAAAATCATGCTGCTAAAGGTAGCATGGCCGAGCGGTCTAAGGCGCTGGATTAAGGCTCCAGTCTCTTCAGAGGCGTTGGTTCAAATCCCACTGCTGCCAGTAGGTCTTCAGAACCTTTTGATCTAATTCTTATGATTTTGTATTTGCATGAGTGTGTGGATTTCTGTTTAGGAAAAGACAGTTGATAGATTCATTGGTTTTTCCTATTGTTTAGAGACTTAACCATTTGACAACAGACCTGTAGGTTCAAATCCCACTGCTGCCAGTAGTAAGAGTTCCTTAAAATCTTATTCTTATAACTATGCTAACATACAAAATTAGCATATGCTTTAATCCCACTGCTGCCAGTATTATGAGGTCTTGAAATGTTTTTGTACTTATTCTTATGATTTTGCTAACATGCAAATTAGCATGTGATCTAATCTTCTTTTGTATTTGTATGATTTTTCGGTTTTCAGTTAAGATAAAGACCGTTGATAGAATCATTGGTTTTTCCTAATGTTTAGAGACATGCCCTTTTTCCAACATGCACTAATTTTAAATGTTGTCAAATGTACTTCACTTACTCTAAGGAAGCCTACTTAATCATGCTGAGTATGACTCAGCAGTATGAGTTCTTGAAAATCTTTTGATCTTATTCTTATAATTATGAAAACAGACAAAATTTGCATGTGCTTTCATCCCACTGCTGCCAGTATGATATGTGCTTGAAAATTGTTTTGAACTTACTCTTATGATTTTACTAACATACAAACTTACATGTGTTTTAATCTTCTTTTGTATTTGCTTAAGTGTTTTCTTTCTGGTTAAGATAAAAACAGTTGATAGAATTATTGTTTTTTTCCTAATATTTAGAGACATGTCTGTCATGATATGTACTTTTGCCCTGTCCTGTATTTGAATAATATGCCATTTGATGTATGTAACTGTTCTCTGGTTTCTATTAGCTGTAATTTATGTATTTTCTTGTGCTGGGAGTTCACCTGTAACAATACGTCTCCTTCCCCCAATATTTGCAGCCCTAAGCTATAATGTAATTAAGGTTTGTCAACACCACTAGTGAAGAATAGCCATTCTTTCTCACAGCAGGTGGCTAGTCATATGTACATACTAGATAGACTAAGAGGAGCCGACCAGTCTAGAATCTTCAGGTGGACCCAACCATTGAATAGAAGGTGTGACCCCTACCCCCCTTCATGGGCGGATCCCAGGAGCTCAGACAATCCATTCTTATTTTTGAGATCAGATGTGAGTTGATCCTTAAAGGGGAAGGAGTGGGGATTCTTAGCTGAGGCAAGACCCCACGTCCATCTGTGACTGCGGAAGCGAACGGTATGAGACTTGAGCTGAGGACATATCTCGTCGTTCGTGAGATTGTTTTGGGATCCCTTGGACTCATGTGGACTATTGCTTTGTTAGCTGGCACAAGGATTATCTGGAGGTGCCCCCGAATCTGTTCTGTTGGACTCGTGGAAGGACTATTGTTTCGTTTATCGGGTGCGCGATTACTGGAAAGCACCTCCAGATCTGTTTATTTACTTGGGCTTATTGTGGACTTCTGGTGGACTTGAAGGACATTATGGATATTTGATGTTGTATGCTCCCTGCTTTAATAAATCTCATTGGATCATCCCTCGGCCTGTTGTCCCTTCCTGCTCTGCTGTACACCCCGTCACAAACTGGTTGGCAGCAGTGGGATCAGAGCAGAAGGAATGGAGGACAAAGGCCCATCAACATTGGGAACCAGCACCGCAGAGTACAAGAGCTGGACTGCGATGAACCTACAAACAAAGGCCCATGAAGTAGGAGTCCGTTTTAAAGGACTCTCCAAGGAGCAGCTAATTGAGGCTTTGGAAGGAGTTCGCCTGCAAGATGACACTGAGGAAGGATCCTCACAGCAAATGGAGGAAAGACTGCAGCCGGAGGTAAATACCCAAAAAAGTCAGTGGGTTGTGTGGTACGAGGAGGAGTTGGCATTTCTGGGAGAAGAGGCCACCATAGACGATAAGAGGAAGGCCATTCACAGAGCTCAGGAGATGGCATTGCTGGAGCAGATCGCTTTGGAAGCAGCTAGAAGCTCCAGACAGACTGTAACCTCAGCACCCACCATGAGGGAACTCCCCAGAGTGTCCCACAAAGACTTTAAGCCCTTTAATGAGGCTGCAGGCGACATTGAGGGCTTCTTCCAGGACTTTGAGCATCAGTGTTGATTAATGGAAGTCCCGGAAAGGGAGCGAGTTCGACATCTTGTGGGGTTCTTAGAGGGTGGAGCTGCTGAAGCCTATAGAGCTATGGACCCTCGGGGGAACTGTGAGTATGCGGCGATTAAACAGACTATTCTAGAACATTATGCTATGTTAAACCTTGTTATCTTATTCTTATAATTATGCTAACATACAAAATTAGCATATGCTTTAATCCCACTGCTGCCAGTATTATGCGGTCTTGAAATGTTTTTGTACTTATTCTTATGATTTTGCTAACATGCAAATTAACATGTGATTTAATCTTTTGTATTTGTATAATTTTGCGGTTTTCAGTTAAGATAAGGAATCGTAAAAATCATGCTGTTAAAGGTAGCATGGCCGAGTGGTCTAAGGCGCTGGACTTAGGCTCCAGTCTCTTTGGAGGCGTGGGTTCAAATCCCACTGCTGCCAGTGTATTTCTACTTTGAAACTTTTTAGCTTATATTTATGATTTTGCTAATAGAAAAATTAGCATGTGTTTTATTATTTTGTATTTGTATGAGTCCATGCTTTGCTGTTTTGCAAAAGACAGTAGATAGAATCATTGCTTTTTCCTTTTTGCTTAGAGACCTATCCATTTTCCACCTTGAAAAAGTTAAAATGTAGGAAAATTCACTAAACTTACTCTAAGGAAGCTTTTTTCATGTAGTATATTAAGGTAGCATGGCCGAGCGGTCTAAGGCGCTGGATTAAGGCTCCAGTCTCTTCAGAGGCGTGGGTTCAAATCCCACTGCTGCCAGTAGGTCTTCAGAACATTTTGATCTAATTCAAATGATTTTGTATTTGCATGAGTGTGTGGGTTTCTGTTTAGGAAAAGACAGTTGATAGAATCATTGTTTTTTCCTATTGTTTAGAGACTTAACCATTTTACAACAGACCTGTAGGTTTAAATCCCACTGCTGCCAGTAGTAAGAGTTCCTTAAAACCTTTTTATCTTATTCTTATACATACGCTAACATACAAAATTAACATATGCTTTAATCCCACTGCTGCCAGTATTATGCGGTCTTGAAATGTTTTTGTACTTATTCTTATGATTTTGCTAACATGCAAATTAACATGTGATTTAATCTTTTGTATTTGTATAATTTAGTGGTTTTCAGTTAAGATAAGGAATCTTAAAAATCATGCTGCTAAAGGTAGCATGGCCGAGCGGTCTAAGGCGCTGGATTAAGGCTCCAGTCTCTTCAGAGGCGTTGGTTCAAATCCCACTGCTGCCAGTAGGTCTTCAGAACCTTTTGATCTAATTCTTATGATTTTGTATTTGCATGAGTGTGTGGATTTCTGTTTAGGAAAAGACAGTTGATAGATTCATTGGTTTTTCCTATTGTTTAGAGACTTAACCATTTGACAACAGACCTGTAGGTTCAAATCCCACTGCTGCCAGTAGTAAGAGTTCCTTAAAACCTTTTTATCTTATTCTTATAACTATGCTAACATACAAAATTAGCATATGCTTTAATCCCACTGCTGCCAGTATTATGAGGTCTTGAAATGTTTTTGTACTTATTCTTATGATTTTGCTAACATGCAAATTAGCATGTGATCTAATCTTCTTTTGTATTTGTATGATTTTTCGGTTTTCAGTTAAGATAAAGACCGTTGATAGAATCATTGGTTTTTCCTAATGTTTAGAGACATGCCCTTTTTCCAACATGCACTAATTTTAAATGTTGTCAAATGTACTTCACTTACTCTAAGGAAGCCTACTTAATCATGCTGAGTATGACTCAGCAGTATGAGTTCTTGAAAATCTTTTGATCTTATTCTTATAATTATGAAAACAGACAAAATTTGCATGTGCTTTCATCCCACTGCTGCCAGTATGATATGTGCTTGAAAATTGTTTTGAACTTACTCTTATGATTTTACTAACATACAAACTTACATGTGTTTTAATCTTCTTTTGTATTTGCTTAAGTGTTTTCTTTCTGGTTAAGATAAAAACAGTTGATAGAATTATTGTTTTTTTTCCTAATATTTAGAGACATGTCTGTCATGATATGTACTTTTGCCCTGTCCTGTATTTGAATAATATGCCATTTGATGTATGTAACTTTTCTCTGGTTTCTATTAGCTGTAATTTATGTATTTTCTTGTGCTGGGAGTTCACCTGTAACAATACGTCTCCTTCCCCCAATACTTGCAGCCCTAAGCTATAATGTAATTAAGGTTTGTCAACACCACTAGTGAAGAATAGCCATTCCTTCTCACAGCAGGTGGCTAGTCATATGTACATACTAGATAGACTAAGAGGAGCCGACCAGTCTAGAATCTTCAGGTGGACCCAACCATTGAATAGAAGGTGTGACCCCCACCCCCCTTCATGGGCGGATCCCAGGAGCTTAGACAATCCATTCTTATTTTTGAGATCAGATGTGAGTTGATCCTTAAAGAGGAAGGAGTGGGGATTCTTAGCTGAGGCAAGACCCCACGTCCATCTGTGACTGCGGAAGCGAACGGGATGAGACTTGAGCTGAGGACATATCTCGTTGTTCGTGAGATTGTTTTGGCATCCCTTGGACTCATGTGGACTATTGCTTTGTTAGCTGGCACAAGGATTATCGGGAGGTGCCCCCGAATCTGTTCTGTTGGACTCGTGGAAGGACTATTGTTTCGTTTATCGGGTGCGGGATTACTGGAAAGCACCTCCAGATCTGTTTATTTACTTGGGCTTATTGTGGACTTCTGGTGGACTTGAAGGACATTATGGATATTTGATGTTGTATGCTCCCTGCTTTAATAAATCTCATTGGATCATCCCTCGGCCCGTTGTCCCTTCCTGCTCTGCTGTACACCCCGTCACAAACTGGTTGGCAGCAGTGGGATCAGAGCAGAAGGAATGGAGGACAAAGGCCCATCAACATTGGGAACCAGCACCGCAGAGTACAAGAGCTGGACTGCGATGAACCTACAAACAAACGCCCATGAAGTAGGAGTCCGTTTTAAAGGACTCTCCAAGGAGCAGCTAATTGAGGCTTTGGAAGGAGTTCGCCTGCAAGATGACACTGAGGAAGGATCCTCACAGCAAATGGAGGAAAGACTGCAGCCGGAGGTAAATACCCAAAAAAGTCAGTGGGTTGTGTGGTACGAGGAGGAGTTGGCATTTCTGGGAGAAGAGGCCACCATAGACGATAAGAGGAAGGCCATTCACAGAGCTCAGGAGATGGCATTGCTGGAGCAGATCGCTTTGGAAGCAGCTAGAAGCTCCAGACAGACTGTAACCTCAGCACCCACCATGAGGGAACTCCCCAGAGTGTCCCACAAAGACTTTAAGCCCTTTAATGAGGCTGCAGGCGACATTGAGGGCTTCTTCCAGGACTTTGAGCATCAGTATTGATTAATGGAAGTCCTGGAAAGGGAGCGAGTTCGACATCTTGTGGGGTTCTTAGAGGGTGGAGCTGCTGAAGCCTATAGAGCTATGGACCCTCGGGGGAACTGTGAGTATGCGGCGAATAAACAGACTATTCTAGAACATTATGCTATGTTAAACCTTGTTATCTTATTCTTATAATTATGCTAACATACAAAATTAGCATATGCTTTAATCCCACTGCTGCCAGTATTATGCGGTCTTGAAATGTTTTTGTACTTATTCTTATGATTTTGCTAACATGCAAATTAACATGTGATTTAATCTTTTGTATTTGTATAATTTTGCGGTTTTCAGTTAAGATAAGGAATCGTAAAAGTCATGCTGTTAAAGGTAGCATGGCCGAGTGGTCTAAGGCGCTGGATTTAGGCTCCAGTCTCTTTGGAGGCGTGGGTTCAAATCCCACTGCTGCCAGTGTATTTTTACTTTGAAACTTTTTAGCTTATATTTATGATTTTGCTAATAGAAAAATTAGCATGTGTTTTATTATTTTGTATTTGTATGAGTCCATGCTTTGCTGTTTTGCAAAAGACAGTAGATAGAATCATTGCTTTTTCCTTTTTGCTTAGAGACCTATCCATTTTCCACCTTGAAGAAGTTAAAATGTAGGAAAATTCACTAAACTTACTCTAAGGAAGCTTTTTTCATGTAGTATATTAAGGTAGCATGGCCGAGCGGTCTAAGGCGCTGGATTAAGGCTCCAGTCTCTTCAGAGGCGTGGGTTCAAATCCCACTGCTGCCAGTAGGTCTTCAGAACATTTTGATCTAATTCAAATGATTTTGTATTTGCATGAGTGTGTGGGTTTCTGTTTAGGAAAAGACAGTTGATAGAATCATTGTTTTTTCCTATTGTTTAGAGACTTAACCATTTTACAACAGACCTGTAGGTTTAAATCCCACTGCTGCCAGTAGTAAGAGTTCCTTAAAACCTTTTTATCTTATTCTTATACATACGCTAACATACAAAATTAACATATGCTTTAATCCCACTGCTGCCAGTATTATGCGGTCTTGAAATGTTTTTGTACTTATTCTTATGATTTTGCTAACATGCAAATTAACATGTGATTTAATCTTTTGTATTTGTATAATTTAGTGGTTTTCAGTTAAGATAAGGAATCTTAAAAATCATGCTGCTAAAGGTAGCATTGCCGAGCGGTCTAAGGCGCTGGATTAAGGCTCCAGTCTCTTCAGAGGCGTTGGTTCAAATCCCACTGCTGCCAGTAGGTCTTCAGAACCTTTTGATCTAATTCTTATGATTTTGTATTTGCATGAGTGTGTGGATTTCTGTTTAGGAAAAGACAGTTGATAGATTCATTGGTTTTTCCTATTGTTTAGAGACTTAACCATTTTACAACAGACCTGTTGGTTCAAATCCCACTGCTGCCAGTAGTAAGAGTTCCTTAAAACCTTTTTATCTTATTCTTATAACTATGCTAACATACAAAATTAGCATATGCTTTAATCCCACTGCTGCCAGTATTATGAGGTCTTGAAATGTTTTTGTACATATTCTTATGATTTTGCTAACATGCAAATTAGCATGTGATCTAATCTTCTTTTGTATTCGTATGATTTTTCGGTTTTCAGTTAAGATAAAGACCGTTGATAGAATCATTGGTTTTTCCTAATGTTTAGAGACATGCCCTTTTTCCAACATGCACTAATTTTAAATGTTGTCAAATGTACTTCACTTACTCTAAGGAAGCCTACTTAATCATGCTGAGTATGACTCAGCAGTATGAGTTCTTGAAAATCTTTTGATCTTATTCTTATAATTATGAAAACAGACAAAATTTGCATGTGCTTTCATCCCACTGCTGCCAGTATGATATGTGCTTGAAAATTGTTTTGAACTTACTCTTATGATTTTACTAACATACAAACTTACATGTGTTTTAATCTTCTTTTGTATTTGCTTAAGTGTTTTCTTTCTGGTTAAGATAAAAACAGTTGATAGAATTATTGTTTTTTTCCTAATATTTAGAGACATGTCTGTCATGATATGTACTTTTGCCCTGTCCTGTATTTGAATAATATGCCATTTGATGTATGTAACTGTTCTCTGGTTTCTATTAGCTGTAATTTATGTATTTTCTTGTGCTGGGAGTTCACCTGTAACAATATGTCTCCTTCCCCCAATACTTGCAGCCCTAAGCTATAATGTAATTAAGGTTTGTCAACACCACTAGTGAAGAATAGCCATTCTTTCTCACAGCAGGTGGCTAGTCATATGTACATACTTGATAGACTAAGAGGAGCCGACCAGTCTAGAATCTTCAGGTGGACCCAACCATTGAATAGAAGGTGTGACCCCTACCCCCCTTCATGGGCGGATCCCAGGAGCTCAGATAATCCATTCTTATTTTTGAGATCAGATGTGAGTTGATCCTTAAAGGGGAAGGAGTGGGGATTCTTAGCTGAGGCAAGACCCCACGTCCATCTGTGACTGCGGAAGCGTACGGGATGAGACTTGAGCTGAGGACATATCTCGTCGTTCGTGAGATTGTTTTGGGATCCCTTGGACTCATGTGGACCATTGCTTTGTTAGCTGGCACAAGGATTATCTGGAGGTGCCCCCGAATCTGTTCTGTTGGACTCGTGGAAGGACTATTGTTTCGTTTATCGGGTGCGGGATTACTGGAAAGCACCTCCAGATCTGTTTATTTCCTTGGGCTTATTGTGGACTTCTGGTGGACTTGAAGGACATTATGGATATTTGATGTTGTATGCTCCCTGCTTTAATAAATCTCATTGGATCATCCCTCGGCCTGTTGTCCCTTCCTGCTCTGCTGTACACCCCGTCACAAACTGGTTGGCAGCAGTGGGATCAGAGCAGAAGGAATGGAGGACAAAGGCCCATCAACATTGGGAACCAGCACCGCAGAGTACAAGAGCTGGACTGCGATGAACCTACAAACAAAGGCCCATGAAGTAGGAGTCCGTTTTAAAGGACTCTCCAAGGAGCAGCTAATTGAGGCTTTGGAAGGAGTTCGCCTGCAAGATGACACTGAGGAAGGATCCTCACAGCAAATGGAGGAAAGACTGCAGCCGGAGGTAAATACCCAAAAAAGTCAGTGGGTTGTGTGGTACGAGGAGGAGTTGGCATTTCTGGGAGAAGAGGCCACCATAGACGATAAGAGGAAGGCCATTCACAGAGCTCAGGAGATGGCATTGCTGGAGCAGATCGCTTTGGAAGCAGCTAGAAGCTCCAGACAGACTGTAACCTCAGCACCCACCATGAGGGAACTCCCCGGAGTGTCCCACAAAGACTTTAAGCCCTTTAATGAGGCTGCAGGCGACATTGAGGGCTTCTTCCAGGACTTTGAGCATCAGTGTTGATTAATGGAAGTCCCGGAAAGGGAGCGAGTTCGACATCTTGTGGGGTTCTTAGAGGGTGGAGCTGCTGAAGCCTATAGAGCTATGGACCCTCAGGGGAACTGTGAGTATGCGGCGATTAAACAGACTATTCTAGGACATTATGCTATGTTAAACCTTGTTATCTTATTCTTATAATTATGCTAACATACAAAATTAGCATATGCTTTAATCCCACTGCTGCCAGTATTATGCGGTCTTGAAATGTTTTTGTACTTATTCTTATGATTTTGCTAACATGCAAATTAACGTGATTTAATCTTTTGTATTTGTATAATTTTGCGGTTTTCAGTTAAGATAAGGAATCGTAAAAATCATGCTGTTAAAGGTAGCATGGCCGAGTGGTCTAAGGCGCTGGAGTTAGGCTCCAGTCTCTTTGGAGGCGTGGGTTCAAATCCCACTGCTGCCAGTGTATTTCTACTTTGAAACTTTTTAGCTTATATTTATGATTTTGCTAATAGAAAAATTAGCATGTGTTTTATTATTTTGTATTTGTATGAGTCCATGCTTTGCTGTTTTGCAAAAGACAGTAGATAGAATCATTGCTTTTTCCTTTTTGCTTAGAGACCTTTCCATTTTCCACCTTGAAGAAGTTAAACTGTAGGAAAATTCACTAAACTTACTCTAAGAAAGCTTTTTTCATATAGTATATTAAGGTAGCATGGCCGAGCGGTCTAAGGCGCTGGATTAAGGCTCCAGTCTCTTCAGAGGCGTGGGTTCAAATCCCACTGCTGCACTTCAGAACATTTTGATCTAATTCAAATGATTTTGTATTTGCATGAGTGTGTGGATTTCTGTTTAGGAAAAGACAGTTGATAGAATCATTGGTTTTTCCTATTGTTTAGAGACTTAACCATTTTACAACAGACCTGTAGGTTCAAATCCCACTGCTGCCAGTAGTAAGAGTTCCTTAAAACCTTTTTATCTTATTCTTATAACTATGCTAACATACAAAATTAGCATATGCTTTAATCCCACTGCTGCCAGTATTATGCGGTCTTGAAATGTTTTTGTACTTATTCTTGTGATTTTGCTAACATGCAAATTAGCATGTGATCTAATCTTCTTTTGTATTTGTATGATTTTTCGGTTTTCGGTTAAGATAAAGACCGTTGATAGAATCATTGGTTTTTCCTAATGTTTAGAGACATGCCCTTTTTCCAACATGCACTAATTTTAAATGTTGTCAAATGTACTTCACTTACTCTAAGGAAGCCTACTTAATCATGCTGAGTATGACTCAGCAGTATGAGTTCTTGAAAATCTTTTGATCTTATTCTTATAATTATGAAAACAGACAAAATGTGCATGTGCTTTCATCCCACTGCTGCCAGTATGATATGTGCTTGAAAATTGTTTTGAACTTACTCTTATGATTTTACTAACATACAAACTTACATGTGTTTTAATCTTCTTTTGTATTTGCTTAAGTGTTTTCTTTCTGGTTAAGATAAAAACAGTTGATAGAATTATTGTTTTTTTCCTAATATTTAGAGACATGTCTGTCATGATATGTACTTTTGCCCTGTCCTGTATTTGAATAATATGCCATTTGATGTATGTAACTTTTCTCTGGTTTCTATTAGCTGTAATTTATGTATTTTCTTGTGCTGGGAGTTCACCTGTAACAATACGTCTCCTTCCCCCAATATTTGCAGCCCTAAGCTATAATGTAATTAAGGTTTGTCAACACCACTAGTGAAGAATAGCCATTCTTTCTCACAGCAGGTGGCTAGTCATATGTACATACTAGATAGACTAAGAGGAGCCGACCAGTCTAGAATCTTCAGGTAGACCCAACCATTGAATAGAAGGTGTGACCC
Source organism: Ranitomeya imitator (assembly GCF_032444005.1). Classification (NCBI taxonomy): domain Eukaryota; kingdom Metazoa; phylum Chordata; class Amphibia; order Anura; family Dendrobatidae; genus Ranitomeya; species Ranitomeya imitator. The sequence goes on from NC_091285.1 coordinate 90,472,800, forward strand.
CTACCCCCCTTCATGGGCGGATCCCAGGAGCTCAGACAATCCATTCTTATTTTTGAGATCAGATGTGAGTTGATCCTTAAAGGGGAAGGAGTGGGGATTCTTAGCTGAGGCAAGACCCCACGTCCATCTGTGACTGCGGAAGCGAACGGGATGAGACTTGAGCTGAGGACATATCTCGTCGTTCGTGAGATTGTTTTGGGATCCCTTGGACTCATGTGGACTATTGCTTTGTTAGCTGGCACAAGGATTATCTGGAGGTGCCCCCGAATCTGTTCTGTTGGACTCGTGGAAGGACTATTGTTTCGTTTATCGGGTGCGCGATTACTGGAAAGCACCTCCAGATCTGTTTATTTACTTGGGCTTATTGTGGACTTCTGGTGGACTTGAAGGACATTATGGATATTTGATGTTGTATGCTCCCTGCTTTAATAAATCTCATTGGATCATCCCTCGGCCTGTTGTCCCTTCCTGCTCTGCTGTACACCCCGTCACAAACTGGTTGGCAGCAGTGGGATCAGAGCAGAAGGAATGGAGGACAAAGGCCCATCAACATTGGGAACCAGCACCGCAGAGTACAAGAGCTGGACTGCGATGAACCTACAAACAAAGGCCCATGAAGTAGGAGTCCGTTTTAAAGGACTCTCCAAGGAGCAGCTAATTGAGGCTTTGGAAGGAGTTCGCCTGCAAGATGACACTGAGGAAGGATTCTCACAGCAAATGGAGGAAAGACTGCAGCCGGAGGTAAATACCCAAAAAAGTCAGTGGGTTGTGTGGTACGAGGAGGAGTTGGCATTTCTGGGAGAAGAGGCCACCATAGACGATAAGAGGAAGGCCATTCACAGAGCTCAGGAGATGGCATTGCTGGAGCAGATCGCTTTGGAAGCAGCTAGAAGCTCCAGACAGACTGTAACCTCAGCACCCACCATGAGGGAACTCCCCAGAGTGTCCCACAAAGACTTTAAGCCCTTTAATGAGGCTGCAGGCGACATTGAGGGCTTCTTCCAGGACTTTGAGCATCAGTGTTGATTAATGGAAGTCCCGGAAAGGGAGCGAGTTCGACATCTTGTGGGGTTCTTAGAGGGTGGAGCTGCTGAAGCCTATAGAGCTATGGACCCTCGGGGGAACTGTGAGTATGCGGCGATTAAACAGACTATTCTAGAACATTATGCTATGTTAAACCTTGTTATCTTATTCTTATAATTATGCTAACATACAAAATTAGCATATGCTTTAATCCCACTGCTGCCAGTATTATGCGGTCTTGAAATGTTTTTGTACTTATTCTTATGATTTTGCTAACATGCAAATTAACGTGATTTAATCTTTTGTATTTGTATAATTTTGCGGTTTTCAGTTAAGATAAGGAATCGTAAAAATCATGCTGTTAAAGGTAGCATGGCCGAGTGGTCTAAGGCGCTGGAGTTAGGCTCCAGTCTCTTTGGAGGCGTGGGTTCAAATCCCACTGCTGCCAGTGTATTTCTACTTTGAAACTTTTTAGCTTATATTTATGATTTTGCTAATAGAAAAATTAGCATGTGTTTTATTATTTTGTATTTGTATGAGTCCATGCTTTGCTGTTTTGCAAAAGACAGTAGATAGAATCATTGCTTTTTCCTTTTTGCTTAGAGACCTTTCCATTTTCCACCTTGAAGAAGTTAAACTGTAGGAAAATTCACTAAACTTACTCTAAGAAAGCTTTTTTCATATAGTATATTAAGGTAGCATGGCCGAGCGGTCTAAGGCGCTGGATTAAGGCTCCAGTCTCTTCAGAGGCGTGGGTTCAAATCCCACTGCTGCACTTCAGAACATTTTGATCTAATTCAAATGATTTTGTATTTGCATGAGTGTGTGGATTTCTGTTTAGGAAAAGACAGTTGATAGAATCATTGGTTTTTCCTATTGTTTAGAGACTTAACCATTTTACAACAGACCTGTAGGTTCAAATCCCACTGCTGCCAGTAGTAAGAGTTCCTTAAAACCTTTTTATCTTATTCTTATAACTATGCTAACATACAAAATTAGCATATGCTTTAATCCCACTGCTGCCAGTATTATGCGGTCTTGAAATGTTTTTGTACTTATTCTTGTGATTTTGCTAACATGCAAATTAGCATGTGATCTAATCTTCTTTTGTATTTGTATGATTTTTCGGTTTTCGGTTAAGATAAAGACCGTTGATAGAATCATTGGTTTTTCCTAATGTTTAGAGACATGCCCTTTTTCCAACATGCACTAATTTTAAATGTTGTCAAATGTACTTCACTTACTCTAAGGAAGCCTACTTAATCATGCTGAGTATGACTCAGCAGTATGAGTTCTTGAAAATCTTTTGATCTTATTCTTATAATTATGAAAACAGACAAAATTTGCATGTGCTTTCATCCCACTGCTGCCAGTATGATATGTGCTTGAAAATTGTTTTGAACTTACTCTTATGATTTTACTAATATACAAACTTACATGTGTTTTAATCTTCTTTTGTATTTGCTTAAGTGTTTTCTTTCTGGTTAAGATAAAAACAGTTGATAGAATTATTGTTTTTTTCCTAATATTTAGAGACATGTCTGTCATGATATGTACTTTTGCCCTGTCCTGTATTTGAATAATATGCCATTTGATGTATGTAACTGTTCTCTGGTTTCTATTAGCTGTAATTTATGTATTTTCTTGTGCTGGGAGTTCACCTGTAACAATACGTCTCCTTCCCCCAATATTTGCAGCCCTAAGCTATAATGTAATTAAGGTTTGTCAACACCACTAGTGAAGAATAGCCATTCTTTCTCACAGCAGGTGGCTAGTCATATGTACATACTAGATAGACTAAGAGGAGCCGACCAGTCTAGAATCTTCAGGTGGACCCAACCATTGAATAGAAGGTGTGACCCCTACCCCCCTTCATGGGCGGATCCCAGGAGCTCAGACAATCCATTCTTATTTTTGAGATCAGATGTGAGTTGATCCTTAAAGGGGAAGGAGTGGGGATTCTTAGCTGAGGCAAGACCCCACGTCCATCTGTGACTGCGGAAGCGAACGGGATGAGACTTGAGCTGAGGACATATCTCGTCGTTCGTGAGATTGTTTTGGGATCCCTTGGACTCATGTGGACTATTGCTTTGTTAGCTGGCACAAGGATTATCTGGAGGTGCCCCCGAATCTGTTCTGTTGGACTCGTGGAAGGACTATTGTTTCGTTTATCGGGTGCGCGATTACTGGAAAGCACCTCCAGATCTGTTTATTTACTTGGGCTTATTGTGGACTTCTGGTGGACTTGAAGGACATTATGGATATTTGATGTTGTATGCTCCCTGCTTTAATAAATCTCATTGGATCATCCCTCGGCCTGTTGTCCCTTCCTGCTCTGCTGTACACCTCGTCACAAACTGGTTGGCAGCAGTGGGATCAGAGCAGAAGGAATGGAGGACAAAGGCCCATCAACATTGGGAACCAGCACCGCAGAGTACAAGAGCTGGACTGCGATGAACCTACAAACAAAGGCCCATGAAGTAGGAGTCCGTTTTAAAGGACTCTCCAAGGAGCAGCTAATTGAGGCTTTGGAAGGAGTTCGCCTGCAAGATGACACTGAGGAAGGATTCTCACAGCAAATGGAGGAAAGACTGCAGCCGGAGGTAAATACCCAAAAAAGTCAGTGGGTTGTGTGGTACGAGGAGGAGTTGGCATTTCTGGGAGAAGAGGCCACCATAGACGATAAGAGGAAGGCCATTCACAGAGCTCAGGAGATGGCATTGCTGGAGCAGATCGCTTTGGAAGCAGCTAGAAGCTCCAGACAGACTGTAACCTCAGCACCCACCATGAGGGAACTCCCCAGAGTGTCCCACAAAGACTTTAAGCCCTTTAATGAGGCTGCAGGCGACATTGAGGGCTTCTTCCAGGACTTTGAGCATCAGTGTTGATTAATGGAAGTCCCGGAAAGGGAGCGAGTTCGACATCTTGTGGGGTTCTTAGAGGGTGGAGCTGCTGAAGCCTATAGAGCTATGGACCCTCGGGGGAACTGTGAGTATGCGGCGATTAAACAGACTATTCTAGAACATTATGCTATGTTAAACCTTGTTATCTTATTCTTATAATTATGCTAACATACAAAATTAGCATATGCTTTAATCCCACTGCTGCCAGTATTATGCGGTCTTGAAATGTTTTTGTACTTATTCTTATGATTTTGCTAACATGCAAATTAACATGTGATTTAATCTTTTGTATTTGTATAATTTTGCGGTTTTCAGTTAAGATAAGGAATCGTAAAAATCATGCTGTTAAAGGTAGCATGGCCGAGTGGTCTAAGGCGCTGGACTTAGGCTCCAGTCTCTTTGGAGGCGTGGGTTCAAATCCCACTGCTGCCAGTGTATTTCTACTTTGAAACTTTTTAGCTTATATTTATGATTTTGCTAATAGAAAAATTAGCATGTGTTTTATTATTTTGTATTTGTATGAGTCCATGCTTTGCTGTTTTGCAAAAGACAGTAGATAGAATCATTGCTTTTTCCTTTTTGCTTAGAGACCTATCCATTTTCCACCTTGAAGAAGTTAAAATGTAGGAAAATTCACTAAACTTACTCTAAGGAAGCTTTTTTCATGTAGTATATTAAGGTAGCATGGCCGAGCGGTCTAAGGCGCTGGATTAAGGCTCCAGTCTCTTCAGAGGCGTGGGTTCAAATCCCACTGCTGCCAGTAGGTCTTCAGAACATTTTGATCTAATTCAAATGATTTTGTATTTGCATGAGTGTGTGGGTTTCTGTTTAGGAAAAGACAGTTGATAGAATCATTGTTTTTTCCTATTGTTTAGAGACTTAACCATTTTACAACAGACCTGTAGGTTTAAATCCCACTGCTGCCAGTAGTAAGAGTTCCTTAAAACCTTTTTATCTTATTCTTATACATACGCTAACATACAAAATTAACATATGCTTTAATCCCACTGCTGCCAGTATTATGCGGTCTTGAAATGTTTTTGTACTTATTCTTATGATTTTGCTAACATGCAAATTAACATGTGATTTAATCTTTTGTATTTGTATAATTTAGTGGTTTTCAGTTAAGATAAGGAATCTTAAAAATCATGCTGCTAAAAGTAGCATGGCTGAGCGGTCTAAGGCGCTGGATTAAGGCTCCAGTCTCTTCAGAGGCGTTGGTTCAAATCCCACTGCTGCCAGTAGGTCTTCACAACCTTTTGATCTAATTCTTATGATTTTGTATTTGCATGAGTGTGTGGATTTCTGTTTAGGAAAAGACAGTTGATAGATTCATTGGTTTTTCCTATTGTTTAGAGACTTAACCATTTGACAACAGACCTGTAGGTTCAAATCCCACTGCTGCCAGTAGTAAGAGTTCCTTAAAACCTTTTTATCTTATTCTTATAACTATGCTAACATTCAAAATTAGCATATGCTTTAATCCCACTGCTGCCAGTATTATGAGGTCTTGAAATGTTTTTGTACTTATTCTTATGATTTTGCTAACATGCAAATTAGCATGTGATCTAATCTTCTTTTGTATTTGTATGATTTTTCGGTTTTCAGTTAAGATAAAGACCGTTGATAGAATCATTGGTTTTTCCTAATGTTTAGAGACATGCCCTTTTTCCAACATGCACTAATTTTAAATGTTGTCAAATGTACTTCACTTACTCTAAGGAAGCCTACTTAATCATGCTGAGTATGACTCAGCAGTATGAGTTCTTGAAAATCTTTTGATCTTATTCTTATAATTATGAAAACAGACAAAATTTGCATGTGCTTTCATCCCACTGCTGCCAGTATGATATGTGCTTGAAAATTGTTTTGAACTTACTCTTATGATTTTACTAACATACAAACTTACATGTGTTTTAATCTTCTTTTGTATTTGCTTAAGTGTTTTCTTTCTGGTTAAGATAAAAACAGTTGATAGAATTATTGTTTTTTTCCTAATATTTAGAGACATGTCTGTCATGATATGTACTTTTGCCCTGTCCTGTATTTGAATAATATGCCATTTGATGTATGTAACTGTTCTCTGGTTTCTATTAGCTGTAATTTATGTATTTTCTTGTGCTGGGAGTTCACCTGTAACAATATGTCTCCTTCACCCAATACTTGCAGCCCTAAGCTATAATGTAATTAAGGTTTGTCAACACCACTAGTGAAGAATAGCCATTCTTTCTCACAGCAGGTGGCTAGTCATATGTACATACTTTATAGACTAAGAGGAGCAGACCAGTCTAGAATCTTCAGGTGGACCCAACCATTGAATAGAAGGTGTGACCCCTACCCCCTTCATGGGCGGATCCCAGGAGCTCAGATAATCCATTCTTATTTTTGAGATCAGATGTGAGTTGATCCTTAAAGGGGAAGGAGTGGGGATTCTTAGCTGAGGCAAGACCCCACGTCCATCTGTGACTGCGGAAGCGTACGGGATGAGACTTGAGCTGAGGACATATCTCGTCGTTCGTGAGATTGTTTTGGGATCCCTTGGACTCATGTGGACCATTGCTTTGTTAGCTGGCACAAGGATTATCTGGAGGTGCCCCCGAATCTGTTCTGTTGGACTCGTGGAAGGACTATTGTTTCGTTTATCGGGTGCGGGATTACTGGAAAGCACCTCCAGATCTGTTTATTTCTTTGGGCTTATTGTGGACTTCTAGTGGACTTGAAGGACATTATGGATATTTGATGTTGTATGCTCCCTGCTTTAATAAATCTCATTGGATCATCCCTCGGCCTGTTGTCCCTTCCTGCTCTGCTGTACACCCCGTCACAAACTGGTTGGCAGCAGTGGGATCAGAGCAGAAGGAATGGAGGACAAAGGCCCATCAACATTGGGAACCAGCACCGCAGAGTACAAGAGCTGGACTGCGATGAACCTACAAACAAAGGCCCATGAAGTAGGAGTCCATTTTAAAGGACTCTCCAAGGAGCAGCTAATTGAGGCTTTGGAAGGAGTTCGCCTGCAAGATGACACTGAGGAAGGATCCTCACAGCAAATGGAGGAAAGACTGCAGCCGGAGGTAAATACCCAAAAAAGTCAGTGGGTTGTGTGGTACGAGGAGGAGTTGGCATTTCTGGGAGAAGAGGCCACCATAGACGATAAGAGGAAGGCCATTCACAGAGCTCAGGAGATGGCATTGCTGGAGCAGATCGCTTTGGAAGCAGCTAGAAGCTCCAGACAGACTGTAACCTCAGCACCCACCATGAGGGAACTCCCCAGAGTGTCCCACAAAGACTTTAAGCCCTTTAATGAGGCTGCAGGCGACATTGAGGGCTTCTTCCAGGACTTTGAGCATCAGTGTTGATTAATGGAAGTCCCGGAAAGGGAGCGAGTTCGACATCTTGTGGGGTTCTTAGAGGGTGGAGCTGCTGAAGCCTATAGAGCTATGGACCCTCGGGGGAACTGTGAGTATGCGGCGATTAAACAGACTATTCTAGAACATTATGCTATGTTAAACCTTGTTATCTTATTCTTATAATTATGCTAACATACAAAATTAGCATATGCTTTAATCCCACTGCTGCCAGTATTATGCGGTCTTGAAATGTTTTTGTACTTATTCTTATGATTTTGCTAACATGCAAATTAACGTGATTTAATCTTTTGTATTTGTATAATTTTGCGGTTTTCAGTTAAGATAAGGAATCGTAAAAATCATCCTGTTAAAGGTAGCATGGCCGAGTGGTCTAAGGCGCTGGAATAAGGCTCCAGTCTCTTTGGAGGCGTGGGTTCAAATCCCACTGCTGCCAGTGTATTTCTACTTTGAAACTTTTTAGCTTATATTTATGATTTTGCTAATAGAAAAATTAGCATGTGTTTTATTATTTTGTATTTGTATGAGTCCATGCTTTGCTGTTTTGCAAAAGACAGTAGATAGAATCATTGCTTTTTCCTTTTTGCTTAGAGACCTTTCCATTTTCCACCTTGAAGAAGTTAAACTGTAGGAAAATTCACTAAACTTACTCTAAGAAAGCTTTTTTCATATAGTATATTAAGGTAGCATGGCCGAGCGGTCTAAGGCGCTGGATTAAGGCTCCAGTCTCTTCAGAGGCGTGGGTTCAAATCCCACTGCTGCACTTCAGAACATTTTGATCTAATTCAAATGATTTTGTATTTGCATGAGTGTGTGGGTTTCTGTTTAGGAAAAGACAGTTGATAGAATCATTGTTTTTTCCTATTGTTTAGAGACTTAACCATTTTACAACAGACCTGTAGGTTTAAATCCCACTGCTGCCAGTAGTAAGAGTTCCTTAAAACCTTTTTATCTTATTCTTATACATACGCTAATATACAAAATTAGCATATGATTTAATCCCACTGCTGCCAGTATTATGCGGTCTTGAAATGTTTTTGTACTTATTCTTATGATTTTGCTAACATGCAAATTAACATGTGATTTAATCTTTTGTATTTGTATAATTTTGTGGTTTTCAGTTAAGATAAGGAATCTTAAAAATCATGCTGCTAAATTTAGCATGGCCGAGCGGTCTAAGGCGCTGGATTAAGGCTCCAGTCTCTTCAGAGGCGTGGGTTCAAATCCCACTGCTGCCAGTAGGTCTTCAGAACCTTTTGATCTAATTCTTATGATTTTGTATTTGCATGAGTGTGTGGATTTCTGTTTAGGAAAAGACAGTTGATAGAATCATTGGTTTTTCCTATTGTTTAGAGACTTAACCATTTTACAACAGACCTGTAGGTTCAAATCCCACTGCTGCCAGTAGTAAGAGTTCCTTAAAACCTTTTTATCTTATTCTTATAACTATGCTAACATACAAAATTAGCATATGCTTTAATCCCACTGCTGCCAGTATTATGAGGTCTTGAAATGTTTTTGTACTTATTCTTATGATTTTGCTAACATGCAAATTAGCATGTGATCTAATCTTCTTTTGTATTTGTATGATTTTTCGGTTTTCGGTTAAGATAAAGACCGTTGATAGAATCATTGGTTTTTCCTAATGTTTAGAGACATGCCCTTTTTCCAACATGCACTAATTTTAAATGTTGTCAAATGTACTTCACTTACTCTAAGGAAGCCTACTTAATCATGCTGAGTATGACTCAGCAGTATGAGTTCTTGAAAATCTTTTGATCTTATTCTTATAATTATGAAAACAGACAAAATTTGCATGTGCTTTCATCCCACTGCTGCCAGTATGATATGTGCTTGAAAATTGTTTTGAACTTACTCTTATGATTTTACTAACATACAAACTTACATGTGTTTTAATCTTCTTTTGTATTTGCTTAAGTGTTTTCTTTCTGGTTAAGATAAAAACAGTTGATAGAATTATTGTTTTTTTCCTAATATTTAGAGACATGTCTGTCATGATATGTACTTTTGCCCTGTCCTGTATTTGAATAATATGCCATTTGATGTATGTAACTGTTCTCTGGTTTCTATTAGCTGTAATTTATGTATTTTCTTGTGCTGGGAGTTCACCTGTAACAATATGTCTCCTTCCCCCAATATTTGCAGCCCTAAGCTATAATGTAATTAAGGTTTGTCAACACCACTAGTGAAGAATAGCCATTCTTTCTCACAGCAGGTGGCTAGTCATATGTACATACTAGATAGACTAAGAGGAGCCAACCAGTCTAGAATCTTCAGGTGGACCCAACCATTGAATAGAAGGTGTGACCCCTACCCCCCTTCATGGGCGGATCCCAGGAGCTCAGATAATCCATTCTTATTTTTGAGATCAGATGTGAGTTGATCCTTAAAGGGGAAGGAGTGGGGATTCTTAGCTGAGGCAAGACCCCACGTCCATCTGTGACTGCTGAAGCGAACGGGATGAGACTTGAGCTGAGGACATATCTCGTCGTTCGTGAGATTGTTTTGGGATCCCTTGGACTCATGTGGACTATTGCTTTGTTAGCTGGCACAAGGATTATCTGGAGGTGCCCCCGAATCTGTTCTGTTGGACTCGTGGAAGGACTATTGTTTCGTTTATCGGGTGCGCGATTACTGGAAAGCACCTCCAGATCTGTTTATTTACTTGGGCTTATTGTGGACTTCTGGTGGACTTGAAGGACATTATGGATATTTGATGTTGTATGCTCCCTGCTTTAATAAATCTCATTGGATCATCCCTCGGCCTGTTGTCCCTTCCTGCTCTGCTGTACACCCCGTCACAAACTGGTTGGCAGCAGTGGGATCAGAGCAGAAGGAATGGAGGACAAAGGCCCATCAACATTGGGAACCAGCACCGCAGAGTACAAGAGCTGGACTGCGATGAACCTACAAACAAAGGCCCATGAAGTAGGAGTCCGTTTTAAAGGACTCTCCAAGGAGCAGCTAATTGAGGCTTTGGAAGGAGTTCGCCTGCAAGATGACACTGAGGAAGGATCCTCACAGCAAATGGAGGAAAGACTGCAGCCGGAGGTAAATACCCAAAAAAGTCAGTGGGTTGTGTGGTACGAGGAGGAGTTGGCATTTCTGGGAGAAGAGGCCACCATAGACGATAAGAGGAAGGCCATTCACAGAGCTCAGGAGATGGCATTGCTGGAGCAGATCGCTTTGAAAGCAGCTAGAAGCTCCAGACAGACTGTAACCTCAGCACCCACCATGAGGGAACTCCCCAGAGTGTCCCACAAAGACTTTAAGCCCTTTAATGAGGCTGCAGGCGACATTGAGGGCTTCTTCCAGGACTTTGAGCATCAGTGTTGATTAATGGAAGTCCCGGAAAGGGAGCGAGTTCGACATCTTGTGGGGTTCTTAGAGGGTGGAGCTGCTGAAGCCTATAGAGCTATGGACCCTCGGGGGAACTGTGAGTATGCGGCGATTAAACAGACTATTCTAGAACATTATGCTATGTTAAACCTTGTTATCTTATTCTTATAATTATGCTAACATACAAAATTAGCATATGCTTTAATCCCACTGCTGCCAGTATTATGCGGTCTTGAAATGTTTTTGTACTTATTCTTATGATTTTGCTAACATGCAAATTAACATGTGATTTAATCTTTTGTATTTGTATAATTTTGCGGTTTTCAGTTAAGATAAGGAATCGTAAAAATCATGCTGTTAAAGGTAGCATGGCCGAGTGGTCTAAGGCGCTGGACTTAGGCTCCAGTCTCTTTGGAGGCGTGGGTTCAAATCCCACTGCTGCCAGTGTATTTCTACTTTGAAACTTTTTAGCTTATATTTATGATTTTGCTAATAGAAAAATTAGCATGTGTTTTATTATTTTGTATTTGTATGAGTCCATGCTTTGCTGTTTTGCAAAAGACAGTAGATAGAATCATTGCTTTTTGCTTAGAGACCTATCCATTTTCCACCTTGAAGAAGTTAAAATATAGGAAAATTCACTAAACTTACTCTAAGGAAGCTGTTTTTATGTAGTATATTAGGGTAGCATGGCCGAGCGGTCTAAGGCGCTGGATTAAGGCTCCAGTCTCTTCAGAGGCGTGGGTTCAAATCCCACTGCTGCCAGTAGGTCTTCAGAACCTTTTGATCTAATTCTTATGATTTTGTATTTGCATGAGTGTGTGGATTTCTGTTTAGGAAAAGACAGTTGATAGAATCATTGGTTTTTCCTATTGTTTAGAGACTTAACCATTTTACAACAGACCTGTAGGTTCAAATCCCACTGCTGCCAGTAGTAAGAGTTCCTTAAAACCTTTTTATCTTATTCTTATAACTATGCTAACATACAAAATTAGCATATGCTTTAATCCCACTGCTGCCAGTATTATGAGGTCTTGAAATGTTTTTGTACTTATTCTTATGATTTTGCTAACATGCAAATTAGCATGTGATCTAATCTTCTTTTGTATTTGTATGATTTTTCGGTTTTCAGTTAAGATAAAGACCGTTGATAGAATCATTGGTTTTTCCTAATGTTTAGAGACATGCCCTTTTTCCAACATGCACTAATTTTAAATGTTGTCAAATGTACTTCACTTACTCTAAGGAAGCCTACTTAATCATGCTGAGTATGACTCAGCAGTATGAGTTCTTGAAAATCTTTTGATCTTATTCTTATAATTATGAAAACAGACAAAATTTGCATGTGCTTTCATCCCACTGCTGCCAGTATGATATGTGCTTGAAAATTGTTTTGAACTTACTCTTATGATTTTACTAACATACAAACTTACATGTGTTTTAATCTTCTTTTGTATTTGCTTAAGTGTTTTCTTTCTGGTTAAGATAAAAACAGTTGATAGAATTATTGTTTTTTTCCTAATATTTAGAGACATGTCTGTCATGATATGTACTTTTGCCCTGTCCTGTATTTGAATAATATGCCATTTGATGTATGTAACTGTTCTCTGGTTTCTATTAGCTGTAATTTATGTATTTTCTTGTGCAGGGAGTTCACCTGTAACAATATGTCTCCTTCCCCCAATACTTGCAGCCCTAAGCTATAATGTAATTAAGGTTTGTCAACACCACTAGTGAAGAATAGCCATTCTTTCTCACAGCAGGTGGCTAGTCATATGTACATACTAGATAGACTAAGAGGAGCCGACCAGTCTAGAATCTTCAGGTGGACCCAACCATTGAATAGAAGGTGTGACCCCTACCCCCCTTCATGGGCGGATCCCAGGAGCTCAGATAATCCATTCTTATTTTTGAGATCAGATGTGAGTTGATCCTTAAAGGGGAAGGAGTGGGGATTCTTAGCTGAGGCAAGACCCCACGTCCATCTGTGACTGCGGAAGCGTACGGGATGAGACTTGAGCTGAGGACATATCTCGTCGTTCGTGAGATTGTTTTGGGATCCCTTGGACTCATGTGGACTATTGCTTTGTTAGCTGGCACAAGGATTATCTGGAGGTGCCCCCGAATCTGTTCTGTTGGACTCGTGGAAGGACTATTGTTTCGTTTATCGGGTGCGGGATTACTGGAAAGCACCTCCAGATCTGTTTATTTACTTGGGCTTATTGTGGACTTCTGGTGGACTTGAAGGACATTATGGATATTTGATGTTGTATGCTCCCTGCTTTAATAAATCTCATTGGATCATCCCTCGGCCTGTTGTCCCTTCCTGCTCTGCTGTACACCCCGTCACAAACTGGTTGGCAGCAGTGGGATCAGAGCAGAAGGAATGGAGGACAAAGGCCCATCAACATTGGGAACCAGCACCGCAGAGTACAAGAGCTGGACTGCGATGAACCTACAAACAAAGGCCCATGAAGTAGGAGTCCGTTTTAAAGGACTCTCCAAGGAGCAGCTAATTGAGGCTTTGGAAGGAGTTCGCCTGCAAGATGACACTGAGGAAGGATCCTCACAGCAAATGGAGGAAAGACTGCAGCCGGAGGTAAATACCCAAAAAAGTCAGTGGGTTGTGTGGTACGAGGAGGAGTTGGCATTTCTGGGAGAAGAGGCCACCATAGACGATAAGAGGAAGGCCATTCACAGAGCTCAGGAGATGGCATTGCTGGAGCAGATCGCTTTGGAAGCAGCTAGAAGCTCCAGACAGACTGTAACCTCAGCACCCACCATGAGGGAACTCCCCAGAGTGTCCCACAAAGACTTTAAGCCCTTTAATGAGGCTGCAGGCGACATTGAGGGCTTCTTCCAGGACTTTGAGCATCAGTGTTGATTAATGGAAGTCCCGGAAAGGGAGCGAGTTCGACATCTTGTGGGGTTCTTAGAGGGTGGAGCTGCTGAAGCCTATAGAGCTATGGACCCTCGGGGGAACTGTGAGTATGCGGCGATTAAACAGACTATTCTAGAACATTATGCTATGTTAAACCTTGTTATCTTATTCTTATAATTATGCTAACATACAAAATTAGCATATGCTTTAATCCCACTGCTGCCAGTATTATGCGGTCTTGAAATGTTTTTGTACTTATTCTTATGATTTTGCTAACATGCAAATTAACATGTGATTTAATCTTTTGTATTTGTATAATTTTGCGGTTTTCAGTTAAGATAAGGAATCGTAAAAATCATGCTGTTAAAGGTAGCATGGCCGAGTGGTCTAAGGCGCTGGACTTAGGCTCCAGTCTCTTTGGAGGCGTGGGTTCGAATCCCACTGCTGCCAGTGTATTTCTACTTTGAAACTTTTTAGCTTATATTTATGATTTTGCTAATAGAAAAATTAGCATGTGTTTTATTATTTTGTATTTGTATGAGTCCATGCTTTGCTGTTTTGCAAAAGACAGTAGATAGAATCATTGCTTTTTGCTTAGAGACCTATCCATTTTCCACCTTGAAGAAGTTAAAATGTAGGAAAATTCACTAAACTTACTCTAAGGAAGCTGTTTTTATGTAGTATATTAGGGTAGCATGGCCGAGCGGTCTAAGGCGCTGGATTAAGGCTCCAGTCTCTTCAGAGGCGTGGGTTCAAATCCCACTGCTGCCAGTAGGTCTTCAGAACATTTTGATCTAATTCAAATGATTTTGTATTTGCATGAGTGTGTGGGTTTCTGTTTAGGAAAAGACAGTTGATAGAATCATTGTTTTTTCCTATTGTTTAGAGACTTAACCATTTTACAACAGACCTGTAGGTTTAAATCCCACTGCTGCCAGTAGTAAGAGTTCCTTAAAACCTTTTTATCTTATTCTTATACATACGCTAATATACAAAATTAGCATATGCTTTAATCCCACTGCTGCCAGTATTATGCGGTCTTGAAATGTTTTTGTACTTATTCTTATGATTTTGCTAACATGCAAATTAACATGTGATTTAATCTTTTGTATTTGTATAATTTTGCGGTTTTCAGTTAAGATGAGGAATCGTAAAAATCATGCTGTTAAAGGTAGCATGGCCGAGTGGTCTAAGGCGCTGGATTTAGGCTCCAGTCTCTTTGGAGGCGTGGGTTCAAATCCCACTGCTGCCAGTGTATTTTTACTTTGAAACTTTTTAGCTTATATTTATGATTTTGCTAATAGAAAAATTAGCATGTGTTTTATTATTTTGTATTTGTATGAGTCCATGCTTTGCTGTTTTGCAAAAGACAGTAGATAGAATCATTGCTTTTTCCTTTTTGCTTAGAGACCTATCCATTTTCCACCTTGAAGAAGTTAAAATGTAGGAAAATTCACTAAACTTACTCTAAGGAAGCTTTTTTCATGTAGTATATTAAGGTAGCATGGCCGAGTGGTCTAAGGCGCTGGATTAAGGCTCCAGTCTCTTCAGAGGCGTGGGTTCAAATCCCACTGCTGCCAGTAGGTCTTCAGAACATTTTGATCTAATTCAAATGATTTTGTATTTGCATGAGTGTGTGGGTTTCTGTTTAGGAAAAGACAGTTGATAGAATCATTGTTTTTTCCTATTGTTTAGAGACTTAACCATTTTACAACAGACCTGTAGGTTTAAATCCCACTGCTGCCAGTAGTAAGAGTTCCTTAAAACCTTTTTATCTTATTCTTATACATATGCTAACATACAAAATTAACATATGCTTTAATCCCACTGCTGCCAGTATTATGCGGTCTTGAAATGTTTTTGTACTTATTCTTATGATTTTGCTAACATGCAAATTAACATGTGATTTAATCTTTTGTATTTGTATAATTTAGTGGTTTTCAGTTAAGATAAGGAATCTTAAAAGTCATGCTGCTAAAGGTAGCATGGCCGAGAGGTCTAAGGCGCTGGATTAAGGCTCCAGTCTCTTCAGAGGCGTTGGTTCAAATCCCACTGCTGCCAGTAGGTCTTCAGAACCTTTTGATCTAATTCTTATGATTTTGTATTTGCATGAGTGTGTGGATTTCTGTTTAGGAAAAGACAGTTGATAGAATCATTGGTTTTTCCTATTGTTTAGAGACTTAACCATTTTACAACAGACCTGTAGGTTCAAATCCCACTGCTGCCAGTAGTAAGAGTTCCTTAAAACCTTTTTATCTTATTCTTATAACTATGCTAACATACAAAATTAGCATATGCTTTAATCCCACTGCTGCCAGTATTATGAGGTCTTGAAATGTTTTTGTACTTATTCTTATGATTTTGCTAACATGCAAATTAGCATGTGATCTAATCTTCTTTTGTATTTGTATGATTTTTCGGTTTTCAGTTAAGATAAAGACCGTTGATAGAATCATTGGTTTTTCCTAATGTTTAGAGACATGCCCTTTTTCCAACATGCACTAATTTTAAATGTTGTCAAATGTACTTCACTTACTCTAAGGAAGCCTACTTATTCATGCTGAGTATGACTCAGCAGTATGAGTTCTTGAAAATCTTTTGATCTTATTCTTATAATTATGAAAACAGACAAAATTTGCATGTGCTTTCATCCCACTGCTGCCAGTATGATATGTGCTTGAAAATTGTTTTGAACTTACTCTTATGATTTTACTAACATACAAACTTACATGTGTTTTAATCTTCTTTTGTATTTGCTTAAGTGTTTTCTTTCTGGTTAAGATAAAAACAGTTGATAGAATTATTGTTTTTTTCCTAATATTTAGAGACATGTCTGTCATGATATGTACTTTTGCCCTGTCCTGTATTTGAATAATATGCCATTTGATGTATGTAACTGTTCTCTGGTTTCTATTAGCTGTAATTTATGTATTTTCTTGTGCAGGGAGTTCACCTGTAACAATATGTCTCCTTCCCCCAATACTTGCAGCCCTAAGCTATAATGTAATTAAGGTTTGTCAACACCACTAGTGAAGAATAGCCATTCTTTGTCACAGCAGGTGGCTAGTCATATGTACATACTTGATAGACTAAGAGGAGCCGACCAGTCTAGAATCTTCAGGTGGACCCAACCATTGAATAGAAGGTGTGACCCCTACCCCCCTTCATGGGCGGATCCCAGGAGCTCAGATAATCCATTCTTATTTTTGAGATCAGATGTGAGTTGATCCTTAAAGGGGAAGGAGTGGGGATTCTTAGCTGAGGCAAGACCCCACGTCCATCTGTGACTGCGGAAGCGTACGGGATGAGACTTGAGCTGAGGACATATCTCGTCGTTCGTGAGATTGTTTTGGGATCCCTTGGACTCATGTGGACCATTGCTTTGTTAGCTGGCACAAGGATTATCTGGAGGTGCCCCCGAATCTGTTCTGTTGGACTCGTGGAAGGACTATTGTTTCGTTTATCGGGTGCGGGATTACTGGAAAGCACCTCCAGATCTGTTTATTTCCTTGGGCTTATTGTGGACTTCTGGTGGACTTGAAGGACATTATGGATATTTGATGTTGTATGCTCCCTGCTTTAATAAATCTCATTGGATCATCCCTCGGCCTGTTGTCCCTTCCTGCTCTGCTGTACACCCCGTCACAAACTGGTTGGCAGCAGTGGGATCAGAGCAGAAGGAATGGAGGACAAAGGCCCATCAACATTGGGAACCAGCACCGCAGAGTACAAGAGCTGGACTGCGATGAACCTACAAACAAAGGCCCATGAAGTAGGATTCCGTTTTAAAGGACTCTCCAAGGAGCAGCTAATTGAGGCTTTGGAAGGAGTTCGCCTGCAAGATGACACTGAGGAAGGATCCTCACAGCAAATGGAGGAAAGACTGCAGCCGGAGGTAAATACCCAAAAAAGTCAGTGGGTTGTGTGGTACGAGGAGGAGTTGGCAATTCTGGGAGAAGAGGCCACCATAGACGATAAGAGGAAGGCCATTCACAGAGCTCAGGAGATGGCATTGCTGGAGCAGATCGCTTTGGAAGCAGCTAGAAGCTCCAGACAGACTGTAACCTCAGCACCCACCATGAGGGAACTCCCCAGAGTGTCCCACAAAGACTTTAAGCCTTTAATGAGGCTGCAGGCGACATTGAGGGCTTCTTCCAGGACTTTGAGCATCAGTGTTGATTAATGGAAGTCCCGGAAAGGGAGCGAGTTCGACATCTTGTGGGGTTCTTAGAGGGTGGAGCTGCTGAAGCCTATAGAGCTATGGACCCTCGGGGGAACTGTGAGTATGCGGCGATTAAACAGACTATTCTAGAACATTATGCTATGTTAAACCTTGTTATCTTATTCTTATAATTATGCTAACATACAAAATTAGCATATGCTTTAATCCCACTGCTGCCAGTATTATGCGGTCTTGAAATGTTTTTGTACTTATTCTTATGATTTTGCTAACATGCAAATTAACGTGATTTAATCTTTTGTATTTGTATAATTTTGCGGTTTTCAGTTAAGATAAGGAATCGTAAAAATCATGCTATTAAAGGTAGCATGGCCGAGTGGTCTAAGGCGCTGGAATTAGGCTCCAGTCTCTTTGGAGGCGTGGGTTCAAATCCCACTGCTGCCAGTGTATTTCTACTTTGAAACTTTTTAGCTTATATTTATGATTTTGCTAATAGAAAAATTAGCATGTGTTTTATTATTTTGTATTTGTATGAGTCCATGCTTTGCTGTTTTGCAAAAGACAGTAGATAGAATCATTGCTTTTTCCTTTTTGCTTAGAGACCTTTCCATTTTCCACCTTGAAGAAGTTAAACTGTAGGCAAATTCACTAAACTTACTCTAAGAAAGCTTTTTTCATATAGTGTATTAAGGTAGCATGGCCGAGCGGTCTAAGGCGCTGGATTAAGGCTCCAGTCTCTTCAGAGGCGTGGGTTCAAATCCCACTGCTGCACTTCAGAACATTTTGATCTAATTCAAATGATTTTGTATTTGCATGAGTGTGTGGGTTTCTGTTTAGGAAAAGACAGTTGATAGAATCATTGTTTTTTCCTATTGTTTAGAGACTTAACCATTTTACAACAGACCTGTAGGTTTAAATCCCACTGCTGCCAGTAGTAAGAGTTCCTTAAAACCTTTTTATCTTATTCTTATACATACGCTAATATACAAAATTAGCATATGCTTTAATCCCACTGCTGCCAGTATTATGCGGTCTTGAAATGTTTTTGTACTTATTCTTATGATTTTGCTAACATGCAAATTAACATGTGATTTAATCTTTTGTATTTGTATAATTTTGTGGTTTTCAGTTAAGATAAGGAATCTTAAAAATCATGCTGCTAAATTTAGCATGGCCGAGCGGTCTAAGGCGCTGGATTAAGGCTCCAGTCTCTTCAGAGGCGTGGGTTCAAATCCCACTGCTGCCAGTAGGTCTTCAGAACCTTTTGATCTAATTCTTATGATTTTGTATTTGCATGAGTGTGTGGATTTCTGTTTAGGAAAAGACAGTTGATAGAATCATTGGTTTTTCCTATTGTTTAGAGACTTAACCATTTTACAACAGACCTGTAGGTTCAAATCCCACTGCTGCCAGTAGTAAGAGTTCCTTAAAACCTTTTTATCTTATTCTTATAACTATGCTAACATACAAAATTAGCATATGCTTTAATCCCACTGCTGCCAGTATTATGAGGTCTTGAAATGTTTTTGTACTTATTCTTATGATTTTGCTAACATGCAAATTAGCATGTGATCTAATCTTCTTTTGTATTTGTATGATTTTTCGGTTTTCAGTTAAGATAAAGACCGTTGATAGAATCATTGGTTTTTCCTAATGTTTAGAGACATGCCCTTTTTCCAACATGCACTAATTTTAAATGTTGTCAAATGTACTTCACTTACTCTAAGGAAGCCTACTTAATCATGCTGAGTATGACTCAGCAGTATGAGTTCTTGAAAATCTTTTGATCTTATTCTTATAATTATGAAAACAGACAAAATTTGCATGTGCTTTCATCCCACTGCTGCCAGTATGATATGTGCTTGAAAATTGTTTTGAACTTACTCTTATGATTTTACTAACATACAAACTTACATGTGTTTTAATCTTCTTTTGTATTTGCTTAAGTGTTTTCTTTCTGGTTAAGATAAAAACAGTTGATAGAATTATTGTTTTTTTCCTAATATTTAGAGACATGTCTGTCATGATATGTACTTTTGCCCTGTCCTGTATTTGAATAATATGCCATTTGATGTATGTAACTGTTCTCTGGTTTCTATTAGCTGTAATTTATGTATTTTCTTGTGCTGGGAGTTCACCTGTAACAATATGTCTCCTTCCCCCAATATTTGCAGCCCTAAGCTATAATGTAATTAAGGTTTGTCAACACCACTAGTGAAGAATAGCCATTCTTTCTCACAGCAGGTGGCTAGTCATATGTACATACTAGATAGACTAAGAGGAGCCGACCAGTCTAGAATCTTCAGGTGGACCCAACCATTGAATAGAAGGTGTGACCCCTACCCCCCTTCATGGGCGGATCCCAGGAGCTCAGATAATCCATTCTTATTTTTGAGATCAGATGTGAGTTGATCCTTAAAGGGGAAGGAGTGGGGATTCTTAGCTGAGGCAAGACCCCACGTCCATCTGTGACTGCGGAAGCGAACGGGATGAGACTTGAGCTGAGGACATATCTCGTCGTTCGTGAGATTGTTTTGGGATCCCTTGGACTCATGTGGACTATTGCTTTGTTAGCTGGCACAAGGATTATCTGGAGGTGCCCCCGAATCTGTTCTGTTGGACTCGTGGAAGGACTATTGTTTCGTTTATCGGGTGCGGGATTACTGGAAAGCACCTCCAGATCTGTTTATTTACTTGGGCTTATTGTGGACTTCTGGTGGACTTGAAGGACATTATGGATATTTGATGTTGTATGCTCCCTGCTTTAATAAATCTCATTGGATCATCCCTCGGCCTGTTGTCCCTTCCTGCTCTGCTGTACACCCCGTCACAAACTGGTTGGCAGCAGTGGGATCAGAGCAGAAGGAATGGAGGACAAAGGCCCATCAACATTGGGAACCAGCACCGCAGAGTACAAGAGCTGGACTGCGATGAACCTACAAACAAAGGCCCATGAAGTAGGAGTCCGTTTTAAAGGACTCTCCAAGGAGCAGCTAATTGAGGCTTTGGAAGGAGTTCGCCTGCAAGATGACACTGAGGAAGGATCCTCACAGCAAATGGAGGAAAGACTGCAGCCGGAGGTAAATACCCAAAAATGTCAGTGGGTTGTGTGGTACGAGGAGGAGTTGGCATTTCTGGGAGAAGAGGCCACCATAGACGATAAGAGGAAGGCCATTCACAGAGCTCAGGAGATGGCATTGCTGGAGCAGATCGCTTTGGAAGCAGCTAGAAGCTCCAGACAGACTGTAACCTCAGCACCCACCATGAGGGAACTCCCCAGAGTGTCCCACAAAGACTTTAAGCCCTTTAATGAGGCTGCAGGCGACATTGAGGGCTTCTTCCAGGACTTTGAGCATCAGTGTTGATTAATGGAAGTCCCGGAAAGGGAGCGAGTTCGACATCTTGTGGGGTTCTTAGAGGGTGGAGCTGCTGAAGCCTATAGAGCTATGGACCCTCGGGGGAACTGTGAGTATGCGGCGATTAAACAGACTATTCTAGAACATTATGCTATGTTAAACCTTGTTATCTTATTCTTATAATTATGCTAACATACAAAATTAGCATATGCTTTAATCCCACTGCTGCCAGTATTATGCGGTCTTGAAATGTTTTTGTACTTATTCTTATGATTTTGCTAACATGCAAATTAACATGTGATTTAATCTTTTGTATTTGTATAATTTTGCGGTTTTCAGTTAAGATAAGGAATCGTAAAAATCATGCTGTTAAAGGTAGCATGGCCGAGTGGTCTAAGGCGCTGGAATTAGGCTCCAGTCTCTTTGGAGGCGTGGGTTCAAATCCCACTGCTGCCAGTGTATTTCTACTTTGAAACTTTTTAGCTTATATTTATGATTTTGCTAATAGAAAAATTAGCATGTGTTTTATTATTTTGTATTTGTATGAGTCCATGCTTTGCTGTTTTGCAAAAGACAGTAGATAGAATCATTGCTTTTTCCTTTTTGCTTAGAGACCTTTCCATTTTCCACCTTGAAGAAGTTAAACTGTAGGAAAATTCACTAAACTTACTCTAAGAAAGCTTTTTTCATATAGTGTATTAAGGTAGCATGGCCGAGCGGTCTAAGGCGCTGGATTAAGGCTCCAGTCTCTTCAGAGGCGTGGGTTCAAATCCCACTGCTGCACTTCAGAACATTTTGATCTAATTCAAATGATTTTGTATTTGCATGAGTGTGTGGGTTTCTGTTTAGGAAAAGACAGTTGATAGAATCATTGTTTTTTCCTATTGTTTAGAGACTTAACCATTTTACAACAGACCTGTAGGTTTAAATCCCACTGCTGCCAGTAGTAAGAGTTCCTTAAAACCTTTTTATCTTATTCTTATACATACGCTAATATACAAAATTAGCATATGCTTTAATCCCACTGCTGCCAGTATTATGCGGTCTTGAAATGTTTTTGTACTTATTCTTATGATTTTGCTAACATGCAAATTAACATGTGATTTAATCTTTTGTATTTGTATAATTTTGTGGTTTTCAGTTAAGATAAGGAATCTTAAAAATCATGCTGCTAAATTTAGCATGGCCGAGCGGTCTAAGGCGCTGGATTAAGGCTCCAGTCTCTTCAGAGGCGTGGGTTCAAATCCCACTGCTGCCAGTAGGTCTTCAGAACCTTTTGATCTAATTCTTATGATTTTGTATTTGCATGAGTGTGTGGATTTCTGTTTAGGAAAAGACAGTTGATAGAATCATTGGTTTTTCCTATTGTTTAGAGACTTAACCATTTTACAACAGACCTGTAGGTTCAAATCCCACTGCTGCCAGTAGTAAGAGTTCCTTAAAACCTTTTTATCTTATTCTTATAACTATGCTAACATACAAAATTAGCATATGCTTTAATCCCACTGCTGCCAGTATTATGAGGTCTTGAAATGTTTTTGTACTTATTCTTATGATTTTGCTAACATGCAAATTAGCATGTGATCTAATCTTCTTTTGTATTTGTATGATTTTTCGGTTTTCAGTTAAGATAAAGACCGTTGATAGAATCATTGGTTTTTCCTAATGTTTAGAGACATGCCCTTTTTCCAACATGCACTAATTTTAAATGTTGTCAAATGTACTTCACTTACTCTAAGGAAGCCTACTTAATCATGCTGAGTATGACTCAGCAGTATGAGTTCTTGAAAATCTTTTGATCTTATTCTTATAATTATGAAAACAGACAAAATTTGCATGTGCTTTCATCCCACTGCTGCCAGTATGATATGTGCTTGAAAATTGTTTTGAACTTACTCTTATGATTTTACTAACATACAAACTTACATGTGTTTTAATCTTCTTTTGTATTTGCTTAAGTGTTTTCTTTCTGGTTAAGATAAAAACAGTTGATAGAATTATTGTTTTTTTCCTAATATTTAGAGACATGTCTGTCATGATATGTACTTTTGCCCTGTCCTGTATTTGAATAATATGCCATTTGATGTATGTAACTGTTCTCTGGTTTCTATTAGCTGTAATTTATGTATTTTCTTGTGCTGGGAGTTCACCTGTAACAATATGTCTCCTTCCCCCAATATTTGCAGCCCTAAGCTATAATGTAATTAAGGTTTGTCAACACCACTAGTGAAGAATAGCCATTCTTTCTCACAGCAGGTGGCTAGTCATATGTACATACTAGATAGACTAAGAGGAGCCGACCAGTCTAGAATCTTCAGGTGGACCCAACCATTGAATGGAAGGTGTGACCCCTACCCCCCTTCATGGGCGGATCCCAGGAGCTCAGATAATCCATTCTTATTTTTGAGATCAGATGTGAGTTGATCCTTAAAGGGGAAGGAGTGGGGATTCTTAGCTGAGGCAAGACCCCACGTCCATCTGTGACTGCGGAAGCGAACGGGATGAGACTTGAGCTGAGGACATATCTCGTCGTTCGTGAGATTGTTTTGGGATCCCTTGGACTCATGTGGACTATTGCTTTGTTAGCTGGCACAAGGATTATCTGGAGGTGCCCCCGAATCTGTTCTGTTGGACTCGTGGAAGGACTATTGTTTCGTTTATCGGGTGCGGGATTACTGGAAAGCACCTCCAGATCTGTTTATTTACTTGGGCTTATTGTGGACTTCTGGTGGACTTGAAGGACATTATGGATATTTGATGTTGTATGCTCCCTGCTTTAATAAATCTCATTGGATCATCCCTCGGCCTGTTGTCCCTTCCTGCTCTGCTGTACACCCCGTCACAAACTGGTTGGCAGCAGTGGGATCAGAGCAGAAGGAATGGAGGACAAAGGCCCATCAACATTGGGAACCAGCACCGCAGAGTACAAGAGCTGGACTGCGATGAACCTACAAACAAAGGCCCATGAAGTAGGAGTCCGTTTTAAAGGACTCTCCAAGGAGCAGCTAATTGAGGCTTTGGAAGGAGTTCGCCTGCAAGATGACACTGAGGAAGGATCCTCACAGCAAATGGAGGAAAGACTGCAGCCGGAGGTAAATACCCAAAAAAGTCAGTGGGTTGTGTGGTACGAGGAGGAGTTGGCATTTCTGGGAGAAGAGGCCACCATAGACGATAAGAGGAAGGCCATTCACAGAGCTCAGGAGATGGCATTGCTGGAGCAGATCGCTTTGGAAGCAGCTAGAAGCTCCAGACAGACTGTAACCTCAGCACCCACCATGAGGGAACTCCCCAGAGTGTCCCACAAAGACTTTAAGCCCTTTAATGAGGCTGCAGGCGACATTGAGGGCTTCTTCCAGGACTTTGAGCATCAGTGTTGATTAATGGAAGTCCCGGAAAGGGAGCGAGTTCGACATCTTGTGGGGTTCTTAGAGGGTGGAGCTGCTGAAGCCTATAGAGCTATGGACCCTCGGGGGAACTGTGAGTATGCGGCGATTAAACAGACTATTCTAGAACATTATGCTATGTTAAACCTTGTTATCTTATTCTTATAATTATGCTAACATACAAAATTAGCATATGCTTTAATCCCACTGCTGCCAGTATTATGCGGTCTTGAAATGTTTTTGTACTTATTCTTATGATTTTGCTAACATGCAAATTAACATGTGATTTAATCTTTTGTATTTGTATAATTTTGCGGTTTTCAGTTAAGATAAGGAATCGTAAAAATCATGCTGTTAAAGGTAGCATGGCCGAGTGGTCTAAGGCGCTGGACTTAGGCTCCAGTCTCTTTGGAGGCGTGGGTTCAAATCCCACTGCTGCCAGTGTATTTCTACTTTGAAACTTTTTAGCTTATATTTATGATTTTGCTAATAGAAAAATTAGCATGTGTTTTATTATTTTGTATTTGTATGAGTCCATGCTTTGCTGTTTTGCAAAAGACAGTAGATAGAATCATTGCTTTTTGCTTAGAGACCTATCCATTTTCCACCTTGAAGAAGTTAAAATGTAGGAAAATTCACTAAACTTACTCTAAGGAAGCTGTTTTTATGTAGTATATTAGGGTAGCATGGCCGAGCGGTCTAAGGCGCTGGATTAAGGCTCCAGTCTCTTCAGAGGCGTGGGTTCAAATCCCACTGCTGCCAGTAGGTCTTCAGAACATTTTGATCTAATTCAAATGATTTTGTATTTGCATGAGTGTGTGGGTTTCTGTTTAGGAAAAGACAGTTGATAGAATCATTGTTTTTTCCTATTGTTTAGAGACTTAACCATTTTACAACAGACCTGTAGGTTTAAATCCCACTGCTGCCAGTAGTAAGAGTTCCTTAAAACCTTTTTATCTTATTCTTATACATACGCTAATATACAAAATTAGCATATGCTTTAATCCCACTGCTGCCAGTATTATGCGGTCTTGAAATGTTTTTGTACTTATTCTTATGATTTTGCTAACATGCAAATTAACATGTGATTTAATCTTTTGTATTTGTATAATTTTGTGGTTTTCAGTTAAGATAAGGAATCTTAAAAGTCATGCCGCTAAAGGTAGCATGGCCGAGTGGGCTAAGGCGCTGGATTAAGGCTCCAGTATCTTCAGAGGCGTGGGTTCAAATCCCACTGCTGCCAGTAGGTCTTCAGAACCTTTTGATCTAATTCTTATGATTTTGTATTTGCATGAGTGTGTGGATTTCTGCTTAGGAAAAGACAGTTGATAGAATCATTGGTTTTTCCTATTGTTTAGAGACTTAACCATTTTACAACAGACCTGTAGGTTCAAATCCCACTGCTGCCAGTAGTAAGAGTTCCTTAAAACCTTTTTATCTTATTCTTATAACTATGCTAACATACAAAATTAGCATATGCTTTAATCCCACTGCTGCCAGTATTATGAGGTCTTGAAATGTTTTTGTACTTATTCTTATGATTTTGCTAACATGCAAATTAGCATGTGAATCCCTGTGAAAACCAGGGATTCAAGCTTCAGGAGGCTAATTTGCATATTCCAGGTGCCTTCTGGGAGAAGCGAAGTCTCCCTAAGCTAGAAGATTGTTGGGTACAGCCGGGACCAGCTGCTTCGAAAGCATCACCAAACCAGGGATTCAAGCTTCAGGAGGCTAATTTGCATATTCCAGGTGCCTTCTGGGAGAAGCGAAGTCTCCCTAAGCTAGAAGATCGTTGGGTACAGCCGGGACCAGCTGCTTCGAAAGCATCACCAAACCAGGGATTCAAGCTTCAGGAGGCTAATTTGCATATTCCAGGTGCCTTCTGGGAGAAGCGAAGTAACATAGTAACATAGTAACATAGTTAGTAAGGCCGAAAAAAGACATTTGTCCATCCAGTTCAGCCTATATTCCATCATAATAAATACCCAGATCTACGTCCTTCTACAGAACCTAATAATTGTATGATACAATATTGTTCTGCTCCAGGAAGACATCCAGGCCTCTCTTGAACCCCTCGACTGAGTTCGCCATCACCACCTCCTCAGGCAAGCAATTCCAGATTCTCACTGCCCTAACAGTAAAGAATCCTCTTCTGTGTTGGTGGAAAAACCTTCTCTCCTCCAGACGCAAAGAATGCCCCCTTGTGCCCGTCACCTTCCTTGGTATAAACAGATCCTCAGCGAGATATTTGTATTGTCCCCTTATATACTTATACATGGTTATTAGATCGCCCCTCAGTCGTCTTTTTTCTAGACTAAATAATCCTAATTTCGCTAATCTATCTGGGTATTGTAGTTCTCCCATCCCCTTTATTAATTTTGTTGCCCTCCTTTGTACTCTCTCTAGTTCCATTATATCCTTCCTGAGCACCGGTGCCCAAAACTGGACACAGTACTCCATGTGCGGTCTAACTAGGGATTTGTACAGAGGCAGTATAATGCTCTCATCATGTGTATCCAGACCTCTTTTAATGCACCCCATGATCCTGTTTGCCTTGGCAGCTGCTGCCTGGCACTGGCTGCTCCAGGTAAGTTTATCATTAACTAGGATCCCCAAGTCCTTCTCCCTGTCAGATTTACCCAGTGGTTTCCCGTTCAGTGTGTAATGGTGATATTGATTCCCTCTTCCCATGTGTATAACCTTACATTTATCATTGTTAAACCTCATCTGCCACCTTTCAGCCCAAGTTTCCAACTTATCCAGATCCATCTGTAGCAGAATACTATCTTCTCTTGTATTAACTGCTTTACATAGTTTTGTATCATCTGCAAATATCGATATTTTACTGTGTAAACCTTCTACCAGATCATTAATGAATATGTTGAAGAGAACAGGTCCCAATACTGACCCCTGCGGTACCCCACTGGTCACAGCGACCCAGTTAGAGACTATACCATTTATAACCACCCTCTGCTTTCTATCACTAAGCCAGTTACTAACCCATTTACACACATTTTCCCCCAGACCAAGCATTCTCATTTTGTGTACCAACCTCTTGTGCGGCACGGTATCAAACGCTTTGGAAAAATCGAGATATACCACGTCCAATGACTCACCGTGGTCCAGCCTATAGCTTACCTCTTCATAAAAACTGATTAGATTGGTTTGACAGGAGCGATTTCTCATAAACCCATGCTGATATGGAGTTAAACAGTTATTCTCATTGAGATAATCCAGAATAACATCCCTCAGAAACCCTTCAAATATTTTACCAACAATAGAGGTTAGACTTACTGGCCTATAATTTCCAGGTTCACTTTTAGAGCCCTTTTTGAATATTGGCACCACATTTGCTATGCGCCAGTCCTGCGGAACAGACCCTGTCGCTATAGAGTCACTAAAAATAAGAAATAATGGTTTATCTATTACATTACTTAGTTCTCTTAGTACTCGTGGGTGTATGCCATCCGGACCCGGAGATTTATCTATTTTAATCTTATTTAGCCGGTTTCGCACCTCTTCTTGGGTTAGATTGGTGACCCTTAATATAGGGTTTTCATTGTTTCTTGGGATTTCACCTAGCATTTCATTTTCCACCGTGAATACCGTGGAGAAGAAGGTGTTTAATATGTTAGCTTTTTCCTCGTCATCTACAACCATTCTTTCCTCACTATTTTTTAAGGGGCCTACATTTTCAGTTTTTATTCTTTTACTATTGATATAGTTGAAGAACAGTTTGGGATTAGTTTTACTCTCCTTAGCAATGTGCTTCTCTGTTTCCTTTTTGGCAGCTTTAATTAGTTTTTTAGATAAAGTATTTTTCTCCCTATAGTTTTTTAGAGCTTCAATGGTGCCATCCTGCTTTAGTAGTGCAAATGCTTTCTTTTTACTGTTAATTGCCTGTCTTACTTCTTTGTTTAGCCACATTGGGTTTTTCCTATTTCTAGTCCTTTTATTCCCACAAGGTATAAACCGCTTACACTGCCTATTTAGGATGTTCTTAAACATTTCCCATTTATTATCTGTATTCTCATTTCTGAGGATATTGTCCCAGTCTACCAGATTAAGGGCATCTCTAAGCTGGTCAAACTTTGCCTTCCTAAAGTTCAGTGTTTTTGTGACTCCCTGACAAGTCCCCCTAGTGAAAGACAGGTGAAACTGTACAATATTGTGGTCGCTATTTCCTAGATGCCCGACCACCTGCAGATTTGTTATTCTGTCAGGTCTATTAGATAGTATTAGGTCTAAAAGTGCTGCTCCTCTGGTTGGATTCTGCACCAATTGTGAAAGATAATTTTTCTTGGTTATTAGCAGAAACCTGTTGCCTTTATGGGTTTCACAGGTTTCTGTTTCCCAGTTAATATCCGGGTAGTTAAAGTCCCCCATAACCAGGACCTCATTATGGGTTGCAGCTTCATCTATCTGCTTTAGAAGTAGACTTTCCATGCTTTCTGTTATATTTGGGGGTTTGTAACAGACCCCAATGAGAATTTTGTTACCATTTTTCCCTCCATGAATTTCAACCCATATGGACTCGACATCCTCATTCCCTTCGCTAATATCCTCCCTTAAAGTGGACTTTAGACAAGACTTTACATAGAGACAAACCCCTCCTCCTCTACGATTTTTACGATCCTTTCTAAACAGACTGTAACCCTGTAAGTTAACTGCCCAGTCATAGCTTTCATCTAACCATGTCTCGGTTATTCCCACTATGTCAAAGTTACCTGTAGATATTTCTGCTTCTAGTTCTTCCATCTTGTTTGTCAGGCTTCTGGCGTTTGCGAGCATGCAGTTTAGAGGATTTTGTTTTGTTCCAATCTCCTCACTGTGGATTGTTTTAGAAATGTTCTTACCTCCCTTCTGAATATGTTTTCCTGGGTCGTCTTTGTTCGAGTCTAATGTTTTTCTTCCCGTCCCCTCTTCTTCTAGTTTAACGCCCTCCTGATGAGTGTAGCGAGTCTTCTGGCGAATGTGTGTTTCCCAGGTTTGTTGAGGTGTAGTCCGTCTCTGGCGAGGAGTCCATCATACCAGTAATTCACACCGTGGTCCAGGAATCCAAATCCTTGTTGTCTGCACCATCGTCTTAGCCAGTTGTTTGCATCAAGGATCCTGTTCCATCTCCTGGTGCCATGCCCGTCTACTGGAAGGATAGAAGAAAAAACTACCTGTGCATCCAGTTCCTTTACTTTCTTCCCCAACTCTTCAAAGTCCTTGCAGATTGTCGGTAGGTCCTTCCTTGCCGTGTCATTGGTGCCAACATGTATCAGAAGAAATGGGTAGACGTCCTTGGAGCTGAAGAGCTTTGGTATCCTATCGGTCACATCCTTGATCATCGCACCTGGAAGGCAGCATACTTCTCTTGCAGTTATGTCCGGTCTGCAGATGGTTGCTTCTGTGCCTCTCAGTAGTGAGTCTCCCACCACCACCACTCTTCGTTGCTTCTTGGCTGTACTTTTTGCTGTCACTTGTTGCTGTGTGCCCTTTTCTTTTTTGCTTGCTGGTATTGCTTCATTCTTAGGTGTGTCATCTTCATCCTCTACAAAGATTTGATATCGGTTCTTCAGTTGTGTGGTTGGTGATTTCTCCATGGTCTTCTTGCTTCTTTTGGTCACATGCTTCCACTCATCTGCTTTTGGAGGTTCTCTGACACTTTTTTCACCTTCTGTGACCAGTAGAGATGCTTCTGTTCTGTCTAGAAAGTCTTCATTCTCTTTGATGAGTTTCAAAGTTGCTATTCTTTCTTCCAGACCCCGCACCTTTTCTTCTAAAAGGGCCACTAGTCTACACTTCTGACAGGTGAAATTGGATTCTTCTTCTGGTCGATCTGTGAACATGTAGCACATGCTGCAGCTCACCATGTAGGTTGTCACATCTGCCATGTTGCTCCTAGATCCTGCTGACTTGCTGTGTGTTTTCCTTCTTGTGTAATCTACTCAGCCAAGCTCTCTTGCAATAATGTCCTACAGGCAAAAATTCCTGGTTTGGTGATGCTTTCGAAGCAGCTGGTCCCGGCTGTACCCAACGATCTTCTAGCTTAGGGAGACTTCGCTTCTCCCAGAAGGCACCTGGAATATGCAAATTAGCCTCCTGAAGCTTGAATCCCTGGTTTGGTGATGCTTTCGAAGCAGCTGGTCCCGGCTGTACCCAACGATCTTCTAGCTTAGGGAGACTTCGCTTCTCCCAGAAGGCACCTGGAATATGCAAATTAGCCTCCTGAAGCTTGAATCCCTGGTTTGGTGATGCTTTCGAAGCAGCTGGTCCCGGCTGTACCCAACGATCTTCTAGCATAGGGAGACTTCGCTTCTCCCAGAAGGCACCTGGAATATGCAAATTAGCCTCCTGAAGCTTGAATCCCTCATTAGCCTCCTGAAGCTTGAATCCCTAAGCTAGAAGATCGTTGGGTACAGCCGGGACCAGCTGCTTCGAAAGCATCACCAAACCAGGGATTCAAGCTAGAGGAGGCTAATTTGCATATTCCAGGTTCCTTCTGGGAAAAGCAAGGAGTCTCCCTAAGCTAGAAGATCGTTGGGTACAGCCGGGACCAGCTGCTTCGAAAGCATCACCAAACCAGGAATTTTTGCCTGTAGGACATTATTGCAAGAGAGCTTGGCTGAGTAGATTACACAAGAAGGAAAACACACAGCAAGTCAGCAGGATCTAGGAGCAGCATGGCAGATGTGACAACCTACATGGTGAGCTGCAGCATGTGCTACATGTTCACAGATCGACCAGAAGAAGAATCCAATTTCACCTGTCAGAAGTGTAGACTAGTGGCCCTTTTAGAAGAAAAGGTGCGGGGTCTGGAAGAAAGAATAGCAACTTTGAAACTCATCAAAGAGAATGAAGACTTTCTAGACAGAACAGAAGCATCTCTACTGGTCACAGAAGGTGCAAAAAGTGTCAGAGAACCTCCAAAAGCAGATGAGTGGAAGCATGTGACCAAAAGAAGCAAGAAGACCATGGAGAAATCACCAACCACACAACTGAAGAACCGATATCAAATCTTTGTAGAGGATGAAGATGGCACACCTAAGAATGAAGCAATACCAGCAAGCAAAAAAGAAAAGGGCACACAGCAACAAGTGACAGCAAAAAGTACAGCCAAGAAGCAACGAAGAGTGGTGGTGGTGGGAGACTCACTACTGAGAGGCACCGAAGCAGCCATCTGCAGACCGGACATAACTGCAAGAGAAGTATGCTGCCTTCCAGGTGCGATGATCAAGGATGTGACCGATAGGATACCAAAGCTCTTCAGCTCCAAGGACGTCCACCCATTTCTTCTGATACATGTTGGCACCAATGACACGGCAAGGAAGGACCTACCGACAATCTGCAAGGACTTTGAAGAGTTGGGGAAGAAAGTAAAGGAACTGGATGCACAGGTAGTTTTTTCTTCTATCCTTCCAGTAGACGGGCATGGCACCAGGAGATGGAACAGGATCCTTGATGCAAACAACTGGCTAAGACGATGGTGCAGACAACAAGGATTTGGATTCCTGGACAACGGTGTGAATTACTGGTATGATGGACTCCTCGCCAGAGACGGACTACACCTCAACAAACCTGGGAAACACACATTCGCCAGAAGACTCGCTACACTCATCAGGAGGGCGTTAAACTAGAAGAAGAGGGGACGGGAAGAAAAACATTAGACTCGAACAAAGACGACCCAGGAAAACATACTCAGAAGGGAGGTAAGAACATTTCTAAAACAATCCACAGTGAGGAGATTGGAACAAAACAAAATCCTCTAAACTGCATGCTCGCAAACGCCAGAAGCCTGACAAACAAGATGGAAGAACTAGAAGCAGAAATATCTACAGGTAACTTTGACATAGTGGGAATAACCGAGACATGGTTAGATGAAAGCTATGACTGGGCAGTTAACTTACAGGGTTACAGTCTGTTTAGAAAGGATCGTAAAAATCGGAGAGGAGGAGGGGTTTGTCTCTATGTAAAGTCTTGTCTAAAGTCCACTTTAAGGGAGGATATTAGCGAAGGGAATGAGGATGTCGAGTCCATATGGGTTGAAATTCATGGAGGGAAAAATGGTAACAAAATTCTCATTGGGGTCTGTTACAAACCCCCAAATATAACAGAAAGCATGGAAAGTCTACTTCTAAAGCAGATAGATGAAGCTGCAACCCATAATGAGGTCCTGGTTATGGGGGACTTTAACTACCCGGATATTAACTGGGAAACAGAAACCTGTGAAACCCATAAAGGCAACAGGTTTCTGCTAATAACCAAGAAAAATTATCTTTCACAATTGGTGCAGAATCCAACCAGAGGAGCAGCACTTTTAGACCTAATACTATCTAATAGACCTGACAGAATAACAAATCTGCAGGTGGTTGGGCATTTAGGAAATAGCGACCACAATATTGTGCAGTTTCACCTGTCTTTCACTAGGGGGACTTGTCAGGGAGTCACAAAAACATTGAACTTTAGGAAGGCAAAGTTTGAACAGCTTAGAGATGCCCTTAATCTGGTAGACTGGGACAATAGCCTCAGAAATGAGAATACAGATAATAAATGGGAAATGTTTAAGAACATCCTAAATAGGCAGTGTAAGCGGTTTATACCTTGTGGGAATAAAAGGACTAGAAATAGGAAAAACCCAATGTGGCTAAACAAAGAAGTAAGACAGGCAATTAACAGTAAAAAGAAAGCATTTGCACTACTAAAGCAGGATGGCACCATTGAAGCTCTAAAAAACTATAGGGAGAAAAATACTTTATCTAAAAAACTAATTAAAGCTGCCAAAAAGGAAACAGAGAAGCACATTGCTAAGGAGAGTAAAACTAATCC
Source organism: Ranitomeya imitator (assembly GCF_032444005.1). Classification (NCBI taxonomy): domain Eukaryota; kingdom Metazoa; phylum Chordata; class Amphibia; order Anura; family Dendrobatidae; genus Ranitomeya; species Ranitomeya imitator. Next base: position 90,506,068 of record NC_091285.1, read on the forward strand.
CAAACTGTTCTTCAACTATATCAATAGTAAAAGAATAAAAACTGAAAATGTAGGCCCCTTAAAAAATAGTGAGGAAAGAATGGTTGTAGATGACGAGGAAAAAGCTAACATATTAAACACCTTCTTCTCCACGGTATTCACGGTGGAAAATGAAATGCTAGGTGAAATCCCAAGAAACAATGAAAACCCTATATTAAGGGTCACCAATCTAACCCAAGAAGAGGTGCGAAACCGGCTAAATAAGATTAAAATAGATAAATCTCCGGGTCCGGATGGCATACACCCACGAGTACTAAGAGAACTAAGTAATGTAATAGATAAACCATTATTTCTTATTTTTAGGGACTCTATAGCGACAGGGTCTGTTCCGCAGGACTGGCGCATAGCAAATGTGGTGCCAATATTCAAAAAGGGCTCTAAAAGTGAACCTGGAAATTATAGGCCAGTAAGTCTAACCTCTATTGTTGGTAAAATATTTGAAGGGTTTCTGAGGGATGTTATTCTGGATTATCTCAATGAGAATAACTGTTTAACTCCATATCAGCATGGGTTTATGAGAAATCGCTCCTGTCAAACCAATCTAATCAGTTTTTATGAAGAGGTAAGCTATAGACTGGACCACGGTGAGTCATTGGACGTGGTATATCTCGATTTTTCCAAAGCGTTTGATACCGTGCCGCACAAGAGGTTGGTACACAAAATGAGAATGCTTGGTCTGGGGGAAAATGTGTGTAAATGGGTTAGTAACTGGCTTAGTGATAGAAAGCAGAGGGTGGTTATAAATGGTATAGTCTCTAACTGGGTCGCTGTGACCAGTGGGGTACCGCAGGGGTCAGTATTGGGACCTGTTCTCTTCAACATATTCATTAATGATCTGGTAGAAGGTTTACACAGTAAAATATCGATATTTGCAGATGATACAAAACTATGTAAAGCAGTTAATACAAGAGAAGATAGTATTCTGCTACAGATGGATCTGGATAAGTTGGAAACTTGGGCTGAAAGGTGGCAGATGAGGTTTAACAATGATAAATGTAAGGTTATACACATGGGAAGAGGGAATCAATATCACCATTACACACTGAATGGGAAACCACTGGGTAAATCTGACAGGGAGAAGGACTTGGGGATCCTAGTTAATGATAAACTTACCTGGAGCAGCCAGTGCCAGGCAGCAGCTGCCAAGGCAAACAGGATCATGGGGTGCATTAAAAGAGGTCTGGATACACATGATGAGAGCATTATACTGCCTCTGTACAAATCCCTAGTTAGACCGCACATGGAGTACTGTGTCCAGTTTTGGGCACCGGTGCTCAGGAAGGATATAATGGAACTAGAGAGAGTACAAAGGAGTGCAACAAAATTAATAAAGGGGATGGGAGAACTACAATACCCAGATAGATTAGCGAAATTAGGATTATTTAGTCTAGAAAAAAGACGACTGAGGGGCGATCTAATAACCATGTATAAGTATATAAGGGACAATACAAATATCTCGCTGAGGATCTGTTTATACCAAGGAAGGTGACGGGCACAAGGGGGCATTCTTTGCGTCTGGAGGAGAGAAGGTTTTTCCACCAACATAGAAGAGGATTCTTTACTGTTAGGGCAGTGAGAATCTGGAATTGCTTGCCTGAGGAGGTGGTGATGGCGAACTCAGTCGAGGGGTTCAAGAGAGGCCTGGATGTCTTCCTGGAGCAGAACAATATTGTATCATACAATTATTAGGTTCTGTAGAAGGACGTAGATCTGGGGATTTATTATGATGGAATATAGGCTGAACTGGATGGACAAATGTCTTTTTTTCGGCCTTACTAACTATGTTACTATGTTACTATGTTACTATGTGATCTAATCTTCTTTTGTATTTGTATGATTTTTCGGTTTTCGGTTAAGATAAAGACCGTTGATAGAATCATTGGTTTTTCCTAATGTTTAGAGACATGCCCTTTTTCCAACATGCACTAATTTTAAATGTTGTCAAATGTACTTCACTTACTCTAAGGAAGCCTACTTAATCATGCTGAGTATGACTCAGCAGTATGAGTTCTTGAAAATCTTTTGATCTTATTCTTATAATTATGAAAACAGACAAAATTTGCATGTGCTTTCATCCCACTGCTGCCAGTATGATATGTGCTTGAAAATTGTTTTGAACTTACTCTTATGATTTTACTAACATACAAACTTACATGTGTTTTAATCTTCTTTTGTATTTGCTTAAGTGTTTTCTTTCTGGTTAAGATAAAAACAGTTGATAGAATTATTGTTTTTTTCCTAATATTTAGAGACATGTCTGTCATGATATGTACTTTTGCCCTGTCCTGTATTTGAATAATATGCCATTTGATGTATGTAACTGTTCTCTGGTTTCTATTAGCTGTAATTTATGTATTTTCTTGTGCAGGGAGTTCACCTGTAACAATATGTCTCCTTCCCCCAATACTTGCAGCCCTAAGCTATAATGTAATTAAGGTTTGTCAACACCACTAGTGAAGAATAGCCATTCTTTCTCACAGCAGGTGGCTAGTCATATGTACATACTTGATAGACTAAGAGGAGCCGACCAGTCTAGAATCTTCAGGTGGACCCAACCATTGAATAGAAGGTGTGACCCCTACCCCCCTTCATGGGCGGATCCCAGGAGCTCAGATAATACATTCTTATTTTTGAGATCAGATGTGAGTTGATCCTTAAAGGGGAAGGAGTGGGGATTCTTAGCTGAGGCAAGACCCCACGTCCATCTGTGACTGCGGAAGCGTACGGGATGAGACTTGAGCTGAGGACATATCTCGTCGTTCGTGAGATTGTTTTGGGATCCCTTGGACTCATGTGGACCATTGCTTTGTTAGCTGGCACAAGGATTATCTGGAGGTGCCCCCGAATCTGTTCTGTTGGACTCGTGGAAGGACTATTGTTTCGTTTATCAGGTGCGGGATTACTGGAAAGCACCTCCAGATCTGTTTATTTCCTTGGGCTTATTGTGGACTTCTGGTGGACTTGAAGGACATTATGGATATTTGATGTTGTATGCTCCCTGCTTTAATAAATCTCATTGGATCATCCCTCGGCCTGTTGTCCCTTCCTGCTCTGCTGTACACCCCGTCACAAACTGGTTGGCAGCAGTGGGATCAGAGCAGAAGGAATGGAGGACAAAGGCCCATCAACATTGGGAACCAGCACCGCAGAGTACAAGAGCTGGACTGCGATGAACCTACAAACAAAGGCCCATGAAGTAGGAGTCCGTTTTAAAGGACTCTCCAAGGAGCAGCTAATTGAGGCTTTGGAAGGAGTTCGCCTGCAAGATGACACTGAGGAAGGATCCTCACAGCAAATGGAGGAAAGACTGCAGCCGGAGGTAAATACCCAAAAAAGTCAGTGGGTTGTGTGGTACGAGGAGGAGTTGGCATTTCTGGGAGAAGAGGCCACCATAGACGATAAGAGGAAGGCCATTCACAGAGCTCAGGAGATGGCATTGCTGGAGCAGATCGCTTTGGAAGCAGCTAGAAGCTCCAGACAGACTGTAACCTCAGCACCCACCATGAGGGAACTCCCCAGAGTGTCCCACAAAGACTTTAAGCCCTTTAATGAGGCTGCAGGCGACATTGAGGGCTTCTTCCAGGACTTTGAGCATCAGTGTTGATTAATGGAAGTCCCGGAAAGGGAGCGAGTTCGACATCTTGTGGGGTTCTTAGAGGGTGGAGCTGCTGAAGCCTATAGAGCTATGGACCCTCGGGGGAACTGTGAGTATGCGGCGATTAAACAGACTATTCTAGAACATTATGCTATGTTAAACCTTGTTATCTTATTCTTATAATTATGCTAACATACAAAATTAGCATATGCTTTAATCCCACTGCTGCCAGTATTATGCGGTCTTGAAATGTTTTTGTACTTATTCTTATGATTTTGCTAACATGCAAATTAACATGTGATTTAATCTTTTGTATTTGTATAATTTTGCGGTTTTCAGTTAAGATAAGGAATCGTAAAAATCATGCTGTTAAAGGTAGCATGGCCGAGTGGTCTAAGGCGCTGGACTTAGGCTCCAGTCTCTTTGGAGGCGTGGGTTCAAATCCCACTGCTGCCAGTGTATTTCTACTTTGAAACTTTTTAGCTTATATTTATGATTTTGCTAATAGAAAAATTAGCATGTGTTTTATTATTTTGTATTTGTATGAGTCCATGCTTTGCTGTTTTGCAAAAGACAGTAGATAGAATCATTGCTTTTTGCTTAGAGACCTATCCATTTTCCACCTTGAAGAAGTTAAAATGTAGGAAAATTCACTAAACTTACTCTAAGGAAGCTGTTTTTATGTAGTATATTAGGGTAGCATGGCCGAGCGGTCTAAGGCGCTGGATTAAGGCTCCAGTCTCTTCAGAGGCGTGGGTTCAAATCCCACTGCTGCCAGTAGGTCTTCAGAACATTTTGATCTAATTCAAATGATTTTGTATTTGCATGAGTGTGTGGGTTTCTGTTTAGGAAAAGACAGTTGATAGAATCATTGTTTTTTCCTATTGTTTAGAGACTTAACCATTTTACAACAGACCTGTAGGTTTAAATCCCACTGCTGCCAGTAGTAAGAGTTCCTTAAAACCTTTTTATCTTATTCTTATACATACGCTAATATACAAAATTAGCATATGCTTTAATCCCACTGCTGCCAGTATTATGCGGTCTTGAAATGTTTTTGTACTTATTCTTATGATTTTGCTAACATGCAAATTAACATGTGATTTAATCTTTTGTATTTGTATAATTTTGTGGTTTTCAGTTAAGATAAGGAATCTTAAAAGTCATGCTGCTAAAGGTAGCATGGCCGAGTGGTCTAAGGCGCTGGATTAAGGCTCCAGTATCTTCAGAGGCGTGGGTTCAAATCCCACTGCTGCCAGTAGGTCTTCAGAACCTTTTGATCTAATTCTTATGATTTTGTATTTGCATGAGTGTGTGGATTTCTGCTTAGGAAAAGACAGTTGATAGAATCATTGGTTTTTCCTATTGTTTAGAGACTTAACCATTTTACAACAGACCTGTAGGTTCAAATCCCACTGCTGCCAGTAGTAAGAGTTCCTTAAAACCTTTTTATCTTATTCTTATAACTATGCTAACATACAAAATTAGCATATGCTTTAATCCCACTGCTGCCAGTATTATGAGGTCTTGAAATGTTTTTGTACTTATTCTTATGATTTTGCTAACATGCAAATTAGCATGTGAATCCCTGTGAAAACCAGGGATTCAAGCTTCAGGAGGCTAATTTGCATATTCCAGGTGCCTTCTGGGAGAAGCGAAGTCTCCCTAAGCTAGAAGATTGTTGGGTACAGCCGGGACCAGCTGCTTCGAAAGCATCACCAAACCAGGGATTCAAGCTTCAGGAGGCTAATTTGCATATTCCAGGTGCCTTCTGGGAGAAGCGAAGTCTCCCTAAGCTAGAAGATCGTTGGGTACAGCCGGGACCAGCTGCTTCGAAAGCATCACCAAACCAGGGATTCAAGCTTCAGGAGGCTAATTTGCATATTCCAGGTGCCTTCTGGGAGAAGCGAAGTCTCCCTAAGCTAGAAGATCGTTGGGTACAGCCGGGACCAGCTGCTTCGAAAGCATCACCAAACCAGGGATTCAAGCTAGAGGAGGCTAATTTGCATATTCCAGGTTCCTTCTGGGAAAAGCAAGGAGTCTCCCTAAGCTAGAAGATCGTTGGGTACAGCCGGGACCAGCTGCTTCGAAAGCATCACCAAACCGCGCGCCTTACGCCGCGCGAATTTTTGCCTGTAGGACATTATTGCAAGAGAGCTTGGCTGAGTAGATTACACAAGAAGGAAAACACACAGCAAGTCAGCAGGATCTAGGAGCAACATGGCAGATGTGACAACCTACATGGTGAGCTGCAGCATGTGCTACATGTTCACAGATCGACCAGAAGAAGAATCCAATTTCACCTGTCAGAAGTGTAGACTAGTGGCCCTTTTAGAAGAAAAGGTGCGGGGTCTGGAAGAAAGAATAGCAACTTTGAAACTCATCAAAGAGAATGAAGACTTTCTAGACAGAACAGAAGCATCTCTACTGGTCACAGAAGGTGCAAAAAGTGTCAGAGAACCTCCAAAAGCAGATGAGTGGAAGCATGTGACCAAAAGAAGCAAGAAGACCATGGAGAAATCACCAACCACACAACTGAAGAACCGATATCAAATCTTTGTAGAGGATGAAGATGGCACACCTAAGAATGAAGCAATACCAGCAAGCAAAAAAGAAAAGGGCACACAGCAACAAGTGACAGCAAAAAGTACAGCCAAGAAGCAACGAAGAGTGGTGGTGGTGGGAGACTCACTACTGAGAGGCACCGAAGCAGCCATCTGCAGACCGGACATAACTGCAAGAGAAGTATGCTGCCTTCCAGGTGCGATGATCAAGGATGTGACCGATAGGATACCAAAGCTCTTCAGCTCCAAGGACGTCCACCCATTTCTTCTGATACATGTTGGCACCAATGACACGGCAAGGAAGGACCTACCGACAATCTGCAAGGACTTTGAAGAGTTGGGGAAGAAAGTAAAGGAACTGGATGCACAGGTAGTTTTTTCTTCTATCCTTCCAGTAGACGGGCATGGCACCAGGAGATGGAACAGGATCCTTGATGCAAACAACTGGCTAAGACGATGGTGCAGACAACAAGGATTTGGATTCCTGGACAACGGTGTGAATTACTGGTATGATGGACTCCTCGCCAGAGACGGACTACACCTCAACAAACCTGGGAAACACACATTCGCCAGAAGACTCGCTACACTCATCAGGAGGGCGTTAAACTAGAAGAAGAGGGGACGGGAAGAAAAACATTAGACTCGAACAAAGACGACCCAGGAAAACATACTCAGAAGGGAGGTAAGAACATTTCTAAAACAATCCACAGTGAGGAGATTGGAACAAAACAAAATCCTCTAAACTGCATGCTCGCAAACGCCAGAAGCCTGACAAACAAGATGGAAGAACTAGAAGCAGAAATATCTACAGGTAACTTTGACATAGTGGGAATAACCGAGACATGGTTAGATGAAAGCTATGACTGGGCAGTTAACTTACAGGGTTACAGTCTGTTTAGAAAGGATCGTAAAAATCGGAGAGGAGGAGGGGTTTGTCTCTATGTAAAGTCTTGTCTAAAGTCCACTTTAAGGGAGGATATTAGCGAAGGGAATGAGGATGTCGAGTCCATATGGGTTGAAATTCATGGAGGGAAAAATGGTAACAAAATTCTCATTGGGGTCTGTTACAAACCCCCAAATATAACAGAAAGCATGGAAAGTCTACTTCTAAAGCAGATAGATGAAGCTGCAACCCATAATGAGGTCCTGGTTATGGGGGACTTTAACTACCCGGATATTAACTGGGAAACAGAAACCTGTGAAACCCATAAAGGCAACAGGTTTCTGCTAATAACCAAGAAAAATTATCTTTCACAATTGGTGCAGAATCCAACCAGAGGAGCAGCACTTTTAGACCTAATACTATCTAATAGACCTGACAGAATAACAAATCTGCAGGTGGTTGGGCATTTAGGAAATAGCGACCACAATATTGTGCAGTTTCACCTGTCTTTCACTAGGGGGACTTGTCAGGGAGTCACAAAAACATTGAACTTTAGGAAGGCAAAGTTTGAACAGCTTAGAGATGCCCTTAATCTGGTAGACTGGGACAATATCCTCAGAAATGAGAATACAGATAATAAATGGGAAATGTTTAAGAACATCCTAAATAGGCAGTGTAAGCGGTTTATACCTTGTGGGAATAAAAGGACTAGAAATAGGAAAAACCCAATGTGGCTAAACAAAGAAGTAAGACAGGCAATTAACAGTAAAAAGAAAGCATTTGCACTACTAAAGCAGGATGGCACCATTGAAGCTCTAAAAAACTATAGGGAGAAAAATACTTTATCTAAAAAACTAATTAAAGCTGCCAAAAAGGAAACAGAGAAGCACATTGCTAAGGAGAGTAAAACTAATCCCAAACTGTTCTTCAACTATATCAATAGTAAAAGAATAAAAACTGAAAATGTAGGCCCCTTAAAAAATAGTGAGGAAAGAATGGTTGTAGATGACGAGGAAAAAGCTAACATATTAAACACCTTCTTCTCCACGGTATTCACGGTGGAAAATGAAATGCTAGGTGAAATCCCAAGAAACAATGAAAACCCTATATTAAGGGTCACCAATCTAACCCAAGAAGAGGTGCGAAACCGGCTAAATAAGATTAAAATAGATAAATCTCCGGGTCCGGATGGCATACACCCACGAGTACTAAGAGAACTAAGTAATGTAATAGATAAACCATTATTTCTTATTTTTAGGGACTCTATAGCGACAGGGTCTGTTCCGCAGGACTGGCGCATAGCAAATGTGGTGCCAATATTCAAAAAGGGCTCTAAAAGTGAACCTGGAAATTATAGGCCAGTAAGTCTAACCTCTATTGTTGGTAAAATATTTGAAGGGTTTCTGAGGGATGTTATTCTGGATTATCTCAATGAGAATAACTGTTTAACTCCATATCAGCATGGGTTTATGAGAAATCGCTCCTGTCAAACCAATCTAATCAGTTTTTATGAAGAGGTAAGCTATAGACTGGACCACGGTGAGTCATTGGACGTGGTATATCTCGATTTTTCCAAAGCGTTTGATACCGTGCCGCACAAGAGGTTGCTACACAAAATGAGAATGCTTGGTCTGGGGGAAAATGTGTGTAAATGGGTTAGTAACTGGCTTAGTGATAGAAAGCAGAGGGTGGTTATAAATGGTATAGTCTCTAACTGGGTCGCTGTGACCAGTGGGGTACCGCAGGGGTCAGTATTGGGACCTGTTCTCTTCAACATATTCATTAATGATCTGGTAGAAGGTTTACACAGTAAAATATCGATATTTGCAGATGATACAAAACTATGTAAAGCAGTTAATACAAGAGAAGATAGTATTCTGCTACAGATGGATCTGGATAAGTTGGAAACTTGGGCTGAAAGGTGGCAGATGAGGTTTAACAATGATAAATGTAAGGTTATACACATGGGAAGAGGGAATCAATATCACCATTACACACTGAACGGGAAACCACTGGGTAAATCTGACAGGGAGAAGGACTTGGGGATCCTAGTTAATGATAAACTTACCTGGAGCAGCCAGTGCCAGGCAGCAGCTGCCAAGGCAAACAGGATCATGGGGTGCATTAAAAGAGGTCTGGATACACATGATGAGAGCATTATACTGCCTCTGTACAAATCCCTAGTTAGACCGCACATGGAGTACTGTGTCCAGTTTTGGGCACCGGTGCTCAGGAAGGATATAATGGAACTAGAGAGAGTACAAAGGAGTGCAACAAAATTAATAAAGGGGATGGGAGAACTACAATACCCAGAAAGATTAGCGAAATTAGGATTATTTAGTCTAGAAAAAAGACGACTGAGGGGCGATCTAATAACCATGTATAAGTATATAAGGGGACAATACAAATATCTCGCTGAGGATCTGTTTATACCAAGGAAGGTGACGGGCACAAGGGGGCATTCTTTGCGTCTGGAGGAGAGAAGGTTTTTCCACCAACATAGAAGAGGATTCTTTACTGTTAGGGCAGTGAGAATCTGGAATTGCTTGCCTGAGGAGGTGGTGATGGCGAACTCAGTCGAGGGGTTCAAGAGAGGCCTGGATGTCTTCCTGGAGCAGAACAATATTGTATCATACAATTATTAGGTTCTGTAGAAGGACGTAGATCTGGGGATTTATTATGATGGAATATAGGCTGAACTGGATGGACAAATGTCTTTTTTTCGGCCTTACTAACTATGTTACTATGTTACTATGTTACTATGTGATCTAATCTTCTTTTGTATTTGTATGATTTTTCGGTTTTCGGTTAAGATAAAGACCGTTGATAGAATCATTGGTTTTTCCTAATGTTTAGAGACATGCCCTTTTTCCAACATGCACTAATTTTAAATGTTGTCAAATGTACTTCACTTACTCTAAGGAAGCCTACTTAATCATGCTGAGTATGACTCAGCAGTATGAGTTCTTGAAAATCTTTTGATCTTATTCTTATAATTATGAAAACAGACAAAATTTGCATGTGCTTTCATCCCACTGCTGCCAGTATGATATGTGCTTGAAAATTGTTTTGAACTTACTCTTATGATTTTACTAACATACAAACTTACATGTGTTTTAATCTTCTTTTGTATTTGCTTAAGTGTTTTCTTTCTGGTTAAGATAAAAACAGTTGATAGAATTATTGTTTTTTTCCTAATATTTAGAGACATGTCTGTCATGATATGTACTTTTGCCCTGTCCTGTATTTGAATAATATGCCATTTGATGTATGTAACTGTTCTCTGGTTTCTATTAGCTGTAATTTATGTATTTTCTTGTGCAGGGAGTTCACCTGTAACAATATGTCTCCTTCCCCCAATACTTGCAGCCCTAAGCTATAATGTAATTAAGGTTTGTCAACACCACTAGTGAAGAATAGCCATTCTTTCTCACAGCAGGTGGCTAGTCATATGTACATACTTGATAGACTAAGAGGAGCCGACCAGTCTAGAATCTTCAGGTGGACCCAACCATTGAATAGAAGGTGTGACCCCTACCCCCCTTCATGGGCGGATCCCAGGAGCTCAGATAATACATTCTTATTTTTGAGATCAGATGTGAGTTGATCCTTAAAGGGGAAGGAGTGGGGATTCTTAGCTGAGGCAAGACCCCACGTCCATCTGTGACTGCGGAAGCGTACGGGATGAGACTTGAGCTGAGGACATATCTCGTCGTTCGTGAGATTGTTTTGGGATCCCTTGGACTCATGTGGACCATTGCTTTGTTAGCTGGCACAAGGATTATCTGGAGGTGCCCCCGAATCTGTTCTGTTGGACTCGTGGAAGGACTATTGTTTCGTTTATCAGGTGCGGGATTACTGGAAAGCACCTCCAGATCTGTTTATTTCCTTGGGCTTATTGTGGACTTCTGGTGGACTTGAAGGACATTATGGATATTTGATGTTGTATGCTCCCTGCTTTAATAAATCTCATTGGATCATCCCTCGGCCTGTTGTCCCTTCCTGCTCTGCTGTACACCCCGTCACAAACTGGTTGGCAGCAGTGGGATCAGAGCAGAAGGAATGGAGGACAAAGGCCCATCAACATTGGGAACCACCACCGCAGAGTACAAGAGCTGGACTGCGATGAACCTACAAACAAAGGCCCATGAAGTAGGAGTCCGTTTTAAAGGACTCTCCAAGGAGCAGCTAATTGAGGCTTTGGAAGGAGTTCGCCTGCAAGATGACACTGAGGAAGGATCCTCACAGCAAATGGAGGAAAGACTGCAGCCGGAGGTAAATACCCAAAAAAGTCAGTGGGTTGTGTGGTACGAGGAGGAGTTGGCATTTCTGGGAGAAGAGGCCACCATAGACGATAAGAGGAAGGCCATTCACAGAGCTCAGGAGATGGCATTGCTGGAGCAGATCGCTTTGGAAGCAGCTAGAAGCTCCAGACAGACTGTAACCTCAGCACCCACCATGAGGGAACTCCCCAGAGTGTCCCACAAAGACTTTAAGCCCTTTAATGAGGCTGCAGGCGACATTGAGGGCTTCTTCCAGGACTTTGAGCATCAGTGTTGATTAATGGAAGTCCCGGAAAGGGAGCGAGTTCGACATCTTGTGGGGTTCTTAGAGGGTGGAGCTGCTGAAGCCTATAGAGCTATGGACCCTCGGGGGAACTGTGAGTATGCGGCGATTAAACAGACTATTCTAGAACATTATGCTATGTTAAACCTTGTTATCTTATTCTTATAATTATGCTAACATACAAAATTAGCATATGCTTTAATCCCACTGCTGCCAGTATTATGCGGTCTTGAAATGTTTTTGTACTTATTCTTATGATTTTGCTAACATGCAAATTAACATGTGATTTAATCTTTTGTAGTTGTATAATTTTGCGGTTTTCAGTTAAGATAAGGAATCGTAAAAATCATGCTGTTAAAGGTAGCATGGCCGAGTGGTCTAAGGCGCTGGACTTAGGCTCCAGTCTCTTTGGAGGCGTGGGTTCAAATCCCACTGCTGCCAGTGTATTTCTACTTTGAAACTTTTTAGCTTATATTTATGATTTTGCTAATAGAAAAATTAGCATGTGTTTTATTATTTTGTATTTGTATGAGTCCATGCTTTGCTGTTTTGCAAAAGACAGTAGATAGAATCATTGCTTTTTGCTTAGAGACCTATCCATTTTCCACCTTGAAGAAGTTAAAATGTAGGAAAATTCACTAAACTTACTCTAAGGAAGCTTTTTTCATGTAGTATATTAGGGTAGCATGGCCGAGCGGTCTAAGGCGCTGGATTAAGGCTCCAGTCTCTTCAGAGGCGTGGGTTCAAATCCCACTGCTGCCAGTAGGTCTTTAGAACATTTTGATCTAATTCAAATGATTTTGTATTTGCATGAGTGTGTGGGTTTCTGTTTAGGAAAAGACAGTTGATAGAATCATTGTTTTTTCCTATTGTTTAGAGACTTAACCATTTTACAACAGACCTGTAGGTTTAAATCCCACTGCTGCCAGTAGTAAGAGTTCCTTAAAACCTTTTTATCTTATTCTTATACATACGCTAACATACAAAATTAACATATGCTTTAATCCCACTGCTGCCAGTATTATGCGGTCTTGAAATGTTTTTGTACTTATTCTTATGATTTTGCTAACATGCAAATTAACATGTGATTTAATCTTTTGTATTTGTATAATTTAGTGGTTTTCAGTTAAGATAAGGAATCTTAAAAATCATGCTGCTAAAGGTAGCATGGCCGAGCGGTCTAAGGCACTGGATTAAGGCTCCAGTCTCTTCAGAGGCGTTGGTTCAAATCCCACTGCTGCCAGTAGGTCTTCAGAACATTTTGATCTAATTCTTATGATTTTGTATTTGCATGAGTGTGTGGATTTCTGTTTAGGAAAAGACAGTTGATAGAATCATTGGTTTTTCCTATTGTTTAGAGACTTAACCATTTTACAACAGACCTGTAGGTTCAAATCCCACTGCTGCCAGTAGTAAGAGTTCCTTAAAACCTTTTTATCTTATTCTTATAACTATGCTAACATACAAAATTAGCATATGCTTTAATCCCACTGCTGCCAGTATTATGAGGTCTTGAAATGTTTTTGTACTTATTCTTATGATTTTGCTAACATGCAAATTAGCATGTGATCTAATCTTCTTTTGTATTTGTATGATTTTTCGGTTTTCAGTTAAGATAAAGACCGTTGATAGAATCATTGGTTTTTCCTAATGTTTAGAGACATGCCCTTTTTCCAACATGCACTAATTTTAAATGTTGTCAAATGTACTTCACTTACTCTAAGGAAGCCTACTTAATCATGCTGAGTATGACTCAGCAGTATGAGTTCTTGAAAATCTTTTGATCTTACATAGTAACATAGTAACATAGTTAGTAAGGCCGAAAAAAGACATTTGTCCATCCAGTTCAGCCTATATTCCATCATAATAAATACCCAGATCTACGTCCTTCTACAGAACCTAATAATTGTATGATACAATATTGTTCTGCTCCAGGAAGACATCCAGGCCTCTCTTGAACCCCTCGACTGAGTTTGCCATCACCACCTCCTCAGGCAAGCAATTCCAGATTCTCACTGCCCTAACAGTAAAGAATCCTCTTCTATGTTGGTGGAAAAACCTTCTCTCCTCCAGACGCAAAGAATGCCCCCTTGTGCCCGTCACCTTCCTTGGTATAAACAGATCCTCAGCGAGATATTTGTATTGTCCCCTTATATACTTATACATGGTTATTAGATCGCCCCTCAGTCGTCTTTTTTCTAGACTAAATAATCCTAATTTCGCTAATCTATCTGGGTATTGTAGTTCTCCCATCCCCTTTATTAATTTTGTTGCCCTCCTTTGTACTCTCTCTAGTTCCATTATATCCTTCCTGAGCACCGGTGCCCAAAACTGGACACAGTACTCCATGTGCGGTCTAACTAGGGATTTGTACAGAGGCAGTATAATGCTCTCATCATGTGTATCCAGACCTCTTTTAATGCACCCCATGATCCTGTTTGCCTTGGCAGCTGCTGCCTGGCACTGGCTGCTCCAGGTAAGTTTATCATTAACTAGGATCCCCAAGTCCTTCTCCCTGTCAGATTTACCCAGTGGTTTCCCGTTCAGTGTGTAATGGTGATATTGATTCCCTCTTCCCATGTGTATAACCTTACATTTATCATTGTTAAACCTCATCTGCCACCTTTCAGCCCAAGTTTCCAACTTATCCAGATCCATCTGTAGCAGAATACTATCTTCTCTTGTATTAACTGCTTTACATAGTTTTGTATCATCTGCAAATATCGATATTTTACTGTGTAAACCTTCTACCAGATCATTATCTTATTCTTATAATTATGAAAACAGACAAAATTTGCATGTGCTTTCATCCCACTGCTGCCAGTATGATATGTGCTTGAAAATTGTTTTGAACTTACTCTTATGATTTTACTAACATACAAACTTACATGTGTTTTAATCTTCTTTTGTATTTGCTTAAGTGTTTTCTTTCTGGTTAAGATAAAAACAGTTGATAGAATTATTGTTTTTTTCCTAATATTTAGAGACATGTCTGTCATGATATGTACTTTTGCCCTGTCCTGTATTTGAATAATATGCCATTTGATGTATGTAACTGTTCTCTGGTTTCTATTAGCTGTAATTTATGTATTTTCTTGTGCTGGGAGTTCACCTGTAACAATATGTCTCCTTCCCCCAATACTTGCAGCCCTAAGCTATAATGTAATTAAGGTTTGTCAACACCACTAGTGAAGAATAGCCATTCTTTCTCACAGCAGGTGGCTAGTCATATGTACATACTTGATAGACTAAGAGGAGCCGACCAGTCTAGAATCTTCAGGTGGACCCAACCATTGAATAGAAGGTGTGACCCCTACCCCCCTTCATGGGCGGATCCCAGGAGCTCAGATAATCCATTCTTATTTTTGAGATCAGATGTGAGTTGATCCTTAAAGGGGAAGGAGTGGGGATTCTTAGCTGAGGCAAGACCCCACGTCCATCTGTGACTGCGGAAGCGTACGGGATGAGACTTGAGCTGAGGACATATCTCGTCGTTCGTGAGATTGTTTTGGGATCCCTTGGACTCATGTGGACCATTGCTTTGTTAGCTGGCACAAGGATTATCTGGAGGTGCCCCCGAATCTGTTCTGTTGGACTCGTGGAAGGACTATTGTTTCGTTTATCAGGTGCGGGATTACTGGAAAGCACCTCCAGATCTGTTTATTTCCTTGGGCTTATTGTGGACTTCTGGTGGACTTGAAGGACATTATGGATATTTGATGTTGTATGCTCCCTGCTTTAATAAATCTCATTGGATCATCCCTCGGCCTGTTGTCCCTTCTTGCTCTGCTGTACACCCCGTCACAAACTGGTTGGCAGCAGTGGGATCAGAGCAGAAGGAATGGAGGACAAAGGCCCATCAACATTGGGAACCAGCACCACAGAGTACAAGAGCTGGACTGCGATGAACCTACAAACAAAGGCCCATGAAGTAGGAGTCCGTTTTAAAGGACTCTCCAAGGAGCAGCTAATTGAGGCTTTGGAAGGAGTTCGCCTGCAAGATGACACTGAGGAAGGATCCTCACAGCAAATGGAGGAAAGACTGCAGCCGGAGGTAAATACCCAAAAAAGTCAGTGGGTTGTGTGGTACGAGGAGGAGTTGGCATTTCTGGGAGAAGAGGCCACCATAGACGATAAGAGGAAGGCCATTCACAGAGCTCAGGAGATGGCATTGCTGGAGCAGATCGCTTTGGAAGCAGCTAGAAGCTCCAGACAGACTGTAACCTCAGCACCCACCATGAGGGAACTCCCCAGAGTGTCCCACAAAGACTTTAAGCCCTTTAATGAGGCTGCAGGCGACATTGAGGGCTTCTTCCAGGACTTTGAGCATCAGTGTTGATTAATGGAAGTCCCGGAAAGGGAGCGAGTTCGACATCTTGTGGGGTTCTTAGAGGGTGGAGCTGCTGAAGCCTATAGAGCTATGGACCCTCAGGGGAACTGTGAGTATGCGGCGATTAAACAGACTATTCTAGGACATTATGCTATGTTAAACCTTGTTATCTTATTCTTATAATTATGCTAACATACAAAATTAGCATATGCTTTAATCCCACTGCTGCCAGTATTATGCGGTCTTGAAATGTTTTTGTACTTATTCTTATGATTTTGCTAACATGCAAATTAACGTGATTTAATCTTTTGTATTTGTATAATTTTGCGGTTTTCAGTTAAGATAAGGAATCGTAAAAATCATGCTGTTAAAGGTAGCATGGCCGAGTGGTCTAAGGCGCTGGAATTAGGCTCCAGTCTCTTTGGAGGCGTGGGTTCAAATCCCACTGCTGCCAGTGTATTTCTACTTTGAAACTTTTTAGCTTATATTTATGATTTTGCTAATAGAAAAATTAGCATGTGTTTTATTATTTTGTATTTGTATGAGTCCATGCTTTGCTGTTTTGCAAAAGACAGTAGATAGAATCATTGCTTTTTGCTTAGAGACCTATCCATTTTCCACCTTGAAGAAGTTAAAATGTAGGAAAATTCACTAAACTTACTCTAAGGAAGCTGTTTTTATGTAGTATATTAGGGTAGCATGGCCGAGCGGTCTAAGGCGCTG
This sequence comes from Ranitomeya imitator, assembly GCF_032444005.1. Classification (NCBI taxonomy): domain Eukaryota; kingdom Metazoa; phylum Chordata; class Amphibia; order Anura; family Dendrobatidae; genus Ranitomeya; species Ranitomeya imitator. The sequence goes on from NC_091285.1 coordinate 90,522,768, forward strand.
GATTAAGGCTCCAGTCTCTTCAGAGGCGTGGGTTCAAATCCCACTGCTGCCAGTAGGTCTTCAGAACATTTTGATCTAATTCAAATGATTTTGTATTTGCATGAGTGTGTGGGTTTCTGTTTAGGAAAAGACAGTTGATAGAATCATTGTTTTTTCCTATTGTTTAGAGACTTAACCATTTTACAACAGACCTGTAGGTTTAAATCCCACTGCTGCCAGTAGTAAGAGTTCCTTAAAACCTTTTTATCTTATTCTTATACATACGCTAATATACAAAATTAGCATATGCTTTAATCCCACTGCTGCCAGTATTATGCGGTCTTGAAATGTTTTTGTACTTATTCTTATGATTTTGCTAACATGCAAATTAACATGTGATTTAATCTTTTGTATTTGTATAATTTTGTGGTTTTCAGTTAAGATAAGGAATCTTAAAAGTCATGCTGCTAAAGGTAGCATGGCCGAGCGGTCTAAGGCGCTGGATTAAGGCTCCAGTCTCTTCAGAGGCGTGGGTTCAAATCCCACTGCTGCCAGTAGGTCTTCAGAACCTTTTGATCTAATTCTTATGATTTTGTATTTGCATGAGTGTGTGGATTTCTGTTTAGGAAAAGACAGTTGATAGAATCATTGGTTTTTCCTATTGTTTAGAGACTTAACCATTTTACAACAGACCTGTAGGTTCAAATCCCACTGCTGCCAGTAGTAAGAGTTCCTTAAAACCTTTTTATCTTATTCTTATAACTATGCTAACATACAAAATTAGCATATGCTTTAATCCCACTGCTGCCAGTATTATGAGGTCTTGAAATGTTTTTGTACTTATTCTTATGATTTTGCTAACATGCAAATTAGCATGTGATCTAATCTTCTTTTGTATTTGTATGATTTTTCGGTTTTCGGTTAAGATAAAGACCGTTGATAGAATCATTGGTTTTTCCTAATGTTTAGAGACATGCCCTTTTTCCAACATGCACTAATTTTAAATGTTGTCAAATGTACTTCACTTACTCTAAGGAAGCCTACTTAATCATGCTGAGTATGACTCAGCAGTATGAGTTCTTGAAAATCTTTTGATCTTATTCTTATAATTATGAAAACAGACAAAATTTGCATGTGCTTCCATCCCACTGCTGCCAGTATGATATGTGCTTGAAAATTGTTTTGAACTTACTCTTATGATTTTACTAACATACAAACTTACATGTGTTTTAATCTTCTTTTGTATTTGCTTAAGTGTTTTCTTTCTGGTTAAGATAAAAACAGTTGATAGAATTATTGTTTTTTTCCTAATATTTAGAGACATGTCTGTCATGATATGTACTTTTGCCCTGTCCTGTATTTGAATAATATGCCATTTGATGTATGTAACTGTTCTCTGGTTTCTATTATCTGTAATTTATGTATTTTCTTGTGCAGGGAGTTCACCTGTAACAATATGTCTCCTTCCCCCAATACTTGCAGCCCTAAGCTATAATGTAATTAAGGTTTGTCAACACCACTAGTGAAGAATAGCCATTCTTTCTCACAGCAGGTGGCTAGTCATATGTACATACTAGATAGACTAAGAGGAGCCGACCAGTCTAGAATCTTCAGGTGGACCCAACCATTGAATAGAAGGTGTGACCCCTACCCCCCTTCATGGGCGGATCCCAGGAGCTCAGATAATCCATTCTTATTTTTGAGATCAGATGTGAGTTGATCCTTAAAGGGGAAGGAGTGGGGATTCTTAGCTGAGGCAAGACCCCACGTCCATCTGTGACTGCGGAAGCGTACGGGATGAGACTTGAGCTGAGGACATATCTCGTCGTTCGTGAGATTGTTTTGGGATCCCTTGGACTCATGTGGACTATTGCTTTGTTAGCTGGCACAAGGATTATCTGGAGGTGCCCCCGAATCTGTTCTGTTGGACTCGTGGAAGGACTATTGTTTCGTTTATCGGGTGCGGGATTACTGGAAAGCACCTCCAGATCTGTTTATTTACTTGGGCTTATTGTGGACTTCTGGTGGACTTGAAGGACATTATGGATATTTGATGTTGTATGCTCCCTGCTTTAATAAATCTCATTGGATCATCCCTCGGCCTGTTGTCCCTTCCTGCTCTGCTGTACACCCCGTCACAAACTGGTTGGCAGCAGTGGGATCAGAGCAGAAGGAATGGAGGACAAAGGCCCATCAACATTGGGAACCAGCACCGCAGAGTACAAGAGCTGGACTGCGATGAACCTACAAACAAAGGCCCATGAAGTAGGAGTCCATTTTAAAGGACTCTCCAAGGAGCAGCTAATTGAGGCTTTGGAAGGAGTTCGCCTGCAAGATGACACTGAGGAAGGATCCTCACAGCAAATGGAGGAAAGACTGCAGCCGGAGGTAAATACCCAAAAAAGTCAGTGGGTTGTGTGGTACGAGGAGGAGTTGGCATTTCTGGGAGAAGAGGCCACCATAGACGATAAGAGGAAGGCCATTCACAGAGCTCAGGAGATGGCATTGCTGGAGCAGATCGCTTTGGAAGCAGCTAGAAGCTCCAGACAGACTGTAACCTCAGCACCCACCATGAGGGAACTCCCCAGAGTGTCCCACAAAGACTTTAAGCCCTTTAATGAGGCTGCAGGCGACATTGAGGGCTTCTTCCAGGACTTTGAGCATCAGTGTTGATTAATGGAAGTCCCGGAAAGGGAGCGAGTTCGACATCTTGTGGGGTTCTTAGAGGGTGGAGCTGCTGAAGCCTATAGAGCTATGGACCCTCAGGGGAACTGTGAGTATGCGGCGATTAAACAGACTATTCTAGGACATTATGCTATGTTAAACCTTGTTATCTTATTCTTATAATTATGCTAACATACAAAATTAGCATATGCTTTAATCCCACTGCTGCCAGTATTATGCAGTCTTGAAATGTTTTTGTACTTATTCTTATGATTTTGCTAACATGCAAATTAACGTGATTTAATCTTTTGTATTTGTATAATTTTGCGGTTTTCAGTTAAGATAAGGAATCGTAAAAATCATGCTGTGAAAGGTAGCATGGCCGAGTGGTCTAAGGCGCTGGAATTAGGCTCCAGTCTCTTTGGAGGCGTGGGTTCAAATCCCACTGCTGCCAGTGTATTTCTACTTTGAAACTTTTTAGCTTATATTTATGATTTTGCTAATAGAAAAATTAGCATGTGTTTTATTATTTTGTATTTGTATGAGTCCATGCTTTGCTGTTTTGCAAAAGACAGTAGATAGAATCATTGCTTTTTCCTTTTTGCTTAGAGACCTATCCATTTTCCACCTTGAAGAAGTTAAAATGTAGGAAAATTCACTAAACTTACTCTAAGGAAGCTTTTTTCATGTAGTATATTAAGGTAGCATGGCCGAGCGGTCTAAGGCGCTGGATTAAGGCTCCAGTCTCTTCAGAGGCGTGGGTTCAAATCCCACTGCTGCCAGTAGGTCTTCAGAACATTTTGATCTAATTCAAATGATTTTGTATTTGCATGAGTGTGTGGGTTTCTGTTTAGGAAAAGACAGTTGATAGAATCATTGGTTTTTCCTATTGTTTAGAGACTTAACCATTTTACAACAGACCTGTAGGTTTAAATCCCACTGCTGCCAGTAGTAAGAGTTCCTTAAAACCTTTTTATCTTATTCTTATACATACGCTAATATACAAAATTAGCATATGCTTTAATCCCACTGCTGCCAGTATTATGCGGTCTTGAAATGTTTTTGTACTTATTCTTATGATTTTGCTAACATGCAAATTAACATGTGATTTAATCTTTTGTATTTGTATAATTTTGTGGTTTTCAGTTAAGATAAGGAATCTTAAAAGTCATGCTGCTAAAGGTAGCATGGCCGAGCGGTCTAAGGCGCTGGATTAAGGCTCCAGTCTCTTCAGAGGCGTGGGTTCAAATCCCACTGCTGCCAGTAGGTCTTTAGAACCTTTTGATCTAATTCTTATGATTTTGTATTTGCATGAGTGTGTGGATTTCTGTTTAGGAAAAGACAGTTGATAGAATCATTGGTTTTTCCTATTGTTTAGAGACTTAACCATTTTACAACAGACCTGTAGGTTCAAATCCCACTGCTGCCAGTAATAAGAGTTCCTTAAAACCTTTTTATCTTATTCTTATAACTATGCTAACATACAAAATTAGCATATGCTTTAATCCCACTGCTGCCAGTATTATGAGGTCTTGAAATGTTTTTGTACTTATTCTTATGATTTTGCTAACATGCAAATTAGCATGTGATCTAATCTTCTTTTGTATTTGTATGATTTTTCGGTTTTCGGTTAAGATAAAGACCGTTGATAGAATCATTGGTTTTTCCTAATGTTTAGAGACATGCCCTTTTTCCAACATGCACTAATTTTAAATGTTGTCAAATGTACTTCACTTACTCTAAGGAAGCCTACTTAATCATGCTGAGTATGACTCAGCAGTATGAGTTCTTGAAAATCTTTTGATCTTATTCTTATAATTATGAAAACAGACAAAATTTGCATGTGCTTTCATCCCACTGCTGCCAGTATGATATGTGCTTGAAAATTGTTTTGAACTTACTCTTATGATTTTACTAACATACAAACTTACATGTGTTTTAATCTTCTTTTGTATTTGCTTAAGTGTTTTCTTTCTGGTTAAGATAAAAACAGTTGATAGAATTATTGTTTTTTTCCTAATATTTAGAGACATGTCTGTCATGATATGTACTTTTGCCCTGTCCTGTATTTGAATAATATGCCATTTGATGTATGTAACTGTTCTCTGGTTTCTATTAGCTGTAATTTATGTATTTTCTTGTGCAGGGAGTTCACCTGTAACAATATGTCTCCTTCCCCCAATACTTGCAGCCCTAAGCTATAATGTAATTAAGGTTTGTCAACACCACTAGTGAAGAATAGCCATTCTTTCTCACAGCAGGTGGCTAGTCATATGTACATACTAGATAGACTAAGAGAAGCCGACCAGTCTAGAATCTTCAGGTGGACCCAACCATTGAATAGAAGGTGTGACTCCTACCCCCCTTCATGGGCGGATCCCAGGAGCTCAGATAATCCATTCTTATTTTTGAGATCAGATGTGAGTTGATCCTTAAAGGGGAAGGAGTGGGGATTCTTAGCTGAGGCAAGACCCTACGTCCATCTGTGACTGCGGAAGCGTACGGGATGAGACTTGAGCTGAGGACATATCTCGTCGTTCGTGAGATTGTTTTGGGATCCCTTGGACTCATGTGGACTATTGCTTTGTTAGCTGGCACAAGGATTATCTGGAGGTGCCCCCGAATCTGTTCTGTTGGACTCGTGGAAGGACTATTGTTTCGTTTATCGGGTGCGGGATTACTGGAAAGCACCTCCAGATCTGTTTATTTACTTGGGCTTATTGTGGACTTCTGGTGGACTTGAAGGACATTATGGATATTTGATGTTGTATGCTCCCTGCTTTAATAAATCTCATTGGATCATCCCTCGGCCTGTTGTCCCTTCCTGCTCTGCTGTACACCCCGTCACAAACTGGTTGGCAGCAGTGGGATCAGAGCAGAAGGAATGGAGGACAAAGGCCCATCAACATTGGGAACCAGCACCGCAGAGTACAAGAGCTGGACTGCGATGAACCTACAAACAAAGGCCCATGAAGTAGGAGTCCATTTTAAAGGACTCTCCAAGGAGCAGCTAATTGAGGCTTTGGAAGGAGTTCGCCTGCAAGATGACACTGAGGAAGGATCCTCACAGCAAATGGAGGAAAGACTGCAGCCGGAGGTAAATACCCAAAAAAGTCAGTGGGTTGTGTGGTACGAGGAGGAGTTGGCATTTCTGGGAGAAGAGGCCACCATAGACGATAAGAGGAAGGCCATTCACAGAGCTCAGGAGATGGCATTGCTGGAGCAGATCGCTTTGGAAGCAGCTAGAAGCTCCAGACAGACTGTAACCTCAGCACCCACCATGAGGGAACTCCCCAGAGTGTCCCACAAAGACTTTAAGCCCTTTAATGAGGCTGCAGGCGACATTGAGGGCTTCTTCCAGGACTTTGAGCATCAGTGTTGATTAATGGAAGTCCCGGAAAGGGAGCGAGTTCGACATCTTGTGGGGTTCTTAGAGGGTGGAGCTGCTGAAGCCTATAGAGCTATGGACCCTCGGGGGAACTGTGAGTATGCGGCGATTAAACAGACTATTCTAGAACATTATGCTATGTTAAACCTTGTTATCTTATTCTTATAATTATGCTAACATACAAAATTAGCATATGCTTTAATCCCACTGCTGCCAGTATTATGCGGTCTTGAAATGTTTTTGTACTTATTCTTATGATTTTGCTAACATGCAAATTAACATGTGATTTAATCTTTTGTATTTGTATAATTTTGCGGTTTTCAGTTAAGATAAGGAATCGTAAAAATCATGCTGTTAAAGGTAGCATGGCCGAGTGGTCTAAGGCGCTGGACTTAGGCTCCTGTCTCTTTGGAGGCATGGGTTCAAATCCCACTGCTGCCAGTGTATTTCTACTTTGAAACTTTTTAGCTTATATTTATGATTTTGCTAATAGAAAAATTAGCATGTGTTTTATTATTTTGTATTTGTATGAGTCCATGCTTTGCTGTTTTGCAAAAGACAGTAGATAGAATCATTGCTTTTTGCTTAGAGACCTATCCATTTTCCACCTTGAAGAAGTTAAAATGTAGGAAAATTCACTAAACTTACTCTAAGGAAGCTTTCTTTATGTAGTATATTAGGGTAGCATGGCCGAGCGGTCTAAGGCGCTGGATTAAGGCTCCAGTCTCTTCAGAGGCGTGGGTTCAAATCCCACTGCTGCCAGTAGGTCTTCAGAACATTTTGATCTAATTCAAATGATTTTGTATTTGCATGAGTGTGTGGGTTTCTGTTTAGGAAAAGACAGTTGATAGAATCATTGTTTTTTCCTATTGTTTAGAGACTTAACCATTTTACAACAGACCTGTAGGTTTAAATCCCACTGCTGCCAGTAGTAAGAGTTCCTTAAAACCTTTTTATCTTATTCTTATACATACGCTAATATACAAAATTAGCATATGCTTTAATCCCACTGCTGCCAGTATTATGCGGTCTTGAAATGTTTTTGTACTTATTCTTATGATTTTGCTAACATGCAAATTAACATGTGATTTAATCTTTTGTATTTGTATAATTTTGTGGTTTTCAGTTAAGATAAGGAATCTTAAAAGTCATGCTGCTAAAGGTAGCATGGCCGAGCGGTCTAAGGCGCTGGATTAAGGCTCCAGTCTCTTCAGAGGCGTGGGTTCAAATCCCACTGCTGCCAGTAGGTCTTCAGAACCTTTTGATCTAATTCTTATGATTTTGTATTTGCATGAGTGTGTGGATTTCTGTTTAGGAAAAGACAGTTGATAGAATCATTGGTTTTTCCTATTGTTTAGAGACTTAACCATTTTACAACAGACCTGTAGGTTCAAATCCCACTGCTGCCAGTAGTAAGAGTTCCTTAAAACCTTTTTATCTTATTCTTATAACTATGCTAACATACAAAATTAGCATATGCTTTAATCCCACTGCTGCCAGTATTATGAGGTCTTGAAATGTTTTTGTACTTATTCTTATGATTTTGCTAACATGCAAATTAGCATGTGATCTAATCTTCTTTTGTATTTGTATGATTTTTCGGTTTTCGGTTAAGATAAAGACCGTTGATAGAATCATTGGTTTTTCCTAATGTTTAGAGACATGCCCTTTTTCCAACATGCACTAATTTTAAATGTTGTCAAATGTACTTCACTTACTCTACATAGTAACATAGTAACATAGTAACATAGTTAGTAAGGCCGAAAAAAGACATTTGTCCATCCAGTTCAGCCTATATTCCATCATAATAAATACCCAGATCTACGTCCTTCTACAGAACCTAATAATTGTATGATACAATATTGTTCTGCTCCAGGAAGACATCCAGGCCTCTCTTGAACCCCTCGACTGAGTTCGCCTAACTCTAAGTACTCTAAGGAAGCCTACTTAATCATGCTGAGTATGACTCAGCAGTATGAGTTCTTGAAAATCTTTTGATCTTATTCTTATAATTATGAAAACAGACAAAATTTGCATGTGCTTTCATCCCACTGCTGCCAGTATGATATGTGCTTGAAAATTGTTTTGAACTTACTCTTATGATTTTACTAACATACAAACTTACATGTGTTTTAATCTTCTTTTGTATTTGCTTAAGTGTTTTCTTTCTGGTTAAGATAAAAACAGTTGATAGAATTATTGTTTTTTTCCTAATATTTAGAGACATGTCTGTCATGATATGTACTTTTGCCCTGTCCTGTATTTGAATAATATGCCATTTGATGTATGTAACTGTTCTCTGGTTTCTATTAGCTGTAATTTATGTATTTTCTTGTGCTGGGAGTTCACCTGTAACAATATGTCTCCTTCCCCCAATACTTGCAGCCCTAAGCTATAATGTAATTAAGGTTTGTCAACACCACTAGTGAAGAATAGCCATTCTTTCTCACAGCAGGTGGCTAGTCATATGTACATACTTGATAGACTAAGAGGAGCCGACCAGTCTAGAATCTTCAGGTGGACCCAACCATTGAATAGAAGGTGTGACCCCCTACCCCCCTTCATGGGCGGATCCCAGGAGCTCAGATAATCCATTCTTATTTTTGAGATCAGATGTGAGTTGATCCTTAAAGGGGAAGGAGTGGGGATTCTTAGCTGAGGCAAGACCCCACGTCCATCTGTGACTGCGGAAGCGTACGGGATGAGACTTGAGCTGAGGACATATCTCGTCGTTCGTGAGATTGTTTTGGGATCCCTTGGACTCATGTGGACCATTGCTTTGTTAGCTGGCACAAGGATTATCTGGAGGTGCCCCCGAATCTGTTCTGTTGGACTCGTGGAAGGACTATTGTTTCGTTTATCAGGTGCGGGATTACTGGAAAGCACCTCCAGATCTGTTTATTTCCTTGGGCTTATTGTGGACTTCTGGTGGACTTGAAGGACATTATGGATATTTGATGTTGTATGCTCCCTGCTTTAATAAATCTCATTGGATCATCCCTCGGCCTGTTGTCCCTTCCTGCTCTGCTGTACACCCCGTCACAAACTGGTTGGCAGCAGTGGGATCAGAGCAGAAGGAATGGAGGACAAAGGCCCATCAACATTGGGAACCAGCACCACAGAGTACAAGAGCTGGACTGCGATGAACCTACAAACAAAGGCCCATGAAGTAGGAGTCCGTTTTAAAGGACTCTCCAAGGAGCAGCTAATTGAGGCTTTGGAAGGAGTTCGCCTGCAAGATGACACTGAGGAAGGATCCTCACAGCAAATGGAGGAAAGACTGCAGCCGGAGGTAAATACCCAAAAAAGTCAGTGGGTTGTGTGGTACGAGGAGGAGTTGGCATTTCTGGGAGAAGAGGCCACCATAGACGATAAGAGGAAGGCCATTCACAGAGCTCAGGAGATGGCATTGCTGGAGCAGATCGCTTTGGAAGCAGCTAGAAGCTCCAGACAGACTGTAACCTCAGCACCCACCATGAGGGAACTCCCCAGAGTGTCCCACAAAGACTTTAAGCCCTTTAATGAGGCTGCAGGCGACATTGAGGGCTTCTTCCAGGACTTTGAGCATCAGTGTTGATTAATGGAAGTCCCGGAAAGGGAGCGAGTTCGACATCTTGTGGGGTTCTTAGAGGGTGGAGCTGCTGAAGCCTATAGAGCTATGGACCCTCGGGGGAACTGTGAGTATGCGGCGATTAAACAGACTATTCTAGAACATTATGCTATGTTAAACCTTGTTATCTTATTCTTATAATTATGCTAACATACAAAATTAGCATATGCTTTAATCCCACTGCTGCCAGTATTATGCGGTCTTGAAATGTTTTTGTACTTATTCTTATGATTTTGCTAACATGCAAATTAACATGTGATTTAATCTTTTGTATTTGTATAATTTTGTGGTTTTCAGTTAAGATAAGGAATCTTAAAAGTCATGCTGCTAAAGGTAGCATGGCCGAGCGGTCTAAGGCGCTGGATTAAGGCTCCAGTCTCTTCAGAGGCGTGGGTTCAAATCCAGTAGGTCTTCAGAACATTTTGATCTAATTCAAATGATTTTGTATTTGCATGAGTGTGTGGGTTTCTGTTTAGGAAAAGACAGTTGATAGAATCATTGTTTTTTCCTATTGTTTAGAGACTTAACCATTTTACAACAGACCTGTAGGTTTAAATCCCACTGCTGCCAGTAGTAAGAGTTCCTTAAAACCTTTTTATCTTATTCTTATACATACGCTAATATACAACATTAGCATATGCTTTAATCCCACTGCTGCCAGTATTATGCGGTCTTGAAATGTTTTTGTACTTATTCTTATGATTTTGCTAACATGCAAATTAACATGTGATTTAATCTTTTGTATTTGTATAATTTTGTGGTTTTCAGTTAAGATAAGGAATCTTAAAAGTCATGCTGCTAAAGGTAGCATGGCCGAGCGGTCTAAGGCGCTGGATTAAGGCTCCAGTCTCTTCTGAGGCGTGGGTTCAAATCCCACTGCTGCCAGTAGGTCTTCAGAACCTTTTGATCTAATTCTTATGATTTTGTATTTGCATGAGTGTGTGGATTTCTGTTTAGGAAAAGACAGTTGATAGAATCATTGGTTTTTCCTATTGTTTAGAGACTTAACCATTTTACAACAGACCTGTAGGTTCAAATCCCACTGCTGCCAGTAGTAAGAGTTCCTTAAAACCTTTTTATCTTATTCTTATAACTATGCTAACATACAAAATTAGCAAATGCTTTAATCCCACTGCTGCCAGTATTATGAGGTCTTGAAATGTTTTTGTACTTATTCTTATGATTTTGCTAACATGCAAATTAGCATGTGATCTAATCTTCTTTTGTATTTGTATGATTTTTCGGTTTTCGGTTAAGATAAAGACCGTTGATAGAATCATTGGTTTTTCCTAATGTTTAGAGACATGCCCTTTTTCCAACATGCACTAATTTTAAATGTTGTCAAATGTACTTCACTTACTCTAAGGAAGCCTACTTAATCATGCTGAGTATGACTCAGCAGTATGAGTTCTTGAAAATCTTTTGATCTTATTCTTATAATTATGAAAACAGACAAAATTTGCATGTGCTTTCATCCCACTGCTGCCAGTATGATATGTGCTTGAAAATTGTTTTGAACTTACTCTTATGATTTTACTAACATACAAACTTACATGTGTTTTAATCTTCTTTTGTATTTGCTTAAGTGTTTTCTTTCTGGTTAAGATAAAAACAGTTGATAGAATTATTGTTTTTTTCCTAATATTTAGAGACATGTCTGTCATGATATGTACTTTTGCCCTGTCCTGTATTTGAATAATATGCCATTTGATGTATGTAACTGTTCTCTGGTTTCTATTAGCTGTAATTTATGTATTTTCTTGTGCAGGGAGTTCACCTGTAACAATATGTCTCCTTCCCCCAATACTTGCAGCCCTAAGCTATAATGTAATTAAGGTTTGTCAACACCACTAGTGAAGAATAGCCATTCTTTCTCACAGCAGGTGGCTAGTCATATGTACATACTAGATAGACTAAGAGGAGCCGACCAGTCTAGAATCTTCAGGTGGACCCAACCATTGAATAGAAGGTGTGACCCCTACCCCCCTTCATGGGCGGATCCCAGGAGCTCAGATAATCCATTCTTATTTTTGAGATCAGATGTGAGTTGATCCTTAAAGGGGAAGGAGTGGGGATTCTTAGCTGAGGCAAGACCCCACGTCCATCTGTGACTGCAGAAGCGTACGGGATGAGACTTGAGCTGAGGACATATCTCGTCGTTCGTGAGATTGTTTTGGGATCCCTTGGACTCATGTGGACTATTGCTTTGTTAGCTGGCACAAGGATTATCTGGAGGTGCCCCCGAATCTGTTCTGTTGGACTCGTGGAAGGACTATTGTTTCGTTTATCGGGTGCGGGATTACTGGAAAGCACCTCCAGATCTGTTTATTTACTTGGGCTTATTGTGGACTTCTGGTGGACTTGAAGGACATTATGGATATTTGATGTTGTATGCTCCCTGCTTTAATAAATCTCATTGGATCATCCCTCGGCCTGTTGTCCCTTCCTGCTCTGCTGTACACCCCGTCACAAACTGGTTGGCAGCAGTGGGATCAGAGCAGAAGGAATGGAGGACAAAGGCCCATCAACATTGGGAACCAGCACCGCAGAGTACAAGAGCTGGACTGCGATGAACCTACAAACAAAGGCCCATGAAGTAGGAGTCCGTTTTAAAGGACTCTCCAAGGAGCAGCTAATTGAGGCTTTGGAAGGAGTTCGCCTGCAAGATGACACTGAGGAAGGATCCTCACAGCAAATGGAGGAAAGACTGCAGCCGGAGGTAAATACCCAAAAAAGTCAGTGGGTTGTGTGGTACGAGGAGGAGTTGGCATTTCTGGGAGAAGAGGCCACCATAGACGATAAGAGGAAGGCCATTCACAGAGCTCAGGAGATGGCATTGCTGGAGCAGATCGCTTTGGAAGCAGCTAGAAGCTCCAGACAGACTGTAACCTCAGCACCCACCATGAGGGAACTCCCCAGAGTGTCCCACAAAGACTTTAAGCCCTTTAATGAGGCTGCAGGCGACATTGAGGGCTTCTTCCAGACTTTGAGCATCAGTGTTGATTAATGGAAGTCCCGGAAAGGGAGCGAGTTCGACATCTTGTGGGGTTCTTAGAGGGTGGAGCTGCTGAAGCCTATAGAGCTATGGACCCTCGGGGGAACTGTGAGTATGCGGCGATTAAACAGACTATTCTAGAACATTATGCTATGTTAAACCTTGTTATCTTATTCTTATAATTATGCTAACATACAAAATTAGCATATGCTTTAATCCCACTGCTGCCAGTATTATGCGGTCTTGAAATGTTTTTGTACTTATTCTTATGATTTTGCTAACATGCAAATTAACATGTGATTTAATCTTTTGTATTTCTATAATTTTGCGGTTTTCAGTTAAGATAAGGAATCGTAAAAATCAAGCTGTTAAAGGTAGCATGGCCGAGTGGTCTAAGGCGCTGGACTTAGGCTCCAGTCTCTTTGGAGGCGTGGGTTCAAATCCCACTGCTGCCAGTGTATTTCTACTTTGAAACTTTTTAGCTTATATTTATGATTTTGCTAATAGAAAAATTAGCATGTGTTTTATTATTTTGTATTTGTATGAGTCCATGCTTTGCTGTTTTGCAAAAGACAGTAGATAGAATCATTGCTTTTTGCTTAGAGACCTATCCATTTTCCACCTTGAAGAAGTTAAAATGTAGGAAAATTCACTAAACTTACTCTAAGGAAGCTTTTTTATGTAGTATATTAGGGTAGCATGGCCGAGCGGTCTAAGGCGCTGGATTAAGGCTCCAGTCTCTTCAGAGGCGTGGGTTCAAATCCCACTGCTGCCAGTAGGTCTTTAGAACATTTTGATCTAATTCAAATGATTTTGTATTTGCATGAGTGTGTGGGTTTCTGTTTAGGAAAAGACAGTTGATAGAATCATTGTTTTTTCCTATTGTTTAGAGACTTAACCATTTTACAACAGACCTGTAGGTTTAAATCAAACTGCTGCCAGTAGTAAGAGTTCCTTAAAACCTTTTTATCTTATTCTTATACATACGCTAATATACAAAATTAGCATATGCTTTAATCCCACTGCTGCCAGTATTATGCGGTCTTGAAATGTTTTTGTACTTATTCTTATGATTTTGCTAACATGCAAATTAACATGTGATTTAATCTTTTGTATTTGTATCATTTTGTGGTTTTCAGTTAAGATAAGGAATCTTAAAAATCATGCTGCTAAAGGTAGCATGGCCGAGCGGTCTAAGGCGCTGTATTAAGGCTCCAGTCTCTTCAGAGGCGTGGGTTCAAATCTCACTGCTGCCAGTAGGTCTTCAGAACCTTTTGATCTAATTCTTATGATTTTGTATTTGCATGAGTGTGTGGATTTCTGTTTAGGAAAAGACAGTTGATAGAATCATTGGTTTTTCCTATTGTTTATAGACTTAACCATTTTACAACAGACCTGTAGGTTCAAATCCCACTGCTGCCAGTAGTAAGAGTTCCTTAAAACCTTTTTATCTTATTCTTATAACTATGCTAACATACAAAATTAGCATATGCTTTAATCCCACTGCTGCCAGTATTATGAGGTCTTGAAATGTTTTTGTACTTATTCTTATGATTTTGCTAACATGCAAATTAGCATGTGATCTAATCTTCTTTTGTATTTGTATGATTTTTCGGTTTTCGGTTAAGATAAAGACCGTTGATAGAATCATTGGTTTTTCCTAATGTTTAGAGACATGCCCTTTTTCCAACATGCACTAATTTTAAATGTTGTCAAATGTACTTCACTTACTCTAAGGAAGCCTACTTAATCATGCTGAGTATGACTCAGCAGTATGAGTTCTTGAAAATCTTTTGATCTTATTCTTATAATTATGGAAACAGACAAAATTTGCATGTGCTTTCATCCCACTGCTGCCAGTATGATATGTGCTTGAAAATTGTTTTGAACTTACTCTTATGATTTTACTAACATACAAACTTACATGTGTTTTAATCTTCTTTTGTATTTGCTTAAGTGTTTTCTTTCTGGTTAAGATAAAAACAGTTGATAGAATTATTGTTTTTTTCCTAATATTTAGAGACATGTCTGTCATGATATGTACTTTTGCCCTGTCCTGTATTTGAATAATATGCCATTTGATGTATGTAACTGTTCTCTGGTTTCTATTAGCTGTAATTTATGTATTTTCTTGTGCAGGGAGTTCACCTGTAACAATATGTCTCCTTCCCCCAATACTTGCAGCCCTAAGCTATAATGTAATTAAGGTTTGTCAACACCACTAGTGAAGAATAGCCATTCTTTCTCACAGCAGGTGGCTAGTCATATGTACATACTAGATAGACTAAGAGGAGCCGACCAGTCTAGAATCTTCAGGTGGACCCAACCATTGAATAGAAGGTGTGACCCCTACCCCCCTTCATGGGCGGATCCCAGGAGCTCAGATAATCCATTCTTATTTTTGAGATCAGATGTGAGTTGATCCTTAAAGGGGAAGGAGTGGGGATTCTTAGCTGAGGCAAGACCCCACGTCCATCTGTGACTGCGGAAGCGTACGGGATGAGACTTGAGCTGAGGACATATCTCGTCGTTCGTGAGATTGTTTTGGGATCCCTTGGACTCATGTGGACTATTGCTTTGTTAGCTGGCACAAGGATTATCTGGAGGTGCCCCCGAATCTGTTCTGTTGGACTCGTGGAAGGACTATTGTTTCGTTTATCGGGTGCGGGATTACTGGAAAGCACCTCCAGATCTGTTTATTTACTTGGGCTTATTGTGGACTTCTGGTGGACTTGAAGGACATTATGGATATTTGATGTTGTATGCTCCCTGCTTTAATAAATCTCATTGGATCATCCCTCGGCCTGTTGTCCCTTCCTGCTCTGCTGTACACCCCGTCACAAACTGGTTGGCAGCAGTGGGATCAGAGCAGAAGGAATGGAGGACAAAGGCCCATCAACATTGGGAACCAGCACCGCAGAGTACAAGAGCTGGACTGCGATGAACCTACAAACAAAGGCCCATGAAGTAGGAGTCCGTTTTAAAGGACTCTCCAAGGAGCAGCTAATTGAGGCTTTGGAAGGAGTTCGCCTGCAAGATGACACTGAGGAAGGATCCTCACAGCAAATGGAGGAAAGACTGCAGCCGGAGGTAAATACCCAAAAAAGTCAGTGGGTTGTGTGGTACGAGGAGGAGTTGGCATTTCTGGGAGAAGAGGCCACCATAGACGATAAGAGGAAGGCCATTCACAGAGCTCAGGAGATGGCATTGCTGGAGCAGATCGCTTTGGAAGCAGCTAGAAGCTCCAGACAGACTGTAACCTCAGCACCCACCATGAGGGAACTCCCCAGAGTGTCCCACAAAGACTTTAAACCCTTTAATGAGGCTGCAGGCGACATTGAGGGCTTCTTCCAGGACTTTGAGCATCAGTGTTGATTAATGGAAGTCCCGGAAAGGGAGCGAGTTCGACATCTTGTGGGGTTCTTAGAGGGTGGAGCTGCTGAAGCCTATAGAGCTATGGACCCTCGGGGGAACTGTGAGTATGCGGCGATTAAACAGACTATTCTAGAACATTATGCTATGTTAAACCTTGTTGTCTTATTCTTATAATTATGCTAACATACAAAATTAGCATATGCTTTAATCCCACTGCTGCCAGTATTATGCGGTCTTGAAATGTTTTTGTACTTATTCTTATGATTTTGCTAACATGCAAATTAACATGTGATTTAATCTTTTGTATTTGTATAATTTTGCGGTTTTCAGTTAAGATAAGGAATCGTAAAAATCAAGCTGTTAAAGGTAGCATGGCCGAGTGGTCTAAGGCGCTGGACTTAGGCTCCAGTCTCTTTGGAGGCGTGGGTTCAAATCCCACTGCTGCCAGTGTATTTCTACTTTGAAACTTTTTAGCTTATATTTATGATTTTGCTAATAGAAAAATTAGCATGTGTTTTATTATTTTGTATTTGTATGAGTCCATGCTTTGCTGTTTTGCAAAAGACAGTAGATAGAATCATTGCTTTTTGCTTAGAGACCTATCCATTTTCCACCTTGAAGAAGTTAAAATGTAGGAAAATTCACTAAACTTACTCTAAGGAAGCTTTTTTTATGTAGTATATTAGGGTAGCATGGCCGAGTGGTCTAAGGCGCTGGATTAAGGCTCCAGTCTCTTCAGAGGCGTGGGTTCAAATCCCACTGCTGACAGTAGGTCTTTAGAACATTTTGATCTAATTCAAATGATTTTGTATTTGCATGAGTGTGTGGGTTTCTGTTTAGGAAAAGACAGTTGATAGAATCATTGTTTTTTCCTATTGTTTAGAGACTTAACCATTTTACAACAGACCTGTAGGTTTAAATCCCACTGCTGCCAGTAGTAAGAGTTCCTTAAAACCTTTTTATCTTATTCTTATACATACGCTAATATACAAAATTAGCATATGCTTTAATCCCACTGCTGCCAGTATTATGCGGTCTTGAAATGTTTTTGTACTTATTCTTATGATTTTGCTAACATGCAAATTAACATGTGATTTAATCTTTTGTATTTGTATAATTTTGTGGTTTTCAGTTAAGATAAGGAATCTTAAAAGTCATGCTGCTAAAGGTAGCATGGCCGAGCGGTCTAAGGCGCTGGATTAAGGCTCCAGTCTCTTCAGAGGTGTGGGTTCAAATCCCACTGCTGCCGGTAGGTCTTCAGAACCTTTTGATCTAATTCTTATGATTTTGTATTTGCATGAGTGTGTGGATTTCTGTTTAGGAAAAGACAGTTGGTAGAATCGTTGGTTTTTCCTATTGTTTAGAGACTTAACCATTTTACAACAGACCTGTAGGTTCAAATCCCACTGCTGCCAGTAGTAAGAGTTCCTTAAAACCTTTTTATCTTATTCTTATAACTATGCTAACATACAAAATTAGCATATGCTTTAATCCCACTGCTGCCAGTATTATGAGGTCTTGAAATGTTTTTGTACTTATTCTTATGATTTTGCTAACATGCAAATTAGCATGTGATCTAATCTTCTTTTGTATTTGTATGATTTTTCGGTTTTCAGTTAAGATAAAGACCGTTGATAGAATCATTGGTTTTTCCTAATGTTTAGAGACATGCCCTTTTTCCAACATGCACTAATTTTAAATGTTGTCAAATGTACTTCACTTACTCTAAGGAAGCCTACTTAATCATGCTGAGTATGACTCAGCAGTATGAGTTCTTGAAAATCTTTTGATCTTATTCTCATAATTATGAAAACAGACAAAATTTGCATGTGCTTTCATCCCACTGCTGCCAGTATGATATGTGCTTGAAAATTGTTTTGAACTTACTCTTATGATTTTACTAACATACAAACTTACATGTGTTTTAATCTTCTTTTGTATTTGCTTAAGTGTTTTCTTTCTGGTTAAGATAAAAACAGTTGATAGAATTATTGTTTTTTTCCTAATATTTAGAGACATGTCTGTCATGATATGTACTTTTGCCCTGTCCTGTATTTGAATAATATGCCATTTGATGTATGTAACTGTTCTCTGGTTTCTATTAGCTGTAATTTATGTATTTTCTTGTGCTGGGAGTTCACCTGTAACAATACGTCTCCTTCCCCCAATACTTGCAGCCCTAAGCTATAATGTAATTAAGGTTTGTCAACACCACTAGTGAAGAATAGCCATTCTTTCTCACAGCAGGTGGCTAGTCATATGTACATACTAAATAGACTAAGAGGAACCGACCAGTCTAGAATCTTCAGGTGGACCCAACCATTGAATAGAAGGTGTGACCCCTACCCCCCTTCATGGGCGGATCCCAGGAGCTCAGATAATCCATTCTTATTTTTGAGATCAGATGTGAGTTGATCCTTAAAGGGGAAGGAGTGGGGATTCTTAGCTGAGGCAAGACCCCACGTCCATCTGTGACTGCGGAAGCGAACGGGATGAGACTTGAGCTGAGGACATATCTCGTCGTTCGTGAGATTGTTTTGGCATCCCTTGGACTCATGTGGACTATTGCTTTGTTAGCTGGCACAAGGATTATCGGGAGGTGCCCCCAAATCTGTTCTGTTGGACTCGTGGAAGGACTATTGTTTCGTTTATCGGGTGCGGGATTACTGGAAAGCACCTCCAGATCTGTTTATTTACTTGGGCTTATTGTGGACTTCTGGTGGACTTGAAGGACATTATGGATATTTGATGTTGTATGCTCCCTGCTTTAATAAATCTCATTGGATCATCCCTCGGCCCGTTGTCCCTTCCTGCTCTGCTGTACACCCCGTCACAAACTGGTTGGCAGCAGTGGGATCAGAGCAGAAGGAATGGAGGACAAAGGCCCATCAACATTGGGAACCAGCACCGCAGAGTACAAGAGCTGGACTGCGATGAACCTACAAACAAACGCCCATGAAGTAGGAGTCCGTTTTAAAGGACTCTCCAAGGAGCAGCTAATTGAGGCTTTGGAAGGAGTTCGCCTGCAAGATGACACTGAGGAAGGATCCTCACAGCAAATGGAGGAAAGACTGCAGCCGGAGGTAAATACCCAAAAAAGTCAGTGGGTTGTGTGGTACGAGGAGGAGTTGGCATTTCTGGGAGAAGAGGCCACCATAGACGATAAGAGGAAGGCCATTCACAAAGCTCAGGAGATGGCATTGCTGGAGCAGATCGCTTTGGAAGCAGCTAGAAGCTCCAGACAGACTGTAACCTCAGCACCCACCATGAGGGAACTCCCCAGAGTGTCCCACAAAGACTTTAAGCCCTTTAATGAGGCTGCAGGCGACATTGAGGGCTTCTTCCAGGACTTTGAGCATCAGTGTTGATTAATGGAAGTCCCGGAAAGGGAGCGAGTTCGACATCTTGTGGGGTTCTTAGAGGGTGGAGCTGCTGAAGCCTATAGAGCTATGGACCCTCGGGGGAACTGTGAGTATGCGGCGATTAAACAGACTATTCTAGAACATTATGCTATGTTAAACCTTGTTATCTTATTCTTATAATTATGCTAACATACAAAATTAGCATATGCTTTAATCCCACTGCTGCCAGTATTATGCGGTCTTGAAATGTTTTTGTACTTATTCTTATGATTTTGCTAACATGCAAATTGACATGTGATTTAATCTTTTGTATTTGTATAATTTTGCGGTTTTCAGTTAAGATAAGGAATCGTAAAAATCATGCTGTTAAAGGTAGCATGGCCGAGTGGTCTAAGGCGCTGGACTTAAGCTCCAGTCTCTTTGGAGGCGTGGGTTCAAATCCCACTGCTGCCAGTGTATTTCTACTTTGAAACTTTTTAGCTTATATTTATGATTTTGCTAATAGAAAAATTAGCATGTGTTTTATTATTTTGTATTTTTATGAGTCCATGCAAAAGACAGTTTTGCAAAAGACAGTAGATAGAATCATTGCTTTTTCCTTTTTGCTTAGAGACCTATCCATTTTCCACCTTGAAGAAGTTAAACTGTAGGAAAATTCACTAAACTTACTCTAAGGAAGCTTTTTTTATGTAGTAAATTAGGGTAGCATGGCTGAGCGGTCTAAGGCGCTGGATTAAGGCTCCAGTCTCTTCAGAGGCGTGGGTTCAAACCCCACTGCTGCCAGTAGGTCTTCAGAACATTTTGATCTAATTCAAATGATTTTGTATTTGCGTGAGTGTGTGGGTTTCTGTTTAGGAAAAGACAGTTGATAGAATCATTGTTTTTTCCTATTGTTTAGAGACTTAACCATTTTACAACAGACCTGTAGGTTTAAATCCCACTGCTGCCAGTAGTAAGAGTTCCTTAAAACCTTTTTATCTTATTCTTATACATACGCTAATATACAAAATTAGCATATGCTTTAATCCCACTGCTGCCAGTATTATGCGGTCTTGAAATGTTTTTGTACTTATTCTTATGATTTTGCTAACATGCAAATTAACATGTGATTTAATCTTTTGTATTTGTATAATTTTGTGGTTTTCAGTTAAGATAAGGAATCTTAAAAATCATGCTGCTAAAGGTAGCATGGCCGAGCGGTCTAAGGGGCTGGATTAAGGCTCCAGTCTCTTCAGAGGCGTGGGTTCAAATCCTACTGCTGCCAGTAGGTCTTCAGAACCTTTTGATCTAATTCTTATGATTTTGTATTTGCATGAGTGTGTGGATTTCTGTTTAGGAAAAGACAGTTGATAGAATCATTGGTTTTACCTATTGTTTAGAGACTTAACCATTTTACAACAGACCTGTAGGTTCAAATCCCACTGCTGCCAGTAGTAAGAGTTCCTTAAAACCTTTTTATCTTATTCTTATAACTATGCTAACATACAAAATTAGTATATGCTTTAATCCCACTGCTGCCAGTATTATGAGGTCTTGAAATGTTTTTGTACTTATTCTTATGATTTTGCTAACATGAAAATTAGCATGTGATCTAATCTTCTTTTGTATTTGTATGATTTTTCGGTTTTCGGTTAAGATAAAGACCGTTCATAGAATCATTGGTTTTTCCTAATGTTTAGAGACATGCCCTTTTTCCAACATGCACTAATTTTAAATGTTGTCAAATGTACTTCACTTACTCTAAGGAAGCCTACTTAATCATGCTGAGTATGACTCAGCAGTATGAGTTCTTGAAAATCTTTTGATCTTATTCTCATAATTATGAAAACAGACAAAATTTGCATGTGCTTTCATCCCACTGCTGCCAGTATGATAAGTGCTTGAAAATTGTTTTGAACGTACTCTTATGATTTTACTAACATACAAACTTACATGTGTTTTAATCTTCTTTTGTATTTGCTTAAGTGTTTTCTTTCTGGTTAAGATAAAAACAGTTGATAGAATTATTGTTTTTTTCCTAATATTTAGAGACATGTCTGTCATGATATGTACTTTTGCCCTGTCCTGTATTTGAATAATATGCCATTTGATGTATGTAACTTTTCTCTGGTTTCTATTAGCTGTAATTTATGTATTTTCTTGTGCTGGGAGTTCACCTGTAACAATACGTCTCCTTCCCCCAATACTTGCAGCCCTAAGCTATAATGTAATTAAGGTTTGTCAACACCACTAGTGAAGAATAGCCATTCCTTCTCACAGCAGGTGGCTAGTCATATGTACATACTAGATAGACTAAGAGGAGCCGACCAGTCTAGAATCTTCAGGTGGACCCAACCATTGAATAGAAGGTGTGACCCCCACCCCCCTTCATGGGCGGATCCCAGGAGCTCAGACAATCCATTCTTATTTTTGAGATCAGATGTGAGTTGATCCTTAAAGGGGAAGGAGTGGGGATTCTTAGCTGAGGCAAGACCCCACGTCCATCTGTGACTGCGGAAGCGAACGGGATGAGACTTGAGCTGAGGACATATCTCGTCGTTCGTGAGATTGTTTTGGCATCCCTTGGACTCATGTGGACTATTGCTTTGTTAGCTGGCACAAGGATTATCGGGAGGTGCCCCTGAATCTGTTCTGTTGGACTCGTGGAAGGACTATTGTTTCGTTTATCGGGTGCGGGATTACTGGAAAGCACCTCCAGATCTGTTTATTTACTTGGGCTTATTGTGGACTTCTGGTGGACTTGAAGGACATTATGGATATTTGATGTTGTATGCTCCCTGCTTTAATAAATCTCATTGGATCATCCCTCGGCCCGTTGTCCCTTCCTGCTCTGCTGTACACCCCGTCACAAACTGGTTGGCAGCAGTGGGATCAGAGCAGAAGGAATGGAGGACAAAGGCCCATCAACATTGGGAACCAGCACCGCAGAGTACAAGAGCTGGACTGCGATGAACCTACAAACAAACGCCCATGAAGTAGGAGTCCGTTTTAAAGGACTCTCCAAGGAGCAGCTAATTGAGGCTTTGGAAGGAGTTCGCCTGCAAGATGACACTGAGGAAGGATCCTCACAGCAAATGGAGGAAAGACTGCAGCCGGAGGTAAATACCCAAAAAAGTCAGTGGGTTGTGTGGTACGAGGAGGAGTTGGCATTTCTGGGAGAAGAGGCCACCATAGACGATAAGAGGAAGGCCATTCACAGAGCTCAGGAGATGGCATTGCTGGAGCAGATCGCTTTGGAAGCAGCTAGAAGCTCCAGACAGACTGTAACCTCAGCACCCACCATGAGGGAACTCCCCAGAGTGTCCCACAAAGACTTTAAGCCCTTTAATGAGGCTGCAGGCGACATTGAGGGCTTCTTCCAGGACTTTGAGCATCAGTATTGATTAATGGAAGTCCTGGAAAGGGAGCGAGTTCGACATCTTGTGGGGTTCTTAGAGGGTGGAGCTGCTGAAGCCTATAGAGCTATGGACCCTCGGGGGAACTGTGAGTATGCGGCGATTAAACAGACTATTCTAGAACATTATGCTATGTTAAACCTTGTTATCTTATTCTTATAATTATGCTAACATACAAAATTAGCATATGCTTTAATCCCACTGCTGCCAGTATTATGCGGTCTTGAAATGTTTTTGTACTTATTCTTATAATTTTGCTAACATGCAAATTAACATGTGATTTAATCTTTTGTATTTGTATAATTTTGCGGTTTTCAGTTAAGATAAGGAATCGTAAAAATCATGCTGTTAAAGGTAGCATGGCCGAGTGGTCTAAGGCGCTGGATTTAGGCTCCAGTCTCTTTGGAGGCGTGGGTTCAAATCCCACTGTTGCCAGTGTAATTTTACTTTGAAACTTTTTAGCTTATATTTATGATTTTGCTAATAGAAAAATTAGCATGTGTTTTATTATTTTGTATTTGTATGAGTCCATGCTTTGCTGTTTTGCAAAAGACAGTAGATAGAATCATTGCTTTTTCCTTTTTGCTTAGAGACCTATCCATTTTCCACATTGAAGAAGTTAAAATGTAGGAAAATTCACTAAACTTACTCTAAGGAAGCTTTTTTCATGTAGTATATTAAGGTAGCATGGCCGAGCGGTCTAAGGCGCTGGATTAAGGCTCCAGTCTCTTCAGAGGCGTGGGTTCAAATCCCACTGCTGCCAGTAGGTCTTCAGAACATTTTGATCTAATTCAAATGATTTTGTATTTGCATGAGTGTGTGGGTTTCTGTTTAGGAAAAGACAGTTGATAGAATCATTGTTTTTTCCTATTGTTTAGAGACTTAACCATTTTACAACAGACCTGTAGGTTTAAATCCCACTGCTGCCAGTAGTAAGAGTTCCTTAAAACCTTTTTATCTTATACATACGCTAACATACAAAATTAACATATGCTTTAATCCCACTGCTGCCAGTATTATGCGGTCTTGAAATGTTTTTGTACTTATTCTTATGATTTTGCTAACATGCAAATTAACATGTGATTTAATCTTTTGTATTTGTATAATTTAGTGGTTTTCAGTTAAGATAAGGAATCTTAAAAATCATGCTGCTAAAGGTAGCATGGCCGAGCGGTCTAAGGCGCTGGATTAAGGCTCCAGTCTCTTCAGAGGCGTTGGTTCAAATCCCACTGCTGCCAGTAGGTCTTCAGAACCTTTTGATCTAATTCTTATGATTTTGTATTTGCATGAGTGTGTGGATTTCTGTTTAGGAAAAGACAGTTGATAGAATCATTGGTTTTTCCTATTGTTTAGAGACTTAACCATTTTACAACAGACCTGTAGGTTCAAATCCCACTGCTGCCAGTAGTAAGAGTTCCTTAAAACCTTTTTATCTTATTCTTATAACTATGCTAACATACAAAATTAGCATATGCTTTAATCCCACTGCTGCCAGTATTATGCGGTCTTGAAATGTTTTTGTACTTATTCTTGTGATTTTGCTAACATGCAAATTAGCATGTGATCTAATCTTCTTTTGTATTTGTATGATTTTTCGGTTTTCGGTTAAGATAAAGACCGTTGATAGAATCATTGGTTTTTCCTAATGTTTAGAGACATGCCCTTTTTCCAACATGCACTAATTTTAAATGTTGTCAAATGTACTTCACTTACTCTAAGGAAGCCTACTTAATCATGCTGAGTATGACTCAGCAGTATGAGTTCTTGAAAATCTTTTGATCTTATTCTTATAATTATGAAAACAGACAAAATTTGCATGTGCTTTCATCCCACTGCTGCCAGTATGATATGTGCTTGAAAATTGTTTTGAACTTACTCTTATGATTTTACTAACATACAAACTTACATGTGTTTTAATCTTCTTTTGTATTTGCTTAAGTGTTTTCTTTCTGGTTAAGATAAAAACAGTTGATAGAATTATTGTTTTTTTCCTAATATTTAGAGACATGTCTGTCATGATATGTACTTTTGCCCTGTCCTGTATTTGAATAATATGCCATTTGATGTATGTAACTTTTCTCTGGTTTCTATTAGCTGTAATTTATGTATTTTCTTGTGCTGGGAGTTCACCTGTAACAATACGTCTCCTTCCCCCAATACTTGCAGCCCTAAGCTATAATGTAATTAAGGTTTGTCAACACCACTAGTGAAGAATAGCCATTCCTTCTCACAGCAGGTGGCTAGTCATATGTACATACTAGATAGACTAAGAGGAGCCGACCAGTCTAGAATCTTCAGGTGGACCCAACCATTGAATAGAAGGTGTGACCCCCACCCCCCTTCATGGGCGGATCCCAGGAGCTCAGACAATCCATTCTTATTTTTGAGATCAGATGTGAGTTGATCCTTAAAGGGGAAGGAGTGGGGATTCTTAGCTGAGGCAAGACCCCACGTCCATCTGTGACTGCGGAAGCGAACGGGATGAGACTTGAGCTGAGGACATATCTCGTCGTTCGTGAGATTGTTTTGGCATCCCTTGGACTCATGTGGACTATTGCTTTGTTAGCTGGCACAAGGATTATCGGGAGGTGCCCCTGAATCTGTTCTGTTGGACTCGTGGAAGGACTATTGTTTCGTTTATCGGGTGCGGGATTACTGGAAAGCACCTCCAGATCTGTTTATTTACTTGGGCTTATTGTGGACTTCTGGTGGACTTGAAGGACATTATGGATATTTGATGTTGTATGCTCCCTGCTTTAATAAATCTCATTGGATCATCCCTCGGCCCGTTGTCCCTTCCTGCTCTGCTGTACACCCCGTCACAAACTGGTTGGCAGCAGTGGGATCAGAGCAGAAGGAATGGAGGACAAAGGCCCATCAACATTGGGAACCAGCACCGCAGAGTACAAGAGCTGGACTGCGATGAACCTACAAACAAACGCCCTTGAAGTAGGAGTCCGTTTTAAAGGACTCTCCAAGGAGCAGCTAATTGAGGCTTTGGAAGGAGTTCGCCTGCAAGATGACACTGAGGAAGGATCCTCACAGCAAATGGAGGAAAGACTGCAGCCGGAGGTAAATACCCAAAAAAGTCAGTGGGTTGTGTGGTACGAGGAGGAGTTGGCATTTCTGGGAGAAGAGGCCACCATAGACGATAAGAGGAAGGCCATTCACAGAGCTCAGGAGATGGCATTGCTGGAGCAGATCGCTTTGGAAGCAGCTAGAAGCTCCAGACAGACTGTAACCTCAGCACCCACCATGAGGGAACTCCCCAGAGTGTCCCACAAAGACTTTAAGCCCTTTAATGAGGCTGCAGGCGACATTGAGGGCTTCTTCCAGGACTTTGAGCATCAGTATTGATTAATGGAAGTCCTGGAAAGGGAGCGAGTTCGACATCTTGTGGGGTTCTTAGAGGGTGGAGCTGCTGAAGCCTATAGAGCTATGGACCCTCGGGGGAACTGTGAGTATGCGGCGATTAAACAGACTATTCTAGAACATTATGCTATGTTAAACCTTGTTATCTTATTCTTATAATTATGCTAACATACAAAATTAGCATATGCTTTAATCCCACTGCTGCCAGTATTATGCGGTCTTGAAATGTTTTTGTACTTATTCTTATGATTTTGCTAACATGCAAATTAACATGTGATTTAATCTTTTGTATTTGTATAATTTTGCGGTTTTCAGTTAAGATAAGGAATCGTAAAAATCATGCTGTTAAAGGTAGCATGGCCGAGTGGTCTAAGGCGCTAGATTTAGGCTCCAGTCTCTTTGGAGGCGTGGGTTCAAATCCCACTGCTGCCAGTGTAATTTTACTTTGAAACTTTTTAGCTTATATTTATGATTTTGCTAATAGAAAAATTAGCATGTGTTTTATTATTTTGTATTTGTATGAGTCCATGCTTTGCTGTTTTGCAAAAGACAGTAGATAGAATCATTGCTTTTTCCTTTTTGCTTAGAGACCTATCCATTTTCCACATTGAAGAAGTTAAAATGTAGGAAAATTCACTAAACTTACTCTAAGGAAGCTTTTTTCATGTAGTATATTAAGGTAGCATGGCCGAGCGGTCTAAGGCGCTGGATTAAGGCTCCAGTCTCTTCAGAGGCGTGGGTTCAAATCCCACTGCTGCCAGTAGGTCTTCAGAACATTTTGATCTAATTCAAATGATTTTGTATTTGCATGAGTGTGTGGGTTTCTGTTTAGGAAAAGACAGTTGATAGAATCATTGTTTTTTCCTATTGTTTAGAGACTTAACCATTTTACAACAGACCTGTAGGTTTAAATCCCACTGCTGCCAGTAGTAAGAGTTCCTTAAAACCTTTTTATCTTATACATACGCTAACATACAAAATTAACATATGCTTTAATCCCACTGCTGCCAGTATTATGCGGTCTTGAAATGTTTTTGTACTTATTCTTATGATTTTGCTAACATGCAAATTAACATGTGATTTAATCTTTTGTATTTGTATAATTTAGTGGTTTTCAGTTAAGATAAGGAATCTTAAAAATCATGCTGCTAAAGGTAGCATGGCCGAGCGGTCTAAGGCGCTGGATTAAGGCTCCAGTCTCTTCAGAGGCGTTGGTTCAAATCCCACTGCTGCCAGTAGGTCTTCAGAACCTTTTGATCTAATTCTTATGATTTTGTATTTGCATGAGTGTGTGGATTTCTGTTTAGGAAAAGACAGTTGATAGAATCATTGGTTTTTCCTATTGTTTAGAGACTTAACCATTTTACAACAGACCTGTAGGTTCAAATCCCACTGCTGCCAGTAGTAAGAGTTCCTTAAAACCTTTTTATCTTATTCTTATAACTATGCTAACATACAAAATTAGCATATGCTTTAATCCCACTGCTGCCAGTATTATGCGGTCTTGAAATGTTTTTGTACTTATTCTTGTGATTTTGCTAACATGCAAATTAGCATGTGATCTAATCTTCTTTTGTATTTGTATGATTTTTCGGTTTTCGGTTAAGATAAAGACCGTTGATAGAATCATTGGTTTTTCCTAATGTTTAGAGACATGCCCTTTTTCCAACATGCACTAATTTTAAATGTTGTCAAATGTACTTCACTTACTCTAAGGAAGCCTACTTAATCATGCTGAGTATGACTCAGCAGTATGAGTTCTTGAAAATCTTTTGATCTTATTCTTATAATTATGAAAACAGACAAAATTTGCATGTGCTTTCATCCCACTGCTGCCAGTATGATATGTGCTTGAAAATTGTTTTGAACTTACTCTTATGATTTTACTAACATACAAACTTACATGTGTTTTAATCTTCTTTTGTATTTGCTTAAGTGTTTTCTTTCTGGTTAAGATAAAAACAGTTGATAGAATTATTGTTTTTTTCCTAATATTTAGAGACATGTCTGTCATGATATGTACTTTTGCCCTGTCCTGTATTTGAATAATATGCCATTTGATGTATGTAACTGTTCTCTGGTTTCTATTAGCTGTAATTTATGTATTTTCTTGTGCTGGGAGTTCACCTGTAACAATACGTCTCCTTCCCCCAATATTTGCAGCCCTAAGCTATAATGTAATTAAGGTTTGTCAACACCACTAGTGAAGAATAGCCATTCTTTCTCACAGCAGGTGGCTAGTCATATGTACATACTAGATAGACTAAGAGGAGCCGACCAGTCTAGAATCTTCAGGTGGACCCAACCATTGAATAGAAGGTGTGACCCCTACCCCCCTTCATGGGCGGATCCCAGGAGCTCAGACAATCCATTCTTATTTTTGAGATCAGATGTGAGTTGATCCTTAAAGGGGAAGGAGTGGGGATTCTTAGCTGAGGCAAGACCCCACGTCCATCTGTGACTGCGGAAGCGAACGGGATGAGACTTGAGCTGAGGACATATCTCGTCGTTCGTGAGATTGTTTTGGGATCCCTTGGACTCATGTGGACTATTGCTTTGTTAGCTGGCACAAGGATTATCTGGAGGTGCCCCCGAATCTGTTCTGTTGGACTCGTGGAAGGACTATTGTTTCGTTTATCGGGTGCGCGATTACTGGAAAGCACCTCCAGATCTGTTTATTTACTTGGGCTTATTGTGGACTTCTGGTGGACTTGAAGGACATTATGGATATTTGATGTTGTATGCTCCCTGCTTTAATAAATCTCATTGGATCATCCCTCGGCCTGTTGTCCCTTCCTGCTCTGCTGTACACCCCGTCACAAACTGGTTGGCAGCAGTGGGATCAGAGCAGAAGGAATGGAGGACAAAGGCCCATCAACATTGGGAACCAGCACCGCAGAGTACAAGAGCTGGACTGCGATGAACCTACAAACAAAGGCCCATGAAGTAGGAGTCCGTTTTAAAGGACTCTCCAAGGAGCAGCTAATTGAGGCTTTGGAAGGAGTTCGCCTGCAAGATGACACTGAGGAAGGATCCTCACAGCAAATGGAGGAAAGACTGCAGCCGGAGGTAAATACCCAAAAAAGTCAGTGGGTTGTGTGGTACGAGGAGGAGTTGGCATTTCTGGGAGAAGAGGCCACCATAGACGATAAGAGGAAGGCCATTCACAGAGCTCAGGAGATGGCATTGCTGGAGCAGATCGCTTTGGAAGCAGCTAGAAGCTCCAGACAGACTGTAACCTCAGCACCCACCATGAGGGAACTCCCCAGAGTGTCCCACAAAGACTTTAAGCCCTTTAATGAGGCTGCAGGCGACATTGAGGGCTTCTTCCAGGACTTTGAGTATCAGTGTTGATTAATGGAAGTACCGGAAAGGGAGCGAGTTCGACATCTTGTGGGGTTCTTAGAGGGTGGAGCTGCTGAAGTCTATAGAGCTATGGACCCTCGGGGGAACTGTGAGTATGCGGCGATTAAACAGACTATTCTAGAACATTATGCTATGTTAAACCTTGTTATCTTATTCTTATAATTATGCTAACATACAAAATTAGCATATGCTTTAATCCCACTGCTGCCAGTATTATGCGGTCTTGAAATGTTTTTGTACTTATTCTTATGATTTTGCTAACATGCAAATTAACATGTGATTTAATCTTTTGTATTTGTATAATTTTGCGGTTTTCAGTTAAGATAAGGAATCGTAAAAATCATGCTGTTAAAGGTAGCATGGCCGAGTGGTCTAAGGCGCTGGACTTAGGCTCCAGTCTCTTTGGAGGCGTGGGTTCAAATCCCACTGCTGCCAGTGTATTTCTACTTTGAAACTTTTTAGCTTATATTTATGATTTTGCTAATAGAAAAATTAGCATGTGTTTTATTATTTTGTATTTGTATGAGTCCATGCTTTGCTGTTTTGCAAAAGACAG
The DNA here is from genome assembly GCF_032444005.1 of Ranitomeya imitator. Classification (NCBI taxonomy): domain Eukaryota; kingdom Metazoa; phylum Chordata; class Amphibia; order Anura; family Dendrobatidae; genus Ranitomeya; species Ranitomeya imitator. The sequence continues at coordinate 90,552,830 of NC_091285.1, forward strand.
TAGATAGAATCATTGCTTTTTCCTTTTTGCTTAGAGACCTATCCATTTTCCACCTTGAAGAAGTTAAAATGTAGGAAAATTCACTAAACTTACTCTAAGGAAGCTTTTTTCATGTAGTATGGTAGCATGGCCGAGCGGTCTAAGGCGCTGGATTAAGGCTCCAGTCTCTTCAGAGGCGTGGGTTCAAATCCCACTGCTGACAGTAGGTCTTTAGAACATTTTGATCTAATTCAAATGATTTTGTATTTGCATGAGTGTGTGGGTTTCTGTTTAGGAAAAGACAGTTGATAGAATCATTGTTTTTTCCTATTGTTTAGAGACTTAACCATTTTACAACAGACCTGTAGGTTTAAATCCCACTGCTGCCAGTAGTAAGAGTTGCTTAAAACCTTTTTATCTTATTCTTATAATACGCTAATATACAAAATTAGCATATGCTTTAATCCCACTGCTGCCAGTATTATGCGGTCTTGAAATGTTTTTGTACTTATTCTTATGATTTTGCTAACATGCAAATTAACATGTGATTTAATCTTTTGTATTTGTATAATTTTGTGGTTTTCAGTTAAGATAAGGAATCTTAAAAGTCATGCTGCTAAAGGTAGCATGGCCGAGCGGTCTAAGGCGCTGGATTAAGGCTCCAGTCTCTTCAGAGGTGTGGGTTCAAATCCCACTGCTGCCGGTAGGTCTTCAGAACCTTTTGATCTAATTCTTATGATTTTGTATTTGCATGAGTGTGTGGATTTCTGTTTAGGAAAAGACAGTTGATAGAATCGTTGGTTTTTCCTATTGTTTAGAGACTTAACCATTTTACAACAGACCTGTAGGTTCAAATCCCACTGCTGCCAGTAGTAAGAGTTCCTTAAAACCTTTTTATCTTATTCTTATAACTATGCTAACATACAAAATTAGCATATGCTTTAATCCCACTGCTGCCAGTATTATGAGGTCTTGAAATGTTTTTGTACTTATTCTTATGATTTTGCTAACATGCAAATTAGCATGTGATCTAATCTTCTTTTGTATTTGTATGATTTTTCGGTTTTCAGTTAAGATAAAGACCGTTGATAGAATCATTGGTTTTTCCTAATGTTTAGAGACATGCCCTTTTTCCAACATGCACTAATTTTAAATGTTGTCAAATGTACTTCACTTACTCTAAGGAAGCCTACTTAATCATGCTGAGTATGACTCAGCAGTATGAGTTCTTGAAAATCTTTTGATCTTATTCTTATAATTATGAAAACAGACAAAATTTGCATGTGCTTTCATCCCACTGCTGCCAGTATGATATGTGCTTGAAAATTGTTTTGAACTTACTCTTATGATTTTACTAACATACAAACTTACATGTGTTTTAATCTTCTTTTGTATTTGCTTAAGTGTTTTCTTTCTGGTTAAGATAAAAACAGTTGATAGAATTATTGTTTTTTTCCTAATATTTAGAGACATGTCTGTCATGATATGTACTTTTGCCCTGTCCTGTATTTGAATAATATGCCATTTGATGTATGTAACTGTTCTCTGGTTTCTATTAGCTGTAATTTATGTATTTTCTTGTGCTGGGAGTTCACCTGTAACAATACGTCTCCTTCCCCCAATACTTGCAGCCCTAAGCTATAATGTAATTAAGGTTTGTCAACACCACTAGTGAAGAATAGCCATTCTTTCTCACAGCAGGTGGCTAGTCATATGTACATACTAAATAGACTAAGAGGAACCGACCAGTCTAGAATCTTCAGGTGGACCCAGCCATTGAATAGAAGGTGTGACCCCTACCCCCCTTCATGGGCGGATCCCAGGAGCTCAGATAATCCATTCTTATTTTTGAGATCAGATGTGAGTTGATCCTTAAAGGGGAAGGAGTGGGGATTCTTAGCTGAGGCAAGACCCCACGTCCATCTGTGACTGCGGAAGCGAACGGGATGAGACTTGAGCTGAGGACATATCTCGTCGTTCGTGAGATTGTTTTGGCATCCCTTGGACTCATGTGGACTATTGCTTTGTTAGCTGGCACAAGGATTATCGGGAGGTGCCCCCAAATCTGTTCTGTTGGACTCGTGGAAGGACTATTGTTTCGTTTATCGGGTGCGGGATTACTGGAAAGCACCTCCAGATCTGTTTATTTACTTGGGCTTATTGTGGACTTCTGGTGGACTTGAAGGACATTATGGATATTTGATGTTGTATGCTCCCTGCTTTAATAAATCTCATTGGATCATCCCTCGGCCCGTTGTCCCTTCCTGCTCTGCTGTACACCCCGTCACAAACTGGTTGGCAGCAGTGGGATCAGAGCAGAAGGAATGGAGGACAAAGGCCCATCAACATTGGGAACCAGCACCGCAGAGTACAAGAGCTGGACTGCGATGAACCTACAAACAAACGCCCATGAAGTAGGAGTCCGTTTTAAAGGACTCTCCAAGGAGCAGCTAATTGAGGCTTTGGAAGGAGTTCGCCTGCAAGATGACACTGAGGAAGGATCCTCACAGCAAATGGAGGAAAGACTGCAGCCGGAGGTAAATACCCAAAAAAGTCAGTGGGTTGTGTGGTACGAGGAGGAGTTGGCATTTCTGGGAGAAGAGGCCACCATAGACGATAAGAGGAAGGCCATTCACAGAGCTCAGGAGATGGCATTGCTGGAGCAGATCGCTTTGGAAGCAGCTAGAAGCTCCAGACAGACTGTAACCTCAGCACCCACCATGAGGGAACTCCCCAGAGTGTCCCACAAAGACTTTAAGCCCTTTAATGAGGCTGCAGGCGACATTGAGGGCTTCTTCCAGGACTTTGAGCATCAGTGTTGATTAATGGAAGTCCCGGAAAGGGAGCGAGTTCGACATCTTGTGGGGTTCTTAGAGGGTGGAGCTGCTGAAGCCTATAGAGCTATGGACCCTCGGGGGAACTGTGAGTATGCGGCGATTAAACAGACTATTCTAGAACATTATGCTATGTTAAACCTTGTTATCTTATTCTTATAATTATGCTAACATACAAAATTAGCATATGCTTTAATCCCACTGCTGCCAGTATTATGCGGTCTTGAAATGTTTTTGTACTTATTCTTATGATTTTGCTAACATGCAAATTGACATGTGATTTAATCTTTTGTATTTGTATAATTTTGCGGTTTTCAGTTAAGATAAGGAATCGTAAAAATCATGCTGTTAAAGGTAGCATGGCCGAGTGGTCTAAGGCGCTGGACTTAAGCTCCAGTCTCTTTGGAGGCGTGGGTTCAAATCCCACTGCTGCCAGTGTATTTCTACTTTGAAACTTTTTAGCTTATATTTATGATTTTGCTAATAGAAAAATTAGCATGTGTTTTATTATTTTGTATTTTTATGAGTCCATGCTTTGCTGTTTTGCAAAAGACAGTAGATAGAATCATTGCTTTTTCCTTTTTGCTTAGAGACCTATCCATTTTCCACCTTGAAGAAGTTAAACTGTAGGAAAATTCACTAAACTTACTCTAAGGAAGCTTTTTTTATGTAGTAAATTAGGGTAGCATGGCTGAGCGGTCTAAGGCGCTGGATTAAGGCTCCAGTCTCTTCAGAGGCGTGGGTTCAAACCCCACTGCTGCCAGTAGGTCTTCAGAACATTTTGATCTAATTCAAATGATTTTGTATTTGCGTGAGTGTGTGGGTTTCTGTTTAGGAAAAGACAGTTGATAGAATCATTGTTTCTTCCTATTGTTTAGAGACTTAACCATTTTACAACAGACCTGTAGGTTTAAATCCCACTGCTGCCAGTAGTAAGAGTTCCTTAAAACCTTTTTATCTTATTCTTATACATATGCTAATATACAAAATTAGCATATGCTTTAATCCCACTGCTGCCAGTATTATGCGGTCTTGAAATGTTTTTGTACTTATTCTTATGATTTTGCTAACATGCAAATTAACATGTGATTTAATCTTTTGTATTTGTATAATTTTGTGGTTTTCAGTTAAGATAAGGAATCTTAAAAATCATGCTGCTAAAGGTAGCATGGCCGAGCGGTCTAAGGGGCTGGATTAAGGCTCCAGTCTCTTCAGAGGCGTGGGTTCAAATCCTACTGCTGCCAGTAGGTCTTCAGAACCTTTTGATCTAATTCTTATGATTTTGTATTTGCATGAGTGTGTGGATTTCTGTTTAGGAAAAGACAGTTGATAGAATCATTGGTTTTACCTATTGTTTAGAGACTTAACCATTTTACAACAGACCTGTAGGTTCAAATCCCACTGCTGCCAGTAGTAAGAGTTCCTTAAAACCTTTTTATCTTATTCTTATAACTATGCTAACATACAAAATTAGTATATGCTTTAATCCCACTGCTGCCAGTATTATGAGGTCTTGAAATGTTTTTGTACTTATTCTTATGATTTTGCTAACATGAAAATTAGCATGTGATCTAATCTTCTTTTGTATTTGTATGATTTTTCGGTTTTCGGTTAAGATAAAGACCGTTCATAGAATCATTGGTTTTTCCTAATGTTTAGAGACATGCCCTTTTTCCAACATGCACTAATTTTAAATGTTGTCAAATGTACTTCACTTACTCTAAGGAAGCCTACTTAATCATGCTGAGTATGACTCAGCAGTATGAGTTCTTGAAAATCTTTTGATCTTATTCTCATAATTATGAAAACAGACAAAATTTGCATGTGCTTTCATCCCACTGCTGCCAGTATGATAAGTGCTTGAAAATTGTTTTGAACGTACTCTTATGATTTTACTAACATACAAACTTACATGTGTTTTAATCTTCTTTTGTATTTGCTTAAGTGTTTTCTTTCTGGTTAAGATAAAAACAGTTGATAGAATTATTGTTTTTTTCCTAATATTTAGAGACATGTCTGTCATGATATGTACTTTTGCCCTGTCCTGTATTTGAATAATATGCCATTTGATGTATGTAACTTTTCTCTGGTTTCTATTAGCTGTAATTTATGTATTTTCTTGTGCTGGGAGTTCACCTGTAACAATACGTCTCCTTCCCCCAATACTTGCAGCCCTAAGCTATAATGTAATTAAGGTTTGTCAACACCACTAGTGAAGAATAGCCATTCCTTCTCACAGCAGGTGGCTAGTCATATGTACATACTAGATAGACTAAGAGGAGCCGACCAGTCTAGAATCTTCAGGTGGACCCAACCATTGAATAGAAGGTGTGACCCCCACCCCCCTTCATGGGCGGATCCCAGGAGCTCAGACAATCCATTCTTATTTTTGAGATCAGATGTGAGTTGATCCTTAAAGGGGAAGGAGTGGGGATTCTTAGCTGAGGCAAGACCCCACGTCCATCTGTGACTGCGGAAGCGAACGGGATGAGACTTGAGCTGAGGACATATCTCGTCGTTCGTGAGATTGTTTTGGCATCCCTTGGACTCATGTGGACTATTGCTTTGTTAGCTGGCACAAGGATTATCGGGAGGTGCCCCCGAATCTGTTCTGTTGGACTCGTGGAAGGACTATTGTTTCGTTTATCGGGTGCGGGATTACTGGAAAGCACCTCCAGATCTGTTTATTTACTTGGGCTTATTGTGGACTTCTGGTGGACTTGAAGGACATTATGGATATTTGATGTTGTATGCTCCCTGCTTTAATAAATCTCATTGGATCATCCCTCGGCCCGTTGTCCCTTCCTGCTCTGCTGTACACCCCGTCACAAACTGGTTGGCAGCAGTGGGATCAGAGCAGAAGGAATGGAGGACAAAGGCCCATCAACATTGGGAACCAGCACCGCAGAGTACAAGAGCTGGACTGCGATGAACCTACAAACAAACGCCCATGAAGTAGGAGTCCGTTTTAAAGGACTCTCCAAGGAGCAGCTAATTGAGGCTTTGGAAGGAGTTCGCCTGCAAGATGACACTGAGGAAGGATCCTCACAGCAAATGGAGGAAAGACTGCAGCCGGAGGTAAATACCCAAAAAAGTCAGTGGGTTGTGTGGTACGAGGAGGAGTTGGCATTTCTGGGACAAGAGGCCACCATAGACGATAAGAGGAAGGCCATTCACAGAGCTCAGGAGATGGCATTGCTGGAGCAGATCGCTTTGGAAGCAGCTAGAAGCTCCAGACAGACTGTAACCTCAGCACCCACCATGAGGGAACTCCCCAGAGTGTCCCACAAAGACTTTAAGCCCTTTAATGAGGCTGCAGGCGACATTGAGGGCTTCTTCCAGGACTTTGAGCATCAGTATTGATTAATGGAAGTCCTGGAAAGGGAGCGAGTTCGACATCTTGTGGGGTTCTTAGAGGGTGGAGCTGCTGAAGCCTATAGAGCTATGGACCCTCGGGGGAACTGTGAGTATGCGGCGATTAAACAGACTATTCTAGAACATTATGCTATGTTAAACCTTGTTATCTTATTCTTATAATTATGCTAACATACAAAATTAGCATATGCTTTAATCCCACTGCTGCCAGTATTATGCGGTCTTGAAATGTTTTTGTACTTATTCTTATGATTTTGCTAACATGCAAATTAACATGTGATTTAATCTTTTGTATTTGTATAATTTTGCGGTTTTCAGTTAAGATAAGGAATCGTAAAAATCATGCTGTTAAAGGTAGCATGGCCGAGTGGTCTAAGGCGCTGGATTTAGGCTCCAGTCTCTTTGGAGGCGTGGGTTCAAATCCCACTGCTGCCAGTGTAATTTTACTTTGAAACTTTTTAGCTTATATTTATGATTTTGCTAATAGAAAAATTAGCATGTGTTTTATTATTTTGTATTTGTATGAGTCCATGCTTTGCTGTTTTGCAAAAGACAGTAGATAGAATCATTGCTTTTTCCTTTTTGCTTAGAGACCTATCCATTTTCCACCTTGAAGAAGTTAAAATGTAGGAAAATTCACTAAACTTACTCTAAGGAAGCTTTTTTCATGTAGTATATTAAGGTAGCATGGCCGAGCGGTCTAAGGCGCTGGATTAAGGCTCCAGTCTCTTCAGAGGCGTGGGTTCAAATCCCACTGCTGCCAGTAGGTCTTCAGAACATTTTGATCTAATTCTTTGTATTTGCATGAGTGTGTGGGTTTCTGTTTAGGAAAAGACAGTTGATAGAATCATTGTTTTTTCCTATTGTTTAGAGACTTAACCATTTTACAACAGACCTGTAGGTTTAAATCCCACTGCTGCCAGTAGTAAGAGTTCCTTAAAACCTTTTTATCTTATTCTTATACATACGCTAACATACAAAATTAACATATGCTTTAATCCCACTGCTGCCAGTATTATGCGGTCTTGAAATGTTTTTGTACTTATTCTTATGATTTTGCTAACATGCAAATTAACATGTGATTTAATCTTTTGTATTTGTATAATTTAGTGGTTTTCAGTTAAGATAAGGAATCTTAAAAATCATGCTGCTAAAGGTAGCATGGCCGAGCGGTCTAAGGCGCTGGATTAAGGCTCCAGTCTCTTCAGAGGCGTTGGTTCAAATCCCACTGCTGCCAGTAGGTCTTCAGAACCTTTTGATCTAATTCTTATGATTTTGTATTTGCATGAGTGTGTGGATTTCTGTTTAGGAAAAGACAGTTGATAGATTCATTGGTTTTTCCTATTGTTTAGAGACTTAACCATTTTACAACAGACCTGTAGGTTCAAATCCCACTGCTGCCAGTAGTAAGAGTTCCTTAAAACCTTTTTATCTTATTCTTATAACTATGCTAACATACAAAATTAGCATATGCTTTAATCCCACTGCTGCCAGTATTATGAGGTCTTGAAATGTTTTTGTACTTATTCTTATGATTTTGCTAACATGCAAATTAGCATGTGATCTAATCTTCTTTTGTATTTGTATGATTTTTCGGTTTTCAGTTAAGATAAAGACCGTTGATAGAATCATTGGTTTTTCCTAATGTTTAGAGACATGCCCTTTTTCCAACATTCACTAATTTTAAATGTTGTCAAATGTACTTCACTTACTCTAAGGAAGCCTACTTAATCATGCTGAGTATGACTCAGCAGTATGAGTTCTTGAAAATCTTTTGATCTTATTCTTATAATTATGAAAACAGACAAAATTTGCATGTGCTTTCATCCCACTGCTGCCAGTATGATATGTGCTTGAAAATTGTTTTGAACTTACTCTTATGATTTTACTAACATACAAACTTACATGTGTTTTAATCTTCTTTTGTATTTGCTTAAGTGTTTTCTTTCTGGTTAAGATAAAAACAGTTGATAGAATTATTGTTTTTTTCCTAATATTTAGAGACATGTCTGTCATGATATGTACTTTTGCCCTGTCCTGTATTTGAATAATATGCCATTTGATGTATGTAACTGTTCTCTGGTTTCTATTAGCTGTAATTTATGTATTTTCTTGTGCTGGGAGTTCACCTGTAACAATATGTCTCCTTCCCCCAATACTTGCAGCCCTAAGCTATAATGTAATTAAGGTTTGTCAACACCACTAGTGAAGAATAGCCATTCTTTCTCACAGCAGGTGGCTAGTCATATGTACATACTTGATAGACTAAGAGGAGCCGACCAGTCTAGAATCTTCAGGTGGACCCAACCATTGAATAGAAGGTGTGACCCCTACCCCCCTTCATGGGCGGATCCCAGGAGCTCAGATAATCCATTCTTATTTTTGAGATCAGATGTGAGTTGATCCTTAAAGGGGAAGGAGTGGGGATTCTTAGCTGAGGCAAGACCCCACGTCCATCTGTGACTGCGGAAGCGTACGGGATGAGACTTGAGCTGAGGACATATCTCGTCGTTCGTGAGATTGTTTTGGGATCCCTTGGACTCATGTGGACCATTGCTTTGTTAGCTGGCACAAGGATTATCTGGAGGTGCCCCCGAATCTGTTCTGTTGGACTCGTGGAAGGACTATTGTTTCGTTTATCGGGTGCGGGATTACTGGAAAGCACCTCCAGATCTGTTTATTTCCTTGGGCTTATTGTGGACTTCTGGTGGACTTGAAGGACATTATGGATATTTGATGTTGTATGCTCCCTGCTTTAATAAATCTCATTGGATCATCCCTCGGCCTGTTGTCCCTTCCTGCTCTGCTGTACACCCCGTCACAAACTGGTTGGCAGCAGTGGGATCAGAGCAGAAGGAATGGAGGACAAAGGCCCATCAACATTGGGAACCAGCACCGCAGAGTACAAGAGCTGGACTGCGATGAACCTACAAACAAAGGCCCATGAAGTAGGAGTCCGTTTTAAAGGACTCTCCAAGGAGCAGCTAATTGAGGCTTTGGAAGGAGTTCGCCTGCAAGATGACACTGAGGAAGGATCCTCACAGCAAATGGAGGAAAGACTGCAGCCGGAGGTAAATACCCAAAAAAGTCAGTGGGTTGTGTGGTACGAGGAGGAGTTGGCATTTCTGGGAGAAGAGGCCACCATAGACGATAAGAGGAAGGCCATTCACAGAGCTCAGGAGATGGCATTGCTGGAGCAGATCGCTTTGGAAGCAGCTAGAAGCTCCAGACAGACTGTAACCTCACCACCCACCATGAGGGAACTCCCCAGAGTGTCCCACAAAGACTTTAAGCCCTTTAATGAGGCTGCAGGCGACATTGAGGGCTTCTTCCAGGACTTTGAGCATCAGTGTTGATTAATGGAAGTCCCGGAAAGGGAGCGAGTTCGACATCTTGTGGGGTTCTTAGAGGGTGGAGCTGCTGAAGCCTATAGAGCTATGGACCCTCAGGGGAACTGTGAGTATGCGGCGATTAAACAGACTATTCTAGGACATTATGCTATGTTAAACCTTGTTATCTTATTCTTATAATTATGCTAACATACAAAATTAGCATATGCTTTAATCCCACTGCTGCCAGTATTATGCGGTCTTGAAATGTTTTTGTACTTATTCTTATGATTTTGCTAACATGCAAATTAACGTGATTTAATCTTTTGTATTTGTATAATTTTGCGGTTTTCAGTTAAGATAAGGAATCGTAAAAATCATGCTGTTAAAGGTAGCATGGCCGAGTGGTCTAAGGCGCTGGAATTAGGCTCCAGTCTCTTTGGAGGCGTGGGTTCAAATCCCACTGCTGCCAGTGTATTTCTACTTTGAAACTTTTTAGCTTATATTTATGATTTTGCTAATAGAAAAATTAGCATGTGTTTTATTATTTTGTATTTGTATGAGTCCATGCTTTGCTGTTTTGCAAAAGACAGTAGATAGAATCATTGCTTTTTCCTTTTTGCTTAGAGACCTTTCCATTTTCCACCTTGAAGAAGTTAAACTGTAGGAAAATTCACTAAACTTACTCTAAGAAAGCTTTTTTCATATAGTATATTAAGGTAGCATGGCCGAGCGGTCTAAGGCGCTGGATTAAGGCTCCAGTCTCTTTAGAGGCGTGGGTTCAAATCCCACTGCTGCACTTCAGAACATTTTGATCTAATTCAAATGATTTTGTATTTGCATGAGTGTGTGGATTTCTGTTTAGGAAAAGACAGTTGATAGAATCATTGGTTTTTCCTATTGTTTAGAGACTTAACCATTTTACAACAGACCTGTAGGTTCAAATCCCACTGCTGCCAGTAGTAAGAGTTCCTTAAAACCTTTTTATCTTATTCTTATAACTATGCTAACATACAAAATTAGCATATGCTTTAATCCCACTGCTGCCAGTATTATGCGGTCTTGAAATGTTTTTGTACTTATTCTTGTGATTTTGCTAACATGCAAATTAGCATGTGATCTAATCTTCTTTTGTATTTGTATGATTTTTCGGTTTTCGGTTAAGATAAAGACCGTTGATAGAATCATTGGTTTTTCCTAATGTTTAGAGACATGCCCTTTTTCCAACATGCACTAATTTTAAATGTTGTCAAATGTACTTCACTTACTCTAAGGAAGCCTACTTAATCATGCTGAGTATGACTCAGCAGTATGAGTTCTTGAAAATCTTTTGATCTTATTCTTATAATTATGAAAACAGACAAAATTTGCATGTGCTTTCATCCCACTGCTGCCAGTATGATATGTGCTTGAAAATTGTTTTGAACTTACTCTTATGATTTTACTAACATACAAACTTACATGTGTTTTAATCTTCTTTTGTATTTGCTTAAGTGTTTTCTTTCTGGTTAAGATAAAAACAGTTGATAGAATTATTGTTTTTTTCCTAATATTTAGAGACATGTCTGTCATGATATGTACTTTTGCCCTGTCCTGTATTTGAATAATATGCCATTTGATGTATGTAACTGTTCTCTGGTTTCTATTAGCTGTAATTTATGTATTTTCTTGTGCTGGGAGTTCACCTGTAACAATACGTCTCCTTCCCCCAATATTTGCAGCCCTAAGCTATAATGTAATTAAGGTTTGTCAACACCACTAGTGAAGAATAGCCATTCTTTCTCACAGCAGGTGGCTAGTCATATGTACATACTAGATAGACTAAGAGGAGCCGACCAGTCTAGAATCTTCAGGTGGACCCAACCATTGAATAGAAGGTGTGACCCCTACCCCCCTTCATGGGCGGATCCCAGGAGCTCAGACAATCCATTCTTATTTTTGAGATCAGATGTGAGTTGATCCTTAAAGGGGAAGGAGTGGGGATTCTTAGCTGAGGCAAGACCCCACGTCCATCTGTGACTGCGGAAGCGAACGGGATGAGACTTGAGCTGAGGACATATCTCGTCGTTCGTGAGATTGTTTTGGGATCCCTTGGACTCATGTGGACTATTGCTTTGTTAGCTGGCACAAGGATTATCTGGAGGTGCCCCCGAATCTGTTCTGTTGGACTCGTGGAAGGACTATTGTTTCGTTTATCGGGTGCGCGATTACTGGAAAGCACCTCCAGATCTGTTTATTTACTTGGGCTTATTGTGGACTTCTGGTGGACTTGAAGGACATTATGGATATTTGATGTTGTATGCTCCCTGCTTTAATAAATCTCATTGGATCATCCCTCGGCCTGTTGTCCCTTCCTGCTCTGCTGTACACCCCGTCACAAACTGGTTGGCAGCAGTGGGATCAGAGCAGAAGGAATGGAGGACAAAGGCCCATCAACATTGGGAACCAGCACCGCAGAGTACAAGAGCTGGACTGCGATGAACCTACAAACAAAGGCCCATGAAGTAGGAGTCCGTTTTAAAGGACTCTCCAAGGAGCAGCTAATTGAGGCTTTGGAAGGAGTTCGCCTGCAAGATGACACTGAGGAAGGATCCTCACAGCAAATGGAGGAAAGACTGCAGCCGGAGGTAAATACCCAAAAAAGTCAGTGGGTTGTGTGGTACGAGGAGGAGTTGGCATTTCTGGGAGAAGAGGCCACCATAGACGATAAGAGGAAGGCCATTCACAGAGCTCAGGAGATGGCATTGCTGGAGCAGATCGCTTTGGAAGCAGCTAGAAGCTCCAGACAGACTGTAACCTCAGCACCCACCATGAGGGAACTCCCCAGAGTGTCCCACAAAGACTTTAAGCCCTTTAATGAGGCTGCAGGCGACATTGAGGGCTTCTTCCAGGACTTTGAGCATCAGTGTTGATTAATGGAAGTCCCGGAAAGGGAGCGAGTTCGACATCTTGTGGGGTTCTTAGAGGGTGGAGCTGCTGAAGTCTATAGAGCTATGGACCCTCGGGGGAACTGTGAGTATGCGGCGATTAAACAGACTATTCTAGAACATTATGCTATGTTAAACCTTGTTATCTTATTCTTATAATTATGCTAACATACAAAATTAGCATATGCTTTAATCCCACTGCTGCCAGTATTATGCGGTCTTGAAATGTTTTTGTACTTATTCTTATGATTTTGCTAACATGCAAATTAACATGTGATTTAATCTTTTGTATTTGTATAATTTTGCGGTTTTCAGTTAAGATAAGGAATCGTAAAAATCATGCTGTTAAAGGTAGCATGGCCGAGTGGTCTAAGGCGCTGGACTTAGGCTCCAGTCTCTTTGGAGGCGTGGGTTCAAATCCCACTGCTGCCAGTGTATTTCTACTTTGAAACTTTTTAGCTTATATTTATGATTTTGCTAATAGAAAAATTAGCATGTGTTTTATTATTTTGTATTTGTATGAGTCCATGCTTTGCTGTTTTGCAAAAGACAGTAGATAGAATCATTGCTTTTTCCTTTTTGCTTAGAGACCTATCCATTTTCCACCTTGAAGAAGTTAAAATGTAGGAAAATTCACTAAACTTACTCTAAGGAAGCTTTTTTCATGTAGCATATTAAGGTAGCATGGCCGAGCGGTCTAAGGCGCTGGATTAAGGCTCCAGTCTCTTCAGAGGCGTGGGTTCAAATCCCACTGCTGACAGTAGGTCTTTAGAACATTTTGATCTAATTCAAATGATTTTGTATTTGCATGAGTGTGTGGGTTTCTGTTTAGGAAAAGACAGTTGATAGAATCATTGTTTTTTCCTATTGTTTAGAGACTTAACCATTTTACAACAGACCTGTAGGTTTAAATCCCACTGCTGCCAGTAGTAAGAGTTCCTTAAAACCTTTTTATCTTATTCTTATACATACGCTAATATACAAAATTAGCATATGCTTTAATCCCACTGCTGCCAGTATTATGCGGTCTTGAAATGTTTTTGTACTTATTCTTATGATTTTGCTAACATGCAAATTAACATGTGATTTAATCTTTTGTATTTGTATAATTTTGTGGTTTTCAGTTAAGATAAGGAATCTTAAAAGTCATGCTGCTAAAGGTAGCATGGCCGAGCGGTCTAAGGCGCTGGATTAAGGCTCCAGTCTCTTCAGAGGTGTGGGTTCAAATCCCACTGATGCCGGTAGGTCTTCAGAACCTTTTGATCTAATTCTTATGATTTTGTATTTGCATGAGTGTGTGGATTTCTGTTTAGGAAAAGACAGTTGATAGAATCGTTGGTTTTTCCTATTGTTTAGAGACTTAACCATTTTACAACAGACCTGTAGGTTCAAATCCCACTGCTGCCAGTAGTAAGAGTTCCTTAAAACCTTTTTATCTTATTCTTATAACTATGCTAACATACAAAATTAGCATATGCTTTAATCCCACTGCTGCCAGTATTATGAGGTCTTGAAATGTTTTTGTACTTATTCTTATGATTTTGCTAACATGCAAATTAGCATGTGATCTAATCTTCTTTTGTATTTGTATGATTTTTCGGTTTTCAGTTAAGATAAAGACCGTTGATAGAATCATTGGTTTTTCCTAATGTTTAGAGACATGCCCTTTTTCCAACATGCACTAATTTTAAATGTTGTCAAATGTACTTCACTTACTCTAAGGAAGCCTACTTAATCATGCTGAGTATGACTCAGCAGTATGAGTTCTTGAAAATCTTTTGATCTTATTCTTATAATTATGAAAACAGACAAAATTTGCATGTGCTTTCATCCCACTGCTGCCAGTATGATATGTGCTTGAAAATTGTTTTGAACTTACTCTTATGATTTTACTAACATACAAACTTACATGTGTATTAATCTTCTTTTGTATTTGCTTAAGTGTTTTCTTTCTGGTTAAGATAAAAACAGTTGATAGAATTATTGTTTTTTTCCTAATATTTAGAGACATGTCTGTCATGATATGTACTTTTGCCCTGTCCTGTATTTGAATAATATGCCATTTGATGTATGTAACTGTTCTCTGGTTTCTATTAGCTGTAATTTATGTATTTTCTTGTGCTGGGAGTTCACCTGTAACAATACGTCTCCTTCCCCCAATACTTGCAGCCCTAAGCTATAATGTAATTAAGGTTTGTCAACACCACTAGTGAAGAATAGCCATTCTTTCTCACAGCAGGTGGCTAGTCATATGTACATACTAAATAGACTAAGAGGAACCGACCAGTCTAGAATCTTCAGGTGGACCCAACCATTGAATAGAAGGTGTGACCCCTACCCCCCTTCATGGGCGGATCCCAGGAGCTCAGATAATCCATTCTTATTTTTGAGATCAGATGTGAGTTGATCCTTAAAGGGGAAGGAGTGGGGATTCTTAGCTGAGGCAAGACCCCACGTCCATCTGTGACTGCGGAAGCGAACGGGATGAGACTTGAGCTGAGGACATATCTCGTCGTTCGTGAGATTGTTTTGGCATCCCTTGGACTCATGTGGACTATTGCTTTGTTAGCTGGCACAAGGATTATCGGGAGGTGCCCCCAAATCTGTTCTGTTGGACTCGTGGAAGGACTATTGTTTCGTTTATCGGGTGCGGGATTACTGGAAAGCACCTCCAGATCTGTTTATTTACTTGGGCTTATTGTGGACTTCTGGTGGACTTGAAGGACATTATGGATATTTGATGTTGTATGCTCCCTGCTTTAATAAATCTCATTGGATCATCCCTCGGCCCGTTGTCCCTTCCTGCTCTGCTGTACACCCCGTCACAAACTGGTTGGCAGCAGTGGGATCAGAGCAGAAGGAATGGAGGACAAAGGCCCATCAACATTGGGAACCAGCACCGCAGAGTACAAGAGCTGGACTGCGATGAACCTACAAACAAACGCCCATGAAGTAGGAGTCCGTTTTAAAGGACTCTCCAAGGAGCAGCTAATTGAGGCTTTGGAAGGAGTTCGCCTGCAAGATGACACTGAGGAAGGATCCTCACAGCAAATGGAGGAAAGACTGCAGCCGGAGGTAAATACCCAAAAAAGTCAGTGGGTTGTGTGGTACGAGGAGGAGTTGGCATTTCTGGGAGAAGAGGCCACCATAGACGATAAGAGGAAGGCCATTCACAGAGCTCAGGAGATGGCATTGCTGGAGCAGATCGCTTTGGAAGCAGCTAGAAGCTCCAGACAGACTGTAACCTCAGCACCCACCATGAGGGAACTCCCCAGAGTGTCCCACAAAGACTTTAAGCCCTTTAATGAGGCTGCAGGCGACATTGAGGGCTTCTTCCAGGACTTTGAGCATCAGTGTTGATTAATGGAAGTCCCGGAAAGGGAGCGAGTTCGACATCTTGTGGGGTTCTTAGAGGGTGGAGCTGCTGAAGCCTATAGAGCTATGGACCCTCGGGGGAACTGTGAGTATGCGGCGATTAAACAGACTATTCTAGAACATTATGCTATGTTAAACCTTGTTATCTTATTCTTATAATTATGCTAACATACAAAATTAGCATATGCTTTAATCCCACTGCTGCCAGTATTATGCGGTCTTGAAATGTTTTTGTACTTATTCTTATGATTTTGCTAACATGCAAATTGACATGTGATTTAATCTTTTGTATTTGTATAATTTTGCGGTTTTCAGTTAAGATAAGGAATCGTAAAAATCATGCTGTTAAAGGTAGCATGGCCGAGTGGTCTAAGGCGCTGGACTTAAGCTCCAGTCTCTTTGGAGGCGTGGGTTCAAATCCCACTGCTGCCAGTGTATTTCTACTTTGAAACTTTTTAGCTTATATTTATGATTTTGCTAATAGAAAAATTAGCATGTGTTTTATTATTTTGTATTTTTATGAGTCCATGCTTTGCTGTTTTGCAAAAGACAGTAGATAGAATCATTGCTTTTTCCTTTTTGCTTAGAGACCTATCCATTTTCCACCTTGAAGAAGTTAAACTGTAGGAAAATTCACTAAACTTACTCTAAGGAAGCTTTTTTTATGTAGTAAATTAGGGTAGCATGGCTGAGCGGTCTAAGGCGCTGGATTAAGGCTCCAGTCTCTTCAGAGGCGTGGGTTCAAACCCCACTGCTGCCAGTAGGTCTTCAGAACATTTTGATCTAATTCAAATGATTTTGTATTTGCGTGAGTGTGTGGGTTTCTGTTTAGGAAAAGACAGTTGATAGAATCATTGTTTTTTCCTATTGTTTAGAGACTTAACCATTTTACAACAGACCTGTAGGTTTAAATCCCACTGCTGCCAGTAGTAAGAGTTCCTTAAAACCTTTTTATCTTATTCTTATACATATGCTAATATACAAAATTAGCATATGCTTTAATCCCACTGCTGCCAGTATTATGCGGTCTTGAAATGTTTTTGTACTTATTCTTATGATTTTGCTAACATGCAAATTAACATGTGATTTAATCTTTTGTATTTGTATAATTTTGTGGTTTTCAGTTAAGATAAGGAATCTTAAAAATCATGCTGCTAAAGGTAGCATGGCCGAGCGGTCTAAGGGGCTGGATTAAGGCTCCAGTCTCTTCAGAGGCGTGGGTTCAAATCCTACTGCTGCCAGTAGGTCTTCAGAACCTTTTGATCTAATTCTTATGATTTTGTATTTGCATGAGTGTGTGGATTTCTGTTTAGGAAAAGACAGTTGATAGAATCATTGGTTTTACCTATTGTTTAGAGACTTAACCATTTTACAACAGACCTGTAGGTTCAAATCCCACTGCTGCCAGTAGTAAGAGTTCCTTAAAACCTTTTTATCTTATTCTTATAACTATGCTAACATACAAAATTAGTATATGCTTTAATCCCACTGCTGCCAGTATTATGAGGTCTTGAAATGTTTTTGTACTTATTCTTATGATTTTGCTAACATGAAAATTAGCATGTGATCTAATCTTCTTTTGTATTTGTATGATTTTTCGGTTTTCGGTTAAGATAAAGACCGTTCATAGAATCATTGGTTTTTCCTAATGTTTAGAGACATGCCCTTTTTCCAACATGCACTAATTTTAAATGTTGTCAAATGTACTTCACTTACTCTAAGGAAGCCTACTTAATCATGCTGAGTATGACTCAGCAGTATGAGTTCTTGAAAATCTTTTGATCTTATTCTCATAATTATGAAAACAGACAAAATTTGCATGTGCTTTCATCCCACTGCTGCCAGTATGATAAGTGCTTGAAAATTGTTTTGAACGTACTCTTATGATTTTACTAACATACAAACTTACATGTGTTTTAATCTTCTTTTGTATTTGCTTAAGTGTTTTCTTTCTGGTTAAGATAAAAACAGTTGATAGAATTATTGTTTTTTTCCTAATATTTAGAGACATGTCTGTCATGATATGTACTTTTGCCCTGTCCTGTATTTGAATAATATGCCATTTGATGTATGTAACTTTTCTCTGGTTTCTATTAGCTGTAATTTATGTATTTTCTTGTGCTGGGAGTTCACCTGTAACAATACGTCTCCTTCCCCCAATACTTGCAGCCCTAAGCTATAATGTAATTAAGGTTTGTCAACACCACTAGTGAAGAATAGCCATTCCTTCTCACAGCAGGTGGCTAGTCATATGTACATACTAGATAGACTAAGAGGAGCCGACCAGTCTAGAATCTTCAGGTGGACCCAACCATTGAATAGAAGGTGTGACCCCCACCCCCCTTCATGGGCGGATCCCAGGAGCTCAGACAATCCATTCTTATTTTTGAGATCAGATGTGAGTTGATCCTTAAAGGGGAAGGAGTGGGGATTCTTAGCTGAGGCAAGACCCCACGTCCATCTGTGACTGCGGAAGCGAACGGGATGAGACTTGAGCTGAGGACATATCTCGTCGTTCGTGAGATTGTTTTGGCATCCCTTGGACTCATGTGGACTATTGCTTTGTTAGCTGGCACAAGGATTATCGGGAGGTGCCCCCGAATCTGTTCTGTTGGACTCGTGGAAGGACTATTGTTTCGTTTATCGGGTGCGGGATTACTGGAAAGCACCTCCAGATCTGTTTATTTACTTGGGCTTATTGTGGACTTCTGGTGGACTTGAAGGACATTATGGATATTTGATGTTGTATGCTCCCTGCTTTAATAAATCTCATTGGATCATCCCTCGGCCCGTTGTCCCTTCCTGCTCTGCTGTACACCCCGTCACAAACTGGTTGGCAGCAGTGGGATCAGAGCAGAAGGAATGGAGGACAAAGGCCCATCAACATTGGGAACCAGCACCGCAGAGTACAAGAGCTGGACTGCGATGAACCTACAAACAAACGCCCATGAAGTAGGAGTCCGTTTTAAAGGACTCTCCAAGGAGCAGCTAATTGAGGCTTTGGAAGGAGTTCGCCTGCAAGATGACACTGAGGAAGGATCCTCACAGCAAATGGAGGAAAGACTGCAGCCGGAGGTAAATACCCAAAAAAGTCAGTGGGTTGTGTGGTACGAGGAGGAGTTGGCATTTCTGGGAGAAGAGGCCACCATAGACGATAAGAGGAAGGCCATTCACAGAGCTCAGGAGATGGCATTGCTGGAGCAGATCGCTTTGGAAGCAGCTAGAAGCTCCAGACAGACTGTAACCTCAGCACCCACCATGAGGGAACTCCCCAGAGTGTCCCACAAAGACTTTAAGCCCTTTAATGAGGCTGCAGGCGACATTGAGGGCTTCTTCCAGGACTTTGAGCATCAGTATTGATTAATGGAAGTCCTGGAAAGGGAGCGAGTTCGACATCTTGTGGGGTTCTTAGAGGGTGGAGCTGCTGAAGCCTATAGAGCTATGGACCCTCGGGGGAACTGTGAGTATGCGGCGATTAAACAGACTATTCTAGAACATTATGCTATGTTAAACCTTGTTATCTTATTCTTATAATTATGCTAACATACAAAATTAGCATATGCTTTAATCCCACTGCTGCCAGTATTATGCGGTCTTGAAATGTTTTTGTACTTATTCTTATGATTTTGCTAACATGCAAATTAACATGTGATTTAATCTTTTGTATTTGTATAATTTTGCGGTTTTCAGTTAAGATAAGGAATCGTAAAAATCATGCTGTTAAAGGTAGCATGGCCGAGTGGTCTAAGGCGCTGGATTTAGGCTCCAGTCTCTTTGGAGGCGTGGGTTCAAATCCCACTGCTGCCAGTGTAATTTTACTTTGAAACTTTTTAGCTTATATTTATGATTTTGCTAATAGAAAAATTAGCATGTGTTTTATTATTTTGTATTTGTATGAGTCCATGCTTTGCTGTTTTGCAAAAGACAGTAGATAGAATCATTGCTTTTTCCTTTTTGCTTAGAGACCTATCCATTTTCCACCTTGAAGAAGTTAAAATGTAGGAAAATTCACTAAACTTACTCTAAGGAAGCTTTTTTCATGTAGTATATTAAGGTAGCATGGCCGAGCGGTCTAAGGCGCTGGATTAAGGCTCCAGTCTCTTCAGAGGCGTGGGTTCAAATCCCACTGCTGCCAGTAGGTCTTCAGAACATTTTGATCTAATTCAAATGATTTTGTATTTGCATGAGTGTGTGGGTTTCTGTTTAGGAAAAGACAGTTGATAGAATCATTGTTTTTTCCTATTGTTTAGAGACTTAACCATTTTACAACAGACCTGTAGGTTTAAATCCCACTGCTGCCAGTAGTAAGAGTTCCTTAAAACCTTTTTATCTTATTCTTATACATACGCTAACATACAAAATTAACATATGCTTTAATCCCACTGCTGCCAGTATTATGCGGTCTTGAAATGTTTTTGTACTTATTCTTATGATTTTGCTAACATGCAAATTAACATGTGATTTAATCTTTTGTATTTGTATAATTTAGTGGTTTTCAGTTAAGATAAGGAATCTTAAAAATCATGCTGCTAAAGGTAGCATGGCCGAGCGGTCTAAGGCGCTGGATTAAGGCTCCAGTCTCTTCAGAGGCGTTGGTTCAAATCCCACTGCTGCCAGTAGGTCTTCACAACCTTTTGATCTAATTCTTATGATTTTGTATTTGCATGAGTGTGTGGATTTCTGTTTAGGAAAAGACAGTTGATAGATTCATTGGTTTTTCCTATTGTTTAGAGACTTAACCATTTTACAACAGACCTGTAGGTTCAAATCCCACTGCTGCCAGTAGTAAGAGTTCCTTAAAACCTTTTTATCTTATTCTTATAACTATGCTAACATACAAAATTAGCATATGCTTTAATCCCACTGCTGCCAGTATTATGAGGTCTTGAAATGTTTTTGTACTTATTCTTATGATTTTGCTAACATGCAAATTAGCATGTGATCTAATCTTCTTTTGTATTTGTATGATTTTTCGGTTTTCAGTTAAGATAAAGACCGTTGATAGAATCATTGGTTTTTCCTAATGTTTAGAGACATGCCCTTTTTCCAACATGCACTAATTTTAAATGTTGTCAAATGTACTTCACTTACTCTAAGGAAGCCTACTTAATCATGCTGAGTATGACTCAGCAGTATGAGTTCTTGAAAATCTTTTGATCTTATTCTTATAATTATGAAAACAGACAAAATTTGCATGTGCTTTCATCCCACTGCTGCCAGTATGATATGTGCTTGAAAATTGTTTTGAACTTACTCTTATGATTTTACTAACATACAAACTTACATGTGTTTTAATCTTCTTTTGTATTTGCTTAAGTGTTTTCTTTCTGGTTAAGATAAAAACAGTTGATAGAATTATTGTTTTTTTCCTAATATTTAGAGACATGTCTGTCATGATATGTACTTTTGCCCTGTCCTGTATTTGAATAATATGCCATTTGATGTATGTAACTGTTCTCTGGTTTCTATTAGCTGTAATTTATGTATTTTCTTGTGCTGGGAGTTCACCTGTAACAATATGTCTCCTTCCCCCAATACTTGCAGCCCTAAGCTATAATGTAATTAAGGTTTGTCAACACCACTAGTGAAGAATAGCCATTCTTTCTCACAGCAGGTGGCTAGTCATATGTACATACTTGATAGACTAAGAGGAGCCGACCAGTCTAGAATCTTCAGGTGGACCCAACCATTGAATAGAAGGTGTGACCCCTACCCCCCTTCATGGGCGGATCCCAGGAGCTCAGATAATCCATTCTTATTTTTGAGATCAGATGTGAGTTGATCCTTAAAGGGGAAGGAGTGGGGATTCTTAGCTGAGGCAAGACCCCACGTCCATCTGTGACTGCGGAAGCGTACGGGATGAGACTTGAGCTGAGGACATATCTCGTCGTTCGTGAGATTGTTTTGGGATCCCTTGGACTCATGTGGACCATTGCTTTGTTAGCTGGCACAAGGATTATCTGGAGGTGCCCCCGAATCTGTTCTGTTGGACTCGTGGAAGGACTATTGTTTCGTTTATCGGGTGCGGGATTACTGGAAAGCACCTCCAGATCTGTTTATTTCCTTGGGCTTATTGTGGACTTCTGGTGGACTTGAAGGACATTATGGATATTTGATGTTGTATGCTCCCTGCTTTAATAAATCTCATTGGATCATCCCTCGGCCTGTTGTCCCTTCCTGCTCTGCTGTACACCCCGTCACAAACTGGTTGGCAGCAGTGGGATCAGAGCAGAAGGAATGGAGGACAAAGGCCCATCAACATTGGGAACCAGCACCGCAGAGTACAAGAGCTGGACTGCGATGAACCTACAAACAAAGGCCCATGAAGTAGGAGTCCGTTTTAAAGGACTCTCCAAGGAGCAGCTAATTGAGGCTTTGGAAGGAGTTCGCCTGCAAGATGACACTGAGGAAGGATCCTCACAGCAAATGGAGGAAAGACTGCAGCCGGAGGTAAATACCCAAAAAAGTCAGTGGGTTGTGTGGTACGAGGAGGAGTTGGCATTTCTGGGAGAAGAGGCCACCATAGACGATAAGAGGAAGGCCATTCACAGAGCTCAGGAGATGGCATTGCTGGAGCAGATCGCTTTGGAAGCAGCTAGAAGCTCCAGACAGACTGTAACCTCACCACCCACCATGAGGGAACTCCCCAGAGTGTCCCACAAAGACTTTAAGCCCTTTAATGAGGCTGCAGGCGACATTGAGGGCTTCTTCCAGGACTTTGAGCATCAGTGTTGATTAATGGAAGTCCCGGAAAGGGAGCGAGTTCGACATCTTGTGGGGTTCTTAGAGGGTGGAGCTGCTGAAGCCTATAGAGCTATGGACCCTCAGGGGAACTGTGAGTATGCGGCGATTAAACAGACTATTCTAGGACATTATGCTATGTTAAACCTTGTTATCTTATTCTTATAATTATGCTAACATACAAAATTAGCATATGCTTTAATCCCACTGCTGCCAGTATTATGCGGTCTTGAAATGTTTTTGTACTTATTCTTATGATTTTGCTAACATGCAAATTAACGTGATTTAATCTTTTGTATTTGTATAATTTTGCGGTTTTCAGTTAAGATAAGGAATCGTAAAAATCATGCTGTTAAAGGTAGCATGGCCGAGTGGTCTAAGGCGCTGGAATTAGGCTCCAGTCTCTTTGGAGGCGTGGGTTCAAATCCCACTGCTGCCAGTGTATTTCTACTTTGAAACTTTTTAGCTTATATTTATGATTTTGCTAATAGAAAAATTAGCATGTGTTTTATTATTTTGTATTTGTATGAGTCCATGCTTTGCTGTTTTGCAAAAGACAGTAGATAGAATCATTGCTTTTTCCTTTTTGCTTAGAGACCTTTCCATTTTCCACCTTGAAGAAGTTAAACTGTAGGAAAATTCACTAAACTTACTCTAAGAAAGCTTTTTTCATATAGTATATTAAGGTAGCATGGCCGAGCGGTCTAAGGCGCTGGATTAAGGCTCCAGTCTCTTTAGAGGCGTGGGTTCAAATCCCACTGCTGCACTTCAGAACATTTTGATCTAATTCAAATGATTTTGTATTTGCATGAGTGTGTGGATTTCTGTTTAGGAAAAGACAGTTGATAGAATCATTGGTTTTTCCTATTGTTTAGAGACTTAACCATTTTACAACAGACCTGTAGGTTCAAATCCCACTGCTGCCAGTAGTAAGAGTTCCTTAAAACCTTTTTATCTTATTCTTATAACTATGCTAACATACAAAATTAGCATATGCTTTAATCCCACTGCTGCCAGTATTATGCGGTCTTGAAATGTTTTTGTACTTATTCTTGTGATTTTGCTAACATGCAAATTAGCATGTGATCTAATCTTCTTTTGTATTTGTATGATTTTTCGGTTTTCGGTTAAGATAAAGACCGTTGATAGAATCATTGGTTTTTCCTAATGTTTAGAGACATGCCCTTTTTCCAACATGCACTAATTTTAAATGTTGTCAAATGTACTTCACTTACTCTAAGGAAGCCTACTTAATCATGCTGAGTATGACTCAGCAGTATGAGTTCTTGAAAATCTTTTGATCTTATTCTTATAATTATGAAAACAGACAAAATTTGCATGTGCTTTCATCCCACTGCTGCCAGTATGATATGTGCTTGAAAATTGTTTTGAACTTACTCTTATGATTTTACTAACATACAAACTTACATGTGTTTTAATCTTCTTTTGTATTTGCTTAAGTGTTTTCTTTCTGGTTAAGATAAAAACAGTTGATAGAATTATTGTTTTTTTCCTAATATTTAGAGACATGTCTGTCATGATATGTACTTTTGCCCTGTCCTGTATTTGAATAATATGCCATTTGATGTATGTAACTGTTCTCTGGTTTCTATTAGCTGTAATTTATGTATTTTCTTGTGCTGGGAGTTCACCTGTAACAATACGTCTCCTTCCCCCAATATTTGCAGCCCTAAGCTATAATGTAATTAAGGTTTGTCAACACCACTAGTGAAGAATAGCCATTCTTTCTCACAGCAGGTGGCTAGTCATATGTACATACTAGATAGACTAAGAGGAGCCGACCAGTCTAGAATCTTCAGGTGGACCCAACCATTGAATAGAAGGTGTGACCCCTACCCCCCTTCATGGGCGGATCCCAGGAGCTCAGACAATCCATTCTTATTTTTGAGATCAGATGTGAGTTGATCCTTAAAGGGGAAGGAGTGGGGATTCTTAGCTGAGGCAAGACCCCACGTCCATCTGTGACTGCGGAAGCGAACGGGATGAGACTTGAGCTGAGGACATATCTCGTCGTTCGTGAGATTGTTTTGGGATCCCTTGGACTCATGTGGACTATTGCTTTGTTAGCTGGCACAAGGATTATCTGGAGGTGCCCCCGAATCTGTTCTGTTGGACTCGTGGAAGGACTATTGTTTCGTTTATCGGGTGCGCGATTACTGGAAAGCACCTCCAGATCTGTTTATTTACTTGGGCTTATTGTGGACTTCTGGTGGACTTGAAGGACATTATGGATATTTGATGTTGTATGCTCCCTGCTTTAATAAATCTCATTGGATCATCCCTCGGCCTGTTGTCCCTTCCTGCTCTGCTGTACACCCCGTCACAAACTGGTTGGCAGCAGTGGGATCAGAGCAGAAGGAATGGAGGACAAAGGCCCATCAACATTGGGAACCAGCACCGCAGAGTACAAGAGCTGGACTGCGATGAACCTACAAACAAAGGCCCATGAAGTAGGAGTCCGTTTTAAAGGACTCTCCAAGGAGCAGCTAATTGAGGCTTTGGAAGGAGTTCGCCTGCAAGATGACACTGAGGAAGGATTCTCACAGCAAATGGAGGAAAGACTGCAGCCGGAGGTAAATACCCAAAAAAGTCAGTGGGTTGTGTGGTACGAGGAGGAGTTGGCATTTCTGGGAGAAGAGGCCACCATAGACGATAAGAGGAAGGCCATTCACAGAGCTCAGGAGATGGCATTGCTGGAGCAGATCGCTTTGGAAGCAGCTAGAAGCTCCAGACAGACTGTAACCTCAGCACCCACCATGAGGGAACTCCCCAGAGTGTCCCACAAAGACTTTAAGCCCTTTAATGAGGCTGCAGGTGACATTGAGGGCTTCTTCCAGGACTTTGAGCATCAGTGTTGATTAATGGAAGTCCCGGAAAGGGAGCGAGTTCGACATCTTGTGGGGTTCTTAGAGGGTGGAGCTGCTGAAGCCTATAGAGCTATGGACCCTCGGGGGAACTGTGAGTATGCGGCGATTAAACAGACTATTCTAGAACATTATGCTATGTTAAACCTTGTTATCTTATTCTTATAATTATGCTAACATACAAAATTAGCATATGCTTTAATCCCACTGCTGCCAGTATTATGCGGTCTTGAAATGTTTTTGTACTTATTCTTATGATTTTGCTAACATGCAAATTAACATGTGATTTAATCTTTTGTATTTGTATAATTTTGCGGTTTTCAGTTAAGATAAGGAATCGTAAAAATCATGCTGTTAAAGGTAGCATGGCCGAGTGGTCTAAGGCGCTGGACTTAGGCTCCAGTCTCTTTGGAGGCGTGGGTTCAAATCCCACTGCTGCCAGTGTATTTCTACTTTGAAACTTTTTAGCTTATATTTATGATTTTGCTAATAGAAAAATTAGCATGTGTTTTATTATTTTGTATTTGTATGAGTCCATGCTTTGCTGTTTTGCAAAAGACAGTAGATAGAATCATTGCTTTTTCCTTTTTGCTTAGAGACCTATCCATTTTCCACCTTGAAGAAGTTAAAATGTAGGAAAATTCACTAAACTTACTCTAAGGAAGCTTTTTTCATGTAGTATATTAAGGTAGCATGGCCGAGCGGTCTAAGGCGCTGGATTAAGGCTCCAGTCTCTTCAGAGGCGTGGGTTCAAATCCCACTGCTGCCAGTAGGTCTTCAGAACATTTTGATCTAATTCAAATGATTTTGTATTTGCATGAGTGTGTGGGTTTCTGTTTAGGAAAAGACAGTTGATAGAATCATTGTTTTTTCCTATTGTTTAGAGACTTAACCATTTTACAACAGACCTGTAGGTTTAAATCCCACTGCTGCCAGTAGTAAGAGTTCCTTAAAACCTTTTTATCTTATTCTTATACATACGCTAACATACAAAATTAACATATGCTTTAATCCCACTGCTGCCAGTATTATGCGGTCTTGAAATGTTTTTGTACTTATTCTTATGATTTTGCTAACATGCAAATTAACATGTGATTTAATCTTTTGTATTTGTATAATTTAGTGGTTTTCAGTTAAGATAAGGAATCTTAAAAATCATGCTGCTAAAGGTAGCATGGCCGAGCGGTCTAAGGCGCTGGATTAAGGCTCCAGTCTCTTCAGAGGCGTTGGTTCAAATCCCACTGCTGCCAGTAGGTCTTCACAACCTTTTGATCTAATTCTTATGATTTTGTATTTGCATGAGTGTGTGGATTTCTGTTTAGGAAAAGACAGTTGATAGATTCATTGGTTTTTCCTATTGTTTAGAGACTTAATCATTTGACTAACAGACCTGTAGGTTCAAATCCCACTGCTGCCAGTAGTAAGAGTTCCTTAAAACCTTTTTATCTTATTCTTATAACTATGCTAACATACAAAATTAGCATATGCTTTAATCCCACTGCTGCCAGTATTATGCGGTCTTGAAATGTTTTTGTACTTATTCTTGTGATTTTGCTAACATGCAAATTAGCATGTGATCTAATCTTCTTTTGTATTTGTATGATTTTTCGGTTTTCGGTTAAGATAAAGACCGTTGATAGAATCATTGTTTTTTCCTAATGTTTAGAGACATGCCCTTTTTCCAACATGCACTAATTTTAAATGTTGTCAAATGTACTTCACTTACTCTAAGGAAGCCTACTTAATCATGCTGAGTATGACTCAGCAGTATGAGTTCTTGAAAATCTTTTGATCTTATTCTTATAATTATGAAAACAGACAAAATTTGCATGTGCTTTCATCCCACTGCTGCCAGTATGATATGTGCTTGAAAATTGTTTTGAACTTACTCTTATGATTTTACTAACATACAAACTTACATGTGTTTTAATCTTCTTTTGTATTTGCTTAAGTGTTTTCTTTCTGGTTAAGATAAAAACAGTTGATAGAATTATTGTTTTTTTCCTAATATTTAGAGACATGTCTGTCATGATATGTACTTTTGCCCTGTCCTGTATTTGAATAATATGCCATTTGATGTATGTAACTGTTCTCTGGTTTCTATTAGCTGTAATTTATGTATTTTCTTGTGCTGGGAGTTCACCTGTAACAATACGTCTCCTTCCCCCAATATTTGCAGCCCTAAGCTATAATGTAATTAAGGTTTGTCAACACCACTAGTGAAGAATAGCCATTCTTTCTCACAGCAGGTGGCTAGTCATATGTACATACTAGATAGACTAAGAGGAGCCGACCAGTCTAGAATCTTCAGGTGGACCCAACCATTGAATAGAAGGTGTGACCCCTACCCCCCTTCATGGGCGGATCCCAGGAGCTCAGACAATCCATTCTTATTTTTGAGATCAGATGTGAGTTGATCCTTAAAGGGGAAGGAGTGGGGATTCTTAGCTGAGGCAAGACCCCACGTCCATCTGTGACTGCGGAAGCGAACGGGATGAGACTTGAGCTGAGGACATATCTCGTCGTTCGTGAGATTGTTTTGGGATCCCTTGGACTCATGTGGACTATTGCTTTGTTAGCTGGCACAAGGATTATCTGGAGGTGCCCCCGAATCTGTTCTGTTGGACTCGTGGAAGGACTATTGTTTCGTTTATCGGGTGCGCGATTACTGGAAAGCACCTCCAGATCTGTTTATTTACTTGGGCTTATTGTGGACTTCTGGTGGACTTGAAGGACATTATGGATATTTGATGTTGTATGCTCCCTGCTTTAATAAATCTCATTGGATCATCCCTCGGCCTGTTGTCCCTTCCTGCTCTGCTGTACACCCCGTCACAAACTGGTTGGCAGCAGTGGGATCAGAGCAGAAGGAATGGAGGACAAAGGCCCATCAACATTGGGAACCAGCACCGCAGAGTACAAGAGCTGGACTGCGATGAACCTACAAACAAAGGCCCATGAAGTAGGAGTCCGTTTTAAAGGACTCTCCAAGGAGCAGCTAATTGAGGCTTTGGAAGGAGTTCGCCTGCAAGATGACACTGAGGAAGGATTCTCACAGCAAATGGAGGAAAGACTGCAGCCGGAGGTAAATACCCAAAAAAGTCAGTGGGTTGTGTGGTACGAGGAGGAGTTGGCATTTCTGGGAGAAGAGGCCACCATAGACGATAAGAGGAAGGCCATTCACAGAGCTCAGGAGATGGCATTGCTGGAGCAGATCGCTTTGGAAGCAGCTAGAAGCTCCAGACAGACTGTAACCTCAGCACCCACCATGAGGGAACTCCCCAGAGTGTCCCACAAAGACTTTAAGCCCTTTAATGAGGCTGCAGGTGACATTGAGGGCTTCTTCCAGGACTTTGAGCATCAGTGTTGATTAATGGAAGTCCCGGAAAGGGAGCGAGTTCGACATCTTGTGGGGTTCTTAGAGGGTGGAGCTGCTGAAGCCTATAGAGCTATGGACCCTCGGGGGAACTGTGAGTATGCGGCGATTAAACAGACTATTCTAGAACATTATGCTATGTTAAACCTTGTTATCTTATTCTTATAATTATGCTAACATACAAAATTAGCATATGCTTTAATCCCACTGCTGCCAGTATTATGCGGTCTTGAAATGTTTTTGTACTTATTCTTATGATTTTGCTAACATGCAAATTAACATGTGATTTAATCTTTTGTATTTGTATAATTTTGCGGTTTTCAGTTAAGATAAGGAATCGTAAAAATCATGCTGTTAAAGGTAGCATGGCCGAGTGGTCTAAGGCGCTGGACTTAGGCTCCAGTCTCTTTGGAGGCGTGGGTTCAAATCCCACTGCTGCCAGTGTATTTCTACTTTGAAACTTTTTAGCTTATATTTATGATTTTGCTAATAGAAAAATTAGCATGTGTTTTATTATTTTGTATTTGTATGAGTCCATGCTTTGCTGTTTTGCAAAAGACAGTAGATAGAATCATTGCTTTTTCCTTTTTGCTTAGAGACCTATCCATTTTCCACCTTGAAGAAGTTAAAATGTAGGAAAATTCACTAAACTTACTCTAAGGAAGCTTTTTTCATGTAGTATATTAAGGTAGCATGGCCGAGCGGTCTAAGGCGCTGGATTAAGGCTCCAGTCTCTTCAGAGGCGTGGGTTCAAATCCCACTGCTGCCAGTAGGTCTTCAGAACATTTTGATCTAATTCAAATGATTTTGTATTTGCATGAGTGTGTGGGTTTCTGTTTAGGAAAAGACAGTTGATAGAATCATTGTTTTTTCCTATTGTTTAGAGACTTAACCATTTTACAACAGACCTGTAGGTTTAAATCCCACTGCTGCCAGTAGTAAGAGTTCCTTAAAACCTTTTTATCTTATTCTTATACATACGCTAACATACAAAATTAACATATGCTTTAATCCCACTGCTGCCAGTATTATGCGGTCTTGAAATGTTTTTGTACTTATTCTTATGATTTTGCTAACATGCAAATTAACATGTGATTTAATCTTTTGTATTTGTATAATTTAGTGGTTTTCAGTTAAGATAAGGAATCTTAAAAATCATGCTGCTAAAGGTAGCATGGCCGAGCGGTCTAAGGCGCTGGATTAAGGCTCCAGTCTCTTCAGAGGCGTTGGTTCAAATCCCACTGCTGCCAGTAGGTCTTCACAACCTTTTGATCTAATTCTTATGATTTTGTATTTGCATGAGTGTGTGGATTTCTGTTTAGGAAAAGACAGTTGATAGATTCATTGGTTTTTCCTATTGTTTAGAGACTTAATCATTTGACTAACAGACCTGTAGGTTCAAATCCCACTGCTGCCAGTAGTAAGAGTTCCTTAAAACCTTTTTATCTTATTCTTATAACTATGCTAACATACAAAATTAGCATATGCTTTAATCCCACTGCTGCCAGTATTATGAGGTCTTGAAATGTTTTTGTACTTATTCTTATGATTTTGCTAACATGCAAATTAGCATGTGATCTAATCTTCTTTTGTATTTGTATGATTTTTCGGTTTTCAGTTAAGATAAAGACCGTTGATAGAATCATTGGTTTTTCCTAATGTTTAGAGACATGCCCTTTTTCCAACATGCACTAATTTTAAATGTTGTCAAATGTACTTCACTTACTCTAAGGAAGCCTACTTAATCATGCTGAGTATGACTCAGCAGTATGAGTTCTTGAAAATCTTTTGATCTTATTCTTATAATTATGAAAACAGACAAAATTTGCATGTGCTTTCATCCCACTGCTGCCAGTATGATATGTGCTTGAAAATTGTTTTGAACTTACTCTTATGATTTTACTAACATACAAACTTACATGTGTTTTAATCTTCTTTTGTATTTGCTTAAGTGTTTTCTTTCTGGTTAAGATAAAAACAGTTGATAGAATTATTGTTTTTTTCCTAATATTTAGAGACATGTCTGTCATGATATGTACTTTTGCCCTGTCCTGTATTTGAATAATATGCCATTTGATGTATGTAACTGTTCTCTGGTTTCTATTAGCTGTAATTTATGTATTTTCTTGTGCTGGGAGTTCACCTGTAACAATATGTCTCCTTCCCCCAATACTTGCAGCCCTAAGCTATAATGTAATTAAGGTTTGTCAACACCACTAGTGAAGAATAGCCATTCTTTCTCACAGCAGGTGGCTAGTCATATGTACATACTTTATAGACTAAGAGGAGCAGACCAGTCTAGAATCTTCAGGTGGACCCAACCATTGAATAGAAGGTGTGACCCCTACCCCCCTTCATGGGCGGATCCCAGGAGCTCAGATAATCCATTCTTATTTTTGAGATCAGATGTGAGTTGATCCTTAAAGGGGAAGGAGTGGGGATTCTTAGCTGAGGCAAGACCCCACGTCCATCTGTGACTGCGGAAGCGTACGGGATGAGACTTGAGCTGAGGACATATCTCGTCGTTCGTGAGATTGTTTTGGGATCCCTTGGACTCATGTGGACCATTGCTTTGTTAGCTGGCACAAGGATTATCTGGAGGTGCCCCCGAATCTGTTCTGTTGGACTCGTTGAAGGACTATTGTTTCGTTTATCGGGTGCGGGATTACTGGAAAGCACCTCCAGATCTGTTTATTTCCTTGGGCTTATTGTGGACTTCTAGTGGACTTGAAGGACATTATGGATATTTGATGTTGTATGCTCCCTGCTTTAATAAATCTCATTGGATCATCCCTCGGCCTGTTGTCCCTTCCTGCTCTGCTGTACACCCCGTCACAAACTGGTTGGCAGCAGTGGGATCAGAGCAGAAGGAATGGAGGACAAAGGCCCATCAACATTGGGAACCAGCACCGCAGAGTACAAGAGCTGGACTGCGATGAACCTACAAACAAAGGCCCATGAAGTAGGAGTCCGTTTTAAAGGACTCTCCAAGGAGCAGCTAATTGAGGCTTTGGAAGGAGTTCGCCTGCAAGATGACACTGAGGAAGGATCCTCACAGCAAATGGAGGAAAGACTGCAGCCGGAGGTAAATACCCAAAAAAGTCAGTGGGTTGTGTGGTACGAGGAGGAGTTGGCATTTCTGGGAGAAGAGGCCACCATAGACGATAAGAGGAAGGCCATTCACAGAGCTCAGGAGATGGCATTGCTGGAGCAGATCGCTTTGGAAGCAGCTAGAAGCTCCAGACAGACTGTAACCTCAGCACCCACCATGAGGGAACTCCCCAGAGTGTCCCACAAAGACTTTAAGCCCTTTAATGAGGCTGCAGGCGACATTGAGGGCTTCTTCCAGGACTTTGAGCATCAGTGTTGATTAATGGAAGTCCCGGAAAGGGAGCGAGTTCGACATCTTGTGGGGTTCTTAGAGGGTGGAGCTGCTGAAGCCTATAGAGCTATGGACCCTCGGGGGAACTGTGAGTATGCGGCGATTAAACAGACTATTCTAGAACATTATGCTATGTTAAACCTTGTTATCTTATTCTTATAATTATGCTAACATACAAAATTAGCATATGCTTTAATCCCACTGCTGCCAGTATTATGCGGTCTTGAAATGTTTTTGTACTTATTCTTATGATTTTGCTAACATGCAAATTAACGTGATTTAATCTTTTGTATTTGTATAATTTTGCGGTTTTCAGTTAAGATAAGGAATCGTAAAAATCATCCTGTTAAAGGTAGCATGGCCGAGTGGTCTAAGGCGCTGGAATTAGGCTCCAGTCTCTTTGGAGGCGTGGGTTCAAATCCCACTGCTGCCAGTGTATTTCTACTTTGAAACTTTTTAGCTTATATTTATGATTTTGCTAATAGAGAAATTTGCATGTGTTTTATTATTTTGTATTTGTATGAGTCCATGCTTTGCTGTTTTGCAAAAGACAGTAGATAGAATCATTGCTTTTTCCTTTTTGCTTAGAGACCTTTCCATTTTACACCTTGAAGAAGTTAAACTGTAGGAAAATTCACTAAACTTACTCTAAGAAAGCTTTTTTCATATAGTATATTAAGGTAGCATGGCCGAGCGGTCTAAGGCGCTGGATTAAGGCTCCAGTCTCTTCAGAGGCGTGGGTTCAAATCCCACTGCTGCACTTCAGAACATTTTGATCTAATTCAAATGATTTTGTATTTGCATGAGTGTGTGGGTTTCTGTTTAGGAAAAGACAGTTGATAGAATCATTGTTTTTTCCTATTGTTTAGAGACTTAACCATTTTACAACAGACCTGTAGGTTCAAATCCCACTGCTGCCAGTAGTAAGAGTTCCTTAAAACCTTTTTATCTTATTCTTATAACTATGCTAACATACAAAATTAGCATATGCTTTAATCCCACTGCTGCCAGTATTATGAGGTCTTGAAATGTTTTTGTACTTATTCTTATGATTTTGCTAACATGCAAATTAGCATGTGATCTAATCTTCTTTTGTATTTGTATGATTTTTCGGTTTTCGGTTAAGATAAAGACCGTTGATAGAATCATTGGTTTTTCCTAATGTTTAGAGACATGCCCTTTTTCCAACATGCACTAATTTTAAATGTTGTCAAATGTACTTCACTTACTCTAAGGAAGCCTACTTAATCATGCTGAGTATGACTCAGCAGTATGAGTTCTTGAAAATCTTTTGATCTTATTCTTATAATTATGAAAACAGACAAAATTTGCATGTGCTTTCATCCCACTGCTGCCAGTATGATATGTGCTTGAAAATTGTTTTGAACTTACTCTTATGATTTTACTAACATACAAACTTACATGTGTTTTAATCTTCTTTTGTATTTGCTTAAGTGTTTTCTTTCTGGTTAAGATAAAAACAGTTGATAGAATTATTGTTTTTTTCCTAATATTTAGAGACATGTCTGTCATGATATGTACTTTTGCCCTGTCCTGTATTTGAATAATATGCCATTTGATGTATGTAACTGTTCTCTGGTTTCTATTAGCTGTAATTTATGTATTTTCTTGTGCTGGGAGTTCACCTGTAACAATATGTCTCCTTCCCCCAATATTTGCAGCCCTAAGCTATAATGTAATTAAGGTTTGTCAACACCACTAGTGAAGAATAGCCATTCTTTCTCACAGCAGGTGGCTAGTCATATGTACATACTAGATAGACTAAGAGGAGCCGACCAGTCTAGAATCTTCAGGTGGACCCAACCATTGAATAGAAGGTGTGACCCCTACCCCCCTTCATGGGCGGATCCCAGGAGCTCAGATAATCCATTCTTATTTTTGAGATCAGATGTGAGTTGATCCTTAAAGGGGAAGGAGTGGGGATTCTTAGCTGAGGCAAGACCCCACGTCCATCTGTGACTGCTGAAGCGAACGGGATGAGACTTGAGCTGAGGACATATCTCGTCGTTCGTGAGATTGTTTTGGGATCCCTTGGACTCATGTGGACTATTGCTTTGTTAGCTGGCACAAGGATTATCTGGAGGTGCCCCCGAATCTGTTCTGTTGGACTCGTGGAAGGACTATTGTTTCGTTTATCGGGTGCGCGATTACTGGAAAGCACCTCCAGATCTGTTTATTTACTTGGGCTTATTGTGGACTTCTGGTGGACTTGAAGGACATTATGGATATTTGATGTTGTATGCTCCCTGCTTTAATAAATCTCATTGGATCATCCCTCGGCCTGTTGTCCCTTCCTGCTCTGCTGTACACCCCGTCACAAACTGGTTGGCAGCAGTGGGATCAGAGCAGAAGGAATGGAGGACAAAGGCCCATCAACATTGGGAACCAGCACCGCAGAGTACAAGAGCTGGACTGCGATGAACCTACAAACAAAGGCCCATGAAGTAGGAGTCCGTTTTAAAGGACTCTCCAAGGAGCAGCTAATTGAGGCTTTGGAAGGAGTTCGCCTGCAAGATGACACTGAGGAAGGATCCTCACAGCAAATGGAGGAAAGACTGCAGCCGGAGGTAAATACCCAAAAAAGTCAGTGGGTTGTGTGGTACGAGGAGGAGTTGGCATTTCTGGGAGAAGAGGCCACCATAGACGATAAGAGGAAGGCCATTCACAGAGCTCAGGAGATGGCATTGCTGGAGCAGATCGCTTTGGAAGCAGCTAGAAGCTCCAGACAGACTGTAACCTCAGCACCCACCATGAGGGAACTCCCCAGAGTGTCCCACAAAGACTTTAAGCCCTTTAATGAGGCTGCAGGCGACATTGAGGGCTTCTTCCAGGACTTTGAGCATCAGTGTTGATTAATGTAAGTCCCGGAAAGGGAGCGAGTTCGACATCTTGTGGGGTTCTTAGAGGGTGGAGCTGCTGAAGCCTATAGAGCTATGGACCCTCGGGGGAACTGTGAGTATGCGGCGATTAAACAGACTATTCTAGAACATTATGCTATGTTAAACCTTGTTATCTTATTCTTATAATTATGCTAACATACAAAATTAGCATATGCTTTAATCCCACTGCTGCCAGTATTATGCGGTCTTGAAATGTTTTTGTACTTATTCTTATGATTTTGCTAACATGCAAATTAACATGTGATTTAATCTTTTGTATTTGTATAATTTTGCGGTTTTCAGTTAAGATAAGGAATCGTAAAAATCATGCTGTTAAAGGTAGCATGGCCGAGTGGTCTAAGGCGCTGGACTTAGGCTCCAGTCTCTTTGGAGGCGTGGGTTCAAATCCCACTGCTGCCAGTGTATTTCTACTTTGAAACTTTTTAGCTTATATTTATGATTTTGCTAATAGAAAAATTAGCATGTGTTTTATTATTTTGTATTTGTATGAGTCCATGCTTTGCTGTTTTGCAAAAGACAGTAGATAGAATCATTGCTTTTTGCTTAGAGACCTATCCATTTTCCACCTTGAAGAAGTTAAAATGTAGGAAAATTCACTAAACTTACTCTAAGGAAGCTGTTTTTATGTAGTATATTAGGGTAGCATGGCCGAGCGGTCTAAGGCGCTGGATTAAGGCTCCAGTCTCTTCAGAGGCGTGGGTTCAAATCCCACTGCTGCCAGTAGGTCTTCAGAACCTTTTGATCTAATTCTTATGATTTTGTATTTGCATGAGTGTGTGGATTTCTGTTTAGGAAAAGACAGTTGATAGAATCATTGGTTTTTCCTATTGTTTAGAGACTTAACCATTTTACAACAGACCTGTAGGTTCAAATCCCACTGCTGCCAGTAGTAAGAGTTCCTTAAAACCTTTTTATCTTATTCTTATAACTATGCTAACATACAAAATTAGCATATGCTTTAATCCCACTGCTGCCAGTATTATGAGGTCTTGAAATGTTTTTGTACTTATTCTTATGATTTTGCTAACATGCAAATTAGCATGTGATCTAATCTTCTTTTGTATTTGTATGATTTTTCGGTTTTCGGTTAAGATAAAGACCGTTGATAGAATCATTGGTTTTTCCTAATGTTTAGAGACATGCCCTTTTTCCAACATGCACTAATTTTAAATGTTGTCAAATGTACTTCACTTACTCTAAGGAAGCCTACTTAATCATGCTGAGTATGACTCAGCAGTATGAGTTCTTGAAAATCTTTTGATCTTATTCTTATAATTATGAAAACAGACAAAATTTGCATGTGCTTTCATCCCACTGCTGCCAGTATGATATGTGCTTGAAAATTGTTTTGAACATACTCTTATGATTTTACTAACATACAAACTTACATGTGTTTTAATCTTCTTTTGTATTTGCTTAAGTGTTTTCTTTCTGGTTAAGATAAAAACAGTTGATAGAATTATTGTTTTTTTCCTAATATTTAGAGACATGTCTGTCATGATATGTACTTTTGCCCTGTCCTGTATTTGAATAATATGCCATTTGATGTATGTAACTGTTCTCTGGTTTCTATTAGCTGTAATTTATGTATTTTCTTGTGCAGGGAGTTCACCTGTAACAATATGTCTCCTTCCCCCAATACTTGCAGCCCTAAGCTATAATGTAATTAAGGTTTGTCAACACCACTAGTGAAGAATAGCCATTCTTTCTCACAGCAGGTGGCTAGTCATATGTACATACTAGATAGACTAAGAGGAGCCGACCAGTCTAGAATCTTCAGGTGGACCCAACCATTGAATAGAAGGTGTGACCCCTACCCCCCTTCATGGGCGGATCCCAGGAGCTCAGATAATCCATTCTTATTTTTGAGATCAGATGTGAGTTGATCCTTAAAGGGGAAGGAGTGGGGATTCTTAGCTGAGGCAAGACCCCACGTCCATCTGTGACTGCGGAAGCGTACGGGATGAGACTTGAGCTGAGGACATATCTCGTCGTTCGTGAGATTGTTTTGGGATCCCTTGGACTCATGTGGACTATTGCTTTGTTAGCTGGCACAAGGATTATCTGGAGGTGCCCCCGAATCTGTTCTGTTGGACTCGTGGAAGGACTATTGTTTCGTTTATCGGGTGCGGGATTACTGGAAAGCACCTCCAGATCTGTTTATTTACTTGGGCTTATTGTGGACTTCTGGTGGACTTGAAGGACATTATGGATATTTGATGTTGTATGCTCCCTGCTTTAATAAATCTCATTGGATCATCCCTCGGCCTGTTGTCCCTTCCTGCTCTGCTGTACACCCCGTCACAAACTGGTTGGCAGCAGTGGGATCAGAGCAGAAGGAATGGAGGACAAAGGCCCATCAACATTGGGAACCAGCACCGCAGAGTACAAGAGCTGGACTGCGATGAACCTACAAACAAAGGCCCATGAAGTAGGAGTCCGTTTTAAAGGACTCTCCAAGGAGCAGCTAATTGAGGCTTTGGAAGGAGTTCGCCTGCAAGATGACACTGAGGAAGGATCCTCACAGCAAATGGAGGAAAGACTGCAGCCGGAGGTAAATACCCAAAAAAGTCAGTGGGTTGTGTGGTACGAGGAGGAGTTGGCATTTCTGGGAGAAGAGGCCACCATAGACGATAAGAGGAAGGCCATTCACAGAGCTCAGGAGATGGCATTGCTGGAGCAGATCGCTTTGGAAGCAGCTAGAAGCTCCAGACAGACTGTAACCTCAGCACCCACCATGAGGGAACTCCCCAGAGTGTCCCACAAAGACTTTAAGCCCTTTAATGAGGCTGCAGGCGACATTGAGGGCTTCTTCCAGGACTTTGAGCATCAGTGTTGATTAATGGAAGTCCCGGAAAGGGAGCGAGTTCGACATCTTGTGGGGTTCTTAGAGGGTGGAGCTGCTGAAGCCTATAGAGCTATGGACCCTCGGGGGAACTGTGAGTATGCGGCGATTAAACAGACTATTCTAGAACATTATGCTATGTTAAACCTTGTTATCTTATTCTTATAATTATGCTAACATACAAAATTAGCATATGCTTTAATCCCACTGCTGCCAGTATTATGCGGTCTTGAAATGTTTTTGTACTTATTCTTATGATTTTGCTAACATGCAAATTAACATGTGATTTAATCTTTTGTATTTCTATAATTTTGCGGTTTTCAGTTAAGATAAGGAATCGTAAAAATCATGCTGTTAAAGGTAGCATGGCCGAGTGGTCTAAGGCGCTGGACTTAGGCTCCAGTCTCTTTGGAGGCGTGGGTTCAAATGCCAGTGTATTTCTACTTTGAAACTTTTTAGCTTATATTTATGATTTTGCTAATAGAAAAATTAGCATGTGTTTTATTATTTTGTATTTGTATGAGTCCATGCTTTGCTGTTTTGCAAAAGACAGTAGATAGAATCATTGCTTTTTGCTTAGAGACCTATCCATTTTCCACCTTGAAGAAGTTAAAATGTAGGAAAATTCACTAAACTTACTCTAAGGAAGCTTTTTTTATGTAGTATATTAGGGTAGCATGGCCGAGTGGTCTAAGGCGCTGGATTAAGGCTCCAGTCTCTTCAGAGGCGTGGGTTCAAATCCCACTGCTGCCAGTAGGTCTTTAGAACATTTTGATCTAATTCAAATGATTTTGTATTTGCATGAGTGTGTGGGTTTCTGTTTAGGAAAAGACAGTTGATAGAATCATTGTTTTTTCCTATTGTTTAGAGACTTAACCATTTTACAACAGACCTGTAGGTTTAAATCCCACTGCTGCCAGTAGTAAGAGTTCCTTAAAACCTTTTTATCTTATTCTTATACATACGCTAATATACAAAATTAGCATATGCTTTAATCCCACTGCTGCCAGTATTATGCGGTCTTGAAATGTTTTTGTACTTATTCTTATGATTTTGCTAACATGCAAATTAACATGTGATTTAATCTTTTGTATTTGTATAATTTTGTGGTTTTCAGTTAAGATAAGGAATCTTAAAAGTCATGCTGCTAAAGGTAGCATGGCCGAGCGGTCTAAGGCGCTGGATTAAGGCTCCAGTCTCTTCAGAGGCGTGGGTTCAAATCCGACTGCTGCCAGTAGGTCTTCAGAACCTTTTGATCTAATTCTTATGATTTTGTATTTGCATGAGTGTGTGGATTTCTGTTTAGGAAAAGACAGTTGATAGAATCATTGGTTTTTCCTATTGTTTAGAGACTTAACCATTTTACAACAGACCTGTAGGTTCAAATCCCACTGCTGCCAGTAGTAAGAGTTCCTTAAAACCTTTTTATCTTATTCTTATAACTATGCTAACATACAAAATTAGCATATGCTTTAATCCCACTGCTGCCAGTATTATGAGGTCTTGAAATGTTTTTGTACTTATTCTTATGATTTTGCTAACATGCAAATTAGCATGTGATCTAATCTTCTTTTGTATTTGTATGATTTTTCGGTTTTCGGTTAAGATAAAGACCGTTGATAGAATCATTGGTTTTTCCTAATGTTTAGAGACATGCCCTTTTTCCAACATGCACTAATTTTAAATGTTGTCAAATGTACTTCACTTACTCTAAGGAAGCCTACTTAATCATGCTGAGTATGACTCAGCAGTATGAGTTCTTGAAAATCTTTTGATCTTATTCTTATAATTATGAAAACAGACAAAATTTGCATGTGCTTTCATCCCACTGCTGCCAGTATGATATGTGCTTGAAAATTGTTTTGAACTTACTCTTATGATTTTACTAACATACAAACTTACATGTGTTTTAATCTTCTTTTGTATTTGCTTAAGTGTTTTCTTTCTGGTTAAGATAAAAACAGTTGATAGAATTATTGTTTTTTTCCTAATATTTAGAGACATGTCTGTCATGATATGTACTTTTGCCCTGTCCTGTATTTGAATAATATGTCATTTGATGTATGTAACTGTTCTCTGGTTTCTATTAGCTGTAATTTATGTATTTTCTTGTGCAGGGAGTTCACCTGTAACAATATGTCTCCTTCCCCCAATACTTGCAGCCCTAAGCTATAATGTAATTAAGGTTTGTCAACACCACTAGTGAAGAATAGCCATTCTTTCTCACAGCAGGTGGCTAGTCATATGTACATACTAGATAGACTAAGAGGAGCCGACCAGTCTAGAATCTTCAGGTGGACCCAACCATTGAATAGAAGGTGTGACCCCTACCCCCCTTCATGGGCGGATCCCAGGAGCTCAGATAATCCATTCTTATTTTTGAGATCAGATGTGAGTTGATCCTTAAAGGGGAAGGAGTGGGGATTCTTAGCTGAGGCAAGACCCCACGTCCATCTGTGACTGCGGAAGCGTACGGGATGAGACTTGAGCTGAGGACATATCTCGTCGTTCGTGAGATTGTTTTGGGATCCCTTGGACTCA
Organism: Ranitomeya imitator; assembly: GCF_032444005.1. Lineage (NCBI taxonomy): Eukaryota > Metazoa > Chordata > Amphibia > Anura > Dendrobatidae > Ranitomeya > Ranitomeya imitator. Next base: position 90,593,340 of record NC_091285.1, read on the forward strand.
TGTGGACTATTGCTTTGTTAGCTGGCACAAGGATTATCTGGAGGTGCCCCCGAATCTGTTCTGTTGGACTCGTGGAAGGACTATTGTTTCGTTTATCGGGTGCGGGATTACTGGAAAGCACCTCCAGATCTGTTTATTTACTTGGGCTTATTGTGGACTTCTGGTAGACTTGAAGGACATTATGGATATTTGATGTTGTATGCTCCCTGCTTTAATAAATCTCATTGGATCATCCCTCGGCCTGTTGTCCCTTCCTGCTCTGCTGTACACCCCGTCACAAACTGGTTGGCAGCAGTGGGATCAGAGCAGAAGGAATTGACGACAAAGGCCCATCAACATTGGGAACCAGCACCGCAGAGTACAAGAGCTGGACTGCGATGAACCTACAAACAAAGGCCCATGAAGTAGGAGTCCGTTTTAAAGGACTCTCCAAGGAGCAGCTAATTGAGGCTTTGGAAGGAGTTCGCCTGCAAGATGACACTGAGGAAGGATCCTCACAGCAAATGGAGGAAAGACTGCAGCCGGAGGTAAATACCCAAAAAAGTCAGTGGGTTGTGTGGTACGAGGAGGAGTTGGCATTTCTGGGAGAAGAGGCCACCATAGACGATAAGAGGAAGGCCATTCACAGAGCTCAGGAGATGGCATTGCTGGAGCAGATCGCTTTGGAAGCAGCTAGAAGCTCCAGACAGACTGTAACCTCAGCACCCACCATGAGGGAACTCCCCAGAGTGTCCCACAAAGACTTTAAGCCCTTTAATGAGGCTGCAGGCGACATTGAGGGCTTCTTCCAGGACTTTGAGCATCAGTGTTGATTAATGGAAGTCCCGGAAAGGGAGCGAGTTCGACATCTTGTGGGGTTCTTAGAGGGTGGAGCTGCTGAAGCCTATAGAGCTATGGACCCTCGGGGGAACTGTGAGTATGCGGCGATTAAACAGACTATTCTAGAACATTATGCTATGTTAAACCTTGTTATCTTATTCTTATAATTATGCTAACATACAAAATTAGCATATGCTTTAATCCCACTGCTGCCAGTATTATGCGGTCTTGAAATGTTTTTGTACTTATTCTTATGATTTTGCTAACATGCAAATTAACATGTGATTTAATCTTTTGTATTTGTATAATTTTGCGGTTTTCAGTTAAGATAAGGAATCGTAAAAATCATGCTGTTAAAGGTAGCATGGCCGAGTGGTCTAAGGCGCTGGACTTAGGCTCCAGTCTCTTTGGAGGCGTGGGTTCAAATCCCACTGCTGCCAGTGTATTTCTACTTTGAAACTTTTTAGCTTATATTTATGATTTTGCTAATAGAAAAATTAGCATGTGTTTTATTATTTTGTATTTGTATGAGTCCATGCTTTGCTGTTTTGCAAAAGACAGTAGATAGAATCATTGCTTTTTGCTTAGAGACCTATCCATTTTCCACCTTGAAGAAGTTAAAATGTAGGAAAATTCACTAAACTTACTCTAAGGAAGCTTTTTTTATGTAGTATATTAGGGTAGCATGGCCGAGCGGTCTAAGGCGCTGGATTAAGGCTCCAGTCTCTTCAGAGGCGTGGGTTCAAATCCCACTGCTGCCAGTAGGTCTTTAGAACATTTTGATCTAATTCAAATGATTTTGTATTTGCATGAGTGTGTGGGTTTCTGTTTAGGAAAAGACAGTTGATAGAATCATTGTTTTTTCCTATTGTTTAGAGACTTAACCATTTTACAACAGACCTGTAGGTTTAAATCCCACTGCTGCCAGTAGTAAGAGTTCCTTAAAACCTTTTTATCTTATTCTTATACATACGCTAATATACAAAATTAGCATATGCTTTAATCCCACTGCTGCCAGTATTATGCGGTCTTGAAATGTTTTTGTACTTATTCTTATGATTTTGCTAACATGCAAATTAACATGTGATTTAATCTTTTGTATTTGTATAATTTTGTGGTTTTCAGTTAAGATAAGGAATCTTAAAAGTCATGCTGCTAAAGGTAGCATGGCCGAGCGGTCTAAGGCGCTGGATTAAGGCTCCAGTCTCTTCAGAGGCGTGGGTTCAAATCCGACTGCTGCCAGTAGGTCTTCAGAACCTTTTGATCTAATTCTTATGATTTTGTATTTGCATGAGTGTGTGGATTTCTGTTTAGGAAAAGACAGTTGATAGAATCATTGGTTTTTCCTATTGTTTAGAGACTTAACCATTTTACAACAGACCTGTAGGTTCAAATCCCACTGCTGCCAGTAGTAAGAGTTCCTTAAAACCTTTTTATCTTATTCTTATAACTATGCTAACATACAAAATTAGCATATGCTTTAATCCCACTGCTGCCAGTATTATGAGGTCTTGAAATGTTTTTGTACTTATTCTTATGATTTTGCTAACATGCAAATTAGCATGTGATCTAATCTTCTTTTGTATTTGTATGATTTTTCGGTTTTCGGTTAAGATAAAGACCGTTGATAGAATCATTGGTTTTTCCTAATGTTTAGAGACATGCCCTTTTTCCAACATGCACTAATTTTAAATGTTGTCAAATGTACTTCACTTACTCTAAGGAAGCCTACTTAATCATGCTGAGTATGACTCAGCAGTATGAGTTCTTGAAAATCTTTTGATCTTATTCTTATAATTATGAAAACAGACAAAATTTGCATGTGCTTTCATCCCACTGCTGCCAGTATGATATGTGCTTGAAAATTGTTTTGAACTTACTCTTATGATTTTACTAACATACAAACTTACATGTGTTTTAATCTTCTTTTGTATTTGCTTAAGTGTTTTCTTTCTGGTTAAGATAAAAACAGTTGATAGAATTATTGTTTTTTTCCTAATATTTAGAGACATGTCTGTCATGATATGTACTTTTGCCCTGTCCTGTATTTGAATAATATGCCATTTGATGTATGTAACTGTTCTCTGGTTTCTATTAGCTGTAATTTATGTATTTTCTTGTGCAGGGAGTTCACCTGTAACAATATGTCTCCTTCCCCCAATACTTGCAGCCCTAAGCTATAATGTAATTAAGGTTTGTCAACACCACTAGTGAAGAATAGCCATTCTTTCTCACAGCAGGTGGCTAGTCATATGTACATACTAGATAGACTAAGAGGAGCCGACCAGTCTAGAATCTTCAGGTGGACCCAACCATTGAATAGAAGGTGTGACCCCTACCCCCCTTCATGGGCGGATCCCAGGAGCTCAGATAATCCATTCTTATTTTTGAGATCAGATGTGAGTTGATCCTTAAAGGGGAAGGAGTGGGGATTCTTAGCTGAGGCAAGACCCCACGTCCATCTGTGACTGCGGAAGCGTACGGGATGAGACTTGAGCTGAGGACATATCTCGTCGTTCGTGAGATTGTTTTGGGATCCCTTGGACTCATGTGGACTATTGCTTTGTTAGCTGGCACAAGGATTATCTGGAGGTGCCCCCGAATCTGTTCTGTTGGACTCGTGGAAGGACTATTGTTTCGTTTATCGGGTGCGGGATTACTGGAAAGCACCTCCAGATCTGTTTATTTACTTGGGCTTATTGTGGACTTCTGGTAGACTTGAAGGACATTATGGATATTTGATGTTGTATGCTCCCTGCTTTAATAAATCTCATTGGATCATCCCTCGGCCTGTTGTCCCTTCCTGCTCTGCTGTACACCCCGTCACAAACTGGTTGGCAGCAGTGGGATCAGAGCAGAAGGAATTGACGACAAAGGCCCATCAACATTGGGAACCAGCACCGCAGAGTACAAGAGCTGGACTGCGATGAACCTACAAACAAAGGCCCATGAAGTAGGAGTCCGTTTTAAAGGACTCTCCAAGGAGCAGCTAATTGAGGCTTTGGAAGGAGTTCGCCTGCAAGATGACACTGAGGAAGGATCCTCACAGCAAATGGAGGAAAGACTGCAGCCGGAGGTAAATACCCAAAAAAGTCAGTGGGTTGTGTGGTACGAGGAGGAGTTGGCATTTCTGGGAGAAGAGGCCACCATAGACGATAAGAGGAAGGCCATTCACAGAGCTCAGGAGATGGCATTGCTGGAGCAGATCGCTTTGGAAGCAGCTAGAAGCTCCAGACAGACTGTAACCTCAGCACCCACCATGAGGGAACTCCCCAGAGTGTCCCACAAAGACTTTAAGCCCTTTAATGAGGCTGCAGGCGACATTGAGGGCTTCTTCCAGGACTTTGAGCATCAGTGTTGATTAATGGAAGTCCCGGAAAGGGAGCGAGTTCGACATCTTGTGGGGTTCTTAGAGGGTGGAGCTGCTGAAGCCTATAGAGCTATGGACCCTCGGGGGAACTGTGAGTATGCGGTGATTAAACAGACTATTCTAGAACATTATGCTATGTTAAACCTTGTTATCTTATTCTTATAATTATGCTAACATACAAAATTAGCATATGCTTTAATCCCACTGCTGCCAGTATTATGCGGTCTTGAAATGTTTTTGTACTTATTCTTATGATTTTGCTAACATGCAAATTAACATGTGATTTAATCTTTTGTATTTGTATAATTTTGCGGTTTTCAGTTAAGATAAGGAATCGTAAAAATCATGCTGTTAAAGGTAGCATGGCCGAGTGGTCTAAGGCGCTGGACTTAGGCTCCAGTCTCTTTGGAGGCGTGGGTTCAAATCCCACTGCTGCCAGTGTATTTCTACTTTGAAACTTTTTAGCTTATATTTATGATTTTGCTAATAGAAAAATTAGCATGTGTTTTATTATTTTGTATTTGTATGAGTCCATGCTTTGCTGTTTTGCAAAAGACAGTAGATAGAATCATTGCTTTTTGCTTAGAGACCTATCCATTTTCCACCTTGAAGAAGTTAAAATGTAGGAAAATTCACTAAACTTACTCTAAGGAAGCTTTTTTTATGTAGTATATTAGGGTAGCATGGCCGAGCGGTCTAAGGCGCTGGATTAAGGCTCCAGTCTCTTCAGAGGCGTGGGTTCAAATCCCACTGCTGCCAGTAGGTCTTTAGAACATTTTGATCTAATTCAAATGATTTTGTATTTGCATGAGTGTGTGGGTTTCTGTTTAGGAAAAGACAGTTGATAGAATCATTGTTTTTTCCTATTGTTTAGAGACTTAACCATTTTACAACAGACCTGTAGGTTTAAATCCCACTGCTGCCAGTAGTAAGAGTTCCTTAAAACCTTTTTATCTTATTCTTATACATACGCTAATATACAAAATTAGCATATGCTTTAATCCCACTGCTGCCAGTATTATGCGGTCTTGAAATGTTTTTGTACTTATTCTTATGATTTTGCTAACATGCAAATTAACATGTGATTTAATCTTTTGTATTTGTATAATTTTGCGGTTTTCAGTTAAGATAAGGAATCGTAAAAATCATGCTGTTAAAGGTAGCATGGCCGAGTGGTCTAAGGCGCTGGATTTAGGCTCCAGTCTCTTTGGAGGCGTGGGTTCAAATCCCACTGCTGCCAGTGTATTTTTACTTTGAAACTTTTTAGCTTATATTTATGATTTTGCTAATAGAAAAATTAGCATGTGTTTTATTATTTTGTATTTGTATGAGTCCATGCTTTGCTGTTTTGCAAAAGACAGTAGATAGAATCATTGCTTTTTCCTTTTTGCTTAGAGACCTATCCATTTTCCACCTTGAAGAAGTTAAAATGTAGGAAAATTCACTAAACTTACTCTAAGGAAGCTTTTTTCATGTAGTATATTAAGGTAGCATGGCCGAGTGGTCTAAGGCGCTGGATTAAGGCTCCAGTCTCTTCAGAGGCGTGGGTTCAAATCCCACTGCTGCCAGTAGGTCTTCAGAACATTTTGATCTAATTCAAATGATTTTGTATTTGCATGAGTGTGTGGGTTTCTGTTTAGGAAAAGACAGTTGATAGAATCATTGTTTTTTCCTATTGTTTAGAGACTTAACCATTTTACAACAGACCTGTAGGTTTAAATCCCACTGCTGCCAGTAGTAAGAGTTCCTTAAAACCTTTTTATCTTATTCTTATACATATGCTAACATACAAAATTAACATATGCTTTAATCCCACTGCTGCCAGTATTATGCGGTCTTGAAATGTTTTTGTACTTATTCTTATGATTTTGCTAACATGCAAATTAACATGTGATTTAATCTTTTGTATTTGTATAATTTAGTGGTTTTCAGTTAAGATAAGGAATCTTAAAAGTCATGCTGCTAAAGGTAGCATGGCCGAGAGGTCTAAGGCGCTGGATTAAGGCTCCAGTCTCTTTAGAGGCATTGGTTCAAATCCCACTGCTGCCAGTAGGTCTTCAGAACCTTTTGATCTAATTCTTATGATTTTGTATTTGCATGAGTGTGTGGATTTCTGTTTAGGAAAAGACAGTTGATAGAATCATTGGTTTTTCCTATTGTTTAGAGACTTAACCATTTTACAACAGACCTGTAGGTTCAAATCCCACTGCTGCCAGTAGTAAGAGTTCCTTAAAACCTTTTTATCTTATTCTTATAACTATGCTAACATACAAAATTAGCATATGCTTTAATCCCACTGCTGCCAGTATTATGAGGTCTTGAAATGTTTTTGTACTTATTCTTATGATTTTGCTAACATGCAAATTAGCATGTGATCTAATCTTCTTTTGTATTTGTATGATTTTTCGGTTTTCAGTTAAGATAAAGACCGTTGATAGAATCATTGGTTTTTCCTAATGTTTAGAGACATGCCCTTTTTCCAACATGCACTAATTTTAAATGTTGTCAAATGTACTTCACTTACTCTAAGGAAGCCTACTTATTCATGCTGAGTATGACTCAGCAGTATGAGTTCTTGAAAATCTTTTGATCTTATTCTTATAATTATGAAAACAGACAAAATTTGCATGTGCTTTCATCCCACTGCTGCCAGTATGATATGTGCTTGAAAATTGTTTTGAACTTACTCTTATGATTTTACTAACATACAAACTTACATGTGTTTTAATCTTCTTTTGTATTTGCTTAAGTGTTTTCTTTCTGGTTAAGATAAAAACAGTTGATAGAATTATTGTTTTTTTCCTAATATTTAGAGACATGTCTGTCATGATATGTACTTTTGCCCTGTCCTGTATTTGAATAATATGCCATTTGATGTATGTAACTGTTCTCTGGTTTCTATTAGCTGTAATTTATGTATTTTCTTGTGCAGGGAGTTCACCTGTAACAATATGTCTCCTTCCCCCAATACTTGCAGCCCTAAGCTATAATGTAATTAAGGTTTGTCAACACCACTAGTGAAGAATAGCCATTCTTTGTCACAGCAGGTGGCTAGTCATATGTACATACTTGATAGACTAAGAGGAGCCGACCAGTCTAGAATCTTCAGGTGGACCCAACCATTGAATAGAAGGTGTGACCCCTACCCCCCTTCATGGGCGGATCCCAGGAGCTCAGATAATCCATTCTTATTTTTGAGATCAGATGTGAGTTGATCCTTAAAGGGGAAGGAGTGGGGATTCTTAGCTGAGGCAAGACCCCACGTCCATCTGTGACTGCGGAAGCGTACGGGATGAGACTTGAGCTGAGGACATATCTCGTCGTTCGTGAGATTGTTTTGGGATCCCTTGGACTCATGTGGACCATTGCTTTGTTAGCTGGCACAAGGATTATCTGGAGGTGCCCCCGAATCTGTTCTGTTGGACTCGTGGAAGGACTATTGTTTCGTTTATCAGGTGCGGGATTACTGGAAAGCACCTCCAGATCTGTTTATTTACTTGGGCTTATTGTGGACTTCTGGTGGACTTGAAGGACATTATGGATATTTGATGTTGTATGCTCCCTGCTTTAATAAATCTCATTGGATCATCCCTCGGCCTGTTGTCCCTTCCTGCTCTGCTGTACACCCCGTCACAAACTGGTTGGCAGCAGTGGGATCAGAGCAGAAGGAATGGAGGACAAAGGCCCATCAACATTGGGAACCAGCACCGCAGAGTACAAGAGCTGGACTGCGATGAACCTACAAACAAAGGCCCATGAAGTAGGAGTCCGTTTTAAAGGACTCTCCAAGGAGCAGCTAATTGAGGCTTTGGAAGGAGTTCGCCTGCAAGATGACACTGAGGAAGGATCCTCACAGCAAATGGAGGAAAGACTGCAGCCGGAGGTAAATACCCAAAAAAGTCAGTGGGTTGTGTGGTACGAGGAGGAGTTGGCATTTCTGGGAGAAGAGGCCACCATAGACGATAAGAGGAAGGCCATTCACAGAGCTCAGGAGATGGCATTGCTGGAGCAGATCGCTTTGGAAGCAGCTAGAAGCTCCAGACAGACTGTAACCTCAGCACCCACCATGAGGGAACTCCCCAGAGTGTCCCACAAAGACTTTAAGCCCTTTAATGAGGCTGCAGGCGACATTGAGGGCTTCTTCCAGGACTTTGAGCATCAGTGTTGATTAATGGAAGTCCCGGAAAGGGAGCGAGTTCGACATCTTGTGGGGTTCTTAGAGGGTGGAGCTGCTGAAGCCTATAGAGCTATGGACCCTCGGGGGAACTGTGAGTATGCGGCGATTAAACAGACTATTCTAGAACATTATGCTATGTTAAACCTTGTTATCTTATTCTTATAATTATGCTAACATACAAAATTAGCATATGCTTTAATCCCACTGCTGCCAGTATTATGCGGTCTTGAAATGTTTTTGTACTTATTCTTATGATTTTGCTAACATGCAAATTAACATGTGATTTAATCTTTTGTATTTGTATAATTTTGCGGTTTTCAGTTAAGATAAGGAATCGTAAAAATCATGCTGTTAAAGGTAGCATGGCCGAGTGGTCTAAGGCGCTGGACTTAGGCTCCAGTCTCTTTGGAGGCGTGGGTTCAAATCCCACTGCTGCCAGTGTATTTCTACTTTGAAACTTTTTAGCTTATATTTATGATTTTGCTAATAGAAAAATTAGCATGTGTTTTATTATTTTGTATTTGTATGAGTCCATGCTTTGCTGTTTTGCAAAAGACAGTAGATAGAATCATTGCTTTTTGCTTAGAGACCTATCCATTTTCCACCTTGAAGAAGTTAAAATGTAGGAAAATTCACTAAACTTACTCTAAGGAAGCTTTTTTCATGTAGTATATTAAGGTAGCATGGCCGAGCGGTCTAAGGCGCTGGATTAAGGCTCCAGTCTCTTCAGAGTCGTGGGTTCAAATCCCACTGCTGCCAGTAGGTCTTCAGAACATTTTGATCTAATTCAAATGATTTTGTATTTGCATGAGTGTGTGGGTTTCTGTTTAGGAAAAGACAGTTGATAGAATCATTGTTTTTTCCTATTGTTTAGAGACTTAACCATTTTACAACAGACCTGTAGGTTTAAATCCCACTGCTGCCAGTAGTAAGAGTTCCTTAAAACCTTTTTATCTTATTCTTATACATACGCTAATATACAAAATTAGCATATGCTTTAATCCCACTGCTGCCAGTATTATGCGGTCTTGAAATGTTTTTGTACTTATTCTTATGATTTTGCTAACATGCAAATTAACATGTGATTTAATCTTTTGTATGTGTATAATTTTGTGGTTTTCAGTTAAGATAAGGAATCTTAAAAGTCATGCTGCTAAAGGTAGCATGGCCGAGTGGTCTAAGGCGCTTGATTAAGGCTCCAGTATCTTCAGAGGCGTGGGTTCAGAACCTTTTGATCTAATTCTTATGATTTTGTATTTGCATGAGTGTGTGGATTTCTGTTTAGGAAAAGACAGTTGATAGAATCATTGGTTTTTCCTATTGTTTAGAGACTTAACCATTTTACAACAGACCTGTAGGTTCAAATCCCACTGCTGCCAGTATTAAGAGTTCCTTAAAACCTTTTTATCTTATTCTTATAACTATGCTAACATACAAAATTAGCATATGCTTTAATCCCACTGCTGCCAGTATTATGAGGTCTTGAAATGTTTTTGTACTTATTCTTATGATTTTGCTAACATGCAAATTAGCATGTGATCTAATCTTCTTTTGTATTTGTATGATTTTTCGGTTTTCGGTTAAGATAAAGACCGTTGATAGAATCATTGGTTTTTCCTAATGTTTAGAGACATGCCCTTTTTCCAACATGCACTAATTTTAAATGTTGTCAAATGTACTTCACTTACTCTAAGGAAGCCTACTTAATCATGCTGAGTATGACTCAGCAGTATGAGTTCTTGAAAATCTTTTGATCTTATTCTTATAATTATGAAAACAGACAAAATTTGCATGTGCTTTCATCCCACTGCTGCCAGTATGATATGTGCTTGAAAATTGTTTTGAACTTACTCTTATGATTTTACTAACATACAAACTTACATGTGTTTTAATCTTCTTTTGTATTTGCTTAAGTGTTTTCTTTCTGGTTAAGATAAAAACAGTTGATAGAATTATTGTTTTTTTCCTAATATTTAGAGACATGTCTGTCATGATATGTACTTTTGCCCTGTCCTGTATTTGAATAATATGCCATTTGATGTATGTAACTGTTCTCTGGTTTCTATTAGCTGTAATTTATGTATTTTCTTGTGCAGGGAGTTCACCTGTAACAATATGTCTCCTTCCCCCAATACTTGCAGCCCTAAGCTATAATGTAATTAAGGTTTGTCAACACCACTAGTGAAGAATAGCCATTCTTTCTCACAGCAGGTGGCTAGTCATATGTACATACTAGATAGACTAAGAGGAGCCGACCAGTCTAGAATCTTCAGGTGGACCCAACCATTGAATAGAAGGTGTGACCCCTACCCCCCTTCATGGGCGGATCCCAGGAGCTCAGATAATACATTCTTATTTTTGAGATCAGATGTGAGTTGATCCTTAAAGGGGAAGGAGTGGGGATTCTTAGCTGAGGCAAGACCCCACGTCCATCTGTGACTGCGGAAGCGTACGGGATGAGACTTGAGCTGAGGACATATCTCGTCGTTCGTGAGATTGTTTTGGGATCCCTTGGACTCATGTGGACCATTGCTTTGTTAGCTGGCACAAGGATTATCTGGAGGTGCCCCCGAATCTGTTCTGTTGGACTCGTGGAAGGACTATTGTTTCGTTTATCAGGTGCGGGATTACTGGAAAGCACCTCCAGATCTGTTTATTTCCTTGGGCTTATTGTGGACTTCTGGTGGACTTGAAGGACATTATGGATATTTGATGTTGTATGCTCCCTGCTTTAATAAATCTCATTGGATCATCCCTCGGCCTGTTGTCCCTTCCTGCTCTGCTGTACACCCCGTCACAAACTGGTTGGCAGCAGTGGGATCAGAGCAGAAGGAATGGAGGACAAAGGCCCATCAACATTGGGAACCAGCACCGCAGAGTACAAGAGCTGGACTGCGATGAACCTACAAACAAAGGCCCATGAAGTAGGAGTCCGTTTTAAAGGACTCTCCAAGGAGCAGCTAATTGAGGCTTTGGAAGGAGTTCGCCTGCAAGATGACACTGAGGAAGGATCCTCACAGCAAATGGAGGAAAGACTGCAGCGGAGGTAAATACCCAAAAAAGTCAGTGGGTTGTGTGGTACGAGGAGGAGTTGGCATTTCTGGGAGAAGAGGCCACCATAGACGATAAGAGGAAGGCCATTCACAGAGCTCAGGAGATGGCATTGCTGGAGCAGATCGCTTTGGAAGCAGCTAGAAGCTCCAGACAGACTGTAACCTCAGCACCCACCATGAGGGAACTCCCCAGAGTGTCCCACAAAGACTTTAAGCCCTTTAATGAGGCTGCAGGCGACATTGAGGGCTTCTTCCAGGACTTTGAGCATCAGTGTTGATTAATGGAAGTCCCGGAAAGGGAGCGAGTTCGACATCTTGTGGGGTTCTTAGAGGGTGGAGCTGCTGAAGCCTATAGAGCTATGGACCCTCGGGGGAACTGTGAGTATGCGGCGATTAAACAGACTATTCTAGAACATTATGCTATGTTAAACCTTGTTATCTTATTCTTATAATTATGCTAACATACAAAATTAGCATATGCTTTAATCCCACTGCTGCCAGTATTATGCGGTCTTGAAATGTTTTTGTACTTATTCTTATGATTTTGCTAACATGCAAATTAACATGTGATTTAATCTTTTGTATTTGTATAATTTTGCGGTTTTCAGTTAAGATAAGGAATCGTAAAAATCATGCTGTTAAAGGTAGCATGGCCGAGTGGTCTAAGGCGCTGGACTTAGGCTCCAGTCTCTTTGGAGGCGTGGGTTCAAATCCCACTGCTGCCAGTGTATTTCTACTTTGAAACTTTTTAGCTTATATTTATGATTTTGCTAATAGAAAAATTAGCATGTGTTTTATTATTTTGTATTTGTATGAGTCCATGCTTTGCTGTTTTGCAAAAGACAGTAGATAGAATCATTGCTTTTTGCTTAGAGACCTATCCATTTTCCACCTTGAAGAAGTTAAAATGTAGGAAAATTCACTAAACTTACTCTAAGGAAGCTTTTTTCATGTAGTATATTAAGGTAGCATGGCCGAGCGGTCTAAGGCGCTGGATTAAGGCTCCAGTCTCTTCAGAGGCGTGGGTTCAAATCCCACTGCTGCCTTCGGTCTTCAGAACATTTTGATCTAATTCAAATGATTTTGTATTTGCATGAGTGTGTGGGTTTCTGTTTAGGAAAAGACAGTTGATAGAATCATTGTTTTTTCCTATTGTTTAGAGACTTAACCATTTTACAACAGACCTGTAGGTTTAAATCCCACTGCTGCCAGTAGTAAGAGTTCCTTAAAACCTTTTTATCTTATTCTTATACATACGCTAATATACAAAATTAGCATATGCTTTAATCCCACTGCTGCCAGTATTATGCGGTCTTGAAATGTTTTTGTACTTATTCTTATGATTTTGCTAACATGCAAATTAACATGTGATTTAATCTTTTGTATGTGTATAATTTTGTGGTTTTCAGTTAAGATAAGGAATCTTAAAAGTCATGCTGCTAAAGGTAGCATGGCCGAGTGGTCTAAGGCGCTGGATTAAGGCTCCAGTATCTTCAGAGGCGTGGGTTCAAATCCCACTGCTGCCAGTAGGTCTTCAGAACCTTTTGATCTAATTCTTATGATTTTGTATTTGCATGAGTGTGTGGATTTCTGTTTAGGAAAAGACAGTTGATAGAATCATTGGTTTTTCCTATTGTTTAGAGACTTAACCATTTTACAACAGACCTGTAGGTTCAAATCCCACTGCTGCCAGTATTAAGAGTTCCTTAAAACCTTTTTATCTTATTCTTATAACTATGCTAACATACAAAATTAGCATATGCTTTAATCCCACTGCTGCCAGTATTATGAGGTCTTGAAATGTTTTTGTACTTATTCTTATGATTTTGCTAACATGCAAATTAGCATGTGATCTAATCTTCTTTTGTATTTGTATGATTTTTCGGTTTTCGGTTAAGATAAAGACCGTTGATAGAATCATTGGTTTTTCCTAATGTTTAGAGACATGCCCTTTTTCCAACATGCACTAATTTTAAATGTTGTCAAATGTACTTCACTTACTCTAAGGAAGCCTACTTAATCATGCTGAGTATGACTCAGCAGTATGAGTTCTTGAAAATCTTTTGATCTTATTCTTATAATTATGAAAACAGACAAAATTTGCATGTGCTTTCATCCCACTGCTGCCAGTATGATATGTGCTTGAAAATTGTTTTGAACTTACTCTTATGATTTTACTAACATACAAACTTACATGTGTTTTAATCTTCTTTTGTATTTGCTTAAGTGTTTTCTTTCTGGTTAAGATAAAAACAGTTGATAGAATTATTGTTTTTTTCCTAATATTTAGAGACATGTCTGTCATGATATGTACTTTTGCCCTGTCCTGTATTTGAATAATATGCCATTTGATGTATGTAACTGTTCTCTGGTTTCTATTAGCTGTAATTTATGTATTTTCTTGTGCAGGGAGTTCACCTGTAACAATATGTCTCCTTCCCCCAATACTTGCAGCCCTAAGCTATAATGTAATTAAGGTTTGTCAACACCACTAGTGAAGAATAGCCATTCTTTCTCACAGCAGGTGGCTAGTCATATGTACATACTAGATAGACTAAGAGGAGCCGACCAGTCTAGAATCTTCAGGTGGACCCAACCATTGAATAGAAGGTGTGACCCCTACCCCCCTTCATGGGCGGATCCCAGGAGCTCAGATAATACATTCTTATTTTTGAGATCAGATGTGAGTTGATCCTTAAAGGGGAAGGAGTGGGGATTCTTAGCTGAGGCAAGACCCCACGTCCATCTGTGACTGCGGAAGCGTACGGGATGAGACTTGAGCTGAGGACATATCTCGTCGTTCGTGAGATTGTTTTGGGATCCCTTGGACTCATGTGGACCATTGCTTTGTTAGCTGGCACAAGGATTATCTGGAGGTGCCCCCGAATCTGTTCTGTTGGACTCGTGGAAGGACTATTGTTTCGTTTATCAGGTGCGGGATTACTGGAAAGCACCTCCAGATCTGTTTATTTCCTTGGGCTTATTGTGGACTTCTGGTGGACTTGAAGGACATTATGGATATTTGATGTTGTATGCTCCCTGCTTTAATAAATCTCATTGGATCATCCCTCGGCCTGTTGTCCCTTCCTGCTCTGCTGTACACCCCGTCACAAACTGGTTGGCAGCAGTGGGATCAGAGCAGAAGGAATGGAGGACAAAGGCCCATCAACATTGGGAACCAGCACCGCAGAGTACAAGAGCTGGACTGCGATGAACCTACAAACAAAGGCCCATGAAGTAGGAGTCCGTTTTAAAGGACTCTCCAAGGAGCAGCTAATTGAGGCTTTGGAAGGAGTTCGCCTGCAAGATGACACTGAGGAAGGATCCTCACAGCAAATGGAGGAAAGACTGCAGCGGAGGTAAATACCCAAAAAAGTCAGTGGGTTGTGTGGTACGAGGAGGAGTTGGCATTTCTGGGAGAAGAGGCCACCATAGACGATAAGAGGAAGGCCATTCACAGAGCTCAGGAGATGGCATTGCTGGAGCAGATCGCTTTGGAAGCAGCTAGAAGCTCCAGACAGACTGTAACCTCAGCACCCACCATGAGGGAACTCCCCAGAGTGTCCCACAAAGACTTTAAGCCCTTTAATGAGGCTGCAGGCGACATTGAGGGCTTCTTCCAGGACTTTGAGCATCAGTGTTGATTAATGGAAGTCCCGGAAAGGGAGCGAGTTCGACATCTTGTGGGGTTCTTAGAGGGTGGAGCTGCTGAAGCCTATAGAGCTATGGACCCTCGGGGGAACTGTGAGTATGCGGCGATTAAACAGACTATTCTAGAACATTATGCTATGTTAAACCTTGTTATCTTATTCTTATAATTATGCTAACATACAAAATTAGCATATGCTTTAATCCCACTGCTGCCAGTATTATGCGGTCTTGAAATGTTTTTGTACTTATTCTTATGATTTTGCTAACATGCAAATTAACATGTGATTTAATCTTTTGTATTTGTATAATTTTGCGGTTTTCAGTTAAGATAAGGAATCGTAAAAATCATGCTGTTAAAGGTAGCATGGCCGAGTGGTCTAAGGCGCTGGACTTAGGCTCCAGTCTCTTTGGAGGCGTGGGTTCAAATCCCACTGCTGCCAGTGTATTTCTACTTTGAAACTTTTTAGCTTATATTTATGATTTTGCTAATAGAAAAATTAGCATGTGTTTTATTATTTTGTATTTGTATGAGTCCATGCTTTGCTGTTTTGCAAAAGACAGTAGATAGAATCATTGCTTTTTGCTTAGAGACCTATCCATTTTCCACCTTGAAGAAGTTAAAATGTAGGAAAATTCACTAAACTTACTCTAAGGAAGCTTTTTTCATGTAGTATATTAAGGTAGCATGGCCGAGCGGTCTAAGGCGCTGGATTAAGGCTCCAGTCTCTTCAGAGGCGTGGGTTCAAATCCCACTGCTGCCAGTAGGTCTTCAGAACATTTTGATCTAATTCAAATGATTTTGTATTTGCATGAGTGTGTGGGTTTCTGTTTAGGAAAAGACAGTTGATAGAATCATTGTTTTTTCCTATTGTTTAGAGACTTAACCATTTTACAACAGACCTGTAGGTTTAAATCCCACTGCTGCCAGTAGTAAGAGTTCCTTAAAACCTTTTTATCTTATTCTTATACATACGCTAATATACAAAATTAGCATATGCTTTAATCCCACTGCTGCCAGTATTATGCGGTCTTGAAATGTTTTTGTACTTATTCTTATGATTTTGCTAACATGCAAATTAACATGTGATTTAATCTTTTGTATGTGTATAATTTTGTGGTTTTCAGTTAAGATAAGGAATCTTAAAAGTCATGCTGCTAAAGGTAGCATGGCCGAGTGGTCTAAGGCGCTGGATTAAGGCTCCAGTATCTTCAGAGGCGTGGGTTCAAATCCCACTGCTGCCAGTAGGTCTTCAGAACCTTTTGATCTAATTCTTATGATTTTGTATTTGCATGAGTGTGTGGATTTCTGTTTAGGAAAAGACAGTTGATAGAATCATTGGTTTTTCCTATTGTTTAGAGACTTAACCATTTTACAACAGACCTGTAGGTTCAAATCCCACTGCTGCCAGTATTAAGAGTTCCTTAAAACCTTTTTATCTTATTCTTATAACTATGCTAACATACAAAATTAGCATATGCTTTAATCCCACTGCTGCCAGTATTATGAGGTCTTGAAATGTTTTTGTACTTATTCTTATGATTTTGCTAACATGCAAATTAGCATGTGATCTAATCTTCTTTTGTATTTGTATGATTTTTCGGTTTTCGGTTAAGATAAAGACCGTTGATAGAATCATTGGTTTTTCCTAATGTTTAGAGACATGCCCTTTTTCCAACATGCACTAATTTTAAATGTTGTCAAATGTACTTCACTTACTCTAAGGAAGCCTACTTAATCATGCTGAGTATGACTCAGCAGTATGAGTTCTTGAAAATCTTTTGATCTTATTCTTATAATTATGAAAACAGACAAAATTTGCATGTGCTTTCATCCCACTGCTGCCAGTATGATATGTGCTTGAAAATTGTTTTGAACTTACTCTTATGATTTTACTAACATACAAACTTACATGTGTTTTAATCTTCTTTTGTATTTGCTTAAGTGTTTTCTTTCTGGTTAAGATAAAAACAGTTGATAGAATTATTGTTTTTTTCCTAATATTTAGAGACATGTCTGTCATGATATGTACTTTTGCCCTGTCCTGTATTTGAATAATATGCCATTTGATGTATGTAACTGTTCTCTGGTTTCTATTAGCTGTAATTTATGTATTTTCTTGTGCAGGGAGTTCACCTGTAACAATATGTCTCCTTCCCCCAATACTTGCAGCCCTAAGCTATAATGTAATTAAGGTTTGTCAACACCACTAGTGAAGAATAGCCATTCTTTCTCACAGCAGGTGGCTAGTCATATGTACATACTAGATAGACTAAGAGGAGCCGACCAGTCTAGAATCTTCAGGTGGACCCAACCATTGAATAGAAGGTGTGACCCCTACCCCCCTTCATGGGCGGATCCCAGGAGCTCAGATAATACATTCTTATTTTTGAGATCAGATGTGAGTTGATCCTTAAAGGGGAAGGAGTGGGGATTCTTAGCTGAGGCAAGACCCCACGTCCATCTGTGACTGCGGAAGCGTACGGGATGAGACTTGAGCTGAGGACATATCTCGTCGTTCGTGAGATTGTTTTGGGATCCCTTGGACTCATGTGGACCATTGCTTTGTTAGCTGGCACAAGGATTATCTGGAGGTGCCCCCGAATCTGTTCTGTTGGACTCGTGGAAGGACTATTGTTTCGTTTATCAGGTGCGGGATTACTGGAAAGCACCTCCAGATCTGTTTATTTCCTTGGGCTTATTGTGGACTTCTGGTGGACTTGAAGGACATTATGGATATTTGATGTTGTATGCTCCCTGCTTTAATAAATCTCATTGGATCATCCCTCGGCCTGTTGTCCCTTCCTGCTCTGCTGTACACCCCGTCACAAACTGGTTGGCAGCAGTGGGATCAGAGCAGAAGGAATGGAGGACAAAGGCCCATCAACATTGTGAACCAGCACCGCAGAGTACAAGAGCTGGACTGCGATGAACCTACAAACAAAGGCCCATGAAGTAGGAGTCCGTTTTAAAGGACTCTCCAAGGAGCAGCTAATTGAGGCTTTGGAAGGAGTTCGCCTGCAAGATGACACTGAGGAAGGATCCTCACAGCAAATGGAGGAAAGACTGCAGCCGGAGGTAAATACCCAAAAACGTCAGTGGGTTGTGTGGTACGAGGAGGAGTTGGCATTTCTGGGAGAAGAGGCCACCATAGACGATAAGAGGAAGGCCATTCACAGAGCTCAGGAGATGGCATTGCTGGAGCAGATCGCTTTGGAAGCAGCTAGAAGCTCCAGACAGACTGTAACCTCAGCACCCACCATGAGGGAACTCCCCAGAGTGTCCCACAAAGACTTTAAGCCCTTTAATGAGGCTGCAGGCGACATTGAGGGCTTCTTCCAGGACTTTGAGCATCAGTGTTGATTAATGGAAGTCCCGGAAAGGGAGCGAGTTCGACATCTTGTGGGGTTCTTAGAGGGTGGAGCTGCTGAAGCCTATAGAGCTATGGACCCTCGGGGGAACTGTGAGTATGCGGCGATTAAACAGACTATTCTAGAACATTATGCTATGTTAAACCTTGTTATCTTATTCTTATAATTATGCTAACATACAAAATTAGCATATGCTTTAATCCCACTGCTGCCAGTATTATGCGGTCTTGAAATGTTTTTGTACTTATTCTTATGATTTTGCTAACATGCAAATTAACATGTGATTTAATCTTTTGTAGTTGTATAATTTTGCGGTTTTCAGTTAAGATAAGGAATCGTAAAAATCATGCTGTTAAAGGTAGCATGGCCGAGTGGTCTAAGGCGCTGGACTTAGGCTCCAGTCTCTTTGGAGGCGTGGGTTCAAATCCCACTGCTGCCAGTGTATTTCTACTTTGAAACTTTTTAGCTTATATTTATGATTTTGCTAATAGAAAAATTAGCATGTGTTTTATTATTTTGTATTTGTATGAGTCCATGCTTTGCTGTTTTGCAAAAGACAGTAGATGGAATCATTGCTTTTTGCTTAGAGACCTATCCATTTTCCACCTTGAAGAAGTTAAAATGTAGGAAAATTCACTAAACTTACTCTAAGGAAGCTTTTTTCATGTAGTATATTAGGGTAGCATGGCCGAGCGGTCTAAGGCGCTGGATTAAGGCTCCAGTCTCTTCAGAGGCGTGGGTTCAAATCCCACTGCTGCCAGTAGGTCTTTAGAACATTTTGATCTAATTCAAATGATTTTGTATTTGCATGAGTGTGTGGGTTTCTGTTTAGGAAAAGACAGTTGATAGAATCATTGTTTTTTCCTATTGTTTAGAGACTTAACCATTTTACAACAGACCTGTAGGTTTAAATCCCACTGCTGCCAGTAGTAAGAGTTCCTTAAAACCTTTTTATCTTATTCTTATACATACGCTAATATACAAAATTAGCATATGCTTTAATCCCACTGCTGCCAGTATTATGCGGTCTTGAAATGTTTTTGTACTTATTCTTATGATTTTGCTAACATGCAAATTAACATGTGATTTAATCTTTTTTATTTGTATAATTTTGCGGTTTTCAGTTAAGATAAGGAATCTTAAAAGTCATGCTGCTAAAGGTAGCATGGCCGAGCGGTCTAAGGCGCTGGATTAAGGCTCCAGTCTCTTCAGAGGCGTGGGTTCAAATCCCACTGCTGCCAGTAGGTCTTCAGAACCTTTTGATCTAATTCTTATGATTTTGTATTTGCATGAGTGTGTGGATTTCTGTTTAGGAAAAGACAGTTGATAGAATCATTGGTTTTTCCTATTGTTTAGAGACTTAACCATTTTACAACAGACCTGTAGGTTCAAATCCCACTGCTGCCAGTAGTAAGAGTTCCTTAAAACCTTTTTATCTTATTCTTATAACTATGCTAACATACAAAATTAGCATATGCTTTAATCCCACTGCTGCCAGTATTATGAGGTCTTGAAATGTTTTTGTACTTATTCTTATGATTTTGCTAACATGCAAATTAGCATGTGATCTAATCTTCTTTTGTATTTGTATGATTTTTCGGTTTTCGGTTAAGATAAAGACCGTTGATAGAATCATTGGTTTTTCCTAATGTTTAGAGACATGCCCTTTTTCCAACATGCACTAATTTTAAATGTTGTCAAATGTACTTCACTTACTCTAAGGAAGCCTACTTAATCATGCTGAGTATGACTCAGCAGTATGAGTTCTTGAAAATCTTTTGATCTTATTCTTATAATTATGAAAACAGACAAAATTTGCATGTGCTTTCATCCCACTGCTGCCAGTATGATATGTGCTTGAAAATTGTTTTGAACTTACTCTTATGATTTTACTAACATACAAACTTACATGTGTTTTAATCTTCTTTTGTATTTGCTTAAGTGTTTTCTTTCTGGTTAAGATAAAAACAGTTGATAGAATTATTGTTTTTTTCCTAATATTTAGAGACATGTCTGTCATGATATGTACTTTTGCCCTGTCCTGTATTTGAATAATATGCCATTTGATGTATGTAACTGTTCTCTGGTTTCTATTAGCTGTAATTTATGTATTTTCTTGTGCAGGGAGTTCACCTGTAACAATATGTCTCCTTCCCCCAATACTTGCAGCCCTAAGCTATAATGTAATTAAGGTTTGTCAACACCACTAGTGAAGAATAGCCATTCTTTCTCACAGCAGGTGGCTAGTCATATGTACATACTAGATAGACTAAGAGGAGCCGACCAGTCTAGAATCTTTAGGTGGACCCAACCATTGAATAGAAGGTGTGACTCCTACCCCCCTTCATGGGCGGATCCCAGGAGCTCAGATAATCCATTCTTATTTTTGAGATCAGATGTGAGTTGATCCTTAAAGGGGAAGGAGTGGGGATTCTTAGCTGAGGCAAGACCCCACGTCCATCTGTGACTGCGGAAGCGTACGGGATGAGACTTGAGCTGAGGACATATCTCGTCGTTCGTGAGATTGTTTTGGGATCCCTTGGACTCATGTGGACTATTGCTTTGTTAGCTGGCACAAGGATTATCTGGAGGTGCCCCCGAATCTGTTCTGTTGGACTCGTGGAAGGACTATTGTTTCGTTTATCGGGTGCGGGATTACTGGAAAGCACCTCCAGATCTGTTTATTTACTTGGGCTTATTGTGGACTTCTGGTGGACTTGAAGGACATTATGGATATTTGATGTTGTATGCTCCCTGCTTTAATAAATCTCATTGGATCATCCCTCGGCCTGTTGTCCCTTCCTGCTCTGCTGTACACCCCGTCACAAACTGGTTGGCAGCAGTGGGATCAGAGCAGAAGGAATGGAGGACAAAGGCCCATCAACATTGGGAACCAGCACCGCAGAGTACAAGAGCTGGACTGCGATGAACCTACAAACAAAGGCCCATGAAGTAGGAGTCCATTTTAAAGGACTCTCCAAGGAGCAGCTAATTGAGGCTTTGGAAGGAGTTCGCCTGCAAGATGACACTGAGGAAGGATCCTCACAGCAAATGGAGGAAAGACTGCAGCCGGAGGTAAATACCCAAAAAAGTCAGTGGGTTGTGTGGTACGAGGAGGAGTTGGCATTTCTGGGAGAAGAGGCCACCATAGACGATAAGAGGAAGGCCATTCACAGAGCTCAGGAGATGGCATTGCTGGAGCAGATCGCTTTGGAAGCAGCTAGAAGCTCCAGACAGACTGTAACCTCAGCACCCACCATGAGGGAACTCCCCAGAGTGTCCCACAAAGACTTTAAGCCCTTTAATGAGGCTGCAGGCGACATTGAGGGCTTCTTCCAGGACTTTGAGCATCAGTGTTGATTAATGGAAGTCCCGGAAAGGGAGCGAGTTCGACATCTTGTGGGGTTCTTAGAGGGTGGAGCTGCTGAAGCCTATAGAGCTATGGACCCTCAGGGGAACTGTGAGTATGCGGCGATTAAACAGACTATTCTAGGACATTATGCTATGTTAAACCTTGTTATCTTATTCTTATAATTATGCTAACATACAAAATTAGCATATGCTTTAATCCCACTGCTGCCAGTATTATGCGGTCTTGAAATGTTTTTGTACTTATTCTTATGATTTTGCTAACATGCAAATTAACGTGATTTAATCTTTTGTATTTGTATAATTTTGCGGTTTTCAGTTAAGATAAGGAATCGTAAAAATCATGCTGTTAAAGGTAGCATGGCCGAGTGGTCTAAGGCGCTGGAATTAGGCTCCAGTCTCTTTGGAGGCGTGGGTTCAAATCCCACTGCTGCCAGTGTATTTCTACTTTGAAACTTTTTAGCTTATATTTATGATTTTGCTAATAGAAAAATTAGCATGTGTTTTATTATTTTGTATTTGTATGAGTCCATGCTTTGCTGTTTTGCAAAAGACAGTAGATAGAATCATTGCTTTTTCCTTTTTGCTTAGAGACCTATCCATTTTCCACCTTGAAGGAGTTAAAATGTAGGAAAATTCACTAAACTTACTCTAAGGAAGCTTTTTTCATGTAGTATATTAAGGTAGCATGGCCGAGCGGTCTAAGGCGCTGGATTAAGGCTCCAGTCTCTTCAGAGGCGTGGGTTCAAATCCCACTGCTGCCAGTAGGTCTTCAGAACATTTTGATCTAATTCAAATGATTTTGTATTTGCATGAGTGTGTGGGTTTCTGTTTAGGAAAAGACAGTTGATAGAATCATTGTTTTTTCCTATTGTTTAGAGACTTAACAATTTTACAACAGACCTGTAGGTTTAAATCCCACTGCTGCCAGTAGTAAGAGTTCCTTAAAACCTTTTTATCTTATTCTTATACATACGCTAACATACAAAATTAACATATGCTTTAATCCCACTGCTGCCAGTATTATGCGGTCTTGAAATGTTTTTGTACTTATTCTTATGATTTTGCTAACATGCAAATTAACATGTGATTTAATCTTTTGTATTTGTATAATTTTGCGGTTTTCAGTTAAGATAAGGAATCGTAAAAATCATGCTGTTAAAGGTAGCATGGCCGAGTGGTCTAAGGCGCTGGACTTAGGCTCTAGTCTCTTTGGAGGCGTGGGTTCAAATCCCACTGCTGCCAGTGTATTTCTACTTTGAAACTTTTTAGCTTATATTTATGATTTTGCTAATAGAAAAATTAGCATGTGTTTTATTATTTTGTATTTGTATGAGTCCATGCTTTGCTGTTTTGCAAAAGACAGTAGATAGAATCATTGCTTTTTGCTTAGAGACCTATCCATTTTCCACCTTGAAGAAGTTAAAATGTAGGAAAATTCACTAAACTTACTCTAAGGAAGCTGTTTTTATGTAGTATATTAGGGTAGCATGGCCGAGCGGTCTAAGGCGCTGGATTAAGGCTCCAGTCTCTTCAGAGGCGTGGGTTCAAATCCCACTGCTGCCAGTAGGTCTTCAGAACATTTTGATCTAATTCAAATGATTTTGTATTTGCATGAGTGTGTGGGTTTCTGTTTAGGAAAAGACAGTTGATAGAATCATTGTTTTTTCCTATTGTTTAGAGACTTAACCATTTTACAACAGACCTGTAGGTTTAAATCCCACTGCTGCCAGTAGTAAGAGTTCCTTAAAACCTTTTTATCTTATTCTTATACATACGCTAATATACAAAATTAGCATATGCTTTAATCCCACTGCTGCCAGTATTATGCGGTCTTGAAATGTTTTTGTACTTATTCTTATGATTTTGCTAACATGCAAATTAACATGTGATTTAATCTTTTGTATTTGTATAATTTTGTGGTTTTCAGTTAAGATAAGGAATCTTAAAAGTCATGCTGCTAAAGGTAGCATGGCCGAGCGGTCTAAGGCGCTGGATTAAGGCTCCAGTCTCTTCAGAGGCGTGGGTTCAAATCCCACTGCTGCCAGTAGGTCTTCAGAACCTTTTGATCTAATTCTTATGATTTTGTATTTGCATGAGTGTGTGGATTTCTGTTTAGGAAAAGACAGTTGATAGAATCATTGGTTTTTCCTATTGTTTAGAGACTTAACCATTTTACAACAGACCTGTAGGTTCAAATCCCACTGCTGCCAGTAGTAAGAGTTCCTTAAAACCTTTTTATCTTATTCTTATAACTATGCTAACATACAAAATTAGCATATGCTTTAATCCCACTGCTGCCAGTATTATGAGGTCTTGAAATGTTTTTGTACTTATTCTTATGATTTTGCTAACATGCAAATTAGCATGTGATCTAATCTTCTTTTGTATTTGTATGATTTTTCGGTTTTCGGTTAAGATAAAGACCGTTGATAGAATCATTGGTTTTTCCTAATGTTTAGAGACATGCCCTTTTTCCAACATGCACTAATTTTAAATGTTGTCAAATGTACTTCACTTACTCTAAGGAAGCCTACTTAATCATGCTGAGTATGACTCAGCAGTATGAGTTCTTGAAAATCTTTTGATCTTATTCTTATAATTATGAAAACAGACAAAATTTGCATGTGCTTTCATCCCACTGCTGCCAGTATGATATGTGCTTGAAAATTGTTTTGAACTTACTCTTATGATTTTACTAACATACAAACTTACATGTGTTTTAATCTTCTTTTGTATTTGCTTAAGTGTTTTCTTTCTGGTTAAGATAAAAACAGTTGATAGAATTATTGTTTTTTTCCTAATATTTAGAGACATGTCTGTCATGATATGTACTTTTGCCCTGTCCTGTATTTGAATAATATGCCATTTGATGTATGTAACTGTTCTCTGGTTTCTATTAGCTGTAATTTATGTATTTTCTTGTGCAGGGAGTTCACCTGTAACAATATGTCTCCTTCCCCCAATACTTGCAGCCCTAAGCTATAATGTAATTAAGGTTTGTCAACACCACTAGTGAAGAATAGCCATTCTTTCTCACAGCAGGTGGCTAGTCATATGTACATACTAGATAGACTAAGAGGAGCCGACCAGTCTAGAATCTTCAGGTGGACCCAACCATTGAATAGAAGGTGTGACCCCTACCCCCCTTCATGGGCGGATCCCAGGAGCTCAGATAATCCATTCTTATTTTTGAGATCAGATGTGAGTTGATCCTTAAAGGGGAAGGAGTGGGGATTCTTAGCTGAGGCAAGACCCCACGTCCATCTGTGACTGCGGAAGCGTACGGGATGAGACTTGAGCTGAGGACATATCTCGTCGTTCGTGAGATTGTTTTGGGATCCCTTGGACTCATGTGGACTATTGCTTTGTTAGCTGGCACAAGGATTATCTGGAGGTGCCCCCGAATCTGTTCTGTTGGACTCGTGGAAGGACTATTGTTTCGTTTATCGGGTGCGGGATTACTGGAAAGCACCTCCAGATCTGTTTATTTACTTGGGCTTATTGTGGACTTCTGGTGGACTTGAAGGACATTATGGATATTTGATGTTGTATGCTCCCTGCTTTAATAAATCTCATTGGATCATCCCTCGGCCTGTTGTCCCTTCCTGCTCTGCTGTACACCCCGTCACAAACTGGTTGGCAGCAGTGGGATCAGAGCAGAAGGAATGGAGGACAAAGGCCCATCAACATTGGGAACCAGCACCGCAGAGTACAAGAGCTGGACTGCGATGAACCTACAAACAAAGGCCCATGAAGTAGGAGTCCATTTTAAAGGACTCTCCAAGGAGCAGCTAATTGAGGCTTTGGAAGGAGTTCGCCTGCAAGATGACACTGAGGAAGGATCCTCACAGCAAATGGAGGAAAGACTGCAGCCGGAGGTAAATACCCAAAAAAGTCAGTGGGTTGTGTGGTACGAGGAGGAGTTGGCATTTCTGGGAGAAGAGGCCACCATAGACGATAAGAGGAAGGCCATTCACAGAGCTCAGGAGATGGCATTGCTGGAGCAGATCGCTTTGGAAGCAGCTAGAAGCTCCAGACAGACTGTAACCTCAGCACCCACCATGAGGGAACTCCCCAGAGTGTCCCACAAAGACTTTAAGCCCTTTAATGAGGCTGCAGGCGACATTGAGGGCTTCTTCCAGGACTTTGAGCATCAGTGTTGATTAATGGAAGTCCCGGAAAGGGAGCGAGTTCGACATCTTGTGGGGTTCTTAGAGGGTGGAGCTGCTGAAGCCTATAGAGCTATGGACCCTCGGGGGAACTGTGAGTATGCGGCGATTAAACAGACTATTCTAGAACATTATGCTATGTTAAACCTTGTTATCTTATTCTTATAATTATGCTAACATACAAAATTAGCATATGCTTTAATCCCACTGCTGCCAGTATTATGCGGTCTTGAAATGTTTTTGTACTTATTCTTATGATTTTGCTAACATGCAAATTAACATGTGATTTAATCTTTTGTATTTGTATAATTTTGCGGTTTTCAGTTAAGATAAGGAATCGTAAAAATCGTGCTGTTAAAGGTAGCATGGCCGAGTGGTCTAAGGCGCTGGACTTAGGCTCCAGTCTCTTTGGAGGCGTGGGTTCAAATCCCACTGCTGCCAGTGTATTTCTACTTTGAAACTTTTTAGCTTATATTTATGATTTTGCTAATAGAAAAATTAGCATGTGTTTTATTATTTTGTATTTGTATGAGTCCATGCTTTGCTGTTTTGCAAAAGACAGTAGATAGAATCATTGCTTTTTGCTTAGAGACCTATCCATTTTCCACCTTGAAGAAGTTAAAATGTAGGAAAATTCACTAAACTTACTCTAAGGAAGCTTTCTTTATGTAGTATATTAGGGTAGCATGGCCGAGCGGTCTAAGGCGCTGGATTAAGGCTCCAGTCTCTTCAGAGGCGTGGGTTCAAATCCCACTGCTGCCAGTAGGTCTTCAGAACATTTTGATCTAATTCAAATGATTTTGTATTTGCATGAGTGTGTGGGTTTCTGTTTAGGAAAAGACAGTTGATAGAATCATTGTTTTTTCCTATTGTTTAGAGACTTAACCATTTTACAACAGACCTGTAGGTTTAAATCCCACTGCTGCCAGTAGTAAGAGTTCCTTAAAACCTTTTTATCTTATTCTTATACATACGCTAATATACAAAATTAGCATATGCTTTAATCCCACTGCTGCCAGTATTATGCGGTCTTGAAATGTTTTTGTACTTATTCTTATGATTTTGCTAACATGCAAATTAACATGTGATTTAATCTTTTGTATTTGTATAATTTTGTGGTTTTCAGTTAAGATAAGGAATCTTAAAAGTCATGCTGCTAAAGGTAGCATGGCCGAGCGGTCTAAGGCGCTGGATTAAGGCTCCAGTCTCTTCAGAGGCGTGGGTTCAAATCCCACTGCTGCCAGTAGGTCTTCAGAACCTTTTGATCTAATTCTTATGATTTTGTATTTGCATGAGTGTGTGGATTTCTGTTTAGGAAAAGACAGTTGATAGAATCATTGGTTTTTCCTATTGTTTAGAGACTTAACCATTTTACAACAGACCTGTAGGTTCAAATCCCACTGCTGCCAGTAGTAAGAGTTCCTTAAAACCTTTTTATCTTATTCTTATAACTATGCTAACATACAAAATTAGCATATGCTTTAATCCCACTGCTGCCAGTATTATGAGGTCTTGAAATGTTTTTGTACTTATTCTTATGATTTTGCTAACATGCAAATTAGCATGTGATCTAATCTTCTTTTGTATTTGTATGATTTTTCGGTTTTCGGTTAAGATAAAGACCGTTGATAGAATCATTGGTTTTTCCTAATGTTTAGAGACATGCCCTTTTTCCAACATGCACTAATTTTAAATGTTGTCAAATGTACTTCACTTACTCTAAGGAAGCCTACTTAATCATGCTGAGTATGACTCAGCAGTATGAGTTCTTGAAAATCTTTTGATCTTATTCTTATAATTATGAAAACAGACAAAATTTGCATGTGCTTTCATCCCACTGCTGCCAGTATGATATGTGCTTGAAAATTGTTTTGAACTTACTCTTATGATTTTACTAACATACAAACTTACATGTGTTTTAATCTTCTTTTGTATTTGCTTAAGTGTTTTCTTTCTGGTTAAGATAAAAACAGTTGATAGAATTATTGTTTTTTTCCTAATATTTAGAGACATGTCTGTCATGATATGTACTTTTGCCCTGTCCTGTATTTGAATAATATGCCATTTGATGTATGTAACTGTTCTCTGGTTTCTATTAGCTGTAATTTATGTATTTTCTTGTGCAGGGAGTTCACCTGTAACAATATGTCTCCTTCCCCCAATACTTGCAGCCCTAAGCTATAATGTAATTAAGGTTTGTCAACACCACTAGTGAAGAATAGCCATTCTTTCTCACAGCAGGTGGCTAGTCATATGTACATACTAGATAGACTAAGAGGAGCCAACCAGTCTAGAATCTTCAGGTGGACCCAACCATTGAATAGAAGGTGTGACTCCTACCCCCCTTCATGGGCGGATCCCAGGAGCTCAGATAATCCATTCTTATTTTTGAGATCAGATGTGAGTTGATCCTTAAAGGGGAAGGAGTGGGGATTCTTAGCTGAGGCAAGACCCCACGTCCATCTGTGACTGCGTAAGCGCACGGGATGAGACTTGAGCTGAGGACATATCTCGTCGTTCGTGAGATTGTTTTGGGATCCCTTGGACTCATGTGGACTATTGCTTTGTTAGCTGGCACAAGGATTATCTGGAGGTGCCCCCGAATCTGTTCTGTTGGACTCGTGGAAGGACTATTGTTTCGTTTATCGGGTGCGGGATTACTGGAAAGCACCTCCAGATCTGTTTATTTACTTGGGCTTATTGTGGACTTCTGGTGGACTTGAAGGACATTATGGATATTTGATGTTGTATGCTCCCTGCTTTAATAAATCTCATTGGATCATCCCTCGGCCTGTTGTCCCTTCCTGCTCTGCTGTACACCCCGTCACAAACTGGTTGGCAGCAGTGGGATCAGAGCAGAAGGAATGGAGGACAAAGGCCCATCAACATTGGGAACCAGCACCGCAGAGTACAAGAGCTGGACTGCGATGAACCTACAAACAAAGGCCCATGAAGTAGGAGTCCATTTTAAAGGACTCTCCAAGGAGCAGCTAATTGAGGCTTTGGAAGGAGTTCGCCTGCAAGATGACACTGAGGAAGGATCCTCACAGCAAATGGAGGAAAGACTGCAGCCGGAGGTAAATACCCAAAAAAGTCAGTGGGTTGTGTGGTACGAGGAGGAGTTGGCATTTCTGGGAGAAGAGGCCACCATAGACGATAAGAGGAAGGCCATTCACAGAGCTCAGGAGATGGCATTGCTGGAGCAGATCGCTTTGGAAGCAGCTAGAAGCTCCAGACAGACTGTAACCTCAGCACCCACCATGAGGGAACTCCCCAGAGTGTCCCACAAAGACTTTAAGCCCTTTAATGAGGCTGCAGGCGACATTGAGGGCTTCTTCCAGGACTTTGAGCATCAGTGTTGATTAATGGAAGTCCCGGAAAGGGAGCGAGTTCGACATCTTGTGGGGTTCTTAGAGGGTGGAGCTGCTGAAGCCTATAGAGCTATGGACCCTCAGGGGAACTGTGAGTATGCGGCGATTAAACAGACTATTCTAGGACATTATGCTATGTTAAACCTTGTTATCTTATTCTTATAATTATGCTAACATACAAAATTAGCATATGCTTTAATCCCACTGCTGCCAGTATTATGCGGTCTTGAAATGTTTTTGTACTTATTCTTATGATTTTGCTAACATGCAAATTAACGTGATTTAATCTTTTGTATTTGTATAATTTTGCGGTTTTCAGTTAAGATAAGGAATCGTAAAAATCATGCTGTTAAAGGTAGCATGGCCGAGTGGTCTAAGGCGCTGGAATTAGGCTCCAGTCTCTTTGGAGGCGTGGGTTCAAATCCCACTGCTGCCAGTGTATTTCTACTTTGAAACTTTTTAGCTTATATTTATGATTTTGCTAATAGAAAAATTAGCATGTGTTTTATTATTTTGTATTTGTATGAGTCCATGCTTTGCTGTTTTGCAAAAGACAGTAGATAGAATCATTGCTTTTTCCTTTTTGCTTAGAGACCTATCCATTTTCCACCTTGAAGGAGTTAAAATGTAGGAAAATTCACTAAACTTACTCTAAGGAAGCTTTTTTCATGTAGTATATTAAGGTAGCATGGCCGAGCGGTCTAAGGCGCTGGATTAAGGCTCCAGTCTCTTCAGAGGCGTGGGTTCAAATCCCACTGCTGCCAGTAGGTCTTCAGAACATTTTGATCTAATTCAAATGATTTTGTATTTGCATGAGTGTGTGGGTTTCTGTTTAGGAAAAGACAGTTGATAGAATCATTGTTTTTTCCTATTGTTTAGAGACTTAACAATTTTACAACAGACCTGTAGGTTTAAATCCCACTGCTGCCAGTAGTAAGAGTTCCTTAAAACCTTTTTATCTTATTCTTATACATACGCTAACATACAAAATTAACATATGCTTTAATCCCACTGCTGCCAGTATTATGCGGTCTTGAAATGTTTTTGTACTTATTCTTATGATTTTGCTAACATGCAAATTAACATGTGATTTAATCTTTTGTATTTGTATAATTTTGCGGTTTTCAGTTAAGATAAGGAATCGTAAAAATCATGCTGTTAAAGGTAGCATGGCCGAGTGGTCTAAGGCGCTGGACTTAGGCTCTAGTCTCTTTGGAGGCGTGGGTTCAAATCCCACTGCTGCCAGTGTATTTCTACTTTGAAACTTTTTAGCTTATATTTATGATTTTGCTAATAGAAAAATTAGCATGTGTTTTATTATTTTGTATTTGTATGAGTCCATGCTTTGCTGTTTTGCAAAAGACAGTAGATAGAATCATTGCTTTTTGCTTAGAGACCTATCCATTTTCCACCTTGAAGAAGTTAAAATGTAGGAAAATTCACTAAACTTACTCTAAGGAAGCTGTTTTTATGTAGTATATAAGGGTAGCATGGCCGAGCGGTCTAAGGCGCTGGATTAAGGCTCCAGTCTCTTCAGAGGCGTGGGTTCAAATCCCACTGCTGCCAGTAGGTCTTCAGAACATTTTGATCTAATTCAAATGATTTTGTATTTGCATGAGTGTGTGGGTTTCTGTTTAGGAAAAGACAGTTGATAGAATCATTGTTTTTTCCTATTGTTTAGAGACTTAACCATTTTACAACAGACCTGTAGGTTTAAATCCCACTGCTGCCAGTAGTAAGAGTTCCTTAAAACCTTTTTATCTTATTCTTATACATACGCTAATATACAAAATTAGCATATGCTTTAATCCCACTGCTGCCAGTATTATGCGGTCTTGAAATGTTTTTGTACTTATTCTTATGATTTTGCTAACATGCAAATTAACATGTGATTTAATCTTTTGTATTTGTATAATTTTGTGGTTTTCAGTTAAGATAAGGAATCTTAAAAGTCATGCTGCTAAAGGTAGCATGGCCGAGCGGTCTAAGGCGCTGGATTAAGGCTCCAGTCTCTTCAGAGGCGTGGGTTCAAATCCCACTGCTGCCAGTAGGTCTTCAGAACCTTTTGATCTAATTCTTATGATTTTGTATTTGCATGAGTGTGTGGATTTCTGTTTAGGAAAAGACAGTTGATAGAATCATTGGATTTTCCTATTGTTTAGAGACTTAACCATTTTACAACAGACCTGTAGGTTCAAATCCCACTGCTGCCAGTAGTAAGAGTTCCTTAAAACCTTTTTATCTTATTCTTATAACTATGCTAACATACAAAATTAGCATATGCTTTAATCCCACTGCTGCCAGTATTATGAGGTCTTGAAATGTTTTTGTACTTATTCTTATGATTTTGCTAACATGCAAATTAGCATGTGATCTAATCTTCTTTTGTATTTGTATGATTTTTCGGTTTTCGGTTAAGATAAAGACCGTTGATAGAATCATTGGTTTTTCCTAATGTTTAGAGACATGCCCTTTTTCCAACATGCACTAATTTTAAATGTTGTCAAATGTACTTCACTTACTCTAAGGAAGCCTACTTAATCATGCTGAGTATGACTCAGCAGTATGAGTTCTTGAAAATCTTTTGATCTTATTCTTATAATTATGAAAACAGACAAAATTTGCATGTGCTTTCATCCCACTGCTGCCAGTATGATATGTGCTTGAAAATTGTTTTGAACTTACTCTTATGATTTTACTAACATACAAACTTACATGTGTTTTAATCTTCTTTTGTATTTGCTTAAGTGTTTTCTTTCTGGTTAAGATAAAAACAGTTGATAGAATTATTGTTTTTTTCCTAATATTTAGAGACATGTCTGTCATGATATGTACTTTTGCCCTGTCCTGTATTTGAATAATATGCCATTTGATGTATGTAACTGTTCTCTGGTTTCTATTAGCTGTAATTTATGTATTTTCTTGTGCAGGGAGTTCACCTGTAACAATATGTCTCCTTCCCCCAATACTTGCAGCCCTAAGCTATAATGTAATTAAGGTTTGTCAACACCACTAGTGAAGAATAGCCATTCTTTCTCACAGCAGGTGGCTAGTCATATGTACATACTAGATAGACTAAGAGGAGCCAACCAGTCTAGAATCTTCAGGTGGACCCAACCATTGAATAGAAGGTGTGACTCCTACCCCCCTTCATGGGCGGATCCCAGGAGCTCAGATAATCCATTCTTATTTTTGAGATCAGATGTGAGTTGATCCTTAAAGGGGAAGGAGTGGGGATTCTTAGCTGAGGCAAGACCCCACGTCCATCTGTGACTGCGGAAGCGCACGGGATGAGACTTGAGCTGAGGACATATCTCGTCGTTCGTGAGATTGTTTTGGGATCCCTTGGACTCATGTGGACTATTGCTTTGTTAGCTGGCACAAGGATTATCTGGAGGTGCCCCCGAATCTGTTCTGTTGGACTCGTGGAAGGACTATTGTTTCGTTTATCGGGTGCGGGATTACTGGAAAGCACCTCCAGATCTGTTTATTTACTTGGGCTTATTGTGGACTTCTGGTGGACTTGAAGGACATTATGGATATTTGATGTTGTATGCTCCCTGCTTTAATAAATCTCATTGGATCATCCCTCGGCCTGTTGTCCCTTCCTGCTCTGCTGTACACCCCCTCACAAACTGGTTGGCAGCAGTGGGATCAGAGCAGAAGGAATGGAGGACAAAGGCCCATCAACATTGGGAACCAGCACCGCAGAGTACAAGAGCTGGACTGCGATGAACCTACAAACAAAGGCCCATGAAGTAGGAGTCCATTTTAAAGGACTCTCCAAGGAGCAGCTAATTGAGGCTTTGGAAGGAGTTCGCCTGCAAGATGACACTGAGGAAGGATCCTCACAGCAAATGGAGGAAAGACTGCAGCCGGAGGTAAATACCCAAAAAAGTCAGTGGGTTGTGTGGTACGAGGAGGAGTTGGCATTTCTGGGAGAAGAGGCCACCATAGACGATAAGAGGAAGGCCATTCACAGAGCTCAGGAGATGGCATTGCTGGAGCAGATCGCTTTGGAAGCAGCTAGAAGCTCCAGACAGACTGTAACCTCAGCACCCACCATGAGGGAACTCCCCAGAGTGTCCCACAAAGACTTTAAGCCCTTTAATGAGGCTGCAGGCGACATTGAGGGCTTCTTCCAGGACTTTGAGCATCAGTGTTGATTAATGGAAGTCCCGGAAAGGGAGCGAGTTCGACATCTTGTGGGGTTCTTAGAGGGTGGAGCTGCTGAAGCCTATAGAGCTATGGACCCTCAGGGGAACTGTGAGTATGCGGCGATTAAACAGACTATTCTAGGACATTATGCTATGTTAAACCTTGTTATCTTATTCTTATAATTATGCTAACATACAAAATTAGCATATGCTTTAATCCCACTGCTGCCAGTATTATGCGGTCTTGAAATGTTTTTGTACTTATTCTTATGATTTTGCTAACATGCAAATTAACGTGATTTAATCTTTTGTATTTGTATAATTTTGCGGTTTTCAGTTAAGATAAGGAATCGTAAAAATCATGCTGTTAAAGGTAGCATGGCCGAGTGGTCTAAGGCGCTGGAATTAGGCTCTAGTCTCTTTGGAGGCGTGGGTTCAAATCCCACTGCTGCCAGTAGGTCTTCAGAACATTTTGATCTAATTCAAATGATTTTGTATTTGCATGAGTGTGTGGGTTTCTGTTTAGGAAAAGACAGTTGATAGAATCATTGTTTTTTCCTATTGTTTAGAGACTTAACCATTTTACAACAGACCTGTAGGTTTAAATCCCACTGCTGCCAGTAGTAAGAGTTCCTTAAAACCTTTTTATCTTATTCTTATACATACGCTAATATACAAAATTAGCATATGCTTTAATCCCACTGCTGCCAGTATTATGCGGTCTTGAAATGTTTTTGTACTTATTCTTATGATTTTGCTAACATGCAAATTAACATGTGATTTAATCTTTTGTATTTGTATAATTTTGTGGTTTTCAGTTAAGATAAGGAATCTTAAAAGTCATGCTGCTAAAGGTAGCATGGCCGAGCGGTCTAAGGCGCTGGATTAAGGCTCCAGTCTCTTCAGAGGCGTGGGTTCAAATCCCACTGCTGCCAGTAGGTCTTCAGAACCTTTTGATCTAATTCTTATGATTTTGTATTTGCATGAGTGTGTGGATTTCTGTTTAGGAAAAGACAGTTGATAGAATCATTGGTTTTTCCTATTGTTTAGAGACTTAACCATTTTACAACAGACCTGTAGGTTCAAATCCCACTGCTGCCAGTAGTAAGAGTTCCTTAAAACCTTTTTATCTTATTCTTATAACTATGCTAACATACAAAATTAGAATATGCTTTAATCCCACTGCTGCCAGTATTATGAGGTCTTGAAATGTTTTTGTACTTATTCTTATGATTTTGCTAACATGCAAATTAGCATGTGATCTAATCTTCTTTTGTATTTGTATGATTTTTCGGTTTTTGGTTAAGATAAAGACCGTTGATAGAATCATTGGTTTTTCCTAATGTTTAGAGACATGCCCTTTTTCCAACATGCACTAATTTTAAATGTTGTCAAATGTACTTCACTTACTCTAAGGAAGCCTACTTAATCATGCTGAGTATGACTCAGCAGTATGAGTTCTTGAAAATCTTTTGATCTTATTCTTATAATTATGAAAACAGACAAAATTTGCATGTGCTTTCATCCCACTGCTGCCAGTATGATATGTGCTTGAAAATTGTTTTGAACTTACTCTTATGATTTTACTAACATACAAACTTACATGTGTTTTAATCTTCTTTTGTATTTGCTTAAGTGTTTTCTTTCTGGTTAAGATAAAAACAGTTGATAGAATTATTGTTTTTTTCCTAATATTTAGAGACATGTCTGTCATGATATGTACTTTTGCCCTGTCCTGTATTTGAATAATATGCCATTTGATGTATGTAACTGTTCTCTGGTTTCTATTAGCTGTAATTTATGTATTTTCTTGTGCAGGGAGTTCACCTGTAACAATATGTCTCCTTCCCCCAATACTTGCAGCCCTAAGCTATAATGTAATTAAGGTTTGTCAACACCACTAGTGAAGAATAGCCATTCTTTCTCACAGCAGGTGGCTAGTCATATGTACATACTAGATAGACTAAGAGGAGCCGACCAGTCTAGAATCTTCAGGTGGACCCAACCATTGAATAGAAGGTGTGACCCCTACCCCCCTTCATGGGTGGATCCCAGGAGCTCAGATAATCCATTCTTATTTTTGAGATCAGATGTGAGTTGATCCTTAAAGGGGAAGGAGTGGGGATTCTTAGCTGAGGCAAGACCCCACGTCCATCTGTGACTGCGGAAGCGTACGGGATGAGACTTGAGCTGAGGACATATCTCGTCGTTCGTGAGATTGTTTTGGGATCCCTTGGACTCATGTGGACTATTGCTTTGTTAGCTGGCACAAGGATTATCTGGAGGTGCCCCCGAATCTGTTCTGTTGGACTCGTGGAAGGACTATTGTTTCGTTTATCGGGTGCGGGATTACTGGAAAGCACCTCCAGATCTGTTTATTTACTTGGGCTTATTGTGGACTTCTGGTGGACTTGAAGGACATTATGGATATTTGATGTTGTATGCTCCCTGCTTTAATAAATCTCATTGGATCATCCCTCGGCCTGTTGTCCCTTCCTGCTCTGCTGTACACCCCGTCACAAACTGGTTGGCAGCAGTGGGATCAGAGCAGAAGGAATGGAGGACAAAGGCCCATCAACATTGGGAACCAGCACCGCAGAGTACAAGAGCTGGACTGCGATGAACCTACAAACAAAGGCCCATGAAGTAGGAGTCCATTTTAAAGGACTCTCCAAGGAGCAGCTAATTGAGGCTTTGGAAGGAGTTCGCCTGCAAGATGACACTGAGGAAGGATCCTCACAGCAAATGGAGGAAAGACTGCAGCCGGAGGTAAATACCCAAAAAAGTCAGTGGGTTGTGTGGTACGAGGAGGAGTTGGCATTTCTGGGAGAAGAGGCCACCATAGACGATAAGAGGAAGGCCATTCACAGAGCTCAGGAGATGGCATTGCTGGAGCAGATCGCTTTGGAAGCAGCTAGAAGCTCCAGACAGACTGTAACCTCAGCACCCACCATGAGGGAACTCCCCAGAGTGTCCCACAAAGACTTTAAGCCCTTTAATGAGGCTGCAGGCGACATTGAGGGCTTCTTCCAGGACTTTGAGCATCAGTGTTGATTAATGGAAGTCCCGGAAAGGGAGCGAGTTCGACATCTTGTGGGGTTCTTAGAGGGTGGAGCTGCTGAAGCCTATAGAGCTATGGACCCTCGGGGGAACTGTGAGTATGCGGCGATTAAACAGACTATTCTAGAACATTATGCTATGTTAAACCTTGTTATCTTATTCTTATAATTATGCTAACATACAAAATTAGCATATGCTTTAATCCCACTGCTGCCAGTATTATGCGGTCTTGAAATGTTTTTGTACTTATTCTTATGATTTTGCTAACATGCAAATTAACATGTGATTTAATCTTTTGTATTTGTATAATTTTGCGGTTTTCAGTTAAGATAAGGAATCGTAAAAATCATGCTGTTAAAGGTAGCATGGCCGAGTGGTCTAAGGCGCTGGACTTAGGCTCCTGTCTCTTTGGAGGCATGGGTTCAAATGCCAGTGTATTTCTACTTTGAAACTTTTTAGCTTATATTTATGATTTTGCTAATAGAAAAATTAGCATGTGTTTTATTATTTTGTATTTGTATGAGTCCATGCTTTGCTGTTTTGCAAAAGACAGTAGATAGAATCATTGCTTTTTGCTTAGAGACCTATCCATTTTCCACCTTGAAGAAGTTAAAATGTAGGAAAATTCACTAAACTTACTCTAAGGAAGCTTTCTTTATGTAGTATATTAGGGTAGCATGGCCGAGCGGTCTAAGGCGCTGGATTAAGGCTCCAGTCTCTTCAGAGGCGTGGGTTCAAATCCCACTGCTGCCAGTAGGTCTTCAGAACATTTTGATCTAATTCAAATGATTTTGTATTTGCATGAGTGTGTGGGTTTCTGTTTAGGAAAAGACAGTTGATAGAATCATTGTTTTTTCCTATTGTTTAGAGACTTAACCATTTTACAACAGACCTGTAGGTTTAAATCCCACTGCTGCCAGTAGTAAGAGTTCCTTAAAACCTTTTTATCTTATTCTTATACATACGCTAATATACAAAATTAGCATATGCTTTAATCCCAATGCTGCCAGTATTATGCGGTCTTGAAATGTTTTTGTACTTATTCTTATGATTTTGCTAACATGCAAATTAACATGTGATTTAATCTTTTGTATTTGTATAATTTTGTGGTTTTCAGTTAAGATAAGGAATCTTAAAAGTCATGCTGCTAAAGGTAGCATGGCCGAGCGGTCTAAGGCGCTGGATTAAGGCTCCAGTCTCTTCAGAGGCGTGGGTTCAAATCCCACTGCTGCCAGTAGGTCTTCAGAACCTTTTGATCTAATTCTTATGATTTTGTATTTGCATGAGTGTGTGGATTTCTGTTTAGGAAAAGACAGTTGATAGAATCATTGGTTTTTCCTATTGTTTAGAGACTTAACCATTTTACAACAGACCTGTAGGTTCAAATCCCACTGCTGCCAGTAGTAAGAGTTCCTTAAAACCTTTTTATCTTATTCTTATAACTATGCTAACATACAAAATTAGCATATGCTTTAATCCCACTGCTGCCAGTATTATGAGGTCTTGAAATGTTTTTGTACTTATTCTTATGATTTTGCTAACATGCAAATTAGCATGTGATCTAATCTTCTTTTGTATTTGTATGATTTTTCGGTTTTCGGTTAAGATAAAGACCGTTGATAGAATCATTGGTTTTTCCTAATGTTTAGAGACATGCCCTTTTTCCAACATGCACTAATTTTAAATGTTGTCAAATGTACTTCACTTACTCTAAGGAAGCCTACTTAATCATGCTGAGTATGACTCAGCAGTATGAGTTCTTGAAAATCTTTTGATCTTATTCTTATAATTATGAAAACAGACAAAATTTGCATGTGCTTTCATCCCACTGCTGCCAGTATGATATGTGCTTGAAAATTGTTTTGAACTTACTCTTATGATTTTACTAACATACAAACTTACATGTGTTTTAATCTTCTTTTGTATTTGCTTAAGTGTTTTCTTTCTGGTTAAGATAAAAACAGTTGATAGAATTATTGTTTTTTTCCTAATATTTAGAGACATGTCTGTCATGATATGTACTTTTGCCCTGTCCTGTATTTGAATAATATGCCATTTGATGTATGTAACTGTTCTCTGGTTTCTATTAGCTGTAATTTATGTATTTTCTTGTGCAGGGAGTTCACCTGTAACAATATGTCTCCTTCCCCCAATACTTGCAGCCCTAAGCTATAATGTAATTAAGGTTTGTCAACACCACTAGTGAAGAATAGCCATTCTTTCTCACAGCAGGTGGCTAGTCATATGTACATACTAGATAGACTAAGAGGAGCCGACCAGTCTAGAATCTTCAGGTGGACCCAACCATTGAATAGAAGGTGTGACCCCTACCCCCCTTCATGGGCGGATCCCAGGAGCTCAGATAATCCATTCTTATTTTTGAGATCAGATGTGAGTTGATCCTTAAAGGGGAAGGAGTGGGGATTCTTAGCTGAGGCAAGACCCCACGTCCATCTGTGACTGCGGAAGCGTACGGGATGAGACTTGAGCTGAGGACATATCTCGTCGTTCGTGAGATTGTTTTGGGATCCCTTGGACTCATGTGGACTATTGCTTTGTTAGCTGGCACAAGGATTATCTGGAGGTGCCCCCGAATCTGTTCTGTTGGACTCGTGGAAGGACTATTGTTTCGTTTATCGGGTGCGGGATTACTGGAAAGCACCTCCAGATCTGTTTATTTACTTGGGCTTATTGTGGACTTCTGGTGGACTTGAAGGACATTATGGATATTTGATGTTGTATGCTCCCTGCTTTAATAAATCTCATTGGATCATCCCTCGGCCTGTTGTCCCTTCCTGCTCTGCTGTACACCCCGTCACAAACTGGTTGGCAGCAGTGGGATCAGAGCAGAAGGAATGGAGGACAAAGGCCCATCAACATTGGGAACCAGCACCGCAGAGTACAAGAGCTGGACTGCGATGAACCTACAAACAAAGGCCCATGAAGTAGGAGTCCATTTTAAAGGACTCTCCAAGGAGCAGCTAATTGAGGCTTTGGAAGGAGTTCGCCTGCAAGATGACACTGAGGAAGGATCCTCACAGCAAATGGAGGAAAGACTGCAGCCGGAGGTAAATACCCAAAAAAGTCAGTGGGTTGTGTGGTACGAGGAGGAGTTGGCATTTCTGGGAGAAGAGGCCACCATAGACGATAAGAGGAAGGCCATTCACAGAGCTCAGGAGATGGCATTGCTGGAGCAGATCGCTTTGGAAGCAGCTAGAAGCTCCAGACAGACTGTAACCTCAGCACCCACCATGAGGGAACTCCCCAGAGTGTCCCACAAAGACTTTAAGCCCTTTAATGAGGCTGCAGGCGACATTGAGGGCTTCTTCCAGGACTTTGAGCATCAGTGTTGATTAATGGAAGTCCCGGAAAGGGAGCGAGTTCGACATCTTGTGGGGTTCTTAGAGGGTGGAGCTGCTGAAGCCTATAGAGCTATGGACCCTCGGGGGAACTGTGAGTATGCGGCGATTAAACAGACTATTCTAGAACATTATGCTATGTTAAACCTTGTTATCTTATTCTTATAATTATGCTAACATACAAAATTAGCATATGCTTTAATCCCACTGCTGCCAGTATTATGCGGTCTTGAAATGTTTTTGTACTTATTCTTATGATTTTGCTAACATGCAAATTAACATGTGATTTAATCTTTTGTATTTGTATAATTTTGCGGTTTTCAGTTAAGATAAGGAATCGTAAAAATCATGCTGTTAAAGGTAGCATGGCCGAGTGGTCTAAGGCGCTGGACTTAGGCTCCTGTCTCTTTGGAGGCATGGGTTCAAATGCCAGTGTATTTCTACTTTGAAACTTTTTAGCTTATATTTATGATTTTGCTAATAGAAAAATTAGCATGTGTTTTATTATTTTGTATTTGTATGAGTCCATGCTTTGCTGTTTTGCAAAAGACAGTAGATAGAATCATTGCTTTTTGCTTAGAGACCTATCCATTTTCCACCTTGAAGAAGTTAAAATGTAGGAAAATTCACTAAACTTACTCTAAGGAAGCTTTCTTTATGTAGTATATTAGGGTAGCATGGCCGAGCGGTCTAA
The DNA here is from genome assembly GCF_032444005.1 of Ranitomeya imitator. Classification (NCBI taxonomy): domain Eukaryota; kingdom Metazoa; phylum Chordata; class Amphibia; order Anura; family Dendrobatidae; genus Ranitomeya; species Ranitomeya imitator. The sequence goes on from NC_091285.1 coordinate 90,633,961, forward strand.
GGCGCTGGATTAAGGCTCCAGTCTCTTCAGAGGCGTGGGTTCAAATCCCACTGCTGCCAGTAGGTCTTCAGAACATTTTGATCTAATTCAAATGATTTTGTATTTGCATGAGTGTGTGGGTTTCTGTTTAGGAAAAGACAGTTGATAGAATCATTGTTTTTTCCTATTGTTTAGAGACTTAACCATTTTACAACAGACCTGTAGGTTTAAATCCCACTGCTGCCAGTAGTAAGAGTTCCTTAAAACCTTTTTATCTTATTCTTATACATACGCTAATATACAAAATTAGCATATGCTTTAATCCCAATGCTGCCAGTATTATGCGGTCTTGAAATGTTTTTGTACTTATTCTTATGATTTTGCTAACATGCAAATTAACATGTGATTTAATCTTTTGTATTTGTATAATTTTGTGGTTTTCAGTTAAGATAAGGAATCTTAAAAGTCATGCTGCTAAAGGTAGCATGGCCGAGCGGTCTAAGGCGCTGGATTAAGGCTCCAGTCTCTTCAGAGGCGTGGGTTCAAATCCCACTGCTGCCAGTAGGTCTTCAGAACCTTTTGATCTAATTCTTATGATTTTGTATTTGCATGAGTGTGTGGATTTCTGTTTAGGAAAAGACAGTTGATAGAATCATTGGTTTTTCCTATTGTTTAGAGACTTAACCATTTTACAACAGACCTGTAGGTTCAAATCCCACTGCTGCCAGTAGTAAGAGTTCCTTAAAACCTTTTTATCTTATTCTTATAACTATGCTAACATACAAAATTAGCATATGCTTTAATCCCACTGCTGCCAGTATTATGAGGTCTTGAAATGTTTTTGTACTTATTCTTATGATTTTGCTAACATGCAAATTAGCATGTGATCTAATCTTCTTTTGTATTTGTATGATTTTTCGGTTTTCGGTTAAGATAAAGACCGTTGATAGAATCATTGGTTTTTCCTAATGTTTAGAGACATGCCCTTTTTCCAACATGCACTAATTTTAAATGTTGTCAAATGTACTTCACTTACTCTAAGGAAGCCTACTTAATCATGCTGAGTATGACTCAGCAGTATGAGTTCTTGAAAATCTTTTGATCTTATTCTTATAATTATGAAAACAGACAAAATTTGCATGTGCTTTCATCCCACTGCTGCCAGTATGATATGTGCTTGAAAATTGTTTTGAACTTACTCTTTTGATTTTACTAACATACAAACTTACATGTGTTTTAATCTTCTTTTGTATTTGCTTAAGTGTTTTCTTTCTGGTTAAGATAAAAACAGTTGATAGAATTATTGTTTTTTTCCTAATATTTAGAGACATGTCTGTCATGATATGTACTTTTGCCCTGTCCTGTATTTGAATAATATGCCATTTGATGTATGTAACTGTTCTCTGGTTTCTATTAGCTGTAATTTATGTATTTTCTTGTGCAGGGAGTTCACCTGTAACAATATGTCTCCTTCCCCCAATACTTGCAGCCCTAAGCTATAATGTAATTAAGGTTTGTCAACACCACTAGTGAAGAATAGCCATTCTTTCTCACAGCAGGTGGCTAGTCATATGTACATACTAGATAGACTAAGAGGAGCCGACCAGTCTAGAATCTTCAGGTGGACCCAACCATTGAATAGAAGGTGTGACCCCTACCCCCCTTCATGGGCGGATCCCAGGAGCTCAGATAATCCATTCTTATTTTTGAGATCAGATGTGAGTTGATCCTTAAAGGGGAAGGAGTGGGGATTCTTAGCTGAGGCAAGACCCCACGTCCATCTGTGACTGCGGAAGCGTACGGGATGAGACTTGAGCTGAGGACATATCTCGTCGTTCGTGAGATTGTTTTGGGATCCCTTGGACTCATGTGGACTATTGCTTTGTTAGCTGGCACAAGGATTATCTGGAGGTGCCCCCGAATCTGTTCTGTTGGACTCGTGGAAGGACTATTGTTTCGTTTATCGGGTGCGGGATTACTGGAAAGCACCTCCAGATCTGTTTATTTACTTGGGCTTATTGTGGACTTCTGGTGGACTTGAAGGACATTATGGATATTTGATGTTGTATGCTCCCTGCTTTAATAAATCTCATTGGATCATCCCTCGGCCTGTTGTCCCTTCCTGCTCTGCTGTACACCCCGTCACAAACTGGTTGGCAGCAGTGGGATCAGAGCAGAAGGAATGGAGGACAAAGGCCCATCAACATTGGGAACCAGCACCGCAGAGTACAAGAGCTGGACTGCGATGAACCTACAAACAAAGGCCCATGAAGTAGGAGTCCATTTTAAAGGACTCTCCAAGGAGCAGCTAATTGAGGCTTTGGAAGGAGTTCGCCTGCAAGATGACACTGAGGAAGGATCCTCACAGCAAATGGAGGAAAGACTGCAGCCGGAGGTAAATACCCAAAAAAGTCAGTGGGTTGTGTGGTACGAGGAGGAGTTGGCATTTCTGGGAGAAGAGGCCACCATAGACGATAAGAGGAAGGCCATTCACAGAGCTCAGGAGATGGCATTGCTGGAGCAGATCGCTTTGGAAGCAGCTAGAAGCTCCAGACAGACTGTAACCTCAGCACCCACCATGAGGGAACTCCCCAGAGTGTCCCACAAAGACTTTAAGCCCTTTAATGAGGCTGCAGGCGACATTGAGGGCTTCTTCCAGGACTTTGAGCATCAGTGTTGATTAATGGAAGTCCCGGAAAGGGAGCGAGTTCGACATCTTGTGGGGTTCTTAGAGGGTGGAGCTGCTGAAGCCTATAGAGCTATGGACCCTCGGGGGAACTGTGAGTATGCGGCGATTAAACAGACTATTCTAGAACATTATGCTATGTTAAACCTTGTTATCTTATTCTTATAATTATGCTAACATACAAAATTAGCATATGCTTTAATCCCACTGCTGCCAGTATTATGCGGTCTTGAAATGTTTTTGTACTTATTCTTATGATTTTGCTAACATGCAAATTAACATGTGATTTAATCTTTTGTATTTGTATAATTTTGCGGTTTTCAGTTAAGATAAGGAATCGTAAAAATCATGCTGTTAAAGGTAGCATGGCCGAGTGGTCTAAGGCGCTGGACTTAGGCTCCTGTCTCTTTGGAGGCATGGGTTCAAATGCCAGTGTATTTCTACTTTGAAACTTTTTAGCTTATATTTATGATTTTGCTAATAGAAAAATTAGCATGTGTTTTATTATTTTGTATTTGTATGAGTCCATGCTTTGCTGTTTTGCAAAAGACAGTAGATAGAATCATTGCTTTTTGCTTAGAGACCTATCCATTTTCCACCTTGAAGAAGTTAAAATGTAGGAAAATTCACTAAACTTACTCTAAGGAAGCTTTCTTTATGTAGTATATTAGGGTAGCATGGCCGAGCGGTCTAAGGCGCTGGATTAAGGCTCCAGTCTCTTCAGAGGCGTGGGTTCAAATCCCACTGCTGCCAGTAGGTCTTCAGAACATTTTGATCTAATTCAAATGATTTTGTATTTGCATGAGTGTGTGGGTTTCTGTTTAGGAAAAGACAGTTGATAGAATCATTGTTTTTTCCTATTGTTTAGAGACTTAACCATTTTACAACAGACCTGTAGGTTTAAATCCCACTGCTGCCAGTAGTAAGAGTTCCTTAAAACCTTTTTATCTTATTCTTATACATACGCTAATATACAAAATTAGCATATGCTTTAATCCCACTGCTGCCAGTATTATGCGGTCTTGAAATGTTTTTGTACTTATTCTTATGATTTTGCTAACATGCAAATTAACATGTGATTTAATCTTTTGTATTTGTATAATTTTGTGGTTTTCAGTTAAGATAAGGAATCTTAAAAGTCATGCTGCTAAAGGTAGCATGGCCGAGCGGTCTAAGGCGCTGGATTAAGGCTCCAGTCTCTTCAGAGGCGTGGGTTCAAATCCCACTGCTGCCAGTAGGTCTTCAGAACCTTTTGATCTAATTCTTATGATTTTGTATTTGCATGAGTGTGTGGATTTCTGTTTAGGAAAAGACAGTTGATAGAATCATTGGTTTTTCCTATTGTTTAGAGACTTAACCATTTTACAACAGACCTGTAGGTTCAAATCCCACTGCTGCCAGTAGTAAGAGTTCCTTAAAACCTTTTTATCTTATTCTTATAACTATGCTAACATACAAAATTAGCATATGCTTTAATCCCACTGCTGCCAGTATTATGAGGTCTTGAAATGTTTTTGTACTTATTCTTATGATTTTGCTAACATGCAAATTAGCATGTGATCTAATCTTCTTTTGTATTTGTATGATTTTTCGGTTTTCGGTTAAGATAAAGACCGTTGATAGAATCATTGGTTTTTCCTAATGTTTAGAGACATGCCCTTTTTCCAACATGCACTAATTTTAAATGTTGTCAAATGTACTTCACTTACTCTAAGGAAGCCTACTTAATCATGCTGAGTATGACTCAGCAGTATGAGTTCTTGAAAATCTTTTGATCTTATTCTTATAATTATGAAAACAGACAAAATTTGCATGTGCTTTCATCCCACTGCTGCCAGTATGATATGTGCTTGAAAATTGTTTTGAACTTACTCTTATGATTTTACTAACATACAAACTTACATGTGTTTTAATCTTCTTTTGTATTTGCTTAAGTGTTTTCTTTCTGGTTAAGATAAAAACAGTTGATAGAATTATTGTTTTTTTCCTAATATTTAGAGACATGTCTGTCATGATATGTACTTTTGCCCTGTCCTGTATTTGAATAATATGCCATTTGATGTATGTAACTGTTCTCTGGTTTCTATTAGCTGTAATTTATGTATTTTCTTGTGCAGGGAGTTCACCTGTAACAATATGTCTCCTTCCCCCAATACTTGCAGCCCTAAGCTATAATGTAATTAAGGTTTGTCAACACCACTAGTGAAGAATAGCCATTCTTTCTCACAGCAGGTGGCTAGTCATATGTACATACTAGATAGACTAAGAGGAGCCGACCAGTCTAGAATCTTCAGGTGGACCCAACCATTGAATAGAAGGTGTGACCCCTACCCCCCTTCATGGGCGGATCCCAGGAGCTCAGATAATCCATTCTTATTTTTGAGATCAGATGTGAGTTGATCCTTAAAGGGGAAGGAGTGGGGATTCTTAGCTGAGGCAAGACCCCACGTCCATCTGTGACTGCGGAAGCGTACGGGATGAGACTTGAGCTGAGGACATATCTCGTCGTTCGTGAGATTGTTTTGGGATCCCTTGGACTCATGTGGACTATTGCTTTGTTAGCTGGCACAAGGATTATCTGGAGGTGCCCCCGAATCTGTTCTGTTGGACTCGTGGAAGGACTATTGTTTCGTTTATCGGGTGCGGGATTACTGGAAAGCACCTCCAGATCTGTTTATTTACTTGGGCTTATTGTGGACTTCTGGTGGACTTGAAGGACATTATGGATATTTGATGTTGTATGCTCCCTGCTTTAATAAATCTCATTGGATCATCCCTCGGCCTGTTGTCCCTTCCTGCTCTGCTGTACACCCCGTCACAAACTGGTTGGCAGCAGTGGGATCAGAGCAGAAGGAATGGAGGACAAAGGCCCATCAACATTGGGAACCAGCACCGCAGAGTACAAGAGCTGGACTGCGATGAACCTACAAACAAAGGCCCATGAAGTAGGAGTCCATTTTAAAGGACTCTCCAAGGAGCAGCTAATTGAGGCTTTGGAAGGAGTTCGCCTGCAAGATGACACTGAGGAAGGATCCTCACAGCAAATGGAGGAAAGACTGCAGCCGGAGGTAAATACCCAAAAAAGTCAGTGGGTTGTGTGGTACGAGGAGGAGTTGGCATTTCTGGGAGAAGAGGCCACCATAGACGATAAGAGGAAGGCCATTCACAGAGCTCAGGAGATGGCATTGCTGGAGCAGATCGCTTTGGAAGCAGCTAGAAGCTCCAGACAGACTGTAACCTCAGCACCCACCATGAGGGAACTCCCCAGAGTGTCCCACAAAGACTTTAAGCCCTTTAATGAGGCTGCAGGCGACATTGAGGGCTTCTTCCAGGACTTTGAGCATCAGTGTTGATTAATGGAAGTCCCGGAAAGGGAGCGAGTTCGACATCTTGTGGGGTTCTTAGAGGGTGGAGCTGCTGAAGCCTATAGAGCTATGGACCCTCGGGGGAACTGTGAGTATGCGGCGATTAAACAGACTATTCTAGAACATTATGCTATGTTAAACCTTGTTATCTTATTCTTATAATTATGCTAACATACAAAATTAGCATATGCTTTAATCCCACTGCTGCCAGTATTATGCGGTCTTGAAATGTTTTTGTACTTATTCTTATGATTTTGCTAACATGCAAATTAACATGTGATTTAATCTTTTGTATTTGTATAATTTTGCGGTTTTCAGTTAAGATAAGGAATCGTAAAAATCATGCTGTTAAAGGTAGCATGGCCGAGTGGTCTAAGGCGCTGGACTTAGGCTCCAGTCTCTTTGGAGGCATGGGTTCAAATCCCACTGCTGCCAGTGTATTTCTACTTTGAAACTTTTTAGCTTATATTTATGATTTTGCTAATAGAAAAATTAGCATGTGTTTTATTATTTTGTATTTGTATGAGTCCATGCTTTGCTGTTTTGCAAAAGACAGTAGATAGAATCATTGCTTTTTGCTTAGAGACCTATCCATTTTCCACCTTGAAGAAGTTAAAATGTAGGAAAATTCACTAAACTTACTCTAAGGAAGCTTTCATTATGTAGTATATTAGGGTAGCATGGCCGAGCGGTCTAAGGCGCTGGATTAAGGCTCCAGTCTCTTCAGAGGCGTGGGTTCAAATCCCACTGCTGCCAGTAGGTCTTTAGAACATTTTGATCTAATTCAAATGATTTTGTATTTGCATGAGTGTGTGGGTTTCTGTTTAGGAAAAGACAGTTGATAGAATCATTGGTTTTTCCTATTGTTTAGAGACTTAACCATTTTACAACAGACCTGTAGGTTCAAATCCCACTGCTGCCAGTAGTAAGAGTTCCTTAAAACCTTTTTATCTTATTCTTATAACTATGCTAACATACAAAATTAGCATATGCTTTAATCCCACTGCTGCCAGTATTATGAGGTCTTGAAATGTTTTTGTACTTATTCTTATGATTTTGCTAACATGCAAATTAGCATGTGATCTAATCTTCTTTTGTATTTGTATGATTTTTCGGTGTTCGGTTAAGATAAAGACCGTTGATAGAATCATTGGTTTTTCCTAATGTTTAGAGACATGCCCTTTTTCCAACATGCACTAATTTTAAATGTTGTCAAATGTACTTCACTTACTCTAAGGAAGCCTACTTAATCATGCTGAGTATGACTCAGCAGTATGAGTTCTTGAAAATCTTTTGATCTTATTCTTATAATTATGAAAACAGACAAAATTTGCATGTGCTTTCATCCCACTGCTGCCAGTATGATATGTGCTTGAAAATTGTTTTGAACTTACTCTTATGATTTTACTAACATACAAACTTACATGTGTTTTAATCTTCTTTTGTATTTGCTTAAGTGTTTTCTTTCTGGTTAAGATAAAAACAGTTGATAGAATTATTGTTTTTTTCCTAATATTTAGAGACATGTCTGTCATGATATGTACTTTTGCCCTGTCCTGTATTTGAATAATATGCCATTTGATGTATGTAACTGTTCTCTGGTTTCTATTAGCTGTAATTTATGTATTTTCTTGTGCAGGGAGTTCACCTGTAACAATATGTCTCCTTCCCCCAATACTTGCAGCCCTAAGCTATAATGTAATTAAGGTTTGTCAACACCACTAGTGAAGAATAGCCATTCTTTCTCACAGCAGGTGGCTAGTCATATGTACATACTAGATAGACTAAGAGGAGCCGACCAGTCTAGAATCTTCAGGTGGACCCAACCATTGAATAGAAGGTGTGACCCCTACCCCCCTTCATGGGCGGATCCCAGGAGCTCAGATAATCCATTCTTATTTTTGAGATCAGATGTGAGTTGATCCTTAAAGGGGAAGGAGTGGGGATTCTTAGCTGAGGCAAGACCCCACGTCCATCTGTGACTGCGGAAGCGTACGGGATGAGACTTGAGCTGAGGACATATCTCGTCGTTCGTGAGATTGTTTTGGGATCCCTTGGACTCATGTGGACTATTGCTTTGTTAGCTGGCACAAGGATTATCTGGAGGTGCCCCCGAATCTGTTCTGTTGGACTCGTGGAAGGACTATTGTTTCGTTTATCGGGTGCGGGATTACTGGAAAGCACCTCCAGATCTGTTTATTTACTTGGGCTTATTGTGGACTTCTGGTGGACTTGAAGGACATTATGGATATTTGATGTTGTATGCTCCCTGCTTTAATAAATCTCATTGGATCATCCCTCGGCCTGTTGTCCCTTCCTGCTCTGCTGTACACCCCGTCACAAACTGGTTGGCAGCAGTGGGATCAGAGCAGAAGGAATGGAGGACAAAGGCCCATCAACATTGGGAACCAGCACCGCAGAGTACAAGAGCTGGACTGCGATGAACCTACAAACAAAGGCCCATGAAGTAGGAGTCCATTTTAAAGGACTCTCCAAGGAGCAGCTAATTGAGGCTTTGGAAGGAGTTCGCCTGCAAGATGACACTGAGGAAGGATCCTCACAGCAAATGGAGGAAAGACTGCAGCCGGAGGTAAATACCCAAAAAAGTCAGTGGGTTGTGTGGTACGAGGAGGAGTTGGCATTTCTGGGAGAAGAGGCCACCATAGACGATAAGAGGAAGGCCATTCACAGAGCTCAGGAGATGGCATTGCTGGAGCAGATCGCTTTGGAAGCAGCTAGAAGCTCCAGACAGACTGTAACCTCAGCACCCACCATGAGGGAACTCCCCAGAGTGTCCCACAGAGACTTTAAGCCCTTTAATGAGGCTGCAGGCGACATTGAGGGCTTCTTCCAGGACTTTGAGCATCAGTGTTGATTAATGGAAGTCCCGGAAAGGGAGCGAGTTCGACATCTTGTGGGGTTCTTAGAGGGTGGAGCTGCTGAAGCCTATAGAGCTATGGACCCTCGGGGGAACTGTGAGTATGCGGCGATTAAACAGACTATTCTAGAACATTATGCTATGTTAAACCTTGTTATCTTATTCTTATAATTATGCTAACATACAAAATTAGCATATGCTTTAATCCCACTGCTGCCAGTATTATGCGGTCTTGAAATGTTTTTGTACTTATTCTTATGATTTTGCTAACATGCAAATTAACATGTGATTTAATCTTTTGTATTTGTATAATTTTGCGGTTTTCAGTTAAGATAAGGAATCGTAAAAATCATGCTGTTAAAGGTAGCATGGCCGAGTGGTCTAAGGCGCTGGACTTAGGCTCCAGTCTCTTTGGAGGCATGGGTTCAAATCCCACTGCTGCCAGTGTATTTCTACTTTGAAACTTTTTAGCTTATATTTATGATTTTGCTAATAGAAAAATTAGCATGTGTTTTATTATTTTGTATTTGTATGAGTCCATGCTTTGCTGTTTTGCAAAAGACAGTAGATAGAATCATTGCTTTTTGCTTAGAGACCTATCCATTTTCCACCTTGAAGAAGTTAACATGTAGGAAAATTCACTAAACTTACTCTAAGGAAGCTTTCTTTATGCAGTATATTAGGGTAGCATGGCCGAGCGGTCTAAGGCGCTGGATTAAGGCTCCAGTCTCTTCAGAGGCGTGGGTTCAAATCCCACTGCTGCCAGTAGGTCTTTAGAACATTTTGATCTAATTCAAATGATTTTGTATTTGCATGAGTGTGTGGGTTTCTGTTTAGGAAAAGACAGTTGATAGAATCATTGGTTTTTCCTATTGTTTAGAGACTTAACCATTTTACAACAGACCTGTAGGTTCAAATCCCACTGCTGCCAGTAGTAAGAGTTCCTTAAAACCTTTTTATCTTATTCTTATAACTATGCTAACATACAAAATTAGCATATGCTTTAATCCCACTGCTGCCAGTATTATGAGGTCTTGAAATGTTTTTGTACTTATTCTTATGATTTTGCTAACATGCAAATTAGCATGTGATCTAATCTTCTTTTGTATTTGTATGATTTTTCGGTGTTCGGTTAAGATAAAGACCGTTGATAGAATCATTGGTTTTTCCTAATGTTTAGAGACATGCCCTTTTTCCAACATGCACTAATTTTAAATGTTGTCAAATGTACTTCACTTACTCTAAGGAAGCCTACTTAATCATGCTGAGTATGACTCAGCAGTATGAGTTCTTGAAAATCTTTTGATCTTATTCTTATAATTATGAAAACAGACAAAATTTGCATGTGCTTTCATCCCACTGCTGCCAGTATGATATGTGCTTGAAAATTGTTTTGAACTTACTCTTATGATTTTACTAACATACAAACTTACATGTGTTTTAATCTTCTTTTGTATTTGCTTAAGTGTTTTCTTTCTGGTTAAGATAAAAACAGTTGATAGAATTATTGTTTTTTTCCTAATATTTAGAGACATGTCTGTCATGATATGTACTTTTGCCCTGTCCTGTATTTGAATAATATGCCATTTGATGTATGTAACTGTTCTCTGGTTTCTATTAGCTGTAATTTATGTATTTTCTTGTGCAGGGAGTTCACCTGTAACAATATGTCTCCTTCCCCCAATACTTGCAGCCCTAAGCTATAATGTAATTAAGGTTTGTCAACACCACTAGTGAAGAATAGCCATTCTTTCTCACAGCAGGTGGCTAGTCATATGTACATACTAGATAGACTAAGAGGAGCCGACCAGTCTAGAATCTTCAGGTGGACCCAACCATTGAATAGAAGGTGTGACCCCTACCCCCCTTCATGGGCGGATCCCAGGAGCTCAGATAATCCATTCTTATTTTTGAGATCAGATGTGAGTTGATCCTTAAAGGGGAAGGAGTGGGGATTCTTAGCTGAGGCAAGACCCCACGTCCATCTGTGACTGCGGAAGCGTACGGGATGAGACTTGAGCTGAGGACATATCTCGTCGTTCGTGAGATTGTTTTGGGATCCCTTGGACTCATGTGGACTATTGCTTTGTTAGCTGGCACAAGGATTATCTGGAGGTGCCCCCGAATCTGTTCTGTTGGACTCGTGGAAGGACTATTGTTTCGTTTATCGGGTGCGGGATTACTGGAAAGCACCTCCAGATCTGTTTATTTACTTGGGCTTATTGTGGACTTCTGGTGGACTTGAAGGACATTATGGATATTTGATGTTGTATGCTCCCTGCTTTAATAAATCTCATTGGATCATCCCTCGGCCTGTTGTCCCTTCCTGCTCTGCTGTACACCCCGTCACAAACTGGTTGGCAGCAGTGGGATCAGAGCAGAAGGAATGGAGGACAAAGGCCCATCAACATTGGGAACCAGCACCGCAGAGTACAAGAGCTGGACTGCGATGAACCTACAAACAAAGGCCCATGAAGTAGGAGTCCATTTTAAAGGACTCTCCAAGGAGCAGCTAATTGAGGCTTTGGAAGGAGTTCGCCTGCAAGATGACACTGAGGAAGGATCCTCACAGCAAATGGAGGAAAGACTGCAGCCGGAGGTAAATACCCAAAAAAGTCAGTGGGTTGTGTGGTACGAGGAGGAGTTGGCATTTCTGGGAGAAGAGGCCACCATAGACGATAAGAGGAAGGCCATTCACAGAGCTCAGGAGATGGCATTGCTGGAGCAGATCGCTTTGGAAGCAGCTAGAAGCTCCAGACAGACTGTAACCTCAGCACCCACCATGAGGGAACTCCCCAGAGTGTCCCACAAAGACTTTAAGCCCTTTAATGAGGCTGCAGGCGACATTGAGGGCTTCTTCCAGGACTTTGAGCATCAGTGTTGATTAATGGAAGTCCCGGAAAGGGAGCGAGTTCGACATCTTGTGGGGTTCTTAGAGGGTGGAGCTGCTGAAGCCTATAGAGCTATGGACCCTCGGGGGAACTGTGAGTATGCGGCGATTAAACAGACTATTCTAGAACATTATGCTATGTTAAACCTTGTTATCTTATTCTTATAATTATGCTAACATACAAAATTAGCATATGCTTTAATCCCACTGCTGCCAGTATTATGCGGTCTTGAAATGTTTTTGTACTTATTCTTATGATTTTGCTAACATGCAAATTAACATGTGATTTAATCTTTTGTATTTGTATAATTTTGCGGTTTTCAGTTAAGATAAGGAATCGTAAAAATCATGCTGTTAAAGGTAGCATGGCCGAGTGGTCTAAGGCGCTGGACTTAGGCTCCAGTCTCTTTGGAGGCATGGGTTCAAATCCCACTGCTGCCAGTGTATTTCTACTTTGAAACTTTTTAGCTTATATTTATGATTTTGCTAATAGAAAAATTAGCATGTGTTTTATTATTTTGTATTTGTATGAGTCCATGCTTTGCTGTTTTGCAAAAGACAGTAGATAGAATCATTGCTTTTTGCTTAGAGACCTATCCATTTTCCACCTTGAAGAAGTTAAAATGTAGGAAAATTCACTAAACTTACTCTAAGGAAGCTTTCTTTATGTAGTATATTAGGGTAGCATGGCCGAGCGGTCTAAGGCGCTGGATTAAGGCTCCAGTCTCTTCAGAGGCGTGGGTTCAAATCCCACTGCTGCCAGTAGGTCTTTAGAACATTTTGATCTAATTCAAATGATTTTGTATTTGCATGAGTGTGTGGGTTTCTGTTTAGGAAAAGACAGTTGATAGAATCATTGTTTTTTCCTATTGTTTAGAGACTTAACCATTTTACAACAGACCTGTAGGTTTAAATCCCACTGCTGCCAGTAGTAAGAGTTCCTTAAAACCTTTTTATCTTATTCTTATACATACGCTAATATACAAAATTAGCATATGCTTTAATCCCACTGCTGCCAGTATTATGCGGTCTTGAAATGTTTTTGTACTTATTCTTATGATTTTGCTAACATGCAAATTAACATGTGATTTAATCTTTTGTCTTTGTATAATTTTGTGGTTTTCAGTTAAGATAAGGAATCTTAAAAATCATGCTGCTAAAGGTAGCATGGCCGAGCGGTCTAAGGCGCTGGATTAAGGCTCCAGTCTCTTCAGAGGCGTGGGTTCAAATCCCACTGCTGCCAGTAGGTCTTCAGAACCTTTTGATCTAATTCTTATGATTTTGTATTTGCATGAGTGTGTGGATTTCTGTTTAGGAAAAGACAGTTGATAGAATTATTGGTTTTTCCTATTGTTTAGAGACTTAACCATTTTACAACAGACCTGTAGGTTCAAATCCCACTGCTGCCAGTAGTAAGAGTTCCTTAAAACCTTTTTATCTTATTCTTATAACTATGTTAACATACAAAATTAGCATATGCTTTAATCCCACTGCTGCCAGTATTATGAGGTCTTGAAATGTTTTTCTACTTATTCTTATGATTTTGCTAACATGCAAATTAGCATGTGATCTAATCTTCTTTTGTATTTGTATGATTTTTCAGTTTTCGGTTAAGATAAAGACCGTTGATAGAATCATTGGTTTTTCCTAATGTTTAGAGACATGCCCTTTTTCCAACATGCACTAATTTTAAATGTTGTCAAATGTACTTCACTTACTCTAAGGAAGCCTACTTAATCATGCTGAGTATGACTCAGCAGTATGAGTTCTTGAAAATCTTTTGATCTTATTCTTATAATTATGAAAACAGACAAAATTTGCATGTGCTTTCATCCCACTACTGCCAGTATGATATGTGCTTGAAAATTGTTTTGAACTTACTCTTATGATTTTACTAACATACAAACTTACATGTGTTTTAATCTTCTTTTGTATTTGCTTAAGTGTTTTCTTTCTGGTTAAGATAAAAACAGTTGATAGAATTATTGTTTTTTTCCTAATATTTAGAGACATGTCTGTCATGATATGTACTTTTGCCCTGTCCTGTATTTGAATAATATGCCATTTGATGTATGTAACTGTTCTCTGGTTTCTATTAGCTGTAATTTATGTATTTTCTTGTGCAGGGAGTTCACCTGTAACAATATGTCTCCTTCCCCCAATACTTGCAGCCCTAAGCTATAATGTAATTAAGGTTTGTCAACACCACTAGTGAAGAATAGCCATTCTTTCTCACAGCAGGTGGCTAGTCATATGTACATACTAGATAGACTAAGAGGAGCCGACCAGTCTAGAATCTTCAGGAGTGGGGATTCTTAGCTGAGGCAAGACCCCACGTCCATCTGTGACTGCGGAAGCGTACGGGATGAGACTTGAGCTGAGGACATATCTCGTCGTTCGTGAGATTGTTTTGGAATCCCTTGGACTCATGTGGACTATTGCTTTGTTAGCTGGCACAAGGATTATCTGGAGGTGCCCCCGAATCTGTTCTGTTGGACTCGTGGAAGGACTATTGTTTCGTTTATCGGGTGCGGGATTACTGGAAAGCACCTCCAGATCTGTTTATTTACTTGGGCTTATTGTGGACTTCTGGTGGACTTGAAGGACATTATGGATATTTGATGTTGTATGCTCCCTGCTTTAATAAATCTCATTGGATCATCCCTCGGCCTGTTGTCCCTTCCTGCTCTGCTGTACACCCCGTCACAAACTGTTTGGCAGCAGTGGGATCAGAGCAGAAGGAATGGAGGACAAAGGCCCATCAACATTGGGAACCAGCACCGCAGAGTACAAGAGCTGGACTGCGATGAACCTACAAACAAAGGCCCATGAAGTAGGAGTCCGTTTTAAAGGACTCTCCAAGGAGCAGCTAATTGAGGCTTTGGAAGGAGTTCGCCTGCAAGATGACACTGAGGAAGGATCCTCACAGCAAATGGAGGAAAGACTGCAGCCGGAGGTAAATACCCAAAAAAGTCAGTGGGTTGTGTGGTACGAGGAGGAGTTGGCATTTCTGGGAGAAGAGGCCACCATAGACGATAAGAGGAAGGCCATTCACAGAGCTCAGGAGATGGCATTGCTGGAGCAGATCGCTTTGGAAGCAGCTAGAAGCTCCAGACAGACTGTAACCTCAGCACCCACCATGAGGGAACTCCCCAGAGTGTCCCACAAAGACTTTAAGCCCTTTAATGAGGCTGCAGGCGACATTGAGGGCTTCTTCCAGGACTTTGAGCATCAGTGTTGATTAATGGAAGTCCCGGAAAGGGAGCGAGTTCGACATCTTGTGGGGTTCTTAGAGGGTGGAGCTGCTGAAGCCTATAGAGCTATGGACCCTCGGGGGAACTGTGAGTATGCGGCGATTAAACAGACTATTCTAGAACATTATGCTATGTTAAACCTTGTTATCTTATTCTTATAATTATGCTAACATACAAAATTAGCATATGCTTTAATCCCACTGCTGCCAGTATTATGCGGTCTTGAAATGTTTTTGTACTTATTCTTATGATTTTGCTAACATGCAAATTAACATGTGATTTAATCTTTTGTATTTGTATAATTTTGCGGTTTTCAGTTAAGATAAGGAATCGTAAAAATCATGCTGTTAAAGGTAGCATGGCCGAGTGGTCTAAGGCGCTGGACTTAGGCTCCAGTCTCTTTGGAGGCATGGGTTCAAATCCCACTGCTGCCAGTGTATTTCTACTTTGAAACTTTTTAGCTTATATTTATGATTTTGCTAATAGAAAAATTAGCATGTGTTTTATTATTTTGTATTTGTATGAGTCCATGCTTTGCTGTTTTGCAAAAGACAGTAGATAGAATCATTGCTTTTTGCTTAGAGACCTATCCATTTTCCACCTTGAAGAAGTTAAAATGTAGGAAAATTCACTAAACTTACTCTAAGGAAGCTTTCTTTATGTAGTATATTAGGGTAGCATGGCCGAGCGGTCTAAGGCGCTGGATTAAGGCTCCAGTCTCTTCAGAGGCGTGGGTTCAAATCCCACTGCTGCCAGTAGGTCTTTAGAACATTTTGATCTAATTCAAATGATTTTGTATTTGCATGAGTGTGTGGGTTTCTGTTTAGGAAAAGACAGTTGATAGAATCATTGTTTTTTCCTATTGTTTAGAGACGTAACCATTTTACAACAGACCTGTAGGTTTAAATCCCACTGCTGCCAGTAGTAAGAGTTCCTTAAAACCTTTTTATCTTATTCTTATACATACGCTAATATACAAAATTAGCATATGCTTTAATCCCACTGCTGCCAGTATTATGCGGTCTTGAAATGTTTTTGTACTTATTCTTATGATTTTGCTAACATGCAAATTAACATGTGATTTAATCTTTTGTCTTTGTATAATTTTGTGGTTTTCAGTTAAGATAAGGAATCTTAAAAATCATGCTGCTAAAGGTAGCATGGCCGAGCGGTCTAAGGCGCTGGATTAAGGCTCCAGTCTCTTCAGAGGCGTGGGTTCAAATCCCACTGCTGCCAGTAGGTCTTCAGAACCTTTTGATCTAATTCTTATGATTTTGTATTTGCATGAGTGTGTGGATTTCTGTTTAGGAAAAGACAGTTGATAGAATTATTGGTTTTTCCTATTGTTTAGAGACTTAACCATTTTACAACAGACCTGTAGGTTCAAATCCCACTGCTGCCAGTAGTAAGAGTTCCTTAAAACCTTTTTATCTTATTCTTATAACTATGTTAACATACAAAATTAGCATATGCTTTAATCCCACTGCTGCCAGTATTATGAGGTCTTGAAATGTTTTTCTACTTATTCTTATGATTTTGCTAACATGCAAATTAGCATGTGATCTAATCTTCTTTTGTATTTGTATGATTTTTCAGTTTTCGGTTAAGATAAAGACCGTTGATAGAATCATTGGTTTTTCCTAATGTTTAGAGACATGCCCTTTTTCCAACATGCACTAATTTTAAATGTTGTCAAATGTACTTCACTTACTCTAAGGAAGCCTACTTAATCATGCTGAGTATGACTCAGCAGTATGAGTTCTTGAAAATCTTTTGATCTTATTCTTATAATTATGAAAACAGACAAAATTTGCATGTGCTTTCATCCCACTACTGCCAGTATGATATGTGCTTGAAAATTGTTTTGAACTTACTCTTATGATTTTACTAACATACAAACTTACATGTGTTTTAATCTTCTTTTGTATTTGCTTAAGTGTTTTCTTTCTGGTTAAGAAAAAAACAGTTGATAGAATTATTGTTTTTTTCCTAATATTTAGAGACATGTCTGTCATGATATGTACTTTTGCCCTGTCCTGTATTTGAATAATATGCCATTTGATGTATGTAACTGTTCTCTGGTTTCTATTAGCTGTAATTTATGTATTTTCTTGTGCAGGGAGTTCACCTGTAACAATATGTCTCCTTCCCCCAATACTTGCAGCCCTAAGCTATAATGTAATTAAGGTTTGTCAACACCACTAGTGAAGAATAGCCATTCTTTCTCACAGCAGGTGGCTAGTCATATGTACATACTAGATAGACTAAGAGGAGCCGACCAGTCTAGAATCTTCAGGTGGACCCAACCATTGAATAGAAGGTGTGACCCCTACCCCCCTTCATGGGCGGATCCCAGGAGCTCAGATAATCCATTCTTATTTTTGAGATCAGATGTGAGTTGATCCTTAAAGGGGAAGGAGTGGGGATTCTTAGCTGAGGCAAGACCCCACGTCCATCTGTGACTGCGGAAGCGTACGGGATGAGACTTGAGCTGAGGACATATCTCGTCGTTCGTGAGATTGTTTTGGGATCCCTTGGACTCATGTGGACTATTGCTTTGTTAGCTGGCACAAGGATTATCTGGAGGTGCCCCCGAATCTGTTCTGTTGGACTCGTGGAAGGACTATTGTTTCGTTTATCGGGTGCGGGATTACTGGAAAGCACCTCCAGATCTGTTTATTTACTTGGGCTTATTGTGGACTTCTGGTGGACTTGAAGGACATTATGGATATTTGATGTTGTATGCTCCCTGCTTTAATAAATCTCATTGGATCATCCCTCGGCCTGTTGTCCCTTCCTGCTCTGCTGTACACCCCGTCACAAACTGGTTGGCAGCAGTGGGATCAGAGTAGAAGGAATGGAGGACAAAGGCCCATCAACATTGGGAACCAGCACCGCAGAGTACAAGAGCTGGACTGCGATGAACCTACAAACAAAGGCCCATGAAGTAGGAGTCCATTTTAAAGGACTCTCCAAGGAGCAGCTAATTGAGGCTTTGGAAGGAGTTCGCCTGCAAGATGACACTGAGGAAGGATCCTCACAGCAAATGGAGGAAAGACTGCAGCCGGAGGTAAATACCCAAAAAAGTCAGTGGGTTGTGTGGTACGAGGAGGAGTTGGCATTAGGGTTGAGCGAAACGGGTCGAACATTTTCAAAAGTCGCCGACTTTTGGCTAAGTCGGGGTTTCATGAAACCCGATCCGACCCCTGTGCGGGGTCGGCCATGCGGTACGCGACTTTCGCGCCAAAGTCGCGTTTCAATGACGCGAAAAGCGCCATTTCTCAGCCAATGAAGGTAAACGCAGAGTGTGGGCAGCGTGATGACATAGGTCCTGGTCCCCACCATCTTAGAGAAGGGCATTGCAGTGATTGGCTTGCTGTCTGCGACGTCACAGGGGCTATAAAGAGGCGTTCCCGCCGACCGCCATCTTACTGCTGCTGATCTGAGCTTAGGGAGAGGTTGCTGCCGCTTTGTCAGAAGCAGGGATAGCGTTAGGCAGGGTCCATTAACCACAAAACCGCTTGTGCTGCAGCGATTTGCACTGTCCAACACCACCCTCGGTGTGCAGGGACAGTGGAAGTTTTTTTTTTTTTTTTTTTCCCCTCAGCGCTGTAGCTCATTGGGCTGCCCTAGAAGGCTCCCTGATAGCTGCATTGCTGTGTGTACGCCGCTGTGCAAACCAACTGCTTTTTTCAAAGCACAAATCCTCTTGTTCCTTCCTTTCTGCACAGCTATCTTTTTTGTTTGTCCACACTTTTTATTTCATTTGTGCATCAGTCCACTCCTTATTGCTGCCTGCCATACCTGGCTGAGATTACTGCAGGCAGGGAGATAGTAGCTGCCTGCCATACCTGGCTGAGATTACTGCAGGCAGGGAGATAGTAATTGTAGGACATTCCCTGTTTTTTTTTTTGTTTTTTTTTTGGTGGGAGATTAAGATTGGCAATTTGGCATTTCTGCTAGAGTGCCATCCCTGTGTGTGCCATCTCTCTCACATAGTGGGCCATAGAAAGCCTTTTCATTTTTCTGTATTTTTTTTTGTGGGGTGTATAAATTCTCCCTGATAAAAATACAGTGGGAGATTAATATTGGCCTTTGGGCTTGTGTGCCAGTCCTGAGTGTGCCATCTCTCTCACAAATAGTGGGCCATAGAAAGCCTATTTTATTTTTTTGGGGGTTTTATAAATTCTCCCTGAAAAAAAGGGAGATTAATATTGGCCTCTGGGCTTGTGTGCCAGTCCTGAGCGTGCCATCTGTGCCAGCCCTGAGCGTGCCATCTCTCTCACAAATAGTGGGCCATAGAAAGCCTATTTATTTTTTTTTTTGGTTTTATAAATTCTCCCTGAAAAAAAGGGAGATTAATATTGGCCTCTGGGCTTGTGTGCCAGTCCTGAGCGTGCCATCTGTGCCAGCCCTGAGCGTGCCATCTCTCTCACAAATAGTGGGCCATAGAAAGCCTATTTATTTTTTTTTTTTGTTTTATAAATTTTCCCTGAAAAAAGGGAGATTAATATTGGCCTCTGGGCTTGTGTGCCAGTCCTGAGCGTGCCATCTGTGCCAGCCCTGAGCGTGCCATCTCTCTCACAAATAGTGGGCCATAGAAAGCCTATTTAATTTTTTTTTTTGTTTTATAAATTTTCCCTGAAAAAAGGGAGATTAATATTGGCCTCTGGGCTTGTGTGCCAGTTGTGAGCGTGCCATCTGTGCCAGTCCTGAGCGTGCCATCTCTCTCACAAATAGTGGGCCATAGAAAGCCTATTTAAATTTTTTTTTGGTTTTATAAATTCTCCCAGAAAAAAAGGGAGATTAAAATTGGCCTCTGGGCTTCTGTGCCAGTCCTGAGCGTGCCATCTGTGCCAGTCCTGAGCGTCCCATCTCTCTCACAAATAGTGGGCCATAGAAAGCCTATTTTATTTTTTTTGGGGGTTTTATAAATTCTCCCTGAAAAAAAGGGAGATTAATATTGGCCTCTGGGCTTGTGTGCCAGTCCTGAGCGTGCCATCTGTGCCAGCCCTGAGCGTGCCATCTCTCTCACAAATAGTGGGCCATAGAAAGCCTATTTATTTTTTTTTTTTGTTTTATAAATTTTCCCTGAAAAAAGGGAGATTAATATTGGCCTCTGGGCTTGTGTGCCAGTTGTGAGCGTGCCATCTGTGCCAGTCCTGAGCGTGCCATCTCTCTCACAAATAGTGGGCCATAGAAAGCCTATTTAAATTTTTTTTTGGTTTTATAAATTCTCCCAGAAAAAAAGGGAGATTAATATTGGCCTCTGGGCTTCTGTGCCAGTCCTGAGCGTGCCATCTGTGCCAGTCCTGAGCGTCCCATCTCTCTCACAAATAGTGGGCCATAGAAAGCCTATTTTATTTTTTTGGGGGGTTTTATAAATTCTCCCTGAAAAAAAGGGAGATTAATATTGGCCTCTGGGCTTGTGTGCCAGTCCTGAGCGTGCCATCTGTGCCAGCCCTGAGCGTGCCATCTCTCTCACAAATAGTGGGCCATAGAAAGCCTATTTATTTTTTTTTTTTGTTTTATAAATTTTCCCTGAAAAAAGGGAGATTAATATTGGCCTCTGGGCTTGTGTGCCAGTTGTGAGCGTGCCATCTGTGCCAGTCCTGAGCGTGCCATCTCTCTCACAAATAGTGGGCCATAGAAAGCCTATTTAAATTTTTTTTTGGTTTTATAAATTCTACCAGAAAAAAAGGGAGATTAATATTGGCCTCTGGGCTTCTGTGCCAGTCCTGAGCGTGCCATCTGTGCCAGTCCTGAGCGTCCCATCTCTCTCACAAATAGTGGGCCATAGAAAGCCTATTTTTTTTTTTTTTTGGGTTTTAGAAATTCTCCCTGGGAAAAAAAAGGGAGATTAATATTGCCCTTTGGGCTTGTGTGCCAGTACTAAGCGTTCCATCTCTCTCTCTCTCTCTCTCAGTCAGTGGGCCATAGAACGCCTATTTTTGGTTTTATTTGTTTTCTAAATTCTCCCTGAAAAAATCATTTTATTTTATTTGGTTTCTAAATTCTTCCTGATAAAATCACATTTTTTTTATTATTTTTTTTTCTAAAGTCTCCCTGAAAAAAAAAAAAAAAAACAGTGGGAGATTAATATTGGCCTTTCTGCTTGTGTGCCAGTCTTGACTCCTGGGTGCGTCATCTCTCAGTCAGTGGGCCATAGAACGCCTATTTTTGGTTTTATTTGTTTTATAAATTCTCCCAGAAAAAATCATTTTATTTTATTTGGTTTCTAAATTCTTCCTGATAAAATCACATTTTTTTTATTATTTTTTTTTCTAAAGTCTCCCTGAAAAAAAAAAAAAAAAACAGTGGGAGATTAATATTGGCCTTTCTGCTTGTGTGCCAGTCTTGACTCCTGGGTGCGTCATCTCTCAGTCAGTGGGCCATAGAACGCCTATTTTTGGTTTTATTTGTTTTATAAATTCTCCCTGAAAAAATCATTTTATTTTATTTGGTTTCTAAATTCTTCCTGATAAAATCACATTTTTTTTATTATTTTTTTTTCTAAAGTCTCCCTGAAAAAAAAAAAAAAAAACAGTGGGAGATTAATATTGGCCTTTCTGCTTGTGTGCCAGTCTTGACTCCTGGGTGCGTCATCTCTCAGTCAGTGGGCCATAGAACGCCTATTTTTGGTTTTATTTGTTTTATAAATTCTCCCAGAAAAAATCATTTTATTTTATTTGGTTTCTAAATTCTTCCTGATAAAATCATATTTTTTTTATTATTTTTTTTTCTAAAGTCTCCCTGAAAAAAAAAAAAAAAAAAAAAAAAAACAGTGGGAGATTAATATTGGCCTTTCTGCTTGTGTGCCAGTCTTGACTCCTGGGTGTGCCATCTCTCTCTCTCTCTCTCTCTCTCTCCAATTGTGGTCCATAGAAAGCCTACATTTTTTTTCCTTGATTTGGGTTCCAAAATCTACCAGAGAAAATAACTCCATCAATCATTGGTAGAAAAATATTGGCCTCTGGGCTTGTGTGCCACTCCTGATTCCTGTGTGCGTCATCTCTCACTCAGTGGCCCATAGAAAGCATATAGTTTGTTACATTTGTTTTCTAAATTCTCCCTGCAAAAATCTTTTTTTTTTTTGGGGGGGGGTTTCTAAAGTGTTCCTGAAAAAAATAAAAATAAAAAAAAAATAATAGTGTGACATTAATATTAACATTTGTGCTTCAGTGACAGTCCTGCGTGTGGGGCATCTCTCTAATTTGCAGCCACCAAAAAAAGAGTGTGTAACATTGGGCCTGATTTTCGCTGTGGTCTCACCAACCTGTAAAGGGGTAGCTAAATCATACTGAAGTTATAGCTCACCGTGTAAGTTGTGTGACTGCAACAAATAACGTTAGTTTGGTTACGTTTTTAAAACAATGAGGAAGTCTAGTGGAAGAGGTCGTGGCCGGGGGCGTTCATTGTCAGCTGGTAATGAGGGTAGTGGTAGTGGTGGAGCATCAGGTGGTCGTGGGGGAAAAAATATTGCACCTAAGTCTGGAGCTGTGGAGCCAGGTTCGTCATCCGGCTACACAAGGCCTCGAACGCTCCCTTTTCTGGGATTAGGAAAACCGCTTTTAAAGCCGGAGCAGCAAGAGCAAGTTTTGGCTTATCTTGCTGACTCAGCCTCTAGCTCTTTTGCCTCATCTCGTGAAACTGGTAAAAGTAAAAGCAGCGCGTCGTTAGTGGATGTTCACGGTCAGGGACAAGTCACTTCCTTGTCCTCTTCAGCAAAAACAACAACAGAGAAGAATGCAGCAGGCGACACAACGGGTTACTCCATGGAGCTCTTTACACATACCGTCCCTGGCTTAGAAAGTGAAGCAGTTAACAGTCCATGCCCATTACAAATTGAATCTGACATGGAGTGCACTGACGCACAGCCACAGCCAGACTACTATGCTGGTCCTTTGACTCAGACCACAACATTGCCCTCGCAGGGTGCTGATCAAGAATCAGACCCTGATGAGACTATGTTGCCCCATCACGAACGCTATACCACCGAACGACACGGTGACACAGACGAAGTTGCGCAGGAGGTACAAGAAGAGTTATTAGATGACCCAGTTCTTGACCCCGATTGGCAGCCATTGGGGGAACAGGGTGCAGGCGGCAGCAGTTCTGAAGCAGAGGAGGAGGAGGGGCCGCAGCAGGCATCAACATCGCCACAGGTTCCATCTGCCGGGCCCGTATCTTGCCCAAAACGCGTGGCAAAGCCAAAACCTGGTGGAGGACAGCGTGGCCATCCGGTTAAAGCTCAGTCTGCAATGCCTGAAAAGGTATCCGATGCTAGAAAGAGTGCAGTCTGGCATTTTTTTAAACAACATCCAATTGATCAGCACAAAGTCATCTGTCAAAAATGTTCTACTTCCTTAAGCAGAGGTCAGAATCTGAAAAGTCTCAATACTAGTTGCATGCATAGACATTTAACCACCATGCATTTGAAAGCTTGGACTAACTACCAAACGTCCCTTAAGGTTGTTGCACCCTCGGCCAATGAAGCTAGTCATCAACGCAACATCCCTTCCGGCAGTGTAGGACCACCATTTAGCGCACCACCTGCTGTATCTGTGCAGGTATCTTTGCCAGGCCAAAGCAGTCAGGGTCAGGGAATCACCAGTTTCGTAGTAGGAAACACTGCATCTAGGGCACCGGCGGCAACAATACCATCTCCCACCGTCTCTCAGTCTGCCATGTCCACCGGCACCCCCGCTAGTTCCACGATCTCCAGCTCTCCAGTCCAGCTCACCCTACATGAGACTATGGTTAGAAAAAGGAAATACTTAGCCTCGCATCCGCGTACACAGGGTTTGAACGCCCACATAGCTAGACTAATCTCGTTAGAGATGATGCCCTACCGGTTAGTTGAAAGCGAAGCTTTCAAAGACCTGATGGACTACGCTGTACCACGCTACGAGCTACCCAGTCGACACTTTTTTTCCAGAAAAGCCATCCCAGCCCTCCACCAGCATGTTAAAGAGCGCATCGTCCATGCACTCAGGCAATCTGTGAGCACAAAGGTGCACCTGACAACAGATGCATGGACCAGTAGGCATGGCCAGGGACGTTACGTGTCCATCACGGCACACTGGGTAAATGTGGTGGATTCAGGGTCCACAGGGGACAGCAAGTTTGGGACAGTTCTGCCTAGCCCACGGTCTAGTAAACAGTTGTCTGTAGCCGTTCGCACCCCCTCCTCCTCCTCCTCCTCGTCCTCCTGCAGAAGCAAGAGCTCGTCCACAGACCGCAGTCGCACAAACACTCCATCCGCACCTGCCACTGTTGCACACCAGGTCTCCCATTATGGGGCAGCTACTGGCATACGTCAGCAGGCTGTATTGGCTATGAAGTGTTTGGGCGACAATAGACACACCGCGGAAGTTCTGTCCGAGTTCTTGCAGCAAGAAACGCAGTCGTGGCTGGGCACTGTAGATCTTGAGGCAGGCAAGGTAGTGAGTGATAACGGAAGGAATTTCATGGCTGCCATCTCCCTTTCCCAACTGAAACACATTCCTTGCCTGGCTCACACCTTAAACCTGGTGGTGCAGTGCTTCCTGAAAAGTTATCCGGGGTTATCCGACCTGCTCCTCAAAGTGCGTGGACTTTGCGCACATATCCGCCGTTCGCCTGTACACTCCAGCCGTATGCAGACCTATCAGCGTTCTTTGAACCTTCCCCAGCATCGCCTAATCATAGACGTTGCAACAAGGTGGAACTCAACACTGCACATGCTTCAGAGACTGTGCGAACAGAGGCGGGCTGTTATGTTTTTGTGGGAGGATACACATACACGGGCAGGCAGTAGGATGGCAGACATGGAGTTGTCAGGTGTGCAGTGGTCGAAGATTCAAGACATGTGTCAAGTCCTTCAGTGTTTTGAGGAATGCACACGGCTGGTTAGTGCAGACAACGCCATAATAAGCATGAGCATCCCCCTAATGCGTCTGCTGATGCAAAGTTTGACGCACATAAAGGATCAGGCGTCTGCACCAGAGGAAGAGGAAAGCCTTGATGACAGTCAGCGATTGTCTGGTCAGGGCAGTGTACATGACGAGGTACCGGGCGAAGAGGAGGTGGAGGATAAGGAGGATGATGGGGATGAGTATATTTTTAATGAGGAAGCTTTCCCGGGGGCACGGGAAATTGGTGGCGTGGCAAGGCCGGGTTCTGGTTTTTTGAGGGACACAAGTGACGTAGATTTGCCTGCAACTGCCCCTCAACCAAGCACAACCGCAGATTTGACAACGGGAACTTTGGCCCACATGGCGGATTATGCCTTGCGTATCCTCAAAAGGGACACACGCATTACAAAAATGATGAACGATGACGATTACTGGTTGGCCTGCCTCCTTGATCCTCGCTATAAAGGCAAATTGCAAAATATTATGCCACATGAGAACTTGGAACTAATATTAGCAACAAAACAATCAACTCTTGTTGACCGTTTGCTTCTGGCATTCCCTGCACACAGCGCCCGTGATCGTTCTCACACGAGCTCCAGGGGCCAGCAGACCAGAGGTGTTAGAGGGGCAGAAATCAGAAGTGGCGTTGGCCAGAGGGGTTTTCTGACCAGGTTGTGGAGTGATTTTTCTATGACCGCAGACAGGACAGGTACTGCAGCATCAATTCAAAGTGACAGGAGACAACATTTGTCCAGTATGGTTACAAACTATTTTTCATCCCTTATCGACGTTCTCCCTCAACCGTCATTCCCATTTGATTACTGGGCATCCAAATTAGACACCTGGCCAGAATTGGCAGAATATGCATTGCAGGAGCTTGCTTGCCCGGCAGCTAGTGTCCTATCAGAAAGAGTATTCAGTGCTGCAGGTTCAATACTAACAGAAAAAAGGACTCGTCTGGCTACCCAAAATGTAGATGATCTAACCTTCATTAAAATGAACCACAACTGGATTTCAAAATCTTTTGCCCCACCCTGCCCGGCTGACACCTAGCTTTCCTATGAAAAGGTCTTGCCTGTGGACTATTCTGAATGACTTTTCCAATCTCGTAATTTTCTTCACCTGATTGTCCAGCATACGACATGTTTCCACCTCACGAAATGGCCAAACTCCCCACACGGGGCCGTGCTATCGCCACTTTGCGCTTGGACCCTTGAGAGTGCTGTTTGTCTGAAGAGGTGGGTGTGGCCGCTTTTGGTCGACGGCACTGCCACTGGGTCCCTCATAGTACAATAAAGTGTCTCTGGCGGTGGTGGTGCGCACCCAACGTCAGACACACCGTTGTAATATGAGGGGCCCTGTGCCTGTAACGCCGGCCACAAGACAGTTCCCCCCCCCAGCTCAAACAGTGCTCTACCACTAGCAAAATTATCTCTCACAGCTTCACCAATGTGTAGTCTAGGCGCTGACATCCTTCAATGCCTGGCACTGACAATACCATTGTTTTGACATTTTTGTTATGTTAGGCCTTCGAAGCCTGTCTGCGGTCCCTTCTTTCTACAACTACTACACTGACCAGGCCACTGCTGGCCGTGTTACCCTGGAACCAATTTAAAAGTGCCTACAGTCAGCCCAATTTTGTTATGTTAGGCCTTCGAAGACTGTCTGCCGTCACTCCTTCCACTAGACTTCCACTGACCATACACTGCTGCCCATGTACCCCTGGAACCAATTTAAAGTGCCTACAGCCAGCCCAATTTTGTTATGTTAGGCCTTGGAAGCCTGTCTGCGGTCACTCCTTCCACTAGACTTCCACTGACCAGACCACTGCTGCCCGTGTACCCCTGGAACCAATTTAAAAGTGCCTACAGCCAGCCCAAGTTTGTTATGTTAGGCCTTGGAAGCCTGTCTGCGGTCACTCCTTCCACTAGGCCTCCACTGACCACACCACTGCTGTCCGTGTACCCCTGGAACCAATTTAAAATTGCCTACAGCCAGCCCAATTTTTTTATTTTAGGCCTTCGATGCCTGTCTGCGGTCCATTCTTTCAACTACTACTACACTGACCAGGTCACTGCTGCCCGTGTACCCCTGGAACCAATTTAAAATTGCCTACAGCCATGTGTTATTATTTTAGGCCTTCGATGCCTGTCTGCGGTCACTCCTTCCACTAGGCCTCCACTGAGCACACCACTGCTGTCCGTGTACCCCTGGAACCAATTTAAAATTGCCTACAGCCAGCCCAATTTTTTTATTTTAGGCCTTCGATGCCTGTCTGCGGTCCATTCTTTCAACTACTACTACACTGACCAGGTCACTGCTGCCCGTGTACCCCTGGAACCAATTTAAAATTGCCTACAGCCATGTGTTATTATTTTAGGCCTTCGATGCCTGTCTGCGGTCACTCCTTCCACTAGGCCTCCACTGACCACACCACTGCTGTCCGTGTACCCCTGGAACCAATTTAAAATTGCCTACAGCCATGTGTTATTATTTTAGGCCTTCGATGCCTGTCTGCGGTCACTCCTTCCACTAGGCCTCCACTGACCACACCACTGCTGCCCGTGTACCCCTGGAACCAATTTAAAATTGCCTACAGCCAGCCCAATTTTTTTATTTTAGGCCTTCGATGCCTGTCTGCGGTCCATTCTTTCAACTACTACTACACTGACCAGGTCACTGCTGCCCGTGTACCCCTGGAACCAATTTAAAATTGCCTACAGCCATGTGTTATTATTTTAGGCCTTCGATGCCTGTCTGCGGTCACTCCTTCCACTAGGCCTCCACTGACCACACCACTGCTGTCCGTGTACCCCTGGAACCAATTTAAAATTGCCTACAGCCATGTGTTTTTATTTTAGGCCTTCGATGCCTGTCTGCGGTCCATTCTTTCAACTACTACTACACTGACCAGGGCACTGCTGGACGTGTACCCCTGGAACCAACATCAGAAAATATAAAAATAAGTATTTTGCTTATAAAAAAGAAAATACTGGTGAGATATCAAATGCAGACATTTTAACATTAAAAACAAACACACAACTAAAATCTGGTACAGTACTAAAAATGGCCACCAGCTACAATTACTTTCTCCTGCAAGTAGTTAACTGAAAGTTTTTTTAAATTGAAAACACACATATGGCATCCACCGAGTGTTGTCCTGTCGCGTCTTCTTTATATTATTGCCGAGAAGATGCAAAATAATGAAAATAATAAAATCATTAATTACCAAAATAATAGAGAAAGTCAACACCACATTGCAAATAAACATTCATTCCAAATAAAGAAGCAGGGCGCGTCCGAGGGTGAGTATATACCTAATAAGAATCTAATCACCCTCGGACGCGCAATGCTTATTTCCAACAGCCTTCCTTCCTAAGAATCAGCCCTTCCGTCGTGTAGAGAGACGTTGTGTTACACTCCAAGGTGTTCCCCAGGTTGCCTTTCCTGAGCTTCGATCTACCGGCTCTCGTTTAGTAGTTGTTGGATACTACGCTGCATTAGGCCTTCAAATTGGGTATGGGGTGTAGAGAGATGGTGTGTTCCACTCCAAGGTGTTCCCCAGGTTGCCTTTCCTGAGCTTCGATCTTCCGGCTCTCGTTTAGTAGTTCTTGGAAACTACACTGCATTAGGCCTTCAAATTGGGTATGGGGTGTAGAGAGAGGGTGTGTTACACTCCAAGGTGTTCCCCAGGTTGCCTTTCCTGAGCTTCGATATTCCGGCTCTCGTTTAGTAGTTATCGGAAACTGCGCTGCATTAGGCCTACAAATTGGGTATGGGGTGTAGAGAGAGGGTGTGTTACACTCCAAGGTGTTCCCCAGGTTGCCTTTCCTGAGCTTCGATATTCCGGCTCTCGTTTAGTAGTTGTCGGAAACTACGCTGCATTAGGCCTACAAATTGGGTATGGGGTGTAGAGAGAGGGTTTGTTACACTCCAAGGTGTTCCCCAGGTTGCCTTTCCTGAGCTTCGATCTTCCGGCTCTCGTTTAGTAGTTGTTGGAAACTACGCTGCATTAGGCCTTCAAATTGGGTATGGGGTGTAGCGAGAGGGTGTGTTACACTCCAAGGTGTTCCCCAGGTTGCCTTTCCTGAGCTTCGATCTTCCGGCTCTCGTTTAGTAGTTCTTGGAAACTACACTGCATTAGACCTTCAAATTGGGTATGGGGTGTAGAGAGAGGGTGTGTTACACTCTAAGGTGTTCCCCAGGTTTCCTTGCCATTGCTTCGGTCTTCCGACTCTCGTTTAGTAGTTGTAGAAAAGTACACTGCATTAGGCCATACAAAATGGGTATGGGGTGGAGAGAGATGGTGTGTTACACTCCAAGGTGTTCCCCAGGTTGCCTTTCCTGAGCTTCTATCTTCAGGCTCTCATTAAATTGTGGTTAAATGGAACAACTGCATTTGGCGTACTAGTTGGTTTGGGGCCTACTATCGGTGTCTGCCACTCCTTGCTGTTCTCCTCCACTGAACAAAGCTGTGCCGCCTGTTTACTACGGTTGCCAATTTTGAACTGCATTTCGACTACTTACTGATTTGGCCCTACTCTCTGTGTCAGCCTCTCATTCCAGTTGTCCTCCACTGCAATGCCCCCTGGTTATTCCTGTGTTACCAATTTTGAACTGCATTTAGCCCACTTTCTTCTTTGGGCCTATATCTGTGTTTCCACTTCATCGTGCCCATTGCCCAGCCAGTGATAGATGAGTCTGCTGGTACATTGACCCATAACGCAACATTCCCCGTGCACGCTACACAACAACATTGTGACCCTGCTGAAAGTCAGGTTGCTCTTCCCGCATACCATACCACCTTACACGGGGACAAAGAGGAAGGTGCAGATGAAAGTGCAGGTTCCTTCATCAGGTGGGGGGAGGAATACTAGTTGGCGACGTCACTGGCACAGGGCCTCTCATAGTACGCAAAAGTGTTGCTGCCGGTGGGAGGCGCCCCCGCCGTGCAAACACACCGCTGTACTTTGAGGGGCCCTGTGCCAGTGCCAATGCCAACGAGTGGGCCCCCCCTGCTTGCTCAGGTTCACAGCACTTGCAAAGTTGAAATACTTACCTCTCCCTGCTCCACTGCCGTGACGTGGTCCAGATTTCCTGGGCCCACTAATTACTTGAACCAGCCCTACCCCCCACAACTTTAGCCAAATGACCCCCAATTTCAAATGCCTTCCAATTATTATAAGGTAAATTACGCTTGACAAGCTTCATTAAGAAGAATGGATGGTTTTGACATTAAAATGGGCACTCTAGGTGTTTTCCTGGCCCCCACTCACTGCCGACTATGCTGCCCCATTGACTTGCATTGGGTTTCGTGTTTCGGTCGATCCCGACTTTACGTCATAATCGGCCGATTTCACTCGACCCGACTTTGGACATAGTCGGGTTTCGCAAAACCCGGCTCGACTCTAAAAAGGTCAAGGTCGCTCAACTCTAGTTGGCATTTCTGGGAGAAGAGGCCACCATAGACGATAAGAGGAAGGCCATTCACAGAGCTCAGGAGATGGCATTGCTGGAGCAGATCGCTTTGGAAGCAGCTAGAAGCTCCAGACAGACTGTAACCTCAGCACCCACCATGAGGGAACTCCCCAGAGTGTCCCACAAAGACTTTAAGCCCTTTAATGAGGCTGCAGGCGACATTGAGGGCTTCTTCCAGGACTTTGAGCATCAGTGTTGATTAATGGAAGTCCCGGAAAGGGAGCGAGTTCGACATCTTGTGGGGTTCTTAGAGGGTGGAGCTGCTGAAGCCTATAGAGCTATGGACCCTCGGGGGAACTGTGAGTATGCGGCGATTAAACAGACTATTCTAGAACATTATGCTATGTTAAACCTTGTTATCTTATTCTTATAATTATGCTAACATACAAAATTAGCATATGCTTTAATCCCACTGCTGCCAGTATTATGCGGTCTTGAAATGTTTTTGTACTTATTCTTATGATTTTGCTAACATGCAAATTAACATGTGATTTAATCTTTTGTATTTGTATAATTTTGCGGTTTTCAGTTAAGATAAGGAATCGTAAAAATCATGCTGTTAAAGGTAGCATGGCCGAGTGGTCTAAGGCGCTGGACTTAGGCTCCAGTCTCTTTGGAGGCATGGGTTCAAATCCCACTGCTGCCAGTGTATTTCTACTTTGAAACTTTTTAGCTTATATTTATGATTTTGCTAATAGAAAAATTAGCATGTGTTTTATTATTTTGTATTTGTATGAGTCCATGCTTTGCTGTTTTGCAAAAGACAGTAGATAGAATCATTGCTTTTTGCTTAGAGACCTATCCATTTTCCACCTTGAAGAAGTTAAAATGTAGGAAAATTCACTAAACTTACTCTAAGGAAGCTTTCTTTATGTAGTATATTAGGGTAGCATGGCCGAGCGGTCTAAGGCGCTGGATTAAGGCTCCAGTCTCTTCAGAGGCGTGGGTTCAAATCCCACTGCTGCCAGTAGGTCTTTAGAACATTTTGATCTAATTCAAATGATTTTGTATTTGCATGAGTGTGTGGGTTTCTGTTTAGGAAAAGACAGTTGATAGAATCATTGTTTTTTCCTATTGTTTAGAGACTTAACCATTTTACAACAGACCTGTAGGTTTAAATCCCACTGCTGCCAGTAGTAAGAGTTCCTTAAAACCTTTTTATCTTATTCTTATACATACGCTAATATACAAAATTAGCATATGCTTTAATCCCACTGCTGCCAGTATTATGCGGTCTTGAAATGTTTTTGTACTTATTCTTATGATTTTGCTAACATGCAAATTAACATGTGATTTAATCTTTTGTCTTTGTATAATTTTGTGGTTTTCAGTTAAGATAAGGAATCTTAAAAATCATGCTGCTAAAGGTAGCATGGCCGAGCGGTCTAAGGCGCTGGATTAAGGCTCCAGTCTCTTCAGAGGCGTGGGTTCAAATCCCACTGCTGCCAGTAGGTCTTCAGAACCTTTTGATCTAATTCTTATGATTTTGTATTTGCATGAGTGTGTGGATTTCTGTTTAGGAAAAGACAGTTGATAGAATTATTGGTTTTTCCTATTGTTTAGAGACTTAACCATTTTACAACAGACCTGTAGGTTCAAATCCCACTGCTGCCAGTAGTAAGAGTTCCTTAAAACCTTTTTATCTTATTCTTATAACTATGTTAACATACAAAATTAGCATATGCTTTAATCCCACTGCTGCCAGTATTATGAGGTCTTGAAATGTTTTTCTACTTATTCTTATGATTTTGCTAACATGCAAATTAGCATGTGATCTAATCTTCTTTTGTATTTGTATGATTTTTCAGTTTTCGGTTAAGATAAAGACCGTTGATAGAATCATTGGTTTTTCCTAATGTTTAGAGACATGCCCTTTTTCCAACATGCACTAATTTTAAATGTTGTCAAATGTACTTTGGGGTTCAAGAGAGGCCTGGATGTCTTCCTGGAGCAGAACAATATTGTATCATACAATTATTAGGTTCTGTAGAAGGACGTAGATCTGGGTATTTATTATGATGGAATATAGGCTGAACTGGATGGACAAATGTCTTTTTTCGGCCTTACTAACTATGTTACTATGTTACTATGTTACTTCACTTACTCTAAGGAAGCCTACTTAATCATGCTGAGTATGACTCAGCAGTATGAGTTCTTGAAAATCTTTTGATCTTATTCTTATAATTATGAAAACAGACAAAATTTGCATGTGCTTTCATCCCACTACTGCCAGTATGATATGTGCTTGAAAATTGTTTTGAACTTACTCTTATGATTTTACTAACATACAAACTTACATGTGTTTTAATCTTCTTTTGTATTTGCTTAAGTGTTTTCTTTCTGGTTAAGATAAAAACAGTTGATAGAATTATTGTTTTTTTCCTAATATTTAGAGACATGTCTGTCTCTAAATGACATGTCTGTCTCTGTCATGATATGTACTTTTGCCCTGTCCTGTATTTGAATAATATGCCATTTGATGTATGTAACTGTTCTCTGGTTTCTATTAGCTGTAATTTATGTATTTTCTTGTGCAGGGAGTTCACCTGTAACAATATGTCTCCTTCCCCCAATACTTGCAGCCCTAAGCTATAATGTAATTAAGGTTTGTCAACACCACTAGTGAAGAATAGCCATTCTTTCTCACAGCAGGTGGCTAGTCATATGTACATACTAGATAGACTAAGAGGAGCCGACCAGTCTAGAATCTTCAGGAGTGGGGATTCTTAGCTGAGGCAAGACCCCACGTCCATCTGTGACTGCGGAAGCGTACGGGATGAGACTTGAGCTGAGGACATATCTCGTCGTTCGTGAGATTGTTTTGGAATCCCTTGGACTCATGTGGACTATTGCTTTGTTAGCTGGCACAAGGATTATCTGGAGGTGCCCCCGAATCTGTTCTGTTGGACTCGTGGAAGGACTATTGTTTCGTTTATCGGGTGCGGGATTACTGGAAAGCACCTCCAGATCTGTTTATTTACTTGGGCTTATTGTGGACTTCTGGTGGACTTGAAGGACATTATGGATATTTGATGTTGTATGCTCCCTGCTTTAATAAATCTCATTGGATCATCCCTCGGCCTGTTGTCCCTTCCTGCTCTGCTGTACACCCCGTCACAAACTGTTTGGCAGCAGTGGGATCAGAGCAGAAGGAATGGAGGACAAAGGCCCATCAACATTGGGAACCAGCACCGCAGAGTACAAGAGCTGGACTGCGATGAACCTACAAACAAAGGCCCATGAAGTAGGAGTCCGTTTTAAAGGACTCTCCAAGGAGCAGCTAATTGAGGCTTTGGAAGGAGTTCGCCTGCAAGATGACACTGAGGAAGGATCCTCACAGCAAATGGAGGAAAGACTGCAGCCGGAGGTAAATACCCAAAAAAGTCAGTGGGTTGTGTGGTACGAGGAGGAGTTGGCATTTCTGGGAGAAGAGGCCACCATAGACGATAAGAGGAAGGCCATTCACAGAGCTCAGGAGATGGCATTGCTGGAGCAGATCGCTTTGGAAGCAGCTAGAAGCTCCAGACAGACTGTAACCTCAGCACCCACCATGAGGGAACTCCCCAGAGTGTCCCACAAAGACTTTAAGCCCTTTAATGAGGCTGCAGGCGACATTGAGGGCTTCTTCCAGGACTTTGAGCATCAGTGTTGATTAATGGAAGTCCCGGAAAGGGAGCGAGTTCGACATCTTGTGGGGTTCTTAGAGGGTGGAGCTGCTGAAGCCTATAGAGCTATGGACCCTCGGGGGAACTGTGAGTATGCGGCGATTAAACAGACTATTCTAGAACATTATGCTATGTTAAACCTTGTTATCTTATTCTTATAATTATGCTAACATACAAAATTAGCATATGCTTTAATCCCACTGCTGCCAGTATTATGCGGTCTTGAAATGTTTTTGTACTTATTCTTATGATTTTGCTAACATGCAAATTAACATGTGATTTAATCTTTTGTATTTGTATAATTTTGCGGTTTTCAGTTAAGATAAGGAATCGTAAAAATCATGCTGTTAAAGGTAGCATGGCCGAGTGGTCTAAGGCGCTGGACTTAGGCTCCAGTCTCTTTGGAGGCATGGGTTTAAATCCCACTGCTGCCAGTGTATTTCTACTTTGAAACTTTTTAGCTTATATTTATGATTTTGCTAATAGAAAAATTAGCATGTGTTTTATTATTTTGTATTTGTATGAGTCCATGCTTTGCTGTTTTGCAAAAGACAGTAGATAGAATCATTGCTTTTTGCTTAGAGACCTATCCATTTTCCACCTTGAAGAAGTTAAAATGTAGGAAAATTCACTAAACTTACTCTAAGGAAGCTTTCTTTATGTAGTATATTAGGGTAGCATGGCCGAGCGGTCTAAGGCGCTGGATTAAGGCTCCAGTCTCTTCAGAGGCGTGGGTTCAAATCCCACTGCTGCCAGTAGGTCTTTAGAACATTTTGATCTAATTCAAATGATTTTGTATTTGCATGAGTGTGTGGGTTTCTGTTTAGGAAAAGACAGTTGATAGAATCATTGTTTTTTCCTATTGTTTAGAGACGTAACCATTTTACAACAGACCTGTAGGTTTAAATCCCACTGCTGCCAGTAGTAAGAGTTCCTTAAAACCTTTTTATCTTATTCTTATACATACGCTAATATACAAAATTAGCATATGCTTTAATCCCACTGCTGCCAGTATTATGCGGTCTTGAAATGTTTTTGTACTTATTCTTATGATTTTGCTAACATGCAAATTAACATGTGATTTAATCTTTTGTCTTTGTATAATTTTGTGGTTTTCAGTTAAGATAAGGAATCTTAAAAATCATGCTGCTAAAGGTAGCATGGCCGAGCGGTCTAAGGCGCTGGATTAAGGCTCCAGTCTCTTCAGAGGCGTGGGTTCAAATCCCACTGCTGCCAGTAGGTCTTCAGAACCTTTTGATCTAATTCTTATGATTTTGTATTTGCATGAGTGTGTGGATTTCTGTTTAGGAAAAGACAGTTGATAGAATTATTGGTTTTTCCTATTGTTTAGAGACTTAACCATTTTACAACAGACCTGTAGGTTCAAATCCCACTGCTGCCAGTAGTAAGAGTTCCTTAAAACCTTTTTATCTTATTCTTATAACTATGTTAACATACAAAATTAGCATATGCTTTAATCCCACTGCTGCCAGTATTATGAGGTCTTGAAATGTTTTTCTACTTATTCTTATGATTTTGCTAACATGCAAATTAGCATGTGATCTAATCTTCTTTTGTATTTGTATGATTTTTCAGTTTTCGGTTAAGATAAAGACCGTTGATAGAATCATTGGTTTTTCCTAATGTTTAGAGACATGCCCTTTTTCCAACATGCACTAATTTTAAATGTTGTCAAATGTACTTCACTTACTCTAAGGAAGCCTACTTAATCATGCTGAGTATGACTCAGCAGTATGAGTTCTTGAAAATCTTTTGATCTTATTCTTATAATTATGAAAACAGACAAAATTTGCATGTGCTTTCATCCCACTACTGCCAGTATGATATGTGCTTGAAAATTGTTTTGAACTTACTCTTATGATTTTACTAACATACAAACTTACATGTGTTTTAATCTTCTTTTGTATTTGCTTAAGTGTTTTCTTTCTGGTTAAGATAAAAACAGTTGATAGAATTATTGTTTTTTTCCTAATATTTAGAGACATGTCTGTCATGATATGTACTTTTGCCCTGTCCTGTATTTGAATAATATGCCATTTGATGTATGTAACTGTTCTCTGGTTTCTATTAGCTGTAATTTATGTATTTTCTTGTGCAGGGAGTTCACCTGTAACAATATGTCTCCTTCCCCCAATACTTGCAGCCCTAAGCTATAATGTAATTAAGGTTTGTCAACACCACTAGTGAAGAATAGCCATTCTTTCTCACAGCAGGTGGCTAGTCATATGTACATACTAGATAGACTAAGAGGAGCCGACCAGTCTAGAATCTTCAGGAGTGGGGATTCTTAGCTGAGGCAAGACCCCACGTCCATCTGTGACTGCGGAAGCGTACGGGATGAGACTTGAGCTGAGGACATATCTCGTCGTTCGTGAGATTGTTTTGGAATCCCTTGGACTCATGTGGACTATTGCTTTGTTAGCTGGCACAAGGATTATCTGGAGGTGCCCCCGAATCTGTTCTGTTGGACTCGTGGAAGGACTATTGTTTCGTTTATCGGGTGCGGGATTACTGGAAAGCACCTCCAGATCTGTTTATTTACTTGGGCTTATTGTGGACTTCTGGTGGACTTGAAGGACATTATGGATATTTGATGTTGTATGCTCCCTGCTTTAATAAATCTCATTGGATCATCCCTCGGCCTGTTGTCCCTTCCTGCTCTGCTGTACACCCCGTCACAAACTGTTTGGCAGCAGTGGGATCAGAGCAGAAGGAATGGAGGACAAAGGCCCATCAACATTGGGAACCAGCACCGCAGAGTACAAGAGCTGGACTGCGATGAACCTACAAACAAAGGCCCATGAAGTAGGAGTCCGTTTTAAAGGACTCTCCAAGGAGCAGCTAATTGAGGCTTTGGAAGGAGTTCGCCTGCAAGATGACACTGAGGAAGGATCCTCACAGCAAATGGAGGAAAGACTGCAGCCGGAGGTAAATACCCAAAAAAGTCAGTGGGTTGTGTGGTACGAGGAGGAGTTGGCATTTCTGGGAGAAGAGGCCACCATAGACGATAAGAGGAAGGCCATTCACAGAGCTCAGGAGATGGCATTGCTGGAGCAGATCGCTTTGGAAGCAGCTAGAAGCTCCAGACAGACTGTAACCTCAGCACCCACCATGAGGGAACTCCCCAGAGTGTCCCACAAAGACTTTAAGCCCTTTAATGAGGCTGCAGGCGACATTGAGGGCTTCTTCCAGGACTTTGAGCATCAGTGTTGATTAATGGAAGTCCCGGAAAGGGAGCGAGTTCGACATCTTGTGGGGTTCTTAGAGGGTGGAGCTGCTGAAGCCTATAGAGCTATGGACCCTCGGGGGAACTGTGAGTATGCGGCGATTAAACAGACTATTCTAGAACATTATGCTATGTTAAACCTTGTTATCTTATTCTTATAATTATGCTAACATACAAAATTAGCATATGCTTTAATCCCACTGCTGCCAGAATTATGCGGTCTTGAAATGTTTTTGTACTTATTCTTATGATTTTGCTAACATGCAAATTAACATGTGATTTAATCTTTTGTATTTGTATAATTTTGCGGTTTTCAGTTAAGATAAGGAATCGTAAAAATCATGCTGTTAAAGGTAGCATGGCCGAGTGGTCTAAGGCGCTGGACTTAGGCTCCAGTCTCTTTGGAGGCATGGGTTCAAATCCCACTGCTGCCAGTGTATTTCTACTTTGAAACTTTTTAGCTTATATTTATGATTTTGCTAATAGAAAAATTAGCATGTGTTTTATTATTTTGTATTTGTATGAGTCCATGCTTTGCTGTTTTGCAAAAGACAGTAGATAGAATCATTGCTTTTTGCTTAGAGACCTACCCATTTTCCACCTTGAAGAAGTTAAAATGTAGGAAAATTCACTAAACTTACTCTAAGGAAGCTTTCTTTATGTAGTATATTAGGGTAGCATGGCCGAGCGGTCTAAGGCGCTGGATTAAGGCTCCAGTCTCTTCAGAGGCGTGGGTTCAAATCCCACTGCTGCCAGTAGGTCTTTAGAACATTTTGATCTAATTCAAATGATTTTGTATTTGCATGAGTGTGTGGGTTTCTGTTTAGGAAAAGACAGTTGATAGAATCATTGTTTTTTCCTATTGTTTAGAGACGTAACCATTTTACAACAGACCTGTAGGTTTAAATCCCACTGCTGCCAGTAGTAAGAGTTCCTTAAAACCTTTTTATCTTATTCTTATACATACGCTAATATACAAAATTAGCATATGCTTTAATCCCACTGCTGCCAGTATTATGCGGTCTTGAAATGTTTTTGTACTTATTCTTATGATTTTGCTAACATGCAAATTAACATGTGATTTAATCTTTTGTCTTTGTATAATTTTGTGGTTTTCAGTTAAGATAAGGAATCTTAAAAATCATGCTGCTAAAGGTAGCATGGCCGAGCGGTCTAAGGCGCTGGATTAAGGCTCCAGTCTCTTCAGAGGCGTGGGTTCAAATCCCACTGCTGCCAGTAGGTCTTTAGAACATTTTGATTTAATTCAAATGATTTTGTATTTGCATGAGTGTGTGGGTTTCTGTTTAGGAAAAGACAGTTGATAGAATCATTGTTTTTTCCTATTGTTTAGAGACTTAACCATTTTACAACAGACCTGTAGGTTTAAATCCCACTGCTGCCAGTAGTAAGAGTTCCTTAAAACCTTTTTATCTTATTCTTATACATACGCTAATATACAAAATTAGCATATGCTTTAATCCCACTGCTGCCAGTATTATGCGGTCTTGAAATGTTTTTGTACTTATTCTTATGATTTTGCTAACATGCAAATTAACATGTGATTTAATCTTTTGTCTTTGTATAATTTTGTGGTTTTCAGTTAAGATAAGGAATCTTAAAAATCATGCTGCTAAAGGTAGCATGGCCGAGCGGTCTAAGGCGCTGGATTAAGGCTCCAGTCTCTTCAGAGTCGTGGGTTCAAATCCCACTGCTGCCAGTAGGTCTTCAGAACCTTTTGATCTAATTCTTATGATTTTGTATTTGCATGAGTGTGTGGATTTCTGTTTAGGAAAAGACAGTTGATAGAATTATTGGTTTTTCCTATTGTTTAGAGACTTAACCATTTTACAACAGACCTGTAGGTTCAAATCCCACTGCTGCCAGTAGTAAGAGTTCCTTAAAACCTTTTTATCTTATTCTTATAACTATGTTAACATACAAAATTAGCATATGCTTTAATCCCACTGCTGCCAGTATTATGAGGTCTTGAAATGTTTTTCTACTTATTCTTATGATTTTGCTAACATGCAAATTAGCATGTGATCTAATCTTCTTTTGTATTTGTATGATTTTTCGGTTTTCGGTTAAGATAAAGACCGTTGATAGAATCATTGGTTTTTCCTAATGTTTAGAGACATGCCCTTTTTCCAACATGCACTAATTTTAAATGTTGTCAAATGTACTTCACTTACTCTAAGGAAGCCTACTTAATCATGCTGAGTATGACTCAGCAGTATGAGTTCTTGAAAATCTTTTGATCTTATTATTATAATTATGAAAACAGACAAAATTTGCATGTGCTTTCATCCCACTACTGCCAGTATGATATGTGCTTGAAAATTGTTTTGAACTTACTCTTATGATTTTACTAACATACAAACTTACATGTGTTTTAATCTTCTTTTGTATTTGCTTAAGTGTTTTCTTTCTGGTTAAGATAAAAACAGTTGATAGAATTATTGTTTTTTTCCTAAT
Organism: Ranitomeya imitator; assembly: GCF_032444005.1. Classification (NCBI taxonomy): domain Eukaryota; kingdom Metazoa; phylum Chordata; class Amphibia; order Anura; family Dendrobatidae; genus Ranitomeya; species Ranitomeya imitator. The sequence continues at coordinate 90,673,774 of NC_091285.1, forward strand.
ATTTAGAGACATGTCTGTCATGATATGTACTTTTGCCCTGTCCTGTATTTGAATAATATGCCATTTGATGTATGTAACTGTTCTCTGGTTTCTATTAGCTGTAATTTATGTATTTTCTTGTGCAGGGAGTTCACCTGTAACAATATGTCTCCTTCCCCCAATACTTGCAGCCCTAAGCTATAATGTAATTAGGGTTTGTCAACACCACTAGTGAAGAATAGCCATTCTTTCTCACAGCAGGTGGCTAGTCATATGTACATACTAGATAGACTAAGAGGAGCCGACCAGTCTAGAATCTTCAGGAGTGGGGATTCTTAGCTGAGGCAAGACCCCACGTCCATCTGTGACTGCGGAAGCGTACGGGATGAGACTTGAGCTGAGGACATATCTCGTCGTTCGTGAGATTGTTTTGGAATCCCTTGGACTCATGTGGACTATTGCTTTGTTAGCTGGCACAAGGATTATCTGGAGGTGCCCCCGAATCTGTTCTGTTGGACTCGTGGAAGGACTATTGTTTCGTTTATCGGGTGCGGGATTACTGGAAAGCACCTCCAGATCTGTTTATTTACTTGGGCTTATTGTGGACTTCTGGTGGACTTGAAGGACATTATGGATATTTGATGTTGTATGCTCCCTGCTTTAATAAATCTCATTGGATCATCCCTCGGCCTGTTGTCCCTTCCTGCTCTGCTGTACACCCCGTCACAAACTGTTTGGCAGCAGTGGGATCAGAGCAGAAGGAATGGAGGACAAAGGCCCATCAACATTGGGAACCAGCACCGCAGAGTACAAGAACTGGACTGCGATGAACCTACAAACAAAGGCCCATGAAGTAGGAGTCCATTTTAAAGGACTCTCCAAGGAGCAGCTAATTGAGGCTTTGGAAGGAGTTCGCCTGCAAGATGACACTGAGGAAGGATCCTCACAGCAAATGGAGGAAAGACTGCAGCCGGAGGTAAATACCCAAAAAAGTCAGTGGGTTGTGTGGTACGAGGAGGAGTTGGCATTTCTGGGAGAAGAGGCCACCATAGACGATAAGAGGAAGGCCATTCACAGAGCTCAGGAGATGGCATTGCTGGAGCAGATCGCTTTGGAAGCAGCTAGAAGCTCCAGACAGACTGTAACCTCAGCACCCACCATGAGGGAACTCCCCAGAGTGTCCCACAAAGACTTTAAGCCCTTTAATGAGGCTGCAGGCGACATTGAGGGCTTCTTCCAGGACTTTGAGCATCAGTGTTGATTAATGGAAGTCCCGGAAAGGGAGCGAGTTCGACATCTTGTGGGGTTCTTAGAGGGTGGAGCTGCTGAAGCCTATAGAGCTATGGACCCTCGGGGGAACTGTGAGTATGCGGCGATTAAACAGACTATTCTAGAACATTATGCTATGTTAAACCTTGTTATCTTATTCTTATAATTATGCTAACATACAAAATTAGCATATGCTTTAATCCCACTGCTGCCAGTATTATGCGGTCTTGAAATGTTTTTGTACTTATTCTTATGATTTTGCTAACATGCAAATTAACATGTGATTTAATCTTTTGTATTTGTATAATTTTGCGGTTTTCAGTTAAGATAAGGAATCGTAAAAATCATGCTGTTAAAGGTAGCATGGCCGAGTGGTCTAAGGCGCTGGACTTAGGCTCCAGTCTCTTTGGAGGCATGGGTTCAAATCCCACTGCTGCCAGTGTATTTCTACTTTGAAACTTTTTAGCTTATATTTATGATTTTGCTAATAGAAAAATTAGCATGTGTTTTATTATTTTGTATTTGTATGAGTCCATGCTTTGCTGTTTTGCAAAAGACAGTAGATAGAATCATTGCTTTTTGCTTAGAGACCTATCCATTTTCCACCTTGAAGAAGTTAAAATGTAGGAAAATTCACTAAACTTACTCTAAGGAAGCTTTCTTTATGTAGTATATTAGGGTAGCATGGCCGAGCGGTCTAAGGCGCTGGATTAAGGCTCCAGTCTCTTCAGAGGCGTGGGTTCAAATCCCACTGCTGCCAGTAGGTCTTTAGAACATTTTGATCTAATTCAAATGATTTTGTATTTGCATGAGTGTGTGGGTTTCTGTTTAGGAAAAGACAGTTGATAGAATCATTGTTTTTTCCTATTGTTTAGAGACTTAACCATTTTACAACAGACCTGTAGGTTTAAATCCCAATGCTGCCAGTAGTAAGAGTTCCTTAAAACCTTTTTATCTTATTCTTATACATACGCTAATATACAAAATTAGCATATGCTTTAATCCCACTGCTGCCAGTATTATGCGGTCTTGAAATGTTTTTGTACTTATTCTTATGATTTTGCTAACATGCAAATTAACATGTGATTTAATCTTTTGTATTTGTATAATTTTGCGGTTTTCAGTTAAGATAAGGAATCGTAAAAATCATGCTGTTAAAGGTAGCATGGCCGAGTGGTCTAAGGCGCTGGATTTAGGCTCCAGTCTCTTTGGAGGCGTGGGTTCAAATCCCACTGCTGCCAGTGTATTTTTACTTTGAAACTTTTTAGCTTATATTTATGATTTTGCTAATAGAAAAATTAGCATGTGTTTTATTATTTTGTATTTGTATGAGTCCATGCTTTGCTGTTTTGCAAAAGACAGTAGATAGAATCATTGGTTTTTCCTTTTTGCTTAGAGACCTATCCATTTTCCACCTTGAAGAAGTTAAAATGTAGGAAAATTCACTAAACTTACTCTAAGGAAGCTTTTTTCATGTAGTATATTAAGGTAGCATGGCCGAGCGGTCTAAGGCGCTGGATTAAGGCTCCAGTCTCTTCAGAGGCGTGGGTTCAAATCCCACTGCTGCCAGTAGGTCTTCAGAACATTTTGATCTAATTCAAATGATTTTGTATTTGCATGAGTGTGTGGGTTTCTGTTTAGGAAAAGACAGTTGATAGAATCATTGTTTTTTCCTATTGTTTAGAGACTTAACCATTTTACAACAGACCTGTAGGTTTAAATCCCACTGCTGCCAGTAGTAAGAGTTCCTTAAAACCTTTTTATCTTATTCTTATACATACGCTAACATACAAAATTAACATATGCTTTAATCCCACTGCTGCCAGTATTATGCGGTCTTGAAATGTTTTTGTACTTATTCTTATGATTTTGCTAACATGCAAATTAACATGTGATTTAATCTTTTGTCTTTGTATAATTTTGTGGTTTTCAGTTAAGATAAGGAATCTTAAAAATCATGCTGCTAAAGGTAGCATGGCCGAGCGGTCTAAGGCGCTGGATTAAGGCTCCAGTCTCTTCAGAGTCGTGGGTTCAAATCCCACTGCTGCCAGTAGGTCTTCAGAACCTTTTGATCTAATTCTTATGATTTTGTATTTGCATGAGTGTGTGGATTTCTGTTTAGGAAAAGACAGTTGATAGAATTATTGGTTTTTCCTATTGTTTAGAGACTTAACCATTTTACAACAGACCTGTAGGTTCAAATCCCACTGCTGCCAGTAGTAAGAGTTCCTTAAAACCTTTTTATCTTATTCTTATAACTATGTTAACATACAAAATTAGCATATGCTTTAATCCCACTGCTGCCAGTATTATGAGGTCTTGAAATGTTTTTCTACTTATTCTTATGATTTTGCTAACATGCAAATTAGCATGTGATCTAGTCTTCTTTTGTATTTGTATGATTTTTCGGTTTTCGGTTAAGATAAAGACCGTTGATAGAATCATTGGTTTTTCCTAATGTTTAGAGACATGCCCTTTTTCCAACATGCACTAATTTTAAATGTTGTCAAATGTACTTCACTTACTCTAAGGAAGCCTACTTAATCATGCTGAGTATGACTCAGCAGTATGAGTTCTTGAAAATCTTTTGATCTTATTCTTATAATTATGAAAACAGACAAAATTTGCATGTGCTTTCATCCCACTACTGCCAGTATGATATGTGCTTGAAAATTGTTTTGAACTTACTCTTATGATTTTACTAACATACAAACTTACATGTGTTTTAATCTTCTTTTGTATTTGCTTAAGTGTTTTCTTTCTGGTTAAGATAAAAACAGTTGATAGAATTATTGTTTTTTTCCTAATATTTAGAGACATGTCTGTCATGATATGTACTTTTGCCCTGTCCTGTATTTGAATAATATGCCATTTGATGTATGTAACTGTTCTCTGGTTTCTATTAGCTGTAATTTATGTATTTTCTTGTGCAGGGAGTTCACCTGTAACAATATGTCTCCTTCCCCCAATACTTGCAGCCCTAAGCTATAATGTAATTAGGGTTTGTCAACACCACTAGTGAAGAATAGCCATTCTTTCTCACAGCAGGTGGCTAGTCATATGTACATACTAGATAGACTAAGAGGAGCCGACCAGTCTAGAATCTTCAGGAGTGGGGATTCTTAGCTGAGGCAAGACCCCACGTCCATCTGTGACTGCGGAAGCGTACGGGATGAGACTTGAGCTGAGGACATATCTCGTCGTTCGTGAGATTGTTTTGGAATCCCTTGGACTCATGTGGACTATTGCTTTGTTAGCTGGCACAAGGATTATCTGGAGGTGCCCCCGAATCTGTTCTGTTGGACTCGTGGAAGGACTATTGTTTCGTTTATCGGGTGCGGGATTACTGGAAAGCACCTCCAGATCTGTTTATTTACTTGGGCTTATTGTGGACTTCTGGTGGACTTGAAGGACATTATGGATATTTGATGTTGTATGCTCCCTGCTTTAATAAATCTCATTGGATCATCCCTCGGCCTGTTGTCCCTTCCTGCTCTGCTGTACACCCCGTCACAAACTGTTTGGCAGCAGTGGGATCAGAGCAGAAGGAATGGAGGACAAAGGCCCATCAACATTGGGAACCAGCACCGCAGAGTACAAGAACTGGACTGCGATGAACCTACAAACAAAGGCCCATGAAGTAGGAGTCCATTTTAAAGGACTCTCCAAGGAGCAGCTAATTGAGGCTTTGGAAGGAGTTCGCCTGCAAGATGACACTGAGGAAGGATCCTCACAGCAAATGGAGGAAAGACTGCAGCCGGAGGTAAATACCCAAAAAAGTCAGTGGGTTGTGTGGTACGAGGAGGAGTTGGCATTTCTGGGAGAAGAGGCCACCATAGACGATAAGAGGAAGGCCATTCACAGAGCTCAGGAGATGGCATTGCTGGAGCAGATCGCTTTGGAAGCAGCTAGAAGCTCCAGACAGACTGTAACCTCAGCACCCACCATGAGGGAACTCCCCAGAGTGTCCCACAAAGACTTTAAGCCCTTTAATGAGGCTGCAGGCGACATTGAGGGCTTCTTCCAGGACTTTGAGCATCAGTGTTGATTAATGGAAGTCCCGGAAAGGGAGCGAGTTCGACATCTTGTGGGGTTCTTAGAGGGTGGAGCTGCTGAAGCCTATAGAGCTATGGACCCTCGGGGGAACTGTGAGTATGCGGCGATTAAACAGACTATTCTAGAACATTATGCTATGTTAAACCTTGTTATCTTATTCTTATAATTATGCTAACATACAAAATTAGCATATGCTTTAATCCCACTGCTGCCAGTATTATGCGGTCTTGAAATGTTTTTGTACTTATTCTTATGATTTTGCTAACATGCAAATTAACATGTGATTTAATCTTTTGTATTTGTATAATTTTGCGGTTTTCAGTTAAGATAAGGAATCGTAAAAATCATGCTGTTAAAGGTAGCATGGCCGAGTGGTCTAAGGCGCTGGACTTAGGCTCCAGTCTCTTTGGAGGCATGGGTTCAAATCCCACTGCTGCCAGTGTATTTCTACTTTGAAACTTTTTAGCTTATATTTATGATTTTGCTAATAGAAAAATTAGCATGTGTTTTATTATTTTGTATTTGTATGAGTCCATGCTTTGCTGTTTTGCAAAAGACAGTAGATAGAATCATTGCTTTTTGCTTAGAGACCTATCCATTTTCCACCTTGAAGAAGTTAAAATGTAGGAAAATTCACTAAACTTACTCTAAGGAAGCTTTCTTTATGTAGTATATTAGGGTAGCATGGCCGAGCGGTCTAAGGCGCTGGATTAAGGCTCCAGTCTCTTCAGAGGCGTGGGTTCAAATCCCACTGCTGCCAGTAGGTCTTTAGAACATTTTGATCTAATTCAAATGATTTTGTATTTGCATGAGTGTGTGGGTTTCTGTTTAGGAAAAGACAGTTGATAGAATCATTGTTTTTTCCTATTGTTTAGAGACTTAACCATTTTACAACAGACCTGTAGGTTTAAATCCCAATGCTGCCAGTAGTAAGAGTTCCTTAAAACCTTTTTATCTTATTCTTATACATACGCTAATATACAAAATTAGCATATGCTTTAATCCCACTGCTGCCAGTATTATGCGGTCTTGAAATGTTTTTGTACTTATTCTTATGATTTTGCTAACATGCAAATTAACATGTGATTTAATCTTTTGTATTTGTATAATTTTGCGGTTTTCAGTTAAGATAAGGAATCGTAAAAATCATGCTGTTAAAGGTAGCATGGCCGAGTGGTCTAAGGCGCTGGATTTAGGCTCCAGTCTCTTTGGAGGCGTGGGTTCAAATCCCACTGCTGCCAGTGTATTTTTACTTTGAAACTTTTTAGCTTATATTTATGATTTTGCTAATAGAAAAATTAGCATGTGTTTTATTATTTTGTATTTGTATGAGTCCATGCTTTGCTGTTTTGCAAAAGACAGTAGATAGAATCATTGGTTTTTCCTTTTTGCTTAGAGACCTATCCATTTTCCACCTTGAAGAAGTTAAAATGTAGGAAAATTCACTAAACTTACTCTAAGGAAGCTTTTTTCATGTAGTATATTAAGGTAGCATGGCCGAGCGGTCTAAGGCGCTGGATTAAGGCTCCAGTCTCTTCAGAGGCGTGGGTTCAAATCCCACTGCTGCCAGTAGGTCTTCAGAACATTTTGATCTAATTCAAATGATTTTGTATTTGCATGAGTGTGTGGGTTTCTGTTTAGGAAAAGACAGTTGATAGAATCATTGTTTTTTCCTATTGTTTAGAGACTTAACCATTTTACAACAGACCTGTAGGTTTAAATCCCACTGCTGCCAGTAGTAAGAGTTCCTTAAAACCTTTTTATCTTATTCTTATACATACGCTAACATACAAAATTAACATATGCTTTAATCCCACTGCTGCCAGTATTATGCGGTCTTGAAATGTTTTTGTACTTATTCTTATGATTTTGCTAACATGCAAATTAACATGTGATTTAATCTTTTGTCTTTGTATAATTTTGTGGTTTTCAGTTAAGATAAGGAATCTTAAAAATCATGCTGCTAAAGGTAGCATGGCCGAGCGGTCTAAGGCGCTGGATTAAGGCTCCAGTCTCTTCAGAGTCGTGGGTTCAAATCCCACTGCTGCCAGTAGGTCTTCAGAACCTTTTGATCTAATTCTTATGATTTTGTATTTGCATGAGTGTGTGGATTTCTGTTTAGGAAAAGACAGTTGATAGAATTATTGGTTTTTCCTATTGTTTAGAGACTTAACCATTTTACAACAGACCTGTAGGTTCAAATCCCACTGCTGCCAGTAGTAAGAGTTCCTTAAAACCTTTTTATCTTATTCTTATAACTATGTTAACATACAAAATTAGCATATGCTTTAATCCCACTGCTGCCAGTATTATGAGGTCTTGAAATGTTTTTCTACTTATTCTTATGATTTTGCTAACATGCAAATTAGCATGTGATCTAGTCTTCTTTTGTATTTGTATGATTTTTCGGTTTTCGGTTAAGATAAAGACCGTTGATAGAATCATTGGTTTTTCCTAATGTTTAGAGACATGCCCTTTTTCCAACATGCACTAATTTTAAATGTTGTCAAATGTACTTCACTTACTCTAAGGAAGCCTACTTAATCATGCTGAGTATGACTCAGCAGTATGAGTTCTTGAAAATCTTTTGATCTTATTCTTATAATTATGAAAACAGACAAAATTTGCATGTGCTTTCATCCCACTACTGCCAGTATGATATGTGCTTGAAAATTGTTTTGAACTTACTCTTATGATTTTACTAACATACAAACTTACATGTGTTTTAATCTTCTTTTGTATTTGCTTAAGTGTTTTCTTTCTGGTTAAGATAAAAACAGTTGATAGAATTATTGTTTTTTTCCTAATATTTAGAGACATGTCTGTCATGATATGTACTTTTGCCCTGTCCTGTATTTGAATAATATGCCATTTGATGTATGTAACTGTTCTCTGGTTTCTATTAGCTGTAATTTATGTATTTTCTTGTGCAGGGAGTTCACCTGTAACAATATGTCTCCTTCCCCCAATACTTGCAGCCCTAAGCTATAATGTAATTAGGGTTTGTCAACACCACTAGTGAAGAATAGCCATTCTTTCTCACAGCAGGTGGCTAGTCATATGTACATACTAGATAGACTAAGAGGAGCCGACCAGTCTAGAATCTTCAGGAGTGGGGATTCTTAGCTGAGGCAAGACCCCACGTCCATCTGTGACTGCGGAAGCGTACGGGATGAGACTTGAGCTGAGGACATATCTCGTCGTTCGTGAGATTGTTTTGGAATCCCTTGGACTCATGTGGACTATTGCTTTGTTAGCTGGCACAAGGATTATCTGGAGGTGCCCCCGAATCTGTTCTGTTGGACTCGTGGAAGGACTATTGTTTCGTTTATCGGGTGCGGGATTACTGGAAAGCACCTCCAGATCTGTTTATTTACTTGGGCTTATTGTGGACTTCTGGTGGACTTGAAGGACATTATGGATATTTGATGTTGTATGCTCCCTGCTTTAATAAATCTCATTGGATCATCCCTCGGCCTGTTGTCCCTTCCTGCTCTGCTGTACACCCCGTCACAAACTGTTTGGCAGCAGTGGGATCAGAGCAGAAGGAATGGAGGACAAAGGCCCATCAACATTGGGAACCAGCACCGCAGAGTACAAGAACTGGACTGCGATGAACCTACAAACAAAGGCCCATGAAGTAGGAGTCCATTTTAAAGGACTCTCCAAGGAGCAGCTAATTGAGGCTTTGGAAGGAGTTCGCCTGCAAGATGACACTGAGGAAGGATCCTCACAGCAAATGGAGGAAAGACTGCAGCCGGAGGTAAATACCCAAAAAAGTCAGTGGGTTGTGTGGTACGAGGAGGAGTTGGCATTTCTGGGAGAAGAGGCCACCATAGACGATAAGAGGAAGGCCATTCACAGAGCTCAGGAGATGGCATTGCTGGAGCAGATCGCTTTGGAAGCAGCTAGAAGCTCCAGACAGACTGTAACCTCAGCACCCACCATGAGGGAACTCCCCAGAGTGTCCCACAAAGACTTTAAGCCCTTTAATGAGGCTGCAGGCGACATTGAGGGCTTCTTCCAGGACTTTGAGCATCAGTGTTGATTAATGGAAGTCCCGGAAAGGGAGCGAGTTCGACATCTTGTGGGGTTCTTAGAGGGTGGAGCTGCTGAAGCCTATAGAGCTATGGACCCTCGGGGGAACTGTGAGTATGCGGCGATTAAACAGACTATTCTAGAACATTATGCTATGTTAAACCTTGTTATCTTATTCTTATAATTATGCTAACATACAAAATTAGCATATGCTTTAATCCCACTGCTGCCAGTATTATGCGGTCTTGAAATGTTTTTGTACTTATTCTTATGATTTTGCTAACATGCAAATTAACATGTGATTTAATCTTTTGTATTTGTATAATTTTGCGGTTTTCAGTTAAGATAAGGAATCGTAAAAATCATGCTGTTAAAGGTAGCATGGCCGAGTGGTCTAAGGCGCTGGACTTAGGCTCCAGTCTCTTTGGAGGCATGGGTTCAAATCCCACTGCTGCCAGTGTATTTCTACTTTGAAACTTTTTAGCTTATATTTATGATTTTGCTAATAGAAAAATTAGCATGTGTTTTATTATTTTGTATTTGTATGAGTCCATGCTTTGCTGTTTTGCAAAAGACAGTAGATAGAATCATTGCTTTTTGCTTAGAGACCTATCCATTTTCCACCTTGAAGAAGTTAAAATGTAGGAAAATTCACTAAACTTACTCTAAGGAAGCTTTCTTTATGTAGTATATTAGGGTAGCATGGCCGAGCGGTCTAAGGCGCTGGATTAAGGCTCCAGTCTCTTCAGAGGCGTGGGTTCAAATCCCACTGCTGCCAGTAGGTCTTTAGAACATTTTGATCTAATTCAAATGATTTTGTATTTGCATGAGTGTGTGGGTTTCTGTTTAGGAAAAGACAGTTGATAGAATCATTGTTTTTTCCTATTGTTTAGAGACTTAACCATTTTACAACAGACCTGTAGGTTTAAATCCCAATGCTGCCAGTAGTAAGAGTTCCTTAAAACCTTTTTATCTTATTCTTATACATACGCTAATATACAAAATTAGCATATGCTTTAATCCCACTGCTGCCAGTATTATGCGGTCTTGAAATGTTTTTGTACTTATTCTTATGATTTTGCTAACATGCAAATTAACATGTGATTTAATCTTTTGTATTTGTATAATTTTGCGGTTTTCAGTTAAGATAAGGAATCGTAAAAATCATGCTGTTAAAGGTAGCATGGCCGAGTGGTCTAAGGCGCTGGATTTAGGCTCCAGTCTCTTTGGAGGCGTGGGTTCAAATCCCACTGCTGCCAGTGTATTTTTACTTTGAAACTTTTTAGCTTATATTTATGATTTTGCTAATAGAAAAATTAGCATGTGTTTTATTATTTTGTATTTGTATGAGTCCATGCTTTGCTGTTTTGCAAAAGACAGTAGATAGAATCATTGGTTTTTCCTTTTTGCTTAGAGACCTATCCATTTTCCACCTTGAAGAAGTTAAAATGTAGGAAAATTCACTAAACTTACTCTAAGGAAGCTTTTTTCATGTAGTATATTAAGGTAGCATGGCCGAGCGGTCTAAGGCGCTGGATTAAGGCTCCAGTCTCTTCAGAGGCGTGGGTTCAAATCCCACTGCTGCCAGTAGGTCTTCAGAACATTTTGATCTAATTCAAATGATTTTGTATTTGCATGAGTGTGTGGGTTTCTGTTTAGGAAAAGACAGTTGATAGAATCATTGTTTTTTCCTATTGTTTAGAGACTTAACCATTTTACAACAGACCTGTAGGTTTAAATCCCACTGCTGCCAGTAGTAAGAGTTCCTTAAAACCTTTTTATCTTATTCTTATACATACGCTAACATACAAAATTAACATATGCTTTAATCCCACTGCTGCCAGTATTATGCGGTCTTGAAATGTTTTTGTACTTATTCTTATGATTTTGCTAACATGCAAATTAACATGTGATTTAATCTTTTGTATTTGTATAATTTAGTGGTTTTCAGTTAAGATAAGGAATCTTAAAAATCATGCTGCTAAAGGTAGTATGGCCGAGCGGTCTAAGGCACTGGATTAAGGCTCCAGTCTCTTCAGAGGCGTTGGTTCAAATCCCACTGCTGCCAGTAGGTCTTCAGAACCTTTTGATCTAATTCTTATGATTTTGTATTTGCATGAGTGTGTGGATTTCTGTTTAGGAAAAGACAGTTGATAGAATTATTGGTTTTTCCTATTGTTTAGAGACTTAACCATTTTACAACAGACCTGTAGGTTCAAATCCCACTGCTGCCAGTAGTAAGAGTTCCTTAAAACCTTTTTATCTTATTCTTATAACTATGTTAACATACAAAATTAGCATATGCTTTAATCCCACTGCTGCCAGTATTATGAGGTCTTGAAATGTTTTTGTACTTATTCTTATGATTTTGCTAACATGCAAATTAGCATGTGATCTAATCTTCTTTTGTATTTGTATGATTTTTCGGTTTTCAGTTAAGATAAAGACCGTTGATAGAATCATTGGTTTTTCCTAATGTTTAGAGACATGCCCTTTTTCCAACATGCACTAATTTTAATTGTTGTCAAATGTACTTCACTTACTCTAAGGAAGCCTACTTAATCATGCTGAGTATGACTCAGCAGTATGAGTTCTTGAAAATCTTTTGATCTTATTCTTATAATTATGAAAACAGACAAAATTTGCATGTGCTTTCATCCCACTACTGCCAGTATGATATGTGCTTGAAAATTGTTTTGAACTTACTCTTATGATTTTACTAACATACAAACTTACATGTGTTTTAATCTTCTTTTGTATTTGCTTAAGTGTTTTCTTTCTGGTTAAGATAAAAACAGTTGATAGAATTATTGTTTTTTTCCTAATATTTAGAGACATGTCTGTCATGATATGTACTTTTGCCCTGTCCTGTATTTGAATAATATGCCATTTGATGTATGTAACTGTTCTCTGGTTTCTATTAGCTGTAATTTATGTATTTTCTTGTGCAGGGAGTTCACCTGTAACAATATGTCTCCTTCCCCCAATACTTGCAGCCCTAAGCTATAATGTAATTAAGGTTTGTCAACACCACTAGTGAAGAATAGCCATTCTTTCTCACAGCAGGTGGCTAGTCATATGTACATACTTGATAGACTAAGAGGAGCCGACCAGTCTAGAATCTTCAGGTTGACCCAACCATTGAATAGAAGGTGTGACCCCTACCCCCCTTCATGGGCGGATCCCAGGAGCTCAGATAATCCATTCTTATTTTTGAGATCAGATGTGAGTTGATCCTTAAAGGGGAAGGAGTGGGGATTCTTAGCTGAGGCAAGACCCCACGTCCATCTGTGACTGCGGAAGCGTACGGGATGAGACTTGAGCTGAGGACATATCTCGTCGTTCGTGAGATTGTTTTGGGATCCCTTGGACTCATGTGGACCATTGCTTTGTTAGCTGGCACAAGGATTATCTGGAGGTGCCCCCGAATCTGTTCTGTTGGACTCGTGGAAGGACTATTGTTTCGTTTATCAGGTGCGGGATTACTGGAAAGCACCTCCAGATCTGTTTATTTCCTTGGGCTTATTGTGGACTTCTGGTGGACTTGAAGGACATTATGGATATTTGATGTTGTATGCTCCCTGCTTTAATAAATCTCATTGGATCATCCCTCGGCCTGTTGTCCCTTCCTGCTCTGCTGTACACCCCGTCACAAACTGGTTGGCAGCAGTGGGATCAGAGCAGAAGGAATGGAGGACAAAGGCCCATCAACATTGGGAACCAGCACCGCAGAGTACAAGAGCTGGACTGCGATGAACCTACAAACAAAGGCCCATGAAGTAGGAGTCCGTTTTAAAGGACTCTCCAAGGAGCAGCTAATTGAGGCTTTGGAAGGAGTTCGCCTGCAAGATGACACTGAGGAAGGATCCTCACAGCAAATGGAGGAAAGACTGCAGCCGGAGGTAAATACCCAAAAAAGTCAGTGGGTTGTGTGGTACGAGGAGGAGTTGGCATTTCTGGGAGAAGAGGCCACCATAGACGATAAGAGGAAGGCCATTCACAGAGCTCAGGAGATGGCATTGCTGGAGCAGATCGCTTTGGAAGCAGCTAGAAGCTCCAGACAGACTGTAACCTCAGCACCCACCATGAGGGAACTCCCCAGAGTGTCCCACAAAGACTTTAAGCCCTTTAATGAGGCTGCAGGCGACATTGAGGGCTTCTTCCAGGACTTTGAGCATCAGTGTTGATTAATGGAAGTCCCGGAAAGGGAGCGAGTTCGACATCTTGTGGGGTTCTTAGAGGGTGGAGCTGCTGAAGCCTATAGAGCTATGGACCCTCGGGGGAACTGTGAGTATGCGGCGATTAAACAGACTATTCTAGGACATTATGCTATGTTAAACCTTGTTATCTTATTCTTATAATTATGCTAACATACAAAATTAGCATATGCTTTAATCCCACTGCTGCCAGTATTATGCGGTCTTGAAATGTTTTTGTACTTATTCTTATGATTTTGCTAACATGCAAATTAACGTGATTTAATCTTTTGTATTTGTATAATTTTGCGGTTTTCAGTTAAGATAAGGAATCGTAAAAATCATGCTGTTAAAGGTAGCATGGCCGAGTGGTCTAAGGCGCTGGAATTAGGCTCCAGTCTCTTTGGAGGCGTGGGTTCAAATCCCACTGCTGCCAGTGTATTTCTACTTTGAAACTTTTTAGCTTATATTTATGATTTTGCTAATAGAAAAATTAGCATGTGTTTTATTATTTTGTATTTGTATGAGTCCATGCTTTGCTGTTTTGCAAAAGACAGTAGATAGAATCATTGCTTTTTCCTTTTTGCTTAGAGACCTTTCCATTTTCCACCTTGAAGAAGTTAAACTGTAGGAAAATTCACTAAACTTACTCTAAGAAAGCTTTTTTCATATAGTATATTAAGGTAGCATGGCCGAGCGGTCTAAGGCGCTGGATCAAGGCTCCAGTCTCTTCAGAGGCGTGGGTTCAAATCCCACTGCTGCACTTCAGAACATTTTGATCTAATTCAAATGATTTTGTATTTGCATGAGTGTGTGGGTTTCTGTTTAGGAAAAGACAGTTGATAGAATCATTGTTTTTTCCTATTGTTTAGAGACTTAACCATTTTACAACAGACCTGTAGGTTTAAATCCCACTGCTGCCAGTAGTAAGAGTTCCTTAAAACCTTTTTATCTTATTCTTATACATACGCTAATATACAAAATTAGCATATGCTTTAATCCCACTGCTGCCAGTATTATGCGGTCTTGAAATGTTTTTGTACTTATTCTTATGATTTTGCTAACATGCAAATTAACATGTGATTTAATCTTTTGTATTTGTATAATTTTGTGGTTTTCAGTTAAGATAAGGAATCTTAAAAATCATGCTGCTAAATTTAGCATGGCCGAGCGGTCTAAGGCGCTGGATTAAGGCTCCAGTCTCTTCAGAGGCGTGGGTTCAAATCCCACTGCTGCCAGTAGGTCTTCAGAACCTTTTGATCTAATTCTTATGATTTTGTATTTGCATGAGTGTGTGGATTTCTGTTTAGGAAAAGACAGTTGATAGAATCATTGGTTTTTCCTATTGTTTAGAGACTTAACCATTTTACAACAGACCTGTAGGTTCAAATCCCACTGCTGCCAGTAGTAAGAGTTCCTTAAAACCTTTTTATCTTATTCTTATAACTATGCTAACATACAAAATTAGCATATGCTTTAATCCCACTGCTGCCAGTATTATGAGGTCTTGAAATGTTTTTGTACTTATTCTTATGATTTTGCTAACATGCAAATTAGCATGTGATCTAATCTTCTTTTGTATTTGTATGATTTTTCGGTTTTCGGTTAAGATAAAGACCGTTGATAGAATCATTGGTTTTTCCTAATGTTTAGAGACATGCCCTTTTTCCAACATGCACTAATTTTAAATGTTGTCAAATGTACTTCACTTACTCTAAGGAAGCCTACTTAATCATGCTGAGTATGACTCAGCAGTATGAGTTCTTGAAAATCTTTTGATCTTATTCTTATAATTATGAAAACAGACAAAATTTGCATGTGCTTTCATCCCACTGCTGCCAGTATGATATGTGCTTGAAAATTGTTTTGAACTTACTCTTATGATTTTACTAACATACAAACTTACATGTGTTTTAATCTTCTTTTGTATTTGCTTAAGTGTTTTCTTTCTGGTTAAGATAAAAACAGTTGATAGAATTATTGTTTTTTTCCTAATATTTAGAGACATGTCTGTCATGATATGTACTTTTGCCCTGTCCTGTATTTGAATAATATGCCATTTGATGTATGTAACTGTTCTCTGGTTTCTATTAGCTGTAATTTATGTATTTTCTTGTGCTGGGAGTTCACCTGTAACAATATGTCTCCTTCCCCCAATATTTGCAGCCCTAAGCTATAATGTAATTAAGGTTTGTCAACACCACTAGTGAAGAATAGCCATTCTTTCTCACAGCAGGTGGCTAGTCATATGTACATACTAGATAGACTAAGAGGAGCCGACCAGTCTAGAATCTTCAGGTGGACCCAACCATTGAATAGAAGGTGTGACCCCTACCCCCCTTCATGGGCGGATCCCAGGAGCTCAGATAATCCATTCTTATTTTTGAGATCAGATGTGAGTTGATCCTTAAAGGGGAAGGAGTGGGGATTCTTAGCTGAGGCAAGACCCCACGTCCATCTGTGACTGCGGAAGCGTACGGGATGAGACTTGAGCTGAGGACATATCTCGTCGTTCGTGAGATTGTTTTGGGATCCCTTGGACTCATGTGGACCATTGCTTTGTTAGCTGGCACAAGGATTATCTGGAGGTGCCCCCGAATCTGTCCTGTTGGACTCGTGGAAGGACTATTGTTTCGTTTATCAGGTGCGGGATTACTGGAAAGCACCTCCAGATCTGTTTATTTCCTTGGGCTTATTGTGGACTTCTGGTGGACTTGAAGGACATTATGGTTATTTGATGTTGTATGCTCCCTGCTTTAATAAATCTCATTGGATCATCCCTCGGCCTGTTGTCCCTTCCTGCTCTGCTGTACACCCCGTCACAAACTGGTTGGCAGCAGTGGGATCAGAGCAGAAGGAATGGAGGACAAAGGCCCATCAACATTGGGAACCAGCACCGCAGAGTACAAGAGCTGGACTGCGATGAACCTACAAACAAAGGCCCATGAAGTAGGAGTCCGTTTTAAAGGACTCTCCAAGGAGCAGCTAATTGAGGCTTTGGAAGGAGTTCGCCTGCAAGATGACACTGAGGAAGGATCCTCACAGCAAATGGAGGAAAGACTGCAGCCGGAGGTAAATACCCAAAAAAGTCAGTGGGTTGTGTGGTACGAGGAGGAGTTGGCATTTCTGGGAGAAGAGGCCACCATAGACGATAAGAGGAAGGCCATTCACAGAGCTCAGGAGATGGCATTGCTGGAGCAGATCGCTTTGGAAGCAGCTAGAAGCTCCAGACAGACTGTAACCTCAGCACCCACCATGAGGGAACTCCCCAGAGTGTCCCACAAAGACTTTAAGCCCTTTAATGAGGCTGCAGGCGACATTGAGGGCTTCTTCCAGGACTTTGAGCATCAGTGTTGATTAATGGAAGTCCCGGAAAGGGAGCGAGTTCGACATCTTGTGGGGTTCTTAGAGGGTGGAGCTGCTGAAGCCTATAGAGCTATGGACCCTCAGGGGAACTGTGAGTATGCGGCGATTAAACAGACTATTCTAGGACATTATGCTATGTTAAACCTTGTTATCTTATTCTTATAATTATGCTAACATACAAAATTAGCATATGCTTTAATCCCACTGCTGCCAGTATTATGCGGTCTTGAAATGTTTTTGTACTTATTCTTATGATTTTGCTAACATGCAAATTAACGTGATTTAATCTTTTGTATTTGTATAATTTTGCGGTTTTCAGTTAAGATAAGGAATCGTAAAAATCATGCTGTTAAAGGTAGCATGGCCGAGTGGTCTAAGGCGCTGGAATTAGGCTCCAGTCTCTTTGGAGGCGTGGGTTCAAATCCCACTGCTGCCAGTGTATTTCTACTTTGAAACTTTTTAGCTTATATTTATGATTTTGCTAATAGAAAAATTAGCATGTGTTTTATTATTTTGTATTTGTATGAGTCCATGCTTTGCTGTTTTGCAAAAGACAGTAGATAGAATCATTGCTTTTTCCTTTTTGCTTAGAGACCTTTCCATTTTCCACCTTGAAGAAGTTAAACTGTAGGAAAATTCACTAAACTTACTCTAAGAAAGCTTTTTTCATGTAGTATATTAAGGTATCATGGCCGAGCGGTCTAAGGCGCTGGATTAAGGCTCCAATCTATTCAGAGGCGTGGGTTCAAATCCCACTGCTGCACTTCAGAACATTTTGATCTAATTCAAATGATTTTGTATTTGCATGAGTGTGTGGGTTTCTGTTTAGGAAAAGACAGTTGATAGAATCATTGTTTTTTCCTATTGTTTAGAGATTTAACCATTTTACAACAGACCTGTAGGTTTAAATCCCACTGCTGCCAGTAGTAAGAGTTCCTTAAAACCTTTTTATCTTATTCTTATACATACGCTAATATACAAAATTAGCATATGCTCTAATCCCACTGCTGCCAGTATTATGCGGTCTTGAAATGTTTTTGTACTTATTCTTATGATTTTGCTAACATGCAAATTAACATGTGATTTAATCTTTTGTATTTGTATAATTTTGTGGTTTTCAGTTAAGATAAGGAATCTTAAAAGTCATGCTGCTAATGGTAGCATGGCCGAGCGGTCTAAGGCGCTGGATTAAGGCTCCAGTCTCTTCAGAGGCGTGGGTTCAAATCCCACTGCTGCCAGTAGGTCTTCAGAACCTTTTGATCTAATTCTTATGATTTTGTATTTGCATGAGTGTGTGGATTTCTGTTTAGGAAAAGACAGTTGATAGAATCATTGGTTTTTCCTATTGTTTAGAGACTTAACCATTTTACAACAGACCTGTAGGTTCAAATCCCACTGCTGCCAGTAGTAAGAGTTCCTTAAAACCTTTTTATCTTATTCTTATAACTATGCTAACATACAAAATTAGCATATGCTTTAATCCCACTGCTGCCAGTATTATGAGGTCTTGAAATGTTTTTGTACTTATTCTTATGATTTTGCTAACATGCAAATTAGCATGTGATCTAATCTTCTTTTGTATTTGTATGATTTTTCGGTTTTCGGTTAAGATAAAGACCGTTGATAGAATCATTGGTTTTTCCTAATGTTTAGAGACATGCCCTTTTTCCAACATGCACTAATTTTAAATGTTGTCAAATGTACTTCACTTACTCTAAGGAAGCCTACTTAATCATGCTGAGTATGACTCAGCAGTATGAGTTCTTGAAAATCTTTTGATCTTATTCTTATAATTATGAAAACAGACAAAATTTGCATGTGCTTTCATCCCACTGCTGCCAGTATGATATGTGCTTGAAAATTGTTTTGAACTTACTCTTATGATTTTACTAACATACAAACTTACATGTGTTTTAATCTTCTTTTGTATTTGCTTAAGTGTTTTCTTTCTGGTTAAGATAAAAACAGTTGATAGAATTATTGTTTTTTTCCTAATATTTAGAGACATGTCTGTCATGATATGTACTTTTGCCCTGTCCTGTATTTGAATAATATGCCATTTGATGTATGTAACTGTTCTCTGGTTTCTATTAGCTGTAATTTATGTATTTTCTTGTGCTGGGAGTTCACCTGTAACAATATGTCTCCTTCCCCCAATATTTGCAGCCCTAAGCTATAATGTAATTAAGGTTTGTCAACACCACTAGTGAAGAATAGCCATTCTTTCTCACAGCAGGTGGCTAGTCATATGTACATACTAGATAGACTAAGAGGAGCCCACCAGTCTAGAATCTTCAGGTGGACCCAACCATTGAATAGAAGGTGTGATCCCTACCCCCCTTCATGGGCGGATCCCAGGAGCTCAGATAATCCATTCTTATTTTTGAGATCAGATGTGAGTTGATCCTTAAAGGGGAAGGAGTGGGGATTCTTAGCTGAGGCAAGACCCCACGTCCATCTGTGACTGCGGAAGCGTACGGGATGAGACTTGAGCTGAGGACATATCTCGTCGTTCGTGAGATTGTTTTGGGATCCCTTGGACTCATGTGGACCATTGCTTTGTTAGCTGGCACAAGGATTATCTGGAGGTGCCCCCGAATCTGTTCTGTTGGACTCGTGGAAGGACTATTGTTTCGTTTATCGGGTGCGGGATTACTGGAAAGCACCTCCAGATCTGTTTATTTACTTGGGCTTATTGTGGACTTCTGGTGGACTTGAAGGACATTATGGATATTTGATGTTGTATGCTCCCTGCTTTAATAAATCTCATTGGATCATCCCTCGGCCTGTTGTCCCTTCCTGCTCTGCTGTACACCCCGTCACAAACTGTTTGGCAGCAGTGGGATCAGAGCAGAAGGAATGGAGGACAAAGGCCCATCAACATTGGGAACCAGCACCGCAGAGTACAAGAGCTGGACTGCGATGAACCTACAAACAAAGGCCCATGAAGTAGGAGTCCATTTTAAAGGACTCTCCAAGGAGCAGCTAATTGAGGCTTTGGAAGGAGTTCGCCTGCAAGATGACACTGAGGAAGGATCCTCACAGCAAATGGAGGAAAGACTGCAGCCGGAGGTAAATACCCAAAAAAGTCAGTGGGTTGTGTGGTACGAGGAGGAGTTGGCATTTCTGGGAGAAGAGGCCACCATAGACGATAAGAGGAAGGCCATTCACAGAGCTCAGGAGATGGCATTGCTGGAGCAGATCGCTTTGGAAGCAGCTAGAAGCTCCAGACAGACTGTAACCTCAGCACCCACCATGAGGGAACTCCCCAGAGTGTCCCACAAAGACTTTAAGCCCTTTAATGAGGCTGCAGGCGACATTGAGGGCTTCTTCCAGGACTTTGAGCATCAGTGTTGATTAATGGAAGTCCCGGAAAGGGAGCGAGTTCGACATCTTGTGGGGTTCTTAGAGGGTGGAGCTGCTGAAGCCTATAGAGCTATGGACCCTCAGGGGAACTGTGAGTATGCGGCGATTAAACAGACTATTCTAGGACATTATGCTATGTTAAACCTTGTTATCTTATTCTTATAATTATGCTAACATACAAAATTAGCATATGCTTTAATCCCACTGCTGCCAGTATTATGCGGTCTTGAAATGTTTTTGTACTTATTCTTATGATTTTGCTAACATGCAAATTAACGTGATTTAATCTTTTGTATTTGTATAATTTTGCGGTTTTCAGTTAAGATAAGGAATCGTAAAAATCATGCTGTTAAAGGTAGCATGGCCGAGTGGTCTAAGGCGCTGGAATTAGGCTCCAGTCTCTTTGGAGGCGTGGGTTCAAATCCCACTGCTGCCAGTGTATTTCTACTTTGAAACTTTTTAGCTTATATTTATGATTTTGCTAATAGAAAAACTAGCATGTGTTTTATTATTTTGTATTTGTATGAGTCCATGCTTTGCTGTTTTGCAAAAGACAGTAGATAGAATCATTGCTTTTTCCTTTTTGCTTAGAGACCTATCCATTTTCCACCTTGAAGGAGTTAAAATGTAGGAAAATTCACTAAACTTACTCTAAGGAAGCTTTTTTCATGTATTATATTAAGGTAGCATGGCCGAGCGGTCTAAGGCGCTGGATTAAGGCTCCAGTCTCTTCAGAGGCGTGGGTTCAAATCCCACTGCTGCCAGTAGGTCTTCAGAACATTTTGATCTAATTCAAATGATTTTGTATTTGCATGAGTGTGTGGGTTTCTGTTTAGGAAAAGACAGTTGATAGAATCATTGTTTTTTCCTATTGTTTAGAGACTTAACCATTTTACAACAGACCTGTAGGTTTAAATCCCACTGCTGCCAGTAGTAAGAGTTCCTTAAAACCTTTTTATCTTATTCTTATACATACGCTAACATACAAAATTAACATATGCTTTAATCCCACTGCTGCCAGTATTATGCGGTCTTGAAATGTTTTTGTACTTATTCTTATGATTTTGCTAACATGCAAATTAACATGTGATTTAATCTTTTGTATTTGTATAATTTTGCGGTTTTCAGTTAAGATAAGGAATCGTAAAAATCATGCTGTTAAAGGTAGCATGGCCGAGTGGTCTAAGGCGCTGGACTTAGGCTCCAGTCTCTTTGGAGGCGTGGGTTCAAATCCCACTGCTGCCAGTGTATTTCTACTTTGAAACTTTTTAGCTTATATTTATGATTTTGCTAATAGAAAAATTAGCATGTGTTTTATTATTTTGTATTTGTATGAGTCCATGCTTTGCTGTTTTGCAAAAGACAGTAGATAGAATCATTGCTTTTTGCTTAGAGACCTATCCATTTTCCACCTTGAAGAAGTTAAAATGTAGGAAAATTCACTAAACTTACTCTAAGGAAGCTGTTTTTATGTAGTATATTAGGGTAGCATGGCCGAGCGGTCTAAGGTGCTGGATTAAGGCTCCAGTCTCTTCAGAGGCGTGGGTTCAAATCCCACTGCTGCCAGTAGGTCTTCAGAACATTTTGATCTAATTCAAATGATTTTGTATTTGCATGAGTGTGTGGGTTTCTGTTTAGGAAAAGACAGTTGATAGAATCATTGTTTTTTCCTATTGTTTAGAGACTTAACCATTTTACAACAGACCTGTAGGTTTAAATCCCACTGCTGCCAGTAGTAAGAGTTCCTTAAAACCTTTTTATCTTATTCTTATACATACGCTAATATACAAAATTAGCATATGCTTTAATCCCACTGCTGCCAGTATTATGCGGTCTTGAAATGTTTTTGTACTTATTCTTATGATTTTGCTAACATGCAAATTAACATGTGATTTAATCTTTTGTATTTGTATAATTTTGTGGTTTTCAGTTAAGATAAGGAATCTTAAAAGTCATGCTGCTAAAGGTAGCATGGCCGAGCGGTCTAAGGCGCTGGATTAAGGCTCCAGTCTCTTCAGAGGCGTGGGTTCAAATCCCACTGCTGCCAGTAGGTCTTCAGAACCTTTTGATCTAATTCTTATGATTTTGTATTTGCATGAGTGTGTGGATTTCTGTTTAGGAAAAGACAGTTGATAGAATCATTGGTTTTTCCTATTGTTT
This sequence comes from Ranitomeya imitator, assembly GCF_032444005.1. Taxonomy (NCBI): domain Eukaryota; kingdom Metazoa; phylum Chordata; class Amphibia; order Anura; family Dendrobatidae; genus Ranitomeya; species Ranitomeya imitator. Next base: position 90,696,204 of record NC_091285.1, read on the forward strand.
AGAGACTTAACCATTTTACAACAGACCTGTAGGTTCAAATCCCACTGCTGCCAGTAGTAAGAGTTCCTTAAAACCTTTTTATCTTATTCTTATAACTATGCTAACATACAAAATTAGCATATGCTTTAATCCCACTGCTGCCAGTATTATGAGGTCTTGAAATGTTTTTGTACTTATTCTTATGATTTTGCTAACATGCAAATTAGCATGTGATCTAATCTTCTTTTGTATTCGTATGATTTTTCGGTTTTCAGTTAAGATAAAGACCGTTGATAGAATCATTGGTTTTTCCTAATGTTTAGAGACATGCCCTTTTTCCAACATGCACTAATTTTAAATGTTGTCAAATGTACTTCACTTACTCTAAGGAAGCCTACTTAATCATGCTGAGTATGACTCAGCAGTATGAGTTCTTGAAAATCTTTTGATCTTATTCTTATAATTATGAAAACAGACAAAATTTGCATGTGCTTTCATCCCACTGCTGCCAGTATGATATGTGCTTGAAAATTGTTTTGAACTTACTCTTATGATTTTACTAACATACAAACTTACATGTGTTTTAATCTTCTTTTGTATTTGCTTAAGTGTTTTCTTTCTGGTTAAGATAAAAACAGTTGATAGAATTATTGTTTTTTTCCTAATATTTAGAGACATGTCTGTCATGATATGTACTTTTGCCCTGTCCTGTATTTGAATAATATGCCATTTGATGTATGTAACTGTTCTCTGGTTTCTATTAGCTGTAATTTATGTATTTTCTTGTGCAGGGAGTTCACCTGTAACAATATGTCTCCTTCCCCCAATACTTGCAGCCCTAAGCTATAATGTAATTAAGGTTTGTCAACACCACTAGTGAAGAATAGCCATTCTTTCTCACAGCAGGTGGCTAGTCATATGTACATACTAGATAGACTAAGAGGAGCCGACCAGTCTAGAATCTTCAGGTGGACCCAACCATGGAATAGAAGGTGTGACTCCTACCCCCCTTCATGGGCGGATCCCAGGAGCTCAGATAATCCATTCTTATTTTTGAGATCAGATGTGAGTTGATCCTTAAAGGGGAAGGAGTGGGGATTCTTAGCTGAGGCAAGACCCCACGTCCATCTGTGACTGCGGAAGCGTACGGGATGAGACTTGAGCTGAGGACATATCTCGTCGTTCGTGAGATTGTTTTGGGATCCCTTGGACTCATGTGGACTATTGCTTTGTTAGCTGGCACAAGGATTATCTGGAGGTGCCCCCGAATCTGTTCTGTTGGACTCGTGGAAGGACTATTGTTTCGTTTATCGGGTGCGGGATTACTGGAAAGCACCTCCAGATCTGTTTATTTACTTGGGCTTATTGTGGACTTCTGGTGGACTTGAAGGACATTATGGATATTTGATGTTGTATGCTCCCTGCTTTAATAAATCTCATTGGATCATCCCTCGGCCTGTTGTCCCTTCCTGCTCTGCTGTACACCCCGTCACAAACTGGTTGGCAGCAGTGGGATCAGAGCAGAAGGAATGGAGGACAAAGGCCCATCAACATTGGGAACCAGCACCGCAGAGTACAAGAGCTGGACTGCGATGAACCTACAAACAAAGGCCCATGAAGTAGGAGTCCATTTTAAAGGACTCTCCAAGGAGCAGCTAATTGAGGCTTTGGAAGGAGTTCGCCTGCAAGATGACACTGAGGAAGGATCCTCACAGCAAATGGAGGAAAGACTGCAGCCGGAGGTAAATACCCAAAAAAGTCAGTGGGTTGTGTGGTACGAGGAGGAGTTGGCATTTCTGGGAGAAGAGGCCACCATAGACGATAAGAGGAAGGCCATTCACAGAGCTCAGGAGATGGCATTGCTGGAGCAGATCGCTTTGGAAGCAGCTAGAAGCTCCAGACAGACTGTAACCTCAGCACCCACCATGAGGGAACTCCCCAGAGTGTCCCACAAAGACTTTAAGCCCTTTAATGAGGCTGCAGGCGACATTGAGGGCTTCTTCCAGGACTTTGAGCATCAGTGTTGATTAATGGAAGTCCCGGAAAGGGAGCGAGTTCGACATCTTGTGGGGTTCTTAGAGGGTGGAGCTGCTGAAGCCTATAGAGCTATGGACCCTCGGGGGAACTGTGAGTATGCGGCGATTAAACAGACTATTCTAGAACATTATGCTATGTTAAACCTTGTTATCTTATTCTTATAATTATGCTAACATACAAAATTAGCATATGCTTTAATCCCACTGCTGCCAGTATTATGCGGTCTTGAAATGTTTTTGTACTTATTCTTATGATTTTGCTAACATGCAAATTAACATGTGATTTAATCTTTTGTATTTGTATAATTTTGCGGTTTTCAGTTAAGATAAGGAATCGTAAAAATCATGCTGTTAAAGGTAGCATGGCCGAGTGGTCTAAGGCGCTGGACTTAGGCTCCAGTCTCTTTGGAGGCATGGGTTCAAATCCCACTGCTGCCAGTGTATTTCTACTTTGAAACTTTTTAGCTTATATTTATGATTTTGCTAATAGAAAAATTAGCATGTGTTTTATTATTTTGTATTTGTATGAGTCCATGCTTTGCTGTTTTGCAAAAGACAGTAGATAGAATCATTGCTTTTTGCTTAGAGACCTATCCATTTTCCACCTTGAAGAAGTTAAAATGTAGGAAAATTCACTAAACTTACTCTAAGGAAGCTTTCTTTATGTAGTATATTAGGGTAGCATGGCCGAGCGGTCTAAGGCGCTGGATTAAGGCTCCAGTCTCTTCAGAGGCGTGGGTTCAAATCCCACTGCTGCCAGTAGGTCTTTAGAACATTTTGATCTAATTCAAATGATTTTGTATTTGCATGAGTGTGTGGGTTTCTGTTTAGGAAAAGACAGTTGATAGAATCATTGTTTTTTCCTATTGTTTAGAGACTTAACCATTTTACAACAGACCTGTAGGTTTAAATCCCACTGCTGCCAGTAGTAAGAGTTCCTTAAAACCTTTTTATCTTATTCTTATACATACGCTAATATACAAAATTAGCATATGCTTTAATCCCACTGCTGCCAGTATTATGCGGTCTTGAAATGTTTTTGTACTTATTCTTATGATTTTGCTAACATGCAAATTAACATGTGATTTAATCTTTTGTCTTTGTATAATTTTGTGGTTTTCAGTTAAGATAAGGAATCTTAAAAATCATGCTGCTAAAGGTAGCATGGCCGAGCGGTCTAAGGCGCTGGATTAAGGCTCCAGTCTCTTCAGAGGCGTGGGTTCAAATCCCACTGCTGCCAGTAGGTCTTCAGAACCTTTTGATCTAATTCTTATGATTTTGTATTTGCATGAGTGTGTGGATTTCTGTTTAGGAAAAGACAGTTGATAGAATTATTGGTTTTTCCTATTGTTTAGAGACTTAACCATTTTACAACAGACCTGTAGGTTCAAATCCCACTGCTGCCAGTAGTAAGAGTTCCTTAAAACCTTTTTATCTTATTCTTATAACTATGTTAACATACAAAATTAGCATATGCTTTAATCCCACTGCTGCCAGTATTATGAGGTCTTGAAATGTTTTTCTACTTATTCTTATGATTTTGCTAACATGCAAATTAGCATGTGATCTAATCTTCTTTTGTATTTGTATGATTTTTCAGTTTTCGGTTAAGATAAAGACCGTTGATAGAATCATTGGTTTTTCCTAATGTTTAGAGACATGCCCTTTTTCCAACATGCACTAATTTTAAATGTTGTCAAATGTACTTCACTTACTCTAAGGAAGCCTACTTAATCATGCTGAGTATGACTCAGCAGTATGAGTTCTTGAAAATCTTTTGATCTTATTCTTATAATTATGAAAACAGACAAAATTTGCATGTGCTTTCATCCCACTACTGCCAGTATGATATGTGCTTGAAAATTGTTTTGAACTTACTCTTATGATTTTACTAACATACAAACTTACATGTGTTTTAATCTTCTTTTGTATTTGCTTAAGTGTTTTCTTTCTGGTTAAGATAAAAACAGTTGATAGAATTATTGTTTTTTTCCTAATATTTAGAGACATGTCTGTCATGATATGTACTTTTGCCCTGTCCTGTATTTGAATAATATGCCATTTGATGTATGTAACTGTTCTCTGGTTTCTATTAGCTGTAATTTATGTATTTTCTTGTGCAGGGAGTTCACCTGTAACAATATGTCTCCTTCCCCCAATACTTGCAGCCCTAAGCTATAATGTAATTAAGGTTTGTCAACACCACTAGTGAAGAATAGCCATTCTTTCTCACAGCAGGTGGCTAGTCATATGTACATACTAGATAGACTAAGAGGAGCCGACCAGTCTAGAATCTTCAGGAGTGGGGATTCTTAGCTGAGGCAAGACCCCACGTCCATCTGTGACTGCGGAAGCGTACGGGATGAGACTTGAGCTGAGGACATATCTCGTCGTTCGTGAGATTGTTTTGGAATCCCTTGGACTCATGTGGACTATTGCTTTGTTAGCTGGCACAAGGATTATCTGGAGGTGCCCCCGAATCTGTTCTGTTGGACTCGTGGAAGGACTATTGTTTCGTTTATCGGGTGCGGGATTACTGGAAAGCACCTCCAGATCTGTTTATTTACTTGGGCTTATTGTGGACTTCTGGTGGACTTGAAGGACATTATGGATATTTGATGTTGTATGCTCCCTGCTTTAATAAATCTCATTGGATCATCCCTCGGCCTGTTGTCCCTTCCTGCTCTGCTGTACACCCCGTCACAAACTGTTTGGCAGCAGTGGGATCAGAGCAGAAGGAATGGAGGACAAAGGCCCATCAACATTGGGAACCAGCACCGCAGAGTACAAGAGCTGGACTGCGATGAACCTACAAACAAAGGCCCATGAAGTAGGAGTCCATTTTAAAGGACTCTCCAAGGAGCAGCTAATTGAGGCTTTGGAAGGAGTTCGCCTGCAAGATGACACTGAGGAAGGATCCTCACAGCAAATGGAGGAAAGACTGCAGCCGGAGGTAAATACCCAAAAAAGTCAGTGGGTTGTGTGGTACGAGGAGGAGTTGGCATTTCTGGGAGAAGAGGCCACCATAGACGATAAGAGGAAGGCCATTCACAGAGCTCAGGAGATGGCATTGCTGGAGCAGATCGCTTTGGAAGCAGCTAGAAGCTCCAGACAGACTGTAACCTCAGCACCCACCATGAGGGAACTCCCCAGAGTGTCCCACAAAGACTTTAAGCCCTTTAATGAGGCTGCAGGCGACATTGAGGGCTTCTTCCAGGACTTTGAGCATCAGTGTTGATTAATGGAAGTCCCGGAAAGGGAGCGAGTTCGACATCTTGTGGGGTTCTTAGAGGGTGGAGCTGCTGAAGCCTATAGAGCTATGGACCCTCGGGGGAACTGTGAGTATGCGGCGATTAAACAGACTATTCTAGAACATTATGCTATGTTAAACCTTGTTATCTTATTCTTATAATTATGCTAACATACAAAATTAGCATATGCTTTAATCCCACTGCTGCCAGTATTATGCGGTCTTGAAATGTTTTTGTACTTATTCTTATGATTTTGCTAACATGCAAATTAACATGTGATTTAATCTTTTGTATTTGTATAATTTTGCGGTTTTCAGTTAAGATAAGGAATCGTAAAAATCATGCTGTTAAAGGTAGCATGGCCGAGTGGTCTAAGGCGCTGGACTTAGGCTCTAGTCTCTTTGGAGGCGTGGGTTCAAATCCCACTGCTGCCAGTGTATTACTACTTTGAAACTTTTTAGCTTATATTTATGATTTTGCTAATAGAAAAATTAGCATGTGTTTTATTATTTTGTATTTGTATGAGTCCATGCTTTGCTGTTTTGCAAAAGACAGTAGATAGAATCATTGCTTTTTGCTTAGAGACCTATCCATTTTCCACCTTGAAGAAGTTAAAATGTAGGAAAATTCACTAAACTTACTCTAAGGAAGCTTTTTTTATGTAGTATATTAGGGTAGCATGGCCGAGCGGTCTAAGGCGCTGGATTAAGGCTCCAGTCTCTTCAGAGGCGTGGGTTCAAATCCCACTGCTGCCAGTAGGTCTTTAGAACATTTTGATCTAATTCAAATGATTTTGTATTTGCATGAGTGTGTGGGTTTCTGTTTAGGAAAAGACAGTTGATAGAATCATTGTTTTTTCCTATTGTTTAGAGACTTAACCATTTTACAACAGACCTGTAGGTTTAAATCCCACTGCTGCCAGTAGTAAGAGTTCCTTAAAACCTTTTTATCTTATTCTTATACATACGCTAATATACAAAATTAGCATATGCTTTAATCCCACTGCTGCCAGTATTATGCGGTCTTGAAATGTTTTTGTACTTATTCTTATGATTTTGCTAACATGCAAATTAACATGTGATTTAATCTTTTGTATTTGTATAATTTAGTGGTTTTCAGTTAAGATAAGGAATCTTAAAAATCATGCTGCTAAAGGTAGCATGGCCGAGCGGTCTAAGGCACTGGATTAAGGCTCCAGTCTCTTCAGAGGCGTTGGTTCAAATCCCACTGCTGCCAGTAGGTCTTCAGAACCTTTTGATCTAATTCTTATGATTTTGTATTTGCATGAGTGTGTGGATTTCTGTTTAGGAAAAGACAGTTGATAGAATTATTGGTTTTTCCTATTGTTTAGAGACTTAACCATTTTACAACAGACCTGTAGGTTCAAATCCCACTGCTGCCAGTAGTAAGAGTTCTTTAAAACCTTTTTATCTTATTCTTATAACTATGTTAACATACAAAATTAGCATATGCTTTAATCCCACTGCTGCCAGTATTATGCGGTCTTGAAATGTTTTTGTACTTATTCTTATGATTTTGCTAACATGCAAATTAGCATGTGATCTAATCTTCTTTTGTATTTGTATGATTTTTCGGTTTTCGGTTAAGATAAAGACCGTTGATAGAATCATTGGTTTTTCCTAATGTTTAGAGACATGCCCTTTTTCCAACATGCACTAATTTTAAATGTTGTCAAATGTACTTCACTTACTCTAAGGAAGCCTACTTAATCATGCTGAGTATGACTCAGCAGTATGAGTTCTTGAAAATCTTTTGATCTTATTCTTATAATTATGAAAACAGACAAAATTTGCATGTGCTTTCATCCCACTACTGCCAGTATGATATGTGCTTGAAAATTGTTTTGAACTTACTCTTATGATTTTACTAACATACAAACTTACATGTGTTTTAATCTTCTTTTGTATTTGCTTAAGTGTTTTCTTTCTGGTTAAGATAAAAACAGTTGATAGAATTATTGTTTTTTTCCTAATATTTAGAGACATGTCTGTCATGATATGTACTTTTGCCCTGTCCTGTATTTGAATAATATGCCATTTGATGTATGTAACTGTTCTCTGGTTTCTATTAGCTGTAATTTATGTATTTTCTTGTGCAGGGAGTTCACCTGTAACAATATGTCTCCTTCCCCCAATACTTGCAGCCCTAAGCTATAATGTAATTAAGGTTTGTCAACACCACTAGTGAAGAATAGCCATTCTTTCTCACAGCAGGTGGCTAGTCATATGTACATACTAGATAGACTAAGAGGAGCCGACCAGTCTAGAATCTTCAGGAGTGGGGATTCTTAGCTGAGGCAAGACCCCACGTCCATCTGTGACTGCGGAAGCGTACGGGATGAGACTTGAGCTGAGGACATATCTCGTCGTTCGTGAGATTGTTTTGGAATCCCTTGGACTCATGTGGACTATTGCTTTGTTAGCTGGCACAAGGATTATCTGGAGGTGCCCCCGAATCTGTTCTGTTGGACTCGTGGAAGGACTATTGTTTCGTTTATCGGGTGCGGGATTACTGGAAAGCACCTCCAGATCTGTTTATTTACTTGGGCTTATTGTGGACTTCTGGTGGACTTGAAGGACATTATGGATATTTGATGTTGTATGCTCCCTGCTTTAATAAATCTCATTGGATCATCCCTCGGCCTGTTGTCCCTTCCTGCTCTGCTGTACACCCCGTCACAAACTGTTTGGCAGCAGTGGGATCAGAGCAGAAGGAATGGAGGACAAAGGCCCATCAACATTGGGAACCAGCACCGCAGAGTACAAGAGCTGGACTGCGATGAACCTACAAACAAAGGCCCATGAAGTAGGAGTCCATTTTAAAGGACTCTCCAAGGAGCAGCTAATTGAGGCTTTGGAAGGAGTTCGCCTGCAAGATGACACTGAGGAAGGATCCTCACAGCAAATGGAGGAAAGACTGCAGCCGGAGGTAAATACCCAAAAAAGTCAGTGGGTTGTGTGGTACGAGGAGGAGTTGGCATTTCTGGGAGAAGAGGCCACCATAGACGATAAGAGGAAGGCCATTCACAGAGCTCAGGAGATGGCATTGCTGGAGCAGATCGCTTTGGAAGCAGCTAGAAGCTCCAGACAGACTGTAACCTCAGCACCCACCATGAGGGAACTCCCCAGAGTGTCCCACAAAGACTTTAAGCCCTTTAATGAGGCTGCAGGCGACATTGAGGGCTTCTTCCAGGACTTTGAGCATCAGTGTTGATTAATGGAAGTCCCGGAAAGGGAGCGAGTTCGACATCTTGTGGGGTTCTTAGAGGGTGGAGCTGCTGAAGCCTATAGAGCTATGGACCCTCGGGGGAACTGTGAGTATGCGGCGATTAAACAGACTATTCTAGAACATTATGCTATGTTAAACCTTGTTATCTTATTCTTATAATTATGCTAACATACAAAATTAGCATATGCTTTAATCCCACTGCTGCCAGTATTATGCGGTCTTGAAATGTTTTTGTACTTATTCTTATGATTTTGCTAACATGCAAATTAACATGTGATTTAATCTTTTGTATTTGTATAATTTTGCGGTTTTCAGTTAAGATAAGGAATCGTAAAAATCATGCTGTTAAAGGTAGCATGGCCGAGTGGTCTAAGGCGCTGGACTTAGGCTCCAGTCTCTTTGGAGGCATGGGTTCAAATCCCACTGCTGCCAGTGTATTTCTACTTTGAAACTTTTTAGCTTATATTTATGATTTTGCTAATAGAAAAATTAGCATGTGTTTTATTATTTTGTATTTGTATGAGTCCATGCTTTGCTGTTTTGCAAAAGACAGTAGATAGAATCATTGCTTTTTGCTTAGAGACCTATCCATTTTCCACCTTGAAGAAGTTAAAATGTAGGAAAATTCACTAAACTTACTCTAAGGAAGCTTTCTTTATGTAGTATATTAGGGTAGCATGGCCGAGCGGTCTAAGGCGCTGGATTAAGGCTCCAGTTTCTTCAGAGGCGTGGGTTCAAATCCCACTGCTGCCAGTAGGTCTTTAGAACATTTTGATCTAATTCAAATGATTTTGTATTTGCATGAGTGTGTGGGTTTCTGTTTAGGAAAAGACAGTTGATAGAATCATTGTTTTTTCCTATTGTTTAGAGACTTAACCATTTTACAACAGACCTGTAGGTTTAAATCCCACTGCTGCCAGTAGTAAGAGTTCCTTAAAACCTTTTTATCTTATTCTTATACATACGCTAATATACAAAATTAGCATATGCTTTAATCCCACTGCTGCCAGTATTATGCGGTCTTGAAATGTTTTTGTACTTATTCTTATGATTTTGCTAACATGCAAATTAACATGTGATTTAATCTTTTGTATTTGTATAATTTTGCGGTTTTCAGTTAAGATAAGGAATCGTAAAAATCATGCTGTTAAAGGTAGCATGGCCGAGTGGTCTAAGGCGCTGGATTTAGGCTCCAGTCTCTTTGGAGGCGTGGGTTCAAATCCCACTGCTGCCAGTGTATTTTTACTTTGAAACTTTTTAGCTTATATTTATGATTTTGCTAATAGAAAAATTAGCATGTGTTTTATTATTTTGTATTTGTATGAGTCCATGCTTTGCTGTTTTGCAAAAGACAGTAGATAGAATCATTGCTTTTTCCTTTTTGCTTAGAGACCTATCCATTTTCCACCTTGAAGAAGTTAAAATGTAGGAAAATTCACTAAACTTACTCTAAGGAAGCTTTTTTCATGTAGTATATTAAGGTAGCATGGCCGAGCGGTCTAAGGCGCTGGATTAAGGCTCCAGTCTCTTCAGAGGCGTGGGTTCAAATCCCACTGCTGCCAGTAGGTCTTCAGAACATTTTGATCTAATTCAAATGATTTTGTATTTGCATGAGTGTGTGGGTTTCTGTTTAGGAAAAGACAGTTGATAGAATCATTGTTTTTTCCTATTGTTTAGAGACTTAACCATTTTACAACAGACCTGTAGGTTTAAATCCCACTGCTGCCAGTAGTAAGAGTTCCTTAAAACCTTTTTATCTTATTCTTATACATACGCTAACATACAAAATTAACATATGCTTTAATCCCACTGCTGCCAGTATTATGCGGTCTTGAAATGTTTTTGTACTTATTCTTATGATTTTGCTAACATGCAAATTAACATGTGATTTAATCTTTTGTATTTGTATAATTTAGTGGTTTTCAGTTAAGATAAGGAATCTTAAAAATCATGCTGCTAAAGGTAGCATGGCCGAGCGGTCTAAGGCACTGGATTAAGGCTCCAGTCTCTTCAGAGGCGTTGGTTCAAATCCCACTGCTGCCAGTAGGTCTTCAGAACCTTTTGATCTAATTCTTATGATTTTGTATTTGCATGAGTGTGTGGATTTCTGTTTAGGAAAAGACAGTTGATAGAATTATTGGTTTTTCCTATTGTTTAGAGACTTAACCATTTTACAACAGACCTGTAGGTTCAAATCCCACTGCTGCCAGTAGTAAGAGTTCCTTAAAACCTTTTTATCTTATTCTTATAACTATGTTAACATACAAAATTAGCATATGCTTTAATCCCACTGCTGCCAGTATTATGAGGTCTTGAAATGTTTTTGTACTTATTCTTATGATTTTGCTAACATGCAAATTAGCATGTGATCTAATCTTCTTTTGTATTTGTATGATTTTTCGGTTTTCGGTTAAGATAAAGACCGTTGATAGAATCATTGGTTTTTCCTAATGTTTAGAGACATGCCCTTTTTCCAACATGCACTAATTTTAAATGTTGTCAAATGTACTTCACTTACTCTAAGGAAGCCTACTTAATCATGCTGAGTATGACTCAGCAGTATGAGTTCTTGAAAATCTTTTGATCTTATTCTTATAATTATGAAAACAGACAAAATTTGCATGTGCTTTCATCCCACTACTGCCAGTATGATATGTGCTTGAAAATTGTTTTGAACTTACTCTTATGATTTTACTAACATACAAACTTACATGTGTTTTAATCTTCTTTTGTATTTGCTTAAGTGTTTTCTTTCTGGTTAAGATAAAAACAGTTGATAGAATTATTGTTTTTTTCCTAATATTTAGAGACATGTCTGTCATGATATGTACTTTTGCCCTGTCCTGTATTTGAATAATATGCCATTTGATGTATGTAACTGTTCTCTGGTTTCTATTAGCTGTAATTTATGTATTTTCTTGTGCAGGGAGTTCACCTGTAACAATATGTCTCCTTCCCCCAATACTTGCAGCCCTAAGCTATAATGTAATTAAGGTTTGTCAACACCACTAGTGAAGAATAGCCATTCTTTCTCACAGCAGGTGGCTAGTCATATGTACATACTAGATAGACTAAGAGGAGCCGACCAGTCTAGAATCTTCAGGAGTGGGGATTCTTAGCTGAGGCAAGACCCCACGTCCATCTGTGACTGCGGAAGCATACGGGATGAGACTTGAGCTGAGGACATATCTCGTCGTTCGTGAGATTGTTTTCGGATCCCTTGGACTCATGTGGACTATTGCTTTGTTAGCTGGCACAAGGATTATCTGGAGGTGCCCCCGAATCTGTTCTGTTGGACTCGTGGAAGGACTATTGTTTCGTTTATCGGGTGCGGGATTACTGGAAAGCACCTCCAGATCTGTTTATTTACTTGGGCTTATTGTGGACTTCTGGTGGACTTGAAGGACATTATGGATATTTGATGTTGTATGCTCCCTGCTTTAATAAATCTCATTGGATCATCCCTCGGCCTGTTGTCCCTTCCAGCTCTGCTGTACACCCCGTCACAAACTGGTTGGCAGCAGTGGGATCAGAGCAGAAGGAATGGAGGACAAAGGCCCATCAACATTGGGAACCAGCACCGCAGAGTACAAGAGCTGGACTGCGATGAACCTACAAACAAAGGCCCATGAAGTAGGAGTCCGTTTTAAAGGACTCTCCAAGGAGCAGCTAATTGAGGCTTTGGAAGGAGTTCGCCTGCAAGATGACACTGAGGAAGGATCCTCACAGCAAATGGAGGAAAGACTGCAGCCGGAGGTAAATACCCAAAAAAGTCAGTGGGTTGTGTGGTACGAGGAGGAGTTGGCATTTCTGGGAGAAGAGGGCACCATAGACGATAAGAGGAAGGCCATTCACAGAGCTCAGGAGATGGCATTGCTGGAGCAGATCGCTTTGGAAGCAGCTAGAAGCTCCAGACAGACTGTAACCTCAGCACCCACCATGAGGGAACTCCCCAGAGTGTCCCACAAAGACTTTAAGCCCTTTAATGAGGCTGCAGGCGACATTGAGGGCTTCTTCCAGGACTTTGAGCATCAGTGTTGATTAATGGAAGTCCCGGAAAGGGAGCGAGTTCGACATCTTGTGGGGTTCTTAGAGGGTGGAGCTGCTGAAGCCTATAGAGCTATGGACCCTCGGGGGAACTGTGAGTATGCGGCGATTAAACAGACTATTCTAGAACATTATGCTATGTTAAACCTTGTTATCTTATTCTTATAATTATGCTAACATACAAAATTAGCATATGCTTTAATCCCACTGCTGCCAGTATTATGCGGTCTTGAAATGTTTTTGTACTTATTCTTATGATTTTGCTAACATGCAAATTAACATGTGATTTAATCTTTTGTATTTGTATAATTTTGCGGTTTTCAGTTAAGATAAGGAATCGTAAAAATCATGCTGTTAAAGGTAGCATGGCCGAGTGGTCTAAGGCGCTGGACTTAGGCTCCAGTCTCTTTGGAGGCGTGGGTTCAAATCCCACTGCTGCCAGTGTATTTCTACTTTGAAACTTTTTAGCTTATATTTATGATTTTGCTAATAGAAAAATTAGCATGTGTTTTATTATTTTGTATTTGTATGAGTCCATGCTTTGCTGTTTTGCAAAAGACAGTAGATAGAATCATTGCTTTTTGCTTAGAGACCTATCCATTTTCCACCTTGAAGAAGTTAAAATGTAGGAAAATTCACTAAACTTACTCTAAGGAAGCTTTTTTTATGTAGTATATTAGGGTAGCATGGCCGAGCGGTCTAAGGCGCTGGATTAAGGCTCCAGTCTCTTCAGAGGCGTGGGTTCAAATCCCACTGCTGCCAGTAGGTCTTTAGAACATTTTGATCTAATTCAAATGATTTTGTATTTGCATGAGTGTGTGGGTTTCTGTTTAGGAAAAGACAGTTGATAGAATCATTGTTTTTTCCTATTGTTTAGAGACTTAACCATTTTACAACAGACCTGTAGGTTTAAATCCCACTGCTGCCAGTAGTAAGAGTTCCTTAAAACCTTTTTATCTTATTCTTATACATACGCTAATATACAAAATTAGCATATGCTTTAATCCCACTGCTGCCAGTATTATGCGGTCTTGAAATGTTTTTGTACTTATTCTTATGATTTTGCTAACATGCAAATTAACATGTGATTTAATCTTTTGTATTTGTATAATTTAGTGGTTTTCAGTTAAGATAAGGAATCTTAAAAATCATGCTGCTAAAGGTAGCATGGCCGAGCGGTCTAAGGCACTGGATTAAGGCTCCAGTCTCTTCAGAGGCGTTGGTTCAAATCCCACTGCTGCCAGTAGGTCTTCAGAACCTTTTGATCTAATTCTTATGATTTTGTATTTGCATGAGTGTGTGGATTTCTGTTTAGGAAAAGACAGTTGATAGAATTATTGGTTTTTCCTATTGTTTAGAGACTTAACCATTTTACAACAGACCTGTAGGTTCAAATCCCACTGCTGCCAGTAGTAAGAGTTCCTTAAAACCTTTTTATCTTATTCTTATAACTATGTTAACATACAAAATTAGCATATGCTTTAATCCCACTGCTGCCAGTATTATGAGGTCTTGAAATGTTTTTGTACTTATTCTTATGATTTTGCTAACATGCAAATTAGCATGTGATCTAATCTTCTTTTGTATTTGTATGATTTTTCGGTTTTCGGTTAAGATAAAGACCGTTGATAGAATCATTGGTTTTTCCTAATGTTTAGAGACATGCCCTTTTTCCAACATGCACTAATTTTAAATGTTGTCAAATGTACTTCACTTACTCTAAGGAAGCCTACTTAATCATGCTGAGTATGACTCAGCAGTATGAGTTCTTGAAAATCTTTTGATCTTATTCTTATAATTATGAAAACAGACAAAATTTGCATGTGCTTTCATCCCACTACTGCCAGTATGATATGTGCTTGAAAATTGTTTTGAACTTACTCTTATGATTTTACTAACATACAAACTTACATGTGTTTTAATCTTCTTTTGTATTTGCTTAAGTGTTTTCTTTCTGGTTAAGATAAAAACAGTTGATAGAATTATTGTTTTTTTCCTAATATTTAGAGACATGTCTGTCATGATATGTACTTTTGCCCTGTCCTGTATTTGAATAATATGCCATTTGATGTATGTAACTGTTCTCTGGTTTCTATTAGCTGTAATTTATGTATTTTCTTGTGCAGGGAGTTCACCTGTAACAATATGTCTCCTTCCCCCAATACTTGCAGCCCTAAGCTATAATGTAATTAAGGTTTGTCAACACCACTAGTGAAGAATAGCCATTCTTTCTCACAGCAGGTGGCTAGTCATATGTACATACTAGATAGACTAAGAGGAGCCGACCAGTCTAGAATCTTCAGGAGTGGGGATTCTTAGCTGAGGCAAGACCCCACGTCCATCTGTGACTGCGGAAGCATACGGGATGAGACTTGAGCTGAGGACATATCTCGTCGTTCGTGAGATTGTTTTGGGATCCCTTGGACTCATGTGGACTATTGCTTTGTTAGCTGGCACAAGGATTATCTGGAGGTGCCCCCGAATCTGTTCTGTTGGACTCGTGGAAGGACTATTGTTTCGTTTATCGGGTGCGGGATTACTGGAAAGCACCTCCAGATCTGTTTATTTACTTGGGCTTATTGTGGACTTCTGGTGGACTTGAAGGACATTATGGATATTTGATGTTGTATGCTCCCTGCTTTAATAAATCTCATTGGATCATCCCTCGGCCTGTTGTCCCTTCCTGCTCTGCTGTACACCCTGTCACAAACTGGTTCGCAGCAGTGGGATCAGAGCAGAAGGAATGGAGGACAAAGGCCCATCAACATTGGGAACCAGCACCGCAGAGTACAAGAGCTGGACTGCGATGAACCTACAAACAAAGGCCCATGAAGTAGGAGTCCGTTTTAAAAGACTCTCCAAGGAGCAGCTAATTGAGGCTTTGGAAGGAGTTCGCCTGCAAGATGACACTGAGGAAGGATCCTCACAGCAAATGGAGGAAAGACTGCAGCCGGAGGTAAATACCCAAAAAAGTCAGTGGGTTGTGTGGTACGAGGAGGAGTTGGCATTTCTGGGAGAAGAGGCCACCATAGACGATAAGAGGAAGGCCATTCACAGAGCTCAGGAGATGGCATTGCTGGAGCAGATCGCTTTGGAAGCAGCTAGAAGCTCCAGACAGACTGTAACCTCAGCACCCACCATGAGGGAACTCCCCAGAGTGTCCCACAAAGACTTTAAGCCCTTTAATGAGGCTGCAGGCGACATTGAGGGCTTCTTCCAGGACTTTGAGCATCAGTGTTGATTAATGGAAGTCCCGGAAAGGGAGCGAGTTCGACATCTTGTGGGGTTCTTAGAGGGTGGAGCTGCTGAAGCCTATAGAGCTATGGACCCTCGGGGGAACTGTGAGTATGCGGCGATTAAACAGACTATTCTAGAACATTATGCTATGTTAAACCTTGTTATCTTATTCTTATAATTATGCTAACATACAAAATTAGCATATGCTTTAATCCCACTGCTGCCAGTATTATGCGGTCTTGAAATGTTTTTGTACTTATTCTTATGATTTTGCTAACATGCAAATTAACATGTGATTTAATCTTTTGTATTTGTATAATTTTGCAGTTTTCAGTTAAGATAAGGAATCGTAAAAATCATGCTGTTAAAGGTAGCATGGCCGAGTGGTCTAAGGCGCTGGACTTAGGCTCCAGTCTCTTTGGAGGCGTGGGTTCAAATCCCACTGCTGCCAGTGTATTTCTACTTTGAAACTTTTTAGCTTATATTTATGATTTTGCTAATAGAAAAATTAGCATGTGTTTTATTATTTTGTATTTGTATGAGTCCATGCTTTGCTGTTTTGCAAAAGACAGTAGATAGAATCATTGCTTTTTGCTTAGAGACCTATCCATTTTCCACCTTGAAGAAGTTAAAATGTAGGAAAATTCACTAAACTTACTCTAAGGAAGCTTTTTTTATGTAGTATATTAGGGTAGCATAGCCGAGCGGTCTAAGGCGCTGGATTAAGGCTCCAGTCTCTTCAGAGGCGTGGGTTCAAGTCCCACTGCTGCCAGTAGGTCTTTAGAACATTTTGATCTAATTCAAATGATTTTGTATTTGCATGAGTGTGTGGGTTTCTGTTTAGGAAAAGACAGTTGATAGAATCATTGTTTTTTCCTATTGTTTAGAGACTTAACCATTTTACAACAGACCTGTAGGTTTAAATCCCACTGCTGCCAGTAGTAAGAGTTCCTTAAAACCTTTTTATCTTATTCTTATACATACGCTAATATACAAAATTAGCATATGCTTTAATCCCACTGCTGCCAGTATTATGCGGTCTTGAAATGTTTTTGTACTTATTCTTATGATTTTGCTAACATGCAAATTAACATGTGATTTAATCTTTTGTATTTGTATAATTTTGCGGTTTTCAGTTAAGATAAGGAATCGTAAAAATCATGCTGTTAAAGGTAGCATGGCCGAGTGGTCTAAGGCGCTGGATTTAGGCTCCAGTCTCTTTGGAGGCGTGGGTTCAAATCCCACTGCTGCCAGTGTTTTTTTACTTTGAAACTTTTTAGCTTATATTTATGATTTTGCTAATAGAAAAATTAGCATGTGTTTTATTATTTTGTATTTGTATGAGTCCATGCTTTGCTGTTTTGCAAAAGACAGTAGATAGAATCATTGCTTTTTCCTTTTTGCTTAGAGACCTATCCATTTTCCACCTTGAAGAAGTTAAAATGTAGGAAAATTCACTAAACTTACTCTAAGGAAGCTTTTTTCATGTAGTATATTAAGGTAGCATGGCCGAGCGGTCTAAGGCGCTGGATTAAGGCTCCAGTCTCTTCAGAGGCGTGGGTTCAAATCCCACTGCTGCCAGTAGGTCTTCAGAACATTTTGATCTAATTCAAATGATTTTGTATTTGCATGAGTGTGTGGGTTTCTGTTTAGGAAAAGACAGTTGATAGAATCATTGTTTTTTCCTATTGTTTAGAGACTTAACCATTTTACAACAGACCTGTAGGTTTAAATCCCACTGCTGCCAGTAGTAAGAGTTCCTTAAAACCTTTTTATCTTATTCTTATACATACGCTAACATACAAAATTAACATATGCTTTAATCCCACTGCTGCCAGTATTATGCGGTCTTGAAATGTTTTTGTACTTATTCTTATGATTTTGCTAACATGCAAATTAACATGTGATTTAATCTTTTGTATTTGTATAATTTAGTGGTTTTCAGTTAAGATAAGGAATCTTAAAAATCATGCTGCTAAAGGTAGCATGGCCGAGCGGTCTAAGGCACTGGATTAAGGCTCCAGTCTCTTCAGAGGCGTTGGTTCAAATCCCACTGCTGCCAGTAGGTCTTCAGAACCTTTTGATCTAATTCTTATGATTTTGTATTTGCATGAGTGTGTGGATTTCTGTTTAGGAAAAGACAGTTGATAGAATCATTGGTTTTTCCTATTGTTTAGAGACTTAACCATTTTACAACAGACCTGTAGGTTCAAATCCCACTGCTGCCAGTAGTAAGAGTTCCTTAAAACCTTTTTATCTTATTCTTATAACTATGCTAACATACAAAATTAGCATATGCTTTAATCCCACTGCTGCCAGTATTATGAGGTCTTGAAATGTTTTTGTACTTATTTTTATGATTTTGCTAACATGCAAATTAGCATGTGATCTAATCTTCTTTTGTATTTGTATGATTTTTCTGTTTTCAGTTAAGATAAAGACCGTTGATAGAATCATTGGTTTTTCCTAATGTTTAGAGACATGCCCTTTTTCCAACATGCACTAATTTTAAATGTTGTCAAATGTACTTCACTTACTCTAAGGAAGCCTACTTAATCATGCTGAGTATGACTCAGCAGTATGAGTTCTTGAAAATCTTTTGATCTTATTCTTATAATTATGAAAACAGACAAAATTTGCATGTGCTTTCATCCCACTGCTGCCAGTATGATATGTGCTTGAAAATTGTTTTGAACTTACTCTTATGATTTTACTAACATACAAACTTACATGTGTTTTAATCTTCTTTTGTATTTGCTTAAGTGTTTTCTTTCTGGTTAAGATAAAAACAGTTGATAGAATTATTGTTTTTTTCCTAATATTTAGAGACATGTCTGTCATGATATGTACTTTTGCCCTGTCCTGTATTTGAATAATATGCCATTTGATGTATGTAACTGTTCTCTGGTTTCTATTAGCTGTAATTTATGTATTTTCTTGTGCTGGGAGTTCACCTGTAACAATATGTCTCCTTCCCCCAATACTTGCAGCCCTAAGCTATAATGTAATTAAGGTTTGTCAACACCACTAGTGAAGAATAGCCATTCTTTCTCACAGCAGGTGGCTAGTCATATGTACATACTTGATAGACTAAGAGGAGCCGACCAGTCTAGAATCTTCAGGTTGACCCAACCATTGAATAGAAGGTGTGACCCCTACCCCCCTTCATGGGCGGATCCCAGGAGCTCAGATAATCCATTCTTATTTTTGAGATCAGATGTGAGTTGATCCTTAAAGGGGAAGGAGTGGGGATTCTTAGCTGAGGCAAGACCCCAAGTCCATCTGTGACTGCGGAAGCGTACGGGATGAGACTTGAGCTGAGGACATATCTCGTCGTTCGTGAGATTGTTTTGGGATCCCTTGGACTCATGTGGACCATTGCTTTGTTAGCTGGCACAAGGATTATCTGGAGGTGCCCCCGAATCTGTTCTGTTGGACTCGTGGAAGGACTATTGTTTCGTTTATCAGGTGCGGGATTACTGGAAAGCACCTCCAGATCTGTTTATTTCCTTGGGCTTATTGTGGACTTCTGGTGGACTTGAAGGACATTATGGATATTTGATGTTGTATGCTCCCTGCTTTAATAAATATCATTGGATCATCCCTCGGCCTGTTGTCCCTTCCTGCTCTGCTGTACACCCCGTCACAAACTGGTTGGCAGCAGTGGGATCAGAGCAGAAGGAATGGAGGACAAAGGCCCATCAACATTGGGAACCAGCACCGCAGAGTACAAGAGCTGGACTGCGATGAACCTACAAACAAAGGCCCATGAAGTAGGAGTCCATTTAAAGGACTCTCCAAGGAGCAGCTAATTGAGGCTTTGGAAGGAGTTCGCCTGCAAGATGACACTGAGGAAGGATCCTCACAGCAAATGGAGGAAAGACTGCAGCCGGAGGTAAATACCCAAAAAAGTCAGTGGGTTGTGTGGTACGAGGAGGAGTTGGCATTTCTGGGAGAAGAGGCCACCATAGACGATAAGAGGAAGGCCATTCACAGAGCTCAGGAGATGGCATTGCTGGAGCAGATCGCTTTGGAAGCAGCTAGAAGCTCCAGACAGACTGTAACCTCAGCACCCACCATGAGGGAACTCCCCAGAGTGTCCCACAAAGACTTTAAGCCCTTTAATGAGGCTGCAGGCGACATTGAGGGCTTCTTCCAGGACTTTGAGCATCAGTGTTGATTAATGGAAGTCCCGGAAAGGGAGCGAGTTCGACATCTTGTGGGGTTCTTAGAGGGTGGAGCTGCTGAAGCCTATAGAGCTATGGACCCTCGGGGGAACTGTGAGTATGCGGCGATTAAACAGACTATTCTAGAACATTATGCTATGTTAAACCTTGTTATCTTATTCTTATAATTATGCTAACATACAAAATTAGCATATGCTTTAATCCCACTGCTGCCAGTATTATGCGGTCTTGAAATGTTTTTGTACTTATTCTTATGATTTTGCTAACATGCAAATTAACATGTGATTTAATCTTTTGTATTTGTATAATTTTGCGGTTTTCAGTTAAGATAAGGAATCGTAAAAATCATGCTGTTTAAGGTAGCATGGCCGAGTGGTCTAAGGCGCTGGACTTAGGCTCCAGTCTCTTTGGAGGCGTGGGTTCAAATCCCACTGCTGCCAGTGTATTTCTACTTTGAAACTTTTTAGCTTATATTTATGATTTTGCTAATAGAAAAATTAGCATGTGTTTTATTATTTTGTATTTGTATGAGTCCATGCTTTGCTGTTTTGCAAAAGACAGTAGATAGAATCATTGCTTTTTGCTTAGAGACCTATCCATTTTCCACCTTGAAGAAGTTAAAATGTAGGAAAATTCACTAAACTTACTCTAAGGAAGCTTTTTTTATGTAGTATATTAGGGTAGCATGGCCGAGCGGTCTAAGGCGCTGGATTAAGGCTCCAGTCTCTTCAGAGGCGTGGGTTCAAATCCCACTGCTGCCAGTAGGTCTTCAGAACATTTTGATCTAATTCAAATGATTTTGTATTTGCATGAGTGTGTGGGTTTCTGTTTAGGAAAAGACAGTTGATAGAATCATTGTTTTTTCCTATTGTTTAGAGACTTAACCATTTTACAACAGACCTGTAGGTTTAAATCCCACTGCTGCCAGTAGTAAGAGTTCCTTAAAACCTTTTTATCTTATTCTTATACATACGCTAATATACAAAATTAGCATATGCTTTAATCCCACTGCTGCCAGTATTATGCGGTCTTGAAATGTTTTTGTACTTATTCTTATGATTTTGCTAACATGCAAATTAACATGTGATTTAATCTTTTGTATTTGTATAATTTTGTGGTTTTCAGTTAAGATAAGGAATCTTAAAAGTCATGCTGCTAAAGGTAGCATGGCCGAGCGGTCTAAGGCGCTGGATTAAGGCTCCAGTCTCTTCAGAGGCGTGGGTTCAAATCCCACTGCTGCCAGTAGGTCTTCAGAACCTTTTGATCTAATTCTTATGATTTTGTATTTGCATGAGTGTGTGGATTTCTGTTTAGGAAAAGACAGTTGATAGAATCATTGGTTTTTCCTATTGTTTAGAGACTTAACCATTTTACAACAGACCTGTAGGTTCAAATCCCACTGCTGCCAGTAGTAAGAGTTCCTTAAAACCTTTTTATCTTATTCTTATAACTATGCTAACATACAAAATTAGCATATGCTTTAATCCCACTGCTGCCAGTATTATGAGGTCTTGAAATGTTTTTGTACTTATTCTTATGATTTTGCTAACATGCAAATTAGCATGTGATCTAATCTTCTTTTGTATTTGTATGATTTTTCGGTTTTCGGTTAAGATAAAGACCGTTGATAGAATCATTGGTTTTTCCTAATGTTTAGAGACATGCCCTTTTTCCAACATGCACTAATTTTAAATGTTGTCAAATGTACTTCACTTACTCTAAGGAAGCCTACTTAATCATGCTGAGTATGACTCAGCAGTATGAGTTCTTGAAAATCTTTTGATCTTATTCTTATAATTATGAAAACAGACAAAATTTGCATGTGCTTTCATCCCACTGCTGCCAGTATGATATGTGCTTGAAAATTGTTTTGAACTTACTCTTATGATTTTACTAACATACAAACTTACATGTGTTTTAATCTTCTTTTGTATTTGCTTAAGTGTTTTCTTTCTGGTTAAGATAAAAACAGTTGATAGAATTATTGTTTTTTTCCTAATATTTAGAGACATGTCTGTCATGATATGTACTTTTGCCCTGTCCTGTATTTGAATAATATGCCATTTGATGTATGTAACTGTTCTCTGGTTTCTATTAGCTGTAATTTATGTATTTTCTTGTGCAGGGAGTTCACCTGTAACAATATGTCTCCTTCCCCCAATACTTGCAGCCCTAAGCTATAATGTAATTAAGGTTTGTCAACACCACTAGTGAAGAATAGCCATTCTTTCTCACAGCAGGTTGCTAGTCATATGTACATACTAGATAGACTAAGAGGAGCCGACCAGTCTAGAATCTTCAGGTGGACCCAACCATTGAATAGAAGGTGTGACCCCTACCCCCCTTCATGGGCGGATCCCAGGAGCTCAGATAATCCATTCTTATTTTTGAGATCAGATGTGAGTTGATCCTTAAAGGGGAAGGAGTGGGGATTCTTAGCTGAGGCAAGACCCCACGTCCATCTGTGACTGCGGAAGCGTACGGGATGAGACTTGAGCTGAGGACATATCTCGTCGTTCGTGAGATTGTTTTGGGATCCCTTGGACTCATGTGGACTATTGCTTTGTTAGCTGGCACAAGGATTATCTGGAGGTGCCCCCGAATCTGTTCTGTTGGACTCGTGGAAGGACTATTGTTTCGTTTATCGGGTGCGGGATTACTGGAAAGCACCTCCAGATCTGTTTATTTACTTGGGCTTATTGTGGACTTCTGGTGGACTTGAAGGACATTATGGATATTTGATGTTGTATGCTCCCTGCTTTAATAAATCTCATTGGATCATCCCTCGGCCTGTTGTCCCTTCCTGCTCTGCTGTACACCCCGTCACAAACTGGTTGGCAGCAGTGGGATCAGAGCAGAAGGAATGGAGGACAAAGGCCCATCAACATTGGGAACCAGCACCGCAGAGTACAAGAGCTGGACTGCGATGAACCTACAAACAAAGGCCCATGAAGTAGGAGTCCGTTTTAAAGGACTCTCCAAGGAGCAGCTAATTGAGGCTTTGGAAGGAGTTCGCCTGCAAGATGACACTGAGGAAGGATCCTCACAGCAAATGGAGGAAAGACTGCAGCCGGAGGTAAATACCCAAAAAAGTCAGTGGGTTGTGTGGTACGAGGAGGAGTTGACATTTCTGGGAGAAGAGGCCACCATAGACGATAAGAGGAAGGCCATTCACAGAGCTCAGGAGATGGCATTGCTGGAGCAGATCGCTTTGGAAGCAGCTAGAAGCTCCAGACAGACTGTAACCTCAGCACCCACCATGAGGGAACTCCCCAGAGTGTCCCACAAAGACTTTAAGCCCTTTAATGAGGCTGCAGGCGACATTGAGGGCTTCTTCCAGGACTTTGAGCATCAGTGTTGATTAATGGAAGTCCCGGAAAGGGAGCGAGTTCGACATCTTGTGGGGTTCTTAGAGGGTGGAGCTGCTGAAGCCTATAGAGCTATGGACCCTCGGGGGAACTGTGAGTATGCGGCGATTAAACAGACTATTCTAGAACATTATGCTATGTTAAACCTTGTTATCTTATTCTTATAATTATGCTAACATACAAAATTAGCATATGCTTTAATCCCACTGCTGCCAGTATTATGCGGTCTTGAAATGTTTTTGTACTTATTCTTATGATTTTGCTAACATGCAAATTAACATGCGATTTAATCTTTTGTATTTGTATAATTTTGCGGTTTTCAGTTAAGATAAGGAATCGTAAAAATCATGCTGTTAAAGGTAGCATGGCCGAGTGGTCTAAGGCGCTGGACTTAGGCTCCAGTCTCTTTGGAGGCATGGGTTCAAATCCCACTGCTGCCAGTGTATTTCTACTTTGAAACTTTTTAGCTTATATTTATGATTTTGCTAATAGAAAAATTAGCATGTGTTTTATTATTTTGTATTTGTATGAGTCCATGCTTTGCTGTTTTGCAAAAGACAGTAGATAGAATCATTGCTTTTTGCTTAGAGACCTATCCATTGTCTGTCATGATATGTACTTTTGCCCTGTCCTGTATTTGAATAATATGCCATTTGATGTATGTAACTGTTCTCTGGTTTCTATTAGCTGTAATTTATGTATTTTCTTGTGCTGGGAGTTCACCTGTAACAATATGTCTCCTTCCCCCAATACTTGCAGCCCTAAGCTATAATGTAATTAAGGTTTGTCAACACCACTAGTGAAGAATAGCCATTCTTTCTCACAGCAGGTGGCTAGTCATATGTACATACTTGATAGACTAAGAGGAGCCGACCAGTCTAGAATCTTCAGGTGGACCCAACCATTGAATAGAAGGTGTGACCCCTTCCCCCTTCATGGGCGGATCCCAGGAGCTCAGATAATCCATTCTTATTTTTGAGATCAGATGTGAGTTGATCCTTAAAGGGGAAGGAGTGGGGATTCTTAGCTGAGGCAAGACCCCACGTCCATCTGTGACTGCGGAAGCGTACGGGATGAGACTTGAGCTGAGGACATATCTCGTCGTTCGTGAGATTGTTTTGGGATCCCTTGGACTCATGTGGACCATTGCTTTGTTAGCTGGCACAAGGATTATCTGGAGGTGCCCCCGAATCTGTTCTGTTGGACTCGTGGAAGGACTATTGTTTCGTTTATCAGGTGCGGGATTACTGGAAAGCACCTCCAGATCTGTTTATTTCCTTGGGCTTATTGTGGACTTCTGGTGGACTTGAAGGACATTATGGATATTTGATGTTGTATGCTCCCTGCTTTAATAAATCTCATTGGATCATCCCTCGGCCTGTTGTCCCTTCCTGCTCTGCTGTACACCCCGTCACAAACTGGTTGGCAGCAGTGGGATCAGAGCAGAAGGAATGGAGGACAAAGGCCCATCAACATTGGGAACCAGCACCGCAGAGTACAAGAGCTGGACTGCGATGAACCTACAAACAAAGGCCCATGAAGTAGGAGTCCGTTTTAAAGGACTCTCCAAGGAGCAGCTAATTGAGGCTTTGGAAGGAGTTCGCCTGCAAGATGACACTGAGGAAGGATCCTCACAGCAAATGGAGGAAAGACTGCAGCCGGAGGTAAATACCCAAAAAAGTCAGTGGGTTGTGTGGTACGAGGAGGAGTTGGCATTTCTGGGAGAAGAGGCCACCATAGACGATAAGAGGAAGGCCATTCACAGAGCTCAGGAGATGGCATTGCTGGAGCAGATCGCTTTGGAAGCAGCTAGAAGCTCCAGACAGACTGTAACCTCAGCACCCACCATGAGGGAACTCCCCAGAGTGTCCCACAAAGACTTTAAGCCCTTTAATGAGGCTGCAGGCGACATTGAGGGCTTCTTCCAGGACTTTGAGCATCAGTGTTGATTAATGGAAGTCCCGGAAAGGGAGCGAGTTCGACATCTTGTGGGGTTCTTAGAGGGTGGAGCTGCTGAAGCCTATAGAGCTATGGACCCTCGGGGGAACTGTGAGTATGCGGCGATTAAACAGACTATTCTAGAACATTATGCTATGTTAAACCTTGTTATCTTATTCTTATAATTATGCTAACATACAAAATTAGCATATGCTTTAATCCCACTGCTGCCAGTATTATGCGGTCTTGAAATGTTTTTGTACTTATTCTTATGATTTTGCTAACATGCAAATTAACATGCGATTTAATCTTTTGTATTTGTATAATTTTGCGGTTTTCAGTTAAGATAAGGAATCGTAAAAATCATGCTGTTAAAGGTAGCATGGCCGAGTGGTCTAAGGCGCTGGACTTAGGCTCCAGTCTCTTTGGAGGCATGGGTTCAAATCCCACTGCTGCCAGTGTATTTCTACTTTGAAACTTTTTAGCTTATATTTATGATTTTGCTAATAGAAAAATTAGCATGTGTTTTATTATTTTGTATTTGTATGAGTCCATGCTTTGCTGTTTTGCAAAAGACAGTAGATAGAATCATTGCTTTTTGCTTAGAGACCTATCCATTGTCTGTCATGATATGTACTTTTGCCCTGTCCTGTATTTGAATAATATGCCATTTGATGTATGTAACTGTTCTCTGGTTTCTATTAGCTGTAATTTATGTATTTTCTTGTGCTGGGAGTTCACCTGTAACAATATGTCTCCTTCCCCCAATACTTGCAGCCCTAAGCTATAATGTAATTAAGGTTTGTCAACACCACTAGTGAAGAATAGCCATTCTTTCTCACAGCAGGTGGCTAGTCATATGTACATACTTGATAGACTAAGAGGAGCCGACCAGTCTAGAATCTTCAGGTGGACCCAACCATTGAATAGAAGGTGTGACCCCTTCCCCCTTCATGGGCGGATCCCAGGAGCTCAGATAATCCATTCTTATTTTTGAGATCAGATGTGAGTTGATCCTTAAAGGGGAAGGAGTGGGGATTCTTAGCTGAGGCAAGACCCCACGTCCATCTGTGACTGCGGAAGCGTACGGGATGAGACTTGAGCTGAGGACATATCTCGTCGTTCGTGAGATTGTTTTGGGATCCCTTGGACTCATGTGGACCATTGCTTTGTTAGCTGGCACAAGGATTATCTGGAGGTGCCCCCGAATCTGTTCTGTTGGACTCGTGGAAGGACTATTGTTTCGTTTATCAGGTGCGGGATTACTGGAAAGCACCTCCAGATCTGTTTATTTCCTTGGGCTTATTGTGGACTTCTGGTGGACTTGAAGGACATTATGGATATTTGATGTTGTATGCTCCCTGCTTTAATAAATCTCATTGGATCATCCCTCGGCCTGTTGTCCCTTCCTGCTCTGCTGTACACCCCGTCACAAACTGGTTGGCAGCAGTGGGATCAGAGCAGAAGGAATGGAGGACAAAGGCCCATCAACATTGGGAACCAGCACCGCAGAGTACAAGAGCTGGACTGCGATGAACCTACAAACAAAGGCCCATGAAGTAGGAGTCCGTTTTAAAGGACTCTCCAAGGAGCAGCTAATTGAGGCTTTGGAAGGAGTTCGCCTGCAAGATGACACTGAGGAAGGATCCTCACAGCAAATGGAGGAAAGACTGCAGCCGGAGGTAAATACCCAAAAAAGTCAGTGGGTTGTGTGGTACGAGGAGGAGTTGGCATTTCTGGGAGAAGAGGCCACCATAGACGATAAGAGGAAGGCCATTCACAGAGCTCAGGAGATGGCATTGCTGGAGCAGATCGCTTTGGAAGCAGCTAGAAGCTCCAGACAGACTGTAACCTCAGCACCCACCATGAGGGAACTCCCCAGAGTGTCCCACAAAGACTTTAAGCCCTTTAATGAGGCTGCAGGCGACATTGAGGGCTTCTTCCAGGACTTTGAGCATCAGTGTTGATTAATGGAAGTCCCGGAAAGGGAGCGAGTTCGACATCTTGTGGGGTTCTTAGAGGGTGGAGCTGCTGAAGCCTATAGAGCTATGGACCCTCAGGGGAACTGTGAGTATGCGGCGATTAAACAGACTATTCTAGGACATTATGCTATGTTAAACCTTGTTATCTTATTCTTATAATTATGCTAACATACAAAATTAGCATATGCTTTAATCCCACTGCTGCCAGTATTATGCGGTCTTGAAATGTTTTTGTACTTATTCTTATGATTTTGCTAACATGCAAATTAACGTGATTTAATCTTTTGTATTTGTATAATTTTGCGGTTTTCAGTTAAGATAAGGAATCGTAAAAATCATGCTGTTAAAGGTAGCATGGCCGAGTGGTCTAAGGCGCTGGAATTAGGCTCCAGTCTCTTTGGAGGCGTGGGTTCAAATCCCACTGCTGCCAGTGTATTTCTACTTTGAAACTTTTTAGCTTATATTTATGATTTTGCTAATAGAAAAATTAGCATGTGTTTTATTATTTTGTATTTGTATGAGTCCATGCTTTGCTGTTTTGCAAAAGACAGTAGATAGAATCATTGCTTTTTGCTTAGAGACCTATCCATTGTCTGTCATGATATGTACTTTTGCCCTGTCCTGTATTTGAATAATATGCCATTTGATGTATGTAACTGTTCTCTGGTTTCTATTAGCTGTAATTTATGTATTTTCTTGTGCTGGGAGTTCACCTGTAACAATATGTCTCCTTCCCCCAATACTTGCAGCCCTAAGCTATAATGTAATTAAGGTTTGTCAACACCACTAGTGAAGAATAGCCATTCTTTCTCACAGCAGGTGGCTAGTCATATGTACATACTTGATAGACTAAGAGGAGCCGACCAGTCTAGAATCTTCAGGTGGACCCAACCATTGAATAGAAGGTGTGACCCCTTCCCCCTTCATGGGCGGATCCCAGGAGCTCAGATAATCCATTCTTATTTTTGAGATCAGATGTGAGTTGATCCTTAAAGGGGAAGGAGTGGGGATTCTTAGCTGAGGCAAGACCCCACGTCCATCTGTGACTGCGGAAGCGTACGGGATGAGACTTGAGCTGAGGACATATCTCGTCGTTCGTGAGATTGTTTTGGGATCCCTTGGACTCATGTGGACCATTGCTTTGTTAGCTGGCACAAGGATTATCTGGAGGTGCCCCCGAATCTGTTCTGTTGGACTCGTGGAAGGACTATTGTTTCGTTTATCAGGTGCGGGATTACTGGAAAGCACCTCCAGATCTGTTTATTTCCTTGGGCTTATTGTGGACTTCTGGTGGACTTGAAGGACATTATGGATATTTGATGTTGTATGCTCCCTGCTTTAATAAATCTCATTGGATCATCCCTCGGCCTGTTGTCCCTTCCTGCTCTGCTGTACACCCCGTCACAAACTGGTTGGCAGCAGTGGGATCAGAGCAGAAGGAATGGAGGACAAAGGCCCATCAACATTGGGAACCAGCACCGCAGAGTACAAGAGCTGGACTGCGATGAACCTACAAACAAAGGCCCATGAAGTAGGAGTCCGTTTTAAAGGACTCTCCAAGGAGCAGCTAATTGAGGCTTTGGAAGGAGTTCGCCTGCAAGATGACACTGAGGAAGGATCCTCACAGCAAATGGAGGAAAGACTGCAGCCGGAGGTAAATACCCAAAAAAGTCAGTGGGTTGTGTGGTACGAGGAGGAGTTGGCATTTCTGGGAGAAGAGGCCACCATAGACGATAAGAGGAAGGCCATTCACAGAGCTCAGGAGATGGCATTGCTGGAGCAGATCGCTTTGGAAGCAGCTAGAAGCTCCAGACAGACTGTAACCTCAGCACCCACCATGAGGGAACTCCCCAGAGTGTCCCACAAAGACTTTAAGCCCTTTAATGAGGCTGCAGGCGACATTGAGGGCTTCTTCCAGGACTTTGAGCATCAGTGTTGATTAATGGAAGTCCCGGAAAGGGAGCGAGTTCGACATCTTGTGGGGTTCTTAGAGGGTGGAGCTGCTGAAGCCTATAGAGCTATGGACCCTCAGGGGAACTGTGAGTATGCGGCGATTAAACAGACTATTCTAGGACATTATGCTATGTTAAACCTTGTTATCTTATTCTTATAATTATGCTAACATACAAAATTAGCATATGCTTTAATCCCACTGCTGCCAGTATTATGCGGTCTTGAAATGTTTTTGTACTTATTCTTATGATTTTGCTAACATGCAAATTAACGTGATTTAATCTTTTGTATTTGTATAATTTTGCGGTTTTCAGTTAAGATAAGGAATCGTAAAAATCATGCTGTTAAAGGTAGCATGGCCGAGTGGTCTAAGGCGCTGGAATTAGGCTCCAGTCTCTTTGGAGGCGTGGGTTCAAATCCCACTGCTGCCAGTGTATTTCTACTTTGAAACTTTTTAGCTTATATTTATGATTTTGCTAATAGAAAAATTAGCATGTGTTTTATTATTTTGTATTTGTATGAGTCCATGCTTTGCTGTTTTGCAAAAGACAGTAGATAGAATCATTGCTTTTTCCTTTTTGCTTAGAGACCTTTCCATTTTCCACCTTGAAGAAGTTAAACTGTAGGAAAATTCACTAAACTTACTCTAAGAAAGCTTTTTTCATATAGTATATTAAGGTAGCATGGCCGAGCGGTCTAAGGCGCTGGATTAAGGCTCCAGTCTCTTCAGAGGCGTGGGTTCAAATCCCACTGCTGCACTTCAGAACATTTTGATCTAATTCAAATGATTTTGCATTTGCATGAGTGTGTGGATTTCTGTTTAGGAAAAGACAGTTGATAGAATCATTGTTTTTTCCTATTGTTTAGAGACTTAACCATTTTACAACAGACCTGTAGGTTTAAATCCCACTGCTGCCAGTAGTAAGAGTTCCTTAAAACCTTTTTATCTTATTCTTATACATACGCTAATATACAAAATTAGCATATGCTTTAATCCCACTGCTGCCAGTATTATGCGGTCTTGAAATGTTTTTGTACTTATTCTTATGATTTTGCTAACATGCAAATTAACATGTGATTTAATCTTTTGTATTTGTATAATTTTGTGGTTTTCAGTTAAGATAAGGAATCTTAAAAATCATGCTGCTAAATTTAGCATGGCCGAGCGGTCTAAGGCGCTGGATTAAGGCTCCAGTCTCTTCAGAGGCGTGGGTTCAAATCCCACTGCTGCCAGTAGGTCTTCAGAACCTTTTGATCTAATTCTTATGATTTTGTATTTGCATGAGTGTGTGGATTTCTGTTTAGGAAAAGACAGTTGATAGAATCATTGGTTTTTCCTATTGTTTAGAGACTTAACCATTTTACAACAGACCTGTAGGTTCAAATCCCACTGCTGCCAGTAGTAAGAGTTCCTTAAAACCTTTTTATCTTATTCTTATAACTATGCTAACATACAAAATTAGCATATGCTTTAATCCCACTGCTGCCAGTATTATGAGGTCTTGAAATGTTTTTGTACTTATTCTTATGATTTTGCTAACATGCAAATTAGCATGTGATCTAATCTTCTTTTGTATTTGTATGATTTTTCGGTTTTCGGTTAAGATAAAGACCGTTGATAGAATCATTGGTTTTTCCTAATGTTTAGAGACATGCCCTTTTTCCAACATGCACTAATTTTAAATGTTGTCAAATGTACTTCACTTACTCTAAGGAAGCCTACTTAATCATGCTGAGTATGACTCAGCAGTATGAGTTCTTGAAAATCTTTTGATCTTATTCTTATAATTATGAAAACAGACAAAATTTGCATGTGCTTTCATCCCACTGCTGCCAGTATGATATGTGCTTGAAAATTGTTTTGAACTTACTCTTATGATTTTACTAACATACAAACTTACATGTGTTTTAATCTTCTTTTGTATTTGCTTAAGTGTTTTCTTTCTGGTTAAGATAAAAACAGTTGATAGAATTATTGTTTTTTTATCTGTCATGATATGTACTTTTGCCCTGTCCTGTATTTGAATAATATGCCATTTGATGTATGTAACTGTTCTCTGGTTTCTATTAGCTGTAATTTATGTATTTTCTTGTGCTGGGAGTTCACCTGTAACAATATGTCTCCTTCCCCCAATACTTGCAGCCCTAAGCTATAATGTAATTAAGGTTTGTCAACACCACTAGTGAAGAATAGCCATTCTTTCTCACAGCAGGTGGCTAGTCATATGTACATACTAGATAGACTAAGAGGAGCCCACCAGTCTAGAATCTTCAGGTGGACCCAACCATTGAATAGAAGGTGTGACCCCTACCCCCCTTCATGGGCGGATCCCAGGAGCTCAGATAATCCATTCTTATTTTTGAGATCAGATGTGAGTTGATCCTTAAAGGGGAAGGAGTGGGGATTCTTAGCTGAGGCAAGACCCCACGTCCATCTGTGACTGCGGAAGCGTACGGGATGAGACTTGAGCTGAGGACATATCTCGTCGTTCGTGAGATTGTTTTGGGATCCCTTGGACTCATGTGGACTATTGCTTTGTTAGCTGGCACAAGGATTATCTGGAGGTGCCCCCGAATCTGTTCTGTTGGACTCGTGGAAGGACTATTGTTTCGTTTATCGGGTGCGGGATTACTGGAAAGCACCTCCAGATCTGTTTATTTCCTTGGGCTTATTGTGGACTTCTGGTGGACTTGAAGGACATTATGGATATTTGATGTTGTATGCTCCCTGCTTTAATAAATCTCATTGGATCATCCCTCGGCCTGTTGTCCCTTCCTGCTCTGCTGTACACCCCGTCACAAACTGGTTGGCAGCAGTGGGATCAGAGCAGAAGGAATGGAGGACAAAGGCCCATCAACATTGGGAACCAGCACCGCAGAGTACAAGAGCTGGACTGCGATGAACCTACAAACAAAGGCCCATGAAGTAGGAGTCCGTTTTAAAGGACTCTCCAAGGAGCAGCTAATTGAGGCTTTGGAAGGAGTTCGCCTGCAAGATGACACTGAGGAAGGATCCTCACAGCAAATGGAGGAAAGACTGCAGCCGGAGGTAAATACCCAAAAAAGTCAGTGGGTTGTGTGGTACGAGGAGGAGTTGGCATTTCTGGGAGAAGAGGCCACCATAGACGATAAGAGGAAGGCCATTCACAGAGCTCAGGAGATGGCATTGCTGGAGCAGATCGCTTTGGAAGCAGCTAGAAGCTCCAGACAGACTGTAACCTCAGCACCCACCATGAGGGAACTCCCCAGAGTGTCCCACAAAGACTTTAAGCCCTTTAATGAGGCTGCAGGCGACATTGAGGGCTTCTTCCAGGACTTTGAGCATCAGTGTTGATTAATGGAAGTCCCGGAAAGGGAGCGAGTTCGACATCTTGTGGGGTTCTTAGAGGGTGGAGCTGCTGAAGCCTATAGAGCTATGGACCCTCGGGGGAACTGTGAGTATGCGGCGATTAAACAGACTATTCTAGAACATTATGCTATGTTAAACCTTGTTATCTTATTCTTATAATTATGCTAACATACAAAATTAGCATATGCTTTAATCCCACTGCTGCCAGTATTATGCGGTCTTGAAATGTTTTTGTACTTATTCTTATGATTTTGCTAACATGCAAATTAACATGTGATTTAATCTTTTGTATTTGTATAATTTTGCGGTTTTCAGTTAAGATAAGGAATCGTAAAAATCATGCTGTTAAAGGTAGCATGGCCGAGTGGTCTAAGGCGCTGGACTTAGGCTCCAGTCTCTTTGGAGGCGTGGGTTCAAATCCCACTGCTGCCAGTGTATTTCTACTTTGAAACTTTTTAGCTTATATTTATGATTTTGCTAATAGAAAAATTAGCATGTGTTTTATTATTTTGTATTTGTATGAGTCCATGCTTTGCTGTTTTGCAAAAGACAGTAGATAGAATCATTGCTTTTTGCTTAGAGACCTATCCATTTTCCACCTTGAAGAAGTTAAAATGTAGGAAAATTCACTAAACTTACTCTAAGGAAGCTTTCTTTATGTAGTATATTAGGGTAGCATGGCCGAGCGGTCTAAGGTGCTGGATTAAGGCTCCAGTCTCTTCAGAGGCGTGGGTTCAAATCCCACTGCTGCCAGTAGGTCTTCAGAACCTTTTGATCTAATTCTTATGATTTTGTATTTGCATGAGTGTGTGGATTTCTGTTTAGGAAAAGACAGTTGATAGAATCATTGGTTTTTCCTATTGTTTAGAGACTTAACCATTTTACAACAGACCTGTAGGTTCAAATCCCACTGCTGCCAGTAGTAAGAGTTCCTTAAAACCTTTTTATCTTATTCTTATAACTATGCTAACATACAAAATTAGCATATGCTTTAATCCCACTGCTGCCAGTATTATGAGGTCTTGAAATGTTTTTGTACTTATTCTTATGATTTTGCTAACATGCAAATTAGCATGTGATCTAATCTTCTTTTGTATTTGTATGATTTTTCGGTTTTCGGTTAAGATAAAGACCGTTGATAGAATCATTGGTTTTTCCTAATGTTTAGAGACATGCCCTTTTTCCAACATGCACTAATTTTAAATGTTGTTAAATGTACTTCACTTACTCTAAGGAAGCCTACTTAATCATGCTGAGTATGACTCAGCAGTATGAGTTCTTGAAAATCTTTTGATCTTATTCTTATAATTATGAAAACAGACAAAATTTGCATGTGCTTTCATCCCACTGCTGCCAGTATGATATGTGCTTGAAAATTGTTTTGAACTTACTCTTATGATTTTACTAACATACAAACTTACATGTGTTTTAATCTTCTTTTGTATTTGCTTAAGTGTTTTCTTTCTGGTTAAGATAAAAACAGTTGATAGAATTATTGTTTTTTTCCTAATATTTAGAGACATGTCTGTCATGATATGTACTTTTGCCCTGTCCTGTATTTGAATAATATGCCATTTGATGTATGTAACTGTTCTCTGGTTTCTATTAGCTGTAATTTATGTATTTTCTTGTGCTGGGAGTTCACCTGTAACAATATGTCTCCTTCCCCCAATACTTGCAGCCCTAAGCTATAATGTAATTAAGGTTTGTCAACACCACTAGTGAAGAATAGCCATTCTTTCTCACAGCAGGTGGCTAGTCATATGTACATACTAGATAGACTAAGAGGAGCCCACCAGTCTAGAATCTTCAGGTGGACCCAACCATTGAATAGAAGGTGTGACCCCTACCCCCCTTCATGGGCGGATCCCAGGAGCTCAGATAATCCATTCTTATTTTTGAGATCAGATGTGAGTTGATCCTTAAAGGGGAAGGAGTGGGGATTCTTAGCTGAGGCAAGACCCCACGTCCATCTGTGACTGCGGAAGCGTACGGGATGAGACTTGAGCTGAGGACATATCTCGTCGTTCGTGAGATTGTTTTGGGATCCCTTGGACTCATGTGGACTATTGCTTTGTTAGCTGGCACAAGGATTATCTGGAGGTGCCCCCGAATCTGTTCTGTTGGACTCGTGGAAGGACTATTGTTTCGTTTATCGGGTGCGGGATTACTGGAAAGCACCTCCAGATCTGTTTATTTCCTTGGGCTTATTGTGGACTTCTGGTGGACTTGAAGGACATTATGGATATTTGATGTTGTATGCTCCCTGCTTTAATAAATCTCATTGGATCATCCCTCGGCCTGTTGTCCCTTCCTGCTCTGCTGTACACCCCGTCACAAACTGGTTGGCAGCAGTGGGATCAGAGCAGAAGGAATGGAGGACAAAGGCCCATCAACATTGGGAACCAGCACCGCAGAGTACAAGAGCTGGACTGCGATGAACCTACAAACAAAGGCCCATGAAGTAGGAGTCCGTTTTAAAGGACTCTCCAAGGAGCAGCTAATTGAGGCTTTGGAAGGAGTTCGCCTGCAAGATGACACTGAGGAAGGATCCTCACAGCAAATGGAGGAAAGACTGCAGCCGGAGGTAAATGCCCAAAAGAGTCAGTGGGTTGTGTGGAACGAGGAGGAGTTGGCATTTCTGGGAGAAGAGGCCACCATAGACGATAAGAGGAAGGCCATTCACAGAGCTCAGGAGATGGCATTGCTGGAGCAGATCGCTTTGGAAGCAGCTAGAAGCTCCAGACAGACTGTAACCTCAGCACCCACCATGAGGGAACTCCCCAGAGTGTCCCACAAAGACTTTAAGCCCTTTAATGAGGCTGCAGGCGACATTGAGGGCTTCTTCCAGGACTTTGAGCATCAGTGTTGATTAATGGAAGTCCCGGAAAGGGAGCGAGTTCGATATCTTGTGGGGCTCTTAGAGGGTGGAGCTGCTGAAGCCTATAGAGCTATGGACCCTCGGGGGAACTGTGAGTATGCGGCGATTAAACAGACTATTCTAGAACATTATGCTATGTTAAACCTTGTTATCTTATTCTTATAATTATGCTAACATACAAAATTAACATATGCTTTAATCCCACTGCTGCCAGTATTATGCGGTCTTGAAATGTTTTTGTACTTATTCTTATGATTTTGCTAACATGCAAATTAACATGTGATTTAATCTTTTGTATTTGTATAATTTTGTGGTTTTCAGTTAAGATAAGGAATCTTAAAAATCATGCTGCTAAAGGTAGAATGGCCGAGCGGTCTAAGGCGCTGGATTAAGGCTTGCATGCTAACATGCAAATTAACATGTGATTTAATCTTTTGTATTTGTATAATTTTGTGGTTTTCAGTTAAGATAAGGAATCTTAAAAATCATGCTGCTAAAGGTAGAATGGCCGAGCGGTCTAAGGCGCTGGATTAAGGCTCCAGTCTCTTCAGAGGCGTGGGTTCAAATCCCACTGCTGCCAGTAGGTCTTCAGAACCTTTTGATCTAATTCTTATGATTTTGTATTTGCATGAGTGTGTGGATTTCTGTTTAGGAAAAGACAGTTGATAGAATCATTGGTTTTTCCTATTGTTTAGAGACTTAACCATTTTACAACAGACCTGTAGGTTCAAATCCCACTGCTGCCAGTAGTAAGAGTTCCTTAAAACCTTTTTATCTTATTCTATAACTATGCTAACATACAAAATTAGCATATGCTTTAATCCCACTGCTGCCAGTATTATGAGGTCTTGAAATGTTTTTGTACTTATTCTTATGATTTTGCTAACATGCAAATTAGCATGTGATCTAATCTTCTTTTGTATTTGTATGATTTTTCGGTTTTCAGTTAAGATAAAGACCGTTGATAGAATCATTGGTTTTTCCTAATGTTTAGAGACATGCCCTTTTTCCAACATGCACTAATTTTAAATGTTGTCAAATGTACTTCACTTACTCTAAGGAAGCCTACTTAATCATGCTGAGTATGACTCAGCAGTATGAGTTCTTGAAAATCTTTTGATCTTATTCTTATAATTATGAAAACAGACAAAATTTGCATGTGCTTTCATCCCACTGCTGCCAGTATGATATGTGCTTGAAAATTGTTTTGAACTTACTCTTATGATTTTACTAACATACAAACTTACATGTGTTTTAATCTTCTTTTGTATTTGCTTAAGTGTTTTCTTTCTGGTTAAGATAAAAACAGTTGATAGAATTATTGTTTTTTTCCTAATATTTAGAGACATGTCTGTCATGATATGTACTTTTGCCCTGTCCTGTATTTGAATAATATGCCATTTGATGTATGTAACTGTTCTCTGGTTTCTATTAGCTGTAATTTATGTATTTTCTTGTGCTGGGAGTTCCCCTGTAACAATATGTCTCCTTCCCCCAATACTTGCAGCCCTAAGCTATAATGTAATTAAGGTTTGTCAACACCACTAGTGAAGAATAGCCATTCTTTCTCACAGCGGGTGGCTAGTCATATGTACATACTAGATAGACTTAGAGGAGCCCACCAGTCTAGAATCTTCAGGTGGACCCAACCATTGAATAGAAGGTGTGACCCCTACCCCCCTTCAAGGGCGGATTCCAGGAGCTCAGACAATCCATTCTTATTTTTGAGATCAGATGTGAGTTGATCCTTAAAGGGGAAGGAGTGGGGATTCTTAGCTGAGGCAAGACCCCACGTCCATCTGTGACTGCGAAAGCGAACGGGATGAGACTTGAGCTGAGGACATATCTCGTCGTTCGTGAGATTGTTTTGGGATCCCTTGGACTCATGTGGACTATTGCTTTGTTAGCTGGCACAAGGATTATCGGGAGGTGCCCCCGAATCTGTTCTGTTGGACTCGTGGAAGGACTATTGTTTCGTTTATCGGGTGCGGGATTACTGGAAAGCACCTCCAGATCTGTTTATTTCCTTGGGCTTATTGTGGACTTCTGGTGGACTTGAAGGACATTATGGATATTTGATGTTGTATGCTCCCTGCTTTAATAAATCTCATTGGATCATCCCTCGGCCTGTTGTCCCTTCCTGCTCTGCTGTACACCCCGTCACAAACTGGTTGGCAGCAGTGGGATCAGAGCAGAAGGAATGGAGGACAAAGGCCCATCAACATTGGGAACCAGCACCGCAGAGTACAAGAGCTGGACTGCGATGAACCTACAAACAAAGGCCCATGAAGTAGGAGTCCGTTTTAAAGGACTCTCCAAGGAGCAGCTAATTGAGGCTTTGGAAGGAGTTCGCCTGCAAGATGACACTGAGGAAGGATCCTCACAGCAAATGGAGGAAAGACTGCAGCCGGAGGTAAATACCCAAAAGAGTCAGTGGGTTGTGTGGAACGAGGAGGAGTTGGCATTTCTGGGAGAAGAGGCCACCATAGACGATAAGAGGAAGGCCATTCACAGAGCTCAGGAGATGGCATTGCTGGAGCAGATCGCTTTGGAAGCAGCTAGAAGCTCCAGACAGACTGTAACCTCAGCACCCACCATGAGGGAACTCCCCAGAGTGTCCCACAAAGACTTTAAGCCCTTTAATGAGGCTGCAGGCGACATTGAGGGCTTCTTCCAGGACTTTGAGCATCAGTGTTGATTAATGGAAGTCCCGGAAAGGGAGCGAGTTCGACATCTTGTGGGGCTCTTAGAGGGTGGAGCTCCTGAAGCCTATAGAGCTATGGACCCTCGGGGGAACTGTGAGTATGCGGCGATTAAACAGACTATTCTAGAACATTATGCTATGTTAAACCTTGTTATCTTATTCTTATAATTATGCTAACATACAAAATTAACATATGCTTTAATCCCACTGCTGCCAGTATTATGCGGTCTTGAAATGTTTTTGTACTTATTCTTATGATTTTGCTAACATGCAAATTAACATGTGATTTAATCTTTTGTATTTGTATAATTTTGTGGTTTTCAGTTAAGATAAGGAATCTTAAAAATCATGCTGCTAAAGGTAGAATGGCCGAGCGGTCTAAGGCGCTGGATTAAGGCTCCAGTCTCTTCAGAGGCGTGGGTTCAAATCCCACTGCTGCCAGTAGGTCTTCAGAACCTTTTGATCTAATTCTTATGATTTTGTATTTGCATGAGTGTGTGGATTTCTGTTTAGGAAAAGACAGTTGATAGAATCATTGGTTTTTCCTATTGTTTAGAGACTTAACCATTTTACAACAGACCTGTAGGTTCAAATCCCACTGCTGCCAGTAGTAAGAGTTCCTTAAAACCTTTTTATCTTATTCTATAACTATGCTAACATACAAAATTAGCATATGCTTTAATCCCACTGCTGCCAGTATTATGAGGTCTTGAAATGTTTTTGTACTTATTCTTATGATTTTGCTAACATGCAAATTAGCATGTGATCTAATCTTCTTTTGTATTTGTATGATTTTTCGGTTTTCAGTTAAGATAAAGACCGTTGATAGAATCATTGGTTTTTCCTAATGTTTAGAGACATGCCCTTTTTCCAACATGCACTAATTTTAAATGTTGTCAAATGTACTTCACTTACTCTAAGGAAGCCTACTTAATCATGCTGAGTATGACTCAGCAGTATGAGTTCTTGAAAATCTTTTGATCTTATTCTTATAATTATGAAAACAGACAAAATTTGCATGTGCTTTCATCCCACTGCTGCCAGTATGATATGTGCTTGAAAATTGTTTTGAACTTACTCTTATGATTTTACTAACATACAAACTTACATGTGTTTTAATCTTCTTTTGTATTTGCTTAAGTGTTTTCTTTCTGGTTAAGATAAAAACAGTTGATAGAATTATTGTTTTTTTCCTAATATTTAGAGACATGTCTGTCATGATATGTACTTTTGCCCTGTCCTGTATTTGAATAATATGCCATTTGATGTATGTAACTGTTCTCTGGTTTCTATTAGCTGTAATTTATGTATTTTCTTGTGCTGGGAGTTCCCCTGTAACAATATGTCTCCTTCCCCCAATACTTGCAGCCCTAAGCTATAATGTAATTAAGGTTTGTCAACACCACTAGTGAAGAATAGCCATTCTTTCTCACAGCGGGTGGCTAGTCATATGTACATACTAGATAGACTTAGAGGAGCCGACCAGTCTAGAATCTTCAGGTGGACCCAACCATTGAATAGAAGGTGTGACCCCTACCCCCCTTCAAGGGCGGATTCCAGGAGCTCAGACAATCCATTCTTATTTTTGAGATCAGATGTGAGTTGATCCTTAAAGGGGAAGGAGTGGGGATTCTTAGCTGAGGCAAGACCCCACGTCCATCTGTGACTGCGAAAGCGAACGGGATGAGACTTGAGCTGAGGACATATCTCGTCGTTCGTGAGATTGTTTTGGGATCCCTTGGACTCATGTGGACTATTGCTTTGTTAGCTGGCACAAGGATTATCGGGAGGTGCCCCCGAATCTGTTCTGTTGGACTCGTGGAAGGACTATTGTTTCGTTTATCGGGTGCGGGATTACTGGAAAGCACCTCCAGATCTGTTTATTTCCTTGGGCTTATTGTGGACTTCTGGTGGACTTGAAGGACATTATGGATATTTGATGTTGTATGCTCCCTGCTTTAATAAATCTCATTGGATCATCCCTCGGCCTGTTGTCCCTTCCTGCTCTGCTGTACACCCCGTCACAAACTGGTTGGCAGCAGTGGGATCAGAGCAGAAGGAATGGAGGACAAAGGCCCATCAACATTGGGAACCAGCACCGCAGAGTACAAGAGCTGGACTGCGATGAACCTACAAACAAAGGCCCATGAAGTAGGAGTCCGTTTTAAAGGACTCTCCAAGGAGCAGCTAATTGAGGCTTTGGAAGGAGTTCGCCTGCAAGATGACACTGAGGAAGGATCCTCACAGCAAATGGAGGAAAGACTGCAGCCGGAGGTAAATACCCAAAAGAGTCAGTGGGTTGTGTGGAACGAGGAGGAGTTGGCATTTCTGGGAGAAGAGGCCACCATAGACGATAAGAGGAAGGCCATTCACAGAGCTCAGGAGATGGCATTGCTGGAGCAGATCGCTTTGGAAGCAGCTAGAAGCTCCAGACAGACTGTAACCTCAGCACCCACCATGAGGGAACTCCCCAGAGTGTCCCACAAAGACTTTAAGCCCTTTAATGAGGCTGCAGGCGACATTGAGGGCTTCTTCCAGGACTTTGAGCATCAGTGTTGATTAATGGAAGTCCCGGAAAGGGAGCGAGTTCGACATCTTGTGGGGCTCTTAGAGGGTGGAGCTCCTGAAGCCTATAGAGCTATGGACCCTCGGGGGAACTGTGAGTATGCGGCGATTAAACAGACTATTCTAGAACATTATGCTATGTTAAACCTTGTTATCTTATTCTTATAATTATGCTAACATACAAAATTAACATATGCTTTAATCCCACTGCTGCCAGTATTATGCGGTCTTGAAATGTTTTTGTACTTATTCTTATGATTTTGCTAACATGCAAATTAACATGTGATTTAATCTTTTGTATTTGTATAATTTTGTGGTTTTCAGTTAAGATAAGGAATCTTAAAAATCATGCTGCTAAAGGTAGAATGGCCGAGCGGTCTAAGGCGCTGGATTAAGGCTCCAGTCTCTTCAGAGGCGTGGGTTCAAATCCCACTGCTGCCAGTAGGTCATCAGAACCTTTTGATCTAATTCTTATGATTTTGTATTTGCATGAGTGTGTGGATTTCTGTTTAGGAAAAGACAGTTGATAGAATCATTGGTTTTTCCTATTGTTTAGAGACTTAACCATTTTACAACAGACCTGTAGGTTCAAATCCCACTGCTGCCAGTAGTAAGAGTTCCTTAAAACCTTTTTATCTTATTCTATAACTATGCTAACATACAAAATTAGCATATGCTTTAATCCCACTGCTGCCAGTATTATGAGGTCTTGAAATGTTTTTGTACTTATTCTTATGATTTTGCTAACATGCAAATTAGCATGTGATCTAATCTTCTTTTGTATTTGTATGATTTTTCGGTTTTCAGTTAAGATAAAGACCGTTGATAGAATCATTGGTTTTTCCTAATGTTTAGAGACATGCCCTTTTTCCAACATGCACTAATTTTAAATGTTGTCAAATGTACTTCACTTACTCTAAGGAAGCCTACTTAATCATGCTGAGTATGACTCAGCAGTATGAGTTCTTGAAAATCTTTTGATCTTATTCTTATAATTATGAAAACAGACAAAATTTGCATGTGCTTTCATCCCACTGCTGCCAGTATGATATGTGCTTGAAAATTGTTTTGAACTTACTCTTATGATTTTACTAACATACAAACTTACATGTGTTTTAATCTTCTTTTGTATTTGCTTAAGTGTTTTCTTTCTGGTTAAGATAAAAACAGTTGATAGAATTATTGTTTTTTTCCTAATATTTAGAGACATGTCTGTCATGATATGTACTTTTGCCCTGTCCTGTATTTGAATAATATGCCATTTGATGTATGTAACTGTTCTCTGGTTTCTATTAGCTGTAATTTATGTATTTTCTTGTGCTGGGAGTTCCCCTGTAACAATATGTCTCCTTCCCCCAATACTTGCAGCCCTAAGCTATAATGTAATTAAGGTTTGTCAACACCACTAGTGAAGAATAGC
Organism: Ranitomeya imitator; assembly: GCF_032444005.1. Lineage (NCBI taxonomy): Eukaryota > Metazoa > Chordata > Amphibia > Anura > Dendrobatidae > Ranitomeya > Ranitomeya imitator. The sequence goes on from NC_091285.1 coordinate 90,738,350, forward strand.
CATTCTTTCTCACAGCAGGTGGCTAGTCATATGTACATATTAGATAGACTTAGAGGAGCCGACCAGTCTAGAATCTTCAGGTGGACCCAACCATTGAATAGAAGGTGTGACCCCTACCCCCCTTCAAGGGCGGATTCCAGGAGCTCAGACAATCCATTCTTATTTTTGAGATCAGATGTGAGTTGATCCTTAAAGGGGAAGGAGTGGGGATTCTTAGCTGAGGCAAGACCCCACGTCCATCTGTGACTGCGAAAGCGAACGGGATGAGACTTGAGCTGAGGACATATCTCGTCGTTCGTGAGATTGTTTTGGGATCCCTTGGACTCATGTGGACTATTGCTTTGTTAGCTGGCACAAGGATTATCGGGAGGTGCCCCCGAATCTGTTCTGTTGGACTCGTGGAAGGACTATTGTTTCGTTTATCGGGTGCGGGATTACTGGAAAGCACCTCCAGATCTGTGTATTTACTTGGGCTTATTGTGGACTTCTGGTGGACTTGAAGGACATTATGGATATTTGATGTTGTATGCTCCCTGCTTTAATAAATCTCATTGGATCATCCCTCGGCCTGTTGTCCCTTCCTGCTCTGCTGTACACCCCGTCACAAACTGGTTGGCAGCAGTGGGATCAGAGCAGAAGGAATGGAGGACAAAGGCCCATCAACATTGGGAACCAGCACCGCAGAGTACAAGAACTGGACTGCGATGAACCTACAAACAAAGGCCCATGAAGTAACATAGTAACATAGTAACATAGTAACATAGTAAGGCCGAAAAAAGACATTTGTCCATCCAGTTCAGCCTATATTCCATCATAATAAATCCACAGATCTACGTCCTTCTACAGAACCTAATAATTGTATGATACAATATTGTTCTGCTCCAGGAAGACATCTGTTGTGAGTTCTGTTTTTGGGCTCCCTCTGGTGGTTACTGATGGTACTGGGTGACTTGTCTTTCCTGGGTCTCTGGGTTCCACCTGTTCCATCAGGATATGGGAGTTTCCTATTTAACCTGGCTTTGCTGGCATTTCCTCGCCGGTTATCAATGTATCCAGTGTGTCTTGTTACCTCTGCTCCCTGCTCCTAGAACCTTCTGGTCAAGCTAAGTTTGGATTTTCCTGTTTTGGTGTTTTGCTTTATTTGGTTTTTAGTCCAGCCTGCAGATATGTGTTTCTTGCTGCTGGTTGCTCTAGTGGGCTGAAATTGCTCCTCATGTACCATGAGTTGGCACATGAGTTCAAGTAATTTCAGGATGGTTTTTTGAAGGGTTTTTCGCTGACCGCGCAGTTCACTTTTGTATCCTCTGCTATCTAGCTTTAGCGGGCCTCATTTTGCTGAAACTGTTTTCATACTGCGTATGTGCTTTCCTCTCATTTCACCGTCATTATATGTGGGGGGCTGCTATTTCTGTGGGGGATTTCTCTGGAGGCAAGAGAGGTCTGTGTTTCTTCTAATAGGGGAAGTTAGATCTTTGGCTGGAGCGAGACGTCTAGGATCATCGTAGGCACGTTCCCCGGCTACTTTTATTTGTGTGTTAGGTTCAGGGTCGCGGTCAGCTCAGGTTCCATCGCCCTAGAGCATGTTTGTATCTGTGCTTGTCCTTTAGTGATCCCCTGCCATTGGGATCATGACAGTATAACCGGCCCACAAAGTGTTAATTGTATTGGCTGAAGTAGGAGGATAAGTAGTCTGAGGAAGTTTTTTTTTTTTTTTTTCTTTCTCTTTCCCTCAGAGTTCGCTGCCTAGCCTTATTGCAGCCTGGCTACTTCCTCCTCCTCTTAATCTTTGAATGGCTCTGATCCCAGCTGTTTATTATGGACGTCCAGAGTTTGGCTTCCAGCCTGAATAATCTTGCCACTAAGGTTCAAAATATACAGGATTTTGTTGTACATGCTCCTATGTCTGAACCTAGAATTCCTGTCCCAGAGTTTTTTTCTGGAGATAGATCTCGTTTTCTGAATTTTAGGAACAATTGCAAGTTGTTTCTTTCTTTGAAATCTCGCTCCTCTGGAGACCCTGCTCAGCAAGTCAAGATAATTATATCTTTCCTGCGGGGTGACCCTCAGGATTGGGCATTTGCATTGGCACCAGGGGACCCTGCGTAGCTTAATGCGGATGCGTTTTTTCTGGCATTGGGTTTGCTCTATGAGGAACCTAACCAAGAGATTCAGGCTGAAAAAGCTTTGTTGGCCCTCTCTCAGGGGCAAGATGAAGCAGAAATTTATTGTCAAAAATTTCGGAAGTGGTCGGTGCTTACTCAGTGGAATGAGTGCGCTCTGGCTGCAAAGTTCAGAGATGGCCTTTCTGAGGCCATTAAAGATGTTATGGTGGGGTTCCCTGCGCCTGCTGGTCTGAATGAGTCTATGACTATGGCTGTTCAGATTGATCGGCGTTTACGGGAGCGCAAACCTGTGCATCATTTGGCGGTGTCGTCTGAACCGTCACCTGAGATAATGCAATGTGATAGAATTCAGTCCAGAAGTGAACGGCAAAAGTATAGGCGGAAAAAAGGGTTGTGCTTTTATTGTGGTGATTCAGCTCATGTTATATCAGCATGCTCTAAACGCACAAAAAAGGTTGATAAGTCTGTTGCCATTAATACTTTACAGTCTAAGTTCATTCTGTCTGTGACTCTGATTTGTTCATTATCATCCATTTCCGTCGATGCCTATGTGGATTCAGGCGCTGCCCTGAGTCATATGGATTGGTCATTTGCCAATCGCTGTGGGTTTAGTCTGGAGCCTCTGGAAGTCCCTATTCATAGTAACATAGTAACATAGTAACATAGTTAGTAAGGCCGAAAAAAGACATTTGTCCATCCAGTTCAGCCTATATTCCATCATAATAAATCCCCAGATCTACGTCCTTCTACAGAACCTAATAATTGTATGATACAATGTTGTTCTGCTCCAGGAAGACATCCAGGCCTCTCTTGAACCCCTCGACTGAGTTCGCCATCACCACCTCCTCAGGCAAGCAATTCCAGATTCTCACTGCCCTAACAGTAAAGAATCCTCTTCTATGTTGGTGGAAAAACCTTCTCTCCTCCAGACGCAAAGAATGCCCCCTTGTGCCCGTCACCTTCCTTGGTATAAACAGATCCTCAGCGAGATATTTGTATTGTCCCCTTATATACTTATACATGGTTATTAGATCGCCCCTCAGTCGTCTTTTTTCTAGACTAAATAATCCTAATTTCGCTAATCTATCTGGGTATTGTAGTTCTCCCATCCCCTTTATTAATTTTGTTGCCCTCCTTTGTACTCTCTCTAGTTCCATTATATCCTTCCTGAGCACCGGTGCCCAAAACTGGACACAGTACTCCATGTGCGGTCTAACTAGGGATTTGTACAGAGGCAGTATAATGCTCTCATCATGTGTATCCAGACCTCTTTTAATGCACCCCATGATCCTGTTTGCCTTGGCAGCTGCTGCCTGGCACTGGCTGCTCCAGGTAAGTTTATCATTAACTAGGATCCCCAAGTCCTTCTCCCTGTCAGATTTACCCAGTGGTTTCCCGTTCAGTGTGTAATGGTGATATTGATTCCCTCTTCCCATGTGTATAACCTTACATTTATCATTGTTAAACCTCATCTGCCACCTTTCAGCCCAAGTTTCCAACTTATCCAGATCCATCTGTAGCAGAATACTATCTTCTCTTGTATTAACTGCTTTACATAGTTTTGTATCATCTGCAAATATCGATATTTTACTGTGTAAACCTTTTACCAGATCATTAATGAATATGTTGAAGAGAACAGGTCCCAATACTGACCCCTGCGGTACCCCACTGGTCACAGCGACCCAGTTAGAGACTATACCATTTATAACCACCCTCTGCTTTCTATCACTAAGCCAGTTACTAACCCATTTACACACATGTTCCCCCAGACCAAGCATTCTCATTTTGTGTACCAACCTCTTGTGCGGCACGGTATCAAACGCTTTGGAAAAATCGAGATATACCACGTCCAATGACTCACCGTGGTCCAGCCTATAGCTTACCTCTTCATAAAAACTGATTAGATTGGTTTGACAGGAGCGATTTCTCATAAACCCATGCTGATATGGAGTTAAACAGTTATTCTCATTGAGATAATCCAGAATAACATCCCTCAGAAACCCTTCAAATATTTTACCAACAATAGAGGTTAGACTTACTGGCCTATAATTTCCAGGTTCACTTTTAGAGCCCTTTTTGAATATTGGCACCACATTTGCTATGCGCCAGTCCTGCGGAATAGAGTCGCTATAGAGTCACTAAAAATAAGAAATAATGGTTTATCTATTACATTACTTAGTTCTCTTAGTACTCGTGGGTGTATGCCATCCGGACCCGGAGATTTATCTATTTTAATCTTATTTAGCCGGTTTCGCACCTCTTCTTGGGTTAGATTGGTGACCCTTAATATAGGGTTTTCATTGTTTCTTGGGATTTCACCTAGCATTTCATTTTCCACCGTGAATACCGTGGAGAAGAAGGTGTTTAATATGTTAGCTTTTTCCTCGTCATCTACAACCATTCTTTCCTCACTATTTTTTAAGGGGCCTACATTTTCAGTTTTTATTCTTTTACTATTGATATAGTTGAAGAACAGTTTGGGATTAGTTTTACTCTCCTTAGCAATGTGCTTCTCTGTTTCCTTTTTGGCAGCTTTAATTAGTTTTTTAGATAAAGTATTTTTCTCCCTATAGTTTTTTAGAGCTTCAATGGTGCCATCCTGCTTTAGTAGTGCAAATGCTTTCTTTTTACTGTTAATTGCCTGTCTTACTTCTTTGTTTAGCCACATTGGGTTTTTCCTATTTCTAGTCCTTTTATTCCCACAAGGTATAAACCGCTTACACTGCCTATTTAGGATGTTCTTAAACATTTCCCATTTATTATCTGTATTCTTATTTCTGAGGATATTGTCCCAGTCTACCAGATTAAGGGCATCTCTAAGCTGTTCAAACTTTGCCTTCCTAAAGTTCAATGTTTTTGTGACTCCCTGACAAGTCCCCCTAGTGAAAGACAGGTGAAACTGCACAATATTGTGGTCGCTATTTCCTAAATGCCCGACCACCTGCAGATTTGTTATTCTGTCAGGTCTATTAGATAGTATTAGGTCTAAAAGTGCTGCTCCTCTGGTTGGATTCTGCACCAATTGTGAAAGATAATTTTTCTTGGTTATTAGCAGAAACCTGTTGCCTTTATGGGTTTCACAGGTTTCTGTTTCCCAGTTAATATCCGGGTAGTTAAAGTCCCCCATAACCAGGACCTCATTATGGGTTGCAGCTTCATCTATCTGCTTTAGAAGTAGACTTTCCATGCTTTCTGTTATATTTGGGGGTTTGTAACAGACCCCAATGAGAATTTTGTTACCATTTTTCCCTCCATGAATTTCAACCCATATGGACTCGACATCCTCATTCCCTTCGCTAATATCCTCCCTTAAAGTGGACTTTAGACAAGACTTTACATAGAGACAAACCCCTCCTCCTCTCCGATTTTTACGATCCTTTCTAAACAGACTGTAACCCTGTAAGTTGACTGCCCAGTCATAGCTTTCATCTAACCATGTCTCGGTTATTCCCACTATGTCAAAGTTACCTGTAGATATTTCTGCTTCTAGTTCTTCCATCTTGTTTGTCAGGCTTCTGACAAACAAGAATTGCTTGCCTGAGGAGGTGGTGATGGCGAACTCAGTCGAGGGGTTCAAGAGAGGCCTGGATGTCTTCCTGGAGCAGAACAATATTGTATCATACAATTATTAGGTTCTGTAGAAGGACGTAGATCTGGGTATTTATTATGATGGAATATAGGCTGAACTGGATGGACAAATGTCTTTTTTCGGCCTTACTAACTATGTTACTATGTTACTATGTAAGATGGAAGAACTAGAAGCAGAAGGGAATTGACTCTACACCTTTGGCTATGAATAAACCTCAGTACTGGACACAAGTGACCATGCGTATGACTCCCGTTCATCAGGAGGTGATTCGCTTCCTGGTACTGTATAATTTGCATGATGTTCTAGTACTTGGTCTGCCATGGTTACAAACTCATAATCCAGTCCTTGACTGGAAATCAATGTCTGTGTTAAGCTGGGGTTGTCAGGGGGTTCATGATGATGCACCTCCGATTTCTATCGCTTCATCTACTCCTTCTGAGATTCCTGTGTTTTTGTCTGACTATCGGGATGTTTTTGAGGAGCCTAAGCTCAGTTCGCTTCCTCCTCACAGGGATTGCGATTGTGCTATAAATTTAATTCCAGGCAGTAAATTTCCTAAAGGTCGTTTGTTCAATCTGTCAGTGCCAGAGCATACTGCTATGCGGGATTATGTTAAGGAGTCCTTGGAAAAGGGACATATCCGTCCATCTTTGTCCCCTTTGGGAGCAGGTTTTTTTTTCGTGGCCAAGAAAGATGGTTCCTTGAGGCCTTGTATAGTAACATAGTAACATAGTAACATAGTTAGTAAGGCCGAAAAAAGACATTTGTCCATCCAGTTCAGCCTATATTCCATCATAATAAATAAGTACCCAGATCTACGTCCTTCTACAGAACCTAATAATTGTATGATACAATATTGTTCTGCTCCAGGAAGACATCCAGGCCTCTCTTGAACCCCTCGACTGAGTTCGCCATCACCACCTCCTCAGGCAAGCAATTCCAGATTCTCACTGCCCTAACAGTAAAGAATCCTCTTCTATGTTGGTGGAAAAACCTTCTCTCCTCCAGACGCAAAGAATGCCCCCTTGTGCCCGTCACCTTCCTTGGTATAAACAGATCCTCAGCGAGATATTTGTATTGTCCCCTTATATACTTATACATGGTTATTAGATCGCCCCTCAGTCGTTTTTTTTCTAGACTAAATAATCCTAATTTCGCTAATCTATCTGGGTATTGTAGTTCTCCCATCCCCTTTATTAATTTTGTTGCCCTCCTTTGTACTCTCTCTAGTTCCATTATATCCTTCCTGAGCACCGGTGCCCAAAACTGGACACAGTACTCCATGTGCGGTCTAACTAGGGATTTGTACAGAGGCAGTATAATGCTCTCATCATGTGTATCCAGACCTCTTTTAATGCACCCCATGATCCTGTTTGCCTTGGCAGCTGCTGCCTGGCACTGGCTGCTCCAGGTAAGTTTATCATTAACTAGGATCCCCAAGTCCTTCTCCCTGTCAGATTTACCCAGTGGTTTCCCGTTCAGTGTGTAATGGTGATATTGATTCCCTCTTCCCATGTGTATAACCTTACATTTATCATTGTTAAACCTCATCTGCCACCTTTCAGCCCAAGTTTCCAACTTATCCAGATCCATCTGTAGCAGAATACTATCTTCTCTTGTATTAACTGCTTTACATAGTTTTGTATCATCTGCAAATATCGATATTTTACTGTGTAAACCTTCTACCAGATCATTAATGAATATGTTGAAGAGAACAGGTCCCAATACTGACCCCTGCGGTACCCCACTGGTCACAGTGACCCAGTTAGAGACTATACCATTGATAACCACCCTCTGCTTTCTATCACTAAGCCAGTTACTAACCCATTTACACACATTTTCCCCCAGACCAAGCATTCTCATTTTGTGTACCAACCTCTTGTGCGGCACGGTATCAAACGCTTTGGAAAAATCGAGATATACCACGTCCAATGACTCACCGTGGTCCAGCCTATAGCTTACCTCTTCATAAAAACTGATTAGATTGGTTTGACAGGAGCGATTTCTCATAAACCCATGCTGATATGGAGTTAAACAGTTATTCTCATTGAGATAATCCAGAATAACATCCCTCAGAAACCCTTCAAATATTTTACCAACAATAGAGGTTAGACTTACTGGCCTATAATTTCCAGGTTCACTTTTAGAGCCCTTTTTGAATATTGGCACCACATTTGCTATGCGCCAGTCCTGCGGAACAGACCCTGTCGCTATAGAGTCACTAAAAATAAGAAATAATGGTTTATCTATTACATTACTTAGTTCTCTTAGTACTCGTGGGTGTATGCCATCCGGACCCGGAGATTTATCTATTTTAATCTTATTTAGCCGGTTTTGCACCTCTTCTTGGGTTAGATTGGTGACCCTTAATATAGGGTTTTCATTGTTTCTTGGGATTTCACCTAGCATTTCATTTTCCACCGTGAATACCGTGGAGAAGAAGGTGTTTAATATGTTAGCTTTTTCCTCGTCATCTACAACCATTCTTTCCTCACTATTTTTTAAGGGGCCTACATTTTCAGTTTTTATTCTTTTACTATTGATATAGTTGAAGAACAGTTTGGGATTAGTTTTACTCTCCTTAGCAATGTGCTTCTCTGTTTCCTTTTTGGCAGCTTTAATTAGTTTTTTAGATAAAGTATTTTTCTCCCTATAGTTTTTTAGAGCTTCAATGGTGCCATCCTGCTTTAGTAGTGCAAATGCTTTCTTTTTACTGTTAATTGCCTGTCTTACTTCTTTGTTTAGCCACATTGGGTTTTTCCTATTTCTAGTCCTTTTATTCCCACAAGGTATAAACCGCTTACACTGCCTATTTAGGATGTTCTTAAACATTTCCCATTTATTATCTGTATTCTCATTTCTGAGGATATTGTCCCAGTCTACCAGATTAAGGGCATCTCTAAGCTGTTCAAACTTTGCCTTCCTAAAGTTCAATGTTTTTGTGACTCCCTGACAAGTCCCCCTAGTGAAAGACAGGTGAAACTGCACAATATTGTGTATAGATTATCGTCTTTTGAATAAGATTACCGTAAAATATCAGTATCCTTTGCCATTGTTGACTGATTTGTTTGCTCGCATTAAGGGGGCTAAATGGTTCACTAAGATTGATCTTCGGGGTGCGTATAATCTTATACGAATAAAGCAAGGTGATGAGTGGAAAACCGCATTTAATACGCCTGAGGGCCATTTTGAGTATTTGGTAATGCCTTTTGGACTTTCTAATGCTCCTTCAGTCTTCCAGTCCTTTATGCACGATATTTTCCGTGAATATCTGGATAAATTTATGATTGTGTATTTGGATGATATTTTGGTTTTTTCTGATGACTGGGAGTCTCATGTTCAGCAGGTCAGGAAGGTGTTTCAGGTCCTGCGGGCCAATTCCTTGTTTGTAAAAGGCTCAAAGTGTCTCTTTGGAGTCCAGAAGATTTCTTTCTTGGGGTATATTTTTTCCCCTTCTACTATTGAGATGGATCCCGTCAAGGTTCAGGCTATTTGTGACTGGCGCAGCCTACATCTCTTAAGAGTCTACAGAAGTTCTTGGGCTTTGCTAATTTCTATCGTCGTTTTATAACTAATTTTTCTAGTGTTGTTAAGCCTTTGACGGATTTGACTAAGAAGGGTGCTGATGTTGCTAATTGGTCTCCTGCGGCTGTGGAGGCCTTTCAGGAACTTAAGCGCCGGTTTTCTTCTGCTCCTGTGTTGCGTCAGCCAGATGTTTTGCTCCCTTTTCAGGTTGAGGTTGATGCTTCCGAGATTGGAGCGGGGGCGGTTTTGTCACAGAGAAGCTCCGATGGCTCAGTGATGAAGCCATGCGCGTTTTTTTCTAGAAAGTTTTCGCCGGCTGAGCGGAATTATGATGTTGGTAATCGGGAACTTTTGGCCATGAAGTGGGCATTTGAGGAGTGGCGTCATTGGCTAGAGGGTGCTAGACATCGTGTGGTGGTCTTGACTGATCACAAAAATTTGATTTACCTTGAGTCTGCCAGGCGTCTGAATCCTAGACAGGCTCGTTGGTCACTGTTTTTCTCTCGTTTTAATTTTGTGGTTTCATACCTGCCAGGTTCAAAGAATGTGAAGGCGGATGCTCTTTCTAGGAGTTTTGTGCCTGACTCCCTTGGAAATTCTGAGCCCTCTGGTATCCTTAGGGATGGGGTGATTTTGTCTGCTGTCTCCCCAGACTTGCGACGTGCTTTGCAGGAGTTTCAGGTGGGTAAACCTGATCGTTGTCCGCCTGAGAGACTGTTTGTTCCGGATAATTGGACCAGTAGAGTCATCTCCGAGGTCCATTCTTCTGCATTGGCAGGTCATCCTGGAATATTTGGTACTAGAGACTTGGTGGCCAGGTCTTTTTGGTGGCCTTCCTTGTCGAGGGATGTGCGTTCTTTTGTGCAGTCTTGTGGGGTTTGTGCTCGGGCTAAGCCTTGCTGTTCTCGGGCCAGTGGATTGTTGTCACCTTTGCCTATCCCGAAGAGGCCTTGGACGCACATTTCCATGGACTTTATTTCTGATCTCCCTGTCTCTCAAAAAATGTCCGTCATCTGGGTTGTGTGTGATCGCTTTTCTAAAATGGTTCATCTGGTACCCTTGCCTAAGTTGCCTTCCTCCTCTGAGTTGGTCCCTCTGTTTTTTCAGAATGTGGTTCGTTTGCATGGGATTCCTGAGAAAATCGTTTCTGACAGGGGATCCCAGTTTGTGTCTAGATTTTGGCGGACGTTCTGTGCTAAGATGGGCATTGATTTGTCCTTTTCGTCTGCATTCCATCCTCAGACGAATGGCCAGACTGAACGAACTAATCAGACCTTGGAAACTTATTTAAGGTGTTTTGTTTCTGCTGATCAGGATGACTGGGTTACCTTTTTGCCGCTGGCCGAGTTTGCCCTTAATAATCGGGCTAGTTCTGCTACCTTGGTTTCTCCTTTCTTTTGTAATTCGGGGTTTCATCCTCGTTTTTCCTCTGGTCAGGTGGAACCTTCTGATTGTCCTGGAGTGGACATGGTGGTGGATAGGTTGCATCGGATTTGGAGTCATGTGGTGGACAATTTGAAGTTGTCCCAGGAGAAGGCTCAGCAGTTTGCTAATCGCCGTCGCCGCGTGGGTCCTCGACTTCTTGTTGGTGACTTGGTGTGGTTGTCTTCTCGTTTTGTTCCTATGAAGGTCTCTTCTCCTAAGTTCAAGCCTCGGTTCATCGGTCCCTATAGGATCTTGGAAATTCTTAACCCTGTGTCGTTTCGTTTGGATCTCCCGGCATCGTTTGCTATTCATAATGTGTTCCATCGGTCGTTGTTGCGGAAGTATGAGGTACCTGTTGTTCCTTCGCTTGAGCCTCCTGCTCCAGTGCTGGTGGAGGGAGAATTGGAGTATGTTGTGGAGAAGATCTTGGATTCTCGTGTTTCCAGACGGAAACTCCAGTATTTGGTCAAGTGGAAGGGTTATGGTCAGGAGGATAATTCTTGGGTGGTTGCCTCGGATGTTCATGCTGATGATTTGGTTTGCGCTTTTCATAGGGCTCATCCTGGTCGCCCTGGTGGTTCTCGTGAGGGTTCGGTGACCCCTCCTCAAGGGGGGGGTACTGTTGTGAGTTCTGTTTTTGGGCTCCCTCTGGTGGTTACTGATGGTACTGGGTGACTTGTCTTTCCTGGGTCTCTGGGTTCCACCTGTTCCATCAGGATATGGGAGTTTCCTATTTAACCTGGCTTTGCTGGCATTTCCTCGCCGGTTATCAATGTATCCAGTGTGTCTTGTTACCTCTGCTCCCTGCTCCTAGAACCTTCTGGTCAAGCTAAGTTTGGATTTTCCTGTTTTGGTGTTTTGCTTTATTTGGTTTTTAGTCCAGCCTGCAGATATGTGTTTCTTGCTGCTGGTTGCTCTAGTGGGCTGAAATTGCTCCTCATGTACCATGAGTTGGCACATGAGTTCAAGTAATTTCAGGATGTTTTTTTGAAGGGTTTTTCGCTGACCGCGCAGTTCACTTTTGTATCCTCTGCTATCTAGCTTTAGCGGGCCTCATTTTGCTGAAACTGTTTTCATACTGCGTATGTGCTTTCCTCTCATTTCACCGTCATTATATGTGGGGGGCTGCTATTTCTGTGGGGGATTTCTCTGGAGGCAAGAGAGGTCTGTGTTTCTTCTAATAGGGGAAGTTAGATCTTTGGCTGGAGCGAGACGTCTAGGATCATCGTAGGCACGTTCCCCGGCTACTTTTATTTGTGTGTTAGGTTCAGTGTTGCGGTCAGCTCAGGTTCCATCGCCCTAGAGCATGTTTGTATCTGTGCTTGTCCTTTAGTGATCCCCTGCCATTGGGATCATGACAGACATCCAGGCCTCTCTTGAACCCCTCGACTGAGTTCACCATCACCACCTCCTCAGGCAAGCAATTCCAGATTCTCACTGCCCTAACAGTAAACAATCCTCTTCTATGTTGGTGGAAAAACCTTCTCTCCTCCAGACGCAAAGAATGCCCCCTTGTGCCCGTCACCTTCCTTGGTATAAACAGATCCTCAGCGAGATATTTGTATTGTCCCCTTATATACTTATACATGGTTATTAGATCGCCCCTCAGTCATCTTTTTTCTAGACTAAATAATCCTAATTTCGCTAATCTATCTGGGTATTGTAGTTCTCCCATCCCCTTTATTAATTTTGTTGCCCTCCTTTGTACTCTCTCTAGTTCCATTATATCCTTCCTGAGCACCGGTGCCCAAAACTGGACACAGTACTCCATGTGCGGTCTAACTAGGGATTTGTACAGAGGCAGTATAATGCTCTCATCATGTGTATCCAGACCTCTTTTAATGCACCCCATGATCCTGTTTGCCTTGGCAGCTGCTGCCTGGCACTGGCTGCTCCAGGTAAGTTTATCATTAACTAGGATCCCCAAGTCCTTCTCCCTGTCAAGTAGGAGTCCGTTTTAAAGGACTCTACAAGGAGCAGCTAATTGAGGCTTTGGAAGGAGTTCGCCTGCAAGATGACACTGAGGAAAGATCCTCACAGCAAATGAAGGAAAGACTGCAGCCGGAGGTAAATACCCAAAAAAGTCAGTGGGTTGTGTGGTACGAGGAGGAGTTGGCATTTCTGGGAGAAGAGGCCACCATAGACGATAAGAGGGAGGCCATTCACAGAGCTCAGGAGATGGCATTGCTGGAGCAGATCGCTTTGGAAGCAGCTAGAAGCTCCAGACAGACTGTAACCTCAGCACCCACCATGAGGGAACTCCCCAGAGTGTCCCACAAAGACTTTAAGCCCTTTAATGAGGCTGCAGGCGACATTGAGGGCTTCTTCCAGGACTTTGAGCATCAGTGTTGATTAATGGAAGTCCCGGAAAGAGAGCGAATTCGACATCTTGTGGGGCTCTTAGAGGGTGGAGCTGCTGAAGCCTATAGAGCTTTGGACCATCGGGGGAACTGTGAGTATGCGGCGATTAAACAGACTATTCTAGAACATTATGCTATGTTAAACCTTGTTATCTTATTCTTATAATTATGCTAACATACAAAATTAGCATATGCTTTAATCCCACTGCTGCCAGTATTATGCGGTCTTGAAATGTTTTTGTACTTATTCTTATGATTTTGCTAACATGCAAATTAACATGTGATTTAATCTTTTGTATTTGTATAATTTTGCGGTTTTCAGTTAAGATAAGGAATCGTAAAAATCATGCTGTTAAAGGTAGCATGGCCGAGTGGTCTAAGGCGCTGGATTTAGGCTCCAGTCTCTTTGGAGGCGTGGGTTTAAATCCCACTGCTGCCCGTGTATTATGACTTTGAAACTTCTTAGCTTATATTTATGATTTTGCTAATAGAAAAATTAGCATGTGTTTTATTATTTTGTATTTGTATGAGTGCATGCTTTGCTGTTTTGCAAAAGACAGTAGATAGAATAATTCCTTTTTCCTTTTTGCTTAGAGACCTATCCATTTTCCACCTTCAAGAAGTTAAAATGTAGGAAAATTCACTAAACTTACTCTAAGGAAGCTTTTTTCATGTAGTATATTAAGGTAGCATGGCCGAGCGGTCTAAGGCGCTGGATTAAGGCTCCAGTCTCTTCAGAGGCGTGGGTTCAAATCCCGCTGCTGCCAGTAGGTCTTCAGAACATTTTGATCTAATTCAAATGATTTTGTATTTGCATGAGTGTGTGGGTTTCTGTTTAGGAAAAGACAGTTGATAGAATCATTGTTTTTTCCTATTGTTTAGAGACTTAACCATTTTACAACAGACCTGTAGGTTTAAATCCCACTGCTGCCAGTAGTAAGAGTTCCTTAAAACCTTTTTATCTTATTCTTATACATACGCTAATATACAAAATTAGCATATGCTTTAATCCCACTGCTGCCAGTATTATGCGGTCTTGAAATGTTTTTGTACTTATTCTTATGATTTTGCTAACATGCAAATTAACATGTGATTTAATCTTTTGTATTTGTATAATTTTGTGGTTTTCAGTTAAGATAAGGAATCTTAAAAATCATGCAGCTAAAGGTAGCATGGCCGAGCGGTCTAAGGCTCCAGTCTCTTCAGAGGCGTGGGTTCAAATCCCACTGCTGCCAGTAGGTCTTCAGAACCTTTTGATCTAATTCTTATGATTTTGTATTTGCATGAGTGTGTGGATTTCTGTTTAGGAAAAGACAGTTGATAGAATCATTGGTTTTTCCTATTGTTTAGAGACTTAACCATTTTACAACAGACCTGTAGGTTCAAATCCCACTGCTGCCAGTAGTAAGAGTTCCTTAAAACCTTTTTATCTTATTCTTATAACTATGCTAACATACAAAATTAGCATATGCTTTAATCCCACTGCTGCCAGTATTATGAGGTCTTGAAATGTTTTTGTACTTATTCTTATGATTTTGCTAACATGCAAATTAGCATGTGATCTAATCTTCTTTTGTATTTGTATGATTTTTCGGTTTTCGGTTAAGATAAAGACCGTTGATAGAATCATTGGTTTTTCCTAATGTTTAGAGACATGCCCTTTTTCCAACATGCACTAATTTTAAATGTTGTCAAATGTACTTTAACTACCCGGATATTAACTGGGAAACAGAAACCTGTGAAACCCATAAAGGCAACAGGTTTCTGCTAATAACCAAGAAAAATTATCTTTCACAATTGGTGCAGAATCCAACCAGAGGAGCAGCACTTTTAGACCTAATACTATCTAATAGACCTGACAGAATAACAAATCTGCAGGTGGTTGGGCATTTAGGAAATAGCGACCACAATATTGTGCAGTTTCACCTGTCTTTCACTAGGGGGACTTGTCAGGGAGTCACAAACACATTGAACTTTAGGAAGGCAAAGTTTGAACAGCTTAGAGATGCCCTTAATCTGGTAGACTGGGACAATATCCTCAGAAATGAGAATACAGATAATAAATGGGAAATGTTTAAGAACATCCTAAATAGGCAGTGTAAGCGGTTTATACCTTGTGGGAATAAAAGGACTAGAAATAGGAAAAACCCAATGTGGCTAAACAAAGAAGTAAGACAGGCAATTAACAGTAAAAAGAAAGCATTTGCACTACTAAAGCAGGATGGCACCATTGAAGCTCTAAAAAACTATAGGGAGAAAAATACTTTATCTAAAAAACTAATTAAAGCTGCCAAAAAGGAAACAGAGAAGCACATTGCTAAGGAGAGTAAAACTAATCCCAAACTGTTCTTCAACTATATCAATAGTAAAAGAATAAAAACTGAAAATGTAGGCCCCTTAAAAAATAGTGAGGAAAGAATGGTTGTAGATGACGAGGAAAAAGCTAACATATTAAACACCTTCTTCTCCACGGTATTCACGGTGGAAAATGAAATGCTAGGTGAAATCCCAAGAAACAATGAAAACCCTATATTAAGGGTCACCAATCTAACCCAAGAAGAGGTGCGAAACCGGCTAAATAAGATTAAAATAGATAAATCTCCGGGTCCGGATGGCATACACCCACGAGTACTAAGAGAACTAAGTAATGTAATAGATAAACCATTATTTCTTATTTTTAGTGACTCTATAGCGACAGGGTCTGTTCCGCAGGACTGGCGCATAGCAAATGTGGTGCCAATATTCAAAAAGGGCTCTAAAAGTGAACCTGGAAATTATAGGCCAGTAAGTCTAACCTCTATTGTTGGTAAAATATTTGAAGGGTTTCTGAGGGATGTTATTCTGGATTATCTCAATGAGAATAACTGTTTAACTCCATATCAGCATGGGTTTATGAGAAATCGCTCCTGTCAAACCAATCTAATCAGTTTTTATGAAGAGGTAAGCTATAGACTGGACCACGGTGAGTCATTGGACGTGGTATATCTCGATTTTTCCAAAGCGTTTGATACCGTGCCGCACAAGAGGTTGGTACACAAAATGAGAATGCTTGGTCTGGGGGAAAATGTGTGTAAATGGGTTAGTAACTGGCTTAGTGATAGAAAGCAGAGGGTGGTTATAAATGGTATAGTCTCTAACTGGGTCGCTGTGACCAGTGGGGTACCGCAGGGGTCAGTATTGGGACCTGTTCTCTTCAACATATTCATTAATGATCTGTTAGAAGGTTTACACAGTAAAATATCGATATTTGCAGATGATACAAAACTATGTAAAGCAGTTAATACAAGAGAAGATAGTATTCTGCTACAGATGGATTTGGATAAGTTGGAAACTTGGGCTGAAAGGTGGCAGATGAGGTTTAAAAATGATAAATGTAAGGTTATACACATGGGAAGAGGGAATCAATATCACCATTACACACTGAACGGGAAACCACTGGGTAAATCTGACAGGGAGAAGGACTTGGGGATCCTAGTTAATGATAAACTTACCTGGAGCAGCCAGTGCCAGGCAGCAGCTGCCAAGGCAAACAGGATCATGGGGTGCATTAAAAGAGGTCTGGATACACATGATGAGAGCATTATACTGCCTCTGTACAAATCCCTAGTTAGACCGCACATGGAGTACTGTGTCCAGTTTTGGGCACCGGTGCTCAGGAAGGATATAATGGAACTAGAGAGAGTACAAAGGAGGGCAACAAAATTAATAAAGGGGATGGGAGAACTACAATACCCAGATAGATTAGCGAAATTAGGATTATTTAGTCTAGAAAAAAGACGACTGAGGGGCGATCTAATAACCATGTATAAGTATATAAGGGGACAATACAAATATCTCGCTGAGGATCTGTTTATACCAAGGAAGGTGACGGGCACAAGGGGGCATTCTTTGCGTCTGGAGGAGAGAAGGTTTTTCCACCAACATAGAAGAGGATTCTTTACTGTTAGGGCAGTGAGAATCTGGAATTGCTTGCCTGAGGAGGTGGTGATGGCGAACTCAGTCGAGGGGTTCAAGAGAGGCCTGGATGTCTTCCTGGAGCAGAACAATATTGTATCATACAATTATTAGGTTCTGTAGAAGGACGTAGATCTGGGTATTTATTATGATGGAATATAGGCTGAACTGGATGGACAAATGTCTTTTTTCGGCCTTACTAACTATGTTACTATGTTACTATGTTACTTCACTTACTCTAAGGAAGCCTACTTAATCATGCTGAGTATGACTCAGCAGTATGAGTTCTTGAAAATCTTTTGATCTTATTCTTATAATTATGAAAACAGACAAAATTTGCATGTGCTTTCATCCCACTGCTGCCAGTATGATATGTGCTTGAAAATTGTTTTGAACTTACTCTTATGATTTTACTAACATACAAACTTACATGTGTTTTAATCTTCTTTTGTATTTGCTTAAGTGTTTTCTTTCTGGTTAAGATAAAAACAGTTGATATAATTATTGTTTTTTTCCTAATATTTAGAGACATGTCTGTCATGATATGTACTTTTGCCCTGTCCTGTATTTGAATAATATGCCATTTGATGTATGTAACTGTTCTCTGGTTTCTATTAGCTGTAATTTATGTATTTTCTTGTGCTGGGAGTTCACCTGTAACGATATGTCTCCTTCCCCCAATACTTGCAGCCGTAGCTATAATGTAATTAAGGTTTGTCAACACCACTAGTGAAGAATAGCCATTCTCTCTCACAGCAGGTGGCTAGTCATATGTACATACTAGATAGACTAAGAGGAGCCGACCAGTCTAGAATCTTCAGGTGGACCCAACCATTGAATAGAAGGTGTGACCCCTACCCCCCTTCATGGGCGGATCCCAGGAGCTCAGATAATCCATTCTTATTTTTGAGATCAGATGTGAGTTGATCCTTAAAGGGGAAGGAGTGGGGATTCTTAGCTGAGGCAAGACCCCACGTCCATCTGTGACTGCGGAAGCGTACGGGATGAGACTTGAGCTGAGGACATATCTCGTCGTTCGTGAGATTGTTTTGGGATCCCTTGGACTCATGTGGACTATTGCTTTGTTAGCTGGCACAAGGATTATCTGGAGGTGCCCCCGAATCTGTTCTGTTGGACTCGTGGAAGGACTATTGTTTCGTTTATCGGGTGCGGGATTACTGGAAAGCACCTCCAGATCTGTTTATTTCCTTGGGCTTATTGTGGACTTCTGGTGGACTTGAAGGATATTATGGATATTTGATGTTGTATGCTCCCTGCTTTAATAAATCTCATTGGATCATCCCTCGGCCTGTTGTCCCTTCCTGCTCTGCTGTACACCCCGTCACAAACTGGTTGGCAGCAGTGGGATCAGAGCAGAAGGAATGGAGGACAAAGGCCCATCAACATTGGGAACCAGCACCGCAGAGTACAAGAGCTGGACTGCGATGAACCTACAAACAAAGGCCCATGAAGTAGGAGTCCGTTTTAAAGGACTCTCCAAGGAGCAGCTAATTGAGGCTTTGGAAGGAGTTCGCCTGCAAGATGACACTGAGGAAGGATCCTCACAGCAAATGGAGGAAAGACTGCAGCCGGAGGTAAATACCCAAAAAAGTCAGTGGGTTGTGTGGTACGAGGAGGAGTTGGCATTTCTGGGAGAAGAGGCCACCATAGACGATAAGAGGAAGGCCATTCACAGAGCTCAGGAGATGGCATTGCTGGAACAGATCGCTTTGGAAGCAGCTAGAAGCTCCAGACAGACTGTAACCTCAGCACCCACCATGAGGGAACTCCCCAGAGTGTCCCACAAAGACTTTAAGCCCTTTAATGAGGCTGCAGGCGACATTGAGGGCTTCTTACAGGACTTTGAGCATCAGTGTTGATTAATGGAAGTCCCGGAAAGGGAGCGAGTTTGACATCTTGTGGGGTTCTTAGAGGGTGGAGCTGCTGAAGCCTATAGAGCTATGGACCCTCGGGGGAACTGTGAGTATGCGGCGATTAAACAGACTATTCTAGAACATTATGCTATGTTAAACCTTGTTATCTTATTCTTATAATTATGCTAACATACAAAATTAGCATATGCTTTAATCCCACTGCTGCCAGTATTATGCGGTCTTGAAATGTTTTTGTGCTTATTCTTATGATTTTGCTAACATGCAAATTAACATGTGATTTAATCTTTTGTATTTGTATAATTTTGCGGTTTTCAGTTAAGATAAGGAATCGTAAAAATCATGCTGTTAAAGGTAGCATGGCTGAGTGGTCTAAGGCGCTGAACTTAGGCTCCAGTCTCTTTGGAGGCGTGGGTTCAATTCCCACTGCTGCCAGTGTATTTCTACTTTGAAAATTTTTAGCTTATATTTATGATTTTGCTAATAGAAAAATTAGCATGTGTTTTATTATTTTGTATTTGTATGAGTCCATGCTTTGCTGTTTTGCAAAAGACAGTAGATAGAATCATTGCTTTTTCCTTTTTGCTTAGAGACCTATCCATTTTCCACCTTGAAGAAGTTAAACTGTAGGAAAATTCACTAAACTTACTCTAAGGAAGCTTTTTTTATGTAGTATATTAGGGTAGCATGGCCGAGCGGTCTAAGGCGCTGGATTAAGGCTCCAGTCTCTTTAGAGGCGTGGGTTCAAATCCCACTGCTGCCAGTAGGTCTTCAGAACCTTTTGATCTAATTCTTATGATTTTGTATTTGCATGAGTGTGTGGATTTCTGTTTAGGAAAAGACAGTTGATAGAATCATTGGTTTTTCCTATTGTTTAGAGACTTAACCATTTTACAACAGACCTGTAGGTTCAAATCCCACTGCTGCCAGTAGTAAGAGTTCCTTAAAACCTTTTTATCTTATTCTATAACTATGCTAACATACAAAATTAGCATATGCTTTAATCCCACTGCTGCCAGTATTATGAGGTCTTGAAATGTTTTTGTACTTATTCTTATGATTTTGCTAACATGCAAATTAGCATGTGATCTAATCTTCTTTTGTATTTGTATGATTTTTCGGTTTTCAGTTAAGATAAAGACCGTTGATAGAATCATTGGTTTTTCCTAATGTTTAGAGACATGCCCTTTTTCCAACATGCACTAATTTTAAATGTTGTCAAATGTACTTCACTTACTCTAAGGAAGCCTACTTAATCATGCTGAGTATGACTCAGCAGTATGAGTTCTTGAAAATCTTTTGATCTTATTCTTATAATTATGAAAACAGACAAAATTTGCATGTGCTTTCATCCCACTGCTGCCAGTATGATATGTGCTTGAAAATTGTTTTGAACTTACTCTTATGATTTTACTAACATACAAACTTACATGTGTTTTAATCTTCTTTTGTATTTGCTTAAGTGTTTTCTTTCTGGTTAAGATAAAAACAGTTGATAGAATTATTGTTTTTTTCCTAATATTTAGAGACATGTCTGTCATGATATGTACTTTTGCCCAGTCCTGTATTTGAATAATATGCCATTTGATGTATGTAACTGTTCTCTGGTTTCTATTAGCTGTAATTTATGTATTTTCTTGTGCTGGGAGTTCCCCTGTAACAATATGTCTCCTTCCCCCAATACTTGCAGCCCTAAGCTATAATGTAATTAAGGTTTGTCAACACCACTAGTGAAGAATAGCCATTCTTTCTCACAGCAGGTGGCTAGTCATATGTACATATTAGATAGACTTAGAGGAGCAGAAGGAATGGAGGACAAAGGCCCATCAACATTGGGAACCAGCACCGCAGAGTACAAGAACTGGACTGCGATGAACCTACAAACAAAGGCCCATGAAGTAACATAGTAACATAGTAACATAGTAACATAGTTAGTAAGGCCGAAAAAAGACATTTGTCCATCCAGTTCAGCCTATATTCCATCATAATAAATCCACAGATCTACGTCCTTCTACAGAACCTAATAATTGTATGATACAATATTGTTCTGCTCCAGGAAGACATCTGTTGTGAGTTCTGTTTTTGGGCTCCCTCTGGTGGTTACTGATGGTACTGGGTGACTTGTCTTTCCTGGGTCTCTGGGTTCCACCTGTTCCATCAGGATATGGGAGTTTCCTATTTAACCTGGCTTTGCTGGCATTTCCTCGCCGGTTATCAATGTATCCAGTGTGTCTTGTTACCTCTGCTCCCTGCTCCTAGAACCTTCTGGTCAAGCTAAGTTTGGATTTTCCTGTTTTGGTGTTTTGCTTTATTTGGTTTTTAGTCCAGCCTGCAGATATGTGTTTCTTGCTGCTGGTTGCTCTAGTGGGCTGAAATTGCTCCTCATGTACCATGAGTTGGCACATGAGTTCAAGTAATTTCAGGATGGTTTTTTGAAGGGTTTTTCGCTGACCGCGCAGTTCACTTTTGTATCCTCTGCTATCTAGCTTTAGCGGGCCTCATTTTGCTGAAACTGTTTTCATACTGCGTATGTGCTTTCCTCTCATTTCACCGTCATTATATGTGGGGGGCTGCTATTTCTGTGGGGGATTTCTCTGGAGGCAAGAGAGGTCTGTGTTTCTTCTAATAGGGGAAGTTAGATCTTTGGCTGGAGCGAGACGTCTAGGATCATCGTAGGCACGTTCCCCGGCTACTTTTATTTGTGTGTTAGGTTCAGGGTCGCGGTCAGCTCAGGTTCCATCGCCCTAGAGCATGTTTGTATCTGTGCTTGTCCTTTAGTGATCCCCTGCCATTGGGATCATGACAGTATAACCGGCCCACAAAGTGTTAATTGTATTGGCTGAAGTAGGAGGATAAGTAGTCTGAGGAAGTTTTTTTTTTTTTTTTTCTTTCTCTTTCCCTCAGAGTTCGCTGCCTAGCCTTATTGCAGCCTGGCTACTTCCTCCTCCTCTTAATCTTTGAATGGCTCTGATCCCAGCTGTTTATTATGGACGTCCAGAGTTTGGCTTCCAGCCTGAATAATCTTGCCACTAAGGTTCAAAATATACAGGATTTTGTTGTACATGCTCCTATGTCTGAACCTAGAATTCCTGTCCCAGAGTTTTTTTCTGGAGATAGATCTCGTTTTCTGAATTTTAGGAACAATTGCAAGTTGTTTCTTTCTTTGAAATCCCGCTCCTCTGGAGACCCTGCTCAGCAAGTCAAGATAATTATATCTTTCCTGCGGGGTGACCCTCAGGATTGGGCATTTGCATTGGCACCAGGGGACCCTGCGTTGCTTAATGCGGATGCGTTTTTTCTGGCATTGGGTTTGCTCTATGAGGAACCTAACCAAGAGATTCAGGCTGAAAAAGCTTTGTTGGCCCTCTCTCAGGGGCAAGATGAAGCAGAAATTTATTGTCAAAAATTTCGGAAGTGGTCGGTGCTTACTCAGTGGAATGAGTGCGCTCTGGCTGCAAAGTTCAGAGATGGCCTTTCTGAGGCCATTAAAGATGTTATGGTGGGGTTCCCTGCGCCTGCTGGTCTGAATGAGTCTATGACTATGGCTGTTCAGATTGATCGGCGTTTACGGGAGCGCAAACCTGTGCATCATTTGGCGGTGTCGTCTGAACCGTCACCTGAGATAATGCAATGTGATAGAATTCAGTCCAGAAGTGAACGGCAAAAGTATAGGCGGAAAAAAGGGTTGTGCTTTTATTGTGGTGATTCAGCTCATGTTATATCAGCATGCTCTAAACGCACAAAAAAGGTTGATAAGTCTGTTGCCATTAATACTTTACAGTCTAAGTTCATTCTGTCTGTGACTCTGATTTGTTCATTATCATCCATTTCCGTCGATGCCTATGTGGATTCAGGCGCTGCCCTGAGTCATATGGATTGGTCATTTGCCAATCGCTGTGGGTTTAGTCTGGAGCCTCTGGAAGTCCCTATTCATAGTAACATAGTAACATAGTAACATAGTTAGTAAGGCCGAAAAAAGACATTTGTCCATCCAGTTCAGCCTATATTCCATCATAATAAATACCCAGATCTACGTCCTTCTACAGAACCTAATAATTGTATGATACAATATTGTTCTGCTCCAGGAAGACATCCAGGCCTCTCTTGAACCCCTCGACTGAGTTCGCCATCACCACCTCCTCAGGCAAGCAATTCCAGATTCTCACTGCCCTAACAGTAAAGAATCCTCTTCTATGTTGGTGGAAAAACCTTCTCTCCTCCAGACGCAAAGAATGCCCCCTTGTGCCCGTCACCTTCCTTGGTATAAACAGATCCTCAGCGAGATATTTGTATTGTCCCCTTATATACTTATACATGGTTATTAGATCGCCCCTCAGCCGTCTTTTTTCTAGACTAAATAATCCTAATTTCGCTAATCTATCTGGGTATTGTAGTTCTCCCATCCCCTTTATTAATTTTGTTGCCCTCCTTTGTACTCTCTCTAGTTCCATTATATCCTTCCTGAGCACCGGTGCCCAAAACTGGACACAGTACTCCATGTGCGGTCTAACTAGGGATTTGTACAGAGGCAGTATAATGCTCTCATCATGTGTATCCAGACCTCTTTTAATGCACCCCATGATCCTGTTTGCCTTGGCAGCTGCTGCCTGGCACTGGCTGCTCCAGGTAAGTTTATCATTAACTAGGATCCCCAAGTCCTTCTCCCTGTCAGATTTACCCAGTGGTTTCCCGTTCAGTGTGTAATGGTGATATTGATTCCCTCTTCCCATGTGTATAACCTTACATTTATCATTGTTAAACCTCATCTGCCACCTTTCAGCCCAAGTTTCCAACTTATCCAGATCCATCTGTAGCAGAATACTATCTTCTCTTGTATTAACTGCTTTACATAGTTTTGTATCATCTGCAAATATCGATATTTTACTGTGTAAACCTTTTACCAGATCATTAATGAATATGTTGAAGAGAACAGGTCCCAATACTGACCCCTGCGGTACCCCACTGGTCACAGCGACCCAGTTAGAGACTATACCATTTATAACCACCCTCTGCTTTCTATCACTAAGCCAGTTACTAACCCATTTACACACATGTTCCCCCAGACCAAGCATTCTCATTTTGTGTACCAACCTCTTGTGCGGCACGGTATCAAACGCTTTGGAAAAATCGAGATATACCACGTCCAATGACTCACCGTGGTCCAGCCTATAGCTTACCTCTTCATAAAAACTGATTAGATTGGTTTGACAGGAGCGATTTCTCATAAACCCATGCTGATATGGAGTTAAACAGTTATTCTCATTGAGATAATCCAGAATAACATCCCTCAGAAACCCTTCAAATATTTTACCAACAATAGAGGTTAGACTTACTGGCCTATAATTTCCAGGTTCACTTTTAGAGCCCTTTTTGAATATTGGCACCACATTTGCTATGCGCCAGTCCTGCGGAACAGACCCTGTTGCTATAGAGTCACTAAAAATAAGAAATAATGGTTTATCTATTACATTACTTAGTTCTCTTAGTACTCGTGGGTGTATGCCATCCGGACCCGGAGATTTATCTATTTTAATCTTATTTAGCCGGTTTCGCACCTCTTCTTGGGTTAGATTGGTGACCCTTAATATAGGGTTTTCATTGTTTCTTGGGATTTCACCTAGCATTTCATTTTCCACCGTGAATACCGTGGAGAAGAAGGTGTTTAATATGTTAGCTTTTTCCTCGTCATCTACAACCATTCTTTCCTCACTATTTTTTAAGGGGCCTACATTTTCAGTTTTTATTCTTTTACTATTGATATAGTTGAAGAACAGTTTGGGATTAGTTTTACTCTCCTTAGCAATGTGCTTCTCTGTTTCCTTTTTGGCAGCTTTAATTAGTTTTTTAGATAAAGTATTTTTCTCCCTATAGTTTTTTAGAGCTTCAATGGTGCCATCCTGCTTTAGTAGTGCAAATGCTTTCTTTTTACTGTTAATTGCCTGTCTTACTTCTTTGTTTAGCCACATTGGGTTTTTCCTATTTCTAGTCCTTTTATTCCCACAAGGTATAAACCGCTTACACTGCCTATTTAGGATGTTCTTAAACATTTCCCATTTATTATCTGTATTCTTATTTCTGAGGATATTGTCCCAGTCTACCAGATTAAGGGCATCTCTAAGCTGTTCAAACTTTGCCTTCCTAAAGTTCAATGTTTTTGTGACTCCCTGACAAGTCCCCCTAGTGAAAGACAGGTGAAACTGCACAATATTGTGGTCGCTATTTCCTAAATGCCCGACCACCTGCAGATTTGTTATTCTGTCAGGTCTATTAGATAGTATTAGGTCTAAAAGTGCTGCTCCTCTGGTTGGATTCTGCACCATTTGTGAAAGATAATTTTTCTTGGTTATTAGCAGAAACCTGTTGCCTTTATGGGTTTCACAGGTTTCTGTTTCCCAGTTAATATCCGGGTAGTTAAAGTCCCCCATAACCAGGACCTCATTATGGGTTGCAGCTTCATCTATCTGCTTTAGAAGTAGACTTTCCATGCTTTCTGTTATATTTGGGGGTTTGTAACAGACCCCAATGAGAATTTTGTTACCATTTTTTCCCTCCATGAATTTCAACCCATATGGACTCGACATCCTCATTCCCTTCGCTAATATCCTCCCTTAAAGTGGACTTTAGACAAGACTTTACATAGAGACAAACCCCTCCTCCTCTCCGATTTTTACGATCCTTTCTAAACAGACTGTAACCCTGTAAGTTGACTGCCCAGTCATAGCTTTCATCTAACCATGTCTCGGTTATTCCCACTATGTCAAAGTTACCTGTAGATATTTCTGCTTCTAGTTCTTCCATCTTGTTTGTCAGGCTTCTGACAAACAAGATGGAAGAACTAGAAGCAGAAGGGAATTGACTCTACACCTTTGGCTATGAATAAACCTCAGTACTGGACACAAGTGACCATGCGTATGACTCCCGTTCATCAGGAGGTGATTCGCTTCCTGGTACTGTATAATTTGCATGATGTTCTAGTACTTGGTCTGCCATGGTTACAAACTCATAATCCAGTCCTTGACTGGAAATCAATGTCTGTGTTAAGCTGGGGTTGTCAGGGGGTTCATGATGATGCACCTCCGATTTCTATCGCTTCATCTACTCCTTCTGAGATTCCTGTGTTTTTGTCTGACTATCGGGATGTTTTTGAGGAGCCTAAGCTCAGTTCGCTTCCTCCTCACAGGGATTGCGATTGTGCTATAAATTTAATTCCAGGCAGTAAATTTCCTAAAGGTCGTTTGTTCAATCTGTCAGTGCCAGAGCATACTGCTATGCGGGATTATGTTAAGGAGTCCTTGGAAAAGGGACATATCCGTCCATCTTTGTCCCCTTTGGGAGCAGGTTTTTTTTTCGTGGCCAAGAAAGATGGTTCCTTGAGGCCTTGTATAGATTATCGTCTTTTGAATAAGATTACCGTAAAATATCAGTATCCTTTGCCATTGTTGACTGATTTGTTTGCTCGCATTAAGGGGGCTAAATGGTTCACTAAGATTGATCTTCGGGGTGCGTATAATCTTATACGAATAAAGCAAGGTGATGAGTGGAAAACCGCATTTAATACGCCTGAGGGCCATTTTGAGTATTTGGTAATGCCTTTTGGACTTTCTAATGCTCCTTCAGTCTTCCAGTCCTTTATGCACGATATTTTCCGTGAATATCTGGATAAATTTATGATTGTGTATTTGGATGATATTTTGGTTTTTTCTGATGACTGGGAGTCTCATGTTCAGCAGGTCAGGAAGGTGTTTCAGGTCCTGCGGGCCAATTCCTTGTTTGTAAAAGGCTCAAAGTGTCTCTTTGGAGTCCAGAAGATTTCTTTCTTGGGGTGTATTTTTTCCCCTTCTACTATTGAGATGGATCCCGTCAAGGTTCAGGCTATTTGTGACTGGACGCAGCCTACATCTCTTAAGAGTCTACAGAAGTTCTTGGGCTTTGCTAATTTCTATCGTCGTTTTATAACTAATTTTTCTAGTGTTGTTAAGCCTTTGACGGATTTGACTAAGAAGGGTGCTGATGTTGCTAATTGGTCTCCTGCGGCTGTGGAGGCCTTTCAGGAACTTAAGCGCCGGTTTTCTTCTGCTCCTGTGTTGCGTCAGCCAGATGTTTCGCTCCCTTTTCAGGTTGAGGTTGATGCTTCCGAGATTGGAGCGGGGGCGGTTTTGTCACAGAGAAGCTCCGATGGCTCAGTGATGAAGCCATGCGCGTTTTTTTCTAGAAAGTTTTCGCCGGCTGAGCGGAATTATGATGTTGGTAATCGGGAACTTTTGGCCATGAAGTGGGCATTTGAGGAGTGGCGTCATTGGCTAGAGGGTGCTAGACATCGTGTGGTGGTCTTGACTGATCACAAAAATTTGATTTACCTTGAGTCTGCCAGGCGTCTGAATCCTAGACAGGCTCGTTGGTCACTGTTTTTCTCTCGTTTCAATTTTGTGGTTTCATACCTGCCAGGTTCAAAGAATGTGAAGGCGGATGCTCTTTCTAGGAGTTTTGTGCCTGACTCCCTTGGAAATTCTGAGCCCTCTGGTATCCTTAGGGATGGGGTGATATTGTCTGCTGTCTCCCCAGACTTGCGACGTGCTTTGCAGGAGTTTCAGGTGGGTAAACCTGATCGTTGTCCGCCTGAGAGACTGTTTGTTCCGGATAATTGGACCAGTAGAGTCATCTCCGAGGTCCATTCTTCTGCATTGGCAGGTCATCCTGGAATATTTGGTACTAGAGACTTGGTGGCCAGGTCTTTTTGGTGGCCTTCCTTGTCGAGGGATGTGCGTTCTTTTGTGCAGTCTTGTGGGGTTTGTGCTCGGGCTAAGCCTTGCTGTTCTCGGGCCAGTGGATTGTTGTCACCTTTGCCTATCCCGAAGAGGCCTTGGACGCACATTTCCATGGACTTTATTTCTGATCTCCCTGTCTCTCAAAAAATGTCCGTCATCTGGGTTGTGTGTGATCGCTTTTCTAAAATGGTTCATCTGGTACCCTTGCCTAAGTTGCCTTCCTCCTCTGAGTTGGTCCCTCTGTTTTTTCAGAATGTGGTTCGTTTGCATGGGATTCCTGAGAACATCGTTTCTGACAGGGGATCCCAGTTTGTGTCTAGATTTTGGCGGACGTTCTGTGCTAAGATGGGCATTGATTTGTCCTTTTCGTCTGCATTCCATCCTCAGACGAATGGCCAGACTGAACGAACTAATCAGACCTTGGAAACTTATTTAAGGTGTTTTGTTTCTGCTGATCAGGATGACTGGGTTACCTTTTTGCCGCTGGCCGAGTTTGCCCTTAATAATCGGGCTAGTTCTGCTACCTTGGTTTCTCCTTTCTTTTGTAATTCGGGGTTTCATCCTCATTTTTCCTCTGGTCAGGTGGAACCTTCTGATTGTCCTGGAGTGGACATGGTGGTGGATAGGTTGCATCGGATTTGGAGTCATGTGGTGGACAATTTGAAGTTGTCCCAGGAGAAGGCTCAGCAGTTTGCTAATCGCCGTCGCCGCGTGGGTCCTCGACTTCTTGTTGGTGACTTGGTGTGGTTGTCTTCTCGTTTTGTTCCTATGAAGGTCTCTTCTCCTAAGTTCAAGCCTCGGTTCATCGGTCCCTATAGGATCTTGGAAATTCTTAACCCTGTGTCGTTTCGTTTGGATCTCCCGGCATCGTTTGCTATTCATAATGTGTTCCATCGGTCGTTGTTGCGGAAGTATGAGGTACCTGTTGTTCCTTCGCTTGAGCCTCCTGCTCCAGTGCTGGTGGAGGGAGAATTGGAGTATGTTGTGGAGAAGATCTTGGATTCTCGTGTTTCCAGACGGAAACTCCAGTATTTGGTCAAGTGGAAGGGTTATGGTCAGGAGGATAATTCTTGGGTGGTTGCCTCGGATGTTCATGCTGATGATTTGGTTCGCGCTTTTCATAGGGCTCATCCTGGTCGCCCTGGTGG
This sequence comes from Ranitomeya imitator, assembly GCF_032444005.1. NCBI lineage: Eukaryota > Metazoa > Chordata > Amphibia > Anura > Dendrobatidae > Ranitomeya > Ranitomeya imitator. Next base: position 90,767,131 of record NC_091285.1, read on the forward strand.
TTCTCGTGAGGGTTCGGTGACCCCTCCTCAAGGGGGGGGTACTGTTGTGAGTTCTGTTTTTGGGCTCCCTCTGGTGGTTACTGATGGTACTGGGTGACTTGTCTTTCCTGGGTCTCTGGGTTCCACCTGTTCCATCAGGATATGGGAGTTTCCTATTTAACCTGGCTTTGCTGGCATTTCCTCGCCGGTTATCAATGTATCCAGTGTGTCTTGTTACCTCTGCTCCCTGCTCCTAGAACCTTCTGGTCAAGCTAAGTTTGGATTTTCCTGTTTTGGTGTTTTGCTTTATTTGGTTTTTAGTCCAGCCTGCAGATATGTGTTTCTTGCTGCTGGTTGCTCTAGTGGGCTGAAATTGCTCCTCATGTACCATGAGTTGGCACATGAGTTCAAGTAATTTCAGGATGTTTTTTTGAAGGGTTTTTCGCTGACCGCGCAGTTCACTTTTGTATCCTCTGCTATCTAGCTTTAGCGGGCCTCATTTTGCTGAAACTGTTTTCATACTGCGTATGTGCTTTCCTCTCATTTCACCGTCATTATATGTGGGGGGCTGCTATTTCTGTGGGGGATTTCTCTGGAGGCAAGAGAGGTCTGTGTTTCTTCTAATAGGGGAAGTTAGATCTTTGGCTGGAGCGAGACGTCTAGGATCATCGTAGGCACGTTCCCCGGCTACTTTTATTTGTGTGTTAGGTTCAGGGTTGCGGTCAGCTCAGGTTCCATCGCCCTAGAGCATGTTTGTATCTGTGCTTGTCCTTTAGTGATCCCCTGCCATTGGGATCATGACAGACATCCAGGCCTCTCTTGAACCCCTCGACTGAGTTCACCATCACCACCTCCTCAGGCAAGCAATTCCAGATTCTCACTGCCCTAACAGTAAACAATCCTCTTCTATGTTGGTGGAAAAACCTTCTCTCCTCCAGACGCAAAGAATGCCCCCTTGTGCCCGTCACCTTCCTTGGTATAAACAGATCCTCAGCGAGATATTTGTATTGTCCCCTTATATACTTATACATGGTTATTAGATCGCCCCTCAGTCATCTTTTTTCTAGACTAAATAATCCTAATTTCGCTAATCTATCTGGGTATTGTAGTTCTCCCATCCCCTTTATTAATTTTGTTGCCCTCCTTTGTACTCTCTCTAGTTCCATTATATCCTTCCTGAGCACCGGTGCCCAAAACTGGACACAGTACTCCATGTGCGGTCTAACTAGGGATTTGTACAGAGGCAGTATAATGCTCTCATCATGTGTATCCAGACCTCTTTTAATGCACCCCATGATCCTGTTTGCCTTGGCAGCTGCTGCCTGGCACTGGCTGCTCCAGGTAAGTTTATCATTAACTAGGATCCCCAAGTCCTTCTCCCTGTCAAGTAGGAGTCCGTTTTAATGGACTCTACAAGGAGCAGCTAATTGAGGCTTTGGAAGGAGTTCGCCTGCAAGATGACACTGAGGAAAGATCCTCACAGCAAATGAAGGAAAGACTGCAGCCGGAGGTAAATACCCAAAAAAGTCAGTGGGTTGTGTGGTACGAGGAGGAGTTGGCATTTCTGGGAGAAGAGGCCACCATAGACGATAAGAGGGAGGCCATTCACAGAGCTCAGGAGATGGCATTGCTGGAGCAGATCGCTTTGGAAGCAGCTAGAAGCTCCAGACAGACTGTAACCTCAGCACCCACCATGAGGGAACTCCCCAGAGTGTCCCACAAAGACTTTAAGCCCTTTAATGAGGCTGCAGGCGACATTGAGGGCTTCTTCCAGGACTTTGAGCATCAGTGTTGATTAATGGAAGTCCCGGAAAGAGAGCGAATTCGACATCTTGTGGGGCTCTTAGAGGGTGGAGCTGCTGAAGCCTATAGAGCTTTGGACCATCGGGGGAACTGTGAGTATGCGGCGATTAAACAGACTATTCTAGAACATTATGCTATGTTAAACCTTGTTATCTTATTCTTATAATTATGCTAACATACAAAATTAGCATATGCTTTAATCCCACTGCTGCCAGTATTATGCGGTCTTGAAATGTTTTTGTACTTATTCTTATGATTTTGCTAACATGCAAATTAACATGTGATTTAATCTTTTGTATTTGTATAATTTTGCGGTTTTCAGTTAAGATAAGGAATCGTAAAAATCATGCTGTTAAAGGTAGCATGGCCGAGTGATCTAAGGCGCTGGATTTAGGCTCCGGTCTCTTTGGAGGCGCGGGTTCAAATCCCACTGCTGCCAGTAGGTCTTCAGAACCTTTTGATCTAATTCTTATGATTTTGTATTTGCATGAGTGTGTGGATTTCTGTTTAGGAAAAGACAGTTGATAGAATCATTGGTTTTTCCTATTGTTTAGAGACTTAACCATTTTACAACAGACCTGTAGGTTCAAATCCCACTGCTGCCAGTAGTAAGAGTTCCTTAAAACCTTTTTATCTTATTCTTATAACTATGCTAACATACAAAATTAGCATATGCTTTAATCCCACTGCTGCCAGTATTATGAGGTCTTGAAATGTTTTTGTACTTATTCTTATGATTTTGCTAACATGCAAATTAGCATGTGATCTAATCTTCTTTTGTATTTGTATGATTTTTCGGTTTTCGGTTAAGATAAAGACCGTTGATAGAATCATTGGTTTTTCCTAATGTTTAGAGACATGCCCTTTTTCCAACATGCACTAATTTTAAATGTTGTCAAATGTACTTTAACTACCCGGATATTAACTGGAAAACAGAAACCTGTGAAACCCATAAAGGCAACTGGTTTCTGCTAATAACCAAGAAAAATTATCTTTCACAATTGGTGCAGAATCCAACCAGAGGAGCAGCACTTTTAGACCTAATACTATCTAATAGACCTGACAGAATAACAAATCTGCAGGTGGTTGGGCATTTAGGAAATAGCGACCACAATATTGTGCAGTTTCACCTGTCTTTCACTAGGGGGACTTGTCAGGGAGTCACAAACACATTGAACTTTAGGAAGGCAAAGTTTGAACAGCTTAGAGATGCCCTTAATCTGGTAGACTGGGACAATATCCTCAGAAATGAGAATACAGATAATAAATGGGAAATGTTTAAGAACATCCTAAATAGGCAGTGTAAGCGGTTTATACCTTGTGGGAATAAAAGGACTAGAAATAGGAAAAACCCAATGTGGCTAAACAAAGAAGTAAGACAGGCAATTAACAGTAAAAAGAAAGCATTTGCACTACTAAAGCAGGATGGCACCATTGAAGCTCTAAAAAACTATAGGGAGAAAAATACTTTATCTAAAAAACTAATTAAAGCTGCCAAAAAGGAAACAGAGAAGCACATTGCTAAGGAGAGTAAAACTAATCCCAAACTGTTCTTCAACTATATCAATAGTAAAAGAATAAAAACTGAAAATGTAGGCCCCTTAAAAAATAGTGAGGAAAGAATGGTTGTAGATGACGAGGAAAAAGCTAACATATTAAACACCTTCTTCTCCACGGTATTCACGGTGGAAAATGAAATGCTAGGTGAAATCCCAAGAAACAATGAAAACCCTATATTAAGGGTCACCAATCTAACCCAAGAAGAGGTGCGAAACCGGCTAAATAAGATTAAAATAGATAAATCTCCGGGTCCGGATGGCATACACCCACGAGTACTAAGAGAACTAAGTAATGTAATAGATAAACCATTATTTCTTATTTTTAGTGACTCTATAGCGACAGGGTCTGTTCCGCAGGACTGGCGCATAGCAAATGTGGTGCCAATATTCAAAAAGGGCTCTAAAAGTGAACCTGGAAATTATAGGCCAGTAAGTCTAACCTCTATTGTTGGTAAAATATTTGAAGGGTTTCTGAGGGATGTTATTCTGGATTATCTCAATGAGAATAACTGTTTAACTCCATATCAGCATGGGTTTATGAGAAATCGCTCCTGTCAAACCAATCTAATCAGTTTTTATGAAGAGGTAAGCTATAGACTGGACCACGGTGAGTCATTGGACGTGGTATATCTCGATTTTTCCAAAGCGTTTGATACCGTGCCGCACAAGAGGTTGGTACACAAAATGAGAATGCTTGGTCTGGGGGAAAATGTGTGTAAATGGGTTAGTAACTGGCTTAGTGATAGAAAGCAGAGGGTGGTTATAAATGGTATAGTCTCTAACTGGGTCGCTGTGACCAGTGGGGTACCGCAGGGGTCAGTATTGGGACCTGTTCTCTTCAACATATTCATTAATGATCTGGTAGAAGGTTTACACAGTAAAATATCGATATTTGCAGATGATACAAAACTATGTAAAGCAGTTAATACAAGAGAAGATAGTATTCTGCTACAGATGGATCTGGATAAGTTGGAAACTTGGGCTGAAAGGTGGCAGATGAGGTTTAACAATGATAAATGTAAGGTTATACACATGGGAAGAGGGAATCAATATCACCATTACACACTGAACGGGAAACCACTGGGTAAATCTGACAGGGAGAAGGACTTGGGGATCCTAGTTAATGATAAACTTACCTGGAGCAGCCAGTGCCAGGCAGCAGCTGCCAAGGCAAACAGGATCATGGGGTGCATTAAAAGAGGTCTGGATACACATGATGAGAGCATTATACTGCCTCTGTACAAATCCCTAGTTAGACCGCACATGGAGTACTGTGTCCAGTTTTGGGCACCGGTGCTCAGGAAGGATATAATGGAACTAGAGAGAGTACAAAGGAGGGCAACAAAATTAATAAAGGGGATGGGAGAACTACAATACCCAGATAGATTAGCGAAATTAGGATTATTTAGTCTAGAAAAAAGACGACTGAGGGGCGATCTAATAACCATGTATAAGTATATAAGGGGACAATACAAATATCTCGCTGAGGATCTGTTTATACCAAGGAAGGTGACGGGCACAAGGGGGCATTCTTTGCGTCTGGAGGAGAGAAGGTTTTTCCACCAACATAGAAGAGGATTCTTTACTGTTAGGGCAGTGAGAATCTGGAATTGCTTGCCTGAGGAGGTGGTGATGGCGAACTCAGTCGAGGGGTTCAAGAGAGGCCTGGATGTCTTCCTGGAGCAGAACAATATTGTATCATACAATTATTAGGTTCTGTAGAAGGACGTAGATCTGGGTATTTATTATGATGGAATATAGGCTGAACTGGATGGACAAATGTCTTTTTTCGGCCTTACTAACTATGTTACTATGTTACTTCACTTACTCTAAGGAAGCCTACTTAATCATGCTGAGTATGACTCAGCAGTATGAGTTCTTGAAAATCTTTTGATCTTATCCTTATAATTATGAAAACAGACAAAATTTGCATGTGCTTTCATCCCACTGCTGCCAGTATGATATGTGCTTGAAAATTGTTTTGAACTTACTCTTATGATTTTACTAACATACAAACTTACATGTGTTTTAATCTTCTTTTGTATTTGCTTAAGTGTTTTCTTTCTGGTTAAGATAAAAACAGTTGATAGAATTATTGTTTTTTTCCTAATATTTAGAGACATGTCTGTCATGATATGTACTTTTGCCCTGTCCTGTATTTGAATAATATGCCATTTGATGTATGTAACTGTTCTCTGGTTTCTATTAGCTGTAATTTATGTATTTTCTTGTGCTGGGAGTTCACCTGTAACGATATGTCTCCTTCCCCCAATACTTGCAGCCGTAGCTATAATGTAATTAAGGTTTGTCAACACCACTAGTGAAGAATAGCCATTCTTTCTCACAGCAGGTGGCTAGTCATATGTACATACTAGATAGACTAAGAGGAGCCGACCAGTCTAGAATCTTCAGGTGGACCCAACCATTGAATAGAAGGTGTGACCCCTACCCCCCTTCATGGGCGGATCCCAGGAGCTCAGATAATCCATTCTTATTTTTGAGATCAGATGTGAGTTGATCCTTAAAGGGGAAGGAGTGGGGATTCTTAGCTGAGGCAAGACCCCACGTCCATCTGTGACTGCGGAAGCGTACGGGATGAGACTTGAGCTGAGGACATATCTCGTCGTTCGTGAGATTGTTTTGGGATCCCTTGGACTCATGTGGACTATTGCTTTGTTAGCTGGCACAAGGATTATCTGGAGGTGCCCCCGAATCTGTTCTGTTGGACTCGTGGAAGGACTATTGTTTCGTTTATCGGGTGCGGGATTACTGGAAAGCACCTCCAGATCTGTTTATTTCCTTGGGCTTATTGTGGACTTCTGGTGGACTTGAAGGACATTATGGATATTTGATGTTGTATGCTCCCTGCTTTAATAAATCTCATTGGATCATCCCTCGGCCTGTTGTCCCTTCCTGCTCTGCTGTACACCCCGTCACAAACTGGTTGGCAGCAGTGGGATCAGAGCAGAAGGAATGGAGGACAAAGGCCCATCAACATTGGGAACCAGCACCGCAGAGTACAAGAGCTGGACTGCGATGAACCTACAAACAAAGGCCCATGAAGTAGGAGTCCGTTTTAAAGGACTCTCCAAGGAGCAGCTAATTGAGGCTTTGGAAGGAGTTCGCCTGCAAGATGACACTGAGGAAGGATCCTCACAGCAAATGGAGGAAAGACTGCAGCCGGAGGTAAATACCCAAAAAAGTCAGTGGGTTGTGTGGTACGAGGAGGAGTTGGCATTTCTGGGAGAAGAGGCCACCATAGACGATAAGAGGAAGGCCATTCACAGAGCTCAGGAGATGGCACTGCTGGAGCAGATCGCTTTGGAAGCAGCTAGAAGCTCCAGACAGACTGTAACCTCAGCACCCACCATGAGGGAACTCCCCAGAGTATCCCACAAAGACTTTAAGCCCTTTAATGAGGCTGCAGGCGACATTGAGGGCTGCTTCCAGGACTTTGAGCATCAGTGTTGATTAATGGAAGTACCGGAAAGGGAGAGAGTTCGACATCTTGTGGGGTTCTTAGAGGGTGGAGCTGCTGAAGCCTATAGAGCTATGGACCCTCAGGGGAACTGTGAGTATGCGGCGATTAAACAGACTATTCTAGAACATTATGCTATGTTAAACCTTGTTATCTTATTCTTATAATTATGCTAACATACAAAATTAGCATATGCTTTAATCCCACTGCTGCCAGTATTATGCGGTCTTGAAATGTTTTTGTACTTATTCTTATGATTTTGCTAACATGCAAATTAACGTGATTTAATCTTTTGTATTTGTATAATTTTGCGGTTTTCAGTTAAGATAAGGAATCGTAAAAATCATGCTGTTAAAGGTAGCATGGCCGAGTGGTCTAAGGCGCTGGAATTAGGCTCCAGTATCTTTGGAGGCGTGGGTTCAAATCACACTGCTGCACTTCAGAACATTTTGATCTAATTCAAATGATTTTGTATTTGCATGAGTGTGTGGGTTTCTGTTTAGGAAAAGACAGTTGATAGAATCATTGTTTTTTCCTATTGTTTAGAGACTTAACCATTTTACAACAGACCTGTAGGTTTAAATCCCACTGCTGCCAGTAGTAAGAGTTCCTTAAAACCTTTTTATCTTATTCTTATACATACGCTAATATACAAAATTAGCATATGCTTTAATTCCACTGCTGCCAGTATTATGCGGTCTTGAAATGTTTTTGTACTTATTCTTATGATTTTGCTAACATGCAAATTAACATGTGATTTAATCTTTTGTATTTGTATAATTTTGTGGTTTTCAGTTAAGATAAGGAATCTTAAAAATCATGCTGCTAAAGGTAGCATGGCCGAGCGGTCTAAGGCGCTGGATTAAGGCTCCAGTCTCTTCAGAGGCGTGGGTTCAAATCCCACTGCTGCCAGTAGGTCTTCAGAACCTTTTGATCTAATTCTTATGATTTTGTATTTGCATGAGTGTGTGGATTTCTGTTTAGGAAAAGACAGTTGATAGAATCATTGGTTTTTCCTATTGTTTAGAGACTTAACCATTTTACAACAGACCTGTAGGTTCAAATCCCACTGCTGCCAGTAGTAAGAGTTCCTTTAAAACCTTTTTATCTTATTCTTATAACTATGCTAACATACAAAATTAGCATATGCTTTAATCCCACTGCTGCCAGTATTATGAGGTCTTGAAATGTTTTTGTACTTATTCTTATGATTTTGCTAACATGCAAATTAGCATGTGATCTAATCTTCTTTTGTATTTGTATGATTTTTCGGTTTTCGGTTAAGATAAAGACCGTTGATAGAATCATTGGTTTTTCCTAATGTTTAGAGACATGCCCTTTTTCCAACATGCACTAATTTTAAATGTTGTCAAATGTACTTCACTTACTCTAAGGAAGCCTACTTAATCATGCTGAGTATGACTCAGCAGTATGAGTTCTTGAAAATCTTTTGATCTTATTCTTATAATTATGAAAACAGACAAAATTTGCATGTGCTTTCATCCCACTGCTGCCAGTATGATATGTGCTTGAAAATTGTTTTGAACTTACTCTTATGATTTTACTAACATACAAACTTACATGTGTTTTAATCTTCTTTTGTATTTGCTTAAGTGTTTTCTTTCTGGTTAAGATAAAAACAGTTGATAGAATTATTGTTTTTTTCCTAATATTTAGAGACATGTCTGTCATGATATGTACTTTTGCCCTGTCCTGTATTTGAATAATATGCCATTTGATGTATGTAAATGTTCTCTGGTTTCTATTAGCTGTAATTTATGTATTTTCTTGTGCTGGGAGTTCACCTGTAACAATATGTCTCCTTCCCCCAATACTTGCAGCCCTAAGCTATAATGTAATTAAGGTTTACTTTTACTATGTTACTATGTTACTATGTTACTATGTTACTATGTGATTTAATCTTTTGTATTTGTATAATTTTGTGGTTTTCAGTTAAGATAAGGAATCTTAAAAATCATGCTGCTAAAGGTAGCATGGCCGAGCGGTCTAAGGTGCTGGATTAAGGCTCCAGTAGACGGGCATGGCACCAGGAGATGGAACAGGATCCTTGATGCAAACAACTGGCTAAGACGATGGTGCAGACAACAAGGATTTGGATTCCTGGACCACGGTGTGAATTACTGGTATGATGGACTCCTCGCCAGAGACGGACTACACCTCAACAAACCTGGGAAACACACATTCGCCAGAAGACTCGCTACACTCATCAGGAGGGCGTTAAACTAGAAGAAGAGGGGACGGGAAGAAAAACATTAGACTCGAACAAAGACGACCCAGGAAAACATACTCAGAAGGGAGGTAAGAACATTTCTAAAACAATCCACAGTGAGGAGATTGGAACAAAACAAAATCCTCTAAACTGCATGCTCGCAAACGCCAGAAGCCTGACAAACAAGATGGAAGAACTAGAAGCAGAAATATCTACAGGTAACTTTGACATAGTGGGAATAACCGAGACATGGTTAGATGAAAGCTATGACTGGGCAGTTAACTTACAGGGTTACAGTCTGTTTAGAAAGGATCGTAAAAATCGGAGAGGAGGAGGGGTTTGTCTCTATGTAAAGTCTTGTCTAAAGTCCACTTTAAGGGAGGATATTAGCGAAGGGAATGAGGATGTCGAGTCCATATGGGTCGAAATTCATGGAGGGAAAAATGGTAACAAAATTCTCATTGGGGTCTGTTACAAACCCCCAAATATAACAGAAAGCATGGAAAGTCTACTTCTAAAGCAGATAGATGAAGCTGCAACCCATAATGAGGTCCTGGTTATGGGGGACTTTAACTACCCGGATATTAACTGGGAAACAGAAACCTGTGAAACCCATAAAGGCAACAGGTTTCTGCTAATAACCAAGAAAAATTATCTTTCACAATTGGTGCAGAATCCAACCAGAGGAGCAGCACTTTTAGACCTAATACTATCTAATAGACCTGACAGAATAACAAATCTGCAGGTGGTTGGGCATTTAGGAAATAGCGACCACAATATTGTGCAGTTTCACCTGTCTTTCACTAGGGGGACTTGTCAGGGAGTCACAAAAACATTGAACTTTAGGAAGGCAAAGTTTGAACAGCTTAGAGATGCCCTTAATCTGGTAGACTGGGACAATATCCTCAGAAATGAGAATACAGATAATAAATGGGAAATGTTTAAGAACATCCTAAATAGGCAGTGTAAGCGGTTTATACCTTGTGGGAATAAAAGGACTAGAAATAGGAAAAACCCAATGTGGCTAAACAAAGAAGTAAGACAGGCAATTAACAGTAAAAAGAAAGCATTTGCACTACTAAAGCAGGATGGCACCATTGAAGCTCTAAAAAACTATAGGGAGAAAAATACTTTATCTAAAAAACTAATTAAAGCTGCCAAAAAGGAAACAGAGAAGCACATTGCTAAGGAGAGTAAAACTAATCCCAAACTGTTCTTCAACTATATCAATAGTAAAAGAATAAAAACTGAAAATGTAGGCCCCTTAAAAAATAGTGAGGAAAGAATGGTTGTAGATGACGAGGAAAAAGCTAACATATTAAACACCTTCTTCTCCACGGTATTCACGGTGGAAAATGAAATGCTAGGTGAAATCCCAAGAAACAATGAAAACCCTATATTAAGGGTCACCAATCTAACCCAAGAAGAGGTGCGAAACCGGCTAAATAAGATTAAAATAGATAAATCTCCGGGTCCGGATGGCATACACCCACGAGTACTAAGAGAACTAAGTAATGTAATAGATAAACCATTATTTCTTATTTTTAGTGACTCTATAGCAACAGGGTCTGTTCCGCAGGACTGGCGCATAGCAAATGTGGTGCCAATATTCAAAAAGGGCTCTAAAAGTGAACCTGGAAATTATAGGCCAGTAAGTCTAACCTCTATTGTTGGTAAAATATTTGAAGGGTTTCTGAGGGATGTTATTCTGGATTATCTCAATGAGAATAACTGTTTAACTCCATATCAGCATGGGTTTATGAGAAATCGCTCCTGTCAAACCAATCTAATCAGTTTTTATGAAGAGGTAAGCTATAGACTGGACCACGGTGAGTCATTGGACGTGGTATATCTCGATTTTTCCAAAGCGTTTGATACCGTGCCGCACAAGAGGTTGGTATACAAAATGAGAATGCTTGGTCTGGGGGAAATTGTGTGTAAATGGGTTAGTAACTGGCTTAGTGATAGAAAGCAGAGGGTGGTTATAAATGGTATAGTCTCTAACTGGGTCGCTGTGACCAGTGGGGTACCGCAGGGGTCAGTATTGGGACCTGTTCTCTTCAACATATTCATTAATGATCTGGTAGAAGGTTTACACAGTAAAATATCGATATTTGCAGATGATACAGAACTATGTAAAGCAGTTAATACAAGAGAAGATAGTATTCTGCTACAGATGGATCTGGATAAGTTGGAAACTTGGGCTGAAAGGTGGCAGATGAGGTTTAACAAAGATAAATGTAAGGTTATACACATGGGAAGAGGGAATCAATATCACCATTACACACTGAACGGGAAACCACTGGGTAAATCTGACAGGGAGAAGGACTTGGGGATCCTAGTTAATGATAAACTTACCTGGAGCAGCCAGTGCCAGGCAGCAGCTGCCAAGGCAAACAGGATCATGGGGTGCATTAAAAGAGGTCTGGATACACATGATGAGAGCATTATACTGCCTCTGTACAAATCCCTAGTTAGACCGCACATGGAGTACTGTGTCCAGTTTTGGGCACCGGTGCTCAGGAAGGATATAATGGAACTAGAGAGAGTACAAAGGAGGGCAACAAAATTAATAAAGGGGATGGGAGAACTACAATACCCAGATAGATTAGCGAAATTAGGATTATTTAGTCTAGAAAAAAGACGACTGAGGGGCGATCTAATAACCATGTATAAGTATATAAGGGGACAATACAAATATCTCGCTGAGGATCTGTTTATACCAAGGAAGGTGACGGGCACAAGGGGGCATTCTTTGCGTCTGGAGGAGAGAAGGTTTTTCCACCAACATAGAAGAGGATTCTTTACTGTTAGGGCAGTGAGAATCTGGAATTGCTTGCCTGAGGAGGTGGTGATGGCGAACTCAGTCTAGGGGTTCAAGAGAGGCCTGGATGTCTTCCTGGAGCAGAACAATATTGTATCATACAATTATTAGGTTCTGTAGAAGGACGTAGATCTGGGTATTTATTATGATGGAATATAGGCTGAACTGGATGGACAAATGTCTTTTTTCGGCCTTACTAACTATGTTACTATGTTACTATGTTTGTCAACACCACTAGTGAAGAATAGCCATTCTTTCTCACAGCAGGTGGCTAGTCATATGTACATACTAGATAGACTAAGAGGAGCCGACCAGTCTAGAATTTTCAGGTGGACCCAACCATTGAATAGAAGGTGTGACCCCTACCCCCCTTCATGGGCGGATCCCAGGAGCTCAGATAATCCATTCTTATTTTTGAGATCAGATGTGAGTTGATCCTTAAAGGGGAAGGAGTGGGGATTCTTAGCTGAGGCAAGACCCCACGTCCATCTGTGACTGCGGAAGCGTACGGGATGAGACTTGAGCTGAGGACATATCTCGTCGTTCGTGAGATTGTTTTGGGATCCCTTGGACTCATGTGGACTATTGCTTTGTTAGCTGGCACAAGGATTATCTGGAGGTGCCCCCGAATCTGTTCTGTTGGACTCGTGGAAGGACTATTGTTTCGTTTATCGGGTGCGGGATTACTGGAAAGCACCTCCAGATCTGTTTATTTCCTTGGGCTTATTGTGGACTTCTGGTGGACTTGAAGGACATTATGGATATTTGATGTTGTATGCTCCCTGCTTTAATAAATCTCATTGGATCATCCCTCGGCCTGTTGTCCCTTCCTGCTCTGCTGTACACCCCGTCACAAACTGGTTGGCAGCAGTAGGATCAGAGCAGAAGGAATGGAGGACAAAGGCCCATCAACATTGGGAACCAGCACTGCAGAGTACAAGAGCTGGACTGCGATGAACCTACAAACAAAGGCCCATGAAGTAGGAGTCCGTTTTAAAGGACTCTCCAAGGAGCAGCTAATTGAGGCTTTGGAAGGAGTTCGCCTGCAAGATGACACTGAGGAAGGATCCTCACAGCAAATGGAGGAAAGACTGCAGCCGGAGGTAAATACCCAAAAAAGTCAGTGGGTTGTGTGGTACGAGGAGGAGTTGGCATTTCTGGGAGAAGAGGCCACCATAGACGATAAGAGGAAGGCCATTCACAGAGCTCAGGAGATGGCATTGCTGGAGCAGATCGCTTTGGAAGCAGCTAGAAGCTCCAGACAGACTGTAACCTCAGCACCCACCATGAGGGAACTCCCCAGAGTGTCCCACAAAGACTTTAAGCCCTTTAATGAGGCTGCAGGCGACATTGAGGGCTTCTTCCAGGACTTTGAGCATCAGTGTTGATTAATGGAAGTACCGGAAAGGGAGCGAGTTCGACATCTTGTGGGGTTCTTAGAGGGTGGAGCTGCTGAAGCCTATAGAGCTATGGACCCTCAGGGGAACTGTGAGTATGCGGCGATTAAACAGACTATTCTAGAACATTATGCTATGTTAAACCTTGTTATCTTATTCTTATAATTATGCTAACATACAAAATTAGCATATGCTTTAATCCCACTGCTGCCAGTATTATGCGGTCTTGAAATGTTTTTGTACTTATTCTTATGATTTTGCTAACATGCAAATTAACGTGATTTAATCTTTTGTATTTGTATAATTTTGCGGTTTTCAGTTAAGATAAGGAATCGTAAACCAGGGATTCAAGCTTCAGGAGGCTAATTTGCATATTCCAGGTGCCTTCTGGGAGAAGCGAAGTCTCCCTAAGCTAGAAGATCGTTGGGTACAGCCGGGACCAGCTGCTTCGAAAGCATCACCAAACCAGGGATTCAAGCTTCAGGAGGCTAATTTGCATATTCCAGGTGCCTTCTGGGAGAAGCGAAGTCTCCCTAAGCTAGAAGATCGTTGGGTACAGCCGGGACCAGCTGCTTCGAAAGCATCACCAAACCAGGGATTCAAGCTTCAGGAGGCTAATTTGCATATTCCAGGTGCCTTCTGGGAGAAGCGAAGTCTCCCTAAGCTAGAAGATCGTTGGGTACAGCCGGGACCAGCTGCTTCGAAAGCATCACCAAACCAGGGATTCAAGCTTCAGGAGGCTAATTTGCATATTCCAGGTGCCTTCTGGGAGAAGCGAAGTCTCCCTAAGCAAGAAGATCGTTGGGTACAGCCGGGACCAGCTGCTTCGAAAGCATCACCAAACCAGGGATTCAAGCTTCAGGAGGCTAATTTTCATATTCCAGGTGCCTTCTGGGAGAAGCGAAGTCTCCCTAAGCTAGAAGATCGTTGGGTACAGCCGGGACCTGCTGAATTTTTGCCTGTAGGACATTATTGCAAGAGAGCTTGGCTGAGTAGATTACACAAGAAGGAAAACACACAGCAAGTCAGCAGGATCTAGGAGCAACATGGCAGATGTGACAACCTACATGGTGAGCTGCAGCATGTGCTACATGTTCACAGATCGACCAGAAGAAGAATCCAATTTCACCTGTCAGAAGTGTAGACTAGTGGCCCTTTTAGAAGAAAAGGTGCGGGGTCTGGAACAAAGAATAGCAACTTTGAAACTCATCAAAGAGAATGAAGACTTTCTAGACAGAACAGAAGCATCTCTTCCTGTCACAGAAGGTGCAAAAAGTGTCAGAGAACCTCCAAAAGCAGATGAGTGGAAGCATGTGACCAAAAGAAGCAAGAAGACCATGGAGAAATCACCAACCACACAACTGAAGAACCAATATCAAATCTTTGTAGAGGATGAAGATGGCACACCTAAGAATGAAGCAATACCAGCAAGCAAAAAAGAAAAGGGCACACAGCAACAAGTGACAGCAAAAAGTACAGCCAAGAAGCAACGAAGAGTGGTGGTGGTGGGAGACTCACTACTGAGAGGCACCGAAGCAGCCATCTGCAGACCGGACATAACTGCAAGAGAAGTATGCTGCCTTCCAGGTGCGATGATCAAGGATGTGACCGATAGGATACCAAAGCTCTTCAGCTCCAAGGACGTCCACCCATTTCTTCTGATACATGTTGGCACCAATGACACGGCAAGGAAGGACCTACCGACAATCTGCAAGGACTTTGAAGAGTTGGGGAAGAAAGTAAAGGAACTGGATGCACAGGTAGTTTTTTCTTCTATCCTTCCAGTAGACGGGCATGGCACCAGGAGATGGAACAGGATCCTTGATGCAAACAACTGGCTAAGACGATGGTGCAGACAACAAGGATTTGGATTCCTGGACCACGGTGTGAATTACTGGTATGATGGACTCCTCGCCAGAGACGGACTACACCTCAACAAACCTGGGAAACACACATTCGCCAGAAGACTCGCTACACTCATCAGGAGGGCGTTAAACTAGAAGAAGAGGGGACGGGAAGAAAAACATTAGACTCGAACAAAGACGACCCAGGAAAACATACTCAGAAGGGAGGTAAGAACATTTCTAAAACAATCCACAGTGAGGAGATTGGAACAAAACAAAATCCTCTAAACTGCATGCTCGCAAACGCCAGAAGCCTGACAAACAAGATGGAAGAACTAGAAGCAGAAATATCTACAGGTAACTTTGACATAGTGGGAATAACCGAGACATGGTTAGATGAAAGCTATGACTGGGCAGTTAACTTACAGGGTTACAGTCTGTTTAGAAAGGATCGTAAAAATCGGAGAGGAGGAGGGGTTTGTCTCTATGTAAAGTCTTGTCTAAAGTCCACTTTAAGGGAGGATATTAGCGAAGGGAATGAGGATGTCGAGTCCATATGGGTTGAAATTCATCGAGGGAAAAATGGTAACAAAATTCTCATTGGGGTCTGTTACAAACCCCCAAATATAACAGAAAGCATGGAAAGTCTACTTCTAAAGCAGATAGATGAAGCTGCAACCCATAATGAGGTCCTGGTTATGGGGGACTTTAACTACCCGGATATTAACTGGGAAACAGAAACCTGTGAAACCCATAAAGGCAACAGGTTTCTGCTAATAACCAAGAAAAATTATCTTTCACAATTGGTGCAGAATCCAACCAGAGGAGCAGCACTTTTAGACCTAATACTATCTAATAGACCTGACAGAATAACAAATCCGCAGGTGGTTGGGCATTTAGGAAATAGCGACCACAATATTGTGCAGTTTCACCTGTCTTTCACTAGGGGGACTTGTCAGGGAGTCACAAAAACATTGAACTTTAGGAAGGCAAAGTTTGAACAGCTTAGAGATGCCCTTAATCTGGTAGACTGGGACAATATCCTCAGAAATGAGAATACAGATAATAAATGGGAAATGTTTAAGAACATCCTAAATAGGCAGTGTAAGCGGTTTATACCTTGTGGGAATAAAAGGACTAGAAATAGGAAAAACCCAATGTGGCTAAACAAAGAAGTAAGACAGGCAATTAACAGTAAAAAGAAAGCATTTGCACTACTAAAGCAGGATGGCACCATTGAAGCTCTAAAAAACTATAGGGAGAAAAATACTTTATCTAAAAAACTAATTAAAGCTGCCAAAAAGGAAACAGAGAAGCACATTGCTAAGGAGAGTAAAACTAATCCCAAACTGTTCTTCAACTATATCAATAGTAAAAGAATAAAAACTGAAAATGTAGGCCCCTTAAAAAATAGTGAGGAAAGAATGGTTGTAGATGACGAGGAAAAAGCTAACATATTAAACACCTTCTTCTCCACGGTATTCACGGTGGAAAATGAAATGCTAGGTGAAATCCCAAGAAACAATGAAAACCCTATATTAAGGGTCACCAATCTAACCCAAGAAGAGGTGCGAAACCGGCTAAATAAGATTAAAATAGATAAATCTCCGGGTCCGGATGGCATACACCCACGAGTACTAAGAGAACTAAGTAATGTAATAGATAAACCATTATTTCTTATTTTTAGTGACTCTATAGCAACAGGGTCTGTTCCGCAGGACTGGCGCATAGCAAATGTGGTGCCAATATTCAAAAAGGGCTCTAAAAGTGAACCTGGAAATTATAGGCCAGTAAGTCTAACCTCTATTGTTGGTAAAATATTTGAAGGGTTTCTGAGGGATGTTATTCTGGATTATCTCAATGAGAATAACTGTTTAACTCCATATCAGCATGGGTTTATGAGAAATCGCTCCTGTCAAACCAATCTAATCAGTTTTTATGAAGAGGTAAGCTATAGACTGGACCACGGTGAGTCATTGGACGTGGTATATCTCGATTTTTCCAAAGCGTTTGATACCGTGCCGCACAAGAGGTTGGTATACAAAATGAGAATGCTTGGTCTGGGGGAAATTGTGTGTAAATGGGTTAGTAACTGGCTTAGTGATAGAAAGCAGAGGGTGGTTATAAATGGTATAGTCTCTAACTGGGTCGCTGTGACCAGTGGGGTACCGCAGGGGTCAGTATTGGGACCTGTTCTCTTCAACATATTAATTAATGATCTGGTAGAAGGTTTACACAGTAAAATATCGATATTTGCAGATGATACAAAACTATGTAAAGCAGTTAATACAAGAGAAGATAGTATTCTGCTACAGATGGATCTGGATAAGTTGGAAACTTGGGCTGAAAGGTGGCAGATGAGGTTTAACAAAGATAAATGTAAGGTTATACACATGGGAAGAGGGAATCAATATCACCATTACACACTGAACGGGAAACCACTGGGTAAATCTGACAGGGAGAAGGACTTGGGGATCCTAGTTAATGATAAACTTACCTGGAGCAGCCAGTGCCAGGCAGCAGCTGCCAAGGCAAACAGGATCATGGGGTGCATTAAAAGAGGTCTGGATACACATGATGAGAGCATTATACTGCCTCTGTACAAATCCCTAGTTAGACCGCACATGGAGTACTGTGTCCAGTTTTGGGCACCGGTGCTCAGGAAGGATATAATGGAACTAGAGAGAGTACAAAGGAGGGCAACAAAATTAATAAAGGGGATGGGAGAACTACAATACCCAGATAGATTAGCGAAATTAGGATTATTTAGTCTAGAAAAAAGACGACTGAGGGGCGATCTAATAACCATGTATAAGTATATAAGGGGACAATACAAATATCTCGCTGAGGATCTGTTTATACCAAGGAAGGTGACGGGCACAAGGGGGCATTCTTTGCGTCTGGAGGAGAGAAGGTTTTTCCACCAACATAGAAGAGGATTCTTTACTGTTAGGGCAGTGAGAATCTGGAATTGCTTGCCTGAGGAGGTGGTGATGGCGAACTCAGTCTAGGGGTTCAAGAGAGGCCTGGATGTCTTCCTGGAGCAGAACAATATTGTATCATACAATTATTAGGTTCTGTAGAAGGACGTAGATCTGGGTATTTATTATGATGGAATATAGGCTGAACTGGATGGACAAATGTCTTTTTTCGGCCTTACTAACTATGTTACTATGTTACTATGTTTGTCAACACCACTAGTGAAGAATAGCCATTCTTTCTCACAGCAGGTGGCTAGTCATATGTACATACTAGATAGACTAAGAGGAGCCGACCAGTCTAGAATCTTCAGGTGGACCCAACCATTGAATAGAAGGTGTGACCCCTACCCCCCTTCATGGGCGGATCCCAGGAGCTCAGATAATCCATTCTTATTTTTGAGATCAGATGTGAGTTGATCCTTAAAGGGGAAGGAGTGGGGATTCTTAGCTGAGGCAAGACCCCACGTCCATCTGTGACTGCGGAAGCGTACGGGATGAGACTTGAGCTGAGGACATATCTCGTCGTTCGTGAGATTGTTTTGGGATCCCTTGGACTCATGTGGACTATTGCTTTGTTAGCTGGCACAAGGATTATCTGGAGGTGCCCCCGAATCTGTTCTGTTGGACTCGTGGAAGGACTATTGTTTCGTTTATCGGGTGCGGGATTACTGGAAAGCACCTCCAGATCTGTTTATTTCCTTGGGCTTATTGTGGACTTCTGGTGGACTTGAAGGACATTATGGATATTTGATGTTGTATGCTCCCTGCTTTAATAAATCTCATTGGATCATCCCTCGGCCTGTTGTCCCTTCCTGCTCTGCTGTACACCCCGTCACAAACTGGTTGGCAGCAGTGGGATCAGAGCAGAAGGAATGGAGGACAAAGGCCCATCAACATTGGGAACCAGCACCGCAGAGTACAAGAGCTGGACTGCGATGAACCTACAAACAAAGGCCCATGAAGTAGGAGTCCGTTTTAAAGGACTCTCCAAGGAGCAGCTAATTGAGGCTTTGGAAGGAGTTCGCCTGCAAGATGACACTGAGGAAGGATCCTCACAGCAAATGGAGGAAAGACTGCAGCCGGAGGTAAATACCCAAAAAAATCAGTGGGTTGTGTGGTACGAGGAGGAGTTGGCATTTCTGGGAGAAGAGGCCACCATAGACGATAAGAGGAAGGCCATTCACAGAGCTCAGGAGATGGCATTGCTGGAGCAGATCGCTTTGGAAGCAGCTAGAAGCTCCAGACAGACTGTAACCTCAGCACCCACCATGAGGGAACTCCCCAGAGTGTCCCACAAAGACTTTAAGCCCTTTAATGAGGCTGCAGGCGACATTGAGGGCTTCTTCCAGGACTTTGAGCATCAGTGTTGATTAATGGAAGTCCCGGAAAGGGAGCGAGTTCGACATCTTGTGGGGTTCTTAGAGGGTGGAGCTGCTGAAGCCTATAGAGCTATGGACCCTCGGGGGAACTGTGAGTATGCGGCGATTAAACAGACTATTCTAGAACATTATGCTATGTTAAACCTTGTTATCTTATTCTTATAATTATGCTAACATACAAAATTAGCATATGCTTTAATCCCACTGCTGCCAGTATTATGCGGTCTTGAAATGTTTTTGTACTTATTCTTATGATTTTGCTAACATGCAAATTAACATGTGATTTAATCTTTTGTATTTGTATAATTTTGCGGTTTTCAGTTAAGATAAGGAATCGTAAAAATCATGCTTTTAACCCCTTTCTGCCATTGGACGTAATATTCCGTCCATGTGGGGTGGGCCTTAATTCCCAAGGACGGAATATTACGTCCAGCGCGATCGGCCGCGCTCACGGGGGGAGCGCCGCCGATCGCGGCCGGGTGTCAGCTGCTTATCGCAGCTGACATCCGGCACTATGTGCCAGGAGCGGTCACGGACCGCCCCCGGCACATTAACCCCCGGCACACCGCGATCAAAGATGATCGCGATGTGCCGGCGGTGCAGGGAAGCATCGCGCAGGGAGGGGGCTCCCTGCGGGCTTCCCTGAGACCCCCGCAGCAACGCGATGTGATCGCGTTGCTCCGGGGGTCTCCTACCTCCCTCCCTGCAGTAAGTCCCGGATCCAAAATGGCAGCGGATCCGGGTCCTGCAGGGAGGGAGGTGGCTTACCAAGTGCCTGCTCAGAGCAGGCACTTGGTAACGCTGCACTGCTCTCAGACAGATCGGTGATCTGTCAGAGTGCTGTGCAAACTGGCAGATCACCGATCTGTATTGTCCCCCCCTGGGGCAAAGTAAAAAAGTAAAAAAAAAAATTTCCAAGTGTGTAAAAAAAAAAAAAAAAAAAATCCTAAATAATGAAAAAAAAAAAAATATATTATTCCCATAAATACATTTCTTTATCTAAATAAAAAAAACAAAACAATAAAAGTACACATATTTAGTATCTCCGCGTCCGTAACGACCCGACCTATAAAACTGGCCCACTAGTTAACCCCTTCAGTAAACACCGTAAGAAAAAAAAAAAAAAAACGAGGCAAAAAACAACGCTTTATTATCATACCGCCAAACATAAAGTGGAATAACACGCGATCAAAAAGACGGATATAAATAACCATGGTACCGCTGAAAGCGTCATCTTGTCCCGCAAAAAACGAGCCACCATACAGCGACAACAGCAAAAAAATAAAAAAGTTATAGTCCTCAGAATAAAGCGATGCAAAAATAATTATTTTTTTCTATAAAATAGTTTTTATCGTATAAAAGCGCCAAAACATAAAAAAATGATACAAATGAGGTGTCGCTGTAATCGTACTGAACCGAAGATTAAAACTGCTTTATCAATTTTACCAAACGCGGAACGGTATAAACGCCTCCCCCAAAAGAAATTCATGAATAGCTGGTTTTTGGTCATTCTGCCTCACAAAAATCGGAATAAAAAGCGATCAAAAAATGTCACGTGCCCGAAAATGTTACCAATAAAAACGTCAACTCGTCCCGCAAAAAACAAGACCTCACATGACTCTGTGGACTCAAATATGGAAAAATTATAGCTCTCAAAATGTGGTAACGCAAAAAATATTTTTTGCAATAAAAAGCGTCTTTCAGTGTGTGACGGCTGCCAATCATAAAAATCCGCTAAAAAACCCGCTATAAAAGTAAATGAAAAAAATGTATTTATTTCCATTTTCCCATTAGGGTTAGGGCTAGGGTTAGGGTTAGGGCTAGGGCTAGGGTTAGGGTTAGGGTTAGGGCTAGGGTTAGGGCTAGGGTTAGGGCTAGGGTTAGGGCTAGGGTTAGGGTTAGGGCTAGGGTTAGGGCTAGGGTTAGGGCTATGGCTAGGGTTAGGGCTAGGGTTAGGGCTAGGGTTAGGGTTGGGACTAGGGTTAGGGTTAGGGTTAGGGCTAGGGTTAGGGTTGGGGCTAGGGTTAGGGCTAGGGTAAGGGCTAGGGTTAGGGTTAAGGCTACAGTTAGGGTTGGGGCTAAAGTTAGGGTTAGGGTTTGGATTACATTTGCGATTAGGATTAGGGGTGTGTCTGGGTTAGAGGTGTGGTTAGGGTTACCGTTGGGATTAGGGTTAGGGGTGTGTTTGGATTAGGGTTTCAGTTATAATTGGGGGGTTTCCACTATTTAGGCACATCAGGGGGATCTCCAAACGCGACATGGCGACCGATCTCAATTCCATCCAATTCTGCATTGAAAAAGTAAAACAGTGCTCCTTCCCTTCCGAGCTCTCCCGTGTGCCCAAACAGGAGTTTACCCCAACATATGGGGTATCAGCGTACTCAGGACAAATTGGACAACAACTTTTGGGGTCCAATTTCTCCTGTTACCCTTGGGAAAATACAAAACTGGGGGCTAAAAAATAATTTTTGTGGGAAAAAAAGAGATTTTTTATTTTCACGGCTCTGCGTTATAAACTGTAGTGAAACACTTGGGGGCTCAAAGTTCTCACAACACATCTAGATAAGTTCGTGGGGGGGTCTAGTTTCCAACATGGGGTCACTTGTGGGGGTTTCTACTGTTTAGGTATATTAGGGGCTCTGCAAACGCAATGTGACGCCTGCAGACCATTCCATTTAAGTCTGCATTCCAAATGGCGCTCCTTCCCTTCCGAGCCCTCCCATGCGCCCAAACGCTGGTTCACCCCACATATGGGGTATCAACGCACTCAGGACAAATTGGACAACAACTTTTGGGGTCCAATTTCTCCTTTTACCCTCGAGAAAATACAAAACTGGGGGCTAAAAAATAATTTTGAGGGGAAATTTTTTATTTTATTTTCACGGCTCTGCGTTATAAACTGTAGTGAAATACTTGGGGGCTCAAAGTTCTCACAACACATCTAAATAAGTTCCTTGGGGGGTCTAGTTTCCAATATGGGGTCACTTGTGGGGGGTTTCTACTGTTTAGGTACATTAGGGGCTCTGCAAACACAATGTGACGCCTGCAGACCATTCCATCTAAGTCTGTATTCCAAATGGCTCTCCTTCCCTTCCGAGCCCTCCCATGCGCCCAAACGCTGGTTCTCCCCCACATGTAGGGTATCAGCGCACTCAGGACAAATTGCACAACAACCTTTGGGGTCCAATTTCTCCTGTTACCCTCAGGAAAATACAAAACTGGGGGCTAAAAAATTATTTTTGTGGGAAAAAAATTTTGTTTTATTTTTACGGCTCTGCATTATAAACTTCTGTGAAGCTCTTATTGGGTCAAAGTGCTCACCACACATCTAGATAAGTTCCTTAGGGGGTCTACTTTTCAAAATGGTGTCACTTGTGGGGGGTTTCAATGTTTAGGTACATCAGTGGCTCTCCAAACGCAACATGGCGTCCAATCTCAATTCCTGTCAATTTTGCATTGAAAGGTCAAACGGCGCTCCTTCCCTTCCGAGCTCTCCCATGCGCCCAAACAATGGTTTACCCCCACATATGGGGTATCAGAGTACTCAGGACAAATTGTGCCACAACTTTTGTGGTCCAATTTCTTCTCTTACCATTGGGAAAATAAAAAATTGGGGGCGAAAAGATAATTTTTGTGAAAAAAAAATGATTTTTTATTTTTACGGTTCTGCATTATAAACTTCTGTGAAGCACTTGGTGGGTCAAAGTGCTCACCACACCTCTAGATAAGTTCCTTAGGGGGTCTACTTTCCAAAATGGTGTCACTTGTGGGGGGTTTCAATGTTTAGGCACATCAGTGGCTCTCCAAACGCAACATGGCGTCTCATCTCAATTCCTGTCAATTTTGCATTGAAAGGTCAAACGGCGCTCCTTCCCTTCCGAGCTCTCCCATGCGCCCAAACAATGGTTTACCCCCACATATGGGGTATCAGCGTACTCAGGACAAATTGTGCCACAACTTTTGTGGTCCAATTTCTTCTCTTACCATTGGGAAAATAAAAAATTGGGGGCGAAAAGATAATTTTTGTGAAAAAAAAATGATTTTTTATTTTTACGGTTCTGCATTATAAACTTCTGTGAAGCACTTGGTGGGTCAAAGTGCTCACCACACCTCTAGGTAAGTTCCTTAGGGGGTCTACTTTCCAAAATGGTGTCACTTGTGGGGGGTTTCAATGTTTAGGCACATCAGTGGCTCTCCAAACGCAACATGGCGTCTCATCTCAATTCCTGTCAATTTTGCATTGAAAGGTCAAACGGCGCTCCTTCCCTTCCGAGCTCTGCCATGCGCACAAACTGTGGTTAACCCCCACATATGGGGTATCAGCGTACTCAGGACAAATTGTACAACAACTTTTGGGGTCCATTTTCTCCTGTTACCCTTGGCAAAATAAAACAAATTGGAGCTGAAGTAAATTTTTTGTGAAAAAAAGTTAAATGTTAATTTTTATTTAAACATTCCAAAAATTCCTGTGAAGCACCTGAAGGGTTAATAAACTTCTTGAATGTGGTTTTGAGAACCTTGAGGGGTGCAGTTTTTAGAATGGTGTCACACTTGGGTATTTTCTATCATATAGACCCCTCAAAATGACTTCAAATGAGATGTGATCCCTAAAATAAAATGGTGTTGTAAAAATGAGAAATTGCTGGTCAACTTTTAACCCTTATAACTCCCTAACAAAAAAAAATTTTTGGTTCCAAAATTGTGCTGATGTAAAGTAGACATGTGGGAAATGTTACTTATTAAGTATTTTGTGTGACATATCTCTGTGATTTAATTGCATAAAAATTCAAAGTTGGAAAATTGCGAAATTTTCAAAATTTTCGCCAAATTTCCGTTTTTTTCACAAATAAACGCAGGTAATATCAAAGAAATTTTACCACTATCATGAAGTACAATATGTCACGAGAAAACAATGTCAGAATCACCGGGATCCGTTGAAGCGTTCCAGAGTTATAACCTCATAAAGGGACAGTGGTCAGAATTGTAAAAATTGACCCGGTCCATAACGTGCAAACCACCCTTGGGGGTAAAGGGGTTAAAGGTAGCATGGCAGAGTGGTCTAAGGCGCTGGATTTAGGTTCCAGTCTCTTTGGAGGCGTGGGTTCCAATCCCACTGCTGCCAGTAGGTCTTCAGAACCTTTTGATCTAATTCTTATGATTTTGTATTTGCATGAGTGTGTGGATTTCTGTTTAGGAAAAGACAGTTGATAGAATCATTGGTTTTTCCTATTGTTTAGAGACTTAACCATTTTACAACAGACCTGTAGGTTCAAATCCCACTGCTGCCAGTAGTAAGAGTTCCTTAAAACCTTTTTATCTTATTCTTATAACTATGCTAACATACAAAATTAGCATATGCTTTAATCCCACTGCTGCCAGTATTATGAGGTCTTGAAATGTTTTTGTACTTATTCTTATGATTTTGCTAACATGCAAATTAGCATGTAACATAGTAACATAGTAACATAGTAACATAGTTAGTAAGGCCGAAAAAAGACATTTGTCCATCCAGTTCAGCCTATATTCCATCATAATAAATACCCAGATCTACGTCCTTCTACAGAACATAATAATTGTATGATACAATATTGTTCTGCTCCAGGAAGACATCCAGGCCTCTCTTGAACCCCTCGACTGAGTTCGCCATCACCACCTCCTCAGGCAAGCAATTCCAGATTCTCACTGCCCTAACAGTAAAGAATCCTCTTCTATGTTGGTGGAAAAACCTTCTCTCCTCCAGACGCAAAGAATGCCCCCTTGTGCCTGTCACCTTCCTTGGTATAAACAGATCCTCAGCGAGATATTTGTATTGTCCCCTTATATACTTATACATGGTTATTAGATCGCCCCTCAGTCGTCTTTTTTCTAGACTAAATAATCCTAATTTCGCTAATCTATCTGGGTATTGTAGTTCTCCCATCCCCTTTATTAATTTTGTTGCCCTCCTTTGTACTCTCTCTAGTTCCATTATATCCTTCCTGAGCACCGGTGCCCAAAACTGGACACAGTACTCCATGTGCGGTCTAACTAGGGATTTGTACAGAGGCAGTATAATGCTCTCATCATGTGTATCCAGACCTCTTTTAATGCACCCCATGATCCTGTTTGCCTTGGCAGCTGCTGCCTGGCACTGGCTGCTCCAGGTAAGTTTATTATTAACTAGGATCCCCAAGTCCTTCTCCCTGTCAGATTTACCCAGTGGTTTCCCGTTCAGTGTGTAATGGTGATATTGATTACCTCTTCCCATGTGTATAACCTTACATTTATCATTGTTAAACCTCATCTGCCACCTTTCAGCCCAAGTTTCCAACTTATCCAGATCCATCTGTAGCAGAATACTATCTTCTCTTGTATTAACTGCTTTACATAGTTTTGTATCATCTGCAAATATCGATATTTTACTGTGTAAACCTTCTACCAGATCATTAATGAATATGTTGAAGAGAACATATCATATCTATGATATCTAATATTCTATTAGATATTAGAAGATATCTAATCTTCTTTTGTATTTGTATGATTTTTCGGTTTTCGGTTAAGATAAAGACCGTTGATAGAATCATTGGTTTTTCCTAATGTTTAGAGACATGCCCTTTTTCCAACATGCACTAATTTTAAATGTTGTCAAATGTACTTCACTTACTCTAAGGAAGCCTACTTAATCATGCTGAGTATGACTCAGCAGTATGAGTTCTTGAAAATCTTTTGATCTTATTCTTATAATTATGAAAACAGACAAAATTTGCATGTGCTTTCATCCCACTGCTGCCAGTATGATATGTGCTTGAAAATTGTTTTGAACTTACTCTTATGATTTTACTAACATACAAACTTACATGTGTTTTAATCTTCTTTTGTATTTGCTTAAGTGTTTTCTTTCTGGTTAAGATAAAAACAGTTGATAGAATTATTGTTTTTTTCCTAATATTTAGAGACATGTCTGTCATGATATGTACTTTTGCCCTGTCCTGTATTTGAATAATATGCCATTTGATGTATGTAACTGTTCTCTGGTTTCTATTAGCTGTAATTTATGTATTTTCTTGTGCTGGGAGTTCACCTGTAACAATATGTCTCCTTCCCCCAATACTTGCAGCCCTAAGCTATAATGTAATTAAGGTTTGTCAACACCACTAGTGAAGAATAGCCATTCTTTCTCACAGCAGGTGGCTAGTCATATGTACATACTAGATAGACTAAGAGGAGCCGACCAGTCTAGAATCTTCAGGTGGACCCAACCATTGAATAGAAGGTGTGACCCCTACCCCCCTTCATGGGCGGATCCCAGGAGCTCAGATAATCCATTCTTATTTTTGAGATCAGATGTGAGTTGATCCTTAAAGGGGAAGGAGTGGGGATTCTTAGCTGAGGCAAGACCCCACGTCCATCTGTGACTGCGGAAGCGTACGGGATGAGACTTGAGCTGAGGACATATCTCGTCGTTCGTGAGATTGTTTTGGGATCCCTTGGACTCATGTGGACTATTGCTTTGTTAGCTGGCACAAGGATTATCTGGAGGTGCCCCCGAATCTGTTCTGTTGGACTCGTGGAAGGACTATTGTTTCGTTTATCGGGTGCGGGATTACTGGAAAGCACCTCCATATCTGTTTATTTCCTTCGGCTTATTGTGGACTTCTGGTGGACTTGAAGGACATTATGGATATTTGATGTTGTATGCTCCCTGCTTTAATAAATCTCATTGGATCATCCCTCGGCCTGTTGTCCCTTCCTGCTCTGCTGTACACCCCGTCACAAACTGGTTGGCAGCAGTGGGATCAGAGCAGAAGGAATGGAGGACAAAGGCCCATCAACATTGGGAACCAGCACCGCAGAGTACAAGAGCTGGACTGCGATGAACCTACAAACAAAGGCCCATGAAGTAGGAGTCCGTTTTACAGGACTCTCCAAGGAGCAGCTAATTGAGGCTTTGGAAGGAGTTCGCCTGCAAGATGACACTGAGGAAGGATCCTCACAGCAAATGGAGGAAAGACTGCAGCCGGAGGTAAATACCCAAAAAAGTCAGTGGGTTGTGTGGTACGAGGAGGAGTTGGCATTTCTGGGAGAAGAGGCCACCATAGACGATAAGAGGAAGGCCATTCACAGAGCTCAGGAGATGGCATTGCTGGAGCAGATCGCTTTGGAAGCGGCTAGAAGCTCCAGACAGACTGTAACCTCAGCACCCACCATGAGGGAACTCCCCAGAGTGTCCCACAAAGACTTTAAGCCCTTTAATGAGGCTGCAGGCGACATTGAGGGCTACTTCCAGGACTTTGAGCATCAGTGTTGATTAATGGAAGTACCGGAAAGGGAGCGAGTTCGACATCTTGTGGGGTTCTTAGAGGGTGGAGCTGCTGAAGCCTATAGAGCTATGGACCCTCGGGCGAACTGTGAGTATGCGGCGATTAAACAGACTATTCTAGAACATTATGCTATGTTAAACCTTGTTATCTTATTCTTATAATTATGCTAACATACAAAATTAGCATATGCTTTAATCCCACTGCTGCCAGTATTATGCGGTCTTGAAATGTTTTTGTACTTATTTTTATGATTTTGCTAACATGTAAATTAACATGTGATTTAATCTTTTGTATTTGTATAATTTTGCGGTTTTCAGTTAAGATAAGGAATCGTAAAAATCATGCTGTTAAAGGTAGCATGGCCGAGTGGTCTAAGGTGCTGGATTTAGGCTCCAGTCTCTTTGGAGGCGTGGGTTCAAATCCCACTGCTGCCAGTGTATTTTTACTTTGAAACTTTTTAGCTTATATTTATGATTTTGCTAATAGAACAATTAGCATGTGTTTTATTATTTTGTATTTGTATGAGTGCATGCAAAAGACAGTAGATAGAATCATTGCTTTTTCCTTTTTGCTTAGAGACCTATCCATTTTCCACCTTGAAGAAGTTAAAATGTAGGAAAATTCACTAAACTTACTCTAAGGAAGCTTTTTTCATGTAGTATATTAAGGTAGCATGGCCGAGCGGTCTAAGGCGCTGGATTAAGGCTCCAGTCTCTTCAGAGGCGTGGGTTCAAATCCCACTGCTGCCAGTAGGTCTTCAGAACATTTTGATCTAATTCAAATGATTTTGTATTTGCATGAGTGTTTCTGTTTAGGAAAAGACAGTTGATAGAATCATTGTTTTTTCCTATTGTTTAGAGACTTAACCATTTTACAACAGACCTGTAGGTTTAAATCCCACTGCTGCCAGTAGCAAGAGTTCCTTAAAACCTTTTTATCTTATTCTTATACATAAGCTAACATACAAAATTAGCATATGCTTTAATCCCACTGCTGCCAGTATTATGCGGTCTTGAAATGTTTTTGTACTTATTCTTATGATTTTGCTAACATGCAAATTAACATGTGATTTAATCTTTTGTATTTGTATAATTTTGCGGTTTTCAGTTAAGATAAGGAATCGTAAAAATCATTCTGTTAAAGGTAGCATGGCCGAGTGGTCTAAGGCGCTGGACTTAGGGTGGTTTCACACTTGCCTTTTTGTCTGCAGCGTTTTTTTAAAAAAAAACGCATGCGTTTTTTTTCCTATCTTTAACATTGAAAACGCATGCGTTTTTTTGTGTACGCGTTTGGTCGCGTTTTTTGACGCATGCGTTTTTTTACTGCATGCGTTCATTTTCTGAAATGCTACTTGTAGTATTTTTAGAAGCGTTTTTTGGACCAAAAAAAACCGCATGCGTTTTCATGCGTTTTTTGGGGTCAAAAAATACATTGGAGTCAATGGGGACGCATGCGTTTTTTGGTGCATGCGTTTTTTGCGGTAAAAAACGCATGCGTTTTTTTATTAAAAAACAGAAAACACACTGATATGCCACCCCCCAACATAAAGGTGATAAAGGGAACCTAACCCTACCCCTAACCCTACCCCTAACCCTACCCCTAACCCTAACCCTAACCCTAACCCTAACCCTAACCCTAAGGGATCCTAACCCTAACCCTACCCCTAATCCCTTTATGGTTAGGGTTAGGGTTAGGGTTAGGGGTAGGGTTAGGATCTCTTAGGGTTAGGGGTAGGGTTAGGGGTAGGGTTAGGGTTAGGATCCCTTAGGGTTAGGGTTAGGGGTAGGGTTAGGGGTAGGGTTAGGGTTAGGATCCCTTAGGGTTAGGGTTAGGGGTAGGGTTAGGGTTAGGATCCCTTAGGGTTAGGGGTAGGGTTAGGGTTAGGATCCCTTAGGGTTAGGGGTAGGGTTAGGGGTAGGATCCCTTTAGGGTTAGGGTTAGGATTATGATCCCTACCCCTACCCCTAACCCTAACTGTTTCTGTTTATAGTGGGTTTTTTACTTTTTTTTGATGATTGGCAGCTGTCACACATTTCTCAGCATGCATTTAAAAAACGCAAACGCATGTAAAAACGCATGTAAACGCGTCAAAACGCCGCGTTTTTTTCACCACATGCAAAAACGCATGCGTAAAAAAAACGCAGCGTTTACACGCGTTTACATGCGTTTTTTCACCATGCGTTTTTTTGCGTTTTTTACCGCAAAAACGCACCCCAAAAAACGCCAATGTGAAACCAGCCTTAGGCTCCAGTCTCTTTGGAGACGTGGGTTCAAATCCCACTGCTGCCAGTGTATTTCTACTTTGAAACTTTTTAGCTTATATTTATGATTTTGCTAATAGAAAAATTAGCATGTGTTTTATTATTTTGTATTTGTATGAGTCCATGCTTTGCTGTTTTGCAAAAGACAGTAGATAGAATCATTGCTTTTTGCTTAGAGACCTATCCATTTTCTACCTTGAAGAAGTTAAAATGTAGGAAAATTCACTAAACTTACTCTAAGGAAGCTTTTTTTATGTAGTATATTAGGGTAGCATGGCCGAGCGGTCTAAGGCGCTGGATTAAGGCTCCAGTCTCTTCAGAGGCGTGGGTTCAAATCCCACTGCTGCCAGTAGGTCTTCAGAACATTTTGATCTAATTCAAATGATTTTGTATTTGCATGAGTGTGTGGGTTTCTGTTTAGGAAAAGACAGTTGATAGAATCATTGTTTTTTCGTATTGTTTAGAGACTTAACCATTTTACAACAGACCTGTAGGTTTAAATCCCACTGCTGCCAGTAGTAAGAGTTCCTTAATACCTTTTTATCTTATTCTTATACATAAGCTAACATACAAAATTAGCATATGCTTTAATCCCACTGCTGCCAGTATTATGCGGTCTTGAAATGTTTTTGTACTTATTCTTATGATTTTGCTAACATGCAAATTAACATGTGATTTAATCTTTTGTATTTGTATAATTTTGCGGTTTTCAGTTAAGATAAGGAATCGTAAAAATCATGCTGAAAAAGGTAGCATGGCCGAGTGGTCTAAGGCGCTGGATTTAAGCTCCAGTCTCTTTGGAGGCGTGGGTTCAAATCTCACTGCTGCCAGTGTACTTTTAGCTTATATTTATGATTTTGCTAATAGAAAAATTAGCATGTGCTTTATTATTTTGTATTTGTATGAGTGCATGCTTTGCTGTTTTGCAAAAGACAGTAGATAGAATAATTCCTTTTTCCTTTTTGCTTAGAGACCTATCCATTTTCCACCTTGAAGAAGTTAAAATGTAGGAAAATTCACTAAACTTACTCTAAGGAAGCTTTTTTCATATAGTATATTAAGGTAGCGTGGCCGAGCGACCTAAGGCGCTGGATTAAGGCTCCAGTCTCTTCAGAGGCGTGTGTTCAAATCCCACTGCTGCCAGTAGGTCTTCAGAACCTTTTGATCTAATTCAAATGATTTTGTATTTGCATCAGTGTGTGGATTTCTGTTTAGGAAAAGACAGTTGATAGAATCATTGTTTTTTCCTATTGTTTAGAGACTTAACCATTTTAAAACAGACCTGTAGGTTTAAATCCCACTGCTGCCAGTAGTAAGAGTTCCTTAAAACCTTTTTATCTTATTCTTATGACTATGCTAACATACAAAATTAGCATATGCTTTAATCCCACTGCTGCCAGTATTATGAGGTCTTGAAATGTTTTTGTACTTATTCTTATGATTTTGCTAACATGCAAATTAGCATGTGATCTAATCTTCTTTTGTATTTGTATGATTTTTCGGTTTTCATTTAAGATAAAGACCGTTGATAGAATCATTGGTTTTTCCTAATGTTTAGAGACATGCCCTTTTTCCAACATGCACTAATTTTAAATGTTGTCAAATGTACTTCACTTACTCTAAGGAAGCCTACTTAATCATGCTGAGTATGACTCAGGAGTATGAGTTCTTGAAAATCTTTTGTTCTTATTCTTATAATTATGATAACAGACAAAATTTGCATGTGCATTCATCCCACTGCTGCCAGTATGATATGTGCTTGAAAATTGTTTTGAACTTACTCTTATGATTTTACTAACATACAAACTTACATGTGTTTTAATCTTCTTTTGTATTTGCTTAAGTGTTTTCTTTCTGGTTAAGATAAAAACAGTTGATAGAATTATTGTTTTTTATCTAATATTTAGAGACATGTCTGTCATGATATGTACTTTTGCCCTGTCCTGTATTTGAATAATATGCCATTTGATGTATGTAACTGTTCTCTGGTTTCTATTAGCTGTAATTTATGTATTTTCTTGTGCTGGGAGTTCACCTGTAACAATATGTCTCCTTCCCCCAATACTTGCAGCCCTAAGCTATAATGTAATTAAGGTTTGTCAACACCACTAGTGAAGAATAGCCATTCTTTCTCACAGCAGGTGGCTAGTCATATGTACATATTAGATAGACGAAGAGGAGCCGACCAGTCTAGAATCTTCAGGTGGACCCAACCATTGAATAGAAGGTGTGACCCCTACCTCCCTTCTTGGGCAGATCCCAGGAGCTCAGACAATCCATTCTTATTTTTGAGATCAGATGTGAGTTGATCCTTAAAGGGGAAGGAGTGGGGATTCTTAGCTGAGGCAAGACCCCACGTCTATCTGTGACTGCGGAAGCGAACGGGATGAGACTTGAGCTGAGGACATATCTCGTCATTCGTGAGATTGTTTTGGGATCCCTTGGACTCATGTGGACTATTGCTTTGTTAGCTGGCACAAGGATTATCGGGAGGTGCCCCCAAATCTGTTCTGTTGGACTCGTGGAAGGACTATTGTTTCGTTTATCGGGTGCGGGATTACTGGAAAGCACCTCCAGATCTGTTTATTTACTTGGGCTTATTGTGGACTTCTGGTGGACTTGAAGGACATTATGGATATTTGATGTTGTATGCTCCCTGCTTTAATAAATCTCATTGGATCATCCCTTGGCCTGTTGTCCCTTCCTGCTCTGCTGTACACCCCATCACAAACTGGTTGGCAGCAGTGGGATCAGAGCAGAAGGAATGTAAAGGAACTGGATGCACAGGTAGTTTTTTCTTCTATCCTTCCAGTAGACGGGCATGGCACCAGGAGATGGAGCAGGATCCTTGATGCAAACAACTGGCTAAGACGATGGTGCAGACAACAAGGATTTGGATTCCTGGACCACGGTGTGAATTACTGGTATGATGGACTCCTCGCCAGAGACGGACTACACCTCAACAAACCTGGGAAACACACATTCGCCAGAAGACTCGCTACACTCATCAGGAGGGCGTTAAACTAGAAGAAGAGGGGACGGGAAGAAAAACATTAGACTCGAACAAAGACGACCCAGGAAAACATACTCAGAAGGGAGGTAAGAACATTTCTAAAACAATCCACAGTGAGGAGATTGGAACAAAACAAAATCCTCTAAACTGCATGCTCGCAAACGCCAGAAGCCTGACAAACAAGATGGAAGAACTAGAAGCAGAAATATCTACAGGTAACTTTGACATAGTGGGAATAACCGAGACATGGTTAGATGAAAGCTATGACTGGGCAGTTAACTTACAGGGTTACAGTCTGTTTAGAAAGGATCGTAAAAATCGGAGAGGAGGAGGGGTTTGTCTCTATGTAAAGTCTTGTCTAAAGTCCACTTTAAGGGAGGATATTAGCGAAGGGAATGAGGATGTCGAGTCCATATGGGTTGAAATTCATGGAGGGAAAAATGGTAACAAAATTCTCATTGGGGTCTGTTACAAACCCCCAAATATAACAGAAAGCATGGAAAGTCTACTTCTAAAGCAGATAGATGAAGCTGCAACCCATAATGAGGTCCTGGTTATGGGGGACTTTAACTACCCGGATATTAACTGGGAAACAGAAACCTGTGAAACCCATAAAGGCAACAGGTTTCTGCTAATAACCAAGAAAAATTATCTTTCACAATTGGTGCAGAATCCAACCAGAGGAGCAGCACTTTTAGACCTAATACTATCTAATAGACCTGACAGAATAACAAATCTGCAGGTGGTTGGGCATTTAGGAAATAGCGACCACAATATTGTGCAGTTTCACCTGTCTTTCACTAGGGGGACTTGTCAGGGAGTCACAAAAACATTGAACTTTAGGAAGGCAAAGTTTGAACAGCTTAGAGATGCCCTTAATCTGGTAGACTGGGACAATATCCTCAGAAATGAGAATACAGATAATAAATGGGAAATGTTTAAGAACATCCTAAATAGGCAGTGTAAGCGGTTTATACCTTGTGGGAATAAAAGGACTAGAAATAGGAAAAACCCAATGTGGCTAAACAAAGAAGTAAGACAGGCAATTAACAGTAAAAAGAAAGCATTTGCACTACTAAAGCAGGATTGCACCATTGAAGCTCTAAAAAACTATAAGGAGAAAAATACTTTATCTAAAAAACTAATTAAAGCTGCCAAAAAGGAAACAGAGAAGCACATTGCTAAGGAGAGTAAAACTAATCCCAAACTGTTCTTCAACTATATCAATAGTAAAAGAATAAAAACTGAAAATGTAGGCCCCTTAAAAAATAGTGAGGAAAGAATGGTTGTAGATGACGAGGAAAAAGCTAACATATTAAACACCTTCTTCTCCACGGTATTCACGGTGGAAAATGAAATGCTAGGTGAAATCCCAAGAAACAATGAAAACCCTATATTAAGGGTCACCAATCTAACCCAAGAAGAGGTGCGAAACCGGCTAAATAAGATTAAAATAGATAAATCTCCGGGTCCGGATGGCATACACCCACGAGTACTAAGAGAACTAAGTAATGTAATAGATAAACCATTATTTCTTATTTTTAGTGACTCTATAGCGACAGGGTCTGTTCCGCAGGACTGGCGCATAGCAAATGTGGTGCCAATATTCAAAAAGGGCTCTAAAAGTGAACCTGGAAATTATAGGCCAGTAAGTCTAACCTCTATTGTTGGTAAAATATTTGAAGGGTTTCTGAGGGATGTTATTCTGGATTATCTCAATGAGAATAACTGTTTAACTCCATATCAGCATGGGTTTATGAGAAATCGCTCCTGTCAAACCAATCTAATCAGTTTTTATGAAGAGGTAAGCTATAGACTGGACCACGGTGAGTCATTGGACGTGGTATATCTCGATTTTTCCAAAGCGTTTGATACCGTGCCGCACAAGAGGTTGGTACACAAAATGAGAATGCTTGGTCTGGGGGAAAATGTGTGTAAATGGGTTAGTAACTGGCTTAATGATAGAAAGCAGAGGGTGGTTATAAATGGTATAGTCTCTAACTGGGTCGCTGTGACCAGTGGGGTACCGCAGGGGTCAGTATTGGGACCTGTTCTCTTCAACATATTCATTAATGATCTGGTAGAAGGTTTACACAGTAAAATATCGATATTTGCAGATGATACAAAACTATGTAAAGCAGTTAATACAAGAGAAGATAGTATTCTGCTACAGATGGATCTGGATAAGTTGGAAACTTGGGCTGAAAGGTGGCAGATGAGGTTTAACAATGATAAATGTAAGGTTATACACATGGGAAGAGGGAATCAATATCACCATTACACACTGAACGGGAAACCACTGGGTAAATCTGACAGGGAGAAGGACTTGGGGATCCTAGTTAATGATAAACTTACCTGGAGCAGCCAGTGCCAGGCAGCAGCTGCCAAGGCAAACAGGATCATGGGGTGCATTAAAAGAGGTCTGGATACACATGATGAGAGCATTATACTGCCTCTGTACAAATCCCTAGTTAGACCGCACATGGAGTACTGTGTCCAGTTTTGGGCACCGGTGCTCAAGAAGGATATAATGGAACTAGAGAGAGTACAAAGGAGGGCAACAAAATTAATAAAGGGGATGGGAGAACTACAATACCCAGATAGATTAGCGAAATTAGGATTATTTAGTCTAGAAAAAAGACGACTCAGGGGCGATCTAATAACCATGTATAAGTATATAAGGGGACAATACAAATATCTCACTGAGGATCTGTTTATACCAAGGAATGTGACGGGCACAAGGGGGCATTCTTTGCGTCTGGAGGAGAGAAGGTTTTTCCACCAACATAGAAGAGGATTCTTTACTGTTAGGGCAGTGAGAATCTGGAATTGCTTGCCTGAGGAGGTGGTGATGGCGAACTCAGTCGAGGGGTTCAAGAGAGGCCTGGATGTCTTCCTGGAGCAGAACAATATTGTATCATACAATTATTAGGTTCTGTAGAAGGACGTAGATCTGGGTATTTATTATGATGGAATATAGGCTGAACTGGATGGACAAATGTCTTTTTTCGGCCTTACTAACTATGTTACTATGTTACTATGAATGGAGGACAAAGGCCCATCAACATTGGGAACCAGCACCGCAGAGTACAAGAACTGGACTGCGATGAACCTACAAACAAAGGCCCATGAAGTAGGAGTCCGTTTTAACCCTCCGTCACATACAACTGATCTGACAGGCGCTTCTCTTTTACTTTCATTTCTCCTTCCTCACCAGATTGTGAGGAAACCCCCTCCCTCCAGGTAGTCTCCTGTCTCTTGAAGGTCTGTGAAACCTGATATCACAGTTGGATTTCAGAGCTTCAGGGGAGAGGATATAGCTGCACAGATCTCTCAGGCTCATTGTATGTGAATACGTCACATTCAGTAAGGTTGGTATTTTATGTTTTTATTTATCACAATAGTTTATTTAGCTTGTTTTATGAATGTATAGCACAAAATGTGAGGATATTTCATAGAAATAAGGGAGATTTTATAAAAGAAAGTGTGCTGCTCAGGCATATACAGTAGTTCCCTAACATATTCCTTCTCTTGCTTCAGATTATCTGCTGAAATGGAGAGGAAAATGTACAATTTATCCAAACAACTTGATGTTGAGGAAGTAACAAACATGCTGTTAGATGATAGAGACCTCACACTGAATGAGGATTTAGGAGAGGAAAGTGAGATTGATTCTCATGATGAGGTGGAAGAATGTGTCCTGGATTCTGAAACAGAGCAAGATGGTGACAGTGGTGAGGATGAAGAAGTTGGATCATATTATATTGGAAAAGATAAAAATACTAAATGGAACAAGAAGCCATTCCAGAAAAAACGTAGGGAACCTTTAAACATTATTACTCACCTTCCTGCAGTAATAGGAACTGCACGTAATGCAAAAACTGCAGTTGAATGCTGGAACAGTATATTTACAGATGACATTCTGGACTCTATTGTCACATATACCAACCAATATATAGACATTATAAAGGACAAGTACATCTGCAACAGAACCATCAAGCCCACAGATGAAATAGAACTGCGTGCTTTTTTTGGATTACTGTACCTTGCAGGAGCTTATAGGGCAAATAGACAAAGTTTGGAGGAACTTTGGGGTAAAGATGGGGATGGAGTTGAAAAATGTAGCCTTGTTATGTCCATAAACAGATTCAAGATTCTAATTCGTTGCCTTCGGTTTGACGACAGAACTACCCGAACCGAACGCAAAACACATGACCGACTTGCTCCAATTCGTGATATATTTCAAAGATTTGTTGTAAACTGTAAACAAAGTTATTACTAGTGTTGAGCGATACCGTCCGATACTTGAAAGTATCGGTATCGGATAGTATCGGCCGATACCCGAAAAATATCGGATATCGCCGATACCGATATCCGATACCAATACAAGTCAATGGGACATCAAGTATCTGAAGGTATTCTCATGGTTCCCAGGGTCTGAAGGAGAGGAAACTCTCCTTCAGGCCCTGGGATCCATAGGGATGTGTAAAATAAAGAATTAAAATAAAAAATATTGATATGCTCACCTCTCCGGTGGCCCCTGGACATCACGCTGCTAACCGGGAGGCTTCTTTGTTTAAAATGCGCGCCTTTAGGACCTGCGAATGACGTCCCGGCTTCTGATTGGTCGCGTGCCGCCCATGTGACCGGCACGCGACCAATCAGAAGCCACGACGTCATTCGCAGGTCCTT
Source organism: Ranitomeya imitator (assembly GCF_032444005.1). NCBI lineage: Eukaryota > Metazoa > Chordata > Amphibia > Anura > Dendrobatidae > Ranitomeya > Ranitomeya imitator. The sequence continues at coordinate 90,804,871 of NC_091285.1, forward strand.
AATTCCTAGAATTAGGAGTTTTTGTGAATGAGAATGACGTCGCGGCTTCTGATTGGTCGCGTGCCGGTCACATGGGCGGCACGCGACCAATCAGAAGCCGCGACGTCATTCTCATTCACTAAACTCCTAATTCTAGGAATTCAGGACCTGCGAATGACGTCACGGCTTCTGATTGGTCGCGTGCCAGTCACATGGGCGGCACACGACCAATCAGAAGCCGGGACATCATTCGCAGGTCCTAAAGGCGCGCATTTTAAACAAAGAAGCCTCCCGGTTAGCAGCGTGATGTCCAGGGGCCGCCGGAGAGGTGAGCATATCAATATTTTTTATTTTAATTCTTTATTTTACACATCCCTATTGATCCGATACCGATACCCGATATCACAAAAGTATCGGATCTCGGTATCGGAATTCCGATACCGCAAGTATCGGCCGATACCCGATACATGCGGTATCGGAATGCTCAACACTAGTTATTACCCTGGAGAGAATCTCACTATTGACGAAATGCTCCCTGGTTTTCGTGGTAGATGTGCCTTTCGTCAATATATTCCATCAAAGCCAAACAAATATGGAATAAAAATTTATGCCCTTGTTGATGCCAGTAAGACCTACACTTACAACCTGGAAGTTTATGCAGGAAAACAACCAGAAGGTCCTTACTGTGTGAGCAACAAACCCATTGATGTTGTAAAAAGACTGGCTGAACCCTTATTTGGATCGGGTCGCAATATTACAGCTGACAATTGGTTTACAAGTTGTGATCTGAAAATTCAGAAGCTGTCATATGTGGGAACTGTAAGAAAAAACAAAAGGGAATTGCCGCCACAGTTTGTAAGTGTGAAAGAGAGACAACAGTACAGCAGTATGTTTGCATTCCATAATGGAAAGGCTTTAGTTTCCTATGTACCACATGCCAAAAAAATCGTACTTCTTCTATCAACACTTCATGATAATGCTGCCATCGATCCTGGGACTGGGGCAGAAAAAAAACCGGAGATAATTACATTTTACAATGCCACCAAAGGGGGTGTGGATACAGCAGATCAGATGTGCTCCACTTTCAACGTCAGCAGAAACATCAAACGCTGGCCAATGGTCATATTTTTTGCTATGTTGAATTTGGGTGGTATAAATTCACAAGTAATTTATCTTGAAAACAAGCTTGAACCACTCCGTAGACGATTGTATCTGAAAAAATTGGCCCATGAACTAGTACTTGGAGAGCTACGCAGGAGAAGCGTGAAAACAATCGGTATCCCCTCTCGCCTTCAAGTTCAGCTCAAAAGGTTCCGCCCAGAAGATGATGGTGAAAAGTCACCATCTGCACCACCTCACAAAAGAAGGAGATGCACCACCTGCCAAACGGAAAGCGGAACCAGAAGGCTTTCAAATTATGAATGTCTCAAATGTCATAAAGCAATTTGCCTGACACATGCAAAAATGGTGTGTAATTCTTGCTATTTGCTCTGCAAGTGTGACTTTTCTGGGGAAACCTCAGCATCTACTTCTGATTGAATATGTTTTTAATAGTACTTAAGGTACCTTAAAATTAAGTTTGTGTTCAAAAATTTTCTTTGTACATTTTTGTGAGAGAGTCGAACTGGGGACTATTTGGCGGGAGTTTTGAAAAGTTTGTATTTCATAGTTATTAGTTTTATGTTAAGTAAATGTTTTTTTTGCAACTGATTATGTGTAGTCTCTTTTATTACATCCCTATGAAGGTCACTGATCACTTTTAGAGCACTAAAATTGCAAACATTAGATATTATAGGCATTTTTCCAGCAGGTGCCTGACAGGCACATTGTATGTAAACTCGTTAGTCCGAATATTGTATGTGACGGAGGGTTAAAGGACTCTCCAAGGAGCAGCTAATTGAGGCTTTGGAAGGAGTTCGCCTGCAAGATGACACTGAGGAAGGATCCTCACAGCAAATGGAGGAAAGACTGCAGCCGGAGGTAAATACCCAAAAAAGTCAGTGGGTTGTGTGGTACGAGGAGGAGTTGGCATTTCTGGGAGAAGAGGCCACCATAGACGATAAGAGGAAGGCCATTCACAGAGCTCAGGAGATGGCATTGCTGGAGCAGATCGCTTTGGAAGCAGCTAGAAGCTCCAGACAGACTGTAACCTCAGCACCCACCATGAGGGAACTCCCCAGAGTGTCCCACAAAGACTTTAAGCCCTTTAATGAGGCTGCAGGCGACATTGAGGGCTTCTTCCAGGACTTTGAGCATCAGTGTTGATTAATGGAAGTACCGGAAAGGGAGCGAGTTCGACATCTTGTGGGGTTCTTAGAGGGTGGAGCTGCTGAAGCCTATAGAGCTATGGACCCTCGGGGGAACTGTGAGTATGCGGCGATTAAACAGACTATTCTAGAACATTATGCTATGTTAAACCTTGTTATCTTATTCTTATAATTATGCTAACATACAAAATTAGCATATGCTTTAATCCCACTGCTGCCAGTATTATGCGGTCTTGAAATGTTTTTGTACTTATTCTTATGATTTTGCTAACATGCAAATTAACATGTGATTTAATCTTTTGTATTTGTATAATTTTGCGGTTTTCAGTTAAGATAAGGAATCTTAAAAATCAAGCTGTTAAAGGTAGCATGGCCGAGTGGTCTAAGGCGCTGGATTTAGGCTCCAGTCTCTTTGGAGGCGTGGGTTCAAATCCCACTGCTGCCAGTGTATTTTGACTTTGAAACTTTTTAGCTTATATTTATGATTTTGCTAATAGAAAAATTAGCATGTGTTTTATTATTTTGTATTTGTATGAGTCCATGCTTTGCTGTTTTGCAAAAGACAGTAGATAGAATCATTGCTTTTTCCTTTTTGCTTAGAGACCTTTCCATTTTCCACCTTGAAGAAGTTAAACTGTAGGAAAATTCACTAAACTTACTCTAAGGAAGCTTTTTTCATGTAGTATATTAAGGTAGCATGGCCGAGCGGTCTAAGGCGCTGGATTAAGGCTCCAGTCTCTTCAGAGGCGTGGGTTCAAATCCCTCTGCTGCACTTCAGAACATTTTGATCTAATTCAAATGATTTTGTATTTGCATGAGTGTGTGGGTTTCTGTTTAGGAAAAGACAGTTGATAGAATCATTGTTTTTTCCTATTGTTTAGAGACTTAACCATTTTACAACAGACCTGTAGGTTTAAATCCCACTGCTGCCAGTAGTAAGAGTTCCTTAAAACCTTTTTATCTTATTCTTATACATACGCTAATATACAAAATTAGCATATGCTTTAATCCCACTGCTGCCAGTATTATGCGGTCTTGAAATGTTTTTGTACTTATTCTTATGATTTTGCTAACATGCAAATTAGCATGTAACATAGTAACATAGTAACATAGTTAGTAAGGCCGAAAAAAGACATTTGTCCATCCAGTTCAGCCTATATTCCATCATAATAAATACCCAGATCTACGTCCTTCTACAGAACCTAATAATTGTATGATACAATATTGTTCTGCTCCAGGAAGACATCCAGGCCTCTCTTGAACCCCTCGACTGAGTTCGCCATCACCACCTCCTCAGGCAAGCAATTCCAGATTCTCACTGCCCTAACAGTAAAGAATCCTCTTCTATGTTGGTGGAAAAACCTTCTCTCCTCCAGACGCAAAGAATGCCCCCTTGTGCCTGTCACCTTCCTTGGTATAAACAGATCCTCAGCGAGATATTTGTATTGTCCCCTTATATACTTATACATGGTTATTAGATCGCCCCTCAGTCGTCTTTTTTCTAGACTAAATAATCCTAATTTCGCTAATCTATCTGGGTATTGTAGTTCTCCTATCCCCTTTATTAATTTTGTTGCCCTCCTTTGTACTCTCTCTAGTTCCATTATATCCTTCCTGAGCACCGGTGCCCAAAACTGGACACAGTACTCCATGTGCGGTCTAACTAGGGATTTGTACAGAGGCAGTATAATGCTCTCATCATGTGTATCCAGACCTCTTTTAATGCACCCCATGATCCTGTTTGCCTTGGCAGCTGCTGCCTGGCACTGGCTGCTCCAGGTAAGTTTATTATTAACTAGGATCCCCAAGTCCTTCTCCCTGTCAGATTTACCCAGTGGTTTCCCGTTCAGTGTGTAATGGTGATATTGATTACCTCTTCCCATGTGTATAACCTTACATTTATCATTGTTAAACCTCATCTGCCACCTTTCAGCCCAAGTTTCCAACTTATCCAGATCCATCTGTAGCAGAATACTATCTTCTCTTGTATTAACTGCTTTACATAGTTTTGTATCATCTGCAAATATCGATATTTTACTGTGTAAACCTTCTACCAGATCATTAATGAATATGTTGAAGAGAACATATCATATCTATGATATCTAATATTCTATTAGATATTAGAAGATATCTAATCTTCTTTTGTATTTGTATGATTTTTCGGTTTTCGGTTAAGATAAAGACCGTTGATAGAATCATTGGTTTTTCCTAATGTTTAGAGACATGCCCTTTTTCCAACATGCACTAATTTTAAATGTTGTCAAATGTACTTCACTTACTCTAAGGAAGCCTACTTAATCATGCTGAGTATGACTCAGCAGTATGAGTTCTTGAAAATCTTTTGATCTTATTCTTATAATTATGAAAACAGACAAAATTTGCATGTGCTTTCATCCCACTGCTGCCAGTATGATATGTGCTTGAAAATTGTTTTGAACTTACTCTTATGATTTTACTAACATACAAACTTACATGTGTTTTAATCTTCTTTTGTATTTGCTTAAGTGTTTTCTTTCTGGTTAAGATAAAAACAGTTGATAGAATTATTGTTTTTTTCCTAATATTTAGAGACATGTCTGTCATGATATGTACTTTTGCCCTGTCCTGTATTTGAATAATATGCCATTTGATGTATGTAACTGTTCTCTGGTTTCTATTAGCTGTAATTTATGTATTTTCTTGTGCTGGGAGTTCACCTGTAACAATATGTCTCCTTCCCCCAATACTTGCAGCCCTAAGCTATAATGTAATTAAGATTTGTCAACACCACTAGTGAAGAATAGCCATTCTTTCTCACAGCAGGTGGCTAGTCATATGTACATACTAGATAGACTAAGAGGAGCCGACCAGTCTAGAATCTTCAGGTGGACCCAACCATTGAATAGAAGGTGTGACTCCTACCCCCCTTCATGGGCGGATCCCAGGAGCTCAGATAATCCATTCTTATTTTTGAGATCAGATGTGAGTTGATCCTTAAAGGGGAAGGAGTGGGGATTCTTAGCTGAGGCAAGACCCCACGTCCATCTGTGACTGCGGAAGCGTACGGGATGAGACTTGAGCTGAGGACATATCTCGTCGTTTGTGAGATTGTTTTGGGATCCCTTGGAGTCATGTGGACTATTGCTTTGTTAGCTGGCACAAGGATTATCTGGAGGTGCCCCCGAATCTGTTCTGTTGGACTCGTGGAAGGACTATTGTTTCGTTTATCGGGTGCGGGATTACTGGAAAGCACCTCCATATCTGTTTATTTCCTTCGGCTTATTGTGGACTTCTGGTGGACTTGAAGGACATTATGGATATTTGATGTTGTATGCTCCCTGCTTTAATAAATCTCATTGGATCATCCCTCAGCCTGTTGTCCCTTCCTGCTCTGCTGTACACCCCGTCACAAACTGGTTGGCAGCAGTGGGATCAGAGCAGAAGGAATGGAGGACAAAGGCCCATCAACATTGGGAACCAGCACCGCAGAGTACAAGAGCTGGACTGCGATGAACCTACAAACAAAGGCCCATGAAGTAGGAGTCCGTTTTAAAGGACTCTCCAAGGAGCAGCTAATTGAGGCTTTGGAAGGAGTTCGCCTGCAAGATGACACTGAGGAAGGATCCTCACAGCAAATGGAGGAAAGACTGCAGCCGGAGGTAAATACCCAAAAAAGTCAGTGGGTTGTGTGGTACGAGGAGGAGTTGGCATTTCTGGGAGAAGAGGCCACCATAGACTATAAGAGGAAGGCCATTCACAGAGCTCAGGAGATGGCATTGCTGGAGCAGATCGCTTTGGAAGCAGCTAGAAGCTCCAGACAGACTGTAACCTCAGCACCCACCATGAGGGAACTCCCCAGAGTGTCCCACAAAGACTTTAAGCCCTTTAATGAGGCTGCAGGCGACATTGAGGGCTTCTTCCAGGACTTTGAGCATCAGTGTTGATTAATGGAAGTCCCGGAAAGGGAGCGAGTTCTACATCTTGTGGGGTTCTTAGAGGGTGGAGCTGCTGAAGCCTATAGAGCTATGGACCCTCGGGGGAACTGTGAGTATGCGGCGATTAAACAGACTATTCTAGAACATTATGCTATGTTAAACCTTGTTATCTTATTCTTATAATTATGCTAACATACAAAATTAGCATATGCTTTAATCCCACTGCTGCCAGTATTATGCGGTCTTGAAATGTTTTTGTACTTATTCTTATGATTTTGCTAACATGCAAATTAACATGTGATTTAATCTTTTGTATTTGTATAATTTTGCGGTTTTCAGTTAAGATAAGGAATCGTAAAAATCATGCTGTTAAAGGTAGCATGGCCGAGTGGTCTAAGGTGCTGGATTTAGGCTCCAGTCTCTTTGGAGGCGTGGGTTCAAATCCCACTGCTGCCAGTGTATTTTTACTTTGAAACTTTTTAGCTTATATTTATGATTTTGCTAATAGAACAAATAGCATGTGTTTTATTATTTTGTATTTGTATGAGTGCATGCAAAAGACAGTAGATAGAATCATTGCTTTTTCCTTTTTGCTTAGAGACCTATCCATTTTCCACCTTGAAGAAGTTAAAATGTAGGAAAATTCACTAAACTTACTCTAAGGAAGCTTTTTTCATGTAGTATATTAAGGTAGCATGGCCGAGCGGTCTAAGGCGCTGGATTAAGGCTCCAGTCTCTTCAGAGGCGTGGGTTCAAATCCCACTGCTGCCAGTAGGTCTTTAGAACATTTTGATCTAATTCAAATGATTTTGTATTTGCATGAGTGTTTCTGTTTAGGAAAAGACAGTTGATAGAATCATTGTTTTTTCCTATTGTTTAGAGACTTAACCATTTTACAACAGACCTGTAGGTTTAAATCCCACTGCTGCCAGTAGCAAGAGTTCCTTAAAACCTTTTTATCTTATTCTTATACATAAGCTAACATACAAAATTAGCATATGCTTTAATCCCACTGCTGCCAGTATTATGCGGTCTTGAAATGTTTTTGTACTTATTCTTATGATTTTGCTAACATGCAAATTAACATGTGATTTAATCTTTTGTATTTGTATAATTTTGCGGTTTTCAGTTAAGATAAGGAATCGTAAAAATCATTCTGTTAAAGGTAGCATGGCCGAGTGGTCTAAGGCGCTGGACTTAGGGTGGTTTCACACTTGCGTTTTTGTCTGCAGCGTTTTTTTTAAAAAAAAGCATGCGTTTTTTTTCCTATCTTTAACATTGAAAACGCATGCGTTTTTTTGTGTACGCGTTTGGTCGCGTTTTTTGACGCATGCGTTTTTTTACTGCATGCGTTCATTTTCTGAAATGCTACTTGTAGTATTTTTAGAAGCGTTTTTTGGACCAAAAAAAACCGCATGCGTTTTCATGCGTTTTTTTGGGGTCAAAAAATACATTGGAGTCAATGGGGACGCATGCGTTTTTTGGTGCATGCGTTTTTTGCGGTAAAAAACGCATGCGTTTTTTTATTAAAAAACAGAAAACACACTGATATGCCACCCCCCAACATAAAGGTGATAAAGGGAACCTAACCCTACCCCTAACCCTACCCCTAACCCTACCCCTAACCCTAACCCTAAGGGATCCTAACCCTAACCCTACCCCTAATCCCTATATGGTTAGGGTTAGGGGTAGGGTTAGGGTTAGGGGTAGAGTTAGGATCTCTTAGGGTTAGGGGTAGGGTTAGGGGTAGGGTTAGGGTTAGGATCCCTTAGGGTTAGGGGTAGGGTTAGGGTTAGGGGTAGGGTTAGGGTTAGGATCCCTTAGGGTTAGGGTTAGGGGTAGGGTTAGGGTTAGGATCCCTTAGGGTTAGGGGTAGGGTTAGGATCCCTTAGGGTTAGGGGTAGGGTTAGGGGTAGGATCCCTTTAGGGTTAGGGTTAGGATTATGATCCCTACCCCTAACCCTAACTGTTTCTGTTTATAGTGGGTTTTTTACTTTTTTTTGATGATTGGCAGCTGTCACACATTTCTCAGCATGCATTTAAAAAACGCAAACGCATGTAAAAACGCATGTAAACGCGTCAAAACGCCGCGTTTTTTTCACCACATGCAAAAACGCATGCGTCAAAAAAACACAGCGTTTACACGCGTTTACATGCGTTTTTTCACCATGCGTTTTTTTGCGTTTTTTACCGCAAAAACGCACCCCAAAAAACGCCAATGTGAAACCAGCCTTAGGCTCCAGTCTCTTTGGAGACGTGGGTTCAAATCCCACTGCTGCCAGTGTATTTCTACTTTGAAACTTTTTAGCTTATATTTATGATTTTGCTAATAGAAAAATTAGCATGTGTTTTATTATTTTGTATTTGTATGAGTCCATGCTTTGCTGTTTTGCAAAAGACAGTAGATAGAATCATTGCTTTTTGCTTAGAGACCTATCCATTTTCCACCTTGAAGAAGTTAAAATGTAGGAAAATTCACTAAACTTACTCTAAGGAAGCTTTTTTTATGTAGTATATTAGGGTAGCATGGCCGAGCGGTCTAAGGCGCTGGATTAAGGCTCCAGTCTCTTCAGAGGCGTGGGTTCAAATCCCACTGCTGCCAGTAGGTCTTCAGAACATTTTGATCTAATTCAAATGATTTTGTATTTGCATGAGTGTGTGGGTTTCTGTTTAGGAAAAGACAGTTGATAGAATCATTGTTTTTTCGTATTGTTTAGAGACTTAACCATTTTACAACAGACCTGTAGGTTTAAATCCCACTGCTGCCAGTAGTAAGAGTTCCTTAATAACTTTTTATCTTATTCTTATACATAAGCTAACATACAAAATTAGCATATGCTTTAATCCCACTGCTGCCAGTATTATGCGGTCTTGAAATGTTTTTGTACTTATTCTTATGATTTTGCTAACATGCAAATTAACATGTGATTTAATCTTTTGTATTTGTATAATTTTGCGGTTTTCAGTTAAGATAAGGAATCGTAAAAATCATGCTGAAAAAGGTAGCATGGCCGAGTGGTCTAAGGCGCTGGATTTAAGCTCCAGTCTCTTTGGAGGCGTGGGTTCAAATCCCACTGCTGCCAGTGTATTTTGACTTTGAAACTTTTTAGCTTATATTTATGATTTTGCTAATAGAAAAATTAGCATGTGCTTTATTATTTTGTATTTGTATGAGTGCATGCTTTGCTGTTTTGCAAAAGACAGTGGATAGAATAATTCCTTTTTCCTTTTTGCTTAGAGACCTATCCATTTTCCACCTTGAAGAAGTTAAAATGTAGGAAAATTCACTAAACTTACTCTAAGGAAGCTTTTTTCATATAGTATATTAAGGTAGCATGGCCGAGCGATCTAAGGCGCTGGATTAAGGCTCCAGTCTCTTCAGAGGCGTGTGTTCAAATCCCACTGCTGCCAGTACGTCTTCAGAACCTTTTGATCTAATTCAAATGATTTTGTATTTGCATCAGTGTGTGGATTTCTGTTTAGGAAAAGACAGTTGATAGAATCATTGTTTTTTCCTATTGTTTAGAGACTTAACCATTTTAAAACAGACCTGTAGGTTTAAATCCCACTGCTGCCAGTAGTAAGAGTTCCTTAAAACCTTTTTATCTTATTCTTATGACTATGCTAACATACAAAATTAGCATATGCTTTAATCCCACTGCTGCCAGTATTATGAGGTCTTGAAATGTTTTTGTACTTATTCTTATGATTTTGCTAACATGCAAATTAGCATGTGATCTAATCTTCTTTTGTATTTGTATGATTTTTCGGTTTTCATTTAAGATAAAGACCGTTGATAGAATCATTGGTTTTTCCTAATGTTTAGAGACATGCCCTTTTTCCAACATGCACTAATTTTAAATGTTGTCAAATGTACTTCACTTACTCTAAGGAAGCCTACTTAATCATGCTGAGTATGACTCAGCAGTATGAGTTCTTGAAAATCTTTTGTTCTTATTCTTATAATTATGATAACAGACAAAATTTGCATGTGCATTCATCCCACTGCTGCCAGTATGATATGTGCTTGAAAATTGTTTTGAACTTACTCTTATGATTTTACTAACATACAAACTTACATGTGTTTTAATCTTCTTTTGTATTTGCTTAAGTGTTTTCTTTCTGGTTAAGATAAAAACAGTTGATAGAATTATTGTTTTTTATCTAATATTTAGAGACATGTCTGTCATGATATGTACTTTTGCCCTGTCCTGTATTTGAATAATATGCCATTTGATGTATGTAACTGTTCTCTGGTTTCTATTAGCTGTAATTTATGTATTTTCTTGTGCTGGGAGTTCACCTGTAACAATATGTCTCCTTCCCCCAATACTTGCAGCCCTAAGCTATAATGTAATTAAGGTTTGTCAACACCACTAGTGAAGAATAGCCATTCTTTCTCACAGCAGGTGGCTAGTCATATGTACATATTAGATAGACGAAGAGGAGCCGACCAGTCTAGAATCTTCAGGTGGACCCAACCATTGAATAGAAGGTGTAACCCCTACCTCCCTTCTTGGGCAGATCCCAGGAGCTCAGACAATCCATTCTTATTTTTGAGATCAGATGTGAGTTGATCCTTAAAGGGGAAGGAGTGGGGATTCTTAGCTGAGGCAAGACCCCACGTCTATCTGTGACTGCGGAAGCGAACGGGATGAGACTTGAGCTGAGGACATATCTCGTCATTCGTGAGATTGTTTTGGGATCCCTTGGACTCATGTGGACTATTGCTTTGTTAGCTGGCACAAGGATTATCGGGAGGTGCCCCCAAATCTGTTCTGTTGGACTCGTGGAAGGACTATTGTTTCGTTTATCGGGTGCGGGATTACTGGAAAGCACCTCCAGATCTGTTTATTTACTTGGGCTTATTGTGGACTTCTGGTGGACTTGAAGGACATTATGGATATTTGATGTTGTATGCTCCCTGCTTTAATAAATCTCATTGGATCATCCCTTGGCCTGTTGTCCCTTCCTGCTCTGCTGTACACCCCATCACAAACTGGTTGGCAGCAGTGGGATCAGAGCAGAAGGAATGTAAAGGAACTGGATGCACAGGTAGTTTTTTCTCCTATCCTTCCAGTAGACGGGCATGGCACCAGGAGATGGAACAGGATCCTTGATGCAAACAACTGGCTAAGACGATGGTGCAGACAACAAGGATTTGGATTCCTGGACCACGGTGTGAATTACTGGTATGATGGACTCCTCGCCAGAGACGGACTACACCTCAACAAACCTGGGAAACACACATTCGCCAGAAGACTCGCTACACTCATCAGGAGGGCGTTAAACTAGAAGAAGAGGGGACGGGAAGAAAAACATTAGACTCGAACAAAGACGACCCAGGAAAACATACTCAGAAGGGAGGTAAGAACATTTCTAAAACAATCCACAGTGAGGAGATTGGAACAAAACAAAATCCTCTAAACTGCATGCTCGCAAACGCCAGAAGCCTGACAAACAAGATGGAAGAACTAGAAGCAGAAATATCTACAGGTAACTTTGACATAGTGGGAATAACCGAGACATGGTTAGATGAAAGCTATGACTGGGCAGTTAACTTACAGGGTTACAGTCTGTTTAGAAAGGATCGTAAAAATCGGAGAGGAGGAGGGGTTTGTCTCTATGTAAAGTCTTGTCTAAAGTCCACTTTAAGGGAGGATATTAGCGAAGGGAATGAGGATGTCGAGTCCATATGGGTTGAAATTCATGGAGGGAAAAATGGTAACAAAATTCTCATTGGGGTCTGTTACAAACCCCCAAATATAACAGAAAGCATGGAAAGTCTACTTCTAAAGCAGATAGATGAAGCTGCAACCCATAATGAGGTCCTGGTTATGGGGGACTTTAACTACCCGGATATTAACTGGGAAACAGAAACCTGTGAAACCCATAAAGGCAACAGGTTTCTGCTAATAACCAAGAAAAATTATCTTTCACAATTGGTGCAGAATCCAACCAGAGGAGCAGCACTTTTAGACCTAATACTATCTAATAGACCTGACAGAATAACAAATCTGCAGGTGGTTGGGCATTTAGGAAATAGCGACCACAATATTGTGCAGTTTCACCTGTCTTTCACTAGGGGGACTTGTCAGGGAGTCACAAAAACATTGAACTTTAGGAAGGCAAAGTTTGAACAGCTTAGAGATGCCCTTAATCTGGTAGACTGGGACAATATCCTCAGAAATGAGAATACAGATAATAAATGGGAAATGTTTAAGAACATCCTAAATAGGCAGTGTAAGCGGTTTATACCTTGTGGGAATAAAAGGACTAGAAATAGGAAAAACCCAATGTGGCTAAACAAAGAAGTAAGACAGGCAATTAACAGTAAAAAGAAAGCATTTGCACTACTAAAGCAGGATGGCACCATTGAAGCTCTAAAAAACTATAGGGAGAAAAATACTTTATCTAAAAAACTAATTAAAGCTGCCAAAAAGGAAACAGAGAAGCACATTGCTAAGGAGAGTAAAACTAATCCCAAACTGTTCTTCAACTATATCAATAGTAAAAGAATAAAAACTGAAAATGTAGGCCCCTTAAAAAATAGTGAGGAAAGAATGGTTGTAGATGACGAGGAAAAAGCTAACATATTAAACACCTTCTTCTCCACGGTATTCACGGTGGAAAATGAAATGCTAGGTGAAATCCCAAGAAACAATGAAAACCCTATATTAAGGGTCACCAATCTAACCCAAGAAGAGGTGCGAAACCGGCTAAATAAGATTAAAATAGATAAATCTCCGGGTCCGGATGGCATACACCCACGAGTACTAAGAGAACTAAGTAATGTAATAGATAAACCATTATTTCTTATTTTTAGTGACTCTATAGCGACAGGGTCTGTTCCGCAGGACTGGCGCATAGCAAATGTGGTGCCAATATTCAAAAAGGGCTCTAAAAGTGAACCTGGAAATTATAGGCCAGTAAGTCTAACCTCTATTGTTGGTAAAATATTTGAAGGGTTTCTGAGGGATGTTATTCTGGATTATCTCAATGAGAATAACTGTTTAACTCCATATCAGCATGGGTTTATGAGAAATCGCTCCTGTCAAACCAATCTAATCAGTTTTTATGAAGAGGTAAGCTATAGACTGGACCACGGTGAGTCATTGGACGTGGTATATCTCGATTTTTCCAAAGCGTTTGATACCGTGCCGCACAAGAGGTTGGTACACAAAATGAGAATGCTTGGTCTGGGGGAAAATGTGTGTAAATGGGTTAGTAACTGGCTTAATGATAGAAAGCAGAGGGTGGTTATAAATGGTATAGTCTCTAACTGGGTCGCTGTGACCAGTGGGGTACCGCAGGGGTCAGTATTGGGACCTGTTCTCTTCAACATATTCATTAATGATCTGGTAGAAGGTTTACACAGTAAAATATCGATATTTGCAGATGATACAAAACTATGTAAAGCAGTTAATACAAGAGAAGATAGTATTCTGCTACAGATGGATCTGGATAAGTTGGAAACTTGGGCTGAAAGGTGGCAGATGAGGTTTAACAATGATAAATGTAAGGTTATACACATGGGAAGAGGGAATCAATATCACCATTACACACTGAACGGGAAACCACTGGGTAAATCTGACAGGGAGAAGGACTTGGGGATCCTAGTTAATGATAAACTTACCTGGAGCAGCCAGTGCCAGGCAGCAGCTGCCAAGGCAAACAGGATCATGGGGTGCATTAAAAGAGGTCTGGATACACATGATGAGAGCATTATACTGCCTCTGTACAAATCCCTAGTTAGACCGCACATGGAGTACTGTGTCCAGTTTTGGGCACCGGTGCTCAGGAAGGATATAATGGAACTAGAGAGAGTACAAAGGAGGGCAACAAAATTAATAAAGGGGATGGGAGAACTACAATACCCAGATAGATTAGCGAAATTAGGATTATTTAGTCTAGAAAAAAGACGACTGAGGGGCGATCTAATAACCATGTATAAGTATATAAGGGGACAATACAAATATCTCGCTGAGGATCTGTTTATACCAAGGAAGGTGACGGGCACAAGGGGGCATTCTTTGCGTCTGGAGGAGAGAAGGTTTTTCCACCAACATAGAAGAGGATTCTTTACTGTTAGGGCAGTGAGAATCTGGAATTGCTTGCCTGAGGAGGTGGTGATGGCGAACTCAGTCGAGGGGTTCAAGAGAGGCCTGGATGTCTTCCTGGAGCAGAACAATATTGTATCATACAATTATTAGGTTCTGTAGAAGGACGTAGATCTGGGTATTTATTATGATTTATTATGATGGAATATAGGCTGAACTGGATGGACAAATGTCTTTTTTCGGCCTTACTAACTATGTTACTATGTTACTATGTTACATATCTCTCTGGCTTAACAGAATAAAAATTCAAAATGTGAAAATTGCGAAATTTTCAAAATTTTCGCCAAATTTCCGTTTTTATCACAAATAAACGCAGAATTTATTGACCTAAATTTACAACTAACATGAAGCCCAATATGTCACGAAAAAACAATCTCAGAACCGCTAGGATCCGTTGAAGCGTTCCTGAGTTATTACCTCATAAAGGGACACTGGTCAGAATTGCAAAAAACGGCAAGGTCTTTAAGGTCAAAATAGGCTGGGTCATGAAGGGGTTAAGGATCAACTCACATCTGATCTCAAAAATAAGAATGGATTGTCTGGGCTCCTGAGATCCGCCCATGAAGGGGGGTAGGGGTCACACCTTCTATTCAATGTTTGGGTCCAGCTGAAGATTCTAGACTGGTTGGCTCCTCTTAGTCTATCTAGTATGTACATATGACTAGCCACCTGCTGTGAGAAAGAATGGCTATTCTTCACTAGTGGTGTTGACAAACCTTAATTACATTACAGCTTAGGGCTGCAAGTATTGGGGGAAGGAGACATATTGTTACAGGTGAACTCCCAGCACAAGAAAATACATAAATTACAGCTAATAGAAACCAGAGAACAGTTACATACATCAAATGGCATATTATTCAAATACAGGACAGGGCAAAAGTACATATCATGACAGACATGTCTCTAAATATTAGGAAAAAAACAATAATTCTATCAACTGTTTTTATCTTAACCAGAAAGAAGACAATTAAGCAAATACAAAAGAAGATTAAAACACATGTAAGTTTGTATGTTAGTAAAATCATAAGAGTAAGTTCAAAACAATTTTCAAGCACATATCATACTGGCAGCAGTGGGATGAAAGCACATGCAAATTTTGTCTGTTATCATAATTATAAGAATAAGATCAAAAGATTTTCAAGAACTCACACTGCTGAGTCATACTCAGCATGATTAAGTAGGCTTCCTTAGAGTAAGTGAAGTACATTTGACAACATTTAAAATTAGTGCATGTTGGAAAAAGGGCATGTCTCTAAACATTAGGAAAAACCAATGATTCTATCAACGGTCTTTATCTTAACTGAAAACCGAAAAATCATACAAATACAAAAGAAGATCACATGCTTATTTGCATGTTAGCAAAATCATAAGAATAAGTAATAAGGGGCGATCTAATAACCATGTATAAGTATATAAGGGGACAATACAAATATCTCGCTGAGGATCTGTTTATACCAAGGAATGTGACGGGCACAAGGGGGCATTCTTTGCGTCTGGAGGAGAGAAGGTTTTTCCACCAACATAGAAGAGGATTCTTTACTGTTAGGGCAGTGAGAATCTGGAATTGCTTGCCTGAGGAGGTGGTGATGGCGAACTCAGTCGAGGGGTTCAAGAGAGGCCTGGATGTCTTCCTGGAGCAGAACAATATTGTATCATACAATTATTAGGTTCTGTAGAAGGACGTAGATCTGGGTATTTATTATGATGGAATATAGGCTGAACTGGATGGACAAATGTCTTTTTTCGGCCTTACTAACTATGTTACTATGTTACTATGAATGGAGGACAAAGGCCCATCAACATTGGGAACCAGCACCGCAGAGTACAAGAACTGGACTGCGATGAACCTACAAACAAAGGCCCATGAAGTAGGAGTCCGTTTTAACCCTCCGTCACATACAACTGATCTGACAGGCGCTTCTCTTTTACTTTCATTTCTCCTTCCTCACCAGATTGTGAGGAAACCCCCTCCCTCCAGGTAGTCTCCTGTCTCTTGAAGGTCTGTGAAACCTGATATCACAGTTGGATTTCAGAGCTTCAGGGGAGAGGATATAGCTGCACAGATCTCTCAGGCTCATTGTATGTGAATACGTCACATTCAGTAAGGTTGGTATTTTATGTTTTTATTTATCACAATAGTTTATTTAGCTTGTTTTATGAATGTATAGCACAAAATGTGAGGATATTTCATAGAAATAAGGGAGATTTTATAAAAGAAAGTGTGCTGCTCAGGCATATACAGTAGTTCCCTAACATATTCCTTCTCTTGCTTCAGATTATCTGCTGAAATGGAGAGGAAAATGTACAATTTATCCAAACAACTTGATGTTGAGGAAGTAACAAACATGCTGTTAGATGATAGAGACCTCACACTGAATGAGGATTTAGGAGAGGAAAGTGAGATTGATTCTCATGATGAGGTGGAAGAATGTGTCCTGGATTCTGAAACAGAGCAAGATGGTGACAGTGGTGAGGATGAAGAAGTTGGATCATATTATATTGGAAAAGATAAAAATACTAAATGGAACAAGAAGCCATTCCAGAAAAAACGTAGGGAACCTTTAAACATTATTACTCACCTTCCTGCAGTAATAGGAACTGCACGTAATGCAAAAACTGCAGTTGAATGCTGGAACAGTATATTTACAGATGACATTCTGGACTCTATTGTCACATATACCAACCAATATATAGACATTATAAAGGACAAGTACATCTGCAACAGAACCATCAAGCCCACAGATGAAATAGAACTGCGTGCTTTTTTTGGATTACTGTACCTTGCAGGAGCTTATAGGGCAAATAGACAAAGTTTGGAGGAACTTTGGGGTAAAGATGGGGATGGAGTTGAAAAATGTAGCCTTGTTATGTCCATAAACAGATTCAAGATTCTAATTCGTTGCCTTCGGTTTGACGACAGAACTACCCGAACCGAACGCAAAACACATGACCGACTTGCTCCAATTCGTGATATATTTCAAAGATTTGTTGTAAACTGTAAACAAAGTTATTACTAGTGTTGAGCGATACCGTCCGATACTTGAAAGTATCGGTATCGGATAGTATCGGCCGATACCCGAAAAATATCGGATATCGCCGATACCGATATCCGATACCAATACAAGTCAATGGGACATCAAGTATCTGAAGGTATTCTCATGGTTCCCAGGGTCTGAAGGAGAGGAAACTCTCCTTCAGGCCCTGGGATCCATAGGGATGTGTAAAATAAAGAATTAAAATAAAAAATATTGATATGCTCACCTCTCCGGTGGCCCCTGGACATCACGCTGCTAACCGGGAGGCTTCTTTGTTTAAAATGCGCGCCTTTAGGACCTGCGAATGACGTCCCGGCTTCTGATTGGTCGCGTGCCGCCCATGTGACCGGCACGCGACCAATCAGAAGCCACGACGTCATTCGCAGGTCCTTAATTCCTAGAATTAGGAGTTTTTGTGAATGAGAATGACGTCGCGGCTTCTGATTGGTCGCGTGCCGGTCACATGGGCGGCACGCGACCAATCAGAAGCCGCGACGTCATTCTCATTCACTAAACTCCTAATTCTAGGAATTCAGGACCTGCGAATGACGTCACGGCTTCTGATTGGTCGCGTGCCGGTCACATGGGCGGCACACGACCAATCAGAAGCCGGGACGTCATTCGCAGGTCCTAAAGGCGCGCATTTTAAACAAAGAAGCCTCCCGGTTAGCAGCGTGATGTCCAGGGGCCGCCGGAGAGGTGAGCATATCAATATTTTTTATTTTAATTCTTTATTTTACACATCCCTATTGATCCGATACCGATACCCGATATCACAAAAGTATCGGATCTCGGTATCGGAATTCCGATACCGCAAGTATCGGCCGATACCCGATACTTGCGGTATCGGAATGCTCAACACTAGTTATTACCCTGGAGAGAATCTCACTATTGACGAAATGCTCCCTGGTTTTCGTGGTAGATGTGCCTTTCGTCAATATATTCCATCAAAGCCAAACAAATATGGAATAAAAATTTATGCCCTTGTTGATGCCAGTAAGACCTACACTTACAACCTGGAAGTTTATGCAGGAAAACAACCAGAAGGTCCTTACTGTGTGAGCAACAAACCCATTGATGTTGTAAAAAGACTGGCTGAACCCTTATTTGGATCGGGTCGCAATATTACAGCTGACAATTGGTTTACAAGTTGTGATCTGAAAATTCAGAAGCTGTCATATGTGGGAACTGTAAGAAAAAACAAAAGGGAATTGCCGCCACAGTTTGTAAGTGTGAAAGAGAGACAACAGTACAGCAGTATGTTTGCATTCCATAATGGAAAGGCTTTAGTTTCCTATGTACCACATGCCAAAAAAATCGTACTTCTTCTATCAACACTTCATGATAATGCTGCCATCGATCCTGGGACTGGGGCAGAAAAAAAACCGGAGATAATTACATTTTACAATGCCACCAAAGGGGGTGTGGATACAGCAGATCAGATGTGCTCCATTTTCAACGTCAGCAGAAACATCAAACGCTGGCCAATGGTCATATTTTTTGCTATGTTGAATTTGGGTGGTATAAATTCACAAGTAATTTATCTTGAAAACAAGCTTGAACCACTCCGTAGACGATTGTATCTGAAAAAATTGGCCCATGAACTAGTACTTGGAGAGCTACGCAGGAGAAGCGTGAAAACAATCGGTATCCCCTCTCGCCTTCAAGTTCAGCTCAAAAGGTTCCGCCCAGAAGATGATGGTGAAAAGTCACCATCTGCACCACCTCACAAAAGAAGGAGATGCACCACCTGCCAAACGGAAAGCGGAACCAGAAGGCTTTCAAATTATGAATGTCTCAAATGTCATAAAGCAATTTGCCTGACACATGCAAAAATGGTGTGTAATTCTTGCTATTTGCTCTGCAAGTGTGACTTTTCTGGGGAAACCTCAGCATCTACTTCTGATTGAATATGTTTTTAATAGTACTTAAGGTACCTTAAAATTAAGTTTGTGTTCAAAAATTTTCTTTGTACATTTTTGTGAGAGAGTCGAACTGGGGACTATTTGGCGGGAGTTTTGAAAAGTTTGTATTTCATAGTTATTAGTTTTATGTTAAGTAAATGTTTTTTTTGCAACTGATTATGTGTAGTCTCTTTTATTACATCCCTATGAAGGTCACTGATCACTTTTAGAGCACTGAAATTGCAAACATTAGATATTATAGGCATTTTTCCAGCAGGTGCCTGACAGGCACATTGTATGTGAACTCGTTAGTCCGAATATTGTATGTGACGGAGGGTTAAAGGACTCTCCAAGGAGCAGCTAATTGAGGCTTTGGAAGGAGTTCGCCTGCAAGATGACACTGAGGAAGGATCCTCACAGCAAATGGAGGAAAGACTGCAGCCGGAGGTAAATACCCAAAAAAGTCAGTGGGTTGTGTGGTACGAGGAGGAGTTGGCATTTCTGGGAGAAGAGGCCACCATAGACGATAAGAGGAAGGCCATTCACAGAGCTCAGGAGATGGCATTGCTGGAGCAGATCGCTTTGGAAGCAGCTAGAAGCTCCAGACAGACTGTAACCTCAGCACCCACCATGAGGGAACTCCCCAGAGTGTCCCACAAAGACTTTAAGCCCTTTAATGAGGCTGCAGGCGACATTGAGGGCTTCTTCCAGGACTTTGAGCATCAGTGTTGATTAATGGAAGTACCGGAAAGGGAGCGAGTTCGACATCTTGTGGGGTTCTTAGAGGGTGGAGCTGCTGAAGCCTATAGAGCTATGGACCCTCGGGGGAACTGTGAGTATGCGGCGATTAAACAGACTATTCTAGAACATTATGCTATGTTAAACCTTGTTATCTTATTCTTATAATTATGCTAACATACAAAATTAGCATATGCTTTAATCCCACTGCTGCCAGTATTATGCGGTCTTGAAATGTTTTTGTACTTATTCTTATGATTTTGCTAACATGCAAATTAACATGTGATTTAATCTTTTGTATTTGTATAATTTTGCGGTTTTCAGTCAAGATAAGGAATCTTAAAAATCAAGCTGTTAAAGGTAGCATGGCTGAGTGGTCTAAGGCGCTGGATTTAGGCTCCAGTCTCTTTGGAGGCGTGGGTTCAAATCCCACTGCTGCCAGTGTATTTTGACTTTGAAACTTTTTAGCTTATATTTATGATTTTGCTAATAGAAAAATTAGCATGTGCTTTATTATTTTGTATTTGTATGAGTGCATGCTTTGCTGTTTTGCAAAAGACAGTAGATAGAATAATTCCTTTTTCCTTTTTGCTTAGAGACCTATCCATTTTCCACCTTGAAGAAGTTAAAATGTAGGAAAATTCACTAAACTTACTCTAAGGAAGCTTTTTTCATGTAGTATATTAAGGTAGCATGGCCAAGCGGTCTAAGGCGCTGGATTAAGGCTCCAGTCTCTTCAGAGGCGTGGGTTCAAACCCCACTGCTGCCAGTAGTTCTTCAGAACCTTTTGATCTAATTCAAATGATTTTGTATTTGCATCAGTGTGTGGATTTCTGTTTAGGAAAAGACAGTTGATAGAATCATTGTTTTTTCCTATTGTTTAGAGACTTAACCATTTTAAAACAGACCTGTAGGTTTAAATCCCACTGCTGCCAGTAGTAAGAGTTCCTTAAAACCTTTTTATCTTATTCTTATACATACGCTAACATACAAAATTACCATATGCTTTAATCCCACTGCTGCCAGTATTATGCGGTCTTGAAATGTTTTTGTACTTATTCTTATGATTTTGCTAACATGCAAATTAACATGTGATTTAATCTTTTGTATTTGTATAATTTTGCGGTTTTCAGTTAAGATAAGGAATCTTAAAAATCATGCTGCTCTTTGGAGGCGTGGGTTCAAATCCCACTGCTGCCAGTGTATTTTGACTTTGAAACTTTTTAGCTTATATTTATGATTTTGCTAATAGAAAAATTTGCATGTGCTTTATTATTTTGTATTTGTATGATTGCATGCTTTGCTGTTTTGCAAAAGACAGTAGATAGAATCATTGCTTTTTCCTTTTTGCTTAGAGACCTATCCATTTTCTGGGAGAAGCGGAGTCTCCCTAAGCTAGAAGATCGTTGGGTACAGCCGGGACCAGCTGCTTCGAAAGCATCACCAAACCAGGGATTCAAGCTTCAGGAGGCTAATTTTCATATTCCAGGTGCCTTCTGGGAGAAGCGAAGTCTCCCTAAGCTAGAAGATCGTTGGGTACAGCCGGGACCTGCTGAATTTTTGCCTGTAGGACATTATTGCAAGAGAGCTTGGCTGAGTAGATTACACAAGAAGGAAAACACACAGCAAGTCAGCAGGATCTAGGAGCAACATGGCAGATGTGACAACCTACATGGTGAGCTGCAGCATGTGCTACATGTTCACAGATCGACCAGAAGAAGAATCCAATTTCACCTGTCAGAAGTGTAGACTAGTGGCCCTTTTAGAAGAAAAGGTGCGGGGTCTGGAAGAAAGAATAGCAACTTTGAAACTCATCAAAGAGAATGAAGACTTTCTAGACAGAACAGAAGCATCTCTACTGGTCACAGAAGGTGCAAAAAGTGTCAGAGAACCTCCAAAAGCAGATGAGTGGAAGCATGTGACCAAAAGAAGCAAGAAGACCATGGAGAAATCACCAACCACACAACTGAAGAACCGATATCAAATCTTTGTAGAGGATGAAGATGGCACACCTAAGATTGAAGCAATACCAGCAAGCAAAAAAGAAAAGGGCACACAGCAACAAGTGACAGCAAAAAGTACAGCCAAGAAGCAACGAAGAGTGGTGGTGGTGGGAGACTCACTACTGAGAGGCACAGAAGCAGCCATCTGCAGACCGGACATAACTGCAAGAGAAGTATGCTGCCTTCCAGGTGCGATGATCAAGGATGTGACCGATAGGATACCAAAGCTCTTCAGCTCCAAGGACGTCCACCCATTTCTTCTGATACATGTTGGCACCAATGACACGGCAAGGAAGGACCTACCGACAATCTGCAAGGACTTTGAAGAGTTGGGGAAGAAAGTAAAGGAACTGGATGCACAGGTAGTTTTTTCTTCTATCCTTCCAGTAGATGGGCATGGCACCAGGAGATGGAACAGGATCCTTGATGCAAACAACTGGCTAAGACGATGGTGCAGACAACAAGGATTCGGATTCCTGGACCACGGTGTGAATTACTTGTACGATGGACTCCTCGCCAGAGACGGACTACACCTCAACAAACCTGGGAAACACACATTCGCCAGAAGACTCGCTACACTCATCAGGAGGGCGTTAAACTAGAAGAAGAGGGGACGGGAAGAAAAACATTAGACTCGAACAAAGACGACCCAGGAAAACATACTCAGAAGGGAGGTAAGAACATTTCTAAAACAATCCACAGTGAGGAGATTGGAACAAAACAAAATCCTCTAAACTGCATGCTCGCAAACGCCAGAAGCCTGACAAACAAGATGGAAGAACTAGAAGCAGAAATATCTACAGGTAACTTTGACATAGTGGGAATAACCGAGACATGGTTAGATGAAAGCTATGACTGGGCAGTTAACTTACAGGGTTACAGTCTGTTTAGAAAGGATCGTAAAAATCGGAGAGGAGGAGGGGTTTGTCTCTATGTAAAGTCTTGTCTAAAGTCCACTTTAAGGGAGGATATTATCGAAGGGAATGAGGATGTCGAGTCCATATGGGTTGAAATTCATGGAGGGAAAAATGGTAACAAAATTCTCATTGGGGTCTGTTACAAACCCCCAAATATAACAGAAAGCATGGAAAGTCTACTTCTAAAGCAGATAGATGAAGCTGCAACCCATAATGAGGTCCTGGTTATGGGGGACTTTAACTACCCGGATATTAACTGGGAAACAGAAACCTGTGAAACCCATAAAGGCAACAGGTTTCTGCTAATAACCAAGAAAAATTATCTTTCACAATTGGTGCAGAATCCAACCAGAGGAGCAGCACTTTTAGACCTAATACTATCTAATAGACCTGACAGAATAACAAATCTGCAGGTGGTTGGGCATTTAGGAAATAGCGACCACAATATTGTGCAGTTTCACCTGTCTTTCACTAGGGGGACTTGTCAGGGAGTCACAAAAACATTGAACTTTAGGAAGGCAAAGTTTGAACAGCTTAGAGATGCCCTTAATCTGGTAGACTGGGACAATATCCTCAGAAATGAGAATACAGATAATAAATGGGAAATGTTTAAGAACATCCTAAATAGGCAGTGTAAGCGGTTTATACCTTGTGGGAATAAAAGGACTAGAAATAGGAAAAACCCAATGTGGCTAAACAAAGAAGTAAGGCAGGCAATTAACAGTAAAAAGAAAGCATTTGCACTACTAAAGCAGGATGGCACCACTGAAGCTCTAAAAAACTATAGGGAGAAAAATACTTTATCTAAAAAACTAATTAAAGCTGCCAAAAAGGAAACAGAGAAGCACATTGCTAAGGAGAGTAAAACTAATCCCAAACTGTTCTTCAACTATATCAATAGTAAAAGAATAAAAACTGAAAATGTAGGCCCCTTAAAAAATAGTGAGGAAAGAATGGTTGTAGATGACGAGGAAAAAGCTAACATATTAAACACCTTCTTCTCCACGGTATTCACGGTGGAAAATGAAATGCTAGGTGAAATCCCAAGAAACAATGAAAACCCTATATTAAGAGTCACCAATCTAACCCAAGAAGAGGTGCGAAACCGGCTAAATAAGATTAAAATAGATAAATCTCCAGGTCCGGATGGCATACACCCACGAGTACTAAGAGAACTAAGTAATGTAATAGATAAACCATTATTTCTTATTTTTAGTGACTCTATAGCGACAGGGTCTGTTCCACAGGACTGGCGCATAGCAAATGTGGTACCAATATTCAAAAAGGGCTCTAAAAGTGAACCTGGAAATTATAGGCCAGTAAGTCTAACCTCTATTGTTGGTAAAATATTTGAAGGGTTTCTGAGGGATGTTATTCTGGATTATCTCAATGAGAATAACTGTTTAACTCCATATCAGCATGGGTTTATGAGAAATCGCTCCTGTCAAACCAATCTAATCAGTTTTTATGAAGAGGTAAGCTATAGACTGGACCACGGTGAGTCATTGGACGTGGTATATCTCGATTTTTCCAAAGCGTTTGATACCGTGCCACACAAGAGGTTGGTACACAAAATGAGAATGCTTGGTCTGGGGGAAAATGTGTGTAAATGGGTTAGTAACTGGCTTAGTGATAGAAAGCAGAGGGTGGTTATAAATGGTATAGTCTCTAACTGGGTCGCTGTGACCAGTGGGGTACCGCAGGGGTCAGTATTGGGACCTGTTCTCTTCAACATATTCATTAATGATCTGGTAGAAGGTTTACACAGTAAAATATCGATATTTGCAGATGATACAAAACTATGTAAAGCAGTTAATACAAGAGAAGATAGTATTCTGCTACAGATGGATCTGGATAAGTTGGAAACTTGGGCTGAAAGGTGGCAGATGAGGTTTAACAATGATAAATGTAAGGTTATACACATGGGAAGAAGGAATCAATATCACCATTACACACTGAACGGGAAACCACTGGGTAAATCTGACAGGGAGAAGGACTTGGGGATCCTAGTTAATGATAAACTTACCTGGAGCAGCCAGTGCCAGGCAGCAGCTGCCAAGGCAAACAGGATCATGGGGTGCATTAAAAGAGGTCTGGATACACATGATGAGAGCATTATACTGCCTCTGTACAAATCCCTAGTTAGACCGCACATGGAGTACTGTGTCCAGTTTTGGGCACCGGTGCTCAGGAAGGATATAATGGAACTAGAGAGAGTACAAAGGAGGGCAACAAAATTAATAAAGGGGATGGGAGAACTACAATACCCAGATAGATTAGCGAAATTAGGATTATTTAGTCTAGAAAAAAGACGACTGAGGGGCGATCTAATAACCATGTATAAGTATATAAGGGGACAATACAAATATCTCGCTGAGGATCTGTTTATACCAAGGAAGGTGACGGGCACAAGGGGGCATTCTTTGCGTCTGGAGGAGAGAAGGTTTTTCCACCAACATAGAAGAGGATTCTTTACTGTTAGGGCAGTGAGAATCTGGAATTGCTTGCCTGAGGAGGTGGTGATGGCGAACTCAGTCGAGGGGTTCAAGAGAGGCCTGGATGTCTTCCTGGAGCAGAACAATATTGTATCATACAATTATTAGGTTCTGTAGAAGGACGTAGATCTGGGGATTTATTATGATGGAATATAGGCTGAACTGGATGGACAAATGTCTTTTTTCGGCCTTACTAACTATGTTACTATGTTACTATGTCACCTTGAAGAAGTTAAAATGTACGAAAATTCACTAAACTTACTCTAAGGAAGCTTTTTTCATATAGTATATTAAGGTAGCATGGCTGAGCCGTCTAAGGCGGTGGATTAAGGCTCCAGTCTCTTCGGAGGCGTGGGTTCAAATCCCACTGCTGCCAGTAGGTCTTCAGAACCTTTTGATCTAATTCTTATGATTTTGTATTTGCATGAGTGTGTGGATTTATGTTTAGGAAAAGACAGTTGATAGAATCATTGGTTTTTCCTATTGTTTAGAGACTTAACCATTTTACAACAGACCTGTAGGTTCAAATCCCACTGCTGCCAGTAGTAAGAGTTCCTTAAAACCTTTTTATCTTATTCTTATAACTATGCTAACATACAAAATTAGCATATGCTTTAATCCCACTGCTGCCAGTATTATGAGGTCTTGAAATGTTTTTGTACTTATTCTTATGATTTTGCTAACATGCAAATTAGCATGTGATCTAATCTTCTTTTGTATTTGTATGATTTTTCGGTTTTCAGTTAAGATAAAGACCGTTGATAGAATCATTGTTTT
This sequence comes from Ranitomeya imitator, assembly GCF_032444005.1. Classification (NCBI taxonomy): domain Eukaryota; kingdom Metazoa; phylum Chordata; class Amphibia; order Anura; family Dendrobatidae; genus Ranitomeya; species Ranitomeya imitator. Next base: position 90,831,020 of record NC_091285.1, read on the forward strand.
TTCCTAATGTTTAGAGACATGCCCTTTTTCCAACATGCACTAATTTTAAATGTTGTCAAATGTACTTCACTTACTCTAAGGAAGCCTACTTAATCATGCTGAGTAAATCACATCGTGTAATACCACAACAGAAACCGAAGTGAAATGAAAGGGGATGATATTTTTTAAAAAAGTAGTAATTTTATTGAAACACAATTTAAACAGTAATATAAAACATTAGACATGGGGAGAAAACGCAAAGGGAAGGAGGGGGTTTAAACCACCAGACTAGAGAGAACGAGACTGCACTGACCCAAAGAGGACTAGACAAATGTTTAGATCACTAACAATACTATAGGATGGTAATAAAGTATGAAAATTAGAGCAAACTAGATGACCTCATGCAAAGTTATCTGGATGTAGTACAAGGTGCGACCCCCTAAGGCATAGAAATATCCTATAAATGGGGGGACAAAGAAACGTAATAACCATATATAATATATTAATTAGTATTAAGAGGCCATTACAGTGAATGGAACCTGAAATAGTAATATCCGAAAACCGTGTAAACAAAAGCAAAAAGTGAAGGGGACAGTGATGAAACAGAAATAATGTAGGGAGGATGAGAATAATAAGATACATAGTACCACCATGGCGGGGACCAGAGTGTATGATCTAGAAACATAAACAATAGAAGTGAAAGCTAAGAATAGGGTTCTCAAGCCCCTAAGTAAAAACTATGAATATTAGTGCACTTGGGAAGAAAGGAGGGGAGGGGGAGGGAAGGAACGCATGGGAACCGCGGCTGCACTTTCCCTCCTGCACTAGATACCTTCGCATTTAATTACAGGTAATGTACTCCCTGGCTACTTTACCCTATTTTGGCAGGTTTTCATTGTTGCACCCTATTAAGGTAGTATTCGCCTTTACATTAGCAGGTCCTTTCTTGCCTTGTATTTGGGATAGATTGATACTTACCTGTTACCTGGTGCCTGGTTATTTCTATCCATTTATAGGATATTTCTATGCCTTAGGGGGTCGCACCTTGTACTACATCCAGATAACTTTGCATGAGGTCATCTAGTTTGCTCTAATTTTCATACTTTATTACCATCCTATAGTATTGTTAGTGATCTAAACATTTGTCTAGTCCTCTTTGGGTCAGTGCAGTCTCGTTCTCTCTAGTCTAGTGGTTTAAACCCCCTCCTTCCCTTTGCGTTTTCTCCCCATGTCTAATGTTTTATATTACTGTTTAAATTGTGTTTCAATAAAATTACTACTTTTTTAAAAAATATCATCCCCTTTCATTTCACTTCGGTTTCTGTTGTGGTATTACACGATAGAATATGTGATTTATTTTGAGTTTTTGAAGTGACTTATAGCCTGTGTTCTTGCTAGGACTATGATAACATTAATCATGCTGAGTATGACTCAGCAGTATGAGTTCTTGAAAATCTTTTGTTCTTATTCTTATAATTATGATAACAGACAAAATTTGCATGTGCTTTCATCCCACTGCTGCCAGTATGATATGTGCTTGAAAATTGTTTTGAACTTACTCTTATGATTTTACTAACATACAAACTTACATGTGTTTTAATCTTCTTTTGTATTTGCTTAAGTGTTTTCTTTCAGGTTAAGATAAAAACAGTTGATAGAATTATTGTTTTTTTCCTAATATTTAGAGACATGTCTGTCATGATATGTACTTTTGCCCTGTCCTGTATTTGAATAATATGCCATTTGATGTATGTAACTGTTCTCTGGTTTCTATTAGCTGTAATTTATGTATTTTCTTGTGCTGGGAGTTCACCTGTAACAATATGTCTCCTTCCCCCAATACTTGCAGCCCTAAGCTATAATGTAATTAAGGTTTGTCAACACCACTAGTGAAGAATAGCCATTCTTTCTCACAGCAGGTGGATAGTCATATGTACATACTAGATAGACTAAGAGGAGCCGACCAGTCTAGAATCTTCAGGTGGACCCAACCATTGAATAGAAGGTGTGACCCCCACCCCCCTTCATGGACGGATCCCAGGAGCTCAGACAATCCATTCTTATTTTTGAGATCAGATGTGAGTTGATCCTTAAAGGGGAAGGAGTGGGGATTCTTAGCTGAGGCAAGACCCCACGTCCATCTGTGACTGCGGAAGCGAACGGGATGAGACTTGAGCTGAGGACATATCTCGTCGTTCGTGAGATTGTTTTGGCATCCTTTGGACTCATGTGGACTATTGCTTTGTTAGCTGGCACAAGGATTATCTGGAGGTGCCCCCGAATCTGTTCTGTTGGACTCGTGGAAGGACTATTGTTTCGTTTATCAGGTGCGGGATTACTGGAAAGCACCTCCAGATCTGTTTATTTACTTGGGCTTATTGTGGACTTCTGGTGGACTTGAAGGACATTATATATATTTGATGTTGTATGCTCCCTGCTTTAATAAATCTCATTGGATCATCCCTCGGCCCGTTGTCCATTCCTGCTCTGCTGTACACCCCGTCACAAACTGGTTGGCAGCAGTGGGATCAGAGCAGAAGGAATGGAGGACAAAGGCCCATCAACATTGGGAACCAGCACCGCAGAGTACAAGAGCTGGACTGCGATGAACCTACAAACAAAGGCCCATGAAGTAGGAGTCCGTTTTAAAGGACTCTCCAAGGAGCAGCTAATTGAGGCTTTGGAAGGAGTTCGCCTGCAAGATGACACTGAGGAAGGATCCTCACAGCAAATGGAGGAAAGACTGCAGCCGGAGGTAAATACCCAAAAAAGTCAGTGGGTTGTGTGGTACGAGGAGGAGTTGGCATTTCTGGGAGAAGAGGCCACCATAGACGATAAGAGGAAGGCCATTCACAGAGCTCAGGAGATGGCATTGCTGGAGCAGATCGCTTTGGAAGCAGCTAGAAGCTCCAGACAGACTGTAACCTCAGCACCCACCATGAGGGAACTCCCCAGAGTGTCCCACAAAGACTTTAAGCCCTTTAATGAGGCTGCAGGCGACATTGAGGGCTTCTTCCAGGACTTTGAGCATCAGTGTTGATTAATGGAAGTCCCGGAAAGGGAGCGAGTTCGACATCTTGTGGGGTTCTTAGAGGGTGGAGCTGCTGAAGCCTATAGAGCTATGGACCCTCGGGGGAACTGTGAGTATGCGGCGATTAAACAGACTATTCTAGAACATTATGCTATGTTAAACCTTGTTATCTTATTCTTATAATTATGCTAACATACAAAATTAGCATATGCTTTAATCCCACTGCTGCCAGTATTATGCGGTCTTGAAATGTTTTTGTACTTATTCTTATGATTTTGCTAACATGCAAATTAACATGTGATTTAATCTTTTGTATTTGTATAATTTTGCGGTTTTCAGTTAAGATAAGGAATCATAAAAATCATGCTTTTAAAGGTAGCATGGCCGAGTGGTCTAAGGCGCTGGATTTAGGTTCCAGTCTCTTTGGAGGCGTGGGTTCAAATCCCACTGCTGCCAGTAGGTCTTCAGAACCTTTTGATCTAATTCTTATGATTTTGTATTTGCATGAGTGTGTGGATTTCTGTTTAGGAAAAGACAGTTGATAGAATCATTGGTTTTTCCTATTGTTTAGAGACTTAACCATTTTACAACAGACCTGTAGGTTCAAATCCCACTGCTGCCAGTAGTAAGAGTTCCTTAAAACCTTTTTATCTTATTCTTATAACTATGCTAACATACAAAATTAGCATATGCTTTAATCCCACTGCTGCCAGTATTATGAGGTCTTGAAATGTTTTTGTACTTATTCTTATGATTTTGCTAACATGCAAATTAGCATGTGATCTAATCTTCTTTTGTATTTGTATGATTTTTCGGTTTTCAGTTAAGATAAAGACCGTTGATAGAATCATTGGTTTTTCCTAATGTTTAGAGACATGCCCTTTTTCCAACATGCACTAATTTTAAATGTTGTCAAATGTACTTCACTTACTCTAAGGAAGCCTACTTAATCATGCTGAGTATGACTCAGCAGTATGAGTTCTTGAAAATCTTTTGATCTTATTCTTATAATTATGAAAACAGACAAAATTTGCATGTGCTTTCATCCCACTGCTGCCAGTATGATATGTGCTTGAAAATTGTTTTGAACTTACTCTTATGATTTTACTAACATACAAACTTACATGTGTTTTAATCTTCTTTTGTATTTGCTTAAGTGTTTTCTTTCTGGTTAAGATAAAAACAGTTGATAGAATTATTGTTTTTTTCCTAATATTTAGAGACATGTCTGTCATGATATGTACTTTTGCCCTGTCCTGTATTTGAATAATATGCCATTTGATGTATGTAACTGTTCTCTGGTTTCTATTAGCTGTAATTTATGTATTTTCTTGTGCTGGGAGTTCACCTGTAACAATATGTCTCCTTCCCCCAATACTTGCAGCCCTAAGCTATAATGTAATTAAGGTTTGTCAACACCACTAGTGAAGAATAGCCATTCTTTCTCACAGCAGGTGGCTAGTCATATGTACATACTAGATAGACTAAGAGGAACCGACCAGTCTAGAATCTTCAGGTGGACCCAACCATTGAATAGAAGGTGTGACCCCCACCCCCCTTCATGGGCGGATCCCAGGAGCTCAGACAATCCATTCTTATTTTTGAGATCAGATGTGAGTTGATCCTTAAAGGGGAAGGAGTGGGGATTCTTAGCTGAGGCAAGACCCCACGTCCATCTGTGACTGCGGAAGCGAACGGGATGAGACTTGAGCTGAGGACATATCTCGTCGTTTGTGAGATTGTTTTGGCATCCCTTGGACTCATGTGGACTATTGCTTTGTTAGCTGGCACAAGGATTATCGGGAGGTGTCCCCGAATCTGTTCTGTTGGACTCGTGGAAGGACTATTGTTTCGTTTATCAGGTGCGGGATTACTGGAAAGCACCTCCAGATCTGTTTATTTACTTGGGCTTATTGTGGACTTCTGGTGGACTTGAAGGACATTATGGATATTTGATGTTGTATGCTCCCTGCTTTAATAAATCTCACTGGATCATCCCTCGGCCTGTTGTCCCTTCCTGCTCTGCTGTACACCCCGTCACAAACTGGTTGGCAGCAGTGGGATCAGAGCAGAAGGAATGGAGGACAAAGGCCCATCAACATTGGGAACCAGCACCGCAGAGTACAAGAGCTGGACTGCGATGAACCTACAAACAAAGGCCCATGAAGTAGGAGTCCGTTTTAAAGGACTCTCCAAGGAGCAGCTAATTGAGGCTTTGGAAGGAGTTCGCCTGCAAGATGACACTGAGGAAGGATCCTCACAGCAAATGGAGGAAAGACTGCAGCCGGAGGTAAATACCCAAAAAAGTCAGTGGGTTGTGTGGTACGAGGAGGAGTTGGCATTTCTGGGAGAAGAGGCCACCATAGACGATAAGAGGAAGGCCATTCACAGAGCTCAGGAGATGGCATTGCTGGAGCAGATCGCTTTGGAAGCGGCTAGAAGCTCCAGACAGACTGTAACCTCAGCACCCACCATGAGGGAACTCCCCAGAGTGTCCCACAAAGACTTTAAGCCCTTTAATGAGGCTGCAGGCGACATTGAGGGCTACTTCCAGGACTTTGAGCATCAGTGTTGATTAATGTAAGTCCCGGAAAGGGAGCGAGTTCGACATCTTGTGGGGTTCTTAGAGGGTGGAGCTGCTGAAGCCTATAGAGCTATGGACCCTCGGGCGAACTGTGAGTATGCGGCGATTAAACAGACTATTCTAGAACATTATGCTATGTTAAACCTTGTTATCTTATTCTTATAATTATGCTAACATACAAAATTAGCATATGCTTTAATCCCACTGCTGCCAGTATTATGCGGTCTTGAAATGTTTTTGTACTTATTTTTATGATTTTGCTAACATGCAAATTAACATGTGATTTAATCTTTTGTATTTGTATAATTTTGCGGTTTTCAGTTAAGATAAGGAATCGTAAAAATCATGCTGTTAAAGGTAGCATGGCCGAGTGGTCTAAGGCGCTGGATTTAGGCTCCAGTCTCTTTGGAGGCGTGGGTTCAAATCCCACTGCTGCCAGTGTATTTTTACTTTGAAACTTTTTAGCTTATATTTATGATTTTGCTAATAGAACAATTAGCATGTGTTTTATTATTTTGTATTTGTATGAGTGCATGCAAAAGACAGTAGATAGAATCATTGCTTTTTCCTTTTTGCTTAGAGACCTATCCATTTTCCACCTTGAAGAAGTTAAAATGTAGGAAAATTCACTAAACTTACTCTAAGGAAGCTTTTTTCATATAGTATATTAAGGTAGCATGGCCGAGCGGTCTAAGGCGCTGGATTAAGGCTCCAGTCTCTTCAGAGGCGTGGATTCAAATCCCACTGCTGCCAGTAGGTCTTCAGAACATTTTGATCTAATTCAAATGATTTTGTATTTGCATGAGTGTTTCTGTTTAGGAAAAGACAGTTGATAGAATCATTGTTTTTTCCTATTGTTTAGAGACTTAACCATTTTACAACAGACCTGTAGGTTTAAATCCCACTGCTGCCAGTAGTAAGAGTTCCTTAAAACCTTTTTATCTTATTCTTATACATAAGCTAACATACAAAATTAGCATATGCTTTAATCCCTCTGCTGCCAGTATTATGCGGTCTTGAAATGTTTTTGTACTTATTCTTATGATTTTGCTAACATGCAAATTAACATGTGATTTAATCTTTTGTATTTGTATAATTTTGCGGTTTTCAGTTAAGATAAGGAATCGTAAAAATCATGCTGAAAAAGGTAGCATGGCCGAGTGGTCAAAGGCGCTGGATTTAAGCTCCAGTCTCTTTGGAGGCGTGGGTTCAAATCCCACTGCTGCCAGTGTATTTTTACTTTGGAACTTTTTAGCTTATATTTATGATTTTGCTAATAGAAAAATTAGCATGTGCTTTATTATTTTGTATTTGTATGAGTGCATGCTTTGCTGTTTTGCAAAAGACAGTAGATAGAATCATTGCTTTTTCCTTTTTGCTTAGAGACCTATCCATTTTCCACCTTGAAGAAGTTAAAATGTAGGAAAATTCACTAAACTTACTCTAAGGAAGCTTTTTTCATGTAGTATATTACATCTCGTCTTGCCGAGATCCGCGAGGTTCCCCCCCTTGTCCTTAAGTCCGGCGGTTGAAATATTTATGAAATTGGTCAGTGACGATTTTAAAAAATTATCGACACGGCGGACTTTTGATAATTTAACTGCCAAACAACGGCAGGCAATCTCGCAGTTGCAATCAATGCGGGATGTTGTATTCAAGCCGGCGGACAAGGGGGGGAACATTGTGGTCTGGCCAAGCGGAAAATATGAGCGGGAGGCATTTCGCCAGCTCCGGGACTCCTGCACTTACCTTAAGCTGTCCTTCAACCCGATGGGCAGTTACTTGCGGGAGCTGGAGAGGTTTCTTGTTGGTGCTCTGGAGGGGGGTGTCATCCCCAAAAATGTGTTTGATGGCTTGATGGTCAGGTCTCCCAGGACTCCAACATTTTATCTATTACCAAAAGTCCACAAGGATGCCCTCAACCCCCCGGGGCGTCCTATTGTGTCCGGCATTGGGGGTCTTTGTGACCAAGCGTGTCGATTCATAGACTTCTATTTAAAACCCCTGGTTCAAATTTTACCGTCGTATGTCCGGGACACGACTGACGTCCTGGCACGGGTTGATGGCATCCTTGTGGACGATACTACCCTCCTCGTCACTGCTGACGTGGAGGGGTTATATACCTGCATAGAGCACGTCCATGGCTTGGAGGCGGCTCGCTTCTTCCTGGGGACCTCCGACCTGGACGGCCCACTACGTGGATTAGTCCTCGAGCTGCTGGACTATGTCCTTACCCACAATTTTTTCGTCTTTAAAGACGTTTTTTATTTACAGAAGCGTGGCACAGCCATGGGCGCGGCCTGTGCGCCCTCGTATGCGAATCTCTTCTTGGGACACTGGGAGAGATTCATTTTTGGCGACGAGGGCCCGCGGGCCGCTTCCCGTGTGCTGTGCTGGTATCGCTTCATTGATGATATTTTCTTTTTGTGGGACGGGACCGTCCGGCAGCTCGAGGACTTTATGGGTACTTTGAATAATAATATGTTTAATATAAAATTGACATATGTGTACAGTGATGTTGCGGTCGATTTTTTGGACATCCGCCTGGAGGTCGACCATTCTCGGCGTATCCAGGCTGATGTCTTCAGAAAGTCGACCTCCGTCAATGCGCTTCTACATGCGTCATCAGCACATGACCCATCCACGGTGAGGGCCGTCCCGGTCGGACAGTTCCTCAGGATGCGGCGAATATGCTCCTCTGAGCCCAGATTCGAGGCACAGGCCTCGGATCTGAAAGACCGTTTTCTGGCCCGGGGCTATAGCCGGAGATCTATTAAATACGGCTATGATCGCGCCAGAAGAACCCCACGTGAGACTCTTCTACATCCGTCCGCTAAGCGGACTAACAGGGATGGGGCCAATCCCATTCGTTTTATCTCAACTTACAACCACGAGTGGGGTAATATGCGCTCCATCCTTGCCAAACATTGGTCTGTCTTGAAGACCGAGCCCTCCCTGGCGACCTCCCTTGGCCCTAACCCACAGATGACATCGAGGAGGTGTAAAAATTTAAACGATTTATTGGTGCGTAGCCATTATGTCCCCACCCCGAACAACCCATTTGGAACAAGGGGGCCTAATGTGGGATGCTTCCCCTGTGGGCACTGTCTTGCCTGCACCAATGTCCTGCGATGCTCTAGCTTTATGTCCACGGATGGAACTAAAAAATATGATATCAGGGAGTGGATCTCTTGTGGCACAACCAATGTGGTTTATTATGCCACGTGCCCCTGTCCCATGGTGTACGTGGGCTTAACCACTCGGGAACTGAGAGTCAGGGTCCGTGAGCATGTGCGGGACATTGGTGCGGCCAGGACGGTGCCGGACATTGCTGAACTTAAATCAATACCCCGCCATTTCAGCCTGCACCACAAATGTGATGCAAAATTATTAAAGGTGAGAGGTATTGACGTTTTACATCTGGGAGTTCGAGGTGGGGACAATAAGAAATTTTTGGCACAAAAAGAAACAAAATGGATAGTGCAACTGGGCACTATGGCACCAAATGGCCTAAATGAGGCATTGAGTTTCTCCTCCTACTTATGATTACTGCTCCGCCTTCTGCTCATGGTGTGGTTGTCTATATTGTGTACCTCCTGCGTTCCTGAGGCTATTACAGTAGTTATAATCCTCTCTACCCGGTCCTCCATACCCGTTTGCAGTCGGGTGGTTGTTTTTATGCTGTTTTAATCTTTTTTTATGTGATTTTAATTGTTGTTCTTTTCTACATATTCATACTAATAGTGAACCGGAGTGATGTGATGCCCAGAGGTGTTCCTTGTTATATTGCCCTGTGGCCCTGCGAATTCTCATTACCATCCCTCCCATGATGTAAAGACCCCATCGACTGTGATTACGGCGCAAGTGAACATGACGGACAATACATGCATGAAGCAAGGAGCATGTTGGCCGTATCAGTCAACCAAAACACAGAAATATAGTTTTTTTGTTTGTTTATTATTATCAGTTTTTGTATTTGTTCTAATAGTTTTGTTATATATGTTTTCTGTTGTGCGTCTCCGTGTCCCACTTTTGTGTACTGTGGGATTGGAGTCTGATGGGTATTTCGATTCTTTTTGGAAGCTGGGGGTGAGGCGGGCGGACTTCGGATCGGTGCAACTGCATCTGATTGTCTAGAGTCACCATTTTGTATTCACATCAGTGGCAGTGTGCATCGCGCTGTGTGCCGCCTTGTCCCGGTGTGCACGGGCGTCTGCACGGCTTGTTCGCTGATTGCAGGCTTCTCCTGCATCTGCGTGCTTGCTGTGACGCCCGTTTGCACTGCCGGGACCTGTCGGACGCAGTGCGCATGCGCCGATAGCGCTACTGTTATTGGCCGCCGGGCGCCATGTGACCTGGGTCAGGGGCTATTTCAAGGTCCTTTTGAGCATTTTAGAGTTATCCCCTTGAGAAAGCGGCGGTGTGTAGCCGCGAAACGCGCGTCGGGGACCACCTCCCGACTGCCCCTCCACCCTGCCCGTGTTTTAGGTGAGTCCTTGTCCTGTGGCTGGCGTTTTATGATTTTCCATCTGTTTGTTACAGTGCCAGCAGCAATGGCACCGCTGTGTGCATAGGTTCTCACCTGTTACCTTAATGACACTGACACTTTTTGTCTACCTACCTTTAGACCGGTTAAACTTTGGCACTATCCCTGCGCTAGCTTTATTATTTCTGGTACCTTATGAGGTTGTAATTTATTATTCTATATGGCACATATGGGTTTATGTTTCTCCGGGTGGACATACGTGTGGTTTCACTGAGATCGATACTAGTGTCCAGTGTCCTACTTTCCCCTTTCTTTTTGGGAGGGGTGGGCAGGGGTCTGATATGTATACCCAGGTGGGTAGATATCATAAGGAGAGGGAGTAGGGATATGGGGGTTATGTTTTTCAGCTTATCACCAACGGCCATCTTTGTTCATATTATTTGAATATATTTGATATGTAATGATATGTTATGTGAAGTTTCTGAATAAAGTTGATCTATATTGTTCATCGATGCTCAGTTCTTCCTCCTGGCAATATAATTTGTTTTGAGCGGATAGTGAGTTCGGATTGTCTTGGTGGTATTTTCACCAGAAATCGGTTTTCTCACATTATGCATTTGGGATTTTTGTTCTCAGTATATTAAGGTAGCATGGCCGAGCGGTCTAAGGCGCTGGATTAAGGCTCCAGTCTCTTCAGAGGCGTGGGTTCAAATCACACTGCTACCAGTAGGTCTTCAGAACATTTTGATCTAATTCAAATGATTTTGTATTTGCATGAGTGTGTGGGTTTCTGTTTAGGAAAAGACAGTTGATAGAATCATTGTTTTTTCCTATTGTTTAGAGACTTAACCATTTTACAACAGACCTGTAGGTTTAAATCCCACTGCTGCCAGTAGTAAGAGTTCCTTAAAACCTTTGTATCTTATTCTTATACATACGCTAACATACAAAATTAACATATGCTTTAATCCCACTGCTGCCAGTATTATGCGGTCTTGAAATGTTTTTGTACTTATTCTTATGATTTTGCTAACATGCAAATTAACATGTGATTTAATCTTTTGTATTTGTATAATTTTGTGGTTTTCAGTTAAGATAAGGAATCTTAAAAATCGTGCTGCTAAAGGTAGAATGGCCGAGCAGTCTAAGGCGCTGCATTAAGGCTCCAGTCTCTTCAGAGGCGTGGGTTCAAATCCCACTGCTGCCAGTAGATCTTCAGAACCTTTTGATCTAATTCTTATGATTTTGTATTTGCATGAGTGTGTGGATTTCTGTTTAGGAAAAGACAGTTGATAGAACCATAGGTTTTTCCTATTGTTTAGAGACTTAACCATTTTACAACAGACCTGTAGGTTCAAATCCCACTGCTGCCAGTAGTAAGAGTTCCTTAATACCTTTTTATCTTATTCTTATACATAAGCTAACATACAAAATTAGCATGTGCTTTAATCCCACTGCTGCCAGTACTATGCGGTCTTGAAATGTTTTTGTACTTATTCTTATGATTTTGCTAACATGCAAATTAACATGTGATTTAATCTTTTGTATTTGTATAATTTTGCGGTTTTCAGTTAAGATAAGGAATCGTAAAAATCATGCTAAAAAAGGTAGCATGGCCGAGTGGTCTAAGGCGCTGGATTTAAGCTCCAGTCTCTTTGGAGGCGTGGGTTCAAATCCCACTGCTGCCAGTGTATTTTGACTTTGAAACTTTTTAGCTTATATTTATGATTTTGCTAATAGAAAAATTAGCATGTGCTTTATTATTTTGTATTTGTATGAGTGCATGCTTTGCTGTTTTGCAAAAGACAGTAGATAGAATAATTCCTTTTTCCTTTTTGCTTAGAGACCTATCCATTTTCCACCTTGAAGAAGTTAAAATGTAGGAAAATTCACTAAACTTACTCTAAGGAAGCTTTTTTCATATAGTATATTAAGGTAGCATGGCCGAGCGATCTAAGGCGCTGGATTAAGGCTCCAGTCTCTTCAGAGGCGTGTTTTCAAATCCCACTGCTGCCAGTAGGTCTTCAGAACCTTTTGATCTAATTCAAATGATTTTGTATTTGCATCAGTGTGTGGATTTCTGTTTAGGAAAAGACAGTTGATAGAATCATTGTTTTTTCCTATTGTTTAGAGACTTAACCATTTTAAAACAGACCTGTAGGTTTAAATCCCACTGCTGCCAGTAGTAAGAGTTCCTTAAAACCTTTTTATCTTATTCTTATAACTATGCTAACATACAAAATTAGCATATGCTTTAATCCCACTGCTGCCAGTATTATGAGGTCTTGAAATGTTTTTGTACTTATTCTTATGATTTTGCTAACATGCAAATTAGCATGTGATCTAATCTTCTTTTGTATTTGTATGATTTTTCGGTTTTCAGTTAAGATAAAGACCGTTGATAGAATCATTGGTTTTTCCTAATGTTTAGAGACATGCCCTTTTTCCAACATGCACTAATTTTAAATGTTGTCAAATGTACTTCACTTACTCTAAGGAAGCCTACTTAATCATGCTGAGTATGACTCAGCAGTATGAGTTCTTGAAAATCTTTTGTTCTTATTCTTATAATTATGATAACAGACAAAATTTGCATGTGCTTTCATCCCACTGCTGCCAGTATGATATGTGCTTGAAAATTGTTTTGAACTTACTCTTATGATTTTACTAACATACAAACTTACATGTGTTTTAATCTTCTTTTGTATTTGCTTAAGTGTTTTCTTTCTGGTTAAGATAAAAACAGTTGATAGAATTATTGTTTTTTATCTAATATTTAGAGACATGTCTGTCATGATATGTACTTTTGCCCTGTCCTGTATTTGAATAATATGCCATTTGATGTATGTAACTGTTCTCTGGTTTCTATTAGCTGTAATTTATGTAACATAGTAACATAGTAACATAGTAACATAGTTAGTAAGGCCGAAAAAAGACATTTGTCCATCCAGTTCAGCCTATATTCCGTCATAATAAATCCCCATTACTTGTGCTGGGAGTTCACCTGTAACAGTATGTCTCCTTCCCCCAATACTTGCAGCCCTAAGCTATAATGTAATTAAGGTTTGTCAACACCACTAGTGAAGAATAGCCATTCTTTCTCACAGCAGGTGGCTAGTCATATGTACATACTAGATAGACTAAGAGGAGCCTACCAGTCTAGAATCTTCAGGTGGACCCAACCATTGAATAGAAGGTGTGACCCCTACCTCCCTTCATGGGCAGATCACAGGAGCTCAGACAATCCATTCTTATTTTTGAGATCAGATGTGAGTTGATCCTTAAAGGGGAAGGAGTGGGGATTCTTAGCTGAGGCAAGACCCCACGTCCATCTGTGACTGCGGAAGCGAACGGGATGAGACTTGAGCTGAGGACATATCTCGTCGTTCATGAGATTGTTTTGGGATCCCTTGGACTCATGTGGACTATTGCTTTGTTAGCTGACACAAGGATTATCGGGAGGTGCCCCCGAATCTGTTCTGTTGGACTCGTGGAAGGACTATTGTTTCGTTTATCGGGTGCGGGATTACTGGAAAGCACCTCCAGATCTGTTTATTTACTTGGGCTTATTGTGGACTTCTGGTGAACTTGAAGGACATTATGGATATTTGATGTTGTATGCTCCCTGCTTTAATAAATCTCATTGGATCATCCCTCGGCCTGTTGTCCCTTCCTGCTCTGCTGTACACCCCGTCACAAACTGGTTGGCAGCAGTGGGATCAGAGCAGAAGGAATGGAGGACAAAGGCCCATCAACATTGGGAACCAGCACCACAGAGTACAAGAGCTGGACTGCGATGAACCTACAAACAAAGGCCCATGAAGTAGGAGTCCGTTTTAAAGGACTCTCCAAGGAGCAGCTAATTGAGGCTTTGGAAGGAGTTCGCCTGCAAGATGACACTGAGGAAGGATCCTCACAGCAAATGGAGGAAAGACTGCAGCCGGAGGTAAATACCCAAAAAAGTCAGTGGGTTGTGTGGTATGAGGAGGAGTTGGCATTTCTGGGAGAAGAGGCCACCATAGACGATAAGAGGAAGTCCATTCACAGAGCTCAGGAGATGGCATTGCTGGAGCAGATCGCTTTGGAAGCAGCTAGAAGCTCCAGACAGACTGTAACCTCAGCACCCACCATGAGGGAACTCCCCAGAGTGTCCCACAAAGACTTTAAGCCCTTTAATGAGGCTGCAGGCGACATTGAGGGCTTCTTCCAGGACTTTGAGCATCAGTGATGATTAATGGAAGTCCCGGAAAGGGAGCGAGTTTGACATCTTGTGGGGTTCTTAGAGGGTGGAGCTGCTGAAGCCTATAGAGCTATGGACCCTCGGGGGAACTGTGAGTATGCGGCGATTAAACAGACTATTCTAGAACATTATGCTATGTTAAACCTTGTTATCTTATTCTTATAATTATGCTAACATACAAAATTAGCATATGCTTTAATCCCACTGCTGCCAGTATTATGCGGTCTTGAAATGTTTTTGTACTTATTCTTATGATTTTGCTAACATGCAAATTAACATGTGATTTAATCTTTTGTGTTTGTATAATTTTGCGGTTTTCAGTTAAGATAAGGAATCTTAAAAATCATGCTGTTAAAGGTAGCATGGCCGAGTGGTCTAAGGCACTGGATTTAGGCTCCAGTCTCTTTGGAGGCGTGGGTTCAAATCCCACTGCTGCCAGTGTATTTTGACTTTGAAACTTTTTAGCTTATATTTATGATTTTGCTAATAGAAAAATTAGCATGTGCTTTATTATTTTGTATTTGTATGAGTGCATGCTTTGCTGTTTTGCAAAAGACAGTAGATAGAATCATTGCTTTTTCCTTTTTGCTTAGAGACCTATCCATTTTTCACCTTGAAGAAGTTAAAATGTAGGTAAATTCACTAAACTTACTCTAGGGAAGCTTTTTTCATATAGTATATTAAGGTAGCATGGCCGAGCGGTCTAAGGCGCTGGATTAAGGCTCCAGTCTCTTCAGAGGTGTAGGTTCAAATGCCAGTAGGCAGAACTTTTTGATCTAATTCAAATGATTTTGTATTTGCATGAGTGTGTGGGTTTCTGTTTAGGAAAAGACAGTTGATAGAATCATTGTTTTTTCCTATTGTTTAGAGACTTAACCATTTTAAAACAGACCTGTAGGTTTAAATCCCACTGCTGCCAGTAGTAAGAGTTCCTTAAAACCTTTTTATCTTATTCTTATACATACGCTAACATACAAAATTAGCATATGCTTTAATCCCACTGCTGCCAGTATTATGCGGTCTTGAAATGTTTTTGTACTTATTCTTATGATTTTGCTAACATGCAAATTAACATGTTATTTAATCTTTTGTATTTGTATACTTTTGCGGTTTTCAGTTAAGATAAGGAATCTTAAAAATCATGCTGCTAATGGTAGCATGGCCGAGCGGTCTAAGGCTCTGGATTAAGGCTCCAGTCTCTTCAGAGGCGTGGGTTCAAATCCCACTGCTGCCAGTAGGTCTTCAGAACCTTTTGATATAATTCTTATGATTTTGTATTTGCATGAGTGTGTGGATCTCTGTTTAGGAAAAGACAGTTGATAGAATCATTGGTTTTTCCTATTGTTTAGAGACTTAACCATTTTACAACAGACCTGTAGGTTCAAATCCCACTGCTGCCAGTAGTAAGAATTCCTTAAAACCTTTTTATCTTATTCTTATAACTATGCTAACATACAAAATTAGCATATGCTTTAATCCCACTGCTGCCAGTATTATGAGGTCTTGAAATGTTTTTGTACTTATTCTTATGATTTTGCTAACATGCACATTAGCATGTGATCTAATCTTCTTTTGTATTTGTATGATTTTTCGGTTTTCAGTTAAGATAAAGACCATTGATAGAATCATTGGTTTTTCCTAATGTTTAGAGACATGCCCTTTTTCCAACATGCACTAATTTTAAATTTTGTCAAATGTACTTCACTTACTCTAAGGAAGCCTACTTAATCATGCTGAGTATGACTCAGCAGTATGAGTTCTTGAAAATCTTTTGATCTTATTCTTATAATTATGATAACAGACAAAATTTGCATGTGCTTTCATCCCACTGCTGCCAGTTTGATATGTGCTTAAAAATTGTTTTGAACTTACTCTTATGATTTTACTAACATACAAACTTACATGTGTTTTAATCTACTTTTGTATTTGCTTAAGTGTTTTCTTTCTGGTTAAGATAAAAACAATTGATAGAATTATTGTTTTTTTCTTAATATTTAGAGACATGTCTGTCATGATATGTACTTTTGCCCTTGAAAAAACGAAATTTGAACTGCATTACTGCACTAGAAATATGAAAGATAAGAGAGATGCCTTAACGTGGCTACGAGGTACACATAAAATTGGCCATTTTTGTGCGCTAAAAGCTCTCATTTTTCATATTTCTAGTGCAGTAATGCAGTTCAAATTTCGTTTTTTCAAGTTTACATGTTTTGGCGCTGCAGTGTGCTGCCCTATTTATTTAACTATATACGAGTTGGCGACTCTGGGTTCAGCACCTGTTCACACTCAGTCTATGTTTGGATGTGCAGGTCAGGTTTTTGAAATGTACTTTTGCCCTGTCCTGTATTTGAATATGCCATTTGATGTATGTAACTGTTCTCTGGTTTCTATTAGCTGTAATTTATGTATTTTCTTGTGCTGGGAGTTCACCTGTAACAATATGTCTCCTTCCCCCAATACTTGCAGCCCTAAGCTATAATGTAACTAAGGTTTGTCAACACCACTAGTGAAGAATAGCCATTCTTTCTCACAACAGGTGGCTAGGCATATGTACATACTAGATAGACTAAGAGCAGCAGACCAGTCTAGAATCTTCAGGTGGACCCAACCATTGAATAGAAGGTGTGACCCCTACCCCCCTTCATGGGCGGATCCCAGGAGCCCAGACAATCCATTCTTATTTTTGAGATCAGATGTGAGTTGATCCTTAACCCCTTCATGACCCAGCCTATTTTGACCTTAAAGACCTTGCCGTTTTTTGCAATTCTGACCAGTGTCCCTTTATGAGGTAATAACTCAGGAACGCTTCAACGGATCCTAGCGGTTCTGAGATTGTTTTTTCGTGACATATTGGGCTTCATGTTAGTGGTAAATTTAGGTCAATAAATTCTGCGTTTATTTGTGATAAAATCGGAAATTTGGCGAAAATTTTGAAAATTTCGCAATTTTCACATTTTGAATTTTTATTCTGTTAAACCAGAGAGATATGTGACACAAAATAGTTAATAAATAACATTTCCCACATGTTTACTTTACATCACCACAATTTTGGAAACAAAATTTTTTTTTGTTAGGAAGTTATAAGGGTTAAAATTTGACCAGCGATTTGTCATTTTTACAACGAAATTTACAAAACCATTTTTTTTAGGGACCACCTCACATTTGAAGTCAGTTTGAGGGGTCTATATGGCTGAAAATACCCAAAAGTGACACCATTCTAAAAACTGCACCCCTCAAGGTACTCAAAACCACATTCAAGAAGTTTATTAACCCTTCAGGTGCTTCACAGCAGCAGAAGCAACATGGAAGGAAAAAATGAACATTTAACTTTTTAGTCACAAAAATTATCTTTTAGCAACAATTTTTTTATTTTCCCAATGGTAAAAGGAGAAACTGAACCACGAAAGTTGTTGTCCAATTTGTCCTGAGTACGCTGATACCTCATATGTGGGGGTAAACCACTGTTTGGGCGCACGGCAGGGCTTGGAAGGGAAGGAGCGCCATTTGACTTTTTGAATGAAAAATTGGCTCCACTCTTTAGCGGACACCATGTCACGTTTGGAGAGCCCCCGTGTGCCTAAAAATTGGAGCTCTCCCACAAGTGACCCCATTTTGGAAACTAGACGCCCCAAGGAACTTATCTAGATGCATAGTGAGCACTTTGAACCCCCAGGTGCTTCACAAATTGATCCGTAAAAATGAAAAAGTACTTTTTTTTCACAAAAAAATTCTTTTAGCCTCAATTTTTTCATTTTCACATGGGCAACAGGATAAAATGGATCCTAAAATGTGTTGGGCAATTTCTCCTGAGTACGCCGATACCTCATATGTGGGGGTAAACCACTGTTTGGGCACATGGTAAGGCTCGGAAGGGAAGGAGCGCCATTTGACTTTTTGAATGAAAAATTATTTCCATCGTTAGCGGACACCATGTCGCGTTTGGAGAGCTCCTGTGTGCCTAAACATTGGCGCTCCCCAACAAGTGACCCCATTTTGGAAACTAGACCCCCCCAAGGAACTTATTTAGATGCCTAGTGAGCACTTTAAACCCTCAGGTGCTTCACAAATTGATCTGTAAAAATGAAAAAGTACTTTTTTTTTACAAAAAAATTATTTTCGCCTCAATTTTTTCATTTTCACATGGGCAGTAGGATAAAATGGATCATAAAATTTGTTGGGCAATTTCTCCCGAGTACGCCGATACCTCATATGTGGGGGTAAACCACTGTTTGGGCACACGGCAGGGCTCGGAAGGGAAGGCGCGCCATTTGACTTTTTGAATGGAAAATTAGCTCCAATTGTTAGCGGACACCATGTCGCGTTTGGAGAGCCCCTGTGTGCCTATGCATTGGAGCTCCCCCACAAGTGACCCCATTTTGGAAACTAGACCCCCCCAGGAACTTATCTAGATGCATATTGAGCACTTTAAACCCCAAGGTGCTTCACAGAAGTTTATAACGCAGAGCCATGAAAATAAAAAATAATTTTTCTTTCCTCGAAAATGATTTTTTAGCCTGGAATTTCCTATTTTGCCAAGGATAATAGGAGAAATTGGACCCCAAATATTGTTGTCCAGTTTGTCCTGAGTACGCGGATACCCCATATGTGGGGGTAAACCACTGTTTGGGCGCACGGCAGGGCTCGGAAGGGATGGCACGCCATTTGGCTTTTTAAATGGAAAATTAGCTCCAATCATTAGCTGACACCATATCACGTTTGGAGAGCCCCTGTGTGCCTAAACATCGGAGATCCCCCAGAAATGACCCCATTTTGGAAACTAGACCCCCAAAGGAACTAATCTAGATGTGTGGTGAGGACTTTGAACCCCCAAGTGCTTCACAGAAGTTTATAACGCAGAGCCATGAAAATAAAAAAAAAAATATTTTCTCAAAAATGATCTTTTAGCCTGCAATTTTTTTATTTTACAAAGGGCAACAGGAGAAATTTGACCCCAAAAGTTGTTGTCCAGTTTCCAGTGGTGAGCACTTTGAACCCCCAAGTGCTTCACAGAAGTTTATAATGCAGAGCCGTGAAAATAATAAATACGTTTTCTTTCCTCAAAAATAATTATTTAGCCCAGAATTTTTTAATTTTCCCAAGGGTAACAGGAGAAATTTGACCCCAATATTTGTTGTCCAGTTTCTCCTGAGTACGGTGATACCCCATATGTGGGGGTAAACTACTGTTTGGGCACATGCCGGGGCTCGGAATTGAAGTAGTGACGTTTTGAAATGCAGACTTTGATGGAATGGTCTGCGGGCGTCACATTGCGTTTGCAGAGCCCCTGGTGTGCCTAAACAGTAGAAACCCCCCACAAGTGACCCCATTTTAGAAACTAGTCCCCCAAGGAACTTATCTAGATATGTGGTGAGCACTTTGAACCCCCAAGTGCTTCACAGACGTTTACAACGCAGAGCCGTGAAAATAAAAAATCATTTTTCTTTCCTCAAAAATGATGTTTTAGCAAGCATTTCTTTATTTTCACAAGGGTAACAGGAGAAATTGGACCCCAGTAATTGTTGCGCAGTTTGTCCTGAGTATGCTGGTACCCCATATGTGGGGGTAAACCACTGTTTGGGTGCACGTCGGGGCTCGGAAGTGAGGGAGCACCATTTGACTTTTTGAATACAAGATTGGCTGGAATCAATGGTGGCGCCATGTTGCGTTTGGAGACCCCCTGATGTGCCTAAACAGTGGAAACCCCTCAATTCTAACTCCAACACACCCCTAACCCTTATCCCAACTGTAGCCGTAACCCTAATCACAACCCTAACCCCAACACACCCGTAACCCCAACACACCCCTAACCCTAACCACAACCCTAATTCCAACCCAACCCTAGCCCTAAGGCTATGTGCCAACGTTGCGGATTCGTATGAGATTTTTCAGCACCATTTTTGAAAAATCCGCGGGTAAAAGGCACTGCGTTTTACCTGCGGAATTACCGCGGATTTCCAGTGTTTTTTTGTCCGGATTTCACCTGCGGATTCCTATTGAGGAACAGGTGTAAAACGATGCGGAATCCGCACAAAGAATTGACATGCTGCGGAAAATACAACGCAGCGTTCCCGCGTGGTATTTTCCGCACCATGGGCACAGCGGATTTGGCTTTCCATATGTTTACATGGTACTGTAAACCTGATGGAACTCTGCTGCGGATCCGCAGCGGCCAATCCGCACCGTGTGCACATAGCCTAATTCTAAAGGTATGTGCACACGCTGCGGAAAACGCTGCGGATCCGAAGCAGTTTGCCATGAGTTTACAGTTCAATGCAAACCTATGGAAAACAAAAATAGCTGTACACATGCTGCAGAAAAACTGCACGGAAACGCAGCGGTTTACATTCCGCAGCATGTCACTTCTTTCTGCGGATTCCGCAGCGGTTTTACAACTGCTCAAATAGAAAATCGCTGTTGTAAAACCGCATTGAAATGCGCAGAAAAAACATGGTAAATCCGCCATAAATCCGCAGCGGTTTAGCACTGCGGATTTATCAAATCCGCAGCGGAAAAATCCGCAGAGGACCAGAATACGTGTGCACATACCGAAACCCTAACCCTACCCCTAACCCTAACCCTACCCCTAACTCTAACCCTACCCCTACCCCTAACCCTAATTCTTACCCCAACCTTAGTGGGGAAAAAAAAAATATTTTTTTTATTGTCCCTACCTATGGGGGTGACAAGGGGGGGTCATTTACTATTTTTTTTATTTTGATCACTGAGATATAACCTTATGATCTCAGTGATCAAAATTCACTCTGGAACGAATCTGCCGGCCGGCAGATTCGGCGGGCGCACTGCACATGCGCCCGCCATTTTGGAAGATGGCGGCGCCCAGTGTTGTGAATTCTGTGGCTGAATTCACTCCTGTGGTCACAAGTGGTACTGCAGCTTCTGAGCTTCCTCCCTCAGGTGTTCTGGTGAGCTCGTTAACTGCTTCATTACTTAACTCCGCCTGATGCTGCTATCCTTGCTCCTTGTCAATGTTTCAGTGTTGGATCTGAGCTTCTCCTGATTGTTCCTGTGACCTGCTGCTCTGTATAGCTAAGTGCTTTTTGCTTTTTTTGTTGCTTTTTTTCTGTCCAGCTTGTCTTTTGTTTTGCTGGAAGCTCTGAGACGCAAAGGGTGTACCGCCGTGCCGTTAGTTCGGCACGGTGGGTTTTTTTTTTGCCCCCTTTGCGTGGTTTTGCTTTAGGGTTTTTAGTAGACTGCAAAGTTCGCTTTACTGTCTTCGCTCTGTCCTAGAATATCGGGCCCCACTTTGCTGAATCTATTTCATCCCTACGTTTTGTCTTTTCATCTTACTCACAGTCATTATATGTGGGGGGCTGCCTTTTCCTTTGGGGAATTTCTCTGGGGCAAGTCAGGCCTATTTTTCTATCTTCAGGCTAGCTAGTTTCTTAGGCTGTGCCGAGTTACCTAGGCAGTTGTTAGGCGCAATCCACAGCCGCTTTTAGTTGTGTTTAGGATAGGATCAGGTGTGCAGTCTACAGAGTTTCCACGTCTCAGAGCTCGTTCTTGTATTTTTGGGTATTTGTCAGATCACTGTGTGCGCTCTGATCGCTAAGCACACTGTGTTTCTGGATTGCCTTCATAACACCTGTCATTAGCAAACATAACAGTACAAGGAGCCAAACTAATGATTCTCAATAGAGGGAAAGAAAAAGTTCTGACATCATTTTTTTTTTTTTTCTGCTCTGTGTTCACTTTTTTTTTTCCCCTAGACATTTGGGTGATTCTGGACACAGGTGTGGACATGGATATTCAGGGTCTGTGCTCTTCAATGGATAATCTCGTTATAAATGTACAAAAAATTCAAGATACTATTGATCAGAAATCTATGTTAGAACCAAGAATTCCTATTCCTGATTTGTTTTTTGGAGATAGAACTAACTTTCTAAGTTTCAAAAATAATTGTAAGCTATTTCTGGCCTTGAAACCTCATTCTTCTGGTAATCCTATTCAACAGGTTTTGATTATTATTTCTTTTTTGCGCGGCGACCCTCAAGACTGGGCATTTTCTCTTGCGCCAGGAGACCCTGCATTGAGTAGTGTCGATGCGTTTTTCCTGGCGCTCGGATTGCTGTACGATGAGCCTAATTCAGTGGATCAGGCTGAGAAAAATTTGCTGGCTTTGTGCCAGGGTCAGGATGATATAGAAGTATATTGTCAGAAATTTAGGAAATGGTCAGTACTCACTCAGTGGAATGAATCTGCGCTTGCAGCTTTGTTCAGAAAGGGTCTCTCTGAGGCTCTTAAGGATGTCATGGTGGGATTTCCTATGCCTGCTGGTTTGAATGAGTCTTTGTCTTTGGCCATTCAGATCGGTCGACGCTTGCGCGAGCGTAAATCTGTGCACCATTTGGCGGTACTGCCTGAGGTTAAACCTGAGCCTATGCAGTGCGATAGGACTATGACTAGAGTTGAACGGCAGGAATACAGACGTCTGAATGGTCTGTGTTTCTACTGTGGTGATTCCACTCATGCTATTTCTGATTGTCCTAAGCGCACTAAGCGGTCCGCTAGGTCTGCCGTCATTGGTACTGTACAGTCCAAATTCCTTCTGTCCATTACCTTGATATGCTCTTTGTCGTCGTTTTCTGTCATGGCGTTTGTGGATTCGGGCGCTGCCCTGAATCTGATGGATTTGGATTATGCTAAACGTTGTGGGTCTTTCTTGGAGCCTTTGCGGTGTCCTATTCCATTGAGAGGAATTGATGCTACACCTTTGGCCAAGAATAAACCTCAATACTGGGCCCAGCTGACCATGTGCATGGCTCCTGCACATCAGGAAGTTATTCGCTTTCTGGTGTTGCATAATCTGCATGATGTGGTCGTGTTGGGGTTGCCATGGCTACAAACCCATAATCCAGTATTGGATTGGAATTCCATGTCGGTATCCAGCTGGGGTTGTCAGGGGGTACATGGTGATGTTCCATTTTTGTCGATTTCGTCATCCACCCCTTCTGAGGTCCCAGAGTTCTTGTCTGATTATCAGGATGTATTTGAAGAGCCCAAGTCCGATGCTCTACCTCCGCATAGGGACATATTCGCCCATCGTCATCACCACTGGGAGCAGGGTTCTTCTTTGTAGCCAAGAAGGATGGTTCGCTGAGACCGTGTATTGATTACCGCCTTCTTAATAAGATCACTGTTAAATTTCAGTATCCCTTGCCATTGTTATCTGACTTGTTTGCTCGGATTAAGGGGGCTAGTTGGTTCACTAAGATAGATCTTCGTGGTGCGTATAATCTGGTGAGAATCAGGCAAGGAGATGAATGGAAAACTGCATTCAATACGCCCGAGGGTCATTTTGAGTATCTAGTGATGCCGTTCGGACTTGCCAATGCTCCATCTGTGTTTCAGTCTTTAATGCATGACATCTTCCGTGAGTATCTGGATAAATTCCTGATTGTTTACTTGGATGACATTTTGATCTTCTCAGATGATTGGGAGTCTCATGTGAAGCAGGTCAGAATGGTTTTTCAGGTCCTGCGTGCTAACTCTTTGTTTGTGAAGGGATCAAAGTGTCTCTTCGGTGTGCAGAAAGTTTCATTTTTGGGGTTCATCTTTACCCCTTCTACTATCGAGATGGATCCAGTTAAGGTCCAAGCCATCCAGGATTGGATTCAGCCGACATCTCTGAAAAGTCTGCAAAAGTTCCTGGGCTTTGCTAATTTTTATCGTCGCTTCATCTGTAATTTTTCTAGCATTGCCAAACCATTGACCGATTTGACCAAGAAGGGTGCTGATTTGGTTAATTGGTCTTCTGCTGCTGTGGAAGCTTTTCAGGAGTTGAAGCGTCGTTTTTGTTCTGCCCCTGTGTTGTGTCAGCCAGATGTTTCTCTTCCGTTCCAGGTCGAGGTTGATGCTTCTGAGATTGGAGCAGGGGCGGTTTTGTCACAGAGAGGTTCTGATTGCTCAGTGATGAAACCATGTGCTTTCTTTTCCAGGAAGTTTTCGCCCGCTGAGCGTAATTATGATGTGGGCAATCGAGAGTTGCTGGCCATGAAGTGGGCATTCGAGGAGTGGCGTCATTGGCTTGAAGGAGCTAAGCATCGCGTGGTGGTATTGACTGATCATAAGAACTTGACTTATCTCGAGTCTGCCAAGCGCTTGAATCCTAGACAGGCCCGTTGGTCGTTATTTTTTGCCCGCTTCGACTTTGTGATTTCGTACCTTCCGGGCTCTAAAAATGTGAAGGCGGATGCTCTGTCTAGGAGTTTTGTGCCCGACTCTCCGAGTTTATCTGAGCCAGCGGGTATCCTCAAGGAAGGAGTCATTGTGTCTGCCATCTCCCCTGATTTGCGGCGGGTGCTGCAAAAATTTCAGGCGAATAAACCTGATCGTTGTCCAGCAGAGAAACTGTTCGTCCCTGATAGGTGGACTAATAAACTTATCTCTGAACTTCATTGTTCGGTGTTGGCTGGTCATCCTGGAATCTTTGGTACCAGAGAGTTAGTGGCTAGATCCTTCTGGTGGCCATCTCTGTCACGGGATGTACGTACTTTTGTGCAATCCTGTGGGATTTGTGCTAGGGCTAAGCCCTGCTGTTCTCGTGCCAGTGGGTTGCTTTTGCCCTTGCCGGTCCCAAAGAGGCCTTGGACACATATTTCGATGGATTTCATTTCTGACCTTCCCGTTTCTCAAAAGATGTCAGTCATTTGGGTGGTCTGTGATCGCTTTTCTAAAATGGTCCATCTGGTGCCCTTGGCTAAATTGCCTTCCTCCTCTGATTTGGTACCTTTGTTCTTTCAGCATGTGGTTCGGTTGCATGGCATTCCTGAGAATATTGTTTCTGACAGAGGTTCCCAGTTTGTTTCAAGGTTTTGGCGAGCCTTTTGTGGTAGGATGGGCATTGACCTATCCTTTTCCTCGGCTTTCCATCCTCAGACTAATGGCCAGACCGAACGAACCAATCAGACCTTGGAAACATATCTGAGATGTTTTGTTTCTGCAGACCAGGATGATTGGGTGTCCTTTTTGCCGTTGGCTGAGTTCGCCCTTAATAATCGGGCCAGCTCGGCTACCTTGGTTTCTCCATTTTTTTGCAATTCTGGGTTCCATCCTCGTTTCTCTTCAGGACAGGTTGAGTCTTCGGACTGTCCTGGTGTGGATTCTGTGGTGGATAGGTTGCAGCAGATCTGGACTCAGGTAGTGGACAATTTGATCTTGTCCCAGGAGAAAGCTCAACTTTTCGCTAATCGCAGACGCCGTGTGGGTCCCCGACTTCGTGTTGGGGATCTGGTTTGGTTATCTTCTCGTCATATTCCTATGAAGGTTTCCTCTCCTAAATTTAAACCTCGTTTTATTGGTCCGTATAGGATTTCTGAGGTTCTCAATCCTGTGTCTTTTCGTTTGACCCTCCCAGACTCCTTTTCCATACATAATGTATTCCATAGGTCGTTGTTGCGGAGATACGTGGCACCTATGGTTCCATCTGTTGAGCCTCCTGCCCCGGTTTTGGTGGAGGGGGAATTGGAGTATATTGTGGAGAAGATTTTGGATTCTCGTGTTTCTAGATGGAAACTCCAGTATCTGGTTAAATGGAAGGGTTATGCTCAGGAAGATAATTCCTGGGTTTTTGCCTCTGATGTTCATGCTTCCGATCTTGTTCGTGCCTTTCATGCGGCTCATCCTGGTCGGCCTGGGGGCTCTGGTGAGGGTTCGGTGACCCCTCCTCAAGGGGGGGGTACTGTTGTGAATTCTGTGGCTGAATTCACTCCTGTGGTCACAAGTGGTACTGCAGCTTCTGAGCTTCCTCCCTCAGGTGTTCTGGTGAGCTCGTTAACTGCTTCATTACTTAACTCCGCCTGATGCTGCTATCCTTGCTCCTTGTCAATGTTTCAGTGTTGGATCTGAGCTTCTCCTGATTGTTCCTGTGACCAGCTGCTCTGTATAGCTAAGTGCTTTTTGCTTTTTTTGTTGCTTTTTTTCTGTCCAGCTTGTCTTTTGTTTTGCTGGAAGCTCTGAGACGCAAAGGGTGTACCGCCGTGCCGTTAGTTCGGCACGGTGGGTTTTTTTTTGCCCCCTTTGCGTGGTTTTGCTTTAGGGTTTTTTGTAGACTGCAAAGTTCGCTTTACTGTCCTCGCTCTGTCCTAGAATATCGGGCCCCACTTTGCTGAATCTATTTCATCCCTACGTTTTGTCTTTTCATCTTACTCACAGTCATTATATGTGGGGGGCTGCCTTTTCCTTTGGGGAATTTCTCTGGGGCAAGTCAGGCCTATTTTTCTATCTTCAGGCTAGCTAGTTTCTTAGGCTGTGCCGAGTTGCCTAGGTAGTTGTTAGGCGCAATCCACAGCCGCTTTTAGTTGTGTTTAGGATAGGATCAGGTGTGCAGTCTACAGAGTTTCCACGTCTCAGAGCTCGTTCTTGTATTTTTGGGTATTTGTCAGATCACTGTGTGCGCTCTGATCGCTAAGCACACTGTGTTTCTGGATTGCCTTCATAACACCTGTCATTAGCAAACATAACAGCCCAGGAAAGAAGACGGACGGTCCCCGGGAGGCCAGGTAAGTATAAGGAGGGGGAGATCAGGGCACGGGGGGGGGCGTCGGAGCACGGGGGGGTGGATCGGAACACGGGGGGGTGGATTGGAGCACGGAGTGGGGGATCGCTGTGCGGGCGGGTGGATCGGAGCACGGGGGGGGAATCGCTGTGCGGGGGGGATCGCTGTGCGGGGGGGGATCGGAGTGCGGGGGGGTTTGATTGGAGCACGGGGGTGTGATTGGAGCACGGGGGGAGCGGGCAGGAGGACGGGGGAGCGGAGCACAGGACCGAGGGGAGCAGACCACAGATCGGGGGGCTGGGGGGGTGATCGGAGGAGTGGGGTGGGTGCACATTAGTGTGTCCAGCCATGGCCGATGATATTGCAGCATCGGCCATGGCTGGATTGTAATATTTCACCATTTTTTTAGGTGAAATATTACAAATTGCTCTGATTGGCAGTTTCACTTTCAACAGCCAATCAGAGCGATCGTAGCCACGAGGGGGTGAAGCCACCCCCCCTGGGCTAAACTACCACTCCCCCTGTCCCTGCAGATCGGGTGAAATGGGAGTTAACCCTTTCACCCGATCTGCAGGGACGCGATCTTTCCATGACGCATATGCTGCGTCATAGGTCGGAATGGCACCGACTTTCATGACGCAGCGTATGTGTCAAAGGTCGGGAAGGGGTTAAAGGGGAAGGAGTGGGGATTCTTAGCTGAGGCAAGACCCCACGTCTATCTGTGACTGCGGAAGCGAACGGGATGAGACTTGAGCTGAGGACATATCTCGTCATTCGTGAGATTGTTTTGGGATCCCTTGGACTCATGTGGACTATTGCTTTGTTAGCTGGCACAAGGATTATCGGGAAGTGCCCCCGAATCTGTTCTGTTGGACTCGTGGAAGGACTATTGTTTCGTTTATCGGGTGCGGGATTACTGGAAAGCACCTCCAGATCTGTTTATTTACTTGGGCTTATTGTGGACTTCTGGTGGACTTGAAGGACATTATGGATATTTGATGTTGTATGCTCCCTGCTTTAATAAATCTCATTGGATCATCCCTTGGCCTGTTGTCCCTTCCTGCTCTGCTGTACACCCCATCACAAACTGGTTGGCAGCAGTGGGATCAGAGCAGAAGGAATGGAGGACAAAGGCCCATCAACATTGGGAACCAGCACCGCAGAGTACAAGAACTGGACTGCGATGAACCTACAAACAAAGGCCCATGAAGTAGGAGTCCGTTTTAACCCTCCGTCACATACAACTGATCTGACAGGCGCTTCTCTTTTACTTTCATTTCTCCTTCCTCACCAGATTGTGAGGAAACCCCCTCCCTCCAGGTAGTCTCCTGTCTCTTGAAGGTCTGTGAAACCTGATATCACAGTTGGATTTCAGAGCTTCAGGGGAGAGGATATAGCTGCACAGATCTCTCAGGCTCATTGTATGTGAATACGTCACATTCAGTAAGGTTGGTATTTTATGTTTTTATTTATCACAATAGTTTATTTAGCTTGTTTTATGAATGTATAGCACAAAATGTGAGGATATTTCATAGAAATAAGGGAGATTTTATAAAAGAAAGTGTGCTGCTCAGGCATATACAGTAGTTCCCTAACATATTCCTTCTCTTGCTTCAGATTATCTGCTGAAATGGAGAGGAAAATGTACAATTTATCCAAACAACTTGATGTTGAGGAAGTAACAAACATGCTGTTAGATGATAGAGACCTCACACTGAATGAGGATTTAGGAGAGGAAAGTGAGATTGATTCTCATGATGAGGTGGAAGAATGTGTCCTGGATTCTGAAACAGAGCAAGATGGTGACAGTGGTGAGGATGAAGAAGTTGGATCATATTATATTGGAAAAGATAAAAATACTAAATGGAACAAGAAGCCATTCCAGAAAAAACGTAGGGAACCTTTAAACATTATTACTCACCTTCCTGCAGTAATAGGAACTGCACGTAATGCAAAAACTGCAGTTGAATGCTGGAACAGTATATTTACAGATGACATTCTGGACTCTATTGTCACATATACCAACCAATATATAGACATTATAAAGGACAAGTACATCTGCAACAGAACCATCAAGCCCACAGATGAAATAGAACTGCGTGCTTTTTTTGGATTACTGTACCTTGCAGGAGCTCATAGGGCAAATAGACAAAGTTTGGAGGAACTTTGGGGTAAAGATGGGGATGGAGTTGAAAAATGTAGCCTTGTTATGTCCATAAACAGATTCAAGATTCTAATTCGTTGCCTTCGGTTTGACGACAGAACTACCCGAACCGAACGCAAAACACATGACCGACTTGCTCCAATTCGTGATATATTTCAAAGATTTGTTGTAAACTGTAAACAAAGTTATTACTAGTGTTGAGCGATACCGTCCGATACTTGAAAGTATCGGTATCGGATAGTATCGGCCGATACCCGAAAAATATCGGATATCGCCGATACCGATATCCGATACCAATACAAGTCAATGGGACATCAAGTATCTGAAGGTATTCTCATGGTTCCCAGGGTCTGAAGGAGAGGAAATTCTCCTTCAGGCCCTGGGATCCATAGGGATGTGTAAAATAAAGAATTAAAATAAAAAATATTGATATGCTCACCTCTCCGGCGGCCCCTGGACATCACGCTGCTAACCGGGAGGCTTCTTTGTTTAAAATGAGCGCGTTTAGGGACTTCCATGATGTCACGGCTTGTGATTGGTCGCGTGCCACTCATGTGACCGCCACGCGACCAATCAGAAGCTGCGACGTCATTCTCAGGTCCTAAATTCCTAGAATGAGGAGTATAGGACCTGAGAATGACGTCGCGGTCGCTGGACACATTGCAGGATACACATCAGGGGAACAGCTGGCATTATGTTTAAAATGAGTGCGTTGAGGACCTGCGAATGACGTCCCGGCTTCTGATTGGTCGCGTGCCGCCCATGTGACCGGCACGCGACCAATCAGAAGCCACGACGTCATTCGCAGGTCCTTAATTCCTAGAATTAGGAGTTTTTGTGAATGAGAATGACGTCGCGGCTTCTGATTGGTCGCGTGCCGGTCACATGGGCGGCACGCGACCAATCAGAAGCCGCGACGTCATTCTCATTCACTAAACTCCTAATTCTAGGAATTCAGGACCTGCGAATGACGTCACGGCTTCTGATTGGTCGCGTGCCGGTCACATGGGCGGCACACGACCAATCAGAAGCCGGGACGTCATTCGCAGGTCCTAAAGGCGCGCATTTTAAACAAAGAAGCCTCCCGGTTAGCAGCGTGATGTCCAGGGGCCGCCGGAGAGGTGAGCATATCAATATTTTTTATTTTAATTCTTTATTTTACACATCCCTATTGATCCGATACCGATACCCGATATCACAAAAGTATCGGATCTCGGTATCGGAATTCCGATACCGCAAGTATCGGCCGATACCCGATACTTGCGGTATCGGAATGCTCAACACTAGTTATTACCCTGGAGAGAATCTCACTATTGACGAAATGCTCCCTGGTTTTCGTGGTAGATGTGCCTTTCGTCAATATATTCCATCAAAGCCAAACAAATATGGAATAAAAATTTATGCCCTTGTTGATGCCAGTAAGACCTACACTTACAACCTGGAAGTTTATGCAGGAAAACAACCAGAAGGTCCTTACTGTGTGAGCAACAAACCCATTGATGTTGTAAAAAGACTGGCTGAACCCTTATTTGGATCGGGTCGCAATATTACAGCTGACAATTGGTTTACAAGTTGTGATCTGAAAATTCAGAAGCTGTCATATGTGGGAACTGTAAGAAAAAACAAAAGGGAATTGCCGCCACAGTTTGTAAGTGTGAAAGAGAGACAACAGTACAGCAGTATGTTTGCATTCCATAATGGAAAGGCTTTAGTTTCCTATGTACCACATGCCAAAAAAATCGTACTTCTTCTATCAACACTTCATGATGATGCTGCCATCGATCCTGGGACTGGGGCAGAAAAAAAACCGGAGATAATTACATTTTACAATGCCACCAAAGGGGGTGTGGATACAGCAGATCAGATGTGCTCCACTTTCAACGTCAGCAGAAACATCAAACGCTGGCCAATGGTCATATTTTTTGCTATGTTGAATTTGGGTGGTATAAATTCACAAGTAATTTATCTTGAAAACAAGCTTGAACCACTCCGTAGACGATTGTATCTGAAAAAATTGGCCCATGAACTAGTACTTGGAGAGCTACGCAGGAGAAGCGTGAAAACAATCGGTATCCCCTCTCGCCTTCAAGTTCAGCTCAAAAGGTTCCGCCCAGAAGATGATGGTGAAAAGTCACCATCTGCACCACCTCACAAAAGAAGGAGATGCACCACCTGCCAAACGGAAAGCGGAACCAGAAGGCTTTCAAATTATGAATGTCTCAAATGTCATAAAGCAATTTGCCTGACACATGCAAAAATGGTGTGTAATTCTTGCTATTTGCTCTGCAAGTGTGACTTTTTCTGGGGAAACCTCAGCATCTACTTCTGATTGAATATGTTTTTAATAGTACTTAAGGTACCTTAAAATTAAGTTTGTGTTCAAAAATTTTCTTTGTACATTTTTGTGAGAGAGTCGAACTGGGGACTATTTGGCGGGAGTTTTGAAAAGTTTGTATTTCATAGTTATTAGTTTTATGTTAAGTAAATGTTTTTTTTGCAACTGATTATGTGTAGTCTCTTTTATTACATCCCTATGAAGGTCACTGATCACTTTTAGAGCACTGAAATTGCAAACATTAGATATTATAGGCATTTTTCCAGCAGGTGCCTGACAGGCACATTGTATGTGAACTCGTTAGTCCGAATATTGTATGTGACGGAGGGTTAAAGGACTCTCCAAGGAGCAGCTAATTGAGGCTTTGGAAGGAGTTCGCCTGCAAGATGACACTGAGGAAGGATCCTCACAGCAAATGGAGGAAAGACTGCAGCCGGAGGTAAATACCCAAAAAAGTCAGTGGGTTGTGTGGTACGAGGAGGAGTTGGCATTTCTGGGAGAAGAGGCCACCATAGACGATAAGAGGAAGGCCATTCACAGAGCTCAGGAGATGGCATTGCTGGAGCAGATCGCTTTGGAAGCAGCTAGAAGCTCCAGACAGACTGTAACCTCAGCACCCACCATGAGGGAACTCCCCAGAGTGTCCCACAAAGACTTTAAGCCCTTTAATGAGGCTGCAGGCGACATTGAGGGCTTCTTCCAGGACTTTGAGCATCAGTGTTGATTAATGGAAGTACCGGAAAGGGAGCGAGTTCGACATCTTGTGGGGTTCTTAGAGGGTGGAGCTGCTGAAGCCTATAGAGCTATGGACCCTCGGGGGAACTGTGAGTATGCGGCGATTAAACAGACTATTCTAGAACATTATGCTATGTTAAACCTTGTTATCTTATTCTTATAATTATGCTAACATACAAAATTAGCATATGCTTTAATCCCACTGCTGCCAGTATTATGCGGTCTTGAAATGTTTTTGTACTTATTCTTATGATTTTGCTAACATGAAAATTAACATGTGATTTAATCTTTTGTATTTGTATAATTTTGTGGTTTTCAGTTAAGATAAGGAATCTTAAAAATCAAGCTGTTAAAGGTAGCATGGCCGAGTGGTCTAAGGCGCTGGATTTAGGCTCCAGTCTCTTTGGAGGCGTGGGTTCAAATCCCACTGCTGCCAGTGTATTTTGACTTTGAAACTTTTTAGCTTATATTTATGATTTTGCTAATAGAAAAATTAGCATGTGCTTTATTATTTTGTATTTGTATGAGTGCATGCTTTGCTGTTTTGCAAAAGACAGTAGATAGAATAATTCCTTTTTCCTTTTTGCTTAGAGACCTATCCATTTTCCACCTTGAAGAAGTTAAAATGTAGGAAAATTCACTAAACTTACTCTAAGGAAGCTTTTTTCATGTAGTATATTAAGGTAGCATGGCCAAGCGGTCTAAGGCGCTGGATTAAGGCTCCAGTCTCTTCAGAGGCGTGGGTTCAAACCCCATTGCTGCCAGTAGTTCTTCAGAACCTTTTGATCTAATTCAAATGATTTTGTATTTGCATCAGTGTGTGGATTTCTGTTTAGGAAAAGACAGTTGATAGAATCATTGGTTTTTCCTATTGTTTAGAGACTTAACCATTTTACAACAGACCTGTAGGTTCAAATCCCACTGCTGCCAGTAGTAAGAGTTCCTTAAAACCTTTTTATCTTATTCTTATAACTATGCTAACATACAAAATTAGCATATGCTTTAATCCCACTGCTGCCAGTATTATGAGGTCTTGAAATGTTTTTGTACTTATTCTTATGATTTTGCTAACATGCAAATTAGCATGTGATCTAATCTTCTTTTGTATTTGTATGATTTTTCGGTTTTCAGTTAAGATAAAGACCGTTGATAGAATCATTGGTTTTTCCTAATGTTTAGAGACATGCCCTTTTTCCAACATGCACTAATTTTAAATGTTGTCAAATGTACTTCACTTACTCTAAGGAAGCCTACTTAATCATGCTGAGTATGACTCAGCAGTATGAGTTCTTGAAAATCTTTTGATCTTATTCTTATAATTATGAAAACAGACAAAATTTGCATGTGCTTTCATCCCACTGCTGCCAGTATGATATGTGCTTGAAAATTGTTTTGAACTTACTCTTATGATTTTACTAACATACAAACTTACATGTGTTTTAATCTTCTTTTGTATTTGCTTAAGTGTTTTCTTTCTGGTTAAGATAAAAACAGTTGATAGAATTATTGTTTTTTTCCTAATATTTAGAGACATGTCTGTCATGATATGTACTTTTGCCCTGTCCTGTATTTGAATAATATGCCATTTGATGTATGTAACTGTTCTCTGGTTTCTATTAGCTGTAATTTATGTATTTTCTTGTGCTGGGAGTTCACCTGTAACAATATGTCTCCTTCCCCCAATACTTGCAGCCCTAAGCTATAATGTAATTAAGGTTTGTCAACACCACTAGTGAAGAATAGCCATTCTTTCTCACAGCAGGTGGCTAGTCATATGTACATACTAGATAGACTAAGAGGAGCCAACCAGTCTAGAATCTTCAGGTGGACCCAACCATTGAATAGAAGGTGTGACCCCTACCCCCCTTCATGAGCGGATCCCAGGAGCTCAGATAATCCATTCTTATTTTTGAGATCAGATGTGAGTTGATCCTTAAAGGGGAAGGAGTGGGGATTCTTAGCTGAGGCAAGACCCCACGTCCATCTGTGACTGCGGAAGCGTACGGGATGAGACTTGAGCTGAGGACATATCTCGTCGTTCGTGAGATTGTTTTGGGATCCCTTGGACTCATGTGGACTATTGCTTTGTTAGCTGGCACAAGGATTATCTGGAGGTGCCCCCGAATCTGTTCTGTTGGACTCGTGGAAGGACTATTGTTTCGTTTATCGGGTGCGGGATTACTGGAAAGCACCTCCAGATCTGTTTATTTACTTGGGCTTATTGTGGACTTCTGGTGGACTTGAAGGACATTATGGATATTTGATGTTGTATGCTCCCTGCTTTAATAAATCTCATTGGATCATCCCTCGGCCTGTTGTCCCTTCCTGCTCTGCTGTACACCCCGTCACAAACTGGTTGGCAGCAGTGGGATCAGAGCATAAGGAATGGAGGACAAAGGCCCATCAACATTGGGAACCAGCACCGCAGAGTACAAGAGCTGGACTGCGATGAACCTACAAACAAAGGCCCATGAAGTAGGAGTCCGTTTTAAAGGACTCTCCAAGGAGCAGCTAATTGAGGCTTTGGAAGGAGTTCGCCTGCAAGATGACACTGAGGAAGGATCCTCACAGCAAATGGAGGAAAGACTGCAGCCGGAGGTAAATACCCAAAAAAGTCAGTGGGTTGTGTGGTACGAGGAGGAGTTGGCATTTCTGGGAGAAGAGGCCACCATAGACGATAAGAGGAAGGCCATTCACAGAGCTCAGGAGATGGCATTGCTGGAGCAGATCGCTTTGGAAGCAGCTAGAAGCTCCAGACAGACTGTAACCTCAGCACCCACCATGAGGGAACTCCCCAGAGTGTCCCACAAAGACTTTAAGCCCTTTAATGAGGCTGCAGGCGACATTGAGGGCTTCTTCCAGGACTTTGAGCATCAGTGTTGATTAATGGAAGTCCCGGAAAGGGAGCGAGTTCGACATCTTGTGGGGTTCTTAGAGGGTGGAGCTGCTGAAGCCTATAGAGCTATGGACCCTCGGGGGAACTGTGAGTATGCGGCGATTAAACAGACTATTCTAGAACATTATGCTATGTTAAACCTTGTTATCTTATTCTTATAATTATGCTAACATACACAATTAGCATATGCTTTAATCCCACTGCTGCCAGTATTATGCGGTCTTGAAATGTTTTTGTACTTATTCTTATGATTTTGCTAACATGCAAATTAACATGTAATTTAATCTTTTGTATTTGTATAATTTTGCGGTTTTCAGTTAAGATAAGGAATCGTAAAAATCATGCTGTTAAAGATAGCATGGCCGAGTGGTCTAAGGCGCTGGACTTAGGCTCCAGTCTCTTTGGAGGCGTGGGTTCAAATCCCACTGCTGCCAGTGTATTTCTACTTTGAAACTTTTTAGCTTATATTTATGATTTTGCTAATAGAAAAATTAGCATGTGTTTTATTATTTTGTATTTGTATGCGTCCATGCTTTGCTGTTTTGCAAAAGACAGTAGATAGAATCATTGCTTTTTCCTTTTTGCTTAGAGACCTATCCATTTTCCACCTTGAAGAAGTTAAACTGTAGGAAAATTCACTAAACTTACTCTAAGGAAGCTTTTTTTATGTAGTATATTAGGGTAGCATGGCCGAGCGGTCTAAGGCGCTGGATTAAGGCTCCAGTCTCTTCAGAGGCGTGGGTTCAAATCCCACTGCTGCCAGTAGGTCTTCAGAACATTTTGATCTAATTCAAATGATTTTGTATTTGCATGAGTGTGTGGGTTTCTGTTTAGGAAAAGACAGTTGATAGAATCATTGTTTTTTCCTATTGTTTAGAGACTTAACCATTTTACAACTGACCTGTAGGTTTAAATCCCACTGCTGCCAGTAGTAAGAGTTCCTTAAAACCTTTTTATCTTATTCTTATACATACGCTAATATACAAAATTAGCATATGCTTTAATCCCACTGCTGCCAGTATTATGCGGTCTTGAAATGTTTTTGTACTTATTCTTATGATTTTGCTAACATGCAAATTAACATGTGATTTAATCTTTTGTATTTGTATAATTTTGTGGTTTTCAGTTAAGATAAGGAATCTTAAAAATCATGCTGCTAAAGGTAGCATGGCCGAGCGGTCTAAGGCGCTGGATTAAGGCTCCAGTCTCTTCAGAGGCGTGGGTTCAAATCCCACTGCTGCCAGTGTATTTCTACTTTGAAACTTTTTAGCTTATATTTATGATTTTGCTAATAGAAAAATTAGCATGTGTTTTATTATTTTGTATTTGTATGAGTCCATGCTTTGCTGCTTTGCAAAAGACAGTAGATAGAATCATTGCTTTTTGCTTAGAGACCTATCCATTTTCCACCTTGAAGAAGTTAAAA
Organism: Ranitomeya imitator; assembly: GCF_032444005.1. NCBI lineage: Eukaryota > Metazoa > Chordata > Amphibia > Anura > Dendrobatidae > Ranitomeya > Ranitomeya imitator. Next base: position 90,867,410 of record NC_091285.1, read on the forward strand.
TGTAGGAAAATTCACTAAACTTACTCTAAGGAAGCTTTTTTTTATGTAGTATATTAAGGTAGCATGGCCGAGCGGTCTAAGGCGCTGGATTAAGCCTCCAGTCTCTTCAGAGGCGTGGGTTCAAATCCCACTGCTGCCAGTAGGTCTTCAGAACATTTTGATCTAATTCAAATGATTTTGTATTTGCATGAGTGTGTGGGTTTCTGTTTAGGAAAAGACGGTTGATAGAATCATTGTTTTTTCCTATTGTTTAGAGTCTTAACCATTTTACAACTGACCTGTAGGTTTAAATCCCACTGCTGCCAGTAGTAAGAGTTCCTTAAAACCTTTTTATCTTATTCTTATACATACGCTAATATACAAAATTAGCATATGCTTTAATCCCACTGCTGCCAGTATTATGCGGTCTTGAAATGTATTTGTACTTATTCTTATGATTTTGCTAACATGCAAATTAACATGTGATTTAATCTTTTGCATTTGTATAATTTTGTGGTTTTCAGTTAAGATAAGGAATCTTAAAAACCATGCTGCTAAAGGTAGCATGGCCGAGCGGTCTAAGGCGCTGGATTAAGGCTCCAGTCTCTTCAGAGGCGTGGGTTCAAATCCCACTGCTGCCAGTAGGTTTTCAGAACCTTTTGATCTAATTCTTATGATTTTGTATTTGCATGAGTGTGTGGATTTCTGTTTAGGAAAAGACAGTTGATAGAATCATTGGTTTTTCCTATTGTTTAGAGACTTAACCATTTTACAACAGACCTGTAGGTTCAAATCCCACTGCTGCCAGTAGTAAGAGTTCCTTAAAACCTTTTTATCTTATTCTTATAACTATGCTAACATACAAAATTAGCATATGCTTTAATCCCACTGCTGCCAGTATTATGAGGTCTTGAAATGTTTTTGTACTTATTCTTATGATTTTGCTAACATGCAAATTAGCATGTGATCTAATCTTCTTTTGTATTTGTATGATTTTTCGGTTTTCGGTTAAGATAAAGACCGTTGATAGAATCATTGGTTTTTCCTAATGTTTAGAGACATGCCCTTTTTCCAACATGCACTAATTTTAAATGTTGTCAAATGTACTTCACTTACTCTAAGGAAGCCTACTTAATCATGCTGAGTATGACTCAGCATAGTAACATAGTAACATAGTAACATAGTTAGTAAGGCCGAAAAAAGACATTTGTCCATCCAGTTCAGCCTATATTCCATCATAATAAATCCCCAGATCTACGTCCTTCTACAGAACCTAATAATTGTATGATACAATATTGTTCTGCTCCAGGAAGACATCCAGGCCTCTCTTGAACCCCTCGACTGAGTTCGCCATCACCACCTCCTCAGGCAAGCAATTCCAGATTCTCACTGCCCTAACAGTAAAGAATCCTCTTCTATGTTGGTGGAAAAACCTTCTCTCCTCCAGACGCAAAGAATGCCCCCTTGTGCCCGTCACCTTCCTTGGTATAAACAGATCCTCAGCGAGATATTTGTATTGTCCCCTTATATACTTATACATGGTTATTAGATCGCCCCTCAGTCGTCTTTTTTCTAGACTAAATAATCCTAATTTCGCTAATCTATCTGGGTATTGTAGTTCTCCCATCCCCTTTATTAATTTTGTTGCCCTCCTTTGTACTCTCTCTAGTTCCATTATATCCTTCCTGAGCACCGGTGCCCAAAACTGGACACAGTACTCCATGTGCGGTCTAACTAGGGATTTGTACAGAGGCAGTATAATGCTCTCATCATGTGTATCCAGACCTCTTTTAATGCACCCCATGATCCTGTTTGCCTTGGCAGCTGCTGCCTGGCACTGGCTGCTCCAGGTAAGTTTATCATTAACTAGGATCCCCAAGTCCTTCTCCCTGTCAGATTTACCCAGTGGTTTCCCATTCAGTGTGTAATGGTGATATTGATTCCTTCTTCCCATGTGTATAACCTTACATTTATCATTGTTAAACCTCATCTGCCACCTTTCAGCCCAAGTTTCCAACTTATCCAGATCCATCTGTAGCAGAATACTATCTTCTCTTGTATTAACTGCTTTACATAGTTTTGTATCATCTGCAAATATCGATATTTTACTGTGTAAACCTTCTACCAGATCATTAATGAATATGTTGAAGAGAACAGGTCCCAATACCGACCCCTGCGGTACCCCACTGGTCACAGCGACCCAGTTAGAGACTATACCATTTATTACCACCCTCTGCTTTCTATCACTAAGCCAGTTACTAACCCATTTACACACATTTTCCCCCAGACCAAGCATTCTCATTTTGTGTACCAACCTCTTGTGCGGCACGGTATCAAACGCTTTGGAAAAATCGAGATATACCACGTCCAATGACTCACCGTGGTCCAGCCTATAGCTTACCTCTTCATAAAAACTGATTAGATTGGTTTGACAGGAGCGATTTCTCATAAACCCATGCTGATATGGAGTTAAACAGTTATTCTCATTGAGATAATCCAGAATAACATCCCTCAGAAACCCTTCAAATATTTTACCAACAATAGAGGTTAGACTTACTGGCCTATAATTTCCAGGTTCACTTTTAGAGCCCTTTTTGAATATTGGCACCACATTTGCTATGCGCCAGTCCTGCGGAACAGACCCTGTCGCTATAGAGTCCCTAAAAATAAGAAATAATGGTTTATCTATTACATTACTTAGTTCTCTTAGTACTCGTGGGTGTATGCCATCCGGACCCGGAGATTTATCTATTTTAATCTTATTTAGCCGGTTTCGCACCTCTTCTTGGGTTAGATTGGTGACCCTTAATATAGGGTTTTCATTGTTTCTTGGGATTTCACCTAGCATTTCATTTTCCACCGTGAATACCGTGGAGAAGAAGGTGTTTAATATGTTAGCTTTTTCCTCGTCATCTACAACCATTCTTTCCTCACTATTTTTTAAGGGGCCTACATTTTCAGTTTTTATTCTTTTACTATTGATATAGCTGAAGAACAGTTTGGGATTAGTTTTACTCTCCTTAGCAATGTGCTTCTCTGTTTCCTTTTTGGCAGCTTTAATTAGTTTTTTAGATAAAGTATTTTTCTCCCTATAGTTTTTTAGAGCTTCAATGGTGCCATCCTGCTTTAGTAGTGCAAATGCTTTCTTTTTACTGTTAATTGCCTGTCTTACTTCTTTGTTTAGCCACATTGGGTTTTTCCTATTTCTAGTCCTTTTATTCCCACAAGGTATAAACCGCTTACACTGCCTATTTAGGATGTTCTTAAACATTTCCCATTTATTATCTGTATTCTTATTTCTGAGGATATTGTCCCAGTCTACCAGATTAAGGGCATCTCTAAGCTGGTCAAACTTTGCCTTCCTAAAGTTCAATGTTTTTGTGACTCCCTGACAAGTCCCCCTAGTGAAAGACAGGTGAAACTGTACAATATTGTGGTCGCTATTTCCTAGATGCCCGACCACCTGCAGATTTGTTATTCTGTCAGGTCTATTAGATAGTATTAGGTCTAAAAGTGCTGCTCCTCTGGTTGGATTCTGCACCAATTGTGAAAGATAATTTTTCTTGGTTATTAGCAGAAACCTGTTGCCTTTATGGGTTTCACAGGTTTCTGTTTCCCAGTTAATATCCGGGTAGTTAAAGTCCCCCATAACCAGGACCTCATTATGGGTTGCAGCTTCATCTATCTGCTTTAGAAGTAGACTTTCCATGGTTTCTGTTATATTTGGGGGTTTGTAACAGACCCCAATGAGAATTTTGTTACCATTTTTCCCTCCATGAATTTCGACCCATATGGACTCGACATCCTCATTTCCTTCGCTAATATCCTCCCTTAAAGTGGACTTTAGACAAGACTTTACATAGAGACAAACCCCTCCTCCTCTCCGATTTTTACGATCCTTTCTAAACAGACTGTAACCCTGTAAGTTAACTGCCCAGTCATAGCTTTCATCTAACCATGTCTCGGTTATTCCCACTATGTCAAAGTTACCTGTAGATATTTCTGCTTCTAGTTCTTCCATCTTGTTTGTCAGGCTTCTGGCGTTTGCGAGCATGCAGTTTAGAGGATTTTGTTTTGTTCCAATCTCCTCGCTCCAGCAGTATGAGTTCTTGAAAATCTTTTGATCTTATTCTTATAATTATGAAAACAGACAAAATTTGCATGTGCTTTCATCCCACTGCTGCCAGTATGATATGTGCTTGAAAATTGTTTTGAACTTACTCTTATGATTTTACTAACATACAAACTTACATGTGTTTTAATCTTCTTTTGTATTTGCTTAAGTGTTTTCTTTCTGGTTAAGATAAAAACAGTTGATAGAATTATTGTTTTTTTCCTAATATTTAGAGACATGTCTGTCATGATATGTACTTTTGCCCTGTCCTGTATTTGAATAATATGCCATTTGATGTATGTAACTGTTCTCTGGTTTCTATTAGCTGTAATTTATGTATTTTCTTGTGCAGGGAGTTCACCTGTAACAATATGTCTCCTTCCCCCAATACTTGCAGCCCTAAGCTATAATGTAATTAAGGTTTGTCAACACCACTAGTGAAGAATAGCCATTCTTTCTCACAGCAGGTGGCTAGTCATATGTACATACTAGATAGACTAAGAGGAGCCTACCAGTCTAGAATCTTCAGGTGGACCCAACCATTGAATAGAAGGTGTGACCCCTACCCCCCTTCATGGGCGGATCCCAGGAGCTCAGATAATCCATTCTTATTTTTGAGATCAGATGTGAGTTGATCCTTAAAGGGGAAGGAGTGGGGATTCTTAGCTGAGGCAAGACCCCACGTCCATCTGTGACTGCGGAAGCGTACGGGATGAGACTTGAGCTGAGGACATATCTCGTCGTTCGTGAGATTGTTTTGGGATCCCTTGGACTCATGTGGACTATTGCTTTGTTAGCTGGTACAAGGATTATCTGGAGGTGCCCCCGAATCTGTTCTGTTGGACTCGTGGAAGGACTATTGTTTCGTTTATCGGGTGCGGGATTACTGGAAAGCACCTCCAGATCTGTTTATTTACTTGGGCTTATTGTGGACTTCTGGTGGACTTGAAGGACATTATGGATATTTGATGTTGTATGCTCCCTGCTTTAATAAATCTCATTGGATCATCCCTCGGCCTGTTGTCCCTTCCTGCTCTGCTGTACACCCCGTCACAAACTGGTTGGCAGCAGTGGGATCAGAGCATAAGGAATGGAGGACAAAGGCCCATCAACATTGGGAACCAGCACCGCAGAGTACAAGAGCTGGACTGCGATGAACCTACAAACAAAGGCCCATGAAGTAGGAGTCCGTTTTAAAGGACTCTCCAAGGAGCAGCTAATTGAGGCTTTGGAAGGAGTTCGCCTGCAAGATGACACTGAGGAAGGATCCTCACAGCAAATGGAGGAAAGACGGCAGCCGGAGGTAAATACCCCAAAAAGTCAGTGGGTTGTGTGGTACGAGGAGGAGTTGGCATTTCTGGGAGAAGAGGCCACCATAGACGATAAGAGGAAGGCCATTCACAGAGCTCAGGAGATGGCATTGCTGGAGCAGATCGCTTTGGAAGCAGCTAGAAGCTCCAGACAGACTGTAACCTCAGCACCCACCATGAGGGAACTCCCCAGAGTGTCCCACAAAGACTTTAAGCCCTTTAATGAGGCTGCAGGCGACATTGAGGGCTTCTTCCAGGACTTTGAGCATCAGTGTTGATTAATGGAAGTCCCGGAAAGGTAGCGAATTCGACATCTTGTGGGGTTCTTAGAGGGTGGAGCTGCTGAAGCCTATAGAGCTATGGACCCTCGGGGGAACTGTGAGTATGCGGCGATTAAACAGACTATTCTAGAACATTATGCTATGTTAAACCTTGTTATCTTATTCTTATAATTATGCTAACATACACAATTAGCATATGCTTTAATCCCACTGCTGCCAGTATTATGCGGTCTTGAAATGTTTTTGTACTTATTCTTATGATTTTGCTAACATGCAAATTAACATGTGATTTAATCTTTTGTATTTGTATAATTTTGCGGTTTTCAGTTAAGATAAGGAATCGTAGAAATCATGCTGTTAAAGGTAGCATGGCCGAGTGGTCTAAGGCGCTGGACCTAGGCTCCAGTCTCTTTGGAGGCGTGGGTTCAAATCCCACTGCTGCCAGTGTATTTCTACTTTGAAACTTTTTAGCTTATATTTATGATTTTGCTAATAGAAAAATTAGCATGTGTTTTATTATTTTGTATTTGTATGCGTCCATGCTTTGCTGTTTTGCAAAAGACAGTAGATAGAATCATTGCTTTTTCCTTTTTGCTTAGAGACCTATCCATTTTCCACCTTGAAGAAGTTAAACTGTAGGAAAATTCATTAAACTTACTCTAAGGAAGCTTTTTTTATGTAGTATATTAGGGTAGCATGGCCGAGCGGTCTAAGGCGCTGGATTAAGGCTCCAGTCTCTTCAGAGGCGTGGGTTCAAATCCCACTGCTGCCAGTAGGTCTTCAGAACATTTTGATCTAATTCAAATGATTTTGTATTTGCATGAGTGTGTGGGTTTCTGTTTAGGAAAAGACAGTTGATAGAATCATTGTTTTTTCCTATTGTTTAGAGACTTAACCATTTTACAACTGACCTGTAGGTTTAAATCCCACTGCTGCCAGTAGTAAGAGTTCCTTAAAACCTTTTTATCTTATTCTTATACATACGCTAATATACAAAATTAGCATATGCTTTAATCCCACTGCTGCCAGTATTATGCGGTCTTGAAATGTTTTTGTACTTATTCTTATGATTTTGCTAACATGCAAATTAACATGTGATTTAATCTTTTGCATTTGTATAATTTTGTGGTTTTCAGTTAAGATAAGGAATCTTAAAAATCATGCTGCTAAAGGTAGCATGGCCGAGCGGTCTAAGGCGCTGGATTAAGGCTCCAGTCTCTTCAGAGGCGTGGGTTCAAATCCCACTGCTGCCAGTAGGTCTTCAGAACCATTTGATCTAATTCTTATGATTTTGTATTTGCATGAGTGTGTGGATTTCTGTTTAGGAAAAGACAGTTGATAGAATCATTGGTTTTTCCTATTGTTTAGAGACTTAACCATTTTACAACAGACCTGTAGGTTCAAATCCCACTGCTGCCAGTAGTAAGAGTTCCTTAAAACCTTTTTATCTTATTCTTATAACTATGCTAACATACAAAATTAGCATATGCTTTAATCCCACTGCTGCCAGTATTATGAGGTCTTGAAATGTTTTTGTACTTATTCTTATGATTTTGCTAACATGCAAATTAGCATGTGATCTAATCTTCTTTTGTATTTGTATGATTTTTCGGTTTTCGGTTAAGATAAAGACCGTTGATAGAATCATTGGTTTTTCCTAATGTTTAGAGACATGCCCTTTTTCCAACATGCACTAATTTTAAATGTTGTCAAATGTACTTCACTTACTCTAAGGAAGCCTACTTAATCATGCTGAGTATGACTCAGCAGTATGAGTTCTTGAAAATCTTTTGATCTTATTCTTATAATTATGAAAACAGACAAAATTTGCATGTGCTTTCATCCCACTGCTGCCAGTATGATATGTGCTTGAAAATTGTTTTGAACTTACTCTTATGATTTTACTAACATACAAACTTACATGTGTTTTAATCTTCTTTTGTATTTGCTTAAGTGTTTTCTTTCTGGTTAAGATAAAGACAGTTGATAGAATCATTGTTTTTTCCTATTGTTTAGAGACTTAACCATTTTACAACTGACCTGTAGGTTTAAATCCCACTGCTGCCAGTAGTAAGAGTTCCTTAAAACCTTTTTATCTTATTCTTATACATACGCTAATATACAAAATTAGCATATGCTTTAATCCCACTGCTGCCAGTATTATGCGGTCTTGAAATGTTTTTGTACTTATTCTTATGATTTTGCTAACATGCAAATTAACATGTGATTTAATCTTTTGTATTTGTATAATTTTGTGGTTTTCAGTTAAGATAAGGAATCTTAAAAATCATGCTGCTAAAGGTAGCATGGCCGAGCGGTCTAAGGCGCTGGATTAAGGCTCCAGTCTTTTCAGAGGCGTGGGTTCAAATCCCACTGCTGCCAGTGTATTTCTACTTTGAAACTTTTTAGCTTATATTTATGATTTTGCTAATAGAAAAATTAGCATGTGTTTTATTATTTTGTATTTGTATGAGTCCATGCTTTGCTGCTTTGCAAAAGACAGTAGATAGAATCATTGCTTTTTGCTTAGAGACCTATCCATTTTCCACCTTGAAGAAGTTAAAATGTAGGAAAATTCACTAAACTTACTCTAAGGAAGCTTTTTTTATGTAGTATATTAGGGTAGCATGGCCGAGCGGTCTAAGGCGCTGGATTAAGGCTCCAGTCTCTTCAGAGGCGTGGGTTCAAATCCCACTGCTGCCAGTAGGTCTTCAGAACATTTTGATCTAATTCAAATGATTTTGTATTTGCATGAGTGTGTGGGTTTCTGTTTAGGAAAAGACAGTTGATAGAATCATTGTTTTTTCCTATTGTTTAGAGACTTAACCATTTTACAACAGACCTGTAGGTTTAAATCCCACTGCTGCCAGTAGTAAGAGTTCCTTAAAACCTTTTTATCTTATTCTTATACATACGCTAATATACAAAATTAGCATATGCTTTAATCCCACTGCTGCCAGTATTATGCGGTCTTGAAATGTATTTGTACTTATTCTTATGATTTTGCTAACATGCAAATTAACATGTGATTTAATCTTTTGCATTTGTATAATTTTGTGGTTTTCAGTTAAGATAAGGAATCTTAAAAATCATGCTGCTAAAGGTAGCATGGCCGAGCGGTCTAAGGCGCTGGATTAAGGCTCCAGTCTCTTCAGAGGCGTGGGTTCAAATCCCACTGCTGCCAGTAGGTCTTCAGAACCTTTTGATCTAATTCTTATGATTTTGTATTTGCATGAGTGTGTGGATTTCTGTTTAGGAAAAGACAGTTGATAGAATCATTGGTTTTTCCTATTGTTTAGAGACTTAACCATTTTACAACAGACCTGTAGGTTCAAATCCCACTGCTGCCAGTAGTAAGAGTTCCTTAAAACCTTTTTATCTTATTCTTATAACTATGCTAACATACAAAATTAGCATATGCTTTAATCCCACTGCTGCCAGTATTATGAGGTCTTGAAATGTTTTTGTACTTATTCTTATGATTTTGCTAACATGCAAATTAGCATGTGATCTAATCTTCTTTTGTATTTGTATGATTTTTCGGTTTTCGGTTAAGATAAAGACCGTTGATAGAATCATTGGTTTTTCCTAATGTTTAGAGACATGCCCTTTTTCCAACATGCACTAATTTTAAATGTTGTCAAATGTACTTCACTTACTCTAAGGAAGCCTACTTAATCATGCTGAGTATGACTCAGCAGTATGAGTTCTTGAAAATCTTTTGATCTTATTCTTATAATTATGAAAACAGACAAAATTTGCATGTGCTTTCATCCCACTGCTGCCAGTATGATATGTGCTTGAAAATTGTTTTGAACTTACTCTTATGATTTTACTAACATACAAACTTACATGTGTTTTAATCTTCTTTTGTATTTGCTTAAGTGTTTTCTTTCTGGTTAAGATAAAAACAGTTGATAGAATTATTGTTTTTTTCCTAATATTTAGAGACATGTCTGTCATGATATGTACTTTTGCCCTGTCCTGTATTTGAATAATATGCCATTTGATGTATGTAACTGTTCTCTGGTTTCTATTAGCTGTAATTTATGTATTTTCTTGTGCAGGGAGTTCACCTGTAACAATATGTCTCCTTCCCCCAATACTTGCAGCCCTAAGCTATAATGTAATTAAGGTTTGTCAACACCACTAGTGAAGAATAGCCATTCTTTCTCACAGCAGGTGGCTAGTCATATGTACATACTAGATAGACTAAGAGGAGCCGACCAGTCTAGAATCTTCAGGTGGACCCAACCATTGAATAGAAGGTGTGACCCCTACCCCCCTTCATGGGCGGATCCCAGGAGCTCAGATAATCCATTCTTATTTTTGAGATCAGATGTGAGTTGATCCTTAAAGGGGAAGGAGTGGGGATTCTTAGCTGAGGCAAGACCCCACGTCCATCTGTGACTGCGGAAGCGTACGGGATGAGACTTGAGCTGAGGACATATCTCGTCGTTCGTGAGATTGTTTTGGGATCCCTTGGACTCATGTGGACTATTGCTTTGTTAGCTGGCACAAGGATTATCTGGAGGTGCCCCCGAATCTGTTCTGTTGGACTCGTGGAAGGACTATTGTTTCGTTTATCAGGTGCGGGATTACTGGAAAGCACCTCCAGATCTGTTTATTTACTTGGGCTTATTGTGGACTTCTGGTGGACTTGAAGGACATTATGGATATTTGATGTTGTATGCTCCCTGCTTTAATAAATCTCATTGGATCATCCCTCGGCCTGTTGTCCCTTCCTGCTCTGCTGTACACCCCGTCACAAACTGGTTGGCAGCAGTGGGATCAGAGCATAAGGAATGGAGGACAAAGGCCCATCAACATTGGGAACCAGCACCGCAGAGTACAAGAGCTGGACTGCGATGAACCTACAAACAAAGGCCCATGAAGTAGGAGTCCGTTTTAAAGGACTCTCCAAGGAGCAGCTAATTGAGGCTTTGGAAGGAGTTCGCCTGCAAGATGACACTGAGGAAGGATCCTCACAGCAAATGGAGGAAAGACGGCAGCCGGAGGTAAATACCCAAAAAAGTCAGTGGGTTGTGTGGTACGAGGAGGAGTTGGCATTTCTGGGAGAAGAGGCCACCATAGACGATAAGAGGAAGGCCATTCACAGAGCTCAGGAGATGGCATTGCTGGAGCAGATCGCTTTGGAAGCAGCTAGAAGCTCCAGACAGACTGTAACCTCAGCACCCACCATGAGGGAACTCCCCAGAGTGTCCCACAAAGACTTTAAGCCCTTTAATGAGGCTGCAGGCGACATTGAGGGCTTCTTCCAGGACTTTGAGCATCAGTGTTGATTAATGGAAGTCCCGGAAAGGGAGCGAGTTCGACATCTTGTGGGGTTCTTAGAGGGTGGAGCTGCTGAAGCCTATAGAGCTATGGACCCTCGGGGGAACTGTGAGTATGCGGCGATTAAACAGACTATTCTAGAACATTATGCTATGTTAAACCTTGTTATCTTATTCTTATAATTATGCTAACATACAAAATTAGCATATGCTTTAATCCCACTGCTGCCAGTATTATGCGGTCTTGAAATGTTTTTGTACTTATTCTTATGATTTTGCTAACATGCAAATTAACATGTGATTTAATCTTTTGTATTTGTATACTTTTGCGGTTTTCAGTTAAGATAAGGAATCGTAAAAATCATGCTGTTAAAGGTAGCATGGCCGAGTGGTCTAAGGCGCTGGACTTAGGCTCCAGTCTCTTTGGAGGCGTGGGTTCAAATACCACTGCTGCCAGTGTATTTCTACTTTGAAACTTTTTAGCTTATATTTATGATTTTGCTAATAGAAAAATTAGCATGTGTTTTATTATTTTGTATTTGTATGAGTCCATGCTTTGCTGTTTTGCAAAAGACAGTAGATAGAATCATTGCTTTTTGCTTAGAGACCTATCCATTTTCCACCTTGAAGAAGTTAAAATGTAGGAAAATTCACTAAACTTACTCCAAGGAAGCTTTTTTTATGTAGTACATTAGGGTAGCATGGCCGAGCGGTCTAAGGCGCTGGATTAAGGCTCCAGTCTCTTCAGAGGCGTGGGTTCAAATCCCACTGCTGCCAGTAGGTCTTCAGAACCTTTTGATCTAATTCAAATGATTTTGTATTTGCATGACTGTGTGGGTTTCTGTTTAGGAAAAGACAGTTGATAGAATCATTGTTTTTTCCTATTGTTTAGAGACTTAACCATTTTACAACAGACCTGTAGGTTTAAATCCCACTGCTGCCAGTAGTAAGAGTTCCTTAAAACCTTTTTATCTTATTCTTATACATACGCTAATATACAAAATTAGCATATGCTTTAATCCCACTGCTGCCAGTATTATGCGGTCTTGAAATGTATTTGTACTTATTCTTATGATTTTGCTAACATGCAAATTAACATGTGATTTAATCTTTTGCATTTGTATAATTTTGTGGTTTTCAGTTAAGATAAGGAATCTTAAAAATCATGCTGCTAAAGGTAGCATGGCCGAGCGGTCTAAGGCGCTGGATTAAGGCTCCAGTCTCTTCAGAGGCGTGGGTTCAAATCCCACTGCTGCCAGTAGGTCTTCAGAACCTTTTGATCTAATTCTTATGATTTTGTATTTGCATGAGTGTGTGGATTTCTGTTTAGGAAAAGACAGTTGATAGAATCATTGGTTTTTCCTATTGTTTAGAGACTTAACCATTTTACAACAGACCTGTAGGTTCAAATCCCACTGCTGCCAGTAGTAAGAGTTCCTTAAAACCTTTTTATCTTATTCTTATAACTATGCTAACATACAAAATTAGCATATGCTTTAATCCCACTGCTGCCAGTATTATGAGGTCTTGAAATGTTTTTGTACTTATTCTTATGATTTTGCTAACATGCAAATTAGCATGTGATCTAATCTTCTTTTGTATTTGTATGATTTTTCGGTTTTCGGTTAAGATAAAGACCGTTGATAGAATCATTGGTTTTTCCTAATGTTTAGAGACATGCCCTTTTTCCAACATGCACTAATTTTAAATGTTGTCAAATGTACTTCACTTACTCTAAGGAAGCCTACTTAATCATGCTGAGTATGACTCAGCAGTATGAGTTCTTGAAAATCTTTTGATCTTATTCTTATAATTATGAAAACAGACAAAATTTGCATGTGCTTTCATCCCACTGCTGCCAGTATGATATGTGCTTGAAAATTGTTTTGAACTTACTCTTATGATTTTACTAACATACAAACTTACATGTGTTTTAATCTTCTTTTGTATTTGCTTAAGTGTTTTCTTTCTGGTTAAGATAAAAACAGTTGATAGAATTATTGTTTTTTTCCTAATATTTAGAGACATGTCTGTCATGATATGTACTTTTGCCCTGTCCTGTATTTGAATAATATGCCATTTGATGTATGTAACTGTTCTCTGGTTTCTATTAGCTGTAATTTATGTATTTTCTTGTGCAGGGAGTTCACCTGTAACAATATGTCTCCTTCCCCCAATACTTGCAGCCCTAAGCTATAATGTAATTAAGGTTTGTCAACACCACTAGTGAAGAATAGCCATTCTTTCTCACAGCAGGTGGCTAGTCATATGTACATACTAGATAGACTAAGAGGAGCCGACCAGTCTAGAATCTTCAGGTGGACCCAACCATTGAATAGAAGGTGTGACCCCTACCCCCCTTCATGGGCGGATCCCAGGAGCTCAGATAATCCATTCTTATTTTTGAGATCAGATGTGAGTTGATCCTTAAAGGGGAAGGAGTGGGGATTCTTAGCTGAGGCAAGACCCCACGTCCATCTGTGACTGCGGAAGCGTACGGGATGAGACTTGAGCTGAGGACATATCTCGTCGTTCGTGAGATTGTTTTGGGATCCCTTGGACTCATGTGGACTATTGCTTTGTTAGCTGGCACAAGGATTATCTGGAGGTGCCCCCGAATCTGTTCTGTTGGACTCGTGGAAGGACTATTGTTTCGTTTATCAGGTGCGGGATTACTGGAAAGCACCTCCAGATCTGTTTATTTACTTGGGCTTATTGTGGACTTCTGGTGGACTTGAAGGACATTATGGATATTTGATGTTGTATGCTCCCTGCTTTAATAAATCTCATTGGATCATCCCTCGGCCTGTTGTCCCTTCCTGCTCTGCTGTACACCCCGTCACAAACTGGTTGGCAGCAGTGGGATCAGAGCATAAGGAATGGAGGACAAAGGCCCATCAACATTGGGAACCAGCACCGCAGAGTACAAGAGCTGGACTGCGATGAACCTACAAACAAAGGCCCATGAAGTAGGAGTCCGTTTTAAAGGACTCTCCAAGGAGCAGCTAATTGAGGCTTTGGAAGGAGTTCGCCTGCAAGATGACACTGAGGAAGGATCCTCACAGCAAATGGAGGAAAGACGGCAGCCGGAGGTAAATACCCAAAAAAGTCAGTGGGTTGTGTGGTACGAGGAGGAGTTGGCATTTCTGGGAGAAGAGGCCACCATAGACGATAAGAGGAAGGCCATTCACAGAGCTCAGGAGATGGCATTGCTGGAGCAGATCGCTTTGGAAGCAGCTAGAAGCTCCAGACAGACTGTAACCTCAGCACCCACCATGAGGGAACTCCCCAGAGTGTCCCACAAAGACTTTAAGCCCTTTAATGAGGCTGCAGGCGACATTGAGGGCTTCTTCCAGGACTTTGAGCATCAGTGTTGATTAATGGAAGTCCCGGAAAGGGAGCGAGTTCGACATCTTGTGGGGTTCTTAGAGGGTGGAGCTGCTGAAGCCTATAGAGCTATGGACCCTCGGGGGAACTGTGAGTATGCGGCGATTAAACAGACTATTCTAGAACATTATGCTATGTTAAACCTTGTTATCTTATTCTTATAATTATGCTAACATACAAAATTAGCATATGCTTTAATCCCACTGCTGCCAGTATTATGCGGTCTTGAAATGTTTTTGTACTTATTCTTATGATTTTGCTAACATGCAAATTAACATGTGATTTAATCTTTTGTATTTGTATAATTTTGCGGTTTTCAGTTAAGATAAGGAATCGTAAAAATCATGCTGTTAAAGGTAGCATGGCCGAGTGGTCTAAGGCGCTGGACTTAGGCTCCAGTCTCTTTGGAGGCGTGGGTTCAAATACCACTGCTGCCAGTGTATTTCTACTTTGAAACTTTTTAGCTTATATTTATGATTTTGCTAATAGAAAAATTAGCATGTGTTTTATTATTTTGTATTTGTATGAGTCCATGCTTTGCTGTTTTGCAAAAGACAGTAGATAGAATCATTGCTTTTTGCTTAGAGACCTATCCATTTTCCACCTTGAAGAAGTTAAAATGTAGGAAAATTCACTAAACTTACTCCAAGGAAGCTTTTTTTATGTAGTACATTAGGGTAGCATGGCCGAGCGGTCTAAGGCGCTGGATTAAGGCTCCAGTCTCTTCAGAGGCGTGGGTTCAAATCCCACTGCTGCCAGTAGGTCTTCAGAACCTTTTGATCTAATTCAAATGATTTTGTATTTGCATGAGTGTGTGGGTTTCTGTTTAGGAAAAGACAGTTGATAGAATCATTGTTTTTTCCTATTGTTTAGAGACTTAACCATTTTACAACAGACCTGTAGGTTTAAATCCCTGCTGCCAGTAGTAAGAGTTCCTTAAAACCTTTTTATCTTATTCTTATACATACGCTAATATACAAAATTAGCATATGCTTTAATCCCACTGCTGCCAGTATTATGCGGTCTTGAAATGTTTTTGTACTTATTCTTATGATTTTGCTAACATGCAAATTAACATGTGATTTAATCTTTTGTATTTGTATAATTTTGTGGTTTTCAGTTAAGATAAGGAATCTTAAAAATCATGCTGCTAAAGGTAGCATGGCCGAGCGGTCTAAGGCGCTGGATTAAGGCTCCAGTCTCTTCAGAGGCGTGGGTTGAAATCCCACTGCTGCCAGTAGGTCTTCAGAACCTTTTGATCTAATTCTTATGATTTTGTATTTGCATGAGTGTGTGGATTTCTGTTTAGGAAAAGACAGTTGATAGAATCATTGGTTTTTCCTATTGTTTAGAGACTTAACCATTTTACAACAGACCTGTAGGTTCAAATCCCACTGCTGCCAGTAGTAAGAGTTCCTTAAAACCTTTTTATCTTATTCTTATAACTATGCTAACATACAAAATTAGCATATGCTTTAATCCCACTGCTGCCAGTATTTTGAGGTCTTGAAATGTTTTTGTACTTATTCTTATGATTTTGCTAACATGCAAATTAGCATGTGATCTAATCTTCTTTTGTATTTGTATGATTTTTCGGTTTTCGGTTAAGATAAAGACCGTTAATAGAATCATTGGTTTTTCCTAATGTTTAGAGACATGACCTTTTTCCAACATGCACTAATTTTAAATGTTGTCAAATGTACTTCACTTACTCTAAGGAAGCCTACTTAATCATGCTGAGTATGACTCAGCAGTATGAGTTCTTGAAAATCTTTTGATCTTATTCTTATAATTATGAAAACAGACAAAATTTGCATGTGCTTTCATCCCACTGCTGCCAGTATGATATGTGCTTGAAAATTGTTTTGAACTTACTCTTATGATTTTACTAACATACAAACTTACATGTGTTTTAATCTTCTTTTGTATTTGCTTAAGTGTTTTCTTTCTGGTTAAGACAAAAACAGTTGATAGAATTATTGTTTTTTTCCTAATATTTAGAGACATGTCTGTCATGATATGTACTTTTGCCCTGTCCTGTATTTGAATAATATGCCATTTGATGTATGTAACTGTTCTCTGGTTTCTATTAGCTGTAATTTATGTATTTTCTTGTGCTGGGAGTTCACCTGTAACAATATGTCTCCTTCCCCCAATACTTGCAGCCCTAAGCTATAATGTAATTAAGGTTTGTCAACACCACTAGTGAAGAATAGCCATTCTTTCTCACAGCAGGTGGCTAGTCATATGTACATACTAGATAGACTAAGAGGAGCCAACCAGTCTAGAATCTTCAGGTGGACCCAACCATTGAATAGAAGGTGTGACCCCTACCCCCCTTCATGAGCGGATCCCAGGAGCTCAGATAATCCATTCTTATTTTTGAGATCAGATGTGAGTTGATCCTTAAAGGGGAAGGAGTGGGGATTCTTAGCTGAGGCAAGACCCCACGTCCATCTGTGACTGCGGAAGCGTACGGGATGAGACTTGAGCTGAGGACATATCTCGTCGTTCGTGAGATTGTTTTGGGATCCCTTGGACTCATGTGGACTATTGCTTTGTTAGCTGGCACAAGGATTATCTGGAGGTGCCCCCGAATCTGTTCTGTTGGACTCGTGGAAGGACTATTGTTTCGTTTATCGGGTGCGGGATTACTGGAAAGCACCTCCAGATCTGTTTATTTACTTGGGCTTATTGTGGACTTCTGGTGGACTTGAAGGACATTATGGATATTTGATGTTGTATGCTCCCTGCTTTAATAAATCTCATTGGATCATCCCTCGGCCTGTTGTCCCTTCCTGCTCTGCTGTACACCCCGTCACAAACTGGTTGGCAGCAGTGGGATCAGAGCATAAGGAATGGAGGACAAAGGCCCATCAACATTGGGAACCAGCACCGCAGAGTACAAGAGCTGGACTGCGATGAACCTACAAACAAAGGCCCATGAAGTAGGAGTCCGTTTTAAAGGACTCTCCAAGGAGCAGCTAATTGAGGCTTTGGAAGGAGTTCGCCTGCAAGATGACACTGAGGAAGGATCCTCACAGCAAATGGAGGAAAGACTGCAGCCGGAGGTAAATACCCAAAAAAGTCAGTGGGTTGTGTGGTACGAGGAGGAGTTGGCATTTCTGGGAGAAGAGGCCACCATAGACGATAAGAGGAAGGCCATTCACAGAGCTCAGGAGATGGCATTGCTGGAGCAGATCGCTTTGGAAGCAGCTAGAAGCTCCAGACAGACTGTAACCTCAGCACCCACCATGAGGGAACTCCCCAGAGTGTCCCACAAAGACTTTAAGCCCTTTAATGAGGCTGCAGGCGACATTGAGGGCTTCTTCCAGGACTTTGAGCATCAGTGTTGATTAATGGAAGTCCCGGAAAGGGAGCGAGTTCGACATCTTGTGGGGTTCTTAGAGGGTGGAGCTGCTGAAGCCTATAGAGCTATGGACCCTCGGGGGAACTGTGAGTATGCGGCGATTAAACAGACTATTCTAGAACATTATGCTATGTTAAACCTTGTTATCTTATTCTTATAATTATGCTAACATACAAAATTAGCATATGCTTTAATCCCACTGCTGCCAGTATTATGCGGTCTTGAAATGTTTTTGTACTTATTCTTATGATTTTGCTAACATGCAAATTAACATGTGATTTAATCTTTTGTATTTGTATAATTTTGCGGTTTTCAGTTAAGATAAGGAATCGTAAAAATCATGCTGTTAAAGGTAGCATGGCCGAGTGGTCTAAGGCGCTGGACTTAGGCTCCAGTCTCTTTGGAGGCGTGGGTTCAAATCCCACTGCTGCCAGTAGGTCTTCAGAACCATTTGATCTAATTCTTATGATTTTGTATTTGCATGAGTGTGTGGATTTCTGTTTAGGAAAAGACAGTTGATAGAATCATTGGTTTTTCCTATTGTTTAGAGACTTAACCATTTTACAACAGACCTGTAGGTTCAAATCCCACTGCTGCCAGTAGTAAGAGTTCCTTAAAACCTTTTTATCTTATTCTTATAACTATGCTAACATACAAAATTAGCATATGCTTTAATCCCACTGCTGCCAGTATTATGAGGTCTTGAAATGTTTTTGTACTTATTCTTATGATTTTGCTAACATGCAAATTAGCATGTGATCTAATCTTTTGTATTTGTATGATTTTTCGGTTTTCGGTTAAGATAAAGACCGTTGATAGAATCATTGGTTTTTCCTAATGTTTAGAGACATGCCCTTTTTCCAACATGCACTAATTTTAAATGTTGTCAAATGTACTTCACTTACTCTAAGGAAGCCTACTTAATCATGCTGAGTATGACTCAGCAGTATGAGTTCTTGAAAATCTTTTGATCTTATTCTTATAATTATGAAAACAGACAAAATTTGCATGTGCTTTCATCCCACTGCTGCCAGTATGATATGTGCTTGAAAATTGTTTTGAACTTACTCTTATGATTTTACTAACATACAAACTTACATGTGTTTTAATCTTCTTTTGTATTTGCTTAAGTGTTTTCTTTCTGGTTAAGATAAAAACAGTTGATAGAATTATTGTTTTTTTCCTAATATTTAGAGACATGTCTGTCATGATATGTACTTTTGCCCTGTCCTGTATTTGAATAATATGCCATTTGATGTATGTAACTGTTCTCTGGTTTCTATTAGCTGTAATTTATGTATTTTCTTGTGCAGGGAGTTCACCTGTAACAATATGTCTCCATCCCCCAATACTTGCAGCCCTAAGCTATAATGTAATTAAGGTTTGTCAACACCACTAGTGAAGAATAGCCATTCTTTCTCACAGCAGGTGGCTAGTCATATGTACATACTAGATAGACTAAGAGGAGCCGACCAGTCTAGAATCTTCAGGTGGACCCAACCATTGAATAGAAGGTGTGACCCCTACCCCCCTTCATGGGCGGATCCCAGGAGCTCAGATAATCCATTCTTATTTTTGAGATCAGATGTGAGTTGATCCTTAAAGGGGAAGGAGTGGGGATTCTTAGCTGAGGCAAGACCCCACATCCATCTGTGACTGCGGAAGCGTACGGGATGAGACTTGAGCTGAGGACATATCTCGTCGTTCGTGAGATTGTTTTGGGATCCCTTGGACTCATGTGGACTATTGCTTTGTTAGCTGGCACAAGGATTATCTGGAGGTGCCCCCGAATCTGTTCTGTTGGACTCGTGGAAGGACTATTGTTTCGTTTATCGGGTGCGGGATTACTGGAAAGCACCTCCAGATCTGTTTATTTACTTGGGCTTATTGTGGACTTCTGGTGGACTTGAGGGACATTATGGATATTTGATGTTGTATGCTCCCTGCTTTAATAAATCTCATTGGATCATCCCTCGGCCTGTTGTCCCTTCCTGCTCTGCTGTACACCCCGTCACAAACTGGTTGGCAGCAGTGGGATCAGAGCATAAGGAATGGAGGACAAAGGCCCATCAACATTGGGAACCAGCACCGCAGAGTACAAGAGCTGGACTGCGATGAACCTACAAACAAAGGCCCATGAAGCAGGAGTCCGTTTTAAAGGACTCTCCAAGGAGCAGCTAATTGAGGCTTTGGAAGGAGTTCGCCTGCAAGATGACACTGAGGAAGGATCCTCACAGCAAATGGAGGAAAGACTGCAGCCGGAGGTAAATACCCAAAAAAGTCAGTGGGTTGTGTGGTACGAGGAGGAGTTGGCATTTCTGGGAGAAGAGGCCACCATAGACGATAAGAGGAAGGCCATTCACAGAGCTCAGGAGATGGCATTGCTGGAGCAGATCGCTTTGGAAGCAGCTAGAAGCTCCAGACAGACTGTAACCTCAGCACCCACCATGAGGGAACTCCCCAGAGTGTCCCACAAAGACTTTAAGCCCTTTAATGAGGCTGCAGGCGACATTGAGGGCTTCTTCCAGGACTTTGAGCATCAGTGTTGATTAATGGAAGTCCCGGAAAGGGAGCGAGTTCGACATCTTGTGGGGTTCTTAGAGGGTGGAGCTGCTGAAGCCTATAGAGCTATGGACCCTCGGGGGAACTGTGAGTATGCGGCGATTAAACAGACTATTCTAGAACATTATGCTATGTTAAACCTTGTTATCTTATTCTTATAATTATGCTAACATACAAAATTAGCATATGCTTTAATCCCACTGCTGCCAGTATTATGCGGTCTTGAAATGTTTTTGTACTTATTCTTATGATTTTGCTAACATGCAAATTAACATGTGATTTAATCTTTTGTATTTGTATAATTTTGCGGTTTTCAGTTAAGATAAGGAATCGTAAAAATCATGCTGTTAAAGGTAGCATGGCCGAGTGGTCTAAGGCGCTGGACTTAGGCTCCAGTCTCTTTGGAGGCGTGGGTTCAAATCCCACTGCTGCCAGTGTATTTCTACTTTGAAACTTTTTAGCTTATATTTATGATTTTGCTAATAGAAAAATTAGCATGTGTTTTATTATTTTGTATTTGTATGAGTCCATGCTTTGCTGTTTTGCAAAAGACAGTAGATAGAATCATTGCTTTTTGCTTAGAGACCTATCCATTTTCCACCTTGAAGAAGTTAAACTGTAGGAAAATTCACTAAACTTACTCTAAGGAAGCTTTTTTTATGTAGTATATTAGGGTAGCATGGCCGAGCGGTCTAAGGCGCTGGATTAAGGCTCCAGTCTCTTCAGAGGCGTGGGTTCAAATCCCACTGCTGCCAGTAGGTCTTCAGAACATTTTGATCTAATTCAAATGATTTTGTATTTGCATGAGTGTGTGGGTTTCTGTTTAGGAAAAGACAGTTGATAGAATCATTGTTTTTTCCTATTGTTTAGAGACTTAACCATTTTACAACAGACCTGTAGGTTTAAATCCCACTGCTGCCAGTAGTAAGAGTTCCTTAAAACCTTTTTATCTTATTCTTATACATACGCTAATATACAAAATTAGCATATGCTTTAATCCCACTGCTGCCAGTATTATGCGGTCTTGAAATGTTTTTGTACTTATTCTTATGATTTTGCTAACATGCAAATTAACATGTGATTTAATCTTTTGCATTTGTATAATTTTGTGGTTTTCAGTTAAGATAAGGAATCTTAAAAATCATGCTGCTAAAGCTAGCATGGCCGAGCGGTCTAAGGCGCTGGATTAAGGCTCCAGTCTCTTCAGAGGCGTGGGTTCAAATCCCACTGCTGCCAGTAGGTCTTCAGAACCATTTGATCTAATTCTTATGATTTTGTATTTGCATGAGTGTGTGGATTTCTGTTTAGGAAAAGACAGTTGATAGAATCATTGGTTTTTCCTATTGTTTAGAGACTTAACCATTTTACAACAGACCTGTAGGTTCAAATCCCACTGCTGCCAGTAGTAAGAGTTCCTTAAAACCTTTTTATCTTATTCTTATAACTATGCTAACATACAAAATTAGCATATGCTTTAATCCCACTGCTGCCAGTATTATGAGGTCTTGAAATGTTTTTGTACTTATTCTTATGATTTTGCTAACATGCAAATTAGCATGTGATCTAATCTTTTGTATTTGTATGATTTTTCGGATTTCGGTTAAGATAAAGACCGTTGATAGAATCATTGGTTTTTCCTAATGTTTAGAGACATGCCCTTTTTCCAACATGCACTAATTTTAAATGTTGTCAAATGTACTTCACTTACTCTAAGGAAGCCTACTTAATCATGCTGAGTATGACTCAGCAGTATGAGTTCTTGAAAATCTTTTGATCTTATTCTTATAATTATGAAAACAGACAAAATTTGCATGTGCTTTCATCCCACTGCTGCCAGTATGATATGTGCTTGAAAATTGTTTTGAACTTACTCTTATGATTTTACTAACATACAAACTTACATGTGTTTTAATCTTCTTTTGTATTTGCTTAAGTGTTTTCTTTCTGGTTAAGATAAAAACAGTTGATAGAATTATTGTTTTTTTCCTAATATTTAGAGACATGTCTGTCATGATATGTACTTTTGCCCTGTCCTGTATTTGAATAATATGCCATTTGATGTATGTAACTGTTCTCTGGTTTCTATTAGCTGTAATTTATGTATTTTCTTGTGCAGGGAGTTCACCTGTAACAATATGTCTCCATCCCCCAATACTTGCAGCCCTAAGCTATAATGTAATTAAGGTTTGTCAACACCACTAGTGAAGAATAGCCATTCTTTCTCACAGCAGGTGGCTAGTCATATGTACATACTAGATAGACTAAGAGGAGCCGACCAGTCTAGAATCTTCAGGTGGACCCAACCATTGAATAGAAGGTGTGACCCCTACCCCCCTTCATGGGCGGATCCCAGGAGCTCAGATAATCCATTCTTATTTTTGAGATCAGATGTGAGTTGATCCTTAAAGGGGAAGGAGTGGGGATTCTTAGCTGAGGCAAGACCCCACATCCATCTGTGACTGCGGAAGCGTACGGGATGAGACTTGAGCTGAGGACATATCTCGTCGTTCGTGAGATTGTTTTGGGATCCCTTGGACTCATGTGGACTATTGCTTTGTTAGCTGGCACAAGGATTATCTGGAGGTGCCCCCGAATCTGTTCTGTTGGACTCGTGGAAGGACTATTGTTTCGTTTATCGGGTGCGGGATTACTGGAAAGCACCTCCAGATCTGTTTATTTACTTGGGCTTATTGTGGACTTCTGGTGGACTTGAAGGACATTATGGATATTTGATGTTGTATGCTCCCTGCTTTAATAAATCTCATTGGATCATCCCTCGGCCTGTTGTCCCTTCCTGCTCTGCTGTACACCCCGTCACAAACTGGTTGGCAGCAGTGGGATCAGAGCATAAGGAATGGAGGACAAAGGCCCATCAACATTGGGAACCAGCACCGCAGAGTACAAGAGCTGGACTGCGATGAACCTACAAACAAAGGCCCATGAAGTAGGAGTCCGTTTTAAAGGACTCTCCAAGGAGCAGCTAATTGAGGCTTTGGAAGGAGTTCGCCTGCAAGATGACACTGAGGAAGGATCCTCACAGCAAATGGAGGAAAGACTGCAGCCGGAGGTAAATACCCAAAAAAGTCAGTGGGTTGTGTGGTACGAGGAGGAGTTGGCATTTCTGGGAGAAGAGGCCACCATAGACGATAAGAGGAAGGCCATTCACAGAGCTCAGGAGATGACATTGCTGGAGCAGATCGCTTTGGAAGCAGCTAGAAGCTCCAGACAGACTGTAACCTCAGCACCCACCATGAGGGAACTCCCCAGAGTGTCCCACAAAGACTTTAAGCCCTTTAATGAGGCTGCAGGCGACATTGAGGGCTTCTTCCAGGACTTTGAGCATCAGTGTTGATTAATGGAAGTCCCGGAAAGGGAGCGAGTTCGACATCTTGTGGGGTTCTTAGAGGGTGGAGCTGCTGAAGCCTATAGAGCTATGGACCCTCGGGGGAACTGTGAGTATGCGGCGATTAAACAGACTATTCTAGAACATTATGCTATGTTAAACCTTGTTATCTTATTCTTATAATTATGCTAACATACACAATTAGCATATGCTTTAATCCCACTGCTGCCAGTATTATGCGGTCTTGAAATGTTTTTGTACTTATTCTTATGATTTTGCTAACATGCAAATTAACATGTGATTTAATCTTTTGTATTTGTATAATTTTGCGGTTTTCAGTTAAGATAAGGAATCGTAAAAATCATGCTGTTAAAGGTAGCATGGCCGAGTGGTCTAAGGCGCTGGACTTAGGCTCCAGTCTCTTTGGAGGCGTGGGTTCAAATCCCACTGCTGCCAGTAGGTCTTCAGAACCATTTGATCTAATTCTTATGATTTTGTATTTGCATGAGTGTGTGGATTTCTGTTTAGGAAAAGACAGTTGATAGAATCATTGGTTTTTCCTATTGTTTAGAGACTTAACCATTTTACAACAGACCTGTAGGTTCAAATCCCACTGCTGCCAGTAGTAAGAGTTCCTTAAAACCTTTTTATCTTATTCTTATAACTATGCTAACATACAAAATTAGCATATGCTTTAATCCCACTGCTGCCAGTATTATGAGGTCTTGAAATGTTTTTGTACTTATTCTTATGATTTTGCTAACATGCAAATTAGCATGTGATCTAATCTTTTGTATTTGTATGATTTTTCGGTTAAGATAAAGACCGTTGATAGAATCATTGGTTTTTCCTAATGTTTAGAGACATGCCCTTTTTCCAACATGCACTAATTTTAAATGTTGTCAAATGTACTTCACTTACTCTAAGGAAGCCTACTTAATCATGCTGAGTATGACTCAGCAGTATGAGTTCTTGAAAATCTTTTGATCTTATTCTTATAATTATGAAAACAGACAAAATTTGCATGTGCTTTCATCCCACTGCTGCCAGTATGATATGTGCTTGAAAATTGTTTTGAACTTACTCTTATGATTTTACTAACATACAAACTTACATGTGTTTTAATCTTCTTTTGTATTTGCTTAAGTGTTTTCTTTCTGGTTAAGATAAAAACAGTTGATAGAATTATTGTTTTTTTCCTAATATTTAGAGACATGTCTGTCATGATATGTACTTTTGCCCTGTCCTGTATTTGAATAATATGCCATTTGATGTATGTAACTGTTCTCTGGTTTCTATTAGCTGTAATTTATGTATTTTCTTGTGCAGGGAGTTCACCTGTAACAATATGTCTCCATCCCCCAATACTTGCAGCCCTAAGCTATAATGTAATTAAGGTTTGTCAACACCACTAGTGAAGAATAGCCATTCTTTCTCACAGCAGGTGGCTAGTCATATGTACATACTAGATAGACTAAGAGGAGCCGACCAGTCTAGAATCTTCAGGTGGACCCAACCATTGAATAGAAGGTGTGACCCCTACCCCCCTTCATGGGCGGATCCCAGGAGCTCAGATAATCCATTCTTATTTTTGAGATCAGATGTGAGTTGATCCTTAAAGGGGAAGGAGTGGGGATTCTTAGCTGAGGCAAGACCCCACATCCATCTGTGACTGCGGAAGCGTACGGGATGAGACTTGAGCTGAGGACATATCTCGTCGTTCGTGAGATTGTTTTGGGATCCCTTGGACTCATGTGGACTATTGCTTTGTTAGCTGGCACAAGGATTATCTGGAGGTGCCCCCGAATCTGTTCTGTTGGACTCGTGGAAGGACTATTGTTTCGTTTATCGGGTGCGGGATTACTGGAAAGCACCTCCAGATCTGTTTATTTACTTGGGCTTATTGTGGACTTCTGGTGGACTTGAGGGACATTATGGATATTTGATGTTGTATGCTCCCTGCTTTAATAAATCTCATTGGATCATCCCTCGGCCTGTTGTCCCTTCCTGCTCTGCTGTACACCCCGTCACAAACTGGTTGGCAGCAGTGGGATCAGAGCATAAGGAATGGAGGACAAAGGCCCATCAACATTGGGAACCAGCACCGCAGAGTACAAGAGCTGGACTGCGATGAACCTACAAACAAAGGCCCATGAAGTAGGAGTCCGTTTTAAAGGACTCTCCAAGGAGCAGCTAATTGAGGCTTTGGAAGGAGTTCGCCTGCAAGATGACACTGAGGAAGGATCCTCACAGCAAATGGAGGAAAGACTGCAGCCGGAGGTAAATACCCAAAAAAGTCAGTGGGTTGTGTGGTACGAGGAGGAGTTGGCATTTCTGGGAGAAGAGGCCACCATAGACGATAAGAGGAAGGCCATTCACAGAGCTCAGGAGATGGCATTGCTGGAGCAGATCGCTTTGGAAGCAGCTAGAAGCTCCAGACAGACTGTAACCTCAGCACCCACCATGAGGGAACTCCCCAGAGTGTCCCACAAAGACTTTAAGCCCTTTAATGAGGCTGCAGGCGACATTGAGGGCTTCTTCCAGGACTTTGAGCATCAGTGTTGATTAATGGAAGTCCCGGAAAGGGAGCGAGTTCGACATCTTGTGGGGTTCTTAGAGGGTGGAGCTGCTGAAGCCTATAGAGCTATGGACCCTCGGGGGAACTGTGAGTATGCGGCGATTAAACAGACTATTCTAGAACATTATGCTATGTTAAACCTTGTTATCTTATTCTTATAATTATGCTAACATACAAAATTAGCATATGCTTTAATCCCACTGCTGCCAGTATTATGCGGTCTTGAAATGTTTTTGTACTTATTCTTATGATTTTGCTAACATGCAAATTAACATGTGATTTAATCTTTTGTATTTGTATAATTTTGCGGTTTTCAGTTAAGATAAGGAATCGTAAAAATCATGCTGTTAAAGGTAGCATGGCCGAGTGGTCTAAGGCGCTGGACTTAGGCTCCAGTCTCTTTGGAGGCGTGGGTTCAAATCCCACTGCTGCCAGTGTATTTCTACTTTGAAACTTTTTAGCTTATATTTATGATTTTGCTAATAGAAAAATTAGCATGTGTTTTATTATTTTGTATTTGTATGAGTCCATGCTTTGCTGTTTTGCAAAAGACAGTAGATAGAATCATTGCTTTTTGCTTAGAGACCTATCCATTTTCCACCTTGAAGAAGTTAAACTGTAGGAAAATTCACTAAACTTACTCTAAGGAAGCTTTTTTTATGTAGTATATTAGGGTAGCATGGCCGAGCGGTCTAAGGCGCTGGATTAAGGCTCCAGTCTCTTCAGAGGCGTGGGTTCAAATCCCACTGCTGCCAGTAGGTCTTCAGAACATTTTGATCTAATTCAAATGATTTTGTATTTGCATGAGTGTGTGGGTTTCTGTTTAGGAAAAGACAGTTGATAGAATCATTGTTTTTTCCTATTGTTTAGAGACTTAACCATTTTACAACTGACCTGTAGGTTTAAATCCCACTGCTGCCAGTAGTAAGAGTTCCTTAAAACCTTTTTATCTTATTCTTATACATACGCTAATATACAAAATTAGCATATGCTTTAATCCCACTGCTGCCAGTATTATGCGGTCTTGAAATGTTTTTGTACTTATTCTTATGATTTTGCTAACATGCAAATTAACATGTGATTTAATCTTTTGTATTTGTATAATTTTGTGGTTTTCAGTTAAGATAAGGAATCTTAAAAATCATGCTGCTAAAGGTAGCATGGCCGAGCGGTCTAAGGCGCTGGATTAAGGCTCCAGTCTCTTCAGAGGCGTGGGTTCAAATCCCACTGCTGCCAGTGTATTTCTACTTTGAAACTTTTTAGCTTATATTTATGATTTTGCTAATAGAAAAATTAGCATGTGTTTTATTATTTTGTATTTGTATGAGTCCATGCTTTGCTGCTTTGCAAAAGACAGTAGATAGAATCATTGCTTTTTGCTTAGAGACCTATCCATTTTCCACCTTGAAGAAGTTAAAATGTAGGAAAATTCACTAAACTTACTCTAAGGAAGCTTTTTTTTATGTAGTATATTAGGGTAGCATGGCCGAGCGGTCTAAGGCGCTGGATTAAGGCTCCAGTCTCTTCAGAGGCGTGGGTTCAAATCCCACTGCTGCCAGTAGGTCTTCAGAACATTTTGATCTAATTCAAATGATTTTGTATTTGCATGAGTGTGTGGGTTTCTGTTTAGAAAAGACAGTTGATAGAATCATTGTTTTTTCCTATTGTTTAGAGACTTAACCATTTTACAACAGACCTGTAGGTTTAAATCCCACTGCTGCCAGTAGTAAGAGTTCCTTAAAACCTTTTTATCTTATTCTTATACATACGCTAATATACAAAATTAGCATATGCTTTAATCCCACTGCTGCCAGTATTATGCGGTCTTGAAATGTTTTTGTACTTATTCTTATGATTTTGCTAACATGCAAATTAACATGTGATTTAATCTTTTGCATTTGTATAATTTTGTGGTTTTCAGTTAAGATAAGGAATCTTAAAAATCATGCTGCTAAAGGTAGCATGGCCGAGCGGTCTAAGGCGCTGGATTAAGGCTCCAGTCTCTTCAGAGGCGTGGGTTCAAATCCCACTGCTGCCAGTAGGTCTTCAGAACCATTTGATCTAATTCTTATGATTTTGTATTTGCATGAGTGTGTGGATTTCTGTTTAGGAAAAGACAGTTGATAGAATCATTGGTTTTTCCTATTGTTTAGAGACTTAACCATTTTACAACAGACCTGTAGGTTCAAATCCCACTGCTGCCAGTAGTAAGAGTTCCTTAAAACCTTTTTATCTTATTCTTATAACTATGCTAACATACAAAATTAGCATATGCTTTAATCCCACTGCTGCCAGTATTATGAGGTCTTGAAATGTTTTTGTACTTATTCTTATGATTTTGCTAACATGCAAATTAGCATGTGATCTAATCTTTTGTATTTGTATGATTTTTCGGTTTTCGGTTAAGATAAAGACCGTTGATAGAATCATTGGTTTTTCCTAATGTTTAGAGACATGCCCTTTTTCCAACATGCACTAATTTTAAATGTTGTCAAATGTACTTCACTTACTCTAAGGAAGCCTACTTAATCATGCTGAGTATGACTCAGCAGTATGAGTTCTTGAAAATCTTTTGATCTTATTCTTATAATTATGAAAACAGACAAAATTTGCATGTGCTTTCATCCCACTGCTGCCAGTATGATATGTGCTTGAAAATTGTTTTGAACTTACTCTTATGATTTTACTAACATACAAACTTACATGTGTTTTAATCTTCTTTTGTATTTGCTTAAGTGTTTTCTTTCTGGTTAAGATAAAAACAGTTGATAGAATTATTGTTTTTTTCCTAATATTTAGAGACATGTCTGTCATGATATGTACTTTTGCCCTGTCCTGTATTTGAATAATATGCCATTTGATGTATGTAACTGTTCTCTGGTTTCTATTAGCTGTAATTTATGTATTTTCTTGTGCAGGGAGTTCACCTGTAACAATATGTCTCCATCCCCCAATACTTGCAGCCCTAAGCTATAATGTAATTAAGGTTTGTCAACACCACTAGTGAAGAATAGCCATTCTTTCTCACAGCAGGTGGCTAGTCATATGTACATACTAGATGGACTAAGAGGAGCCGACCAGTCTAGAATCTTCAGGTGGACCCAACCATTGAATAGAAGGTGTGACCCCTACCCCCCTTCATGGGCGGATCCCAGGAGCTCAGATAATCCATTCTTATTTTTGAGATCAGATGTGAGTTGATCCTTAAAGGGGAAGGAGTGGGGATTCTTAGCTGAGGCAAGACCCCACATCCATCTGTGACTGCGGAAGCGTACGGGATGAGACTTGAGCTGAGGACATATCTCGTCGTTCGTGAGATTGTTTTGGGATCCCTTGGACTCATGTGGACTATTGCTTTGTTAGCTGGCACAAGGATTATCTGGAGGTGCCCCCGAATCTGTTCTGTTGGACTCGTGGAAGGACTATTGTTTCGTTTATCGGGTGCGGGATTACTGGAAAGCACCTCCAGATCTGTTTATTTACTTGGGCTTATTGTGGACTTCTGGTGGACTTGAAGGACATTATGGATATTTGATGTTGTATGCTCCCTGCTTTAATAAATCTCATTGGATCATCCCTCGGCCTGTTGTCCCTTCCTGCTCTGCTGTACACCCCGTCACAAACTGGTTGGCAGCAGTGGGATCAGAGCATAAGGAATGGAGGACAAAGGCCCATCAACATTGGGAACCAGCACCGCAGAGTACAAGAGCTGGACTGCGATGAACCTACAAACAAAGGCCCATGAAGTAGGAGTCCGTTTTAAAGGACTCTCCAAGGAGCAGCTAATTGAGGCTTTGGAAGGAGTTCGCCTGCAAGATGACACTGAGGAAGGATCCTCACAGCAAATGGAGGAAAGACTGCAGCCGGAGGTAAATACCCAAAAAAGTCAGTGGGTTGTGTGGTACGAGGAGGAGTTGGCATTTCTGGGAGAAGAGGCCACCATAGACGATAAGAGGAAGGCCATTCACAGAGCTCAGGAGATGGCATTGCTGGAGCAGATCGCTTTGGAAGCAGCTAGAAGCTCCAGACAGACTGTAACCTCAGCACCCACCATGAGGGAACTCCCCAGAGTGTCCCACAAAGACTTTAAGCCCTTTAATGAGGCTGCAGGCGACATTGAGGGCTTCTTCCAGGACTTTGAGCATCAGTGTTGATTAATGGAAGTCCCGGAAAGGGAGCGAGTTCGACATCTTGTGGGGTTCTTAGAGGGTGGAGCTGCTGAAGCCTATAGAGCTATGGACCCTCGGGGGAACTGTGAGTATGCGGCGATTAAACAGACTATTCTAGAACATTATGCTATGTTAAACCTTGTTATCTTATTCTTATAATTATGCTAACATACAAAATTAGCATATGCTTTAATCCCACTGCTGCCAGTATTATGCGGTCTTGAAATGTTTTTGTACTTATTCTTATGATTTTGCTAAGATGCAAATTAACATGTGATTTAATCTTTTGTATTTGTATAATTTTGCGGTTTTCAGTTAAGATAAGGAATCGTAAAAATCATGCTGAAAAAGGTAGCATGGCCGAGTGGTCAAAGGCGCTGGATTTAAGCTCCAGTCTCTTTGGAGGCGTGGGTTCAAATCCCACTGCTGCCAGTGTATTTTTACTTTGGAACTTTTTAGCTTATATTTATGATTTTGCTAATAGAAAAATTAGCATGTGCTTTATTATTTTGTATTTGTATGAGTGCATGCTTTGCTGTTTTGCAAAAGACAGTAGATAGAATCATTGCTTTTTCCTTTTTGCTTAGAGACCTATCCATTTTCCACCTTGAAGAAGTTAAAATGTAGGAAAATTCACTAAACTTACTCTAAGGAAGCTTTTTTCATGTAGTATATTACATCTCGTCTTGCCGAGATCCGCGAGGTTCCCCCCCTTGTCCTTAAGTCCGGCGGTTGAAATATTTATGAAATTGGTCAGTGACGATTTTAAAAAATTATCGACACGGCGGACTTTTGATAATTTAACTGCCAAACAACGGCAGGCAATCTCGCAGTTGCAATCAATGCGGGATGTTGTATTCAAGCCGGCGGACAAGGGGGGGAACATTGTGGTCTGGCCAAGCGGAAAATATGAGCGGGAGGCATTTCGCCAGCTCCGGGACTCCTGCACTTACCTTAAGCTGTCCTTCAACCCGATGGGCAGTTACTTGCGGGAGCTGGAGAGGTTTCTTGTTGGTGCTCTGGAGGGGGGTGTCATCCCCAAAAATGTGTTTGATGGCTTGATGGTCAGGTCTCCCAGGACTCCAACATTTTATCTATTACCAAAAGTCCACAAGGATGCCCTCAACCCCCCGGGGCGTCCTATTGTGTCCGGCATTGGGGGTCTTTGTGACCAAGCGTGTCGATTCATAGACTTCTATTTAAAACCCCTGGTTCAAATTTTACCGTCGTATGTCCGGGACACGACTGACGTCCTGGCACGGGTTGATGGCATCCTTGTGGACGATACTACCCTCCTCGTCACTGCTGACGTGGAGGGGTTATATACCTGCATAGAGCACGTCCATGGCTTGGAGGCGGCTCGCTTCTTCCTGGGGACCTCCGACCTGGACGGCCCACTACGTGGATTAGTCCTCGAGCTGCTGGACTATGTCCTTACCCACAATTTTTTCGTCTTTAAAGACGTTTTTTATTTACAGAAGCGTGGCACAGCCATGGGCGCGGCCTGTGCGCCCTCGTATGCGAATCTCTTCTTGGGACACTGGGAGAGATTCATTTTTGGCGACGAGGGCCCGCGGGCCGCTTCCCATGTGCTGTGCTGGTATCGCTTCATTGATGATATTTTCTTTTTGTGGGACGGGACCGTCCGGCAGCTCGAGGACTTTATGGGTACTTTGAATAATAATATGTTTAATATAAAATTGACATATGTGTACAGTGATGTTGCGGTCGATTTTTTGGACATCCGCCTGGAGGTCGACCATTCTCGGCGTATCCAGGCTGATGTCTTCAGAAAGTCGACCTCCGTCAATGCGCTTCTACATGCGTCATCAGCACATGACCCATCCACGGTGAGGGCCGTCCCGGTCGGACAGTTCCTCAGGATGCGGCGAATATGCTCCTCTGAGCCCAGATTCGAGGCACAGGCCTCGGATCTGAAAGACCGTTTTCTGGCCCGGGGCTATAGCCGGAGATCTATTAAATACGGCTATGATCGCGCCAGAAGAACCCCACGTGAGACTCTTCTACATCCGTCCGCTAAGCGGACTAACAGGGATGGGGCCAATCCCATTCGTTTTATCTCAACTTACAACCACGAGTGGGGTAATATGCGCTCCATCCTTGCCAAACATTGGTCTGTCTTGAAGACCGAGCCCTCCCTGGCGACCTCCCTTGGCCCTAACCCACAGATGACATCGAGGAGGTGTAAAAATTTAAACGATTTATTGGTGCGTAGCCATTATGTCCCCACCCCGAACAACCCATTTGGAACAAGGGGGCCTAATGTGGGATGCTTCCCCTGTGGGCACTGTCTTGCCTGCACCAATGTCCTGCGATGCTCTAGCTTTATGTCCACGGATGGAACTAAAAAATATGATATCAGGGAGTGGATCTCTTGTGGCACAACCAATGTGGTTTATTATGCCACGTGCCCCTGTCCCATGGTGTACGTGGGCTTAACCACTCGGGAACTGAGAGTCAGGGTCCGTGAGCATGTGCGGGACATTGGTGCGGCCAGGACGGTGCCGGACATTGCTGAACTTAAATCAATACCCCGCCATTTCAGCCTGCACCACAAATGTGATGCAAAATTATTAAAGGTGAGAGGTATTGACGTTTTACATCTGGGAGTTCGAGGTGGGGACAATAAGAAATTTTTGGCACAAAAAGAAACAAAATGGATAGTGCAACTGGGCACTATGGCACCAAATGGCCTAAATGAGGCATTGAGTTTCTCCTCCTACTTATGATTACTGCTCCGCCTTCTGCTCATGGTGTGGTTGTCTATATTGTGTACCTCCTGCGTTCCTGAGGCTATTACAGTAGTTATAATCCTCTCTACCCGGTCCTCCATACCCGTTTGCAGTCGGGTGGTTGTTTTTATGCTGTTTTAATCTTTTTTTATGTGATTTTAATTGTTGTTCTTTTCTACATATTCATACTAATAGTGAACCGGAGTGATGTGATGCCCAGAGGTGTTCCTTGTTATATTGCCCTGTGGCCCTGCGAATTCTCATTACCATCCCTCCCATGATGTAAAGACCCCATCGACTGTGATTACGGCGCAAGTGAACATGACGGACAATACATGCATGAAGCAAGGAGCATGTTGGCCGTATCAGTCAACCAAAACACAGAAATATAGTTTTTTTGTTTGTTTATTATTATCAGTTTTTGTATTTGTTCTAATAGTTTTGTTATATATGTTTTCTGTTGTGCGTCTCCGTGTCCCACTTTTGTGTACTGTGGGATTGGAGTCTGATGGGTATTTCGATTCCTTTTGGAAGCTGGGGGTGAGGCGGGCGGACTTCGGATCGGTGCAACTGCATCTGATTGTCTAGAGTCACCATTTTGTATTCACATCAGTGGCAGTGTGCATCGCGCTGTGTGCCGCCTTGTCCCGGTGTGCACGGGCGTCTGCACGGCTTGTTCGCTGATTGCAGGCTTCTCCTGCATCTGCGTGCTTGCTGTGACGCCCGTTTGCACTGCCGGGACCTGTCGGACGCAGTGCGCATGCGCCGATAGTGCTACTGTTATTGGCCGCCGGGCGCCATGTGACCTGGGTCAGGGGCTATTTCAAGGTCCTTTTGAGCATTTTAGAGTTATCCCCTTGAGAAAGCGGCGGTGTGTAGCCGCGAAACGCGCGTCGGGGACCACCTCCCGACTGCCCCTCCACCCTGCCCGTGTTTTAGGTGAGTCCTTGTCCTGTGGCTGGCGTTTTATGATTATCCATCTGTTTGTTACAGTGCCAGCAGCAATGGCACCGCTGTGTGCATAGGTTCTCACCTGTTACCTTAATGACACTGACACTTTTTGTCTACCTACCTTTAGACCGGTTAAACTTTGGCACTATCCCTGCGCTAGCTTTATTATTTCTGGTACCTTATGAGGTTGTAATTTATTATTCTATATGGCACATATGGGTTTATGTTTCTCCGGGTGGACATACGTGTGGTTTCACTGAGATCGATACTAGTGTCCAGTGTCCTACTTTCCCCTTTCTTTTTGGGAGGGGTGGGCAGGGGTCTGATATGTATACCCAGGTGGGTAGATATCATAAGGAGAGGGAGTAGGGATATGGGGGTTATGTTTTTCAGCTTATCACCAACGGCCATCTTTGTTCATATTATTTGAATATATTTGATATGTAATGATATGTTATGTGAAGTTTCTGAATAAAGTTGATCTATATTGTTCATCGATGCTCAGTTCTTCCTCCTGGCAATATAATTTGTTTTGAGCGGATAGTGAGTTCGGATTGTCTTGGTGGTATTTTCACCAGAAATCGGTTTTCTCACATTATGCATTTGGGATTTTTGTTCTCAGTATATTAAGGTAGCATGGCCGAGCGGTCTAAGGCGCTGGATTAAGGCTCCAGTCTCTTCAGAGGCGTGGGTTCAAATCACACTGCTACCAGTAGGTCTTCAGAACATTTTGATCTAATTCAAATGATTTTGTATTTGCATGAGTGTGTGGGTTTCTGTTTAGGAAAAGACAGTTGATAGAATCATTGTTTTTTCCTATTGTTTAGAGACTTAACCATTTTACAACAGACCTGTAGGTTTAAATCCCACTGCTGCCAGTAGTAAGAGTTCCTTAAAACCTTTGTATCTTATTCTTATACATACGCTAACATACAAAATTAACATATGCTTTAATCCCACTGCTGCCAGTATTATGCGGTCTTGAAATGTTTTTGTACTTATTCTTATGATTTTGCTAACATGCAAATTAACATGTGATTTAATCTTTTGTATTTGTATAATTTTGTGGTTTTCAGTTAAGATAAGGAATCTTAAAAATCGTGCTGCTAAAGGTAGAATGGCCGAGCAGTCTAAGGCGCTGCATTAAGGCTCCAGTCTCTTCAGAGGCGTGGGTTCAAATCCCACTGCTGCCAGTAGATCTTCAGAACCTTTTGATCTAATTCTTATGATTTTGTATTTGCATGAGTGTGTGGATTTCTGTTTAGGAAAAGACAGTTGATAGAACCATTGGTTTTTCCTATTGTTTAGAGACTTAACCATTTTACAACAGACCTGTAGGTTCAAATCCCACTGCTGCCAGTAGTAAGAGTTCCTTAATACCTTTTTATCTTATTCTTATACATAAGCTAACATACAAAATTAGCATGTGCTTTAATCCCACTGCTGCCAGTACTATGCGGTCTTGAAATGTTTTTGTACTTATTCTTATGATTTTGCTAACATGCAAATTAACATGTGATTTAATCTTTTGTATTTGTATAATTTTGCGGTTTTCAGTTAAGATAAGGAATCGTAAAAATCATGCTAAAAAAGGTAGCATGGCCGAGTGGTCTAAGGCGCTGGATTTAAGCTCCAGTCTCTTTGGAGGCGTGGGTTCAAATCCCACTGCTGCCAGTGTATTTTGACTTTGAAACTTTTTAGCTTATATTTATGATTTTGCTAATAGAAAAATTAGCATGTGCTTTATTATTTTGTATTTGTATGAGTGCATGCTTTGCTGTTTTGCAAAAGACAGTAGATAGAATAATTCCTTTTTCCTTTTTGCTTAGAGACCTATCCATTTTCCACCTTGAAGAAGTTAAAATGTAGGAAAATTCACTAAACTTACTCTAAGGAAGCTTTTTTCATATAGTATATTAAGGTAGCATGGCCGAGCGATCTAAGGCGCTGGATTAAGGCTCCAGTCTCTTCAGAGGCGTGTTTTCAAATCCCACTGCTGCCAGTAGGTCTTCAGAACCTTTTGATCTAATTCAAATGATTTTGTATTTGCATCAGTGTGTGGATTTCTGTTTAGGAAAAGACAGTTGATAGAATCATTGTTTTTTCCTATTGTTTAGGGACTTAACCATTTTAAAACAGACCTGTAGGTTTAAATCCCACTGCTGCCAGTAGTAAGAGTTCCTTAAAACCTTTTTATCTTATTCTTATAACTATGCTAACATACAAAATTAGCATATGCTTTAATCCCACTGCTGCCAGTATTATGAGGTCTTGAAATGTTTTTGTACTTATTCTTATGATTTTGCTAACATGCAAATTAGCATGTGATCTAATCTTCTTTTGTATTTGTATGATTTTTCGGTTTTCAGTTAAGATAAAGACCGTTGATAGAATCAGTGGTTTTTCCTAATGTTTACAGACATGCCCTTTTTCCAACATGCACTAATTTTAAATGTTGTCAAATGTACTTCACTTACTCTAAGGAAGCCTACTTAATCATGCTGAGTATGACTCAGCAGTATGAGTTCTTGAAAATCTTTTGTTCTTATTCTTATAATTATGATAACAGACAAAATTTGCATGTGCTTTCATCCCACTGCTGCCAGTATGATATGTGCTTGAAAATTGTTTTGAACTTACTCTTATGATTTTACTAACATACAAACTTACATGTGTTTTAATCTTCTTTTGTATTTGCTTAAGTGTTTTCTTTCTGGTTAAGATAAAAACAGTTGATAGAATTATTGTTTTTTATCTAATATTTAGAGACATGTCTGTCATGATATGTACTTTTGCCCTGTCCTGTATTTGAATAATATGCCATTTGATGTATGTAACTGTTCTCTGGTTTCTATTAGCTGTAATTTATGTAACATAGTAACATAGTAACATAGTAACATAGTTAGTAAGGCCGAAAAAAGACATTTGTCCATCCAGTTCAGCCTATATTCCGTCATAATAAATCCCCATTACTTGTGCTGGGAGTTCACCTGTAACAGTATGTCTCCTTCCCCCAATACTTGCAGCCCTAAGCTATAATGTAATTAAGGTTTGTCAACACCACTAGTGAAGAATAGCCATTCTTTCTCACAGCAGGTGGCTAGTCATATGTACATACTAGATAGACTAAGAGGAGCCTACCAGTCTAGAATCTTCAGGTGGACCCAACCATTGAATAGAAGGTGTGACCCCTACCTCCCTTCATGGGCAGATCACAGGAGCTCAGACAATCCATTCTTATTTTTGAGATCAGATGTGAGTTGATCCTTAAAGGGGAAGGAGTGGGGATTCTTAGCTGAGGCAAGACCCCACGTCCATCTGTGACTGCGGAAGCGAACGGGATGAGACTTGAGCTGAGGACATATCTCGTCGTTCATGAGATTGTTTTGGGATCCCTTGGACTCATGTGGACTATTGCTTTGTTAGCTGACACAAGGATTATCGGGAGGTGCCCCCGAATCTGTTCTGTTGGACTCGTGGAAGGACTATTGTTTCGTTTATCGGGTGCGGGATTACTGGAAAGCACCTCCAGATCTGTTTATTTACTTGGGCTTATTGTGGACTTCTGGTGAACTTGAAGGACATTATGGATATTTGATGTTGTATGCTCCCTGCTTTAATAAATCTCATTGGATCATCCCTCGGCCTGTTGTCCCTTCCTGCTCTGCTGTACACCCCGTCACAAACTGGTTGGCAGCAGTGGGATCAGAGCAGAAGGAATGGAGGACAAAGGCCCATCAACATTGGGAACCAGCACCACAGAGTACAAGAGCTGGACTGCGATGAACCTACAAACAAAGGCCCATGAAGTAGGAGTCCGTTTTAAAGGACTCTCCAAGGAGCAGCTAATTGAGGCTTTGGAAGGAGTTCGCCTGCAAGATGACACTGAGGAAGGATCCTCACAGCAAATGGAGGAAAGACTGCAGCCGGAGGTAAATACCCAAAAAAGTCAGTGGGTTGTGTGGTATGAGGAGGAGTTGGCATTTCTGGGAGAAGAGGCCACCATAGACGATAAGAGGAAGTCCATTCACAGAGCTCAGGAGATGGCATTGCTGGAGCAGATCGCTTTGGAAGCAGCTAGAAGCTCCAGACAGACTGTAACCTCAGCACCCACCATGAGGGAACTCCCCAGAGTGTCCCACAAAGACTTTAAGCCCTTTAATGAGGCTGCAGGCGACATTGAGGGCTTCTTCCAGGACTTTGAGCATCAGTGATGATTAATGGAAGTCCCGGAAAGGGAGCGAGTTTGACATCTTGTGGGGTTCTTAGAGGGTGGAGCTGCTGAAGCCTATAGAGCTATGGACCCTCGGGGGAACTGTGAGTATGCGGCGATTAAACAGACTATTCTAGAACATTATGCTATGTTAAACCTTGTTATCTTATTCTTATAATTATGCTAACATACAAAATTAGCATATGCTTTAATCCCACTGCTGCCAGTATTATGCGGTCTTGAAATGTTTTTGTACTTATTCTTATGATTTTGCTAACATGCAAATTAACATGTGATTTAATCTTTTGTGTTTGTATAATTTTGCGGTTTTCAGTTAAGATAAGGAATCTTAAAAATCATGCTGTTAAAGGTAGCATGGCCGAGTGGTCTAAGGCACTGGATTTAGGCTCCAGTCTCTTTGGAGGCGTGGGTTCAAATCCCACTGCTGCCAGTGTATTTTGACTTTGAAACTTTTTAGCTTATATTTATGATTTTGCTAATAGAAAAATTAGCATGTGCTTTATTATTTTGTATTTGTATGAGTGCATGCTTTGCTGTTTTGCAAAAGACAGTAGATAGAATCATTGCTTTTTCCTTTTTGCTTAGAGACCTATCCATTTTTCACCTTGAAGAAGTTAAAATGTAGGTAAATTCACTAAACTTACTCTAGGGAAGCTTTTTTCATATAGTATATTAAGGTAGCATGGCCGAGCGGTCTAAGGCGCTGGATTAAGGCTCCAGTCTCTTCAGAGGTGTAGGTTCAAATGCCAGTAGGCAGAACTTTTTGATCTAATTCAAATGATTTTGTATTTGCATGAGTGTGTGGGTTTCTGTTTAGGAAAAGACAGTTGATAGAATCATTGTTTTTTCCTATTGTTTAGAGACTTAACCATTTTAAAACAGACCTGTAGGTTTAAATCCCACTGCTGCCAGTAGTAAGAGTTCCTTAAAACCTTTTTATCTTATTCTTATACATACGCTAACATACAAAATTAGCATATGCTTTAATCCCACTGCTGCCAGTATTATGCGGTCTTGAAATGTTTTTGTACTTATTCTTATGATTTTGCTAACATGCAAATTAACATGTTATTTAATCTTTTGTATTTGTATACTTTTGCGGTTTTCAGTTAAGATAAGGAATCTTAAAAATCATGCTGCTAATGGTAGCATGGCCGAGCGGTCTAAGGCTCTGGATTAAGGCTCCAGTCTCTTCAGAGGCGTGGGTTCAAATCCCACTGCTGCCAGTAGGTCTTCAGAACCTTTAGATATAATTCTTATGATTTTGTATTTGCATGAGTGTGTGGATCTCTGTTTAGGAAAAGACAGTTGATAGAATCATTGGTTTTTCCTATTGTTTAGAGACTTAACCATTTTACAACAGACCTGTAGGTTCAAATCCCACTGCTGCCAGTAGTAAGAATTCCTTAAAACCTTTTTATCTTATTCTTATAACTATGCTAACATACAAAATTAGCATATGCTTTAATCCCACTGCTGCCAGTATTATGAGGTCTTGAAATGTTTTTGTACTTATTCTTATGATTTTGCTAACA
Source organism: Ranitomeya imitator (assembly GCF_032444005.1). Lineage (NCBI taxonomy): Eukaryota > Metazoa > Chordata > Amphibia > Anura > Dendrobatidae > Ranitomeya > Ranitomeya imitator. The sequence goes on from NC_091285.1 coordinate 90,907,270, forward strand.
TGCACATTAGCATGTGATCTAATCTTCTTTTGTATTTGTATGATTTTTCGGTTTTCAGTTAAGATAAAGACCATTGATAGAATCATTGGTTTTTCCTAATGTTTAGAGACATGCCCTTTTTCCAACATGCACTAATTTTAAATTTTGTCAAATGTACTTCACTTACTCTAAGGAAGCCTACTTAATCATGCTGAGTATGACTCAGCAGTATGAGTTCTTGAAAATCTTTTGATCTTATTCTTATAATTATGATAACAGACAAAATTTGCATGTGCTTTCATCCCACTGCTGCCAGTTTGATATGTGCTTAAAAATTGTTTTGAACTTACTCTTATGATTTTACTAACATACAAACTTGAAAAAACGAAATTTGAACTGCATTACTGCACTAGAAATATGAAAGATAAGAGAGATGCCTTAACGTGGCTACGAGGTACACATAAAATTGGCCATTTTTGTGCGCTAAAAGCTCTCATTTTTCATATTTCTAGTGCAGTAATGCAGTTCAAATTTCGTTTTTTCAAGTTTACATGTTTTGGCGCTGCAGTGTGCTGCCCTATTTATTTAACTATATACGAGTTGGCGACTCTGGGTTCAGCACCTGTTCACACTCAGTCTATGTTTGGATGTGCAGGTCAGGTTTTTGAAATGTACTTTTGCCCTGTCCTGTATTTGAATATGCCATTTGATGTATGTAACTGTTCTCTGGTTTCTATTAGCTGTAATTTATGTATTTTCTTGTGCTGGGAGTTCACCTGTAACAATATGTCTCCTTCCCCCAATACTTGCAGCCCTAAGCTATAATGTAACTAAGGTTTGTCAACACCACTAGTGAAGAATAGCCATTCTTTCTCACAACAGGTGGCTAGGCATATGTACATACTAGATAGACTAAGAGCAGCAGACCAGTCTAGAATCTTCAGGTGGACCCAACCATTGAATAGAAGGTGTGACCCCTACCCCCCTTCATGGGCGGATCCCAGGAGCCCAGACAATCCATTCTTATTTTTGAGATCAGATGTGAGTTGATCCTTAACCCCTTCATGACCCAGCCTATTTTGACCTTAAAGACCTTGCCGTTTTTTGCAATTCTGACCAGTGTCCCTTTATGAGGTAATAACTCAGGAACGCTTCAACGGATCCTAGCGGTTCTGAGATTGTTTTTTCGTGACATATTGGGCTTCATGTTAGTGGTAAATTTAGGTCAATAAATTCTGCGTTTATTTGTGATAAAATCGGAAATTTGGCGAAAATTTTGAAAATTTCGCAATTTTCACATTTTGAATTTTTATTCTGTTAAACCAGAGAGATATGTGACACAAAATAGTTAATAAATAACATTTCCCACATGTTTACTTTACATCACCACAATTTTGGAAACAAAATTTTTTTTTGTTAGGAAGTTATAAGGGTTAAAATTTGACCAGCGATTTGTCATTTTTACAACGAAATTTACAAAACCATTTTTTTTAGGGACCACCTCACATTTGAAGTCAGTTTGAGGGGTCTATATGGCTGAAAATACCCAAAAGTGACACCATTCTAAAAACTGCACCCCTCAAGGTACTCAAAACCACATTCAAGAAGTTTATTAACCCTTCAGGTGCTTCACAGCAGCAGAAGCAACATGGAAGGAAAAAATGAACATTTAACTTTTTAGTCACAAAAATTATCTTTTAGCAACAATTTTTTTATTTTCCCAATGGTAAAAGGAGAAACTGAACCACGAAAGTTGTTGTCCAATTTGTCCTGAGTACGCTGATACCTCATATGTGGGGGTAAACCACTGTTTGGGCGCACGGCAGGGCTTGGAAGGGAAGGAGCGCCATTTGACTTTTTGAATGAAAAATTGGCTCCACTCTTTAGCGGACACCATGTCACGTTTGGAGAGCCCCCGTGTGCCTAAAAATTGGAGCTCTCCCACAAGTGACCCCATTTTGGAAACTAGACGCCCCAAGGAACTTATCTAGATGCATAGTGAGCACTTTGAACCCCCAGGTGCTTCACAAATTGATCCGTAAAAATGAAAAAGTACTTTTTTTTCACAAAAAAATTCTTTTAGCCTCAATTTTTTCATTTTCACATGGGCAACAGGATAAAATGGATCCTAAAATGTGTTGGGCAATTTCTCCTGAGTACGCCGATACCTCATATGTGGGGGTAAACCACTGTTTGGGCACATGGTAAGGCTCGGAAGGGAAGGAGCGCCATTTGACTTTTTGAATGAAAAATTATTTCCATCGTTAGCGGACACCATGTCGCGTTTGGAGAGCTCCTGTGTGCCTAAACATTGGCGCTCCCCAACAAGTGACCCCATTTTGGAAACTAGACCCCCCCAAGGAACTTATTTAGATGCCTAGTGAGCACTTTAAACCCTCAGGTGCTTCACAAATTGATCTGTAAAAATGAAAAAGTACTTTTTTTTTACAAAAAAATTATTTTCGCCTCAATTTTTTCATTTTCACATGGGCAGTAGGATAAAATGGATCATAAAATTTGTTGGGCAATTTCTCCCGAGTACGCCGATACCTCATATGTGGGGGTAAACCACTGTTTGGGCACACGGCAGGGCTCGGAAGGGAAGGCGCGCCATTTGACTTTTTGAATGGAAAATTAGCTCCAATTGTTAGCGGACACCATGTCGCGTTTGGAGAGCCCCTGTGTGCCTATGCATTGGAGCTCCCCCACAAGTGACCCCATTTTGGAAACTAGACCCCCCCAGGAACTTATCTAGATGCATATTGAGCACTTTAAACCCCAAGGTGCTTCACAGAAGTTTATAACGCAGAGCCATGAAAATAAAAAATAATTTTTCTTTCCTCGAAAATGATTTTTTAGCCTGGAATTTCCTATTTTGCCAAGGATAATAGGAGAAATTGGACCCCAAATATTGTTGTCCAGTTTGTCCTGAGTACGCGGATACCCCATATGTGGGGGTAAACCACTGTTTGGGCGCACGGCAGGGCTCGGAAGGGATGGCACGCCATTTGGCTTTTTAAATGGAAAATTAGCTCCAATCATTAGCTGACACCATATCACGTTTGGAGAGCCCCTGTGTGCCTAAACATCGGAGATCCCCCAGAAATGACCCCATTTTGGAAACTAGACCCCCAAAGGAACTAATCTAGATGTGTGGTGAGGACTTTGAACCCCCAAGTGCTTCACAGAAGTTTATAACGCAGAGCCATGAAAATAAAAAAAAAAATATTTTCTCAAAAATGATCTTTTAGCCTGCAATTTTTTTTATTTTACAAAGGGCAACAGGAGAAATTTGACCCCAAAAGTTGTTGTCCAGTTTCCAGTGGTGAGCACTTTGAACCCCCAAGTGCTTCACAGAAGTTTATAATGCAGAGCCGTGAAAATAATAAATACGTTTTCTTTCCTCAAAAATAATTATTTAGCCCAGAATTTTTTAATTTTCCCAAGGGTAACAGGAGAAATTTGACCCCAATATTTGTTGTCCAGTTTCTCCTGAGTACGGTGATACCCCATATGTGGGGGTAAACTACTGTTTGGGCACATGCCGGGGCTCGGAATTGAAGTAGTGACGTTTTGAAATGCAGACTTTGATGGAATGGTCTGCGGGCGTCACATTGCGTTTGCAGAGCCCCTGGTGTGCCTAAACAGTAGAAACCCCCCACAAGTGACCCCATTTTAGAAACTAGTCCCCCAAGGAACTTATCTAGATATGTGGTGAGCACTTTGAACCCCCAAGTGCTTCACAGACGTTTACAACGCAGAGCCGTGAAAATAAAAAATCATTTTTCTTTCCTCAAAAATGATGTTTTAGCAAGCATTTCTTTATTTTCACAAGGGTAACAGGAGAAATTGGACCCCAGTAATTGTTGCGCAGTTTGTCCTGAGTATGCTGGTACCCCATATGTGGGGGTAAACCACTGTTTGGGTGCACGTCGGGGCTCGGAAGTGAGAGAGCACCATTTGACTTTTTGAATACAAGATTGGCTGGAATCAATGGTGGCGCCATGTTGCGTTTGGAGACCCCCTGATGTGCCTAAACAGTGGAAACCCCTCAATTCTAACTCCAACACACCCCTAACCCTTATCCCAACTGTAGCCGTAACCCTAATCACAACCCTAACCCCAACACACCCGTAACCCCAACACACCCCTAACCCTAACCACAACCCTAATTCCAACCCAACCCTAGCCCTAAGGCTATGTGCCAACGTTGCGGATTCGTATGAGATTTTTCAGCACCATTTTTGAAAAATCCGCGGGTAAAAGGCACTGCGTTTTACCTGCGGAATTACCGCGGATTTCCAGTGTTTTTTTGTCCGGATTTCACCTGCGGATTCCTATTGAGGAACAGGTGTAAAACGATGCGGAATCCGCACAAAGAATTGACATGCTGCGGAAAATACAACGCAGCGTTCCCGCGTGGTATTTTCCGCACCATGGGCACAGCGGATTTGGCTTTCCATATGTTTACATGGTACTGTAAACCTGATGGAACTCTGCTGCGGATCCGCAGCGGCCAATCCGCACCGTGTGCACATAGCCTAATTCTAAAGGTATGTGCACACGCTGCGGAAAACGCTGCGGATCCGAAGCAGTTTGCCATGAGTTTACAGTTCAATGCAAACCTATGGAAAACAAAAATAGCTGTACACATGCTGCAGAAAAACTGCACGGAAACGCAGCGGTTTACATTCCGCAGCATGTCACTTCTTTCTGCGGATTCCGCAGCGGTTTTACAACTGCTCAAATAGAAAATCGCTGTTGTAAAACCGCATTGAAATGCGCAGAAAAAACATGGTAAATCCGCCATAAATCCGCAGCGGTTTAGCACTGCGGATTTATCAAATCCGCAGCGGAAAAATCCGCAGAGGACCAGAATACGTGTGCACATACCGAAACCCTAACCCTACCCCTAACTCTAACCCTACCCCTACCCCTAACCCTAATTCTTACCCCAACCTTAGTGGGGAAAAAAAAAATATTTTTTTTATTGTCCCTACCTATGGGGGTGACAAGGGGGGGTCATTTACTATTTTTTTTATTTTGATCACTGAGATATAACCTTATGATCTCAGTGATCAAAATTCACTCTGGAACGAATCTGCCGGCCGGCAGATTCGGCGGGCGCACTGCACATGCGCCCGCCATTTTGGAAGATGGCGGCGCCCAGTGTTGTGAATTCTGTGGCTGAATTCACTCCTGTGGTCACAAGTGGTACTGCAGCTTCTGAGCTTCCTCCCTCAGGTGTTCTGGTGAGCTCGTTAACTGCTTCATTACTTAACTCCGCCTGATGCTGCTATCCTTGCTCCTTGTCAATGTTTCAGTGTTGGATCTGAGCTTCTCCTGATTGTTCCTGTGACCTGCTGCTCTGTATAGCTAAGTGCTTTTTGCTTTTTTTGTTGCTTTTTTTCTGTCCAGCTTGTCTTTTGTTTTGCTGGAAGCTCTGAGACGCAAAGGGTGTACCGCCGTGCCGTTAGTTCGGCACGGTGGGTTTTTTTTTTGCCCCCTTTGCGTGGTTTTGCTTTAGGGTTTTTTGTAGACTGCAAAGTTCGCTTTACTGTCTTCGCTCTGTCCTAGAATATCGGGCCCCACTTTGCTGAATCTATTTCATCCCTACGTTTTGTCTTTTCATCTTACTCACAGTCATTATATGTGGGGGGCTGCCTTTTCCTTTGGGGAATTTCTCTGGGGCAAGTCAGGCCTATTTTTCTATCTTCAGGCTAGCTAGTTTCTTAGGCTGTGCCGAGTTACCTAGGCAGTTGTTAGGCGCAATCCACAGCCGCTTTTAGTTGTGTTTAGGATAGGATCAGGTGTGCAGTCTACAGAGTTTCCACGTCTCAGAGCTCGTTCTTGTATTTTTGGGTATTTGTCAGATCACTGTGTGCGCTCTGATCGCTAAGCACACTGTGTTTCTGGATTGCCTTCATAACACCTGTCATTAGCAAACATAACAGTACAAGGAGCCAAACTAATGATTCTCAATAGAGGGAAAGAAAAAGTTCTGACATCATTTTTTTTTTTTTCTGCTCTGTGTTCACTTTTTTTTTTCCCCTAGACATTTGGGTGATTCTGGACACAGGTGTGGACATGGATATTCAGGGTCTGTGCTCTTCAATGGATAATCTCGTTATAAATGTACAAAAAATTCAAGATACTATTGATCAGAAATCTATGTTAGAACCAAGAATTCCTATTCCTGATTTGTTTTTTGGAGATAGAACTAAGTTTCTAAGTTTCAAAAATAATTGTAAGCTATTTCTGGCCTTGAAACCTCATTCTTCTGGTAATCCTATTCAACAGGTTTTGATTATTATTTCTTTTTTGCGCGGCGACCCTCAAGACTGGGCATTTTCTCTTGCGCCAGGAGACCCTGCATTGAGTAGTGTCGATGCGTTTTTCCTGGCGCTCGGATTGCTGTACGATGAGCCTAATTCAGTGGATCAGGCTGAGAAAAATTTGCTGGCTTTGTGCCAGGGTCAGGATGATATAGAAGTATATTGTCAGAAATTTAGGAAATGGTCAGTACTCACTCAGTGGAATGAATCTGCGCTTGCAGCTTTGTTCAGAAAGGGTCTCTCTGAGGCTCTTAAGGATGTCATGGTGGGATTTCCTATGCCTGCTGGTTTGAATGAGTCTTTGTCTTTGGCCATTCAGATCGGTCGACGCTTGCGCGAGCGTAAATCTGTGCACCATTTGGCGGTACTGCCTGAGGTTAAACCTGAGCCTATGCAGTGCGATAGGACTATGACTAGAGTTGAACGGCAGGAATACAGACGTCTGAATGGTCTGTGTTTCTACTGTGGTGATTCCACTCATGCTATTTCTGATTGTCCTAAGCGCACTAAGCGGTCCGCTAGGTCTGCCGTCATTGGTACTGTACAGTCCAAATTCCTTCTGTCCATTACCTTGATATGCTCTTTGTCGTCGTTTTCTGTCATGGCGTTTGTGGATTCGGGCGCTGCCCTGAATCTGATGGATTTGGATTATGCTAAACGTTGTGGGTCTTTCTTGGAGCCTTTGCGGTGTCCTATTCCATTGAGAGGAATTGATGCTACACCTTTGGCCAAGAATAAACCTCAATACTGGGCCCAGCTGACCATGTGCATGGCTCCTGCACATCAGGAAGTTATTCGCTTTCTGGTGTTGCATAATCTGCATGATGTGGTCGTGTTGGGGTTGCCATGGCTACAAACCCATAATCCAGTATTGGATTGGAATTCCATGTCGGTATCCAGCTGGGGTTGTCAGGGGGTACATGGTGATGTTCCATTTTTGTCGATTTCGTCATCCACCCCTTCTGAGGTCCCAGAGTTCTTGTCTGATTATCAGGATGTATTTGAAGAGCCCAAGTCCGATGCTCTACCTCCGCATAGGGACATATTCGCCCATCGTCATCACCACTGGGAGCAGGGTTCTTCTTTGTAGCCAAGAAGGATGGTTCGCTGAGACCGTGTATTGATTACCGCCTTCTTAATAAGATCACTGTTAAATTTCAGTATCCCTTGCCATTGTTATCTGACTTGTTTGCTCGGATTAAGGGGGCTAGTTGGTTTACTAAGATAGATCTTCGTGGTGCGTATAATCTGGTGAGAATCAGGCAAGGAGATGAATGGAAAACTGCATTCAATACGCCCGAGGGTCATTTTGAGTATCTAGTGATGCCGTTCGGACTTGCCAATGCTCCATCTGTGTTTCAGTCTTTAATGCATGACATCTTCCGTGAGTATCTGGATAAATTCCTGATTGTTTACTTGGATGACATTTTGATCTTCTCAGATGATTGGGAGTCTCATGTGAAGCAGGTCAGAATGGTTTTTCAGGTCCTGCGTGCTAACTCTTTGTTTGTGAAGGGATCAAAGTGTCTCTTCGGTGTGCAGAAAGTTTCATTTTTGGGGTTCATCTTTACCCCTTCTACTATCGAGATGGATCCAGTTAAGGTCCAAGCCATCCAGGATTGGATTCAGCCGACATCTCTGAAAAGTCTGCAAAAGTTCCTGGGCTTTGCTAATTTTTATCGTCGCTTCATCTGTAATTTTTCTAGCATTGCCAAACCATTGACCGATTTGACCAAGAAGGGTGCTGATTTGGTTAATTGGTCTTCTGCTGCTGTGGAAGCTTTTCAGGAGTTGAAGCGTCGTTTTTGTTCTGCCCCTGTGTTGTGTCAGCCAGATGTTTCTCTTCCGTTCCAGGTCGAGGTTGATGCTTCTGAGATTGGAGCAGGGGCGGTTTTGTCACAGAGAGGTTCTGATTGCTCAGTGATGAAACCATGTGCTTTCTTTTCCAGGAAGTTTTCGCCCGCTGAGCGTAATTATGATGTGGGCAATCGAGAGTTGCTGGCCATGAAGTGGGCATTCGAGGAGTGGCGTCATTGGCTTGAAGGAGCTAAGCATCGCGTGGTGGTATTGACTGATCATAAGAACTTGACTTATCTCGAGTCTGCCAAGCGCTTGAATCCTAGACAGGCCCGTTGGTCGTTATTTTTTGCCCGCTTCGACTTTGTGATTTCGTACCTTCCGGGCTCTAAAAATGTGAAGGCGGATGCTCTGTCTAGGAGTTTTGTGCCCGACTCTCCGAGTTTATCTGAGCCAGCGGGTATCCTCAAGGAAGGAGTCATTGTGTCTGCCATCTCCCCTGATTTGCGGCGGGTGCTGCAAAAATTTCAGGCGAATAAACCTGATCGTTGTCCAGCAGAGAAACTGTTCGTCCCTGATAGGTGGACTAATAAACTTATCTCTGAACTTCATTGTTCGGTGTTGGCTGGTCATCCTGGAATCTTTGGTACCAGAGAGTTAGTGGCTAGATCCTTCTGGTGGCCATCTCTGTCACGGGATGTACGTACTTTTGTGCAATCCTGTGGGATTTGTGCTAGGGCTAAGCCCTGCTGTTCTCGTGCCAGTGGGTTGCTTTTGCCCTTGCCGGTCCCAAAGAGGCCTTGGACACATATTTCGATGGATTTCATTTCTGACCTTCCCGTTTCTCAAAAGATGTCAGTCATTTGGGTGGTCTGTGATCGCTTTTCTAAAATGGTCCATCTGGTGCCCTTGGCTAAATTGCCTTCCTCCTCTGATTTGGTACCTTTGTTCTTTCAGCATGTGGTTCGGTTGCATGGCATTCCTGAGAATATTGTTTCTGACAGAGGTTCCCAGTTTGTTTCAAGGTTTTGGCGAGCCTTTTGTGGTAGGATGGGCATTGACCTATCCTTTTCCTCGGCTTTCCATCCTCAGACTAATGGCCAGACCGAACGAACCAATCAGACCTTGGAAACATATCTGAGATGTTTTGTTTCTGCAGACCAGGATGATTGGGTGTCCTTTTTGCCGTTGGCTGAGTTCGCCCTTAATAATCGGGCCAGCTCGGCTACCTTGGTTTCTCCATTTTTTTGCAATTCTGGGTTCCATCCTCGTTTCTCTTCAGGACAGGTTGAGTCTTCGGACTGTCCTGGTGTGGATTCTGTGGTGGATAGGTTGCAGCAGATCTGGACTCAGGTAGTGGACAATTTGATCTTGTCCCAGGAGAAAGCTCAACTTTTCGCTAATCGCAGACGCCGTGTGGGTCCCCGACTTCGTGTTGGGGATCTGGTTTGGTTATCTTCTCGTCATATTCCTATGAAGGTTTCCTCTCCTAAATTTAAACCTCGTTTTATTGGTCCGTATAGGATTTCTGAGGTTCTCAATCCTGTGTCTTTTCGTTTGACCCTCCCAGACTCCTTTTCCATACATAATGTATTCCATAGGTCGTTGTTGCGGAGATACGTGGCACCTATGGTTCCATCTGTTGAGCCTCCTGCCCCGGTTTTGGTGGAGGGGGAATTGGAGTATATTGTGGAGAAGATTTTGGATTCTCGTGTTTCTAGACGGAAACTCCAGTATCTGGTTAAATGGAAGGGTTATGCTCAGGAAGATAATTCCTGGGTTTTTGCCTCTGATGTTCATGCTTCCGATCTTGTTCGTGCCTTTCATGCGGCTCATCCTGGTCGGCCTGGGGGCTCTGGTGAGGGTTCGGTGACCCCTCCTCAAGGGGGGGGTACTGTTGTGAATTCTGTGGCTGAATTCACTCCTGTGGTCACAAGTGGTACTGCAGCTTCTGAGCTTCCTCCCTCAGGTGTTCTGGTGAGCTCGTTAACTGCTTCATTACTTAACTCCGCCTGATGCTGCTATCCTTGCTCCTTGTCAATGTTTCAGTGTTGGATCTGAGCTTCTCCTGATTGTTCCTGTGACCAGCTGCTCTGTATAGCTAAGTGCTTTTTGCTTTTTTTGTTGCTTTTTTTCTGTCCAGCTTGTCTTTTGTTTTGCTGGAAGCTCTGAGACGCAAAGGGTGTACCGCCGTGCCGTTAGTTCGGCACGGTGGGTTTTTTTTTGCCCCCTTTGCGTGGTTTTGCTTTAGGGTTTTTTGTAGACTGCAAAGTTCGCTTTACTGTCCTCGCTCTGTCCTAGAATATCGGGCCCCACTTTGCTGAATCTATTTCATCCCTACGTTTTGTCTTTTCATCTTACTCACAGTCATTATATGTGGGGGGCTGCCTTTTCCTTTGGGGAATTTCTCTGGGGCAAGTCAGGCCTATTTTTCTATCTTCAGGCTAGCTAGTTTCTTAGGCTGTGCCGAGTTGCCTAGGTAGTTGTTAGGCGCAATCCACAGCCGCTTTTAGTTGTGTTTAGGATAGGATCAGGTGTGCAGTCTACAGAGTTTCCACGTCTCAGAGCTCGTTCTTGTATTTTTGGGTATTTGTCAGATCACTGTGTGCGCTCTGATCGCTAAGCACACTGTGTTTCTGGATTGCCTTCATAACACCTGTCATTAGCAAACATAACAGCCCAGGAAAGAAGACGGACGGTCCCCGGGAGGCCAGGTAAGTATAAGGAGGGGGAGATCAGGGCACGGGGGGGGCGTCGGAGCACGGGGGGGTGGATCGGAACACGGGGGGGTGGATTGGAGCACGGAGTGGGGGATCGCTGTGCGGGCGGGTGGATCGGAGCACGGGGGGGGAATCGCTGTGCGGGGGGGATCGCTGTGCGGGGGGGGATCGGAGTGCGGGGGGGTTTGATTGGAGCACGGGGGTGTGATTGGAGCACGGGGGGAGCGGGCAGGAGGACGGGGGAGCGGAGCACAGGACCGAGGGGAGCAGACCACAGATCGGGGGGCTGGGGGGGTGATCGGAGGAGTGGGGTGGGTGCACATTAGTGTGTCCAGCCATGGCCGATGATATTGCAGCATCGGCCATGGCTGGATTGTAATATTTCACCATTTTTTTAGGTGAAATATTACAAATCGCTCTGATTGGCAGTTTCACTTTCAACAGCCAATCAGAGCGATCGTAGCCACGAGGGGGTGAAGCCACCCCCCCTGGGCTAAACTACCACTCCCCCTGTCCCTGCAGATCGGGTGAAATGGGAGTTAACCCTTTCACCCGATCTGCAGGGACGCGATCTTTCCATGACGCATATGCTGCGTCATAGGTCGGAATGGCACCGACTTTCATGACGCAGCGTATGCGTCAAAGGTCGGGAAGGGGTTAAAGGGGAAGGAGTGGGGATTCTTAGCTGAGGCAAGACCCCACGTCTATCTGTGACTGCGGAAGCGAACGGGATGAGACTTGAGCTGAGGACATATCTCGTCATTCGTGAGATTGTTTTGGGATCCCTTGGACTCATGTGGACTATTGCTTTGTTAGCTGGCACAAGGATTATCGGGAAGTGCCCCCGAATCTGTTCTGTTGGACTCGTGGAAGGACTATTGTTTCGTTTATCGGGTGCGGGATTACTGGAAAGCACCTCCAGATCTGTTTATTTACTTGGGCTTATTGTGGACTTCTGGTGGACTTGAAGGACATTATGGATATTTGATGTTGTATGCTCCCTGCTTTAATAAATCTCATTGGATCATCCCTTGGCCTGTTGTCCCTTCCTGCTCTGCTGTACACCCCATCACAAACTGGTTGGCAGCAGTGGGATCAGAGCAGAAGGAATGGAGGACAAAGGCCCATCAACATTGGGAACCAGCACCGCAGAGTACAAGAACTGGACTGCGATGAACCTACAAACAAAGGCCCATGAAGTAGGAGTCCGTTTTAACCCTCCGTCACATACAACTGATCTGACAGGCGCTTCTCTTTTACTTTCATTTCTCCTTCCTCACCAGATTGTGAGGAAACCCCCTCCCTCCAGGTAGTCTCCTGTCTCTTGAAGGTCTGTGAAACCTGATATCACAGTTGGATTTCAGAGCTTCAGGGGAGAGGATATAGCTGCACAGATCTCTCAGGCTCATTGTATGTGAATACGTCACATTCAGTAAGGTTGGTATTTTATGTTTTTATTTATCACAATAGTTTATTTAGCTTGTTTTATGAATGTATAGCACAAAATGTGAGGATATTTCATAGAAATAAGGGAGATTTTATAAAAGAAAGTGTGCTGCTCAGGCATATACAGTAGTTCCCTAACATATTCCTTCTCTTGCTTCAGATTATCTGCTGAAATGGAGAGGAAAATGTACAATTTATCCAAACAACTTGATGTTGAGGAAGTAACAAACATGCTGTTAGATGATAGAGACCTCACACTGAATGAGGATTTAGGAGAGGAAAGTGAGATTGATTCTCATGATGAGGTGGAAGAATGTGTCCTGGATTCTGAAACAGAGCAAGATGGTGACAGTGGTGAGGATGAAGAAGTTGGATCATATTATATTGGAAAAGATAAAAATACTAAATGGAACAAGAAGCCATTCCAGAAAAAACGTAGGGAACCTTTAAACATTATTACTCACCTTCCTGCAGTAATAGGAACTGCACGTAATGCAAAAACTGCAGTTGAATGCTGGAACAGTATATTTACAGATGACATTCTGGACTCTATTGTCACATATACCAACCAATATATAGACATTATAAAGGACAAGTACATCTGCAACAGAACCATCAAGCCCACAGATGAAATAGAACTGCGTGCTTTTTTTGGATTACTGTACCTTGCAGGAGCTCATAGGGCAAATAGACAAAGTTTGGAGGAACTTTGGGGTAAAGATGGGGATGGAGTTGAAAAATGTAGCCTTGTTATGTCCATAAACAGATTCAAGATTCTAATTCGTTGCCTTCGGTTTGACGACAGAACTACCCGAACCGAACGCAAAACACATGACCGACTTGCTCCAATTCGTGATATATTTCAAAGATTTGTTGTAAACTGTAAACAAAGTTATTACTAGTGTTGAGCGATACCGTCCGATACTTGAAAGTATCGGTATCGGATAGTATCGGCCGATACCCGAAAAATATCGGATATCGCCGATACCGATATCCGATACCAATACAAGTCAATGGGACATCAAGTATCTGAAGGTATTCTCATGGTTCCCAGGGTCTGAAGGAGAGGAAATTCTCCTTCAGGCCCTGGGATCCATAGGGATGTGTAAAATAAAGAATTAAAATAAAAAATATTGATATGCTCACCTCTCCGGCGGCCCCTGGACATCACGCTGCTAACCGGGAGGCTTCTTTGTTTAAAATGAGCGCGTTTAGGGACTTCCATGATGTCACGGCTTGTGATTGGTCGCGTGCCGCTCATGTGACCGCCACGCGACCAATCAGAAGCCGCGACGTCATTCTCAGGTCCTAAATTCCTAGAATGAGGAGTATAGGACCTGAGAATGACGTCGCGGTCGCTGGACACATTGCAGGATACACATCAGGGGAACAGCTGGCATTATGTTTAAAATGAGTGCGTTGAGGACCTGCGAATGACGTCCCGGCTTCTGATTGGTCGCGTGCCGCCCATGTGACCGGCACGCGACCAATCAGAAGCCACGACGTCATTCGCAGGTCCTTAATTCCTAGAATTAGGAGTTTTTGTGAATGAGAATGATGTCGCGGCTTCTGATTGGTCGCGTGCCGGTCACATGGGCGGCACGCGACCAATCAGAAGCCGCGACGTCATTCTCATTCACTAAACTCCTAATTCTAGGAATTCAGGACCTGCGAATGACGTCACGGCTTCTGATTGGTCGCGTGCCGGTCACATGGGCGGCACACGACCAATCAGAAGCCGGGACGTCATTCGCAGGTCCTAAAGGCGCGCATTTTAAACAAAGAAGCCTCCCGGTTAGCAGCGTGATGTCCAGGGGCCGCCGGAGAGGTGAGCATATCAATATTTTTTATTTTAATTCTTTATTTTACACATCCCTATTGATCCGATACCGATACCCGATATCACAAAAGTATCGGATCTCGGTATCGGAATTCCGATACCGTAAGTATCGGCCGATACCCGATACTTGCGGTATCGGAATGCTCAACACTAGTTATTACCCTGGAGAGAATCTCACTATTGACGAAATGCTCCCTGGTTTTCGTGGTAGATGTGCCTTTCGTCAATATATTCCATCAAAGCCAAACAAATATGGAATAAAAATTTATGCCCTTGTTGATGCCAGTAAGACCTACACTTACAACCTGGAAGTTTATGCAGGAAAACAACCAGAAGGTCCTTACTGTGTGAGCAACAAACCCATTGATGTTGTAAAAAGACTGGCTGAACCCTTATTTGGATCGGGTCGCAATATTACAGCTGACAATTGGTTTACAAGTTGTGATCTGAAAATTCAGAAGCTGTCATATGTGGGAACTGTAAGAAAAAACAAAAGGGAATTGCCGCCACAGTTTGTAAGTGTGAAAGAGAGACAACAGTACAGCAGTATGTTTGCATTCCATAATGGAAAGGCTTTAGTTTCCTATGTACCACATGCCAAAAAAATCGTACTTCTTCTATCAACACTTCATGATGATGCTGCCATCGATCCTGGGACTGGGGCAGAAAAAAAACCGGAGATAATTACATTTTACAATGCCACCAAAGGGGGTGTGGATACAGCAGATCAGATGTGCTCCACTTTCAACGTCAGCAGAAACATCAAACGCTGGCCAATGGTCATATTTTTTGCTATGTTGAATTTGGGTGGTATAAATTCACAAGTAATTTATCTTGAAAACAAGCTTGAACCACTCCGTAGACGATTGTATCTGAAAAAATTGGCCCATGAACTAGTACTTGGAGAGCTACGCAGGAGAAGCGTGAAAACAATCGGTATCCCCTCTCGCCTTCAAGTTCAGCTCAAAAGGTTCCGCCCAGAAGATGATGGTGAAAAGTCACCATCTGCACCACCTCACAAAAGAAGGAGATGCACCACCTGCCAAACGGAAAGCGGAACCAGAAGGCTTTCAAATTATGAATGTCTCAAATGTCATAAAGCAATTTGCCTGACACATGCAAAAATGGTGTGTAATTCTTGCTATTTGCTCTGCAAGTGTGACTTTTTCTGGGGAAACCTCAGCATCTACTTCTGATTGAATATGTTTTTAATAGTACTTAAGGTACCTTAAAATTAAGTTTGTGTTCAAAAATTTTCTTTGTACATTTTTGTGAGAGAGTCGAACTGGGGACTATTTGGCGGGAGTTTTGAAAAGTTTGTATTTCATAGTTATTAGTTTTATGTTAAGTAAATGTTTTTTTTGCAACTGATTATGTGTAGTCTCTTTTATTACATCCCTATGAAGGTCACTGATCACTTTTAGAGCACTGAAATTGCAAACATTAGATATTATAGGCATTTTTCCAGCAGGTGCCTGACAGGCACATTGTATGTGAACTCGTTAGTCCGAATATTGTATGTGACGGAGGGTTAAAGGACTCTCCAAGGAGCAGCTAATTGAGGCTTTGGAAGGAGTTCGCCTGCAAGATGACACTGAGGAAGGATCCTCACAGCAAATGGAGGAAAGACTGCAGCCGGAGGTAAATACCCAAAAAAGTCAGTGGGTTGTGTGGTACGAGGAGGAGTTGGCATTTCTGGGAGAAGAGGCCACCATAGACGATAAGAGGAAGGCCATTCACAGAGCTCAGGAGATGGCATTGCTGGAGCAGATCGCTTTGGAAGCAGCTAGAAGCTCCAGACAGACTGTAACCTCAGCACCCACCATGAGGGAACTCCCCAGAGTGTCCCACAAAGACTTTAAGCCCTTTAATGAGGCTGCAGGCGACATTGAGGGCTTCTTCCAGGACTTTGAGCATCAGTGTTGATTAATGGAAGTACCGGAAAGGGAGCGAGTTCGACATCTTGTGGGGTTCTTAGAGGGTGGAGCTGCTGAAGCCTATAGAGCTATGGACCCTCGGGGGAACTGTGAGTATGCGGCGATTAAACAGACTATTCTAGAACATTATGCTATGTTAAACCTTGTTATCTTATTCTTATAATTATGCTAACATACAAAATTAGCATATGCTTTAATCCCACTGCTGCCAGTATTATGCGGTCTTGAAATGTTTTTGTACTTATTCTTATGATTTTGCTAACATGCAAATTAACATGTGATTTAATCTTTTGTATTTGTATAATTTTGTGGTTTTCAGTTAAGATAAGGAATCTTAAAAATCAAGCTGTTAAAGGTAGCATGGCCGAGTGGTCTAAGGCGCTGGATTTAGGCTCCAGTCTCTTTGGAGGCGTGGGTTCAAATCCCACTGCTGCCAGTGTATTTTGACTTTGAAACTTTTTAGCTTATATTTATGATTTTGCTAATAGAAAAATTAGCATGTGCTTTATTATTTTGTATTTGTATGAGTGCATGCTTTGCTGTTTTGCAAAAGACAGTAGATAGAATAATTCCTTTTTCCTTTTTGCTTAGAGACCTATCCATTTTCCACCTTGAAGAAGTTAAAATGTAGGAAAATTCACTAAACTTACTCTAAGGAAGCTTTTTTCATGTAGTATATTAAGGTAGCATGGCCAAGCGGTCTAAGGCGCTGGATTAAGGCTCCAGTCTCTTCAGAGGCGTGGGTTCAAACCCCACTGCTGCCAGTAGTTCTTCAGAACCTTTTGATCTAATTCAAATGATTTTGTATTTGCATCAGTGTGTGGATTTCTGTTTAGGAAAAGACAGTTGATAGAATCATTGGTTTTTCCTATTGTTTAGAGACTTAACCATTTTACAACAGACCTGTAGGTTCAAATCCCACTGCTGCCAGTAGTAAGAGTTCCTTAAAACCTTTTTATCTTATTCTTATAACTATGCTAACATACAAAATTAGCATATGCTTTAATCCCACTGCTGCCAGTATTATGAGGTCTTGAAATGTTTTTGTACTTATTCTTATGATTTTGCTAACATGCAAATTAGCATGTGATCTAATCTTCTTTTGTATTTGTATGATTTTTCGGTTTTCAGTTAAGATAAAGACCGTTGATAGAATCATTGGTTTTTCCTAATGTTTAGAGACATGCCCTTTTTCCAACATGCACTAATTTTAAATGTTGTCAAATGTACTTCACTTACTCTAAGGAAGCCTACTTAATCATGCTGAGTATGACTCAGCAGTATGAGTTCTTGAAAATCTTTTGATCTTATTCTTATAATTATGAAAACAGACAAAATTTGCATGTGCTTTCATCCCACTGCTGCCAGTATGATATGTGCTTGAAAATTGTTTTGAACTTACTCTTATGATTTTACTAACATACAAACTTACATGTGTTTTAATCTTCTTTTGTATTTGCTTAAGTGTTTTCTTTCTGGTTAAGATAAAAACAGTTGATAGAATTATTGTTTTTTTCCTAATATTTAGAGACATGTCTGTCATGATATGTACTTTTGCCCTGTCCTGTATTTGAATAATATGCCATTTGATGTATGTAACTGTTCTCTGGTTTCTATTAGCTGTAATTTATGTATTTTCTTGTGCTGGGAGTTCACCTGTAACAATATGTCTCCTTCCCCCAATACTTGCAGCCCTAAGCTATAATGTAATTAAGGTTTGTCAACACCACTAGTGAAGAATAGCCATTCTTTCTCACAGCAGGTGGCTAGTCATATGTACATACTAGATAGACTAAGAGGAGCCAACCAGTCTAGAATCTTCAGGTGGACCCAACCATTGAATAGAAGGTGTGACCCCTACCCCCCTTCATGAGCGGATCCCAGGAGCTCAGATAATCCATTCTTATTTTTGAGATCAGATGTGAGTTGATCCTTAAAGGGGAAGGAGTGGGGATTCTTAGCTGAGGCAAGACCCCACGTCCATCTGTGACTGCGGAAGCGTACGGGATGAGACTTGAGCTGAGGACATATCTCGTCGTTCGTGAGATTGTTTTGGGATCCCTTGGACTCATGTGGACTATTGCTTTGTTAGCTGGCACAAGGATTATCTGGAGGTGCCCCCGAATCTGTTCTGTTGGACTCGTGGAAGGACTATTGTTTCGTTTATCGGGTGCGGGATTACTGGAAAGCACCTCCAGATCTGTTTATTTACTTGGGCTTATTGTGGACTTCTGGTGGACTTGAAGGACATTATGGATATTTGATGTTGTATGCTCCCTGCTTTAATAAATCTCATTGGATCATCCCTCGGCCTGTTGTCCCTTCCTGCTCTGCTGTACACCCCGTCACAAACTGGTTGGCAGCAGTGGGATCAGAGCATAAGGAATGGAGGACAAAGGCCCATCAACATTGGGAACCAGCACCGCAGAGTACAAGAGCTGGACTGCGATGAACCTACAAACAAAGGCCCATGAAGTAGGAGTCCGTTTTAAAGGACTCTCCAAGGAGCAGCTAATTGAGGCTTTGGAAGGAGTTCGCCTGCAAGATGACACTGAGGAAGGATCCTCACAGCAAATGGAGGAAAGACTGCAGCCGGAGGTAAATACCCAAAAAAGTCAGTGGGTTGTGTGGTACGAGGAGGAGTTGGCATTTGTGGGAGAAGAGGCCACCATAGACGATAAGAGGAAGGCCATTCACAGAGCTCAGGAGATGGCATTGCTGGAGCAGATCGCTTTGGAAGCAGCTAGAAGCTCCAGACAGACTGTAACCTCAGCACCCACCATGAGGGAACTCCCCAGAGTGTCCCACAAAGACTTTAAGCCCTTTAATGAGGCTGCAGGCGACATTGAGGGCTTCTTCCAGGACTTTGAGCATCAGTGTTGATTAATGGAAGTCCCGGAAAGGGAGCGAGTTCGACATCTTGTGGGGTTCTTAGAGGGTGGAGCTGCTGAAGCCTATAGAGCTATGGACCCTCGGGGGAACTGTGAGTATGCGGCGATTAAACAGACTATTCTAGAACATTATGCTATGTTAAACCTTGTTATCTTATTCTTATAATTATGCTAACATACACAATTAGCATATGCTTTAATCCCACTGCTGCCAGTATTATGCGGTCTTGAAATGTTTTTGTACTTATTCTTATGATTTTGCTAACATGCAAATTAACATGTAATTTAATCTTTTGTATTTGTATAATTTTGCGGTTTTCAGTTAAGATAAGGAATCGTAAAAATCATGCTGTTAAAGGTAGCATGGCCGAGTGGTCTAAGGCGCTGGACTTAGGCTCCAGTCTCTTTGGAGGCGTGGGTTCAAATCCCACTGCTGCCAGTGTATTTCTACTTTGAAACTTTTTAGCTTATATTTATGATTTTGCTAATAGAAAAATTAGCATGTGTTTTATTATTTTGTATTTGTATGCGTCCATGCTTTGCTGTTTTGCAAAAGACAGTAGATAGAATCATTGCTTTTTCCTTTTTGCTTAGAGACCTATCCATTTTCCACCTTGAAGAAGTTAAACTGTAGGAAAATTCACTAAACTTACTCTAAGGAAGCTTTTTTTATGTAGTATATTAGGGTAGCATGGCCGAGCGGTCTAAGGCGCTGGATTAAGGCTCCAGTCTCTTCAGAGGCGTGGGTTCAAATCCCACTGCTGCCAGTAGGTCTTCAGAACATTTTGATCTAATTCAAATGATTTTGTATTTGCATGAGTGTGTGGGTTTCTGTTTAGGAAAAGACAGTTGATAGAATCATTGTTTTTTCCTATTGTTTAGAGACTTAACCATTTTACAACTGACCTGTAGGTTTAAATCCCACTGCTGCCAGTAGTAAGAGTTCCTTAAAACCTTTTTATCTTATTCTTATACATACGCTAATATACAAAATTAGCATATGCTTTAATCCCACTGCTGCCAGTATTATGCGGTCTTGAAATGTTTTTGTACTTATTCTTATGATTTTGCTAACATGCAAATTAACATGTGATTTAATCTTTTGTATTTGTATAATTTTGTGGTTTTCAGTTAAGATAAGGAATCTTAAAAATCATGCTGCTAAAGGTAGCATGGCCGAGCGGTCTAAGGCGCTGGATTAAGGCTCCAGTCTCTTCAGAGGCGTGGGTTCAAATCCCACTGCTGCCAGTGTATTTCTACTTTGAAACTTTTTAGCTTATATTTATGATTTTGCTAATAGAAAAATTAGCATGTGTTTTATTATTTTGTATTTGTATGAGTCCATGCTTTGCTGCTTTGCAAAAGACAGTAGATAGAATCATTGCTTTTTGCTTAGAGACCTATCCATTTTCCACCTTGAAGAAGTTAAAATGTAGGAAAATTCACTAAACTTACTCTAAGGAAGCTTTTTTTTATGTAGTATATTAGGGTAGCATGGCCGAGCGGTCTAAGGCGCTGGATTAAGCCTCCAGTCTCTTCAGAGGCGTGGGTTCAAATCCCACTGCTGCCAGTAGGTCTTCAGAACATTTTGATCTAATTCAAATGATTTTGTATTTGCATGAGTGTGTGGGTTTCTGTTTAGGAAAAGACGGTTGATAGAATCATTGTTTTTTCCTATTGTTTAGAGTCTTAACCATTTTACAACTGACCTGTAGGTTTAAATCCCACTGCTGCCAGTAGTAAGAGTTCCTTAAAACCTTTTTATCTTATTCTTATACATACGCTAATATACAAAATTAGCATATGCTTTAATCCCACTGCTGCCAGTATTATGCGGTCTTGAAATGTATTTGTACTTATTCTTATGATTTTGCTAACATGCAAATTAACATGTGATTTAATCTTTTGCATTTGTATAATTTTGTGGTTTTCAGTTAAGATAAGGAATCTTAAAAACCATGCTGCTAAAGGTAGCATGGCCGAGCGGTCTAAGGCGCTGGATTAAGGCTCCAGTCTCTTCAGAGGCGTGGGTTCAAATCCCACTGCTGCCAGTAGGTCTTCAGAACCTTTTGATCTAATTCTTATGATTTTGTATTTGCATGAGTGTGTGGATTTCTGTTTAGGAAAAGACAGTTGATAGAATCATTGGTTTTTCCTATTGTTTAGAGACTTAACCATTTTACAACAGACCTGTAGGTTCAAATCCCACTGCTGCCAGTAGTAAGAGTTCCTTAAAACCTTTTTATCTTATTCTTATAACTATGCTAACATACAAAATTAGCATATGCTTTAATCCCACTGCTGCCAGTATTATGAGGTCTTGAAATGTTTTTGTACTTATTCTTATGATTTTGCTAACATGCAAATTAGCATGTGATCTAATCTTCTTTTGTATTTGTATGATTTTTCGGTTTTCGGTTAAGATAAAGACCGTTGATAGAATCATTGGTTTTTCCTAATGTTTAGAGACATGCCCTTTTTCCAACATGCACTAATTTTAAATGTTGTCAAATGTACTTCACTTACTCTAAGGAAGCCTACTTAATCATGCTGAGTATGACTCAGCAGTATGAGTTCTTGAAAATCTTTTGATCTTATTCTTATAATTATGAAAACAGACAAAATTTGCATGTGCTTTCATCCCACTGCTGCCAGTATGATATGTGCTTGAAAATTGTTTTGAACTTACTCTTATGATTTTACTAACATACAAACTTACATGTGTTTTAATCTTCTTTTGTATTTGCTTAAGTGTTTTCTTTCTGGTTAAGATAAAAACAGTTGATAGAATTATTGTTTTTTTCCTAATATTTAGAGACATGTCTGTCATGATATGTACTTTTGCCCTGTCCTGTATTTGAATAATATGCCATTTGATGTATGTAACTGTTCTCTGGTTTCTATTAGCTGTAATTTATGTATTTTCTTGTGCAGGGAGTTCACCTGTAACAATATGTCTCCTTCCCCCAATACTTGCAGCCCTAAGCTATAATGTAATTAAGGTTTGTCAACACCACTAGTGAAGAATAGCCATTCTTTCTCACAGCAGGTGGCTAGTCATATGTACATACTAGATAGACTAAGAGGAGCCTACCAGTCTAGAATCTTCAGGTGGACCCAACCATTGAATAGAAGGTGTGACCCCTACCCCCCTTCATGGGCGGATCCCAGGAGCTCAGATAATCCATTCTTATTTTTGAGATCAGATGTGAGTTGATCCTTAAAGGGGAAGGAGTGGGGATTCTTAGCTGAGGCAAGACCCCACGTCCATCTGTGACTGCGGAAGCGTACGGGATGAGACTTGAGCTGAGGACATATCTCGTCGTTCGTGAGATTGTTTTGGGATCCCTTGGACTCATGTGGACTATTGCTTTGTTAGCTGGTACAAGGATTATCTGGAGGTGCCCCCGAATCTGTTCTGTTGGACTCGTGGAAGGACTATTGTTTCGTTTATCGGGTGCGGGATTACTGGAAAGCACCTCCAGATCTGTTTATTTACTTGGGCTTATTGTGGACTTCTGGTGGACTTGAAGGACATTATGGATATTTGATGTTGTATGCTCCCTGCTTTAATAAATCTCATTGGATCATCCCTCGGCCTGTTGTCCCTTCCTGCTCTGCTGTACACCCCGTCACAAACTGGTTGGCAGCAGTGGGATCAGAGCATAAGGAATGGAGGACAAAGGCCCATCAACATTGGGAACCAGCACCGCAGAGTACAAGAGCTGGACTGCGATGAACCTACAAACAAAGGCCCATGAAGTAGGAGTCCGTTTTAAAGGACTCTCCAAGGAGCAGCTAATTGAGGCTTTGGAAGGAGTTCGCCTGCAAGATGACACTGAGGAAGGATCCTCACAGCAAATGGAGGAAAGACTGCAGCCGGAGGTAAATACCCAAAAAAGTCAGTGGGTTGTGTGGTACGAGGAGGAGTTGGCATTTCTGGGAGAAGAGGCCACCATAGACGATAAGAGGAAGGCCATTCACAGAGCTCAGGAGATGGCATTGCTGGAGCAGATCGCTTTGGAAGCAGCTAGAAGCTCCAGACAGACTGTAACCTCAGCACCCACCATGAGGGAACTCCCCAGAGTGTCCCACAAAGACTTTAAGCCCTTTAATGAGGCTGCAGGCGACATTGAGGGCTTCTTCCAGGACTTTGAGCATCAGTGTTGATTAATGGAAGTCCCGGAAAGGTAGCGAGTTCGACATCTTGTGGGGTTCTTAGAGGGTGGAGCTGCTGAAGCCTATAGAGCTATGGACCCTCGGGGGAACTGTGAGTATGCGGCGATTAAACAGACTATTCTAGAACATTATGCTATGTTAAACCTTGTTATCTTATTCTTATAATTATGCTAAAATACACAATTAGCATATGCTTTAATCCCACTGCTGCCAGTATTATGCGGTCTTGAAATGTTTTTGTACTTATTCTTATGATTTTGCTAACATGCAAATTAACATGTGATTTAATCTTTTGTATTTGTATAATTTTGCGGTTTTCAGTTAAGATAAGGAATCGTAGAAATCATGCTGTTAAAGGTAGCATGGCCGAGTGGTCTAAGGCGCTGGACCTATGCTCCAGTCTCTTTGGAGGCGTGGGTTCAAATCCCACTGCTGCCAGTGTATTTCTACTTTGAAACTTTTTAGCTTATATTTATGATTTTGCTAATAGAAAAATTAGCATGTGTTTTATTATTTTGTATTTGTATGCGTCCATGCTTTGCTGTTTTGCAAAAGACAGTAGATAGAATCATTGCTTTTTCCTTTTTGCTTAGAGACCTATCCATTTTCCACCTTGAAGAAGTTAAACTGTAGGAAAATTCATTAAACTTACTCTAAGGAAGCTTTTTTTATGTAGTATATTAGGGTAGCATGGCCGAGCGGTCTAAGGCGCTGGATTAAGGCTCCAGTCTCTTCAGAGGCGTGGGTTCAAATCCCACTGCTGCCAGTAGGTCTTCAGAACATTTTGATCTAATTCAAATGATTTTGTATTTGCATGAGTGTGTGGGTTTCTGTTTAGGAAAAGACAGTTGATAGAATCATTGTTTTTTCCTATTGTTTAGAGACTTAACCATTTTACAACTGACCTGTAGGTTTAAATCCCACTGCTGCCAGTAGTAAGAGTTCCTTAAAACCTTTTTATCTTATTCTTATACATACGCTAATATACAAAATTAGCATATGCTTTAATCCCACTGCTGCCAGTATTATGCGGTCTTGAAATGTTTTTGTACTTATTCTTATGATTTTGCTAACATGCAAATTAACATGTGATTTAATCTTTTGTATTTGTATAATTTTGTGGTTTTCAGTTAAGATAAGGAATCTTAAAAATCATGCTGCTAAAGGTAGCATGGCCGAGTGGTCTAAGGCGCTGGATTAAGGCTCCAGTCTCTTCAGAGGCGTGGGTTCAAATCCCACTGCTGCCAGTGTATTTCTACTTTGAAACTTTTTAGCTTATATTTATGATTTTGCTAATAGAAAAATTAGCATGTGTTTTATTATTTTGTATTTGTATGAGTCCATGCTTTGCTGCTTTGCAAAAGACAGTAGATAGAATCATTGCTTTTTGCTTAGAGACCTATCCATTTTCCACCTTGAAGAAGTTAAAATGTAGGAAAATTCACTAAACTTACTCTAAGGAAGCTTTTTCTATGTAGTATATTAGGGTAGCATGGCCGAGCGGTCTAAGGCGCTGGATTAAGGCTCCAGTCTCTTCAGAGGCGTGGGTTCAAATCCCACTGCTGCCAGTAGGTCTTCAGAACATTTTGATCTAATTCAAATGATTTTGTATTTGCATGAGTGTGTGGGTTTCTGTTTAGGAAAAGACAGTTGATAGAATCATTGTTTTTTCCTATTGTTTAGAGACTTAACCATTTTACAACAGACCTGTAGGTTTAAATCCCACTGCTGCCAGTAGTAAGAGTTCCTTAAAACCTTTTTATCTTATTCTTATAACTATGCTAACATACAAAATTAGCATATGCTTTAATCCCACTGCTGCCAGTATTATGAGGTCTTGAAATGTTTTTGTACTTATTCTTATGATTTTGCTAACATGCAAATTAGCATGTGATCTAATCTTCTTTTGTATTTGTATGATTTTTCGGTTTTCGGTTAAGATAAAGACCGTTGATAGAATCATTGGTTTTTCCTAATGTTTAGAGACATGCCCTTTTTCCAACATGCACTAATTTTAAATGTTGTCAAATGTACTTCACTTACTCTAAGGAAGCCTACTTAATCATGCTGAGTATGACTCAGCAGTATGAGTTCTTGAAAATCTTTTGATCTTATTCTTATAATTATGAAAACAGACAAAATTTGCATGTGCTTTCATCCCACTGCTGCCAGTATGATATGTGCTTGAAAATTGTTTTGAACTTACTCTTATGATTTTACTAACATACAAACTTACATGTGTTTTAATCTTCTTTTGTATTTGCTTAAGTGTTTTCTTTCTGGTTAAGATAAAGACAGTTGATAGAATCATTGTTTTTTCCTATTGTTTAGAGACTTAACCATTTTACAACTGACCTGTAGGTTTAAATCCCACTGCTGCCAGTAGTAAGAGTTCCTTAAAACCTTTTTATCTTATTCTTATACATACGCTAATATACAAAATTAGCATATGCTTTAATCCCACTGCTGCCAGTATTATGCGGTCTTGAAATGTTTTTGTACTTATTCTTATGATTTTGCTAACATGCAAATTAACATGTGATTTAATCTTTTGTATTTGTATAATTTTGTGGTTTTCAGTTAAGATAAGGAATCTTAAAAGTCATGCTGCTAAAGGTAGCATGGCCGAGCGGTCTAAGGCGCTGGATTAAGGCTCCAGTCTCTTCAGAGGCGTGGGTTCAAATCCCACTGCTGCCAGTGTATTTCTACTTTGAAACTTTTTAGCTTATATTCATGATTTTGCTAATAGAAAAATTAGCATGTGTTTTATTATTTTGTATTTGTATGAGTCCATGCTTTGCTGCTTTGCAAAAGACAGTAGATAGAATCATTGCTTTTTGCTTAGAGACCTATCCATTTTCCACCTTGAAGAAGTTAAAATGTAGGAAAATTCACTAAACTTACTCTAAGGAAGCTTTTTTTATGTAGTATATTAGGGTAGCATGGCCGAGCGGTCTAAGGCGCTGGATTAAGGCTCCAGTCTCTTCAGAGGCGTGGGTTCAAATCCCACTGCTGCCAGTAGGTCTTCAGAACATTTTGATCTAATTCAAATGATTTTGTATTTGCATGAGTGTGTGGGTTTCTGTTTAGGAAAAGACAGTTGATAGAATCATTGTTTTTTCCTATTGTTTAGAGACTTAACCATTTTACAACAGACCTGTAGGTTTAAATCCCACTGCTGCCAGTAGTAAGAGTTCCTTAAAACCTTTTTATCTTATTCTTATACATACGCTAATATACAAAATTAGCATATGCTTTAATCCCACTGCTGCCAGTATTATGCGGTCTTGAAATGTATTTGTACTTATTCTTATGATTTTGCTAACATGCAAATTAACATGTGATTTAATCTTTTGCATTTGTATAATTTTGTGGTTTTCAGTTAAGATAAGGAATCTTAAAAATCATGCTGCTAAAGGTAGCATGGCCGAGCGGTCTAAGGCGCTGGATTAAGGCTCCAGTCTCTTCAGAGGCGTGGGTTGAAATCCCACTGCTGCCAGTAGGTCTTCAGAACCTTTTGATCTAATTCTTATGATTTTGTATTTGCATGAGTGTGTGGATTTCTGTTTAGGAAAAGACAGTTGATAGAATCATTGGTTTTTCCTATTGTTTAGAGACTTAACCATTTTACAACAGACCTGTAGGTTCAAATCCCACTGCTGCCAGTAGTAAGAGTTCCTTAAAACCTTTTTATCTTATTCTTATAACTATGCTAACATACAAAATTAGCATATGCTTTAATCCCACTGCTGCCAGTATTATGAGGTCTTGAAATGTTTTTGTACTTATTCTTATGATTTTGCTAACATGCAAATTAGCATGTGATCTAATCTTCTTTTGTATTTGTATGATTTTTCGGTTTTCGGTTAAGATAAAGACCGTTGATAGAATCATTGGTTTTTCCTAATGTTTAGAGACATGCCCTTTTTCCAACATGCACTAATTTTAAATGTTGTCAAATGTACTTCACTTACTCTAAGGAAGCCTACTTAATCATGCTGAGTATGACTCAGCAGTATGAGTTCTTGAAAATCTTTTGATCTTATTCTTATAATTATGAAAACAGACAAAATTTGCATGTGCTTTCATCCCACTGCTGCCAGTATGATATGTGCTTGAAAATTGTTTTGAACTTACTCTTATGATTTTACTAACATACAAACGTACATGTGTTTTAATCTTCTTTTGTATTTGCTTAAGTGTTTTCTTTCTGGTTAAGATAAAAACAGTTGATAGAATTATTGTTTTTTTCCTAATATTTAGAGACATGTCTGTCATGATATGTACTTTTGCCCTGTCCTGTATTTGAATAATATGCCATTTGATGTATGTAACTGTTCTCTGGTTTCTATTAGCTGTAATTTATGTATTTTCTTGTGCAGGTAGTTCACCTGTAACAATATGTCTCCTTCCCCCAATACTTGCAGCCCTAAGCTATAATGTAATTAAGGTTTGTCAACACCACTAGTGAAGAATAGCCATTCTTTCTCACAGCAGGTGGCTAGTCATATGTACATACTAGATAGACTAAGAGGAGCCGACCAGTCTAGAATCTTCAGGTGGACCCAACCATTGAATAGAAGGTGTGACCCCTACCCCCCTTCATGGGCGGATCCCAGGAGCTCAGATAATCCATTCTTATTTTTGAGATCAGATGTGAGTTGATCCTTAAAGGGGAAGGAGTGGGGATTCTTAGCTGAGGCAAGACCCCACGTCCATCTGTGACTGCGGAAGCGTACGGGATGAGACTTGAGCTGAGGACATATCTCGTCGTTCGTGAGATTGTTTTGGGATCCCTTGGACTCATGTGGACTATTGCTTTGTTAGCTGGTACAAGGATTATCTGGAGGTGCCCCCGAATCTGTTCTGTTGGACTCGTGGAAGGACTATTGTTTCGTTTATCGGGTGCGGGATTACTGGAAAGCACCTCCAGATCTGTTTATTTACTTGGGCTTATTGTGGACTTCTGGTGGACTTGAAGGACATTATGGATATTTGATGTTGTATGCTCCCTGCTTTAATAAATCTCATTGGATCATCCCTCGGCCTGTTGTCCCTTCCTGCTCTGCTGTACACCCCGTCACAAACTGGTTGGCAGCAGTGGGATCAGAGCATAAGGAATGGAGGACAAAGGCCCATCAACATTGGGAACCAGCACCGCAGAGTACAAGAGCTGGACTGCGATGAACCTACAAACAAAGGCCCATGAAGTAGGAGTCCGTTTTAAAGGACTCTCCAAGGAGCAGCTAATTGAGGCTTTGGAAGGAGTTCGCCTGCAAGATGACACTGAGGAAGGATCCTCACAGCAAATGGAGGAAAGACTGCAGCCGGAGGTAAATACCCAAAAAAGTCAGTGGGTTGTGTGGTACGAGGAGGAGTTGGCATTTCTGGGAGAAGAGGCCACCATAGACGATAAGAGGAAGGCCATTCACAGAGCTCAGGAGATGGCATTGCTGGAGCAGATCGCTTTGGAAGCAGCTAGAAGCTCCAGACAGACTGTAACCTCAGCACCCACCATGAGGGAACTCCCCAGAGTGTCCCACAAAGACTTTAAGCCCTTTAATGAGGCTGCAGGCGACATTGAGGGCTTCTTCCAGGACTTTGAGCATCAGTGTTGATTAATGGAAGTCCCGGAAAGGTAGCGAGTTCGACATCTTGTGGGGTTCTTAGAGGGTGGAGCTGCTGAAGCCTATAGAGCTATGGACCCTCGGGGGAACTGTGAGTATGCGGCGATTAAACAGACTATTCTAGAACATTATGCTATGTTAAACCTTGTTATCTTATTCTTATAATTATGCTAAAATACACAATTAGCATATGCTTTAATCCCACTGCTGCCAGTATTATGCGGTCTTGAAATGTTTTTGTACTTATTCTTATGATTTTGCTAACATGCAAATTAACATGTGATTTAATCTTTTGTATTTGTATAATTTTGCGGTTTTCAGTTAAGATAAGGAATCGTAGAAATCATGCTGTTAAAGGTAGCATGGCCGAGTGGTCTAAGGCGCTGGACCTATGCTCCAGTCTCTTTGGAGGCGTGGGTTCAAATCCCACTGCTGCCAGTGTATTTCTACTTTGAAACTTTTTAGCTTATATTTATGATTTTGCTAATAGAAAAATTAGCATGTGTTTTATTATTTTGTATTTGTATGCGTCCATGCTTTGCTGTTTTGCAAAAGACAGTAGATAGAATCATTGCTTTTTCCTTTTTGCTTAGAGACCTATCCATTTTCCACCTTGAAGAAGTTAAACTGTAGGAAAATTCATTAAACTTACTCTAAGGAAGCTTTTTTTATGTAGTATATTAGGGTAGCATGGCCGAGCGGTCTAAGGCGCTGGATTAAGGCTCCAGTCTCTTCAGAGGCGTGGGTTCAAATCCCACTGCTGCCAGTAGGTCTTCAGAACATTTTGATCTAATTCAAATGATTTTGTATTTGCATGAGTGTGTGGGTTTCTGTTTAGGAAAAGACAGTTGATAGAATCATTGTTTTTTCCTATTGTTTAGAGACTTAACCATTTTACAACTGACCTGTAGGTTTAAATCCCACTGCTGCCAGTAGTAAGAGTTCCTTAAAACCTTTTTATCTTATTCTTATACATACGCTAATATACAAAATTAGCATATGCTTTAATCCCACTGCTGCCAGTATTATGCGGTCTTGAAATGTTTTTGTACTTATTCTTATGATTTTGCTAACATGCAAATTAACATGTGATTTAATCTTTTGTATTTGTATAATTTTGTGGTTTTCAGTTAAGATAAGGAATCTTAAAAATCATGCTGCTAAAGGTAGCATGGCCGAGTGGTCTAAGGCGCTGGATTAAGGCTCCAGTCTCTTCAGAGGCGTGGGTTCAAATCCCACTGCTGCCAGTGTATTTCTACTTTGAAACTTTTTAGCTTATATTTATGATTTTGCTAATAGAAAAATTAGCATGTGTTTTATTATTTTGTATTTGTATGAGTCCATGCTTTGCTGCTTTGCAAAAGACAGTAGATAGAATCATTGCTTTTTGCTTAGAGACCTATCCATTTTCCACCTTGAAGAAGTTAAAATGTAGGAAAATTCACTAAACTTACTCTAAGGAAGCTTTTTCTATGTAGTATATTAGGGTAGCATGGCCGAGCGGTCTAAGGCGCTGGATTAAGGCTCCAGTCTCTTCAGAGGCGTGGGTTCAAATCCCACTGCTGCCAGTAGGTCTTCAGAACATTTTGATCTAATTCAAATGATTTTGTATTTGCATGAGTGTGTGGGTTTCTGTTTAGGAAAAGACAGTTGATAGAATCATTGTTTTTTCCTATTGTTTAGAGACTTAACCATTTTACAACAGACCTGTAGGTTTAAATCCCACTGCTGCCAGTAGTAAGAGTTCCTTAAAACCTTTTTATCTTATTCTTATAACTATGCTAACATACAAAATTAGCATATGCTTTAATCCCACTGCTGCCAGTATTATGAGGTCTTGAAATGTTTTTGTACTTATTCTTATGATTTTGCTAACATGCAAATTAGCATGTGATCTAATCTTCTTTTGTATTTGTATGATTTTTCGGTTTTCGGTTAAGATAAAGACCGTTGATAGAATCATTGGTTTTTCCTAATGTTTAGAGACATGCCCTTTTTCCAACATGCACTAATTTTAAATGTTGTCAAATGTACTTCACTTACTCTAAGGAAGCCTACTTAATCATGCTGAGTATGACTCAGCAGTATGAGTTCTTGAAAATCTTTTGATCTTATTCTTATAATTATGAAAACAGACAAAATTTGCATGTGCTTTCATCCCACTGCTGCCAGTATGATATGTGCTTGAAAATTGTTTTGAACTTACTCTTATGATTTTACTAACATACAAACTTACATGTGTTTTAATCTTCTTTTGTATTTGCTTAAGTGTTTTCTTTCTGGTTAAGATAAAGACAGTTGATAGAATCATTGTTTTTTCCTATTGTTTAGAGACTTAACCATTTTACAACTGACCTGTAGGTTTAAATCCCACTGCTGCCAGTAGTAAGAGTTCCTTAAAACCTTTTTATCTTATTCTTATACATACGCTAATATACAAAATTAGCATATGCTTTAATCCCACTGCTGCCAGTATTATGCGGTCTTGAAATGTTTTTGTACTTATTCTTATGATTTTGCTAACATGCAAATTAACATGTGATTTAATCTTTTGTATTTGTATAATTTTGTGGTTTTCAGTTAAGATAAGGAATCTTAAAAGTCATGCTGCTAAAGGTAGCATGGCCGAGCGGTCTAAGGCGCTGGATTAAGGCTCCAGTCTCTTCAGAGGCGTGGGTTCAAATCCCACTGCTGCCAGTGTATTTCTACTTTGAAACTTTTTAGCTTATATTCATGATTTTGCTAATAGAAAAATTAGCATGTGTTTTATTATTTTGTATTTGTATGAGTCCATGCTTTGCTGCTTTGCAAAAGACAGTAGATAGAATCATTGCTTTTTGCTTAGAGACCTATCCATTTTCCACCTTGAAGAAGTTAAAATGTAGGAAAATTCACTAAACTTACTCTAAGGAAGCTTTTTTTATGTAGTATATTAGGGTAGCATGGCCGAGCGGTCTAAGGCGCTGGATTAAGGCTCCAGTCTCTTCAGAGGCGTGGGTTCAAATCCCACTGCTGCCAGTAGGTCTTCAGAACATTTTGATCTAATTCAAATGATTTTGTATTTGCATGAGTGTGTGGGTTTCTGTTTAGGAAAAGACAGTTGATAGAATCATTGTTTTTTCCTATTGTTTAGAGACTTAACCATTTTACAACAGACCTGTAGGTTTAAATCCCACTGCTGCCAGTAGTAAGAGTTCCTTAAAACCTTTTTATCTTATTCTTATACATACGCTAATATACAAAATTAGCATATGCTTTAATCCCACTGCTGCCAGTATTATGCGGTCTTGAAATGTATTTGTACTTATTCTTATGATTTTGCTAACATGCAAATTAACATGTGATTTAATCTTTTGCATTTGTATAATTTTGTGGTTTTCAGTTAAGATAAGGAATCTTAAAAATCATGCTGCTAAAGGTAGCATGGCCGAGCGGTCTAAGGCGCTGGATTAAGGCTCCAGTCTCTTCAGAGGCGTGGGTTGAAATCCCACTGCTGCCAGTAGGTCTTCAGAACCTTTTGATCTAATTCTTATGATTTTGTATTTGCATGAGTGTGTGGATTTCTGTTTAGGAAAAGACAGTTGATAGAATCATTGGTTTTTCCTATTGTTTAGAGACTTAACCATTTTACAACAGACCTGTAGGTTCAAATCCCACTGCTGCCAGTAGTAAGAGTTCCTTAAAACCTTTTTATCTTATTCTTATAACTATGCTAACATACAAAATTAGCATATGCTTTAATCCCACTGCTGCCAGTATTATGAGGTCTTGAAATGTTTTTGTACTTATTCTTATGATTTTGCTAACATGCAAATTAGCATGTGATCTAATCTTCTTTTGTATTTGTATGATTTTTCGGTTTTCGGTTAAGATAAAGACCGTTGATAGAATCATTGGTTTTTCCTAATGTTTAGAGACATGCCCTTTTTCCAACATGCACTAATTTTAAATGTTGTCAAATGTACTTCACTTACTCTAAGGAAGCCTACTTAATCATGCTGAGTATGACTCAGCAGTATGAGTTCTTGAAAATCTTTTGATCTTATTCTTATAATTATGAAAACAGACAAAATTTGCATGTGCTTTCATCCCACTGCTGCCAGTATGATATGTGCTTGAAAATTGTTTTGAACTTACTCTTATGATTTTACTAACATACAAACGTACATGTGTTTTAATCTTCTTTTGTATTTGCTTAAGTGTTTTCTTTCTGGTTAAGATAAAAACAGTTGATAGAATTATTGTTTTTTTCCTAATATTTAGAGACATGTCTGTCATGATAT
This sequence comes from Ranitomeya imitator, assembly GCF_032444005.1. Lineage (NCBI taxonomy): Eukaryota > Metazoa > Chordata > Amphibia > Anura > Dendrobatidae > Ranitomeya > Ranitomeya imitator. Next base: position 90,940,304 of record NC_091285.1, read on the forward strand.
GTACTTTTGCCCTGTCCTGTATTTGAATAATATGCCATTTGATGTATGTAACTGTTCTCTGGTTTCTATTAGCTGTAATTTATGTATTTTCTTGTGCAGGTAGTTCACCTGTAACAATATGTCTCCTTCCCCCAATACTTGCAGCCCTAAGCTATAATGTAATTAAGGTTTGTCAACACCACTAGTGAAGAATAGCCATTCTTTCTCACAGCAGGTGGCTAGTCATATGTACATACTAGATAGACTAAGAGGAGCCGACCAGTCTAGAATCTTCAGGTGGACCCAACCATTGAATAGAAGGTGTGACCCCTACCCCCCTTCATGGGCGGATCCCAGGAGCTCAGATAATCCATTCTTATTTTTGAGATCAGATGTGAGTTGATCCTTAAAGGGGAAGGAGTGGGGATTCTTAGCTGAGGCAAGACCCCATGTCCATCTGTGACTGCGGAAGCGTACGGGATGAGACTTGAGCTGAGGACATATCTCGTCGTTCGTGAGATTGTTTTGGGATCCCTTGGACTCATGTGGACTATTGCTTTGTTAGCTGGCACAAGGATTATCTGGAGGTGCCCCCGAATCTGTTCTGTTGGACTCGTGGAAGGACTATTGTTTCGTTTATCGGGTGCGGGATTACTGGAAAGCACCTCCAGATCTGTTTATTTACTTGGGCTTATTGTGGACTTCTGGTGGACTTGAAGGACATTATGGATATTTGATGTTGTATGCTCCCTGCTTTAATAAATCTCATTGGATCATCCCTCGGCCTGTTGTCCCTTCCTGCTCTGCTGTACACCCCGTCACAAACTGGTTGGCAGCAGTGGGATCAGAGCATAAGGAATGGAGGACAAAGGCCCATCAACATTGGGAACCAGCACCGCAGAGTACAAGAGCTGGACTGCGATGAACCTACAAACAAAGGCCCATGAAGTAGGAGTCCGTTTTAAAGGACTCTCCAAGGAGCAGCTAATTGAAGCTTTGGAAGGAGTTCGCCTGCAAGATGACACTGAGGAAGGATCCTCACAGCAAATGGAGGAAAGACTGCAGCCGGAGGTAAATACCCAAAAAAGTCAGTGGGTTGTGTGGTACGAGGAGGAGTTGGCATTTCTGGGAGAAGAGGCCACCATAGACGATAAGAGGAAGGCCATTCACAGAGCTCAGGAGATGGCATTGCTGGAGCAGATCGCTTTGGAAGCAGCTAGAAGCTCCAGACAGACTGTAACCTCAGCACCCACCATGAGGGAACTCCCCAGAGTGTCCCACAAAGACTTTAAGCCCTTTAATGAGGCTGCAGGCGACATTGAGGGCTTCTTCCAGGACTTTGAGCATCAGTGTTGATTAATGGAAGTCCCGGAAAGGGAGCGAGTTCGACATCTTGTGGGGTTCTTAGAGGGTGGAGCTGCTGAAGCCTATAGAGCTATGGACCCTCGGGGGAACTGTGAGTATGCGGCGATTAAACAGACTATTCTAGAACATTATGCTATGTTAAACCTTGTTATCTTATTCTTATAATTATGCTAACATACAAAATTAGCATATGCTTTAATCCCACTGCTGCCAGTATTATGCGGTCTTGAAATGTTTTTGTACTTATTCTTATGATTTTGCTAACATGCAAATTAACATGTGATTTAATCTTTTGTATTTGTATAATTTTGCGGTTTTCAGTTAAGATAAGGAATCGTAAAAATCATGCTGTTAATGGTAGCATGGCCGAGTGGTCTAAGGCGCTGGACTTAGGCTCCAGTCTCTTTGGAGGCGTGGGTTCAAATCCCACTGCTGCCAGTGTATTTCTACTTTGAAACTTTTTAGCTTATATTTATGATTTTGCTAATAGAAAAATTAGCATGTGTTTTATTATTTTGTATTTGTATGAGTCCATGCTTTGCTGTTTTGCAAAAGACAGTAGATAGAATCATTGCTTTTTGCTTAGAGACCTATCCATTTTCCACCTTGAAGAAGTTAAAATGTAGGAAAATTCACTAAACTTACTCTAAGGAAGCTTTTTTCATGTAGTACATTAGGGTAGCATGGCCGAGTGGTCTAAGGCGCTGGGTTAAGGCTCCAGTCTCTTCAGAGGCGTGGGTTCAAATCCCACTGCTGCCAGTAGGTCTTCAGAACCTTTTGATCTAATTCAAATGATTTTGTATTTGCATGAGTGTGTGGGTTTCTGTTTAGGAAAAGACAGTTGATAGAATCATTGTTTTTCCTATTGTTTAGAGACTTAACCATTTTACAACAGACCTGTAGGTTTAAATCCCTGCTGCCAGTAGTAAGAGTTCCTTAAAACCTTTTTATCTTATTCTTATACATACGCTAATATACAAAATTAGCATATGCTTTAATCCCACTGCTGCCAGTATTATGCGGTCTTGAAATGTTTTTGTACTTATTCTTATGATTTTGCTAACATGCAAATTAACATGTGATTTAATCTTTTGTATTTGTATAATTTTGTGGTTTTCAGTTAAGATAAGGAATCTTAAAAATCATGCTGCTAAAGGTAGCATGGCCGAGCGGTCTAAGGCGCTGGATTAAGGCTCCAGTCTCTTCAGAGGCGTGGGTTGAAATCCCACTGCTGCCAGTAGGTCTTCAGAACCTTTTGATCTAATTCTTATGATTTTGTATTTGCATGAGTGTGTGGATTTCTGTTTAGGAAAAGACAGTTGATAGAATCATTGGTTTTTCCTATTGTTTAGAGACTTAACCATTTTACAACAGACCTGTAGGTTCAAATCCCACTGCTGCCAGTAGTAAGAGTTCCTTAAAACCTTTTTATCTTATTCTTATAACTATGCTAACATACAAAATTAGCATATGCTTTAATCCCACTGCTGCCAGTATTATGAGGTCTTGAAATGTTTTTGTACTTATTCTTATGATTTTGCTAACATGCAAATTAGCATGTGATCTAATCTTCTTTTGTATTTGTATGATTTTTCGGTTTTCGGTTAAGATAAAGACCGTTGATAGAATCATTGGTTTTTCCTAATGTTTAGAGACATGCCCTTTTTCCAACATGCACTAATTTTAAATGTTGTCAAATGTACTTCACTTACTCTAAGGAAGCCTACTTAATCATGCTGAGTATGACTCAGCAGTATGAGTTCTTGAAAATCTTTTGATCTTATTCTTATAATTATGAAAACAGACAAAATTTGCATGTGCTTTCATCCCACTGCTGCCAGTATGATATGTGCTTGAAAATTGTTTTGAACTTACTCTTATGATTTTACTAACATACAAACTTACATGTGTTTTAATCTTCTTTTGTATTTGCTTAAGTGTTTTCTTTCTGGTTAAGATAAAAACAGTTGATATAATTATTGTTTTTTTCCTAATATTTAGAGACATGTCTGTCATGATATGTACTTTTGCCCTGTCCTGTATTTGAATAATATGCCATTTGATGTATGTAACTGTTCTCTGGTTTCTATTAGCTGTAATTTATGTATTTTCTTGTGCTGGGAGTTCACCTGTAACAATATGTCTCCTTCCCCCAATACTTGCAGCCCTAAGCTATAATGTAATTAAGGTTTGTCAACACCACTAGTGAAGAATAGCCATTCTTTCTCACAGCAGGTGGCTAGTCATATGTACATACTAGATAGACTAAGAGGAGCCAACCAGTCTAGAATCTTCAGGTGGACCCAACCATTGAATAGAAGGTGTGACCCCTACCCCCCTTCATGAGCGGATCCCAGGAGCTCAGATAATCCATTCTTATTTTTGAGATCAGATGTGAGTTGATCCTTAAAGGGGAAGGAGTGGGGATTCTTAGCTGAGGCAAGACCCCACGTCCATCTGTGACTGCGGAAGCGTACGGGATGAGACTTGAGCTGAGGACATATCTCGTCGTTCGTGAGATTGTTTTGGGATCCCTTGGACTCATGTGGACTATTGCTTTGTTAGCTGGCACAAGGATTATCGGGAGGTGCCCCCGAATCTGTTCTGTTGGACTCGTGGAAGGACTATTGTTTCGTTTATCGGGTGCGGGATTACTGGAAAGCACCTCCAGATCTGTTTATTTACTTGGGCTTATTGTGGACTTCTGGTGGACTTGAAGGACATTATGGATATTTGATGTTGTATGCTCCCTGCTTTAATAAATCTCATTGGATCATCCCTCGGCCTGTTGTCCCTTTCTGCTCTGCTGTACACCCCGTCACAAACTGGTTGGCAGCAGTGGGATCAGAGCATAAGGAATGGAGGACAAAGGCCCATCAACATTGGGAACCAGCACCGCAGAGTACAAGAGCTGGACTGCGATGAACCTACAAACAAAGGCCCATGAAGTAGGAGTCCGTTTTAAAGGACTCTCCAAGGAGCAGCTAATTGAGGCTTTGGAAGGAGTTCGCCTGCAAGATGACACTGAGGAAGGATCCTCACAGCAAATGGAGGAAAGACTGCAGCCGGAGGTAAATACCCAAAAAAGTCAGTGGGTTGTGTGGTACGAGGAGGAGTTGGCATTTCTGGGAGAAGAGGCCACCATAGACGATAAGAGGAAGGCCATTCACAGAGCTCAGGAGATGGCATTGCTGGAGCAGATCGCTTTGGAAGCAGCTAGAAGCTCCAGACAGACTGTAACCTCAGCACCCACCATGAGGGAACTCCCCAGAGTGTCCCACAAAGACTTTAAGCCCTTTAATGAGGCTGCAGGCGACATTGAGGGCTTCTTCCAGGACTTTGAGCATCAGTGTTGATTAATGGAAGTCCCGGAAAGGGAGCGAGTTCGACATCTTGTGGGGTTCTTAGAGGGTGGAGCTGCTGAAGCCTATAGAGCTATGGACCCTCGGGGGAACTGTGAGTATGCGGCGATTAAACAGACTATTCTAGAACATTATGCTATGTTAAACCTTGTTATCTTATTCTTATAATTATGCTAACATACACAATTAGCATATGCTTTAATCCCACTGCTGCCAGTATTATGCGGTCTTGAAATGTTTTTGTACTTATTCTTATGATTTTGCTAACATGCAAATTAACATGTGATTTAATCTTTTGTATTTGTATAATTTTGCGGTTTTCAGTTAAGATAAGGAATCGTAAAAACCATGCTGTTAAAGGTAGCATGGCCGAGTGGTCTAAGGCGCTGGACTTAGGCTCCAGTCTCTTTGGAGGCGTGGGTTCAAATCCCACTGCTGCCAGTGTATTTCTACTTTGAAACTTTTTAGCTTATATTTATGATTTTGCTAATAGAAAAATTAGCATGTGTTTTATTATTTTGTATTTGTATGCGTCCATGCTTTGCTGTTTTGCAAAAGACAGTAGATAGAATCATTGCTTTTTCCTTTTTGTTTAGAGACCTATCCATTTTCCACCTTGAAGAAGTTAAACTGTAGGAAAATTCACTAAACTTACTCTAAGGAAGCTTTTTTTATGTAGTATATTAGGGTAGCATGGCCGAGCGGTCTAAGGTGCTGGATTAAGGCTCCAGTCTCTTCAGAGGCGTGGGTTCAATTCCCACTGCTGCCTTCAGAACATTTTGATCTAATTCAAATGATTTTGTATTTGCATGAGTGTGTGGGTTTCTGTTTAGGAAAAGACAGTTGATAGAATCATTGTTTTTTCCTATTGTTTAGAGACTTAACCATTTTACAACTGTCCTGTAGGTTTAAATCCCACTGCTGCCAGTAGTAAGAGTTCCTTAAAACCTTTTTATCTTATTCTTATACATACGCTAATATACAAAATTAGCATATGCTTTAATCCCACTGCTGCCAGTATTATGCGGTCTTGAAATGTTTTTGTACTTATTCTTATGATTTTGCTAACATGCAAATTAACATGTGATTTAATCTTTTGTATTTGTATAATTTTGCGGTTTTCAGTTAAGATAAGGAATCGTAAAAATCATGCTGTTAAAGGTAGCATGGCCGAGTGGTCTAAGGCGCTGGACTTAGGCTCCAGTCTCTTTGGAGGCGTGGGTTCAAATCCCACTGCTGCCAGTGTATTTCTACTTTGAAACTTTTTAGCTTATATTTATGATTTTGCTAATAGAAAAATTAGCATGTGTTTTATTATTTTGTATTTGTATGCGTCCATGCTTTGCTGTTTTGCAAAAGACAGTAGATAGAATCATTGCTTTTTCCTTTTTGTTTAGAGACCTATCCATTTTCCACCTTGAAGAAGTTAAACTGTAGGAAAATTCACTAAACTTACTCTAAGGAAGCTTTTATTATGTAGTATATTAGGGTAGCATGGCCGAGCGGTCTAAGGCGCTGGATTAAGGCTCCAGTCTCTTCAGAGGCGTGGGTTCAAATCCCACTGCTGCCTTCAGAACATTTTGATCTAATTCAAATGATTTTGTATTTGCATGAGTGTGTGGGTTTCTGTTTAGGAAAAGACAGTTGATAGAATCATTGTTTTTTCCTATTGTTTAGAGACTTAACCATTTTACAACTGTCCTGTAGGTTTAAATCCCACTGCTGCCAGTAGTAAGAGTTCCTTAAAACCTTTTTATCTTATTCTTATACATACGCTAATATACAAAATTAGCATATGCTTTAATCCCACTGCTGCCAGTATTATGCGGTCTTGAAATGTTTTTGTACTTATTCTTATGATTTTGCTAACATGCAAATTAACATGTGATTTAATCGTTTGTATTTGTATAATTTTGTGGTTTTCAGTTAAGTTAAGGAATCTTAAAAATCATGCTGCTAAAGGTAGCATGGCCGAGCGGTCTAAGGCGCTGGATTAAGGCTCCAGTCTCTTCAGAGGCGTGGGTTCAAATCCCACTGCTGCCAGTGTATTTCTACTTTGAAACTTTTTAGCTTATATTTATGATTTTGCTAATAGAAAAATTAGCATGTGTTTTATTATTTTGTATTTGTATGAGTCCATGCTTTGCTGCTTTGCAAAAGACAGTAGATAGAATCATTGCTTTTTGCTTAGAGACCTATCCATTTTCCACCTTGAAGAAGTTAAAATGTAGGAAAATTCACTAAACTTACTCTAAGGAAGCTTTTTTTATGTAGTATATTAGGGTAGCATGGCCGAGCGGTCTAAGGCGCTGGATTAAGGCTCCAGTCTCTTCAGAGGAGTGGGTTCAAATCCCACTGCTGCCAGTAGGTCTTCAGAACATTTTGATCTAATTCAAATGATTTTGTATTTGCATGAGTGTGTGGGTTTCTGTTTAGGAAAAGACAGTTGATAGAATCATTGTTTTTTCCTATTGTTTAGAGACTTAACCATTTTACAACAGACCTGTAGGTTTAAATCCCACTGCTGCCAGTAGTAAGAGTTCCTTAAAACCTTTTTATCTTATTCTTATACATACGCTAATATACAAAATTAGCATATGCTTTAATCCCACTGCTGCCAGTATTATGCGGTCTTGAAATGTTTTTGTACTTATTCTTATGATTTTGCTAACATGCATCTTATTCTTATACATACGCTAATATACAAAATTAGCATATGCTTTAATCCCACTGCTGCCAGTATTATGCGGTCTTGAAATGTTTTTGTACTTATTCTTATGATTTTGCTAACATGCAAATTAACATGATTAAATCTTTTGCATTTGTATAATTTTGTGGTTTTCAGTTAAGATAAGGAATCTTAAAAATCATGCTGCTAAAGGTAGCATGGCCGAGCGGTCTAAGGCGCTGGATTAAGGCTCCAGTCTCTTCAGAGGCGTGGGTTCAAATCCCACTGCTGCCAGTAGGTCTTCAGAACCTTTTGATCTAATTCTTATGATTTTGTATTTGCATGAGTGTGTGGATTTCTGTTTAGGAAAAGACAGTTGATAGAATCATTGGTTTTTCCTATTGTTTAGAGACTTAACCATTTTACAACAGACCTGTAGGTTCAAATCCCACTGCTGCCAGTAGTAAGAGTTCCTTAAAACCTTTTTATCTTATTCTTATAACTATGCTAACATACAAAATTAGCATATGCTTTAATCCCACTGCTGCCAGTATTATGAGGTCTTGAAATGTTTTTGTACTTATTCTTATGATTTTGCTAACATGCAAATTAGCATGTGATCTAATCTTCTTTTGTATTTGTATGATTTTTCGGTTTTCGGTTAAGATAAAGACCGTTGATAGAATCATTGGTTTTTCCTAATGTTTAGAGACATGCCCTTTTTCCAACATGCACTAATTTTAAATGTTGTCAAATGTACTTCACTTACTCTAAGGAAGCCTACTTAATCATGCTGAGTATGACTCAGCAGTATGAGTTCTTGAAAATCTTTTGATCTTATTCTTATAATTATGAAAACAGACAAAATTTGCATGTGCTTTCATCCCACTGCTGCCAGTATGATATGTGCTTGAAAATTGTTTTGAACTTACTCTTATGATTTTACTAATATACAAACTTACATGTGTTTTAATCTTCTTTTGTATTTGCTTAAGTGTTTTCTTTCTGGTTAAGATAAAGACAGTTGATAGAATCATTGTTTTTTCCTATTGTTTAGAGACTTAACCGTTTTACAACTGACCTGTAGGTTTAAATCCCACTGCTGCCAGTAGTAAGAGTTCCTTAAAACCTTTTTATCTTATTCTTATACATACGCTAACATACAAAATTAGCATATGCTTTAATCCCACTGCTGCCAGTATTATGCGGTCTTGAAATGTTTTTGTACTTATTCTTATGATTTTGCTAACATGCAAATTAACATGTGATTTAATCTTTTGTATTTGTATAATTTTGTGGTTTTCAGTTAAGATAAGGAATCTTAAAAATCATGCTGCTAAAGGTAGCATGGCTGAGCGGTCTAAGGCGCTGGACTAAGGCTCCAGTCTCTTCAGAGGCGTGGGTTCAAATCCCACTGCTGCCAGTAGGTCTTCAGAACCTTTTGATCTAATTCTTATGATTTTGTATTTGCATGAGTGTGTGGATTTCTGTTTAGGAAAAGACAGTTGATAGAATCATTGGTTTTTCCTATTGTTTAGAGACCTAACCATTTTACAACAGACCTGTAGGTTCAAATCCCACTGCTGCCAGTAGTAAGAGTTCCTTAAAACCTTTTTATCTTATTCTTATAACTATGCTAACATACAAAATTAGCATATGCTTTAATCCCACTGCTGCCAGTATTATGAGGTCTTGAAATGTTTTTGTACTTATTCTTATGATTTTGCTAACATGCAAATTAGCATGTGATCTAATCTTCTTTTGTATTTGCATAATTTTTCGGTTTTCAGTTAAGATAAAGACCGTTGATAGAATCATTGGTTTTTCCTAATGTTTAGAGACATGCCCTTTTTCCAACATGCACTAATTTTAAATGTTGTCAAATGTACTTCACTTACTCTAAGGAAGCCTACTTAATCATGCTGAGTATGACTCAGCAGTATGAGTTCTTGAAAATCTTTTGATCTTATATATATAATTATGATAACAGACAAAATTTGCATGTGCTTTCATCCCACTGATGCCAGTATGATATGTGCTTGAAAATTGTTTTGAACTTACTCTTATGATTTTACTAACATACAAACTTACATGTGTTTTAATCTTCTTTTGTATTTGCTTAAGTGTTTTCTTTCTGGTTAAGATAAAAACAGTTGATAGAATTATTGTTTTTTTCCTAATATTTAGAGACATGTCTGTCATGATATGTACTTTTGCCCTGTCCTGTATTTGAATAATATGCCATTTGATGTATGTAACTGTTCTCTGGTTTCTATTAGCTGTAATTTATGTATTTTCTTGTGCTGGGAGTTCCCCTGTAACAATATGTCTCCTTCCCCCAATACTTGCAGCCCTAAGCTATAATGTAATTAAGGTTTGTCAACACCACTAGTGAAGAATAGCCATTCTTTCTCACAGCAGGTGGCTAGTCATATGTACATACTAGATAGACTTAGAGGAGCCGACCAGTCTAGAATCTTCAGGTGGACCCAACCATTGAATAGAAGGTGTGACCCCTACCCCCCTTCAAGGGCGGATTCCAGGAGCTCAGACAATCCATTCTTATTTTTGAGATCAGATGTGAGTTGATCCTTAAAGGGGAAGGAGTGGGGATTCTTAGCTGAGGCAAGACCCCACGTCCATCTGTGACTGCGGAAGCGAACGGGATGAGACTTGAGCTGAGGACATATCTCGTCGTTCGTGAGATTGTTTTGGGATCCCTTGGACTCATGTGGACTATTGCTTTGTTAGCTGGCACAAGGATTATCGGGAGGTGCCCCCGAATCTGTTCTGTTGGACTCGTGGAAGGACTATTGTTTCGTTTATCGGGTGCGGGATTACAGGAAAGCACCTCCAGATCTGTGTATTTACTTGGGCTTATTGTGGACTTCTGGTGGACTTGAAGGACATTATGGATATTTGATGTTGTATGCTCCCTGCTTTAATAAATCTCATTGGATCATCCCTCGGCCTGTTGTCCCTTCCTGCTCTGCTGTACACCCCGTCACAAACTGGTTGGCAGCAGTGGGATCAGAGCAGAAGGAATGGAGGACAAAGGCCCATCAACATTGGGAACCAGCACCGCAGAGTACAAGAACTGGACTGCGATGAACCTACAAACAAAGGCCCATGAAGTAACATAGTAACATAGTAACATAGTTAGTAAGGCCGAAAAAAGACATTTGTCCATCCAGTTCAGCCTATATTCCATCATAATAAATCCACAGATCTACGTCTTTCTACAGAACCTAATAATTGTATGATACAATATTGTTCTGCTCCAGGAAGACATCCAGGCCTCTCTTGAACCTCTCGACTGAGTTCACCATCACCACCTCCTCAGGCAAGCAATTCTAGATTCTCACTGCCCTAACAGTAAACAATCCTCTTCTATGTTGGTGGAAAAACCTTCTCTCCTCCAGACGCAAAGAATGCCCCCTTGTGCCCGTCACCTTCCTTGGTATAAACAGATCCTCAGCGAGATATTTGTATTGTCCCCTTATATACTTATACATGGTTATTAGATCGCCCCTCAGTCATCTTTTTTCTAGACTAAATAATCCTAATTTCGCTAATCTATCTGGGTATTGTAGTTCTCCCATCCCCTTTATTAATTTTGTTGCCCTCCTTTGTACTCTCTTTAGTTCCATTATATCCTTCCTGAGCACCGGTGCCCAAAACTGGACACAGTACTCCATGTGCGGTCTAACTAGGGATTTGTACAGAGGCAGTATAATGCTCTCATCATGTGTATCCAGACCTCTTTTAATGCACCCCATGATCCTGTTTGCCTTGGCAGCTGCTGCCTGGCACTGGCTGCTCCAGGTAAGTTTATCATTAACTAGGATCCCCAAGTCCTTCTCCCTGTCAAGTAGGAGTCCGTTTTAAAGGACTCTACAAGGAGCAGCTAATTGAGGCTTTGGAAGGAGTTCGCCTGCAAGATGACACTGAGGAAGGATCCTCACAGCAAATGGAGGAAAGACTGCAGCCGGAGGTAAATACCCAAAAAAGTCAGTGGGTTGTGTGGTACGAGGAGGAGTTGGCATTTCTGGGAGAAGAGGCCACCATAGACGATGAGAGGAAGGCCATTCACAGAGCTCAGGAGATGGCATTGCTGGAGCAGATCGCTTTGGAAGCAGCTAGAAGCTCCAGACAGACTGTAACCTCAGCACCCACCATGAGGGAACTCCCCAGAGTGTCCCACAAAGACTTTAAGCCCTTTAATGAGGCTGCAGGCGACATTGAGGGCTTCTTCCAGGACTTTGAGCATCAGTGTTGATTAATGGAAGTCCCGGAAAGGGAGCGAGTTCGACATCTTGTGGGGTTCTTAGAGGGTGGAGCTGCTGAAGCCTATAGAGCTATGGACCCTCGGGGGAACTGTGAGTATGCGGCGATTAAACAGACTATTCTAGAACATTATGCTATGTTAAACCTTGTTATCTTATTCTTATAATTATGCTAACATACAAAATTAGCATATGCTTTAATCCCACTGCTGCCAGTATTATGCGGTCTTGAAATGTTTTTGTACTTATTCTTATGATTTTGCTAACATGCAAATTAACATGTGATTTAATCTTTTGTATTTGTATAATTTTGTGGTTTTCACTTAAGATAAGGAATCTTAAAAATCATGCTGTTAAAGGTAGCATGGCCGAGCGGTCTAAGGCGCTGGATTAAGGCTCCAGTCTCTTTGGAGGCGTAGGTTTAAATCCCACTGCTGCCCATGTATTATGACTTTGAAACTTCTTAGCTTATATTTATGATTTTGCTAATAGAAAAATTAGCATGTGTTTTATTATTTTGTATGAGTGCATGCTTTGCTGTTTTGCAAAAGACAGTAGATAGAATAACTCCTTTTTCCTTTTTGCTTAGAGACCTATCCATTTTCCACCTTCAAGAAGTTAAAATGTAGGAAAATTCACTAAACTTACTCTAAGGAAGCTTTTTTCATGTAGTATATTAAGGTAGCATGGCCGAGCGGTCTAAGGCGCTGGATTAAGGCTTCAGTCTCTTCAGAGGCGTGGGTTCAAATCCCACTGCTGCCAGTAGGTCTTCAGAACATTTTGATCTAATTCAAATGATTTTGTATTTGCATGAGTGTGTGGGTTTCTGTTTAGGAAAAGACAGTTGATAGAATCATTGTTTTTTCCTATTGTTTAGAGACTTAACCATTTTACAACAGACCTGTAGGTTTAAATCCCACTGCTGCCAGTAGTAAGAGTTCCTTAAAACCTTTTTATCTTATTCTTCTACATACGCTAATATACAAAATTAGCATATGCTTTAATCCCACTGCTGCCAGTATTATGCGGTCTTGAAATGTTTTTGTACTTATTCTTATGATTTTGCTAACATGCAAATTAACATGTGATTTAATCTTTTGTATTTGTATAATTTTGTGGTTTTCAGTTAAGATAAGGAATCTTAAAAATCATGCAGCTAAAGGTAGCATGGCCGAGCGGTCTAAGGCGCTGGATTAAGGCTCCAGTCTCTTCAGAGGCGTGGGTTCAAATCCCACTGCTGCCAGTAGGTCTTCAGAACCTTTTGATCTAATTCTTATGATTTTGTATTTGCATGAGTGTGTGGATTTCTGTTTAGGAAAAGACAGTTGATAGAATCATTGGTTTTTCCTATTGTTTAGAGACTTAACCATTTTACAACAGACCTGTAGGTTCAAATCCCACTGCTGCCAGTAGTAAGAGTTCCTTAAAACCTTTTTATCTTATTCTTATAACTATGCTAACATACAAAATTAGCATATGCTTTAATCCCACTGCTGCCAGTATTATGAGGTCTTGAAATGTTTTTGTACTTATTCTTATGATTTTGCTAACATGCAAATTAGCATGTGATCTAATCTTCTTTTGTATTTGTATGATTTTTCGGTTAAGATAAAGACCGTTGATAGAATCATTGGTTTTTCCTAATGTTTAGAGACATGCCCTTTTTCCAACATGCACTAATTTTAAATGTTGTCAAATGTACTTCACTTACTCTAAGGAAGCCTACTTAATCATGCTGAGTATGACTCAGCAGTATGAGTTCTTGAAAATCTTTTGATCTTATTCTTATAATTATGATAACAGACAAAATTTGCATGTGCTTTCATCCCACTGATGCCAGTATGATATGTGCTTGAAAATTGTTTTGAACTTACTCTTATGATTTTACTAACATACAAACTTACATGTGTTTTAATCTTCTTTTGTATTTGCTTAAGTGTTTTCTTTCTGGTTAAGATAAAAACAGTTGATAGAATTATTGTTTTTTTCCTAATATTTAGAGACATGTCTGTCATGATATGTACTTTTGCCCTGTCCTGTATTTGAATAATATGCCATTTGATGTATGTAACTGTTCTCTGGTTTCTATTAGCTGTAATTTATGTATTTTCTTGTGCTGGGAGTTCCCCTGTAACAATATGTCTCCTTCCCCCAATACTTGCAGCCCTAAGCTATAATGTAATTAAGGTTTGTCAACACCACTAGTGAAGAATAGCCATTCTTTCTCACAGCAGGTGGCTAGTCATATGTACATACTAGATAGACTTAGAGGAGCCGACCAGTCTAGAATCTTCAGGTGGACCCAACCATTGAATAGAAGGTGTGACCCCTACCCCCCTTCAAGGGCGGATTCCAGGAGCTCAGACAATCCATTCTTATTTTTGAGATCAGATGTGAGTTGATCCTTAAAGGGGAAGGAGTGGGGATTCTTAGCTGAGGCAAGACCCCACGTCCATCTGTGACTGCGGAAGCGAACGGGATGAGACTTGAGCTGAGGACATATCTCGTCGTTCGTGAGATTGTTTTGGGATCCCTTGGACTCATGTGGACTATTGCTTTGTTAGCTGGCACAAGGATTATCGGGAGGTGCCCCCGAATCTGTTCTGTTGGACTCGTGGAAGGACTATTGTTTCGTTTATCGGGTGCGGGATTACAGGAAAGCACCTCCAGATCTGTGTATTTACTTGGGCTTATTGTGGACTTCTGGTGGACTTGAAGGACATTATGGATATTTGATGTTGTATGCTCCCTGCTTTAATAAATCTCATTGGATCATCCCTCGGCCTGTTGTCCCTTCCTGCTCTGCTGTACACCCCGTCACAAACTGGTTGGCAGCAGTGGGATCAGAGCAGAAGGAATGGAGGACAAAGGCCCATCAACATTGGGAACCAGCACCGCAGAGTACAAGAACTGGACTGCGATGAACCTACAAACAAAGGCCCATAAAGTAACATAGTAACATAGTTAGTAAGGCCGAAAAAAGACATTTGTCCATCCAGTTCAGCCTATATTCCATCATAATAAATCCACAGATCTACGTCTTTCTACAGAACCTAATAATTGTATGATACAATATTGTTCTGCTCCAGGAAGACATCCAGGCCTCTCTTGAACCCCTCGACTGAGTTCACCATCACCACCTCCTCAGGCAAGCAATTCTAGATTCTCACTGCCCTAACAGTAAACAATCCTCTTCTATGTTGGTGGAAAAACCTTCTCTCCTCCAGACGCAAAGAATGCCCCCTTGTGCCCGTCACCTTCCTTGGTATAAACAGATCCTCAGCGAGATATTTGTATTGTCCCCTTATATACTTATACATGGTTATTAGATCGCCCCTCAGTCATCTTTTTTCTAGACTAAATAATCCTAATTTCGCTAATCTATCTGGGTATTGTAGTTCTCCCATCCCCTTTATTAATTTTGTTGCCCTCCTTTGTACTCTCTCTAGTTCCATTATATCCTTCCTGAGCACCGGTGCCCAAAACTGGACACAGTACTCCATGTGCGGTCTAACTAGGGATTTGTACAGAGGCAGTATAATGCTCTCATCATGTGTATCCAGACCTCTTTTAATGCACCCTATGATCCTGTTTGCCTTGGCAGCTGCTGCCTGGCACTGGCTGCTCCAGGTAAGTTTATCATTAACTAGGATCCCCAAGTCCTTCTCCCTGTCAAGTAGGAGTCCGTTTTAAAGGACTCTACAAGGAGCAGCTAATTGAGGCTTTGGAAGGAGTTCGCCTGCAAGATGACACTGAGGAAGGATCCTCACAGCAAATGGAGGAAAGACTGCAGCCGGAGGTAAATACCCAAAAAAGTCAGTGGGTTGTGTGGTACGAGGAGGAGTTGGCATTTCTGGGAGAAGAGGCCACCATAGACGATGAGAGGAAGGCCATTCACAGAGCTCAGGAGATGGCATTGCTGGAGCAGATCGCTTTGGAAGCAGCTAGAAGCTCCAGACAGACTGTAACCTCAGCACCCACCATGAGGGAACTCCCCAGAGTGTCCCACAAAGACTTTAAGCCCTTTAATGAGGCTGCAGGCGACATTGAGGGCTTCTTCCAGGACTTTGAGCATCAGTGTTGATTAATGGAAGTCCCGGAAAGGGAGCGAGTTCGACATCTTGTGGGGTTCTTAGAGGGTGGAGCTGCTGAAGCCTATAGAGCTATGGACCCTCGGGGGAACTGTGAGTATGCGGCGATTAAACAGACTATTCTAGAACATTATGCTATGTTAAACCTTGTTATCTTATTCTTATAATTATGCTAACATACAAAATTAGCATATGCTTTAATCCCACTGCTGCCAGTATTATGCGGTCTTGAAATGTTTTTGTACTTATTCTTATGATTTTGCTAACATGCAAATTAACATGTGATTAGGAAAACTGTAGGAAAATTCACTAAACTTACTCCAAGGAAGCTTTTTTTATGTAGTATATTAGGGTAGCATGGCCGAGCGGTCTAAGGCGCTGGATTAAGGCTCCAGTCTCTTCAGAGGCGTGGGTTCAAATCCCACTGCTGCCAGTAGGTCTTCAGAACATTTTGATCTAATTCAAATGATTTTGTATTTGCATGAGTGTGTGGGTTTCTGTTTAGGAAAAGACAGTTGATAGAATCATTGTTTTTTCCTATTGTTTAGAGACTTAACCATTTTACAACAGACCTGTAGGTTTAAATCCCACTGCTGCCAGTAGTAAGAGTTCCTTAAAACCTTTTTATCTTATTCTTATACATACGCTAATATACAAAATTAGCATATGCTTTAATCCCACTGCTGCCAGTATTATGTGGTCTTGAAATGTTTTTGTACTTATTCTTATGATTTTGCTAACATGCAAATTAACATGTGATTTACATTTGCTATGCATACATTTGCTATGCGCCAGTCCTGCGGAACAGACCCTGTCGCTATACAGTCACTAAAAATAAGAAATAATGGTTTATCTATTACATTACTTAGTTCTCTTAGTACTCGTGGGTGTATGCCATCCGGACCCGGAGATTTATCTATTTTAATCTTATTTAGCCGGTTTCGCACCTCTTCTTGGGTTAGATTGGTGACCCTTTATATAGGGTTTTCATTTTTTCTTGGGATTTCACCTAGCATTTCATTTTCCACCGTGAATACCGTGGAGAAGAAGGTGTTTAATATGTTAGCTTTTTCCTCGTCATCTACAACCATTCTTTCCTCACTATTTTTTAAGGGGCCTACATTTTCAGTTTTTATTCTTTTACTATTGATATAGTTGAAGAACAGTTTGGGATTAGTTTTACTCTCCTTAGCAATGTGCTTCTCTGTTTCCTTTTTGGCAGCTTTAATTAGTTTTTTAGATAAAGTATTTTTCTCCCTATAGTTTTTTAGAGCTTCAATGGTGCCATCCTGCTTTAGTAGTGCAAATGCTTTCTTTTTACTGTTAATTGCCTGTCTTACTTCTTTGTTTAGCCACATTGGGTTTTTCCTATTTCTAGTCCTTTTATTCCCACAAGGTATAAACTGCTTACACTGCCTATTTAGGATGTTCTTAAACATTTCCCATTTATTATCTGTATTCTCATTTCTGAGGATATTGTCCCAGTCTACCAGATTAAGGGCATCTCTAAGCTGTTCAAACTTTGCCTTCCTAAAGTTCAATGTTTTTGTGACTCCCTGACAAGTCCCCCTAGTGAAAGACAGGTGAAACTGCACAATATTGTGGTCGCTATTTCCTAAATGCCCAACCACCTGCAGATTTGTTATTCTGTCAGGTCTATTAGATAGTATTAGGTCTAAAAGTGCTGCTCCTCTGGTTGGATTCTGCACCAATTGTGAAAGATAATTTTTCTTGGTTATTAGCAGAAACCTGTTGCCTTTATGGGTTTCACAGGTTTCTGTTTCCCAGTTAATATCCGGGTAGTTAAAATCCCCCATAACCAGGACCTCATTATGGGTTGCAGCTTCATCTATCTGCTTTAGAAGTAGACTTTCCATGCTTTCTGTTATATTTGGGGGTTTGTAACAGACCCCAATGAGAATTTTGTTACCATTTTTCCCTCCATGAATTTCAACCCATATGGACTCGACATCCTCATTCCCTTCGCTAATATCCTCCCTTAAAGTGGACTTTAGACAAGACTTTACATAGAGACAAACCCCTCCTCCTCTCCGATTTTTACGATCCTTTCTAAACAGACTGTAACCCTGTAAGTTAACTGCCCAGTCATAGCTTTCATCTAACCATGTCTCGGTTATTCCCACTATGTCAAAGTTACCTGTAGATATTTCTGCTTCTAGTTCTTCCATCTTGTTTGTCAGGCTTCTGGCGTTTGCGAGCATGCAGTTTAGAGGATTTTGTTTTGTTCCAATCTCCTCACTGTGGATTGTTTTAGAAATGTTCTTACCTCCCTTCTGAGTATGTTTTCCTGGGTCGTCTTTGTTCGAGTCTAATGTTTTTCTTCCCGTCCCCTCTTCTTCTAGTTTAACGCCCTCCTGATGATTGTAGCGAGTCTTCTGGCGAATGTGTGTTTCCCAGGTTTGTTGAGGTGTAGTCCGTCTCTGGCGAGGAGTCCATCATACCAGTAATTCACACCGTGGTCCAGGAATCCAAATCCTTGTTGTCTGCACCATCGTCTTAGCCAGTTGTTTGCATCAAGGATCCTGTTCCATCTCCTGGTGCCATGCCCGTCTACTGGAAGGATAGAAGAAAAAACTACCTGTGCATCCAGTTCCTTTACTTTCTTCCCCAACTCTTCAAAGTCCTTGCAGATTGTCGGTAGGTCCTTCCTTGCCGTGTCATTGGTGCCAACATGTATCAGAAGAAATGGGTGGACGTCCTTGGAGCTGAAGAGCTTTGGAATCCTATCGGTCACATCCTTGATCATCGCACCTAGAAGGCAGCATACTTCTCTTGCAGTTATGTCCGGTCTGCAGATGGCTGCTTCGGTGCCTCTCAGTAGTGAGTCTCCCACCACCACCACTCTTCGTTGCTTCTTGGCTGTACTTTTTGCTGTCACTTGTTGCTGTGTGCCCTTTTCTTTTTTGCTTGCTGGTATTGCTTCATTCTTAGGTGTGCCATCTTCATCCTCTACAAAGATTTGATATCGGTTCTTCAGTTGTGTGGTTGGTGATTTCTCCATGGTCTTCTTGCTTCTTTTGGTCACATGCTTCCACTCATCTGCTTTTGGAGGTTCTCTGACACTTTTTGCACCTTCTGTGACCAGTAGAGATGCTTCTGTTCTGTCTAGAAAGTCTTCATTCTCTTTGATGAGTTTCAAAGTTGCTATTCTTTCTTCCAGACCCCGCACCTTTTCTTCTAAAAGGGCCACTAGTCTACACTTCTGACAGGTGAAATTGGATTCTTCTTCTGGTCGATCTGTGAACATGTAGCACATGCTGCAGCTCACCATGTAGGTTGTCACATCTGCCATGTTGCTCCTAGATCCTGCTGACTTGCTGTGTGTTTTCCTTCTTGTGTAATCTACTCAGCCAAGCTCTCTTGCAATAATGTCCTACAGGCAAAAATATGCAAATTAGCCTCCTGAAGCTTGAATCCCTGGTTTGGTGATGCTTTCGAAGCAGCTGGTCCCGGCTGTACCCAACGATCTTCTAGCTTAGGGAGACTTCGCTTCTCCCAGAAGGCACCTGGAATATGCAAATTAGCCTCCTGAAGCTTGAATCCCTGGTTTCCCTGGTAGTGGTGTTGACAAACCTTAATTACATTATAGCTTAGGGCTGCAAGTATTGGGGGAAGGAGACATATTGTTACAGGTGAACTCCCAGCACAAGAAAATACATAAATTACAGCTAATAGAAACCAGAGAACAGTTACATACATCAAATGGCATATTATTCAAATACAGGACAGGGCAAAAGTACATATCATGACAGACATGTCTCTAAATATTAGGAAAAAAAACAATAATTCTATCAACTGTTTTTATCTTAACCAGAAAGAAAACACTTAAGCAAATACAAAAGAAGATTAAAACACATGTAAGTTTGTATGTTAGTAAAATCATAAGAGTAAGTTCAAAACAATTTTCAAGCACATATCATACTGGCAGCAGTGGGATGAAAGCACATGCAAATTTTGTCTGTTATCATAATTATAAGAATAAGATCAAAAGATTTTCAAGAACTCATACTGCTGAGTCATACTCAGCATGATTAAGTAGGCTTCCTTAGAGTAAGTGAAGTACATTTGACAACATTTAAAATTAGTGCATGTTGGAAAAAGGGCATGTCTCTAAACATTAGGAAAAACCAATGATTCTATCAACGGTCTTTATCTTAACTGAAAACCGAAAAATCATACAAATACAAAAGAAGATTAGATCACATGCTAATTTGCATGTTAGCAAAATCATAAGAATAAGTACAAAAACATTTCAAGACCTCATAATACTGGCAGCAGCGGGATTAAAGCATGTGCTAATTTTGTATGTTAGCATAGTTATAAGAATAAGATAAAAAGGTTTTAAGGAACTCTTACTACTGGCAGCAGTGGGATTTGAACCTACAGGTCTGTTGTAAAATGGTTAAGTCTCTAAACAATAGGAAAAACCAATGATTCTATCAACTGTCTGTTCCTAAACAGAAATCCACACACTCATGCAAATACAAAATCATAAGAATTAGATCAAAATGTTCTGAAGACAGCAGTGGGATTTGAACCCACGCCTCTGAAGAGACTGGAGCCTTAATCCAGCGCCTTAGACCGCTCGGCCATGCTACCTTTAGCAGCATGATTTTTCAGATTCCTTATCTTAACTGAAAACCACAAAATTATACAAATACAAAAGATTAAATCACATGTTAATTTGCATGTTAGCAAAATCATAAGAATAAGTACAAAAACATTTCAAGACCGCATAATACTGGCAGCAGTGGGATTAAAGCATATGCTAATTTTGTATGTTAGCGTATGTATAAGAATAAGATAAAAAGGTTTTAAGGAACTCTTACTACTGGCAGCAGTGGGATTTAAACCTACAGGTCTGTTTTAAAATGGTTAAGTCTCTAAACAATAGGAAAAAACAATGATTCTATCAACTGTCTTTTCCTAAACAGAAACCCACACACTCATGCAAATACAAAATCATTTGAATTAGATCAAAATGTTCTGAAGACCTACTGGCAGCAGTGGGATTTGAACCCACGCCTCTGAAGAGACTGGAGCCTTAATCCAGCGCCTTAGACCGCTCGGCCATGCTACCTTAATATACTACATGAAAAAAGCTTCCTTAGAGTAAGTTTAGTGAATTTTCCTACATTTTAACTTCTTCAAGGTGGAAAATGGATAGGTCTCTAAGCAAAAAGGAAAAAGCAATGATTCTATCTACTGTCTTTTGCAAAACAGCAAAGCATGCACTCATACAAATACAAAATAATAAAACACATGCTAATTTTTCTATTAGCAAAATCATAAATATAAGCTAAAAAGTTTCAAAGTCAAAATACACTGGCAGCAGTGGGATTTGAACCCACGCCTCCAAAGAGACTGGAGCCTAAATCCAGCGCCTTAGACCACTCGGCCATGCTACCTTTAACAGCATGATTTTTATGATTCCTTATCTTAACTGAAAACCGCAAAATTATACAAATACAAAATATTAAATCACATGTTAATTTGCATGTTAGCAAAATCATAAGAATAAGTACAAAAGCATTTCAAGACCGAATAATACTGGCAGCAGTGGGATTAAAGCATATGCTAATTTTGTATGTTAGCATAATTATAAGAATAAGATAACAAGGTTTAACATAGCATAATGTTCTAGAATAGTCTGTTTAATCGCTGCATACTCACAGTTCCCCCGAGGGTCCATAGCTCTATAGGCTTCAGCAGCTCCACCCTCTAAGAACCCCACAAGATGTCGAACTCGCTCCCTTTCCGGGACTTCCATTAATCAACACTGATGCTCAAAGTCCTGGAAGAAGCCCTCAATGTCGCCTGCAGCCTCATTAAAGGGCTTAAAGTCTTTGTGGGACACTCTGGGGAGTTCCCTCATGGTGGGTGCTGAGGTTACAGTCTGTCTGGAGCTTCTAGCTGCTTCCAAAGCGATCTGCTCCAGCAATGCCATCTCCTGAGCTCTGTGAATGGCCTTCCTCTTATCGTCTATGGTGGCCTCTTCTCCCAGAAATGCCAACTCCTCCTCGTACCACACAACCCACTGACTTTTTGGGGTATTTACCTCCGGCTGCAGTCTTTCCTCCATTTGCTGTGAGGATCCTTCCTCAGTGTCATCTTGCAGGCGAACTCCTTCCAAAGCCTCAATTAGCTGCTCCTTGGAGAGTCCTTTAAAACGGACTCCTACTTCATGGGCCTTTGTTTGTAGGTTCATCGCAGTCCAGCTCTTGTACTCTGCGGTGCTGGTTCCCAATGTTGATGGGCCTTTGTCCTCCATTCCTTCTGCTCTGATCCCACTGCTGCCAAACAGTTTGTGACGGGGTGTACAGCAGAGCAGGAAGGGACAACAGGCCGAGGGATGATCCAATGAGATTTATTAAAGCAGGGAGCATACAACATCAAATATCCATAATGTCCTTCAAGTCCACCAGAAGTCCACAATAAGCCCAAGTAAATAAACAGATCTGGAGATGCTTTCCAGTAATCCCGCACCCGATAAACGAAACAATAGTCCTTCCACGAGTCCAACAGAACAGATTCGGGGGCACCTCCCGATAATCCTTGTGCCAGCTAACAAAGCAATAGTCCACATGAGTCCAAGGGATCCCAAAACAATCTCACGAACGACGAGATATGTCCTCAGCTCAAGACTCATCCCGTTCGCTTCCGCAGTCACAGATGGACATGGGGTCTTGCCTCAGCTAAGAATCCCCACTCCTTCCCCTTTAAGGATCAACTCACATCTGATCTCAAAAATAAGAATGGATTGTCTGAGCTCCTGGGATCCGCCCATGAAGGGGGGTAGGGGTCACACCTTCTATTCAATGGTTGGGTCCACCTGAAGATTCTAGACTGGTCGGCTCCTCTTAGTCTATCTAGTATGTACATATGACTAGCCACCTGCTGTGAGAAAGAATGGCTATTCTTCACTAGTGGTGTTGACAAACCTTAATTACATTATAGCTTAGGGCTGCAAGTATTGGGGGAAGGAGACATATTGTTACAGGTGAACTCCCAGCACAAGAAAATACATAAATTACAGCTAATAGAAACCAGAGAACAGTTACATACATCAAATGGCATATTATTCAAATACAGGACAGGGCAAAAGTACATATCATGACAGACATGTCTCTAAATATTAGGAAAAAAAACAATAATTCTATCAACTGTTTTTATCTTAACCAGAAAGAAAACACTTAAGCAAATACAAAAGAAGATTAAAACACATGTAAGTTTGTATGTTAGTAAAATCATAAGAGTAAGTTCAAAACAATTTTCAAGCACATATCATACTGGCAGCAGTGGGATGAAAGCACATGCAAATTTTGTCTGTTATCATAATTATAAGAATAAGATCAAAAGATTTTCAAGAACTCATACTGCTGAGTCATACTCAGCATGATTAAGTAGGCTTCCTTAGAGTAAGTGAAGTACATTTGACAACATTTAAAATTAGTGCATGTTGGAAAAAGGGCATGTCTCTAAACATTAGGAAAAACCAATGATTCTATCAACGGTCTTTATCTTAACTGAAAAGCGAAAAATCATACAAATACAAAAGAAGATTAGATCACATGCTAATTTGCATGTTAGCAAAATCATAAGAATAAGTACAAAAACATTTCAAGACCTCATAATACTGGCAGCAGCGGGATTAAAGCATGTGCTAATTTTGTATGTTAGCATAGTTATAAGAATAAGATAAAAAGGTTTTAAGGAACTCTTACTACTGGCAGCAGTGGGATTTCAACCTACAGGTCTGTTGTAAAATGGTTAAGTCTCTAAACAATAGGAAAAACCAATGATTCTATCAACTGTCTTTTCCTAAACAGAAATCCACACACTCATGCAAATACAAAATCATAAGAATTAGATCAAAATTTTCTGAAGACAGCAGTGGGATTTGAACCCACGCCTCTGAAGAGACTGGAGCCTTAATCCAGCGCCTTAGACCGCTCGGCCATGCTACCTTTAGCAGCATGATTTTTAAGATTCCTTATCTTAACTGAAAACCACAAAATTATACAAATACAAAAGATTAAATCACATGTTAATTTGCATGTTAGCAAAATCATAAGAATAAGTACAAAAACATTTCAAGACCGCATAATACTGGCAGCAGTGGGATTAAAGCATATGCTAATTTTGTATGTTAGCGTATGTATAAGAATAAGATAAAAAGGTTTTAAGGAACTCTTACTACTGGCAGCAGTGGGATTTAAACCTACAGGTCTGTTTTAAAATGGTTAAGTCTCTAAACAATAGGAAAAAACAATGATTCTATCAACTGTCTTTTCCTAAACAGAAACCCACACACTCATGCAAATACAAAATCATTTGAATTAGATCAAAATGTTCTGAAGACCTACTGGCAGCAGTGGGATTTGAACCCACGCCTCTGAAGAGACTGGAGCCTTAATCCAGCGCCTTAGACCGCTCGGCCATGCTACCTTAATATACTACATGAAAAAAGCTTCCTTAGAGTAAGTTTAGTGAATTTTCCTACATTTTAACTTCTTCAAGGTGGAAAATGGATAGGTCTCTAAGCAAAAAGGAAAAAGCAATGATTCTATCTACTGTCTTTTGCAAAACAGCAAAGCATGCACTCATACAAATACAAAATAATAAAACACATGCTAATT
Source organism: Ranitomeya imitator (assembly GCF_032444005.1). Classification (NCBI taxonomy): domain Eukaryota; kingdom Metazoa; phylum Chordata; class Amphibia; order Anura; family Dendrobatidae; genus Ranitomeya; species Ranitomeya imitator. The sequence continues at coordinate 90,964,715 of NC_091285.1, forward strand.
TTTCTATTAGCAAAATCATAAATATAAGCTAAAAAGTTTCAAAGTCAAAATACACTGGCAGCAGTGGGATTTGAACCCACGCCTCCAAAGAGACTGGAGCCTAAATCCAGCGCCTTAGACCACTCGGCCATGCTACCTTTAACAGCATGATTTTTATGATTCCTTATCTTAACTGAAAACCGCAAAATTATACAAATACATAGTAACATAGTAACATAGTAACATAGTTAGTAAGGCCGAAAAAAAGACATTTGTCCATCCAGTTCAGCCTATATTCCATCATAATAAATCCCCAGATCTACGTCCTTCTACAGAACCTAATAATTGTATGATACAATATTGTTCTGCTCCAGGAAGACATCCAGGCCTCTCTTGAACCCCTCGACTGAGTTCGCCATCACCACCTCCTCAGGAAAGCAATTCCAGATTCTCACTGCCCTAACAGTAAAGAATCCTCTTCTATGTTGGTGGAAAAACCTTCTCTCCTCCAGACGCAAAGAATGCCCCCTTGTGCCCGTCACCTTCCTTGGTATAAACAGATCCTCAGCGAGATATTTGTATTGTCCCCTTATATACTTATACATGGTTATTAGATCGCCCCTCAGTCGTCTTTTTTCTAGACTAAATAATCCTAATTTCGCTAATCTATCTGGGTATTGTAGTTCTCCCATCCCCTTTATTAATTTTGTTGCCCTCCTTTGTACTCTCTCTAGTTCCATTATATCCTTCCTGAGCACCGGTGCCCAAAACTGGACACAGTACTCCATGTGCGGTCTAACTAGGGATTTGTACAGAGGCAGTATAATGCTCTCATCATGTGTATCCAGACCTCTTTTAATGCACCCCGTGATCCTGTTTGCCTTGGCAGCTGCTGCCTGGCACTGGCTGCTCCAGGTAAGTTTATCATTAACTAGGATCCCCAAGTTCTTCTCCCTGTCAGATTTACCCAGTGGTTTCCCGTTCAGTGTGTAATGGTGATATTGATTCCCTCTTCCCATGTGTATAACCTTACATTTATCATTGTTAAACCTCATCTGCCACCTTTCAGCCCAAGTTTCCAACTTATCCAGATCCATCTGTAGCAGAATACTATCTTCTCTTGTATTAACTGCTTTACATAGTTTTGTATCATCTGCAAATATCGATATTTTACTGTGTAAACCTTCTACCAGATCATTAATGAATATGTTGAAGAGAACAGGTCCCAATACTGACCCCTGCGGTACCCCACTGGTCACAGCGACCCAGTTAGAGGCTATACCATTTATAACCACCCTCTGCTTTCTATCACTAAGCCAGTTACTAACCCATTTACACACATTTTCCCCCAGACCAAGCATTCTCATTTTGTGTACCAACCTCTTGTGCGGCACGGTATCAAACGCTTTGGAAAAATCGAGATATACCACGTCCAATGACTCACCGTGGTCCAGTCTATAGCTTACCTCTTCATAAAAACTGATTAGATTGGTTTGACAGGAGCGATTTCTCATAAACCCATGCTGATATGGAGTTAAACAGTTATTCTCATTGAGATAATCCAGAATAACATCCCTCAGAAACCCTTCAAATATTTTACCAACAATAGAGGTTAGACTTACTGGCCTATAATTTCCAGGTTCACTTTTAGAGCCCTTTTTGAATATTGGCACCACATTTGCTATGCGCCAGTCCTGCGGAACAGACCCTGTCGCTATAGAGTCACTAAAAATAAGAAATAATGGTTTATCTATTACATTACTTAGTTCTCTTAGTACTCGTGGGTGTATGCCATCCGGACCCGGAGATTTATCTATTTTAATCTTATTTAGCCGGTTTCGCACCTCTTCTTGGGTTAGATTGGTGACCCTTAATATAGGGTTTTCATTGTTTCTTGGGATTTCACCTAGCATTTCATTTTCCACCGTGAATACCGTGGAGAAGAAGGTGTTTAATATGTTAGCTTTTTCCTCGTCATCTACAACCATTCTTTCCTCACTATTTTTTAAGGGGCCTACATTTTCAGTTTTTATTCTTTTACTATTGATATAGTTGAAGAACAGTTTGGGATTAGTTTTACTCTCCTTAGCAATGTGATTCTCTGTTTCCTTTTTGGCAGCTTTAATTAGTTTTTTAGATAAAGTATTTTTCTCCCTATAGTTTTTTAGAGCTTCAATGGTGCCATCCTGCTTTAGTAGTGCAAATGCTTTCTTTTTACTGTTAATTGCCTGTCTTACTTCTTTGTTTAGCCACATTGGGTTTTTCCTATTTCTAGTCCTTTTATTCCCACAAGGTATAAACCGCTTACACTGCCTATTTAGGATGTTCTTAAACATTTCCCATTTATTATCTGTATTCTCATTTCTGAGGATATTGTCCCAGTCTACCAGATTAAGGGCATCTCTAAGCTGTTCAAACTTTGCCTTCCTAAAGTTCAATGTTTTTGTGACTCCCTGACAAGTCCCCCTAGTGAAAGACAGGTGAAACTGCACAATATTGTGGTCGCTATTTCCTAAATGCCCAACCACCTGCAGATTTGTTATTCTGTCAGGTCTATTAGATAGTATTAGGTCTAAAAGTGCTGCTCCTCTGGTTGGATTCTGCACCAATTGTGAAAGATAATTTTTCTTGGTTATTAGCAGAAACCTGTTGCCTTTATGGGTTTCACAGGTTTCTGTTTCCCAGTTAATATCCGGGTAGTTAAAGTCCCCCATAACCAGGACCTCATTATGGGTTGCAGCTTCATCTATCTGCTTTAGAAGTAGACTTTCCATGCTTTCTGTTATATTTGGGGGTTTGTAACAGACCCCAATGAGAATTTTGTTACCATTTTTCCCTCCATGAATTTCAACCCATATGGACTCGACATCCTCATTCCCTTCGCTAATATCCTCCCTTAAAGTGGACTTTAGACAAGACTTTACATAGAGACAAACCCCTCCTCCTCTCCGATTTTTACGATCCTTTCTAAACAGACTGTAACCCTGTAAGTTAACTGCCCAGTCATAGCTTTCATCTAACCATGTCTCGGTTATTCCCACTATGTCAAAGTTACCTGTAGATATTTCTGCTTCTAGTTCTTCCATCTTGTTTGTCAGGCTTCTGGCGTTACAAAATACTAATATTTACTAATAATACTAATACGTTACAAAATACATAATACAAAATATTAAATCACATGTTAATTTGCATGTTAGCAAAATCATAAGAATAAGTACAAAAGCATTTCAAGACCGCATAATACTGGCAGCAGTGGGATTAAAGCATATGCTAATTTTGTATGTTAGCATAATTATAAGAATAAGATAACAAGGTTTAACATAGCATAATGTTCTAGAATAGTCTGTTTAATCGCTGCATACTCACAGTTCCCCCGAGGGTCCATAGCTCTATAGGCTTCAGCAGCTCCACCCTCTAAGAACCCCACAAGATGTCGAACTCGCTCCCTTTCCGGGACTTCCATTAATCAACACTGATGCTCAAAGTCCTGGAAGAAGCCCTCAATGTCGCCTGCAGCCTCATTAAAGGGCTTAAAGTCTTTGTGGGACACTCTGGGGAGTTCCCTCATGGTGGGTGCTGAGGTTACAGTCTGTCTGGAGCTTCTAGCTGCTTCCAAAGCGATCTGCTCCAGCAATGCCATCTCCTGAGCTCTGTGAATGGCCTTCCTCTTATCGTCTATGGTGGCCTCTTCTCCCACAAATGCCAACTCCTCCTCGTACCACACAACCCACTGACTTTTTGGGGTATTTACCTCCGGCTGCAGTCTTTCCTCCATTTGCTGTGAGGATCCTTCCTCAGTGTCATCTTGCAGGCGAACTCCTTCCAAAGTCTCAATTAGCTGCTCCTTGGAGAGTCCTTTAAAACGGACTCCTACTTCATGGGCCTTTGTTTGTAGGTTCATCGCAGTCCAGCTCTTGTACTCTGCGGTGCTGGTTCCCAATGTTGATGGGCCTTTGTCCTCCATTCCTTCTGCTCTGATCCCACTGCTGCCAAACAGTTTGTGACGGGGTGTACAGCAGAGCAGGAAGGGACAACAGGCTGAGGGATGATCCAATGAGATTTATTAAAGCAGGGAGCATACAACATCAAATATCCATAATGTCCTTCAAGTCCACCAGAAGTCCACAATAAGCCCAAGTAAATAAACAGATCTGGAGGTGCTTTCCAGTAATCCCGCACCCGATTAACGAAACAATAGTCCTTCCACGAGTCCAACAGAACAGATTCGGGGGCACCTCCCGATAATCCTTGTGCCAGCTAACAAAGCAATAGTCCACATGAGTCCAAGGGATCCCAAAACATTCTCACGAACGACGAGATATGTCCTCAGCTCAAGACTCATCCCGTTCGCTTCCGCAGTCACAGATGGACATGGGGTCTTGCCTCAGCTAAGAATCCCCACTCCTTCCCCTTTAAGGATCAACTCACATCTGATCTCAAAAATAAGAATGGATTGTCTGAGCTCCTGGGATCCGCCCATGAAGGGGGGTAGGGGTCACACCTTCTATTCAATGGTTGGGTCCACCTGAAGATTCTAGACTGGTCGGCTCCTCTTAGTCTATCTAGTATGTACATATGACTAGCCACCTGCTGTGAGAAAGAATGGCTATTCTTCACTAGTGGTGTTGACAAACCTTAATTACATTATAGCTTAGGGCTGCAAGTATTGGGGGAAGGAGACATATTGTTACAGGTGAACTCCCAGCACAAGAAAATACATAAATTACAGCTAATAGAAACCAGAGAACAGTTACATACATCAAATGGCATATTATTCAAATACAGGACAGGGCAAAAGTACATATCATGACAGACATGTCTCTAAATATTAGGAAAAAAAACAATAATTCTATCAACTGTTTTTATCTTAACCAGAAAGAAAACACTTAAGCAAATACAAAAGAAGATTAAAACACATGTAAGTTTGTATGTTAGTAAAATCATAAGAGTAAGTTCAAAACAATTTTCAAGCACATATCATACTGGCAGCAGTGGGATGAAAGCACATGCAAATTTTGTCTGTTATCATAATTATAAGAATAAGATCAAAAGATTTTCAAGAACTCATACTGCTGAGTCATACTCAGCATGATTAAGTAGGCTTCCTTAGAGTAAGTGAAGTACATTTGACAACATTTAAAATTAGTGCATGTTGGAAAAAGGGCATGTCTCTAAACATTAGGAAAAACCAATGATTCTATCAACGGTCTTTATCTTAACTGAAAACCGAAAAATCATACAAATACAAAAGAAGATTAGATCACATGCTAATTTGCATGTTAGCAAAATCATAAGAATAAGTACAAAAACATTTCAAGACCGCATAATACTGGCAGCAGCGGGATTAAAGCATGTGCTAATTTTGTATGTTAGCATAGTTATAAGAATAAGATAAAAAGGTTTTAAGGAACTCTTACTACTGGCAGCAGTGGGATTTCAACCTACAGGTCTGTTGTAAAATGGTTAAGTCTCTAAACAATAGGAAAAACCAATGATTCTATCAACTGTCTTTTCCTAAACAGAAATCCACACACTCATGCAAATACAAAATCATAAGAATTAGATCAAAACGTTCTGAAGACAGCAGTGGGATTTGAACCCACGCCTCTGAAGAGACTGGAGCCTTAATCCAGCGCCTTAGACCGCTCGGCCATGCTACCTTTAGCAGCATGATTTTTAAGATTCCTTATCTTAACTGAAAACCACAAAATTATACAAATACAAAAGATTAAATCACATGTTAATTTGCATGTTAGCAAAATCATAAGAATAAGTACAAAAACATTTCAAGACCGCATAATACTGGCAGCAGTGGGATTAAAGCATATGCTAATTTTGTATGTTAGCGTATGTATAAGAATAAGATAAAAAGGTTTTAAGGAACTCTTACTACTGGCAGCAGTGGGATTTAAACCTACAGGTCTGTTTTAAAATGGTTAAGTCTCTAAACAATAGGAAAAAACAATGATTCTATCAACTGTCTTTTCCTAAACAGAAACCCACACACTCATGCAAATACAAAATCATTTGAATTAGATCAAAATGTTCTGAAGACCTACTGGCAGCAGTGGGATTTGAACCCACGCCTCTGAAGAGACTGGAGCCTTAATCCAGCGCCTTAGACCGCTCGGCCATGCTACCTTAATATACTACATGAAAAAAGCTTCCTTAGAGTAAGTTTAGTGAATTTTCCTACATTTTAACTTCTTCAAGGTGGAAAATGGATAGGTCTCTAAGCAAAAAGGAAAAAGCAATGATTCTATCTACTGTCTTTTGCAAAACAGCAAAGCATGCACTCATACAAATACAAAATAATAAAACACATGCTAATTTTTCTATTAGCAAAATCATAAATATAAGCTAAAAAGTTTCAAAGTCAAAATACACTGGCAGCAGTGGGATATGAACCCACGCCTCCAAAGAGACTGGAGCCTAAATCCAGCGCCTTAGACCACTCGGCCATGCTACCTTTAACAGCATGATTTTTACGATTCCTTATCTTAACTGAAAACCGCAAAATTATACAAATACAAAATATTAAATCACATGTTAATTTGCATGTTAGCAAAATCATAAGAATAAGTACAAAAGCATTTCAAGACCGCATAATACTGGCAGCAGTGGGATTAAAGCATATGCTAATTTTGTATGTTAGCATAATTATAAGAATAAGATAACAAGGTTTAACATAGCATAATGTTCTAGAATAGTCTGTTTAATCGCTGCATACTCACAGTTCCCCGAGGGTCCATAGCTCTATAGGCTTCAGCAGCTCCACCCTCTAAGAACCCCACAAGATGTCGAACTCGCTCCCTTTCCGGGACTTCCATTAATCAACACTGATGCTCAAAGTCCTGGAAGAAGCCCTCAATGTCGCCTGCAGCCTCATTAAAGGGCTTAAAGTCTTTGTGGGACACTCTGGGGAGTTCCCTCATGGTGGGTGCTGAGGTTACAGTCTGTCTGGAGCTTCTAGCTGCTTCCAAAGTGATCTGCTCCAGCAATGCCATCTCCTGAGCTCTGTGAATGGCCTTCCTCTTATCGTCTATGGTGGCCTCTTCTCCCAGAAATGCCAACTCCTCCTCGTACCACACAACCCACTGACTTTTTTGGGTATTTACCTCCGGCTGCAGTCTTTCCTCCATTTGCTGTGAGGATCCTTCCTCAGTGTCATCTTGCAGGCGAACTCCTTCCAAAGCCTCAATTAGCTGCTCCTTGGAGAGTCCTTTAAAACGGACTCCTACTTCATGGGCCTTTGTTTGTAGGTTCATCGCAGTCCAGCTCTTGTACTCTGCGGTGCTGGTTCCCAATGTTGATGGGCCTTTGTCCTCCATTCCTTCTGCTCTGATCCCACTGCTGCCAAACAGTTTGTGACGGGGTGTACAGCAGAGCAGGAAGGGACAACAGGCCGAGGGATGATCCAATGAGATTTATTAAAGCAGGGAGCATACAACATCAAATATCCATAATGTCCTTCAAGTCCACCAGAAGTCCACAATAAGCCCAAGTAAATAAACAGATCTGGAGGTGCTTTCCAGTAATCCCGCACCCGATAAACGAAACAATAGTCCTTCCACGAGTCCAACAGAACAGATTCGGGGGCACCTCCCGATAATCCTTGTGCCAGCTAACAAAGCAATAGTCCACATGAGTCCAAGGGATCCCAAAACAATCTCACGAACGACGAGATATGTCCTCAGCTCAAGACTCATCCCGTTCGCTTCCGCAGTCACAGATGGACATGGGGTCTTGCCTCAGCTAAGAATCCCCACTCCTTCCCCTTTAAGGATCAACTCACATCTGATCTCAAAAATAAGAATGGATTGTCTGAGCTCCTGGGATCCGCCCATGAAGGGGGGTAGGGGTCACACCTTCTATTCAATGGTTGGGTCCACCTGAAGATTCTAGACTGGTCGGCTCCTCTTAGTCTATCTAGTATGTACATATGACTAGCCACCTGCTGTGAGAAAGAATGGCTATTCTTCACTAGTGGTGTTGACAAACCTTAATTACATTATAGCTTAGGGCTGCAAGTATTGGGGGAAGGAGACATATTGTTACAGGTGAACTCCCAGCACAAGAAAATACATAAATTACAGCTAATAGAAACCAGAGAACAGTTACATACATCAAATGGCATATTATTCAAATACAGGACAGGGCAAAAGTACATATCATGACAGACATGTCTCTAAATATTAGGAAAAAAACAATAATTCTATCAACTGTTTTTATCTTAACCAGAAAGAAAACACTTAAGCAAATACAAAAGAAGATTAAAACACATGTAAGTTTGTATGTTAGTAAAATCATAAGAGTAAGTTCAAAACAATTTTCAAGCACATATCATACTGGCAGCAGTGGGATGAAAGCACATGCAAATTTTGTCTGTTATCATAATTATAAGAATAAGATCAAAAGATTTTCAAGAACTCATACTGCTGAGTCATACTCAGCATGATTAAGTAGGCTTCCTTAGAGTAAGTGAAGTACATTTGACAACATTTAAAATTAGTGCATGTTGGAAAAAGGGCATGTCTCTAAACATTAGGAAAAACCAATGATTCTATCAACGGTCTTTATCTTAACTGAAAACCACAAAATTATACAAATACAAAAGATTAAATCACATGTTAATTTGCATGTTAGCAAAATCATAAGAATAAGTACAAAAACATTTCAAGACCGCATAATACTGGCAGCAGTGGGATTAAAGCATATGCTAATTTTGTATGTTAGCGTATGTATAAGAATAAGATAAAAAGGTTTTAAGGAACTCTTACTACTGGCAGCAGTGGGATTTAAACCTACAGGTCTGTTTTAAAATGGTTAAGTCTCTAAACAATAGGAAAAAACAATGATTCTATCAACTGTCTTTTCCTAAACAGAAACCCACACACTCATGCAAATACAAAATCATTTGAATTAGATCAAAATGTTCTGAAGACCTACTGGCAGCAGTGGGATTTGAACCCACGCCTCCAAAGAGACTGGAGCCTAAATCCAGCGCCTTAGACCACTCGGCCATGCTACCTTTAACAGCATGATTTTTACGATTCCTTATCTGAAATGAAAACCGCAAAATTATACAAATACAAAAGATTAAATCACAAGTTAATTTGCATGTTAGCAAAATCATAAGAATAAGTACAAAAACATTTCAAGACCGCATAATACTGGCAGCAGTGGGATTAAAGCATATGCTAATTTTGTATGTTAGCATAATTATAAGAATAAGATAACAAGGTTTAACATAGCATAATGTTCTAGAATAGTCTGTTTAATCGCCGCATACTCACAGTTCCCCCGAGGGTCCATAGCTCTATAGGCTTCAGCAGCTCCACCCTCTAAGAGCCCCACAAGATGTCGAATTCGCTCTCTTTCCGGGACTTCCATTAATCAACACTGATGCTCAAAGTCCTGGAAGAAGCCCTCAATGTCGCCTGCAGCCTCATTAAAGGGCTTAAAGTCTTTGTGGGACACTCTGGGGAGTTCCCTCATGGTGGGTGCTGAGGTTACAGTCTGTCTGGAGCTTCTAGCTGCTTCCAAAGCGATCTGCTCCAGCAATGCCATCTCCTGAGCTCTGTGAATGGCCTCCCTCTTATCGTCTATGGTGGCCTCTTCTCCCAGAAATGCCAACTCCTCCTCGTACCACACAACCCACTGAGTTTTTTGGGTATTTACCTCCGGCTGCAGTCTTTCCTTCATTTGCTGTGAGGATCTTTCCTCAGTGTCATCTTGCAGGCGAACTCCTTCCAAAGCCTCAATTAGCTGCTCCTTGGAGAGTCCTTTAAAACGGACTCCTACTTGACAGGGAGAAGGACTTGGGGATCCTAGTCAATGATAAACTTACCTGGAGCAGCCAGTGCCAGGCAGCAGCTGCCAAGGCAAACAGGATCATGGGGTGCATTAAAAGAGGTCTGGATACACATGATGAGAGCATTATACTGCCTCTGTACAAATCCCTAGTTAGACCGCACATGGAGTACTGTGTCCAGTTTTGGGCACCGGTGCTCAGGAAGGATATAATGGAACTAGAGAGAGTACAAAGGAGGGCAACAAAATTAATAAAGGGGATGGGAGAACTACAATACCCAGATAGATTAGCGAAATTAGGATTATTTAGTCTAGAAAAAAGATGACTGAGGGGCGATCTAATAACCATGTATAAGTATATAAGGGGACAATACAAATATCTCGCTGAGGATCTGTTTATACCAAGGAAGGTGACGGGCACAAGGGGGCATTCTTTGCGTCTGGAGGAGAGAAGGTTTTTCCACCAACATAGAAGAGGATTGTTTACTGTTAGGGCAGTGAGAATCTGGAATTGCTTGCCTGAGGAGGTGGTGATGGTGAACTCAGTCGAGGGGTTCAAGAGAGGCCTGGATGTCTTCCTGGAGCAGAACAATATTGTATCATACAATTATTAGGTTCTGTAGAAGGACGTAGATCTGTGGATTTATTATGATGGAATATAGGCTGAACTGGATGGACAAATGTCTTTTTTCGGCCTTACTAACTATGTTACTATGTTGCTATGTTACTATGTTACTTCATGGGCCTTTGTTTGTAGGTTCATCGCAGTCCAGTTCTTGTACTCTGCGGTGCTGGTTCCCAATGTTGATGGGCCTTTGTCCTCCATTCCTTCTGCTCTGATCCCACTGCTGCCAACCAGTTTGTGACGGGGTGTACTGCAGAGCAGAAAGGGACAACAGGCCGAGGGATGATCCAATGAGATTTATTAAAGCAGGGAGCATACAACATCAAATATCCATAATGTCCTTCAAGTCCACCAGAAGTCCACAATAAGCCCAAGTAAATACACAGATCTGGAGGTGCTTTCCAGTAATCCCGCACCCGATAAACGAAACAATAGTCCTTCCACGAGTCCAATAGAAGAGATTCGGGGGCACCTCCCGATAATCCTTGTGCCAGCTAACAAAGCAATAGTCCACATGAGTCCAAGGGATCCCAAAACAATCTCACGAACGACGAGATATGTCCTCAGCTCAAGTCTCATCCCGTTCGCTTCCGCAGTCACAGATGGACGTGGGGTCTTGCCTCAGCTAAGAATCCCCACTCCTTCCCCTTTAAGGATCAACTCACATCTGATCTCAATAATAAGAATGGATTGTCTGAGCTCCTGGAATCCGCCCTTGAAGGGGGGTAGGGGTCACACCTTCTATTCAATGGTTGGGTCCACCTGAAGATTCTAGACTGGTCGGCTCCTCTTAGTCTATCTAGTATGTACATATGACTAGCCACCTGCTGTGAGAAAGAATGGCTATTCTTCACTAGTGGTGTTGACAAACCTTAATTAAATTATAGCTTAGGGCTGCAAGTATTGGGGGAAGGAGACATATTGTTACAGGGGAACTCCCAGCACAAGAAAATACATAAATTACAGCTAATAGAAACCAGAGAACAGTTACATACATCAAATGGCATATTATTCAAATACAGGACAGGGCAAAAGTACATATCATGACAGACATGTCTCTAAATATTAGGAAAAAAAAACAATAATTCTATCAACTGTTTTTATCTTAACCAGAAAGAAAACACTTAAGCAAATACAAAAGAAGATTAACCCCTTAGTGACAGAGCCAATTTGGTACTTAATGACCAGGCCAATTTTTGCAATTCTGACCACTGTCACTTTATGAGGTTATAACTCTGGAACGCTTCAACGGATCCCGCTGATTCTGAGAATGTTTTTTCGTGACATATTGTACTTCATGCTAGTGGTAACATTTCTTCGATATTACTTGCGATTATTTATGAAAAAAACGGAAATATGGCGAAAATTTTTAAAATTTTGCAATTTTCAATCTTTGTATTTTTATGCCCTTAAATCAGAGAGATATGTCATGAAAAATAGTTAATAAATAACATTTCCCACATGTCTACTTTACATCAGCACAATTTTGGAAACAAAATTTTTTTTTGTTAGGGAGTTATAAGGGTTAAAAGTTGACCAGCAATTTCTCATTTTTACAACACCATTTTTTTATAGGGACCACATCACATTTGAAGTCATTTTGAGGGGTCTATATGATAGAAAATAATGAAGTGTGACACCATTCTAAAAACTACACCCCTCAAGGTTCTCAAAACCACATTCAAGAAGTTTATTAACCCTTTACGTGCTTCACAGGAACTGAAACAATGTGGAAGGAAAAAATGAACATTTAACTTTTTTTTGCAAACATCTTAATTCAGAACCATTTTTTTTATTTTCACAAGTGTAAAAACAGAAATGTAACCATAAATTTTGTTATGCAATTTCTCCTGAATACGCCAATACCCCATATGTGGGGGTAAACCACTGTTAGGGCGCACCGCAGAACTTAGGAGTGAAGGAGCACCGTTTGACTTTTTCAATGCAGAATTGGCTGGAATTGAGATCGGACACCATGTCACATTTAGAGAGCCCCTGATGTACCTAAACAGTGGAAACTCCCCACATGTGACACCATTTTGGAAACTAGACCCCTTAAGGAACTTATCTAGATGTGTGGTGAGCACTTTGAACCCCCAAGTGCTTCACAGAAGTTTATAACGTAGAGCCGTGAAAATAAAAAATCGGTTTTGTTTACACAAAAATGATCTTTTCGCCCACAAATTCTTATTTTCACAAGGGTAACAGGAGAAATTAGACCACAAAAGTTGTTGAGCAATTTCTCCTGAGTACACTGATATCCAATATGTGGGGGTAAACAACTGTTAGGGCGCACCGCAGAGCTTGGAAGAGAAGGAGTGCCGTTTTACTTTTTCAATGTAGAATTGGCTGGAATTGAGATTGGACGCCATGTCGCGTTTGGAGAGCCCCTGATGTGCCTAAACAGTGGAAATCCCCCACAAGTGACCCCATTTTAGAAACTAGACCCCCCATGGAACTTATCTAGATGTGTGGTGAGAACCTTGAATGCCCAAGTGCTTCACAGAAGTTTATAATGCAGAGCCGTGAAAATAAAAAATATTTTTTTTTTCCACAAAAAAGATATTTTTGCCCACAAATTTTTATTTTCACAAGGGTAACAGGAGAAATTAGACCACTAAAGTTGTTGTGCAATTTCTCCTGAGTACGTCGATACCCAATATGTGGGGGTAAACCACTGTTTGGGCGCACCGCAGAGCTTGGAAGAGAAAGAGTGCCGTTTTACTTTTTCAATGTAGAATTGGCTGGAATTGAGATCGGACGCCATGTCGCGTTTGGAGAGCCCCTGATGTGCCTAAACAATAGAAATCCCCCACAAGTGACCCCATTTTAGAAACTAGACCCCCCATGGAACTTATCTAGATGTGTGGTGAGAACCTTGAATGCCCAAGTGCTTCACAGAAGTTTATAATGCAGAGCCGTGAAAATAAAAAATATTTTTTTTTTCCACAAAAAAGATTTTTTAGCCACCAAATTTTTATTTTCACAAGGGTAACAAGAGAAATTGGACCCCAAAAGTTGTTGTCCAATTTGTCCTGAGTATGCTGGTACCCCATATGTGGGGGTAAACCACTGTTTGGGCGCACGGCAGAGCTCGGAAGGGAAGGAGCGCCTTTTTGGAATGCAGTCTTTGATAGAATGGTCTGTGGGCATTATGTTGCGATTGCAGAGCCCCTGATGTACCTAAACTGTAGTAACCCCCCACAAGTGACCCCATTTTGGAAACTAGACCCCCCAAGGAACTTATCTAGATGTGTGGTGAGAACTTTGAATGCCCAAGTGCTTCACAGAAGTTTAGAATGCAGAGTCGTGAAAATAAAAAATATTATTTTTTTCACAAAAAAGATTTTGTAGCCCCCAAGTTTTTATTTTCACAAGGGTAATAAGAGAAATTTGACCCCAGAAGTTGTTGTCCAATTTATCCCGAGTACGCTGATGCCCCATATGTGGGGGTAACCCACTGTTTGGGCGCACGGCAGAGCTCAGAAGGGAGGGAGCACCATTTGACTTTTTGAGCGCAAAATTGGCTGTCGTATTTGGAAACCCCCTGATGTACCTAAACAGTGGAAACCCCCCAATTCTAGCTCCAACCCTAACCCCAACACACCCCTAACCCTAATCCCAACCTCATCCATAATCCTAATCACTAACCCTAACCATAATCACAACCCTTACCCCAAAACAACCCTAATGTCAACCCTAACCATAACCCTAATCAAAACCCTAAATCCAACACACCCCTAATCCTAATCTCAACCCTAACCTCAAACCTAACCCTAATCCCAATACACCCCTAATCACAACCCTAACCTTAACCCTAATCCCAAACCTAACCCTAATCCCAAGCGTAACCCTAATGCCAACCCTAACCCTAATACGAACCCTAATCCAAACCCTAACCCTAATCCCAGCTCTAACCCTAACTTTAGCCCCAACCCTAACCCTAGCCCAAGGGCTACTTTCACACTTGCGTCGTTTGGCATTCCATTGCAATCCGTTGTTTTGGACAAGAAACGGATCCTGCAAATGTGCCCGCAGGATGCGTTTTTTGCCCATAGACTTGTATTGCCGACGGATCGTGACGGATGGCCACACGTCGCGTCCGTCGTGCACTGGATCAGTTGTGTTTTGGCGGAGCGTCGGCACAAAAAAACGTTCAATGAAACGTTTTTTTGTACGTCGTATCCGCCATTTCTGACCGCGCATGCGTGGCCGTAACTCCGCCCCCTCCTCCCCAGGACATAGATTGGGCAGCGGATGTGTTGAAAAACTACAGCTGCTGCCCACGTTGTGCACAATTTTCACAACGTGCGTCGGTATGTCGGGCCGACGCATTGCGACAGCCCCGTACCGACGTAAGTGTGAAAGAAGCCTAACCCTAAGTTTAGCCCCAACCCTAACCCTAAATTTAGCCCCAACCCTAGCCCTAACCCTAGCCCTACCCCTAACCTAACCCTACCCCTAACCCTACCCCTAACCCTAACCTAACCCTACCCCTAACCTAACCCTACCCCTAACCCTACCCCTAACCTAACCCTACCCCTAACCCTAACCTAACCCTACCCCTAACCCTACCCCTAACCTAACCCTACCCCTAACCCTACCCCTAACCCTACCCCTAACCCTACCCCTAACCCTAACCCTAACCCTAACCCTACCCCTAACCTAACCCTACCCCTAACCCTAACCCTACCCCTACCCCTAACCCTACCCCTAACCCTAACCCTAATTTTAGCCCCAACTGCTGTTCTCCTGCCGGCCGGCAGATGGAGACAGATGGCGGGCGCACTGGGCATGCGTCCGCCATGTTCTGCTGCCGGCGGCCAGGAGGAGCAGCAAGAGGATCCAGGGACCTAGGTGAGTATGCTAGGGTCCCCGAATCCCCCTATTTCTCTGTCCTCTGATGTGCGATCACATCAGAGGACAGAGAATTACACTTTACTTTTTTTTTTTTTTTTTTTTTTTTTTGCGGTCGCCGGTAAACAGTTAATTACCGGCGATCGCAAAACAGGGGTCGGTAATACCGACCCCGATCGTGCTCTTTGGGGTCTCGGCTACCCCCGGCAGCCGAGACCACAAAGATTCTCCCGGTGCCGGCCGGCGGGCGCACTGCGCATGCGCCCGCCATTTTGAAGATGGCGGCGCCCACTGGGAGACACGAGGAGCATCGGGGGAGCCAGGTGAGTATTGGGGGGCCACCTGGGACCCCTTTTCTCTGTCCTCCGATGTGTGATCACATCGGAGGACAGAGAAATTAAAAAGAGATCGCTTTTTTTTTTTTTTTTTTTGCGATCGCCGGCAAACGGTTAATTACCGGCGATCGCAAATGCGGGGTGGGTTAAAAAAACCCCGAATCATGTTCTCTGGGGTCTCGGCTACCCTCGGCAGCCGAGACCCCGGAGAAAATCGGCCTCTGGGGGGCGCTATGGACTTTTTCCACAGCGCCGTTAATTAACGGCGCTGTGGTTTAAGTACCCTTAGCGGCCGCCGTTAAAAGGCGTATCGGCGGTCGCTAAGGGGTTAAAACACATGTAAGTTTGTATGTTAGTAAAATCATAAGAGTAAGTTCAAAACAATTTTCAAGCACATATCATACTGGCAGCAGTGGGATGAAAGCACATGCAAATTTTGTCTGTTATCATAATTATAAGAATAAGATCAAAAGATTTTCAAGAACTCATACTGCTGAGTCATACTCAGCATGATTAAGTAGGCTTCCTTAGAGTAAGTAGGAAACAGGAACACATGGGCTACTTGCACAGTGAACAAGTCTGTATGATCATGTTCACACACCACCAAGAAACCTGAAGACACAAAAGAGAATAGTGAAACCAAAAACACTCAGTTTGAAAAAATGTTGCAGTAATCCGCAAGTGCTAGTAAAAGATGTAAAAAACAGGGTATTTGGTTGATACGTTTTTTGCAAAAAATGTATACTAAGCTGCTCTACCAATCTTAACGGTATACCCTTATCAGAGCAGTCCTAACTAATGTATGCAATCCCTATCTGATGTACTTAGAGTAAGTGAAGTACATTTGACAACATTTAAAATTAGTGCATGTTGGAAAAAGGGCATGTCTCTAAACATTAGGAAAAACCAATGATTCTATCAACGGTCTTTATCTTAACTGAAAACCGAAAAATCATACAAATACAAAAGAAGATTAGATCACATGCTAATTTGCATGTTAGCAAAATCATAAGAATAAGTACAAAAACATTTCAAGACCTCATAATACTGGCAGCAGTGGGATTAAAGCATATGCTAATTGTGTATGTTAGCATAGTTATAAGAATAAGATAAAAAGGTTTTAAGGAACTCTTACTACTAGCAGCAGTGGGATTTGAACCTACAGGTCTGTTGTAAAATGGATAAGTCTCTAAACAATAGGAAAAACCAATGATTCTATCAACTGTCTTTTCCTAAACAGAAATCCACACACTCATGCAAATACAAAATCAAAAGAATTAGATCAAAAGGTTCTGAAGACCTACTGGCAGCAGTGGGATTTGAACCCACGCCTCTGAAAAGACTGGAGCCTTAATCCAGCGCCTTAGACTGCTCGGCGATGCTACCTTAATATACTATGTGAGAAAAGCTTCCCTAGAGTAAGTTTAGTGAATTTACCTACATTTTAACTTCTTCAAGGTGGAAAATGGATAGGTCTCTAAGCAAAAAGGAAAAAGCAATGATTCTATCTACTGTCTTTTGCAAAACAGCAAAGCATGCACTCATACAAATACAAAATAATAAAGTACATGCTAATTTTTCTATTAGCAAAATCATAAATATAAGCTAAAAAGTTTCAAAGTCAAAATACACTGGCAGCAGTGGGATTTGAACCCACGCCTCCAAAGAGACTGGAGCTTAAATCCAGCGCCTTAGACCACTCGGCCATGCTACCTTTAACAGCATGATTTTTACGATTCCTTATCTTAACTGAAAACCGCAAAATTATACAAATACAAACGATTAAATCACATGTTAATATGCATGTTAGCAAAATCATAAGAATAAGTACAAAAACATTTCAAGACCGCATAATACTGGCAGCAGTGGGATTAAAGCATATGCTAATTTTGTATGTTAGCATAATTATAAGAATAAGATAACAAGGTTTAACATAGCATAATGTTCTAGAATAGTCTGTTTAATCGCCGCATACTCACAGTTCCCCCGAGGGTCCATAGCTCTATAGGCTTCAGCAGCTCCACCCTCTAAGAGCCCCACAAGATGTCGAACTCGCTCCCTTTCCGGGACTTCCATTAATCAACACTGATGCTCAAAGTCCTGGAAGAAGCCCTCAATGTCGCCTGCAGCCTCATTAAAGGGCTGAAAGTCTTTGTGGGACACTCTGGGGAGTTCCCTCATGGTGGGTGCTGAGGTTACAGTCTGTCTGGAGCTTCTAGCTGCTTCCAAAGTGATCTGCTCCAGCAATGCCATCTCCTGAGCTCTGTGAATGGCCTCCCTCTTATCATCTATGGTGGCCTCTTCTCCCAGAAATGCCAACTCCTCCTCGTACCACACAACCCACTGACTTTTTTGGGTATTTACCTCCGGCTGCAGTCTTTCCTCCATTTGCTGTGAGGATCCTTCCTCAGTGTCATCTTGCAGGCGAACTCCTTCCAAAGCCTCAATTAGCTGCTCCTTGGAGAGTCCTTTAAAACGGACTCCTACTTCATGGGCCTTTGTTTGTAGGTTCATCGCAGTCCAGTTCTTGTACTCTGCGGTGCTGGTTCCCAATGTTGATGGGCCTTTGTCCTCCATTCCTTCTGCTCTGATCCCACTGCTGCCAACCAGTTTGTGATGGGGTGTACAGCAGAGCAGGAAGGGACAACAGGCCGAGGGATGATCCAATGAGATTTATTAAAGCAGGGAGCATACAACATCAAATATCCATAATGTCCTTCAAGTCCACCAGAAGTCCACAATAAGCCCAAGTAAATAAACAGATCTGGAGGTGCTTTCCAGTAATCCCGCACCCGATAAATGAAACAATAGTCCTTCCACAAGTCCAACAGAACAGATTCGGGGGCACCTCCCGATAATCCTTGTGCCAGCTAACAAAGCAATAGTCCACATGAGTCCAAGGGATGCCAAAACAATCTCACGAACGGCGAGATATGTCCTCAGCTCAAGTCTCATCCCGTTCGCTTCCGCAGTCACAGATGGACGTGGGGTCTTACCTCAGCTAAGAATCCCCACTCCTTCCCCTTTAAGGATCAACTCACATCTGATCTCAAAAATAAGAATGGATTGTCTGAGCTCCTGGGATCCGCCCATGAAGGGGGGTAGGGGTCACACCTTCTATTTAATGGTTGGGTCTACCTGAAGATTCTAGACTGGTCGGCTCCTCTTAGTCTATCTAGTATGTACATGTACATGTATGTACACCTGCTGTGAGAAAGAATGGCTATTCTTCACTAGTGGTGTTGACAAACCTTAATTACATTATAGCTTAGGGCTGCAAGTATTGGGGGAAGGAGACATATTGTTACAGGTGAACTCCCAGCACAAGAAAATACATAAATTACAGCTAATAGAAACCAGAGAACAGTTACATACATCAAATGGCATATTATTCATATACAGGACAGGGCAAAAGTACATATCATGACAGACATGTCTCTAAATATTAGGAAAAAAAACAATAATTCTATCAACTGTTTTTATCTTAACCAGAAAGAAAACACTTAAGCAAATACAAAAGAAGATTAAAACACATGTAAGTTTGTATGTTAGTAAAATCATAAAAGTAAGTTCAAAACAATTTTCAAGCACATATCATACTGGCAGCAGTGGGATGAAAGCACATGCAAATTTTGTCTGTTATCATAATTATAAGAATAAGATCAAAAGATTTTCAAGAACTCATACTGCTGAGTCATACTCAGCATGATTAAGTAGGCTTCCTTAGAGTAAGTGAAGTATATTTGACAACATTTAAAATTAGTGCATGTTGGAAAAAGGGCATGTCTCTAAACATTAGGAAAAACCAATGATTCTATCAACGGTCTTTATCTTAACTGAAAACCGAAAAATCATACAAATACAAAAGAAGATTAGATCACATGCTAATTTGCATGTTAGCAAAATCATAAGAATAAGTACAAAAACATTTCAAGACCTCATAATACTGGCAGCAGTGGGATTAAAGCATATGCTAATTTTGTATGTTAGCATAGTTCTAAGAATAAGATAAAAAGGTTTTAAGGAACTCTTACTACTGGCAGCAGTGGGATTTGAACCTACAGGTCTGTTGTAAAATGGTTAAAGGGACTCTGTCACCTGAATTTGGTGGGACTGGTTTTGGGTCATATGGGCGGAGTTTTCGGGTGTTTGATTCACCCTTTCCTTACCCGCTGGCTGCATGCTGGCCGCAATATTGGATTGAAGTTCATTCTCTGTCCTCCATAGTACACGCCTGCGCAAAGCAATCTTGCCTTGAGCAGGCGTGTACTATGGAGGACAAAGAATGAACTTCAATCCAATATTGCAGCCAGCATGCAGCCAGCGGGTAAGGAAAGGGTGAATCAAACACCCGAAAACTCCGCCTATATGACCCAAAACCAGTCCCGCCAAAGTCAGGTGACAGGTTCCCTTTAAGTCTCTAAACAATAGGGAAAACCAATGATTCTATCAACTGTCTTTTCCTAAACAGAAATCCACACACTCATGCAAATACAAAATCATAAGAATTAGATCAAAAGGTTCTGAAGATCTACTGGCAGCAGTGGGATTTGAACCCACGCTTCTGAAGAGACTGGAGCCTTAATCCTTCGCCTTAGATCGCTCAGCCATGCTACTTTTAGCAGCACGATTTTTAAGATTCCTTATCTTAACTGAAAACCACAAAATTATACAAATACAAAAGATTAAATCACATGTTAATTTGCATGTTAGCAAAATCATAAGAATAAGTACAAAAACATTTCAAGACCGCATAATACTGGCAGCAGTGGGATTAAAGCATATGCTAATTTTGTATGTTAGCGTATGTATAAGAATAAGATAAAAAGGTTTTAAGGAACTCTTACTACTGGCAGCAGTGGGATTTAAACCTACAGGTCTGTTTTAAAAAGGTTAAGTCTCTAAACAATAGGAAAAAACAATGATTCTATCAACTGTCTTTTCCTAAACAGAAACCCACACACTCATGCAAATACAAGATCATTTGAATTAGATCAAAAGGTTCTGAAGACCTACTGGTGCTCAGGAAGGATATAATGGAACTAGAGAGAGTACAAAGGAGGGCAACAAAATTAATAAAGGGGATGGGAGAACTACAATACCCAGATAGATTAGCGAAATTAGGATTATTTAGTCTAGAAAAAAGACGACTGAGGGGCGATCTAATAACCATGTATAAGTATATAAGGGGACAATACAAATATCTCGCTGAGGATCTGTTTATACCAAGGAAGGTGACGGGCACAAGGGGGCATTCTTTGCGTCTGGAGGAGAGAAGGTTTTTCCACCAACATAGAAGAGGATTCTTTACTGTTAGGGCAGTGAGAATCTGGAATTGCTTGCCTGAGGAGGTGGTGATGGCGAACTCAGTCGAGGGGTTCAAGAGAGGCCTGGATGTCTTCCTGGAGCAGAACAATATTGTATCATACAATTATTAGGTTCTGTAGAAGGACGTAGATCTGGGTATTTATTATGATGGAATATAGGCTGAACTGGATGGACAAATGTCTTTTTTCGGCCTTACTAACTATGTTACTATGTTACTATGTTACTGGCAGCAGTGGGATTTGAACCCACGCCTCTGAAGAGACTGGAGCCTTAATCCAGCGCCATAGACCGCTCGGCCATGCTACCTTAATATACTATATGAAAAAAGCTTCCCTAGAGTAAGTTTAGTGAATTTACCTACATTTTAACTTCTTCAAGGTGGAAAATGGATAGGTCTCTAAGCAAAAAGCAATGATTCTATCTACTGTCTTTTGCAAAACAGCAAAGCATGCACTCATACAAATACAAAATAATAAAGCACATGCTAATTTTTCTATTAGCAAAATCATAAATATGAGCTAAAAAGTTTCAAAGTCAAAATACACTGGCATTTGAACCCATGCCTCCAAAGAGACTGGAGCCTAAATCCAGCACCTTAGACCACTCAGCTATGCTACCTTTAACAGCATGATTTTTAAGATTCCTTATCTTAACTGAAAACCGCAAAATTATACAAATACAAAAGAAGATTAAATCACATGCTAATTTGCATGTTAGCAAAATCATAAGAATAAGTACAAAAACATTTCAAGACCTCATAATACTGGCAGCAGTGGGATTAAACCATATGCTAATTTTGTATGTTAGCATAATTATAAGAATAAGATAACAAGGTTTTAAGGAACTCTTACTACTGCCAGCAGTGGGATTTAAACCTACAGGTCTGTTGTAAAATGGTTAAGTCTCTAAACAATAGGAAAAACCAATGATTCTATCAACTGTCTTTTCCTAAACAGAAATTCACACACTCATGCAAATACAAAATCATAAGAATTAGATCAAAAGGTTCTGAAGACCTACTGGCAGCAGTGGGATTTGAACCCACGCCTCTGAAGAGACTGGAACCTTAAAGGGACTCTGTCACCTGAATTTGACGGGACTGGTTTTGGGTCATATGGGCGGAGTTTTCGGGTGTTTGATTCACCCTTCCCTTACCCGCTGGCTGCATGCTGGCTGCAATATTGGATTGAAGTTCATTCTCTGTCCTCCATAGTACACGCCTGTGAAAAGCAATCTTGCCTTGTGCAGGCGTGTACTATGGAGGACAGAGAATGAACTTCAATCCAATATTGCAGCCAGCATGCAGCCAGCGGGTAAGGAAAGGGTGAATCAAACACCCGAAAACTCCGCCCATATGACCCAAAACCAGTCCCACCAAATTCAGGTGACTGGTTCCCTTTAACCCATCACCTTAGACCGCTCGGCCATACTACCTTAACATGCTACATTAAATAGGCTTCCTTAGAGTAAGTGAAGAACATAGCATAATGTTCTAGAATAGTCTGTTTAATTGCCGCATACTCACAGTTCCCCCGAGGGTCCATAGCTCTATTTGCTTCAGCAGCTTCACCCTTTAAGAGCCCCACAAGATCTCAAGCTCACTCCCTTTCCGGGACTTCCATTAATCAACACTGATGCTCAAAGTCCTGGAAGAAGCCCTCAATGTCGCCTGCAGCCTCATTAAAGGGCTTAAAGTCTTTGTGGGACACTCTGGGGAGTTCCCTCATGGTGGGTGCTGAGGTTACAGTCTGTCTGGAGCTTCTAGCTGCTTCCAAAGCGATCTGCTCCAGCAATGCCATCTCATGAGCTCTGTGAATGGCCTCCCTCTTATCGTCTATGGTGTCCTCTTCTCCCAGAAATGCCAACTCCTCCTCGTACCACACAACCCACTGACTTTTTTGGGTATTTACCTCCGGCTGCAGTCTTTCCTCCATTTGTTGTGAGGATCCTTCCTCAGCGTCATCTTGCAGGCGAACTCCTTCCAAAGCCTCAATTAGCTGCTCCTTGGAGAGTCCTTTAAAATGGACTCCTACTTCATGGGCCTTTGTTTGTAGGTTCATCGCAGTCCAGTTCTTGTACTCTGCGGTGCTGGTTCCCGATGTTGATGGGCCTTTGTCCTCCATTCCTTCTGCTCTGATCCCTGTTGTGAGTTCCGTTCTGGAGCTCCCTCCTGTGGTTGCTAATGGTATTTTTGCGAGTTCTGCCCTCGGGCTCCCTCTGGTGGTTTCGAGTGGAACTGCTGCTCTGTTAGGTGTCTGTAGCAGCTGTCTTCACTAATCGCCTTGCCTGGGTTTGTTATTTAAACCTGCTCTGGGCGTTAGTCCATGCCTGCTGTCAATGTTCTTGGTTGGATTTGATTCTTCCCTTGGATTTCTCATATGGCCAGTCCTTGTCTGCAAAAGATAAGTTTTGCTAGTTTTGTTTGTCCATTTGTTTGGACTCTATTGCTTTGCATTTTGTCTCTTTTGTCCAGCTTGTCACTATGTCTTATTCAGGCTAGCTGGAAGCTCTGGGAAATCAGATTTGCCCCGCCACACCGTGAGTCGGTGTGGAGTTCATTTTTGTAAACTCTGCGTGGATTTTGTAGTTTTTAATACTGACCGCACAGTATCCTTTGCTCTCTGTCTATCTAGTTTAGTACTGGCCTCCCTTTGCTGAAATCTAATTTCATTTCTGTGTTCGTCATTTCCCTCTCCTTTCACAGTCAATATTTGTGGGGGGCTGTCTTTCCTTTTGGGGGTTTCTCTGAGGCAAGATAGCGTTCTATTTCCTTCTTTAGGGGTAGTTATATCTGAGGCTGTGACAAGGTGTCTAGGGAGTGTCAGGAACATCCCACGGCTATTTCTAGTTGTGTTGTTAGGATTAGGGATTACGGTCAGTAGAGATACCACCTTCTCAGAGCTCGTTCCATGTTGCGTTTTAGCCACCAGGTCATTTCAGTGTGGCCTCTTAACCACCAGGTCATAACAGTACAGCAGGCCAAGAATGAATTGAATGCATCTCAAAAGAAGGAAAAAAGAAGAGTTCTGAACCATTTTTTTTCTGTGCTCTGTTCTGTCTTCTTTTTCCTCTTGATATCTGGGTGGTGCTGGATATATGCTCTGGTATGGAGGTTCAGGGTTTGTTTTCTCGTGTGGATCAACTTGCTGCAAGAGTCCAGAGTATCCAAGATTATATTGTTCAGACTCCGGCTCTAGAGCCAAGAATTCCTACTCCTGATTTGTTTTTTGGGGACAGATCCAAGTTTTTGAACTTTAAAAATAGCTGCAAATTGTTTTTTGCTTTGAAACCCCGTTCTTCTGGTGATCCCATTCAGCAAGTGAAAATCATCATATCCTTACTGCGTGGTGATCCTCAAGACTGGGCATTTGCTCTTGAAACAGGGAATCCGGCATTATTGAATGTAGATGCATTCTTTCAGGCGCTCGGATTGTTGTATGACGAACCTAACTCTGTAGAGCATGCTGAGAAAACACTGTTGGCCCTGTGTCAGGGTCAGGAAGCAGCAGAGTTATATTGCCAGAAATGTAGAAAATGGTCTGTGCTCACTAAATGGAATGAAGAGGCGCTGGCTGCTATTTTCAGAAAGGGTCTTTCTGAAACCCTTAAAGATGTTATGGTGGGCTTTCCTACGCCTACCGGTTTGAACGAATCTATGTCTCTAGCCATTCAGATTGATCGGCGCTTGCATGAGCGCAAGGCTGTGCACCACATGGCAGTGTCCTCTGAGCGAAGTCCTGAGCCTATGCAATGTGATAGGATTTTGACTAGAGCAGAAAGGCAGAAATTCAGACGTCAGAATGGCCTGTGTTTTTACTGTGGTGATTCAACTCATGCTATTTCTGATTGCACTAAGCGTACTAGGAGGGTCCCTAGGTCTGTTACCATTAGTACTGTGCAGCCTAAATTTCTCTTGTCTGTTACCCTGATTTGCTCATTGTCGTCCTTTTCTGTTATGGCATTTGTGGATTCTGGCGCTGCCCTGAACTTAATGGACTTAGAATTTGCCAAGCGCTGTGGTTTTTCCTTGGAACCTTTGCAGAGTCCTATTCCCTTAAGGGGGATTGATGCTACGCCATTGGCCAAGAATAAACCTCAGTACTGGACACAGTTAACCATGTGCATGGCTCCAGCACATCAGGAAAATATTCGTTTTTTGGTGTTGCATAATTTACATGATGTTGTTGTGCTGGGTTTTCCATGGTTACAGGTACATAATCCAGTGCTGGATTGGAGATCTATGTCTGTGACTGGTTGGGGTTGTCAGGGGATACATAGTGATATTCCTTTGATGTCCATTTCCTCGTCCCCTTCTTCTGAAGTTCCTGAGTTTTTGTCGGATTTCCAGGATGTATTTGATGAGCCCAAGTCCAGTTCCCTGCCTCCTCATAGGGACTGCGATTGTGCCATTAATTTGATTCCTGGCTGTAAGTTCCCTAAGGGCCGACTTTTCAATCTGTCTGTGCCAGAGCATGCCGCTATGCGGAGTTATGTAAAGGAGTCCTTGGAGAAAGGGCATATTCGCCCGTCTTTGTCACCGTTGGGAGCGGGATTTTTTTTTTGTTGCCAAGAAGGATGGCTCCTTGAGACCCTGTATAGATTATCGCCTTCTCAATAAGATCACTGTCAAATTCCAGTATCCATTACCTTTGCTTTCTGATTTGTTTGCTCGGATTAAGGGTGCTAGTTGGTTTACTAAAATCTACCTCCGAGGGGCGTATAATCTTGTGCATATTAAACAAGGTGATGAATGGAAAACAGCATTTAATACGCCTGAAGGCCATTTTGAATATCTTGTAATGCCATTCGGGCTCTCTAATGCTCCATCGGTATTTCAGTCCTTTATGCATGATATCTTCCGGAATTATCTGGATAAATTTATGATTGTGTATTTGGATGATATTTTGGTTTTCTCCGATGATTGGGAGTCTCATGTGAAGCAGGTTAGGATGGTGTTTCAGGTCCTTCGTACTAATGCGTTGTTTGTTAAGGGGTCTAAGTGCCTCTTTGGAGTTCAGAGGGTTTCTTTTTTGGGTTTCATTTTTTCTCCCTCGTCTATTGAAATGGACCCTGTTAAAGTCCAGGCCATTCATGATTGGACTCAACCTACATCTGTAAAGAGCCTTCAGAAATTTTTGGGCTTTGCCAATTTTTATTGTCGCTTCATTGCAAATTTTTCTAGTGTGGTGAAGCCTCTAACCGATTTGACGAGGAAGGGCGCTGATGTGGTGAATTGGTCCTCTGCGGCTGTTGAGGCCTTTCAGGAGCTTAAACGTCGTTTTACTTCTGCCCCTGTGTTGCGTCAGCCAGATGTTTCTCTCCCTTTTCAGGTTGAGGTTGATGCTTCTGAGATTGGGGCAGGGGCCGTTTTGTCTCAGAGAAATTCTGATGGCTCTTTGATGAAACCTTGTGCCTTCTTCTCCAGAAAATTTTCGTCTTCTGAGCGTAATTATGATGTCGGCAATCGGGAGTTGTTGGCTATGAAGTGGGCATTTGAGGAGTGGCGACATTGGCTTGAAGGAGCCAAGCATCGCGTGGTGGTCTTGACTGATCACAAGAATCTGATTTACCTCGAGCCTGCTAAGCGGTTGAATCCTAGACAGGCTCGGTGGTCTTTGTTTTTCTCACGTTTTGATTTTGTGGTCTCGTATATTCCTGGATCTAAGAATGTGAAGGCTGATGCCCTTTCTAGGAGTTTTTTGCCTGATTCTCCGGGTGTTCTTGAGCCGGCTGGGATCCTTAAGGAGGGGGTGATTCTTTCTGCCATCTCCCCTGATTTACAGCGGGTACTTCAGGAGTTTCAGGCTGATAAACCTGACCGCTGTCCTGTGGGGAAATTGTTTATTCCTGATAGATGGACTAGTAGGGTAATTTCTGAGGTTCATTGTTCTGTGTTGGCTGGTCACCCTGGGATTTTCGGCACCAGTGATTTGGTGGCTAGGTCCTTTTGGTGGCCTTCCTTGTCGCGGGATGTGCGTTCGTTTGTGCAGTCCTGTGGGACCTGTGCTCGGGCTAAGCCTTGCTGTTCCCGTGCCAGCGGGTTGCTTTTGCCTTTGCCTATTCCTGAGAGGTCCTGGACGCATATTTCCATGGATTTTATTTCTGATCTTCCTGTTTCTCAGAAGATGTCTGTCATGTGGGTGGTTTGTGACCGGTTTTCTAAGATGGTCCATTTGGTGCCGTTGCCTAAGTTGCCTTCCTCTTCTGATTTGGTTCTATTATTTTTTCAGCATGTGGTTCGTTTGCATGGTATTCCGGAGAATATTGTGTCTGACAGAGGTTCCCAGTTCGTTTCTAGGTTTTGGTGGTCCTTTTGTGCTAGAATGGGCATTGATTTGTCTTTTTCTTCTGCATTCCATCCTCAGAAAAATGGCCAAATGGAGCGAACCAATCAGACCTTGGAAACTTATTTGAGATGCTTTGTGTCTGCTGATCAGGATGATTGGGTGACCTTTTTGCCATTGGCCGTGTTTGCCCTTAATAATCGGGCTAGTTTGGCTACCTTGGTTTCGCCTTTTTTGTGTAACTTTGGTTTTCATCCTCGCTTTTCTTCAAGGCAGCTTGAGCCTTCTGACTGTCCTGGTGTGGATTCCGTGGTGGACAGGTTGCAGCAAATTTGGTCTCATGTGGTGGACAATTTGACGTTGTCTCAGGAGAAGGCTCAGCGTTTTGCTAACCGTCGTCGGTGTGTTGGTCCCCGGCTTCGTGTTGGGGATTTGGTCTGGTTGTCTTCTCGTCATGTTCCTATGAAGGTTTCTTCCCCTAAGTTCAAGCCTCGCTTTATTGGGCCTTATAAGATTTCTGAAATTATCAATCCAGTGTTTTTTCTGTTGTGAATTCTGTTGTCAAGCTCCCTCCTGTAGTCATGAATGGTACTTCGGCTGATTCTGTCCATGGGCTTCCTCTGTTGGTTGTGAGTGGGGCTGCGGCTTCTGAGTTTGCTTCCACAGGTGACGAGGTTAATTCGTTAGCTGGCTGCTCTATTTAACTCCACTTAGATCATTGCTCCATGCCACCTGTCAATGTTCCAGTATTGGTCTAGTTCACTCCTGGATCGTTCTTGTGACCTGTCTTCCCAGCAGAAGCTAAGTTCCTGCTTGTTTTTCTTTAGTTTGCTATTTTTCTGTCGAGCTTGCTTTTTTGATTTTTGTCTTGCTTGCTGGAAGCTCTGGGACGCAGAGGGAGCACTCACGGTGCGGAGGGTCTTTTGCGCCCTCTGCGTGGTCTTTTTGTAGTTTTTTGTGCTGACCGCAAAGTTACATTTCCTATCCTCAGTCTGTTCAGTAAGTCGGGCCTCACTTTGCTAAATCTATTTCATCTCTGTGTTTGTATTTTCATCTTTACTCACAGTCATTATATGTGGGGGGCTGCCTTTTCCTTTGGGGAATTTCTCTGAGGCAAGGTAGGCTTATTTTTCTATCTTCAGGGCTAGCTAGTTCCTTAGGCTGTGTCGAGTTGCGTAGGGAGCGTTAGGAGCAATCCACGGCTATTTCTAGTGTGTGTGATAGGATTAGGGATTGCGGTCAGCAGAGTTCCCACGTCTCAGAGCTCGTCCTATATTATTTGTAATTATCAGGTCATTCCGTGTGCTCTTAACCACCAGGTCCATTATTGTCCTTACCACCAGGTCATAACACTTTTCGTTTGGCCCTTCCAGCTTCCTTTTCCATTCATAAAGTGTTCCATAGATCCTTGTTGCGGAGATATGTGGTACCTATGGTTCCCTCCGTTGATCCTCCTGCTCCGGTGTTGGTTGAGGGGGAATTGGAATATGTGGTAGAGAAGATTTTGGATTCTCATTTTTCGAGGCGGAAGCTTCAGTATCTGGTCAAGTGGAAGGGTTATGGCCAGGAGGATAATTCTTGGGTTGTTGCCTCCGATGTTCATGCTCCCGATTTGGTTCATGCTTTCCATTTGGCTCGTCCTGATCGGCCTGGGAGCTCTGGTGAGGGTTCGGTGACCCCTCCTCAAGGGGGGGTACTGTTGTGAGTTCCGTTCTGGAGCTCCCTCCTGTGGTTGCTAATGGTATTTTTTGCGAGTTCTGCCCTTGGGCTCCCTCTGGTGGTTTCGAGTGGAACTGCTGCTCCGCTAGGTGGCTGTAGCAGCTGTCTTCACTAATCGCCTTGCCTGGGTTTGTTATTTAAACATGCTCTGGGCGTTAGTCCATGCCTGCTGTCAATGTTCTTGGTTGGATTTGATTCTTCCCTTGGATTTCTCATATGGCCAGTCCTTGTCTGCAAAAGATAAGTTTTGCTAGTTTTGTTTGTCCATTTGTTTGGACTCTATTGCTTTGCATTTTGTCTCTTTTGTCCAGCTTGTCACTATGTCTTATTCAGGCTAGCTGGAAGCTCTGGGAAATCAGATTTGCCCCGCCACACCGTGAGTCGGTGTGGAGTTCATTTTTGTAAACTCTGCATGGATTTTGTAGTTTTTAATACTGACCGCACAGTATCCTTTGCTCTCTGTCTATCTAGTTTAGTACTGGCCTCCCTTTGCTGAAATCTAATTTCATTTCTGTGTTCGTCATTTCCCTCTCCTTTCACAGTCAATATTTGTGGGGGGCTGTCTTTCCTTTTGGGGGTTTCTCTGAGGCAAGATAGCGTTCTATTTCCTTCTTTAGGGGTAGTTATATCTGAGGCTGTGACAAGGTGTCTAGGGAGTGTCAGGAACACCCACGGCTATTTCTAGTTGTGTTGTTAGGATTAGGGATTGCGGTCAGTAGAGATACCACCTTCTCAGAGCTCGTTCCATGTTGCATTTTAGCCACCAGGTCATTTCAGTGTGGCCTCTTAACCACCAGGTCATAACAGATCCCACTGCTGCCATCCAGTTTGTGACGGGGTGTACGGCAGAGCAGGAAGGGACAACAGGCCGAGGTATGATCCAATGAGATTTATTAAAGCAGGGAGCATACAACATCAAATATCCATAATGTTCTTCAAGTCCACCAGAAGTCCACAAAAAGTCCAAGTAAATAAACAGATCTGGAGGTGCTTTCCAGTAATCCTGCACCCGATAAACGAAACAATAGTCCTTCCACGAGTCCAACAGAACAGATTCGGGGGCACCTCCCGATAATCCTTGTGCCAGCTAACAAAGCAATAGTCCACATGAGTCCAAGGGATCCCAAAACAATCTCACGAATGACGAGATATGTCCTCAACTCAAGTCTCATCCCGTTCGCTTCCGCAGTCACAGATGGACATGGGGTCTTGCCTCAGCTAAGAATCCCACTCCTTCCCCTTTAAGGATCAACTCACATCTGATCTCAAAAATAAGAATGGATTGTCTGAGCTCCTGGGATCCGCCCATGAAGGGGGGTAGGGGTCACACCTTCTATTCAATGGTTGGGTCCACCTGAAGATTCTAGACTGGTTGGCTCCTCTTAGTCTAGTCTTAGTCTTAGTCTTAGTCTTGTTTCCAAAATTGTGCTGATGTAAAGTAAACATGTGGGAAATGTTATTTATTAACTATTTTGTGTCACATACCAGGGATTCAAGCTTCAGGAGGCTAATTTGCATATTCCAGGTGCCTTCTGGGAGAAGCGAAGTCTCCCTAAGCTAGAAGATCGTTGGGTACAGCCGGGACCAGCTGCTTCGAAAGCATCACCAAACCAGGGATTCAAGCTTCAGGAGGCTAATTTGCATATTCCAGGTGCCTTCTGGGAGAAGCGAAGTCTCCCTAAGCTAGAAGATCGTTGGGTACAGCCGGGACCAGCTGCTTCGAAAGCATCACCAAACCAGGGATTCAAGCTTCAGGAGGCTAATTTGCATATTCCAGGTGCCTTCTGGGAGAAGCGAAGTCTCCCTAAGCTAGAAGATCGTTGGGTACAGCCGGGACCAGCTGCTTCGAAAGCATCACCAAACCAGGGATTCAAGCTTCAGGAGGCTAATTTGCATATTCCAGGTGCCTTCTGGGAGAAGCGAAGTCTCCCTAAGCTAGAAGATCGTTGGGTACAGCCGGGACCAGCTGCTTCGAAAGCATCACCAAACCAGGGATTCAAGCTTCAGGAGGCTAATTTGCATATTCCAGGTGCCTTCTGGGAGAAGCGAAGTCTCCCTAAGCTAGAAGATCGTTGGGTACAGCCGGGACCAGCTGCTTCGAAAGCATCACCAAACCAGGGATTCAAGCTTCAGGAGGCTAATTTGCATATTCCAGGTGCCTTCTGGGAGAAGCGAAGTCTCCCTAAGCTAGAAGATCGTTGGGTACAGCCGGGACCAGCTGCTTCGAAAGCATCACGAAACCAGGGATTCAAGCTTCAGGAGGCTAATTTGCATATTCCAGGTGCCTTCTGGGAGAAGCGAAGTCTCCCTAAGCTAGAAGATCGTTGGGTACAGCCGGGACCAGCTGCTTCGAAAGCATCACCAAACCAGGGATTCAAGCTTCAGGAGGCTAATTTGCATATTCCAGGTGCCTTCTGGGAGAAGCGAAGTCTCCCTAAGCTAGAAGATCGTTGGGTACAGCCGGGACCAGCTGCTTCGAAAGCATCACCAAACCAGGGATTCAAGCTTCAGGAGGCTAATTTGCATATTCCAGGTGCCTTCTGGGAGAAGCGAAGTCTCCCTAAGCTAGAAGATCGTTGGGTACAGCCGGGACCAGCTGCTTCGAAAGCATCACCAAACCAGGGATTCAAGCTTCAGGAGGCTAATTTGCATATTCCAGGTGCCTTCTGGGAGAAGCAAAGTCTCCCTAAGCTAGAAGATCGTTGGGTACAGCCGGGACCAGCTGCTTCGAAAGCATCACCAAACCAGGGATTCAAGCTTCAGGAGGCTAATTTGCATATTCCAGGTGCCTTCTGGGAGAAGCGAAGTCTCCCTAAGCTAGAAGATCGTTGGGTACAGCCGGGACCAGCTGCTTCGAAAGCATCACCAAACCAGGGATTCAAGCTTCAGGAGGCTAATTTGCATATTCCAGGTGTCTTCTGGGAGAAGCGAAGTCTCCCTAAGCTAGAAGATCGTTGGGTACAGCCGGGACCAGCTGCTTCGAAAGCATCACCAAACCAGGGATTCAAGCTTCAGGAGGCTAATTTGCATATTCCAGGTGCCTTCTGGGAGAAGCGAAGTCTCCCTAAGCTAGAAGATCGTTGGGTACAGCCGGGACCAGCTGCTTCGAAAGCATCACCAAACCAGGGATTCAAGCTTCAGGAGGCTAATTTGCATATTCCAGGTGCCTTCTGGGAGAAGCGAAGTCTCCCTAAGCTAGAAGATCGTTGGGTACAGCCGGGACCAGCTGCTTCGAAAGCATCACCAAACCAGGGATTCAAGCTTCAGGAGGCTAATTTGCATATTCCAGGTGTCTTCTGGGAGAAGCGAAGTCTCCCTAAGCTAGAAGATCGTTGGGTACAGCCGGGACCAGCTGCTTCGAAAGCATCACCAAACCAGGGATTCAAGCTTCAGGAGGCTAATTTGCATATTCCAGGTGCCTTCTGGGAGAAGCGAAGTCTCCCTAAGCTAGAAGATCGTTGGGTACAGCCGGGACCAGCTGCTTCGAAAGCATCACCAAACCAGGGATTCAAGCTTCAGGAGGCTAATTTGCATATTCCAGGTGCCTTCTGGGAGAAGCGAAGTCTCCCTAAGCTAGAAGATCGTTGGGTACAGCCGGGACCAGCTGCTTCGAAAGCATCACCAAACCAGGGATTCAAGCTTCAGGAGGCTAATTTGCATATTCCAGGTGCCTTCTGGGAGAAGCGAAGTCTCCCTAAGCTAGAAGATCGTTGGGTACAGCCGGGACCAGCTGCTTCGAAAGCATCACCAAACCAGGGATTCAAGCTTCAGGAGGCTAATTTGCATATTCCAGGTGCCTTCTGGGAGAAGCGAAGTCTCCCTAAGCTAGAAGATCGTTGGGTACAGCCGGGACCAGCTGCTTCGAAAGCATCACCAAACCAGGGATTCAAGCTTCAGGAGGCTAATTTGCATATTCCAGGTGCCTTCTGGGAGAAGCGAAGTCTCCCTAAGCTAGAAGATCGTTGGGTACAGCCGGGACCAGCTGCTTCGAAAGCATCACCAAACCAGGGATTCAAGCTTCAGGAGGCTAATTTGCATATTCCAGGTGTCTTCTGGGAGAAGCGAAGTCTCCCTGAGCTAGAAGATCGTTGGGTACAGCCGGGACCAGCTGCTTCGAAAGCATCACCAAACCAGGGATTCAAGCTTCAGGAGGCTAATTTGCATATTCCAGGTGCCTTCTGGGAGAAGCGAAGTCTCCCTAAGCTAGAAGATCGTTGGGTACAGCCGGGACCAGCTGCTTCGAAAGCATCACCAAACCAGGGATTCAAGCTTCAGGAGGCTAATTTGCATATTCCAGGTGCCTTCTGGGAGAAGCGAAGTCTCCCTAAGCTAGAAGATCGTTGGGTACAGCCGGGACCAGCTGCTTCGAAAGCATCACCAAACCAGGGATTCAAGCTTCAGGAGGCTAATTTGCATATTCCAGGTGCCTTCTGGGAGAAGCGAAGTCTCCCTAAGCTAGAAGATCGTTGGGTACAGCCGGGACCAGCTGCTTCGAAAGCATCACCAAACCAGGGATTCAAGCTTCAGGAGGCTAATTTGCATATTCCAGGTGCCTTCTGGGAGAAGCGAAGTCTCCCTAAGCTAGAAGATCGTTGGGTACAGCCGGGACCAGCTGCTTCGAAAGCATCACCAAACCAGGGATTCAAGCTTCAGGAGGCTAATTTGCATATTCCAGGTGTCTTCTGGGAGAAGCGAAGTCTCCCTAAGCTAGAAGATCGTTGGGTACAGCCGGGACCAGCTGCTTCGAAAGCATCACCAAACCAGGGATTCAAGCTTCAGGAGGCTAATTTGCATATTCCAGGTGCCTTCTGGGAGAAGCGAAGTCTCCCTAAGCTAGAAGATCGTTGGGTACAGCCGGGACCAGCTGCTTCGAAAGCATCACCAAACCAGGGATTCAAGCTTCAGGAGGCTAATTTGCATATTCCAGGTGCCTTCTGGGAGAAGCGAAGTCTCCCTAAGCTAGAAGATCGTTGGGTACAGCCGGGACCAGCTGCTTCGAAAGCATCACCAAACCAGGGATTCAAGCTTCAGGAGGCTAATTTGCATATTCCAGGTGCCTTCTGGGAGAAGCGAAGTCTCCCTAAGCTAGAAGATCGTTGGGTACAGCCGGGACCAGCTGCTTCGAAAGCATCACCAAACCGCGCGCCGTAAGAATTTTTGCCTGTAGGACATTATTGCAAGAGAGCTTGGCTGAGTAGATTACACAAGAAGGAAAACACACAGCAAGTCAGCAGGATCTAGGAGCAACATGGCAGATGTGACAACCTACATGGTGAGCTGCAGCATGTGCTACATGTTCACAGATCGACCAGAAGAAGAATCCAATTTCACCTGTCAGAAGTGTAGACTAGTGGCCCTTTTAGAAGAAAAGGTGCGGGGTCTGGAAGAAAGAATAGCAACTTTGAAACTCATCAAAGAGAATGAAGACTTTCTAGACAGAACAGAAGCATCTCTACTGGTCACAGAAGGTGCAAAAAGTGTCAGAGAACCTCCAAAAGCAGATGAGTGGAAGCATGTGACCAAAAGAAGCAAGAACATAGTAACATAGTAACATAGTTAGTAAGGCCGAAAAAAGACATTTGTCCATCCAGTTCAGCCTATATTCCATCATAATAAATACCCAGATCTACGTCCTTCTACAGAACCTAATAATTGTATGATACAATATTGTTCTGCTCCAGGAAGACATCCAGGCCTCTCTTGAACCCCTCGACTGAGTTCGCCATCACCACCTCCTCAGGCAAGCAATTCCAGATTCTCACTGCCCTAACAGTAAAGAATCCTCTTCTATGTTGGTGGAAAAACCTTCTCTCCTCCAGACGCAAAGAATGCCCCCTTGTGCCCGTCACCTTCCTTGGTATAAACAGATCCTCAGCGAGATATTTGTATTGTCCCCTTATATACTTATACATGGTTATTAGATCGCCCCTCAGTCGTCTTTTTTCTAGACTAAATAATCCTAATTTCGCTAATCTATCTGGGTATTGTAGTTCTCCCATCCCCTTTATTAATTTTGTTGCCCTCCTTTGTACTCTCTCTAGTTCCATTATATCCTTCCTGAGCACCGGTGCCCAAAACTGGACACAGTACTCCATGTGCGGTCTAACTAAGGATTTGTACAGAGGCAGTATAATGCTCTCATCATGTGTATCCAGACCTCTTTTAATGCACCCCATGATCCTGTTTGCCTTGGCAGCTGCTGCCTGGCACTGGCTGCTCCAGGTAAGTTTATCATTAACTAGGATCCCCAAGTCCTTCTCCCTGTCAGATTTACCCAGTGGTTTCCCGTTCAGTGTGTAATGGTGATATTGATTCCCTCTTCCCATGTGTATAACCTTACATTTATCATTGTTAAACCTCATCTGCCACCTTTCAGCCCAAGTTTCCAACTTATCCAGATCCATCTGTAGCAGAATACTATCTTCTCTTGTATTAACTGCTTTACATAGTTTTGTATCATCTGCAAATATCGATATTTTACTGTGTAAACCTTCTACCAGATCATTAATGAATATGTTGAAGAGAACAGGTCCCAATACTGACCCCTGCGGTACCCCACTGGTCACAGCGACCCAGTTAGAGACTATACCATTTATAACCACCCTCTGCTTTCTATCACTAAGCCAGTTACTAACCCATTTACACACATTTTCCCCCAGACCAAGCATTCTCATTTTGTGTACCAACCTCTTGTGCGGCACGGTATCAAACGCTTTGGAAAAATCGAGATATACCACGTCCAATGACTCACCGTGGTCCAGTCTATAACTTACCTCTTCATAAAAACTGATTAGATTGGTTTGACAGGAGCGATTTCTCATAAACCCATGCTGATATGGAGTTAAACAGTTATTCTCATTGAGATAATCCAGAATAACATCCCTCAGAAACCCTTCAAATATTTTACCAACAATAGAGGTTAGACTTACTGGCCTATAATTTCCAGGTTCACTTTTAGAGCCCTTTTTGAATATTGGCACCACATTTGCTATGCGCCAGTCCTGCGGAACACACCCTGTCGCTATAGAGTCACTAAAAATAAGAAATAATGGTTTATCTATTACATTACTTAGTTCTCTTAGTACTCGTGGGTGTATGCCATCCGGACCCGGAGATTTATCTATTTTAATCTTATTTAGCCGGTTTCGCACCTCTTCTTGGGTTAGATTGGTGACCCTTAATATAGGGTTTTCATTGTTTCTTGGGATTTCACCTAGCATTTCATTTTCCACCGTGAATACCGTGGAGAAGAAGGTGTTTAATATGTTAGCTTTTTCCTCGTCATCTACAACCATTCTTTCCTCACTATTTTTTAAGGGGCCTACATTTTCAGTTTTTATTCTTTTACTATTGATATAGTTGAAGAACAGTTTGGGATTAGTTTTACTCTCCTTAGCAATGTGCTTCTCTGTTTCCTTTTTGGCAGCTTTAATTAGTTTTTTAGATAAAGTATTTTTCTCCCTATAGTTTTTTAGAGCTTCAATGGTGCCATCCTGCTTTAGTAGTGCAAATGCTTTCTTTTTACTGTTAATTGCCTGTCTTACTTCTTTGTTTAGCCACATTGGGTTTTTCCTATTTCTAGTCCTTTTATTCCCACAAGGTATAAACCGCTTACACTGCCTATTTAGGATGTTCTTAAACATTTCCCATTTATTATCTGTATTCTCATTTCTGAGGATATTGTCCCAGTCTACCAGATTAAGGGCATCTCTAAGCTGTTCAAACTTTGCCTTCCTAAAGTTCAATGTTTTTGTGACTCCCTGACAAGTCCCCCTAGTGAAAGACAGGTGAAACTGCACAATATTGTGGTCGCTATTTCCTAAATGCCCAACCACCTGCAGATTTGTTATTCTGTCAGGTCTATTAGATAGTATTAGGTCTAAAAGTGCTGCTCCTCTGGTTGGATTCTGCACCAATTGTGAAAGATAATTTTTCTTGGTTATTAGCAGAAACCTGTTGCCTTTATGGGTTTCACAGGTTTCTGTTTCCCAGTTAATATCCGGGTAGTTAAAGTCCCCCATAACCAGGACCTCATTATGGGTTGCAGCTTCATTTATCTGCTTTAGAAGTAGACTTTCCATGCTTTCTGTTATATTTGGGGGTTTGTAACAGACCCCAATGAGAATTTTGTTACCATTTTTCCCTCCATGAATTTCAACCCATATGGACTCGACATCCTCATTCCCTTCGCTAATATCCTCCCTTAAAGTGGACTTTAGACAAGACTTTACATAGAGACAAACCCCTCCTCCTCTCCGATTTTTACGATCCTTTCTAAACAGACTGTAACCCTGTAAGTTAACTGCCCAGTCATAGCTTTCATCTAACCATGTCTCGGTTATTCCCACTATGTCAAAGTTACCTGTAGATATTTCTGCTTCTAGTTCTTCCATCTTGTTTGTCAGGCTTCTGGCGTTTGCGAGCATGCAGTTTAGAGGATTTTGTTTTGTTCCAATCTCCTCACTGTGGATTGTTTTAGAAATGTTCTTACCTCCCTTCTGAGTATGTTTTCCTGGGTCGTCTTTGTTCGAGTCTAATGTTTTTCTTCCCGTCCCCTCTTCTTCTAGTTTAACGCCCTCCTGATGAGTGTAGCGAGTCTTCTGGCGAATGTGTGTTTCCCAGGTTTGTTGAGGTGTAGTCCGTCTCTGGCGAGGAGTCCATCATACCAGTAATTCACACCGTGGTCCAGGAATCCAAATCCTTGTTGTCTGCACCATCGTCTTAGCCAGTTGTTTGCATCAAGGATCCTGTTCCATCTCCTGGTGCCATGCCCGTCTACTGGAAGGATAGAAGAAAAAACTACCTGTGCATCCAGTTCCTTTACTTTCTTCCCCAACTCTTCAAAGTCCTTGCAGATTGTCGGTAGGTCCTTCCTTGCCGTGTCATTGGTGCCAACATGTATCAGAAGAAATGGGTGGACGTCCTTGGAGCTGAAGAGCTTTGGTATCCTATCGGTCACATCCTTGATCATCGCACCTGGAAGGCAGCATACTTCTCTTGCAGTTATGTCCGGTCTGCAGATGGCTGCTTCGGTGCCTCTCAGTAGTGAGTCTCCCACCACCACCACTCTTCGTTGCTTCTTGGCTGTACTTTTTGCTGTCACTTGTTGCTGTGTGCCCTTTTCTTTTTTGCTTGCTAGTATTGCTTCATTCTTAGGTGTGCCATCTTCATCCTCTACAAAGATTTGATATCGGTTCTTCAGTTGTGTGGTTGGTGATTTCTCCATGGTCTTCTTGCTTCTTTTGGTCACATGCTTCCACTCATCTGCTTTTGGAGGTTCTCTGACACTTTTTGCACCTTCTGTGACCAGTAGAGATGCTTCTGTTCTGTCTAGAAAGTCTTCATTCTCTTTGATGAGTTTCAAAGTTGCTATTCTTTCTTCCAGACCCCGCACCTTTTCTTCTAAAAGGGCCACTAGTCTACACTTCTGACAGGTGAAATTGGATTCTTCTTCTGGTCGATCTGTGAACATGTAGCACATGCTGCAGCTCACCATGTAGGTTGTCACATCTGCCATGTTGCTCCTAGATCCTGCTGACTTGCTGTGTGTTTTCCTTCTTGTGTAATCTACTCAGCCAAGCTCTCTTGCAATAATGTCCTACAGGCAAAAATTTGCGCCCCGTAAGGCGCGCGGTTTGGTGATGCTTTCGAAGCAGCTGGTCCCGGCTGTACCCAACGATCTTCTAGCTTAGGGAGACTTCGCTTCTCCCAGAAGGCACCTGGAATATGCAAATTAGCCTCCTGAAGCTTGAATCCCTGGTTTGGTGATGCTTTCGAAGCAGCTGGTCCCGGCTGTACCCAACGATCTTCTAGCTTAGGGAGACTTCGCTTCTCCCAGAAGGCACCTGGAATATGCAAATTAGCCTCCTGAAGCTTGAATCCCTGGTTTGGTGATGCTTTCGAAGCAGCTGGTCCCGGCTGTACCCAACGATCTTCTAGCTTAGGGAGACTTCGCTTCTCCCAGAAGGCACCTGGAATATGCAAATTAGCCTCCTGAAGCTTGAATCCCTGGTTTGGTGATGCTTTCGAAGCAGCTGGTCCCGGCTGTACCCAACGATCTTCTAGCTTAGGGAGACTTCGCTTCTCCCAGAAGGCACCTGGAATATGCAAATTAGCCTCCTGAAGCTTGAATCCCTGGTTTGGTGATGCTTTCGAAGCAGCTGGTCCCGGCTGTACCCAACGATCTTCTAGCTTAGGGAGACTTCGCTTCTCCCAGAAGGCACCTGGAATATGCAAATTAGCCTCCTGAAGCTTGAATCCCTGGTTTGGTGATGCTTTCGAAGCAGCTGGTCCCGGCTGTACCCAACGATCTTCTAGCTTAGGGAAACTTCGCTTCTCCCAGAAGGCACCTGGAATATGCAAATTAGCCTCCTGAAGCTTGAATCCCTGGTTTGGTGATGCTTTCGAAGCAGCTGGTCCCGGCTGTACCCAACGATCTTCTAGCTT
Organism: Ranitomeya imitator; assembly: GCF_032444005.1. NCBI lineage: Eukaryota > Metazoa > Chordata > Amphibia > Anura > Dendrobatidae > Ranitomeya > Ranitomeya imitator. The sequence continues at coordinate 91,004,101 of NC_091285.1, forward strand.
AGGGAGACTTCGCTTCTCCCAGAAGGCACCTGGAATATGCAAATTAGCCTCCTGAAGCTTGAATCCCTGGTTTGGTGATGCTTTCGAAGCAGCTGGTCCCGGCTGTACCCAACGATCTTCTAGCTTAGGGAGACTTCGCTTCTCCCAGAAGGCACCTGGAATATGCAAATTAGCCTCCTGAAGCTTGAATCCCTGGTTTGGTGATGCTTTCGAAGCAGCTGGCCCGGCTGTACCCAACGATCTTCTAGCTTAGGGAGACTTCGCTTCTCCCAGAAGGCACCCGGAATATGCAAATTAGCCTCCTGAAGCTTGAATCCCTGGTTTGGTGATGCTTTCGAAGCAGCTGGTCCCGGCTGTACCCAACGATCTTCTAGCTTAGGGAGACTTCGCTTCTCCCAGAAGGCACCCGGAATATGCAAATTAGCCTCCTGAAGCTTGAATCCCTGGTTTGGTGATGCTTTCGAAGCAGCTGGTCCCGGCTGTACCCAACGATCTTCTAGCTTAGGGAGACTTCGCTTCTCCCAGAAGACACCTGGAATATGCAAATTAGCCTCCTGAAGCTTGAATCCCTGGTTTGGTGATGCTTTCGAAGCAGCTGGTCCCGGCTGTACCCAACGATCTTCTAGCTTAGGGAGACTTCGCTTCTCCCAGAAGACACCTGGAATATGCAAATTAGCCTCCTGAAGCTTGAATCCCTGGTTTGGTGATGCTTTCGAAGCAGCTGGTCCCGGCTGTACCCAACGATCTTCTAGCTTAGGGAGACTTCGCTTCTCCCAGAAGGCACCTGGAATATGCAAATTAGCCTCCTGAAGCTTGAATCCCTGGTTTGGTGATGCTTTCGAAGCAGCTGGTCCCGGCTGTACCCAACGATCTTCTAGCTTAGGGAGACTTCGCTTCTCCCAGAAGACACCTGGAATATGCAAATTAGCCTCCTGAAGCTTGAATCCCTGGTTTGGTGATGCTTTCGAAGCAGCTGGTCCCGGCTGTACCCAACGATCTTCTAGCTTAGGGAGACTTCGCTTCTCCCAGAAGGCACCTGGAATATGCAAATTAGCCTCCTGAAGCTTGAATCCCTGGTTTGGTGATGCTTTCGAAGCAGCTGGTCCCGGCTGTACCCAACGATCTTCTAGCTTAGGGAGACTTCGCTTCTCCCAGAAGACACCTGGAATATGCAAATTAGCCTCCTGAAGCTTGAATCCCTGGTTTGGTGATGCTTTCGAAGCAGCTGGTCCCGGCTGTACCCAACGATCTTCTAGCTTAGGGAGACTTCGCTTCTCCCAGAAGGCACCTGGAATATGCAAATTAGCCTCCTGAAGCTTGAATCCCTGGTTTTGAAGAAGACCATGGAGAAATCACCAACCACACAACTGAAGAACCGATATCAAATCTTTGTAGAGGATGAAGATGGCACACCTAAGAATGAAGCAATACCAGCAAGCAAAAAAGAAAAGGGCACACAGCAACAAGTGACAGCAAAAAGTACAGCCAAGAAGCAACGAAGAGTGGTGGTGGTGGGAGACTCACTACTGAGAGGCACAGAAGCAGCCATCTGCAGACCGGACATAACTGCAAGAGAAGTATGCTGCCTTCCAGGTGCGATGATCAAGGATGTGACCGATAGGATACCAAAGCTCTTCAGCTCCAAGGACGTCCACCCATTTCTTCTGATACATGTTGGCACCAATGACACGGCAAGGAAGGACCTACCGACAATCTGCAAGGACTTTGAAGAGTTGGGGAAGAAAGTAAAGGAACTGGATGCACAGGTAGTTTTTTCTTCTATCCTTCCAGTAGACGGGCATGGCACCAGGAGATGGAACAGGATCCTTGATGCAAACAACTGGCTAAGACGATGGTGCAGACAACAAGGATTTGGATTCCTGGACCACGGTGTGAATTACTGGTATGATGGACTCCTCGCCAGAGACGGACTACACCTCAACAAACCTGGGAAACACACATTCGCCAGAAGACTCGCTACACTCATCAGGAGGGCGTTAAACTAGAAGAAGAGGGGACGGGAAGAAAAGCATTAGACTCGAACAAAGACGACCCAGGAAAACATACTCAGAAGGGAGGTAAGAACATTTCTAAAACAATCCACAGTGAGGAGATTGGAACAAAACAAAATCCTCTAAACTGCATGCTCGCAAACGCCAGAAGCCTGACAAACAAGATGGAAGAACTAGAAGCAGAAATATCTACAGGTAACTTTGACATAGTGGGAATAACCGAGACATGGTTAGATGAAAGCTATGACTGGGCAGTTAACTTACAGGGTTACAGTCTGTTTAGAAAGGATCGTAAAAATCGGAGAGGAAGAGGGGTTTGTCTCTATGTAAAGTCTTGTCTAAAGTCCACTTTAAGGGAGGATATTAGCGAAGGGAATGAGGATGTCGAGTCCATATGGGTTGAAATTCATGGAGGGAAAAATGGTAACAAAATTCTCATTGGGGTCTGTTACAAACCTCCAAATATAACAGAAAGCATGGAAAGTCTACTTCTAAAGCAGATAGATGAAGCTGCAACCCATAATGAGGTCCTGGTTATGGGGGACTTTAACTACCCGGATATTAACTGGGAAACAGAAACCTGTGAAACCCATAAAGGCAACAGGTTTCTGCTAATAACTAAGAAAAATTATCTTTCACAATTGGTGCAGAATCCAACCAGAGGAGCAGCACTTTTAGACCTAATACTATCTAATAGACCTGACAGAATAACAAATCTGCAGGTGGTTGGGCATTTAGGAAATAGCGACCACAATATTGTGCAGTTTCACCTGTCTTTCACTAGGGGGACTTGTCAGGGAGTCACAAAAACATTGAACTTTAGGAAGGCAAAGTTTGAACAGCTTAGAGATGCCCTTAATCTGGTAGACTGGGACAATATCCTCAGAAATGAGAATACAGATAATAAATGGGAAATGTTTAAGAACATCCTAAATAGGCAGTGTAAGCGGTTTATACCTTGTGGGAATAAAAGGACTAGAAATAGGAAAAACCCAATGTGGCTAAACAAAGAAGTAAGACAGGCAATTAACAGTAAAAAGAAAGCATTTGCACTACTAAAGCAGGATGGCACCATTGAAGCTCTAAAAAACTATAGGGAGAAAAATACTTTATCTAAAAAACTAATTAAAGCTGCCAAAAAGGAAACAGAGAAGCACATTGCTAAGGAGAGTAAAATTAATCCCAAACTGTTCTTCAACTATATCAATAGTGAAAGAATAAAAACTGAAAATGTAGGCCCCTTAAAAAATAGTGAGGAAAGAATGGTTGTAGATGACGAGGAAAAAGCTAACATATTAAACACCTTCTTCTCCACGGTATTCACGGTGGAAAATGAAATGCTAGGTGAAATCCCAAGAAACAATGAAAACCCTATATTAAGGGTCACCAATCTAACCCAAGAAGAGGTGCGAAACCGGCTAAATAAGATTAAAATAGATAAATCTCCGGGTCCGGATGGCATACACCCACGAGTACTAAGAGAACTAAGTAATGTAATAGATAAACCATTATTTCTTATTTTTAGTGACTCTATAGCGACAGGGTCTGTTCCGCAGGACTGGCGCATAGCAAATGTGGTGCCAATATTCAAAAAGGGCTCTAAAAGTGAACCTGGAAATTATAGGCCAGTAAGTCTAACCTCTATTGTTGGTAAAATATTTGAAGGGTTTCTGAGGGATGTTATTCTGGATTATCTCAATGAGAATAACTGTTTAACTCCATATCAGCATGGGTTTATGAGAAATCGCTCCTGTCAAACCAATCTAATCAGTTTTTATGAAGAGGTAAGCTACAGGCTGGACCACGGTGAGTCATTGGACGTGGTATATCTCGATTTTTCCAAAGCGTTTGATACCGTGCCGCACAAGAGGTTGGTACACAAAATGAGAATGCTTGGTCTGGGGGAAAATGTGTGTAAATGGGTTAGTAACTGGCTTAGTGATAGAAAGCAGAGGGTGGTTATAAATGGTATAGTCTCTAACTGGGTCGCTGTGACCAGTGGGGTACCGCAGGGGTCAGTATTGGGACCTGTTCTCTTCAACATATTCATTA